>NC_081439.1:119759871-121124871 GCF_949786415.1 Peromyscus eremicus
CATGGTCACTGCATGCAAAAGACCTGTCAACCTCAAGCCCAATAGAATTCCACCATGGAGGGAAGAGGTGGGCATGATTCCCACACCTAATTGAGGAGCTATTGGATATTGGTAGCTGCTAGAAAAGGGAGAGTCAGTTTTGTTTAAGGGTTTGGCCTGTGGTAGGTCAATTATATTCTAATGGATGACCCTATACCCAGGAGTATAAGAACAGTACAAATCATACTGGATGAATTAAAAAAAAAAAGAAAAAAGATTAAGCGGGTAGAGAAAGGGGAATGGATCTGGAAGGATTTAGAAGAGACAGTGGTGAATATGATCAACTTATATGAACCTCTCAAATAATTAACAGAACTATTTTTAAAAGAAAATGGAAATATATGGTATGTAGGTATTTTTCTGGTTTTTCACTTTATACAGTTTGCAACTCATTGCCATTATTTGATTTCTCCTTAATTTCTTTTCTGTACTCAAATATATACAGTCTCTTTACCAGATGAAGGAAGGACATTAGCTTTTCTTCCTTTTTTTTGGTTATTAGAGTCTTTTAGTGAATATATTTTTCATTTTATGCTAGTAAATACTTTGGAGTTGGATTCTTTTTGTTTTTAAAGATTTATTTATTATTTACACAGAAGAGGGCGCCAGATCTTATTACAGATGGTTGTAAGCCACCATGTGGGTGCTGGGAATTGAACTCAGGACCTCTTGAAGAGCAATCAGTGCTCTTAACCTCTGAGCCATCTCTCCAGCCCCTGGAGTTGGATTCTTAAGTCACTTTGAAGTGGTATTCTAAGTTGTATGGTAAGTGCCCAAGATGTTAAGGAATTGAAAAACTGGTTTTAAAAAGTGTCTGCTGCCATTTTCCATTCCAGCAGCGGTGTGCAAGTGCGAGATGCTCCATGTCCTTGTTGGCACTTGACATTTTCATATTCTCCTCAGTATTTTCTTATTTTTCTGGCAAGGATGCACTGCTATCTTACAGTTTTACATTTCTTTTCCCCGAAAATCACTGATATTAAGCATCTTTCACTGTGATTTCTGTTGGTCCATCTTCTTTTTGGAAGTGTTTGTTCCGTCATTTTCCACGTTAAATTGTGTTTTCTCATTATTGAAAGTTTGAAGTTCTTCATGTATTCTGAATAATGTCTCAGTATAATCTATGTGACTTTAAAATCTGTGTTATACAATATTACTTTACAGCTGATCCTCTTTTGATTATCTTTCAAGAATAGAGGCCTTAAATTTGAAGTCAAATATATCAGTTTTCTTTTTCAATAATTATATTTTGGTATGGTTTCTAGAAAAATAATTATTTAACCAGAAATCACAAAATACTCTACAATGTTTCCTTTAAAGAAATTTATACTTTTAATTTTTATCATTAGGTCTATGAGTAATTTTGTATTAATTTTATATATAAACAATAGGAATGCTGACATTTGTATTTTCCACATTTATATCCAATTGTTCCTGAAACGTTTTCTAAAGGGATTATGCTTTCTCCATTGTATTCCTTTTGAAAATTTGATGAGCAATCATTTGATATGTTTGTTTTATTTAATTTATTTTTAATTAAAGTATAATTACATCATTCCCCCATAAGCTTCTTTTCAAGCGCTCCCTTGTACTCTCCCCACTCCATCTCACATTCATGGCTTCTTTTTTAAAAATTATTATTGTAAAACACACATACACACACACACACACAAAACATGTCAACTTGTGGTGTCATTGCTCACATCTTGTGTAAGTAGCCCCATTGTTGAGCTATTGTGGATTGTAGCTTCCCTGCCATATCTAGAAGACATGTTCTTACTTCAGACTTCTTGGTACTCAGCTCTTACAATCATTCTGCTTTCTCTTCCTCATATTCCTTGGCCCTTAGATTTGGAATTATGTTGTAGTTTTATCAATTGGGACTAGACACTGCATGGTCACTTGTTCTCTGCATTTCGCTCAGTATAGCTTTCTGTAATCGTCTCCAAAAATTGTGGCAAAAAGAAGCTTCTTTGATGAAAGGTGAGAGCTATACTACTCTATGAGGACAAAGACAAATATTTAGAATGCAGTTAGAAATTCTACTGGTTTAGGAAAGTGGAAGTAGTGTGTTCTCCTTTAGGATCTGTGGCTAGGTTTACAGTACCAGATGTCATACATGCCTTGAGTTCAATTAGCTTTAGCTATCATCATGAAAAACTGCTACTATTGAACCATAGTGGATATTTTGTCTGGCTGCTCATTGTTCTGGTTCTTAGACCATGTAACTGGGTAAGACTGTTGGTTGCTCTCTTTCCTTGGCAGATTGAACTCTCCTGGTATATGAAAGCTAGCACTCAGGTAGGAGGCTTTGATCCAGAATGATTGCTCCAGATCCTGTGTTCAAAGCATGTGGTGTCCTCAGCAATATAGGCTTAATTTCATGTTCTAAGAGGCAACTAAGGGCAAGAGCAATACCTTATATTGTTTGGGGGAGGTTCTCTCTTTTAGTATTGTCCTCCATCCGTAAAATTCACATGGAATCAAAAAAAAGGACCCCAGATAGTAATCCTGAGCGAAATGAACAATGCTAGAGGGATTACCATTCCAGATTATAAGACATCTTACAGAGCTATAATAATAAAACTATAATAATAAAACTATATGGTACTAGCACCAAAACATACATGTAAACAAATAGAATAAAATCAAAGACCCAATATCAGATGGATGTGCCAGTAACAAACTGTAGAAATGACAGCATCTTCAACAAATGGTGCTGAAAAAACTGGTTGTCAACATGAGAAGAATGAAAGTAGACCTGTATCTACCTTTTAAATAGATCAAATACCTTAATGCTGAACCTGATGGAAGAAAACTAGGCAATACCATACAGGTTATGTATAGGAAAGGACTTTGTGAATAGAATTCTGTTTGCCCAGGGATTCAGGCCAACAACTGACAAGTAGGACCTCATAAAAACCAAAAACCTTCTGTAAACCTAAGGAAATTATCAATTGAGTGCCAAAAATCATGGCATCAAAGAACATAGCTACTGGTTTTCACAGAAATTAGTCCTGAATACCTGTCCATTGCAGAATTCCTTGCATATTGGAGTGTTAAGTGACATTTCTATTTAACATTCTTGTTCATAGACAAATTTGGCTTAGACTCTAGTCTATGTCAAAGTAAGACCGAATATTAATGTTCTTTAATTATGTATTTGGCAAATAATTTATTTATAAGAAATCCATCATAATAATTAGGAATAAGAACCCAAAGAACCTCAGGCCTCAGGCATTTAGCATCTGATATAATTTTACATACTTATAAGGTGTACTGGATTGACCTTGAATATACAGTATGAGTGTGCAATATATCACTTTGTAGTTAGAAGAACCAGGTCTATGGAAGTATTTTTAAAATAATTTGAAGAAACATGAATTTAGAAATATTTAAACATTTTGGAAGTTGGATAGAAGGCAGCCACCAGATTGTTAGAGGATAGTCAATAGATATATTGAAGACAGACATGGATCATCTAGAGGACAAATGACTGGTAGGTGGAAGATAATAGAGGTAAAGTAGACATAGGAGAATTTTGGGATTATTAGTGCATGGAAGTTAGACATATGATAGGTAGAACAAAGATTATAAATGGGGAATAGACACAGGGTATCTAGAAGATAGATGATAGATAAATGGAAGATAGACACAGATGGTTAGAGGATATATGATGGATAGATTGAAGATAATAAGTTGGAGATAGAGAATAGATTTTAGGTAGAAGATTAACAATGATAGCTAGAGGATAGATGAAAGATAGATTGAAAAGAGATAAATGATAGATCAATTAAAAGCACAGGGTATCTAGATGGAAGGTAAATACAGTAGAGCTGCAGTATACATAACTGACAGATGTATGTTGGATAGGATGGCTAGAAGATAGGTGAATGATAGATGGAAGATACACAACATTGCTAGAAGATAGATGAAAGATAGACAGTAACCACAGGAGAGTTAGAGGATAAATGATAGATCAAAGATAGACACAATGTAGCTATGTGGAAGATGATTTACAGATGGAAGATAGTTATAGGATATATAGAGGAAATGAGATAGTTAGATGAAAAAAAGGAAAGGGTAGTGGATATAGCCTGTCTACTATCTATCCTATATCCTATCACTATCCTATATTTGTCTTCCACCTATCATCTATCTTTTAGCTATTCTGTCTTTATTCTAATATCTATCATATATTCTCTATGTATCCTGAGTGTATTTTCCATATATCATTTGTCTTCAAGCTCTCCCTGTGTCTGTTTTCCTGCTATCATATTTCACCTGCCTATCATCTATCCTCTAACTATAGTGTATTTATCTTCCATTTATTTGTCCTCTATACTGCAGGTATGCTATGTGTCTCTCATCCTTCTGTCATATATATTCTAATCACCCCATGTCTATCTTCCATCTATCTAAATTTTATACTCTAGAAATCTTGTCTTTTTTCTATTTATTCATCCTCTAGATATTTGGTTTCTGTCTCCTATCTAGCTATCATCTATTGTGTAGATCTCCAGTGTCTATCATCCATCTGTCTATCATCTATTATCTTGCCTATCATGTATCTGACTTTCTTCTATTTATCATTTATCCTCTAGACTATCCAGTGTCTACTTTCCATCTACTCATCATCTATACTTTAGATATTTTGCATCTCTCTTCCTCTTCTGTATAAATATTCTTTAACAAGCCAGTGTCTTTCTTCCATCCATCTGTGATCTATCCTTAAGATATCTTCTATCTTTCATCCATCATTTATCCCCCATATATGCTGTATATATATTCTATATATTTATCATGTATCCTCTAGATAACCCTATCTATCTTCCATCTCTCTATCTCTCTATCTCTATCTCTCTATCTCTCTATTACCTAGATATCCATCCATCCATTTATCTATCTATCTATCTATCTATCTATCTATCTATCTATCTATCATCTATTCCCTACCTGCCCTTTACCTATTTCCATCTATCTGTCATCTATACTCTAGCTATCTTGTGTCTCTTATATCACTTTTCCTCTAGCCCCCAGTGTCTCTCTTCCACCCATCTATCATATATCCTCTAGCTATCCTGTGTGAAACATCCATCTCTCATCCATCCTCTAGTCATCCTCTGCCTCTCTTCCATCTATTGTCTTCAATGTATTATCTATATTCTGCTCTGATATGTTTTGTATGCTGTGAATGTGTTGCTCTGATTTGGTTGATAAATAAAATGCTGATTGGCCAGTAGACAGGCAGGAAGTATAGTGTAGGCAGGATAAGCAGAGAGGAGAATTCTTGGAGGTGGAAGGGTGAGTCAGGAGACGCTGCCAGCCACTGCCGCCGCCATGAGAAGCAAGATGTACAGATACCGGTAAGCCACAAGCCATGTGGCAAGGTATAGATTTATAGAAATGGTTAATTTAAGATATAAAATCTAGATAAAAAGAAGCCTGAGCCATTAGGCCAAACAGTTTAAATAATATAAGTGTCTGTGTGTTTATTTGGGTCTGAGTGGCTGTGGGCCTGGGCAGGACTGGAGATAATTCCAGTTACAATGTTCTACCTATCCTGTGTCTATCTTGCAACTGTATATCATATATTCAATAGTCACCTTGTGTCTATCTTCAATGTATCTATCACCTATCCTTTAGCTTTCCTGTGTCTATCTTCCACATAAACATCTTCTATCCCCTTGCTGCTCTGTTTCAATCTTTTATCCATCCATTGTCTATCCTCTAGGCATCCTGTGTCTATATGCCATCTATAATCAAATATTCTCTGCCTACTCTGGAACTATCTTGCATCTGTCTGTCACCTATTCATTCGCCATCCTGTGTATATCTTCTACCTATTATTTATCCTCTAGTGATCTATGTGTATTTTCCATTCCTTTTCTTCCATTTTTTAATCTATTTCATCTCATTTGGTTAACCTGTTTTTGCTTCTGTTTATCACTTTTACATATTCTGTATCTATTTTCTATCTGTGTATCATCTATCTGATAGCTATCACATGTCTGTCTTCCATCTATCTATCATCTATACAATAGTTCTCCTGTGGTTATCTGCCTTCTATCATCAACCTTCTAGGTTCCCTGTATCTGTCTCCTATTTAACTATCATCTGTCCTATAGCTATATTCTGTGTCTTTCTAACATCTATCATCTTCTAGCTACTCAAATTTCTCATCTGTCTGTCTGTCTGTTTATCTATCTATCTATCTATCTATCTATCTATCTATCTATCTATCTATCCATCTACCTGTCTTTCTATCTAACAACTCAGCTGGGGATATTTCCCATCTTTCTATCATTTATCCTCCAGCTAACCTGTATCTACATTCCATCTATCAACTATACTTTAGTTATCCTGGTTCTACCATCTATAATCATCTAGCTACTCTGTATCTCTGTCTATCTTTCTATAATGTTGGGGGCCTACCCATTTGTCTGTGGGAGGTCCCCTTGCATTTTTCCCCCAGGGTACTCTTGAAGAGGGAGAAGTGAGAAATATTTAGATAGAAGGATAGAGCGAGAGAAACAGATAGAAACACAGAATAGCCTCAGGAGGGCCTGGATCATTATCAACTGGCCCCTTCTGTCTCTTCTAAAGGGCCTTTTATAGGAATGCCAAGGGGTGGAGCAAAAGACTGCCCCCTAGCTCAGCCAAGTGTAGATCCTTCCAATCACCTGGTAACCACACACATGGTCAAGCAAACCTCTAAATGCAGTCCTGCTGGGTAAAGCAAGCTCAGATCTCACTAGGAAAACTTTGTGGGCCTCCACACTATAATCTTTTCTTTACTTATCATATGTCTATTGTCCATCTTTAATCTATCCTCTAGTTATACTGTATCTACCATCATATATCTGTCACCTATCTTCCAGGTAACCAATGTCTACTTTCCATCTAAGATCTATGAACTAGCTGTCCTGTGTCTGTCTTTCAGCTATCTACCACCACTCCTCTAGCTATCAAGGTTCTGTTTACCATTCACACGTAATTATTTTAGGTGCCCTGCATCTCTCTTCCATCTGTCATGTATATTCTCATTATCCCATGTCTGTCTTCTAGCCACTCTGTTTCATTCAGTTAGCTATCTATCATCAATCCTCTTGGTATCTCATGTCTAATTTCCATCTAAGTATTATCTTCCCTCTAGCCATATTATGTCTGCTTTCCATCAATCTATCATCTGTTCTCTAGCAATATTTTGTCTAATACCAATGTATCAATTATCCTGAGCTACCTGTATCTCACTTCCTTCTATCGTCTAACTTCTAGCTATACTGTTTATACATTCCATTTAATTCCATTTAATTATCACATTTTCTTTACAAATCATTTGTCTATCTTCCATCTTTCTGTTTTCTGGTTTCTAGTTATTCTGTGTTTTCCTTAAGTCCACCTGTTGTTTATCCCCAAGTTATCCAGTGTCTGTCTTCCATTTAAATGTCTTCTGATCTCTAGCTACTCTGGGTCTCTCTTCTATATATCATCTATCCTGTAGCTCTCCTGTCTCTGTGTCCATCTATCTATCATACATCCTGTAGCTCTACTGTGTCTGTTTACTATCCATGTATGATTTATCCTCTATCTACTCTACATTTCTCTTCCCTCTATCACTCACATAACTTCTAGCAAGCCTTTGTCCATCTTCCATCTAAATATATATCATCTTACATTTATCTATTGTTTCTCCATTATTCTTCTCTCTGTCTCCTATACTCTATTCTGTGTCAGTATTCCATCTATCATTTATCCTTTAGCTAGCCTTGTCTGTCTATGGTTCATGTATCATTTATTCACTAGCTACACTGTATAACTCTTTATTTTCAATCAAACTTCTAGCTATCTCATGTCTATCTTCCATCTAATTATCATCTTTCCTTTATAAGTCTTTTGTTTATCTTCCCTCTATCTTCTACCTCTAGCTATTCTGTGTCTGTCTTACAGCTATCTATTGCCATACTCTAGCTGTTCTCTGTCTATCTACCATCCATGTTTCCTTTCTTTTTTAGATACCTTTTATCTCTTTTCTACTTGTCCATTTAAATTCTAGTTACCCTGTTATCTTCTTTCTAATCATCTTCATTCCTTTGCCTATTTATTCTCTTCCATCTATCTGTCTTCCCTCGTCTAACTTTTATCTATCCTGTGTCTATCTACCATCTTTTATTTGGTAGCTACCTGTTGCTGGAGAATTTCTCTCCAGCTCCCACCACCAAGTCCCGCCAGTCTCAGAGCCCACTTATAAAATAAACACACAAACTCTTATATTATTTAAACTGCTTGGCCATTAGCTCAGGCCTGTTATTGTCTAGCTCTTACTCTTATATTTAGCCCATTTCTATTAATCTTTACTTTGCCACATGGCTCATGGCTTACTGGTACCTTACATCTTCCTTGTCCTGATGGCGGCTGGCAGTGTCTCTCTCTCAGCCTTCCACTTCCCAGAATTCTTCTCCTTGTCCCGCCTATACTTTCTGCCTAGCCAATGGCCAATCAGTGATTTATTTACTGACCAATCAGCAACACACTTGACATACAGACCATCCCACAGCACTTCCCCTTTTTCTTTTCTTAAAAAGGAAGGTTTTAACTTTAACATAGTAAAATTACATATAACAAAACAAATATCAAGCAAGAATTACAGTTACAATATTAAAGAAGAGATCCTATCTATCTTATATTTGTAAGTTTAAGGTTTTATATCTAACTTATCTTTTATTATAACTAAGGAAAATTGTAAGTATCTAGTCTTTAACCACATCAAAGACCTCAGAAGGATATAACACTGCCTGAGAAATGGGAGAAGGATGCAAGCAACTTTTGGGAGTCTTGCAGGGTAGACAGAGACAGCTGAGCCTGGACAGTCATGCAAAGTTTTCTTGTAAAGTTGGGGCATCTGTCTTCAGCCCACAGGCCTAGAGTCTCTTATTTACTTTTTTTTGTGTCTTGTAGAATGTCTGGCAGTTTTCTTTGCAAAGCAGGAACCTGAAGGACCGTTTTGTCAAGCAAAGTTCAGTGGTCATCTTTCTATGGGTCCTGCATGTCCAGTTGATCAAGCAGTCCAGGCAAGAACAGTTTCTTGCCCAAATGGCTATTTTTGTCAAGGTGAAGATAAACTCCATATGGAGTGTCTTCGATGCCCATCCTCCTCTCTGAAGTAAATCGGTGCTGTCAGGAGCAGACATGTCTCACTGTCCAAAAAGTCTAAACTTTTAAAACATTTTAAATGCCATATTTTGTAGGTCTTTGAAGTGTTTGAAGACTACCTATCTATCTGAAATATATCTATGTATACCTAGAAGACTTAACTAACATGGCTACAAATATTATCATAGATGACTAACTATTAATCTATTTTTTAATTATCCATTACAATTTTAAATGAGTTACATAAACATAATATCTCAAACAAGAATAGAAATATATATACAGTATAACAAAATTAAGTTTAAATTTGTATCAATAAACTAAAATCTATAGCAATGTAAAACATTTTAAACAAGTTGTTACTCTTTAAAAGTAGGTTCATTAATCTACCCTTTTATCCTATCATATCTAAACTATCCCCCTTTTTGTTTTAGAAAGAGATTGTATTTATAATCAACCTGATTTAAATAAAAATATTGTTTTTTCTCTGTCCCACACCAGAGGGCTCTTTTGATTTGGGACACAAGAATCTCTTAACCATTTTTTTTTTTTTTTGAGCAATATGTCTGGGTTTAGAGGGGGAGTGAGCCAATTCCATCTCTAAAGCCAGCTTGGTATATTTGGGAATTTGGGCGTAGCTTCTCTTACTACTTCCTGCTGGAGGGGGGCGCTGTATCTTCTGGAGACAGAAAGAAAATTTTAGGATCATGGAGTAGTCCGTGAGGCTGTATATCTGAGCCAGTTGACTTGAAACCATTCTGGATGTTGAATCATCTGGGCCATGGTGTCATTGGAGACCTTTCAGGGGGTCTTGGCTGGTCAAACATGATGTATCTTAATCTGGAACAAATCCATGGTCTCTGGCTTTCTGTGGAAACAAGAGCAGAGACTCTTTTCCAAAGCAACATATCCTTATATCCAAATTTTGAAGTCAAGGTACCTTTAAAATATACATTTTGGCATAACTCAACAGCTTTTACAATCAAATGTTTTTCTGCAGTTACGAATATCAAAGAGAACATAATCCAGATTCTCTGTGTGGTAGTCATCTTTACGTGGCTTATTTTTTATACTTCCTTTACTGTCTCTT
This sequence comes from Peromyscus eremicus, assembly GCF_949786415.1. Taxonomy (NCBI): domain Eukaryota; kingdom Metazoa; phylum Chordata; class Mammalia; order Rodentia; family Cricetidae; genus Peromyscus; species Peromyscus eremicus. Next base: position 119,770,154 of record NC_081439.1, read on the forward strand.
TAAAGACTTTATTTTTTAAAACTATGTATTTGTTTCTATAACTCTATATATCACTTTTTTTGTCTCTTTCAAGCCTACGTATCTTTTACATACATTGTAAACTATTACATCTGAATCTGTCTTATTGTGAATCTCTTGCCTTAAACTGCAGCAGCTGTGGCTGCTGGCTCCGCCCACCTCAGCTTCCCAACATGGTGGCGGTCCGCTTTCCGCCAGCTCTGGGAGCCGTAACTCTCAGAAATAGTGGGTCTACACTTTTACCAAAGTAGCATGTAGCCCAGAAACTTCTTTTTTTTGTTTTGTACTAGCAAAGGCTAAATCCACCACATAGCTTAATGTGTTATTTGCAGAGGCCTCATTCCCACCATACTGCAGGTCGAGAGCGCACGCTAGGAACCCGCCAGTAGCTCAAACCGGCAGCTGCCGCTTATTTGAGAGAGACAATTAGGAAGCTGTTTTTAGTTCCGTTTTAGAATCTTTTTTGTAAGTTTTTAGGTGGAAACTCTTGCCACCACGTTGGACGCCATTTGTTGCTGGAGAATTTCTCTCCAGCTCCCACCACCAAGTCCCGCCAGTCTCAGAGCCCACTTATAAAATAAACACACAAACTCTTATATTATTTAAACTGCTTGGCCATTAGCTCAGGCCTGTTATTGTCTAGCTCTTACTCTTATATTTAGCCCATTTCTATTAATCTTTACTTTGCCACATGGCTCATGGCTTACTGGTACCTTACAGCTACCCTGCATCTTTTATCTATTATCACATCTCTATTTTGCATCTATTTTCCATCTATATATGATCGATCCTCTAGCATTCTTCGCCTGTCTTCCATCTAATTATCATCTTTCCTATACATATCTTTTGTGTTTCTTCTATCTTTCTGTCTTATGTACTCAAGCTATACTGTGTCTCTTCAATCTATCATCTATATTCTAGTGATCCTATGCTGTGTCTATTATTTATCTATTGTCTATCTTCTAGATATCCTATGTCTATGTAATACTCACATATCATTTCTTAGTTACCATATGTATCTCTGTTATCTACCATTAGTCTTCTAGTTATCCCATATCTGCCTTCCATTTATCTGTCATCTAACCTCCAGCTGTCCTGTTCTGGTCATATATCTGTCTGTCTGTCTGTCTGTCTTTCAGTCTATCATTTATCTTCTAGCTATCTTGTTTCTTTGTACCATCCATGTATCACTCATATTCTAGCTCTCCTGTATCTCTCAATTATTGCTTTACCATTAATCCTCTAGCTATCCCATGTCTGCTTTTCATCTATCATCTATCTTCTAGCTCTCATGTACCTGTATGCCATCTATCTACCACCTCTTCCCTAGCTGTCCTGTGTCCCTGTACCATCCAGGTATCATTTATCCTCTAGCTACCCTATATCTCTCTGTTATCTACCTATTATCAATCCTCTAGCTATCCAATGTCTGTTTTCCATCTATCATCCATCCTCTAGCTATCCTGTGTTGCTCTGTCATCTATCAACTCTCCATCCACTATCTGTCCTATGTCTGCCAAACATCAACATATCAATTATCAGGTAGCTACACTTTATCTCTCTTCCATTTATCATCTAACATCTAGCAATAATTACATCTAATTATTATCATCTTTCCTTTACCTATCCTGTTTATCTTCTATCTGTCCCATATCTTCTAGTTATTCTGTCTGTTAACCATCCATGCATTATTATCCTCTAGCTACCTCTCTTCTATCTCTCATCAAACCTCTAACTATTGTATGTCAGTCTTTCATCTATTTACATTGTTCCTCTGTCTATCCTTTGTCTATTTTCCATCTATCTGTCTTATCCTTTAGCTCTTTCTGTGTCTGTCTTCAATTTATCTATCACCTATCCTCTAGTTGTGCTGTGTCTGTCTTCTATGTCATCTATCTTTTAGCTGTCCTGTGTTTCTGTACTATCCATGTATCATTATCCTCTAGCTAACTTTTATCTCTCTATTATCTATCATCTGCCCACTAGTTATACTGTGTCTGTCTTTCATCTATCTATCCTTTATCCTCTAGCTAACTTGTGCCTGTCTGCCATCTATCTCACACATATCCTCAAGCTGGTGTGTCTACTATCCATGTAACATTTATCTTCAGCTACCATTTATTTATTTTCCATTTGTGTTTGAGATAAATTATAGTTTTCCTGTGTCTTTCTTTGATCTCATTTTCATTTTTTCTTTGCCTATCTTCCATCTATATCTCTTTTATCCTCTAGTTTTCTGTGTCTGTCTACCATCCATGTATCATTTTTCTATTAGCTATCAATCACCTGTCCTCAAATATCTAATGTCTACCTTATATTTTTCTATCACCTATCCTCTAGCTATCCTGTGTCTATGTCCCATCTCTCTGTTGGATATCCTGTAGCCATCCTGTGTTTAGCTCCTCTATTTATCATCTATCCTCAGCTATCCTACATTTCTCTTCCATATCTCTGTCATCTATCCTTTAGCTATCCTGTGTCTATTATCTAATGTCTCTTTATCTATCTTTTTTCTGATTTCTGGAAAAAGTCTCTTTGAAGAATCATAGTGGTAGATAACCCATTAACAGTAGAGATTGTGTGTGTGTCCATTTGATTTAATGCTGATTTTTTAAAATTTATTTTATAATTTAATTTAATTTTACATTTTGCATCAGCGACGGATTCCCCTGTCCTCTCTCCTCCAGCCCCCTCTGCTCTCCCCCCAGCCCACCCACCATTCCCATCTCCTCCAGGGCAAGGACTCCCCTGAGGATTCAGCTCAGCCTGGTAGATTCAGTCTAGACAGGTCCAGTTTCCTCCTCCCTTCGCCCAGGTTGAGCAAAGTATCCCTGCATAGGCCCCAAGTTCCAAACAGCCAACTCATGCACTAAGGACAGGTCCTGGTCCCATAGCCTGGGGGCCTCTCAAACAGTTCAAGTTAATCAACTGTCTCACTTATCCAGAGGGCCTGATCCAGTTGGGGGCTCCTTAGCTATTGGTTCATAGTTCATGTGTTTCCACTAGTTTGGCTATTTGTCCCTGTGCTTTTTCCACACAATAGAAACAGAAGGGACATTACCAAACTCCTTCTATGAGGCTACAATTACCCTGATTCCCAAGCCAAACAAAGATGCAACAAAGAAAGAGAACTACAGACCGATCTCCCTCATGAACATTGATGCAAAAATACTCAATAAAATACTGGCAAACAGACTTCAAGAACACATCAAAACAATTATCAACCATGATCAAGTAGGCTTCATCCCAGGGATGCAAGGGTGGTTCAACATACGAAAGTCCATCAATGTAATACACCATATAAACAAACTGAAAGAAAAAAAACACATGATCATCTCACTAGATGCTGAAAAGGCATTTGACAAAATCCAACACCCCTTCATGATAAAGGTCCTGTAGAGATCAGGAATACAGGGAACATACCTAAACATAAGAAAGGCAATTTACAGCAATCCAACAGCCAACATCAAATTAAATGGAGAGAAACTCAAAGCAATTCCCCTAAAATCAGGAACGAGGCAAGGCTGTCCACTCTCTCCATACTTATTCAATATAGTACTTGAAGTTCTAGCCAGAGCAATAAGACAACATAAGGAGATTAAGGGGATACAAATTGGAAAGGAAGAAGTCAAGCTTTCCCTATTTGCAGATGACATGATAGTATACATGAGTGACCCCAAAAATTTGACCAAGGAGCTGATACAGCTTATAAACACTTTCAGCAACATAGCAGGATACAAGATTAACTCAAAAAAAATCAGTAGCCCTCTTATATACAATTGACGAACAGGCTGAGAAGGAAATCAGAGATACATCACCCTTTGCTATAGCCACAAATGACATAAAATACCTTGGGGTAACTCTAACTAAGCAAGTGAAGGACCTATATGACAAGAACTTTAAGTCCCTGAAAAAAGAAATTGAAGAAGATGTCAGAAAATGGAAAGATCTCCCATGCTCATGGATAGGCAGGATTAACGTAGTAAAAATGGCAATCTTACCAAAAGCAATCTACAGATTCAATGCAATCCCCATCAAAATACCAACACAATTCTTCACATACCTGGAAAGAACAATACTCAACTTCATATGGAAAAACAAAAAACCCAGGATAGCCAAAAGAATCCTGTACAATAAAACAAACTCTGGAGGCATCATGATCCCTGACCTCAAGCTCTACTATAGAGCTATAGTATTAAAAACAGCTTGGCACTGGCATAAAAACCGACATGTGGATCAATGGAATCAAATTGAAGACCCTGACATTAATCCGCACACCTATGAACATACATTTTTTGACAAAGAAGCCAAAAGTGTACAATGGAGCAAAGAAAGCATCTTCAACAAATGGTGCTGGCATAACTCGATGTCAACATGTAGAAGGCTGCAAATAGATCCATATCTGTCACCGTGCACAAAACTTAAATCCAAGTGGATCAAAGACCTCAACATAAATCCAGTTACTCTGAACCTGATAGAAGAGAAATTAGGAAGTAGTCTTGAACACATTGGCACAGGAGATCACTTCCTAAATATAACACCAGTAGCACAGACACTGAGAGCAACAATCAATCAATGGGACCTCTTGAAAATGAGAAGCTTAATGCTGATTTTTAAAAGCAAGATGCAAAGCAGTTAAAAGATTTTTTGGCTACATGATGATTTTTTATTTTTATTTTTATTATGGTTTTTGTGTGTGTGTTTGTGTTGACAGTTTTAAATATGTAGATATATATTCTTATTACTCTCTCCTTCATCCTTTGCTACTTCTCTTTCTAACAACTCTCCCTTATCTATATCAGTCCCATTGTTAGACTTAAGACTCTTTGTTTCATTTTGTGATCTATTTAGTTTAACCAGGGACATCTGTGTGACTATTGCTTTAGAAGTATCCAATGGATTCTAATTGCTTAGGAAATAGTGCCAACAATCAACAAATGGAACCTTATGAAATTAAAAACTTGTGCACTGTAAAGGAAACTGTCCTGTGAGAGGTAGCCTGCAGAATGGGATAAACTTTTTGCCAGATCTGACAGATCAGTTTCTAAAATATATGAAGATCTTAAGAAAAAAGAAACAACAAACAAACTAACTAACATCAATGGGCTGGAGAGATGGGTCAGTAGTCAATCACATTTGTTGCTCTTGCAGAGGACCCTTATTTGGATCCAAGCACCTACACGGTTATTAATTACTATCTGTAACTCCAGTTCTATGGTATCTGATGCTTGCTTTGGACCTCCATGGGCATTAAGAACACAGATGGTATACACACACATACATGTAGACAAAACACCCATACACATAATAATAATAAAACAACTAAAATTTGCATCAGAAGAAAAATAATCCTGATTCAGAAATGGTCTATGGCGTCTGACGGTTATTCATGTAAGAATCACAAATGTGACTCATTGAGGTTAATTAAAGTTTCTTGCCCAAATGTGGCTGGAAGAACATTATTGGGGCAGTAGCAGATTATCAGTGGCTATATCACTGAAGAGTAAGTATTACATATGCTTTCCTTATGACTGTTTTGTTGTTTGTTTATTGAGACAGGGCTTTTCTGTGTAGTTTTGGTGCCTGTCCTGGATCTAGCTCTGTAGCCCAGGCTGGCTTCCAACTCACAGAGATCCACCTGGCTCTACCTCCCAAGTGGTGGGATTAAAGGTATGTGCCACCACCGCCCTGCCTCCTGACAACTGTTAACTCCCAATAGTCACTTAGGAGAGATGATTAAATGCTGAATTGTCCAGTCTTATGCAACACTTGTGCAGATAACCATAGCTTCAGTGAGTTCATGAGCGCAGCAACAATGCCATGTCTAGAAGATGTCTTTTTACTGCAGATCTCCACACTCCCTGAATCTAGCATTCTTTTTGTCCGCTCTGCTAAGATGTTCTCTGAGCCTTATGGGGGCTAATATAACTATTTCATTTGGGCCAAACACTACACTAACACTTACTTGGTTCTTTGGACAGTCATGTTTTTTTTTTAATTAACTACTATCCACTACAGTCAGAAGATTCTGTGATGAAGGACAGGTGTAGCACTAATCTACAGATACAAACAGTAGTATTTAGGAGGAAATTTTACAGAATGGTCATTAAGCAAAACTATTGTGACTGGAGCCTCAGTGAACATGGAAGTGCAGGTATCACTGTTGGACCGTGTAGATTCTTTGGCATGTATGCCAAGGGGTGATATATCTGGGTTACATAACAGTTTTATTTTTAGCTTTTGTGGCATTAACTAAAGCTAGCAGTATGATGAGAATGTAGCAAGGAAGGTATGTGCTTGCTAAAGGCTCACACAGTATGCACTCACCACAAAAATGTAGCCTCTCATTCAACGGATGAATATTTAAAGCATACACATTAGAAACTCTTCCACTGACACGTAGATGGTGCATTAGTCCTAAATATATTGTATGATGATAGTTAGGTTATTCACTAGACCGATCACCAGAGTAGACCAGTCCAGGCACCCTCTAGACCACTGCCAGCACTCCAAGGAGGGGTCATCCTTATGGATTCCTGAGAGTGTCCCCAGAACCCTGCCTCTTCCTATTCCCATGATGCCCTCATCTATCATGGTATCTTCCTCCCTGCCCTCCCATTGTGTCCCTGTTCCAGCTCTACCCTCCCATTTCCCTATATTCTCATGCCCCACTCCTCACCCTCCACCACCACCCCAACTCCCAGTCCACTCATATAGATCTCATCCACTTCTCCTTTGCTGAGCCATCTATGTGTCCCTCCTAGAGTCTTTCCCTGTTAGCTAGCCTCTCTGGAGCTGTGGGTTGGAGTCTGGCCATCCCTTCCCTCCCATTTAGTATCCACTTATGAGTGAGTACATACTATGTTTGTCCTTCTGAGTCTGGGTTACCTCACTCAAGATGATATTTTCTAGTTCCATCCATTTGCCTGCAAATTTCATGATGTCATTGTTTTTTACTGCTGAGTAGTACTCCATTGTGTATACGTGCCACATTTTCTTTATCCATTCTTCAGTTGAGCGGCATCTAGGTTGTTTCCAGGTTCTTGCTATTACGAATAATGCTGATATGAACATAGCTGAGCATGTGTCCTTGTGGTAAGATTGAGCATTCCTTGGGTATATGCCCAAGAGTGGTATAACTGGGTCTTGAGGAAGACTTATTCCCAATTTTCTGAGAAACTGCCATACTGATTTCCAGAGTGGCTGTACAAGTTTGCATTCCCCCCAACAGTGGAGGAGTGTTCCCCTTGCTCCACATCCTCTCCAACATAAGCTGCCTTCAGTGTTTTTGACAATCTTAGCCATTCTGACAGATGTAAGATGATATCTCAGAGTTGTTTTGATTTGCATTTCCCTGATGACTAAGGATGTTGAACAATTCCTTAAATGTCTTTCATCCATTTGAGATTCTTCTGTTGAGAATTCTCTGTTAAGCTCTGTAGCCCATTTTTAAATTGGATTGTTCAGTATTTTGAAGTCTAGCTTTTTGAGTTCTTTATATATTTTGGAGATCTTCCCTCTGTCAGATGTGGGGTTGGTGAACATCTTTTCCCATTCTTTAAGCTGTCATTTTGTCTTATTTGCAGTGTCCTTTGCCTTACAGAAGCTTTTCAGTTTCAGGAGATCCCATTTATTAATTGTTGCTCTCAGTGTCTGTGCTACTGGTGTTATATTTAGGAAGTGGTCTCCTCTGCTGATGCATTCAAGACTACTTCCTACTTTCTCTTCTATCAAGTTTAGTGTAACTGGATTTATGTTGAGGTCTTTGATCCACTTGGACTTGAGTTTTGTGCATGGTGACAGATATGGATCTTTTTGCAATCTTCTGCGTGTTGACATCGAGTTATGCCAGCACCATTTGTTGAAGATGCTTTCTTTTTTCCATGGTACTGTTTTGGCTTCTTTGTCAAAAATATATCTCCTTTAGTATCTATAGTTTTTAAAGGTGAAATCATACACAAGTAACATATTGATTGAATAGGCTATATTTAGGAATATATATGCATATACATATACAAATATGCACCCAATAGCTGTTAGTGAAAAAAGAGGCCATAAATCTGGAGAGTGGGGAGGGGTATAGGACAGGATTTGGGGGGAGGAAAGGGAAAGGAGAAACGTTTTATGTATATATAATAATAAATATCAGTGGTATACATTATATATATATATATATATATATATCCTTGAACACCTTTATTTTTTATGGTTATAACATTAAAAATATAGATTCTACCCCCTCATTCAGGAAACTTTTCTTTGCACCAGAAGAGACCACTACAAAAAACCACAACCAGTCAAAATGCTGAGTAGTGGAGTCCAGTCTCAATGGATACAAAATACAAAAAGCAAACAAAACAACAAAAACCCCAAAACCTCCTGCATCTAAGGCTCAGGGAACATTGCAGAAGCGGGAGCAGAAAGCTTGTAAGAGCCAGAGGACCATGGAGTTTGATGTGAGATTGTGTCTCCTAGAATTGTCAGAAACCCATAAAATCTTACCAACGTGACTGCCCAAATGTGAGCTGAACCAGGACAGCAACAGACATGCTAACATGGACAGGGAAAGCTCTTAAGACCTCAATCCTACATAAAGAACTACAGGCAACTTATGAAAACTGGGAGTGTAGAGGCAGTCTTTTTCAGGGAAGAGGATACCAATTGTTCAGTGCCAAATGGCCAGCCTGGAAAACACACATACAAGTAACATTATTTGGACTGAACAGGTTATATTAAGAACATGAAGTAGCAGTGAAATGGGGGGGCATGAATCTGTAGCCTCTGATAACACCCTTCTGCTCTCAACTTCCATTAGATAATTTCACATATAAGGTAGATCATGTGGAAACATTTCATTTTGTGCTTGACTTACTTTGTTTCCCATAAGGATCTCATGTTGTCACAAATATTAATATTCTTTTCAAAGCTTTTTAAAAATTGAAATGTAACTATCATTTTTCCCCTCTCATCCTTTCCTTGTACCTCTCCTCGATCCCTCTTAAAACCATGATTTCTTTTTCTTTGTTATTGTTACATATACATACATATAAAATTACATACAAATCTATAAATCTGTCTCTATAAATATAAATGGTTAGATACAAATATAACCTGCTCAGTCCATTTTGTGTTACTTTTGTGTATATGATTTCAGAGTTGCAATTAGGCAGCACATCTGTAGGGAAGAATATTTCTCCTCTCAGAATTCATTAATTACCTATAGTTCTTTGTCTAGGGGTGGAGACCTATGAGATTTTCTTTCTCCACTTTAGTGTGTCTATTTGTGCTGTTCTTGTTCTGGTCTTCTTTAGACAGCTGTAGTGTTGAGGTATCTTTGGTATAGTTTCCTTGTCATTTATAGATGATGCATTCTCATAGACAATTTCCTTGTTTTTTTGGCTCTTAAAATCTTTTGATCTCTCTTCTGTAATGTTCCTGAGTCTTAGACTTGTACTTGAGTTGTAGATGTATCAATTGGGCCTGTTTACTCCACAATTAGTTGTTCCCTGCATCTTGACCAGTTATGTTTTTTTTTTTTGAAATGCTCTTTGTTTCAGAGAGAAGTATCTTTGATGACAGGTGAGAGCTATACTTATCAGTAGATATAAGGATAAATATTTAGAATTCAGCTAGGAATTATGCTATTTTAATAAAATGATGGTGATAGATTCTCGGATCCATGACTTCACTAGTCCTGAGAACTTGAGCAGGTTTCCAGTACCAGGCATGCAAACTCTTCCACGCTGTTGGTTTTTGTCAACATTTTACTCTTAGGGTTATAGTGCCATGCTAGTCAGCCTTTTGGCCCATAGGTATTATTTCCAGGTAGGATTATTGGTTGTTTCCCTTCCTTGGAAACTTTCATAACACTTTCTGGGTCTATGAAAGCTAGTCTTTAGGAAGATGGCTTTAGGTCAGATCCAGGTTGGGTTCTGTATTTCTTGTCTCTGATAGGCATGGTGTCTTCAACAATAGAGATTTGCCTTCAACCTCTGAGAGGCAACCAAGTAAAACAGCAATAGCCTGTGTTACTTTGGGAGTCTCTTGGACAGCTCTGACAAACAAGTTGAAAGGGGATTTCTCATGCCTGGTATTGGGGGTTTTATCAGATAATCTATGGCTCTGGAGAGGAGTGTTGTCAGCGCAAGTTGACTATCATTTAAACTATTATGTGTATACACATAGACTTAAATGTATTGTATGCAGTTTTAGGTAAATAATTATATGATTCCTTATGACTTGTATAGACATTTTTCCTTCCTCCCTCTATTTCTATATTTATTTTTCTTGTGGTAATGTATGTTGAGCCCAGGGCCATTCTTGGCAAGTAAGCAATCTACTGTTGAGCTGCATCTCTAACTAAGATTTAAGATTTTAAGACTGAATAGTATCCTCAGGTTATGTATAACATGTTGTCTGTATCTGTTCACTAGTTGATGGACACCTAGGCTAATCTTATTTTTGACTGTTGTGAATATTGCTATAGTAGAAGCATGAGAGTGGTTGTCTTTTCAACATACTGACTTCATTTCCTTCCACTATGTATCTAAGAGTGAGACTGCTAGATCATATTATAGATCTCTTTTTAATCTTGAGGAATCCCCATACTGTATTCCACAATGACTGTGCATTCCCTCCAACAGTGTTCAAGTTTCCTCTGTTCTCCATATACTCAATGGCACTTGTTATATTCATAATTTTAAAAACAATTTATTGATTTTTATTTTGTATTTGTGTGTGAATACCTTGAGCAATTAAGTATGCCACATGCATGCCTGGTGCCTGTGGAGGCCAGAAGGGCTGTCATATCCTCTGGAGGTGGAGCTACAGATGGTTGTCAGTTGCTGTGTGGGAGCTGGGAGCAAACTTGAGTCCCCGATGCTACATTTAGGCTTTTGGGTAAGAAGAGATGTCTGTTTAGTCTTTCCCATCTTAAGTAAAATGTAAAAAATAATTGCATTGAATAACATTTCACTGAAGAATAGCCAGGGTATATACTGCCAATATTTAAATAAATTGATTTATTTATTATTGATTTTTAATACTTTTTATGTATTCTGGCTAAGCCTTTGTCAGATGTATAGGTTGTTGCTTTACTCTTTCTTCTCCTGTGCAGATACTTCAAAATCTGATACAATATTTGGTTTCTCACTTTCCCCACTCTGTGCTATTTAGGTCTTGTCCAAAAAGACATTCACCATTTTAACATTTTGAATGATTCTCTGTATTATTTGTATCCTTATGCTTTGTCAAGTTCAATTTCTTACTGTTTTTTTTTATGATCTAAAATATCAGCATTAACCTTTACTTCTCTGAGGTTTGGATTTAAACTGACAAGCTTAGACTTTTGAAGTGAAGTTCCATATTGGCTGATGGTATACAACATTTGGGGGAGTTTAATTTATTCCCCTGTCCTTACATTTATATCTTGATGCTTAGAGTATCTGAATGGGGGAAGTGAATTGGTAAAATTCTCTGTAAAATTATGACAATATAAATGTTGATGTATGCCACACAACGACCTTCCCGCAAAGCAAAGTCCGATGGCTAATCATGAAGAGCCTTGGCAAAAATATACACAATCTTCATATAGTAAAAAGCAAGACAAGACATAATCAATTCCACTTTCCTAAGGACAAGGAAAAGTAGTTTCTAGAAATGTATCAGGCCTGCAAATAGTATATTATTTCCTAAGTATTTTCAACTATCCGTATCAAAATCTTTGTATTTGAGTAAGGATCTGGGAGTACAGAATGGATAAGGAGAAACAGTAGGGGAATTCTTTCTCAGTACTAATAGGATTCAAGATTTCTTTCTTAGAAACTCCCTTTTACATTAGTATGTTGTAAGCAACTGCTGAACTCTGGAGCTTTGTGCTTTTTGTAAGCTTGTGCGTTTTAGTTCCTCACATTCCTATATATGGCTCATGAAAGCAGGTGGGCTGGTCTATTTACAGCAACCAGCTATCTGCTAGGTACATTTTTTGATACAATGTGAGGAGGCAGCTGATCATCTTGCTGATTGGAGTGCTGTGTTTCTGCTGTTTGACGTGTCTAAGGGATTCTGTTACCCTGGGCCATGTTGACTGCTGAGGTGTGACTCTTTATAATAACACATCATCTGTCAGGATACTCATTTGAGGACTGTACTGAGATTGTGTGGATTCCTATGTGAGCCTTGCAAATGCAGACTTCTTACAAATTGGACAAATTTCAACCCCATAAATAAGATTATGTAGGACTGAAAACTAGATAACATTTCTCCATATAGATTTAGAGACAACTCTCACTCCTTTCCAAAAATGTTTTTCAAATATTGCCCTTCTCAGAAGGTTCCATTTGTTCATTACTGACATGAGTAGTATGAGTGAGATGTGATGCCTAGATCTTCTTGGCATCAGTGCTAGATCTGAGTATTTGCTATCTGAGCACACATCACACATCATCTTACACTTTTTTTTTTAATTTTTAAGGTTGTCCCAGTTCCTTCAACCCTGTGGTAGCGTAAGAGCATCCTACATAGGTCACTGCTAACTGTGTTTCTTCTGGTCCTCTGCCAAGCAACTTAGCCATCACTACTTTTGTTATCATTATTTAGTCGTAGGTTGAATGAAATGGAACCTACATGATTCTTGTTGCTTGATGGGAGAATGAAGAAGAAGTCCTGAGTTTAGTAATTGTGACACTGAGAGTTTAACCTATTGTTCCAATTTTATTCTGTTAATCTCCTTCACTCAGTGACACTTTACGAATTCCTGTTTCCATATTCACACTCATCATATTTCAAAAAGGGAAATGAAAAAAATGTATGATATAGTACTTACAACATATTGAACATTGTGTGAATATTCTGAGTGTTGTCTTTTCTCTTTTTCAAATTTCTCATTTTTTCCTTTTATTGAATTTTTCTCATGTACTATATCCTGATTACAGTTTTCCCTCCCTCCACTTCTTCAAGTTTCTTCTCCCCTTCCCTCCCATCTGAATCCACCCCATTTCTGTCTCTCATTAGAAAACAAACAGGCTTCTAAGGGGTAATAATACAATGCAATACAATACAATATAGTATACTATCGTCCAGTATAATATAAAAAACTAACACATTTGGGTAGGCACAAGAAACATGCAGATGCAGAAACCCATTCATTTGCACACTCAGGAATCCTGTAAAAACCCACTAAACTGGAAGCCATAATATATACCCAAAGGACCTGTAGGGTAAAATGAGGGAAAAATAAAATAAAATAAAAGTAAAAGATGAGATAAAATTAAGAAAAACCCTGACACTGCATTATGAGACAAGGAACCTCCAAAGATGCTCTTGAATTCGTTTGATGTTGGCCATACACTGCTGGGTATGCAGCCTACCCTTAGGAGTAATTTGTTCCCTCAGTGAGACTCCATAAAGATTTAATTTTTCATTTGCAAGTGCTTGTCAATTAAAAATAGCATCTGGGTTAGATTCTACTGTATTAGATTTCCACAGGACCTCCCAAGTGGCCTTGAATTTCAGCTATCTCTCCCTGCGTTCTCTCCCTTTCCCTTCTTCCCCCTGGGGCTTATGCAGGGACACTTAACTCAGCCTGAGAGGAGGGGACTGGACCTGCCTGGACTGAATCTACCAGGTTGAACTCAATCCCCAGGGGAGTCTTTGCCCTGGAGGAGATGGGAATGGAGGGTGGTCTGGGGGGAAGGCGGGGGGGGGGGAGGACAAGGGAATCCGTGGCTGATAAGTAAAATTAAAGTATAAAATAAAAAATATCAAAAAAAAGAAAATAGATTCTTTTTTCATACAATATATTCTGATTGCAGTTTCTCCTCCTTCAGCTCCTCCAAGATCTCCCCTACATCTGGTCCCATCCACATCTTCAACCTTTGTCTCTCTTTAGAAAACAGGCATCTAAAGAATAATAATAAAATAAGATAAATCAAAACAAACTATCCAGAATAGTAAAAACCAAGGAAACAGAAGAAAAAGAGCCAAAAAAAAAAAAAGCACAAGAAACACATATAGACATAGAGACACAACATTCAGGAACACAACACACAGGAACCCCATAAAAACACAAAACAAACATATTATTTCAGAAAGGAAGAACCAGGACACCATTACAGATCAAAGCAAAACACCCAATATCCAGCAAAACCTATAGTTGGATGTCCAGCATCTGGAATTCACTCATGATCTTCTGGCTACAAAAAGCATGAGCAGCCCCATTTCTCCAGCTCTTCTATCTGCAGTACACACAATTTGTCTTGTAGGTTCAGGACAGCTCCACTCCGTATCTGCCACTGCCCCTCACAGATCCTTATGATCCTGCCATCTCTGAGATGCTGGAGTCTTCACTGACACTAGAGCTTCACATTCGCCAGTGGCCTCTTCCAGTCTGTCTTCTGAACCTGACACACAGTGCCAAGGCCCAAATATTCTCCGTGACCTGTTCATGCCTCCAAAGCCAGTACCATGTTGGAGAGTCTTACACATCATTTGGAAAGTTTGTCTGTCAACTTGATGTGTACTCTTGGCACCGGACTGTGGTATCTACGTGCTAACCTCATGGAAATACTCCCCAGGAGATTTCACTTCAGTGATGATAGTTTCTTATTAATCACAAATGACTTTTCAGTTCCACTTAACCAGCATCTATTGTCACACTAACAAAAAGGTTTCACTTCGATGGCTTTTCAATCCAGAATATTACACAAACAGCACTGATATGGTCTTTGCTTCCCTCTAAAAGAGCAATTCTGGGTCACAACCCTTTGGGGATGGAACGACCCTTTCATGGGGGTTGCCTAAGACCATCCTGCATAACAGATATGTACATTATGTTTCATAGCAGTAGCAAAACTACAGTAATGAAGTAGCAACAAAAATAATTTTATGGTTGGGGCTCACCCCAAGTGAGGAACTGTATTAAAAAGTCACAGCATTAGGAAGGTTGAAAACCACTGCTCTAAGACCTCACAAGCCAGGCACTCATTATCTGTATTTCTCTCCACTTTCATGTGCTCCAAGCTCCCACAGGACAGCTAGCCCATCAGGCATCAAGCTCTGAGCACTCAACAGCTGTCCCAGCTCAAAACTCCAAACTCTTTCACAATCTTCCCAAAGACACGGTTAGGTCCGTGTCCATCAAAGCAACCACTCCACTCTTCAGATAGCGACAATAAAAAAATGTTTTATTCATTTCTACCCACAGTTTGTGTTTTCATAGATGTTTTTAGGAGATTTATTCATTTCCTCCTTAAGAATCTCTATCATATTCATAAAGGCTATTTGAAGGTCTTTGTCTTGCGCTAATGTTAAGTTGCAGTTCTCAGGGCCTGCTGTGGTAGAGTTGCTGGACTCTACTTGAGACATGGTGCCCTTGCTGTTATTAAGTTTTTATGCTAGCATCTATGCATCTGGGTTTGGGATGATGTTTTATATCTGTATTCTGTTTGCAAGTATTTATTTTTAAACTCTTAATACTTTTCCTTTTATTTTTCACTTCACTTTTCACTTATTTTTTGTTAACTTAGTAATTTGGTCAAAAATCTTTCTTCAAAAGGCTTCCACAGTTACCCCAAATTCAGTCCCATTCATCATTTTCATTAACACTTATTCAACGTTATTGAATTGGAATTGTCCCAGATGAACTTTGGGAATTTGTATTTTAACATTATCAGGAGATAATTTCTTCTTTGTTGGTGATGAACTAAAAGAAGCTTTACTTTTCTTCTGAATTTTTGTGTACACTAAAATTTCACAAGTTGCAAATTGAATTCATAGATTATTGGATTGGGGATTCACAAATGTTGACAAAGTGGATTTGTTATAAAAAAAAACAAGCTGTCTCTGTTATTTGCTGTCTCACCTGATAATGTACTATTTTGCCATAGGAATCTGCATATAGCACCTGACAGAAATAAGGATCTTTGCAGATGAAGCTTCTGAATCTTGAACTTCCCAAGCTCTATAACTGTGAGTCCAAATCCACTTCTTTTATTTATAAGTTATCTAATTATAGCAACAGAAAATGGGAAGAAACACTGCTAAGTAGAGAATTAAAGTTAATATCCTTTTATCTGCTTATTTTCCCCCAGAATTTAGAGAACCATGGTTTATGTTAGCTGCTGATTTTACTGAATCCAAATTTAAAATTTGAGGAAAGAAGTTTTCTTTGTTTGCCATAGTCTTATAAAAAAAAGCCTTCAAATTTTAAACACATGATCAAAAGAATGAGGTGGGGGGAATTTAGTTTTGGTAATAGTGGTGGTTTGAAAAAAATGGCCCCCGTAGGCCCATGGGGAGTGGCACTATTAGAAGGTATGTCCTTATTGGAGTTGGTGTGGTATTGATGGAGAAAACGTGTCACTGAAGCTGGGCTTTGAGGTTTCAGGTGCTCAGGCTTGCCAGTGTGTCATTGTCACTTGCAGCTGCCTGCAGATCCAGATGTAGAACTCTCATCTGCCTCTCAAGCATCATGTCTGCCTGCATGCTGCTATCCTTCCTACCATGATGATAATGGACTAAACCTCTGAACTGTAAGTCAGCCACAATTGAGTGTTTTCCTTTATAAGAGTTGCCATGGTTATGGTTGTAGCTAGAGTTTTCCTGCCTGGCCCACGGTCAGGACAAATCTCTCTCACCTGCCAGTCCCACAGCCGCTCAGACCCAACCAAGTAAACACAGAGACTTATATTGCTTACAAACTGTATGGCTGTGGCAGGCTTCTTGCTAACTGTTCTTACAGCTTAAATTAATCCATTTCCATTAATCTATACCTTGCCACATGGCTCATGGCTTACCGGCATCTTTACATGCTGTTTGTCATCATGGCGACGGGCAGTGTCTCTCTGACTCAGCCTTCCACTTCCCAGCTTTATTCTCCTCCTTGTCCCGCCTATACTTCCTGCCTGGCCACTGGCCAATCAGTGATTTATTTATTGACCAATCAGCAACACACTTGACATACAGACCATCCCACAGCACATGGTGTCTCTTCACAGCAATAAAATCCTAATTAAGGCAGCAATGTTTTCTACCAGCATACACTCTATTGATGCACCCATTCTATTGAAGGTGGTTTCCTAGTCTGACCAGTAGTTGTCTTTTGCTGTCACAACAGACAAAATGAGCAAGGCATATAATGTTAACTCATTTGCATGCATCCTCAGCTTTTAATTATCAACTTGATTGGATTGTGAAACACTAGGGAGTAATAAAATATACCCTTGGCTGTGTTTGTAAAGATGATTTTTTTGAGAGGATTAACAAAAGACAAAAACAGAAAAACCTGTACTGAATGTGCTGAATATGGTTGGCACTATCCAATGGGTTAGATGCCATGATGGAATGAAAGGGAAAGAAACCCCGTAGACAAATACTCTTTCTGTGTCTCTGTTTCCTGTATGCATGACTTGAACATTTCTACTCCATCACATTCTTCTGCCATGATGTACTGCCACATTACAGGCCTGGAAACATGGAACAAGTTCACCTGGACTGAAACTAGGCCAAACTAAACCCTTCTACCCTTTGTTGTTCAGGTATTTGTCACTGTGACAAAAAGCTTACTGACACTGATCATAGACTAACAGGTGAATGAAATTGTCATTATTCCACTAAAATGAGACCTCGATCCTACATAAAGAACTATAGGCATTGAGGGAATGCTGAGAGTGGTAAAAGTAATCTTCCCCAGGGAAGAGCACACCAATTTCCAATGTCAAATGGTCAGCCCTGGAAATATGCATACAGGTAACATTATACAGACTGAACAGGTTGTATTTATGTGTATGTATATATATATATATATATATATATATATATGTATACATATATGTTGTATGTGTGTATACCCATACATAATTGTATGCAGAAACATCTAATGAAAAAAGAGGCCCTGAATTTGAAAGAGTGAGGAAGGGTATATGAGAGGCTTTGGAGGGAGGAAAGGGAAGGAGAAATGATATAATTGCATTATAACTTTTTTTTAAAAAAAATAAAGTAACAACAGAAAACTAAAAGGACATGAAATTGTGAGAAGGTATGGAGGTTGTGGTGGACATAAAAGAAATTAGGGCATAGGAGGGATGAGGATACAGTCAAAATATATTGTGTGAAATTCTCAAAAATTAATATATTATATTAAAATGAATGGAATAATGTTATAGCTTTGCAAAAATGATTCCAGAATTCACAGAATCTGAATCCAGGAGGAAAATAGATAATAAACCACAAGTAGAACAGATTTGTGAGACATAACTGATCATTTCTGAGTACAGTTAATATGCTAGAAAATCAGAAGAAAGCTCTCAGCTACCCTTTCCTTTAATGTTCCAGCAGTAATTGATGATTTAAAATATGTCACAGCTCTTTCTAAAATCCTTACAAAATGCTATGTTGAAGATGACATTTTAAAGTATGGGACGGATTTAGCAGAGTAGCTAAGGAAACAGACTCACTCCAAGATTGTTAGTCATAATTATGTTCTTTATAACCAGATACTTTCATAATAAAAGCATTTAATAAATCAAAACATACTGATTTTCCAGTGAAGAAATTCAGGATTTGGGATGAACAGTACTGTGTGTGGAAGCAAGACCTATACAATTTCAACAGAATTGCATTTTGATCTAATAACCAGGTATCACAGAAAGAGTTTAGGATGTCAATACACTTAAGAAAACTAATTAATATGCAAGTATTTCCACATATTTATCTACATTGACTTTATTTTTCCATTTACTATTTTTTTGATTTGATGGTTGCTACAATCATGTCATAATACACCAAGAGTAAAGATAACTGGGAATAGATATGTATCATTATTTTTGGAAGAAACAGGGACACAATTGAGTTTCCATAGAAGAAATTATATATGTCCTACCTTTGAGAGATTAGCAAGGTAACCATTAGAAAAACACATTAGAGAAAGGCATATTGGATGTAATATCCCTAGAGATCTAAGCTTAACACAGCTTTTCAATGTTATTTGGTGCTGTTGGTAATCAAAGCCAGGATTTCACATATGTAGGTAAGTACGTTACCATTGAACTACATCTAAATTCCAATGTTTCTTAAATTTCAATGCACATATAAACCACCCAAAGACCTTAAAAAATAGCTGATTCTTCTTCATTTGTGGGTTTGGTGTTGGGGCTGGGATTGTAGACTTCAAGCAGGTGCCAAGTGATATTGATGCTCTCAAGTCTTGGGAACCCTTCTGAAATAGTCAAGTACAAACACAGAGGTAGAGTTGAAAAGCTCTCATCAAGTTTCAACCCTAATAAAGTGAGAACTGCCAGGAGATCTAAACTGAAAATGTCAAGAGGAGATTAAAAAAAAGACACTGTGAAGCAGAAAAAGGATAAGATGAGTAGCAAAAGGGGAATGATGGTCAGAATCTGACAACAGAATTCTAAGACAGAAAATGCTAATTTTAACTTCTAGAAAGTTGAGGTTATCAAGAGTAAAAAATGATCATTGTATATATATCTATGAAATTGTCAATGAATAGATAAAAATGTACAGGGAAAATGACCCTCTGATTTGAAATTTGCATGATCAATGTGGTCCACTCCAAGTAAAGGTACTGTATAGTGCATGTGGACCATATTTTCTACTATGATAATTGCTAGCTACATGTTGCTCCTGAACATATAATATGTGCTGCATGTAAAGTGAAGGAGCCATTTCTAGCTGAAGTTTTCTCCAGTCTTTCCTGGCCCATGGTCAGGACAAATCTCTCTCACCCGCCAGTCCCGCAGTTGCTCAGACTCAACCAAGTAAATACACAGAGACTTATATTGCTTACAAACTGTATGGCTGTGGCAGGCTTTTTGTTATCTAGTTCTTCAATCTTAAATTAACCCATTTCTATAAATCTATACCTTGCCACATGGCTTATGGCTTACCAGTATCTTACATGTTGGTACTCATGGCAGCAGCTGGCAGCGTCTCCTGACTCAGCCTTCCTGTTGCCAGAATTCTCTTCTCTACTTGTCCTGCCTATACTTCTTGCCTGGCTACTGGCCAATCAGCATTTTATTTATACAGAGCAGTATCCACAGCAGCCATTGATGTAAAATACAGTGCATTTTGAAGACTGAAAATATTTTTACATTGGTTATATGTTAAAATGATAGTATTTTGGATGATAATTAGATTAAATCATATTATTAAACTGAATTGTGTCTATTTTTTATTTTACAAATGTGACTGTTAGAACTTTCTAAAGTGCATATGTAGCTCACCTTAGAATTCCACTGTACTATGTTGGTTCAGATGAATGAGATTTGGAACGCGAGTGAAAGAATGTATGGATGTGGCTGCAGTGAGTAGGGAGAAATATAAAATCAGTGTAGGACAACATTTTGAGATAATAGAGACTTGAGCATGTTTATGTTTTAAATGTTATAATAAAGTTATTTGAAGATCTGAATTTCCTTCTAAGTATAGCTTTTGATGACAATTTCAAAAGTTACAATGCCAAGCTAATAGTGGAAGCTTGACAATTTGGTTTCCTTTACCCAAAAGATTTTAGAATGGTCATATGTCACCTTAAAGTGATTTGTTTTCTTTTTCTTTAAATTTATTCTGACTTCAATTCATGTAATTTAAAAATGTGGTTTTTAACATTTCTACTTGTACTTATTTTGGAACTCAGTGATTTCTGCTTTTGTCTTTGTGTATGTGATATTTGAAAAACTAAAGGAGTCCTTAAGTGTGTTTTTTAAGTTCCTTTTTAGTGATTTCATTATCACTCTTGTAGATTCCAATGATTTCCAAGCTGACTGTGGCTCCTTAAAGGGTTCAGTCACGATCTTTCTGTCTGTGATGCTTTTTGTCTTCCAAAAGTGTGTTTTTAAAAATCTCAGATAATCGAGCCGGGCGGTGGTGGCGCACGCCTTTAATCCCAGCACTCGGGAGGCAGAGCCAGGCGGATCTCTGTGAGTTTGAGGCCAGCCTGGGCTACCAAGTGAGTTCCAGGAGAGGCGCAAAGCTACATAGAGAAACCCTGTCTCAAAAAACCAAAAAAAAAAAAAAAACTCAGATAATCATAACCATTCAGTCTTGTTATTTTGCAACTGTGTTTAGGAAAAACTGAAAATAAATACGAAAGGTAAATGTATAACTCTAGTCAATACAAAAATTCATTATTAAGTTGAAAATTTAGAGCAAAGATAATAGTTTTTGACTAGGATGAGTGCAAGGTATTTGAATTAGCTAATAAAAATAGAAGGTATTAAATTAGAAATGTTAATGACCCAAAAAATATTGAAAATCTTGAATAGGTGAACTTCAAAATCTTAGGCAGATCCTTGCTACCCATCATCCATTCTCAGTGGCTTGAGAAGTAGGTTTCTCTCTGCCTTCACAGCATTAAAATAAGAAAACCAATAAAATAATGTAAACCTCAATTGGGGTTAGAGTGACAGGTGTACTGTTGAATTTCTCCTTGAACAAAGTTATGGAAAGGAGTTTGAGACTTGAACATGGTACAAAGAAGAAAATACTATCATGAAGGATATTATAGAGTTAAATTTAGCCCAAATTACTGAGAGGACTTCAAGGCACTTACCTGCATTTTTTTCTGATTGTTATTATTTTCTGTTCTGATATTTATAGAATTAATTTTATATAATATCAGGCCATTGTAAATGCACATTGTATCACTGGACTACTTTGGAATTATTGTTTCTGGAAATTTTGTGGAGACCCATCTGGAATGTGTATTGTTACCCAGAAATTGGAATTCAATCTTGGGGTATTCAGTCTCTCCAAAGAATCTAATAATGTACTCAGAAGATATTTTGAGGACAACACTTTTTAGAGTTTAAAAGACCAACCATAGGACAAACAAGCTGGGAACCTTGGCAGCTGCCTAGAGGTAGCAGATGAAGATCAGGAAGAGTGAAAGCTCTGCTATCTCTAAGCAGTCACATGATAGGAGTGGATGGGAGGGAGATAACTTCAGAGAAGAAGAGTGAGAAAGCCCAGATAGTGTTGGAAAACATGCTGAGAGTTTGCAAGTGTCCAAAGGAAGGAGAGGTTAAGAAAAAGTAAGAAAATGGAAAAATATGGTTTTCTAAGTAACTCAGAAAAACGGATAAGCTTAACCTACCTTTATGAGTACAGTTTCCTAAGGGACTTCAGAGAAAGTAGCTATCCTGGGAAACAAAAGTGCATTATCTCATTAAAGGGAGAATTATTCTTCACACCTCTTTAACATGCCTTAAAGTGACTCAACCTTTCTTGGCCAGATGATTTCCTGGCCCAGCTAGAATATTATCTCTCTATTCAGAGGTAGATTTCATTCTCTTGGCAAGGAAAAAGTGAGTCTCCCTTGCTGGATCGTCAAGGCTACTAAAAAATTCCCATTTCTGAAGAGGTAACACTAATTAATATCACTTAGAAAATGGGCTAAAATTGGGCAATGGATATAACTTACTCCCAGCAAGAAAATCTAGAGATTCAGTTCCAAGGCTAAACACTAGAGGGGATTGGTATCTGAACTGGAGCTTCAGTTGCGTATCATTTCCAGGCAAGGGTGCTCTTGAAGAGGACATAACTAACCAGAGTTCCCTTCTGGCATTCTTGACTGCAGAACTAAGGACACATTTCTTTCCAGGCCTATGCACAATTTTCATCATTGCTGCTATCAAAGACACCCCGAGGATCAGGGAACTTGCAGTGGAAAAATAAATACCCTTTGTCCTTTTACATTGCCAGCAGATCACAATAATTTTGACAGATTAGTATTTGGAAAGTTCTGTATGCTTCCCATTTCCTGGGAGTATCCAGCCAACCAACACTTTATTTATACTCTGTCTTTCAAATGGTCTTTATACAACACTTTACCAGAAGGCTACTTTTCAAATAACAGCAGAAATCATGTGCCTAGATCTCAATGGAAGGAAAAATATAAAAAATATCTAAAAATCCAAAGGGTGTCATAACAGAGATAAAGGGCCAATATAAAGTTTATTGGGATATTCCCTCATGATGTTGCAACAATATTACTAATACAAATTCATATTATCTGTATTAAGATATAATCACATGATTATGCATGCATTCCTTATGAAACCATTTCATATGATATTAACAGTTATAGTAATCTGTATTTTGGCCTTTATTTGGCTGAGAATAAAGCCACTGCTGTACATAATGCTTATTATCAGTTTAGAGAGAAAACAATTTACACATAGGTAGTATAAAGAGAAAATATGCTGATATTAAAATAGGATATGATCTTAATTTAAAATGATTTTTTCTTTTGTATTTTTTGTGGTACTGATGACTACACTCAAGACTTTGTGCATGATGAACAGGTACTCTGCCACTGAGATATATTCACTATCTGAGAATTACTTTTAAAAGGAAGATATGAATTCTAGCATAGACATAGAGGCATTTTAATTTGGTGGTCCATTGTGGAAAAAAAATTTGATGTTTGGAATTCACATTATTTTTAAATTTCCCCAGCCTGTGATAAAGTTTAGGTTTTTCTTTTTTCATGTGCTGTAGGATGGTCTGTATGTCAAGTGTGTTGCTGATTGGTCAATAAATAAATCACTGATTGGCCAGTGGCCAGGCAGGAAGTATAGGCAGGACAAGGAGGAGAATAAAGCTGGGAAGTGGAAGGCTGAGTCAGAGAGACACTGCCCGCCGCCATGATGACAAACAGCATGTAAAGATGCCGGTAAGCCATGAGCCATGTGGCAAGGTATAGATTAATGGAAATGGATTAATTTAAGCTGTAAGAACAGTTAGCAAGAAGCCTGCCACAGCCATACAGTTTGTAAGCAATATAAGTCTCTGTGTTTACTTGGTCGGGTCTGAGCGGCTGTGGGCCAGGCAGGAAAACTCAAGCTACATTCATGTCTTTATCTCAGTGATTTCCAAGGTGGAGTTCAAAGAGAGAGTGGTAATGGCAAAGTAATATCTATGATAGGAGAAGCAAAGAAGTCTGTTTTCTTTGTTTCCAGTCTATTCCAAGAGTAAATAATATAGTTCCTCTGTACTTAAACTCAAGGAAAATTGCCTAATTATTGTGCACTTAGTATTTTTTAGACTAAAAGCTCTTGAGTGGCTGTCAGACAGTAACTTTAAAACATATTATATAGGTTGAAAGGTGGAAAATTCTTTTATTTTTGGTTTAAAAACAAAGTTGAAAGGTTTTTAGGAAATATTAGTTTAGGTTTTAAAAGATTAAATTTGATTTATGTGTATGTGTGCTTGAGCGTGTGTGTGTGCGTGTGTGTGTGTGTGTGTGTGTGTGTGTGTCTGTGTGTCTGTGTGTGTCTGTGTCTGTGTCTATGTCTGTGTGCGGGTGTGTGCATATGAAAATAAATGTCTATGAAGGACAGAGGGCATCAGATCCCTTGGGGCTGAAGTTAGAGATGGTTTTAAGTCACCCATCTTGGGTGCTGGCAACCAAACTCAGGTTCTCTTACAAAAGAAATACACGCTGTAAACTGTTGTTCCATCTCTCTAGGTCCAGGAAACATTTTTAGGTGAGATATAATTCTAGCTAAACTGTGCACATACAGGGATTCAAATGCACTAAATGTCAATATTTTGTCAAATAAGATCTCAGGAATAATGAGACCCATAAATGCTACATAGACTGGTATCTGTTTCCAGTTTTTTGAGGCCAAAGCTAATTCTGCAGCTACTATTAGCCTTGACATCAACTTCTTCCTGCCTGTGCCTCCCAATTGCTGAATTACAGATATCTGATATCACATCAGATATGTCCCTAAGTTTGATTCCATTTTGTACAAAGGCAGATAATTTTGCTAAGAAAGGGGTATGATTTGCAAACAGTGTCTTGCAAATGCAGCTCATATTTTATACTTCATTGATTCTACCCTGTACTTAACATAGTCATACTTTTATGGTAACTGACTCTCCAAGTTTAATACTCAGTATGTGCACATGTTATCTTTTCTGTAGATATTATTAACAAAAACTTGCACCATTCTGATCCAATTTCATATTTCAGAGATCCAGCTGTAGAGTTGGTGGTGAATCTACATAACTTATTATCTTAGTTGAATGCATAAACAGGCATTTAATCAATGATCAGGTTGCATATTTTAGTGGAATTGGCTCAATGACTGCGATAATTAAAAATACATATCAAACAAATTCATCAAATTTATGTTCCCAATTTATTTTAAAGGTCAGGTTTGTACTGTCTAAGCAGGGAGTTTTGAAAAATAGATATTCTTGAACTTTAGAAGAGATAGATATCAGAATGCTTTTATGGTTTTTGTTATTTACTTCCCAACCCCCTCCGCTAGAAAAGTTTCCAAATATTAAAGACTTTCTTATTCTAAAATGTAAAATTTGTTTACCAGATGGGCTGTAGAACATTCCCCAAATCTATCCAGCCATGAATTTGTCAAGCATAGCATCTGGAGACCTTTTAGAAGAACATGATTGACAAGGAGTCAAGGAAGTAGACTCTTAGGTTTATACTGCTGCATAGATTGACTATGGTTGATTGATTTCTTACTAAAAGGGTCATTTGGATGATTTCCAAATAGTGTCTTCACTATATATGTTGCTTAAATTAATATTTAAAGTACTACCTAAAATATCTGAGGTTGATTGCCTGAAAGAAACCCACCTTTTAATTCTGATATATAATTTAAAAGATTTAGTAAATACTATCATGTGCCAGGAACCATCTTAGCTATTCAGCTGAGCTGATCATCCTCCCCCTGTCTTCTATAACTTTATTATTTACTAGAGAAGGCTGAAAGACCATTGAATAGCTATTATAATGCACAATGATAATAAGCACTACAGTAACCCAAGAGTATAGGAAGGAAGGGAAAAGAAAATCATTTCAAAGGGTAGAATGAAAATGCAGAATTTGAGTGAACCTTGAAGGCTGGAAGTGGAGAGTTGGTGATAAAAAGCATTCTCTGTAGAGAGGAAAGCATGCACCATTGCAGTAGATGTCTTCCTATTTCTAGAAAACAAACTGTCATGCCTACTGAAACAAGAATATAAACTTTCATCAAGGCTAAATGTTATATATTGAGGGGCACTTTTCTTTCTTTTCTGATACTTTTTAGAAAACGAACCTATCTGCTTTTAGAAACCACATTTGACGTTCTGTTTGTTGGAAGGTGTTTGAGAGGGCACTGCTGCCTGCAGTGTGTGATGATTGGATGGCATCAGCTCAAACTGGGAACTAGGCCTCAGCCATGAAGGCAAGAGCAGAATAAATGAAACAGATGTTTTACTGACTTCAGATCTGCTCCGTGCAGAAGGGAGATGTTGTTTGCTTCAAATTATTTAAGTACCAGCATTCGTCACTCCTGTAATTCACTTACCATCACCAGATATGCAATTACTTTAACTGCAAGCCACTTACATCTTAGTCAGTTCTACAGTCTAAAAATATGTCTGCTTTTATTTGAAGAGCCAAGATTGAAACTGTCACTTGGGACCATTCCAAACTTTGCTAATTGTGCACTTCAAGTAAAGGAATATTTGAATTAATTTTCCTCTTGTGTTTTAAGAAAAATGATCACTCATCTCAGGTTTTTCATTTTTAACTACCATTTTTACTGTATTTTTAAAGAAGGAGAATTGAGAATTAATTAACCTGAAAGCCTACATAGCTTATTCTACTGCTGGGCATTTACTTAGAATTTTAACTTATGCAAATACATGTATTCTTGATGTCCATGGAATGGATCAACTCCCACTTGTATTGTAATACTATTGATCAAGCATCTCATTGTTTGCCATATCATTTAGAAAACTAACCGAGAATCAGGAAACCTTATAGTCATTCAAATTGTTCTATTTTAAAAGAAGTGTGGTCTGAAGAGAGTGATTTCCACCATTCATGAATGAGTGTGAAACTTCTAGAGAAATCTATTCACCTAGGTACTAGACAATAACTCTTTAAGACTGAGTTCAAGTGATTGGTACTTAAAGTAGACTTAAATATAGACCTAGTAATATCTAAATGTGTTTCAATGAAAATAGATACATATAAGGATAGGAAAACAAAAGAGTATAGAAAAACATATTTACTGAAAAAAAAGAGAATGAAGTTGGGCGGGTCATACCCAAAAATTTTGGAAGAACGCTTTTGTGTTCACTTGGAAGTGGTATGCATGGATTCACATGACTTTTGTTGGTGTTTTGAGACAGTGTTTCATTATATAGCCCTTGATGTTCTGAAACTAATTATGTATACCCGGTTGACCACAAACTCACACCAATACTCTTGCCTCTTCTTTGGAGCATCCAGGATTATAGGCATGAAGTACCAAGCCTGGTTTTAATAACTCAGATCAAAGGCCTAAGATTGTTTGCCTTGTTGGGTTGTTTTCCAAGGTAACTAAATTGTGGCATGTGCCTTCTTTGCTGTCCATATCACCAGTTGTCTCTGGTTTCTCTGAAACTGATGGTGAGCATGCAAATTCATTGTCTTCAGTAGAAGGACTCACAGTTGACTTAGGGAAGTTTAGCAATGCAGAGGTTAAAGAATACAGACAGAGCGAGATCCAGGACAGGCACCAAAGCTACACAGAGAAACCCTGTCTCGAAAAACCAAAAAAAAAAAATACAAAAAATAGAATACAGATACTAGTTCAATCTCTGACTTCATCTGCCATTTCTCTTCTTTCAATTCCTACAAAACTTGTGCTATTTTCTCCCTCAAAGGAGCTTTGCAATCTTTCTTTTATGTTTGGTCTCCATGGTCCTTTGCCAGCTCTTTGTTGCCCTCCAGATTAGACTCTTCAGGAGCATCCTCAGGAAAAATCTTCCCTTATGCCAGAAGGATCAAAGTTCACTTCTGTGACCTAGAGGACTCAGTTATTTTTCTTTGTATTTGGACCATAATACATATAAAAGTATTTTGCTACACCCTCCTCAGATCCTGACACAGGAATTAGATGAGTTTTTAACTTAAATATGTTAGTATTAGCTGTCTTTTAAACCTCTCTTTTTCTTAAAACTTCTAAGAGACAATAAGAAAAACTTGTACCTCTTATTCTAGACACAAGTATTCAAATTGCTTTTGTGTCTTCCACCATGGCACAATACTTGGCAAAGAGCAGACTGCCCCCCAAATGTACAGAAATAATTTGTTAATGAATGCATTAGTTTACATTAAAGTGACACGTGAAATTAAAACTTCAGTAAAGATTTGATATTTTATATGAACTACTCTAATTTGCAACAAAACCCCCAGCACTTTGTAACTTCATTAGTCATACAAGTTTAAAAAGCAATTGGATAACATTTAGCACCTATTAAATTAATAAATTTAAGGCATAACACCAAATATAAGTATTTTTTAAAAGATACATACTCATATACTGCTGGTTGCTGCACAAATTGACATAGCCCATTTAAAAAACAATATAGCAAAATGTACCAAGAGTCATAAAAATGACCTAGCAGTCCCACTCTTGTGGATTTATACTAAGGAAATAATTGAAGAGAAAGAAAAAGCCATATCCACAAAGATGCTCACTGAAGCATTATCTGTAACAGCAGCTATTCTGACAATAATGGAAAATGTCCAGCACTTGTGAACAGGTTAAGTACATTCTAGTGCATCAACCTAATAGAGCCATTGGCTTCCTATCAAAACACACTTCCTACAAAACCAACAAAAAAAGCTGGTAATGAAAATAAAGAGGGGTCTCACATGTTTCAAGAAATGGTGAAGAAGGGAAAAAAGAAAGAAAGGAGTTCTGCATTGAAGTGTACCACCCTCCTATATTTCACTTATATAGGTTCTTAACCCCTATTATCTCAGATTGTAGCTGTGTTTAAAGACGAGATCTTTAAGGGAATAAAGAAAATAGCTAAGACTTCACAGGTGGGCTCTATCAATCAAACTGTTGTTCTTGTAAGAGGAGAGAGAGAGTTTAGACAGACATCAGACACATCTCAGAACCCAAGAGATACCATGAAGACATAGCCATCTGCAAACCAAGGAAAGTGACGTTGGAAGGAAGCAACACTGCCAACATCTTTATCTCAGAATTGTAGCCTTCAGAGCCATAAGAAAATAAATATTTGTTCCTTAAGCAGTCTAACATGTGCTCTTTTGTTCTAGGACCCCAAGCAAACAAATAAAAGCCAAGTTCAAATGGTGAGTGCACTATTGTAAGAAGAGCATTATGCAGTCATAGGACGTACTCACCAACATAGAACAGGGATAAAAAGTCAATGCACAAAAGCAAAATGGAAAAAGGTATTTTAAAATGATATGGTTGATTCCTTATATTGTCTAAAATGCTATGATAGCTAAAAACTTACATGATAAAAAACTCATCATCAAAGTAAGTTGTGTTGAAATGCCATTTCTGTGAAGGCATGAGTATTACTTGACTAGTAGCTCTCTAAATCAGAGGGAAAAATCTGTGTCCTCAGATTTATTGTGGAAACATATGACACACAGACCTGACTACAGAAAACTATGAGTTTCAATAAGTGTATCCTTTCTCCCCTGCCTTGCATAAGTTTAATAGCTTTATATCTGGTATATTTGTTGTTGTTACTAGTGTAGTCAGTTGTGAGTGCTGATCTATTGAATGACTAAAAGCATGGCAAATTAACTTGGGATTTTGTGTTCAATAGTTTCTTTTCCTGGAGAATGAATCTTTCATAGCTGGAAACAGTTGAGAATTCATACTGTTGAATCACAACTCCACAGCTGAGCCCCTATCACTGCTGTATAATACTTTCATCCATCCTAGGAGCATCCTTCCTATCTCCCTACTTCTCTAAACTTTATATTCCAGCATCTGGAGTCTCTAGTTTATCTACTGGTAGACTCGGCCATTTCAAACCAAATCTGATTTCAATCAGGAGAAGGTAAACAGCACTGGGATATTTAGGCAAAGTAGATCATTTTGATTCTACCTCTATTCTGGTGTCACAGCCAACTCTCATAATTACATCTTTGCTTTATTTGTACTGAGAACTATATATTAATCATGAATCAAATATTTCAACACTCTTGGAGGTCCTTGTTCATCACTGTTTCTGGAACAGTGTTGAATGTCCCATCTAAAATCTGAAACTCCTACAAGCAGCAATCACATACTACCCAGTCTTCCCAAGTCTGGAATTGTCCCCAATAGACTCCAACCATCACCACTGAATCCATCTCTACTTGAAAAAGTTAAATTACTCCTTCATTTAAATCCAAATTGCTTTAGGGCAGCTTCCACAGTCAACTGGAACCTGATTCCTGTCTGCTTGTCTTTCTTTTACTACTATTTCCTCTTGATCCAGTAATGGTCAATTGCTGCAAGTTTTCTGGACCCACTATATTGCTGCAAGGCTTGATGTTGTGTACATTCATGTTTGATGAATGCCTACAATGCAAATACTGCTTAAATGTCCCATGATAAACATATATATATATATATATATATATATATATATAATATAATATATATATATCATTATCATTATCATGGGTCTTAATCTTTATACTCAAAGTGTCTCACACATAATGGGTGCTTTATTACCATTGATCAGAACTCAGTTGAACTCTTTAAACTATCTAAGTTTAATACAAATTCTCTCATGCACTCATTGACTAATAATCCTTTCTTGTTTTGCCTCCTGATTACCATGCATGCTTCTTCAACTTCATAAAGTTCATTTATTTTACATAGAAAGTCAGAATAATTTTCAAGTCTCACACTGTATAATTTGTCTCTTTGTACATCTATTGTGATGGCCATTCTCTGAGTACCATTGTAATTAACTGAGGACCTGTAATTTTACCCAACAGTAAATGTTCCAATCTTTACCTATAATAGTTGTTGTCACGTAGTAGACACTCAGCAGTTGGTTCTTGAGCTAATATTTGGACATAATTACAGGCACAGTATATTTTGCAATGCTCTTAAAATTTTATTCCATCAAAACCAAAAGAAAAAATGTTTCTTTTATACTGTAAAGACTAGAGAAAACACATGATCCTGATTTCAAAATATATTTTTTTTCTGGTCAGCTTTCGTTCAGATAGTTTAAAGCATTCTATCATTTTAATATTGGACAATTCTCATGGTATACCAGCCAACAGTGAAGGAGTATAAATATTCTGTTGTATTTGAAAAATGATTACTCTCAACACATATTTGTGTCCTGTAGATTCAACATGCAATCATATGATTTATGTTAATAACTTACCTAACCAGAGTGCTTTGGAATGAGAGGAAAAGGGTGAGAAGGAAGTCATTGAACTATCTTCTTTGTAATACAACAACATAGTATAAAAGTTTTCTCCTCCTAGATGTAAGGACAGTACAACTAGCATATGCATTTTCAATTTGGAAATTAAAAATGAAATCAAAGAAATAGTAAATATAGTTTTTGTTATCACTCAACTCATAGCACAAAGTTCAGGATTTATAGTCAATTCTCATAACCTTTCCATTCCAGGTTTTGTTGTTATTATTATTGTTGTTGTTGTTGCTGCTGCTGTTGTTGTTGTTATGGCTTTTTAGAGATAAGGTCTCACTATGTACCTCTGGCTGTCTTGGAACTCATTATGTAGATCAGGCTGGCCTCTGCCTCCTAAATGCTGGGATTAAAGGCATTTATCACTATGTTCTGCTTTCCATTCCATATTTTAAATTCAAGAGATAAAGAACTTGTTCACTTTGTTTGCCTTCTTTGCTCACCCCTAGGTTGATAAGTATGGCTAGAGAACCATGACCTCATAATATGAACATCATCACTGTTACCTAATAATATCTACATGCTGAAACCATTCTCTGAGAAAGAAGGATTGTAAACTGGGGTGCCACTCTAAGCAAGAAGTGTTTACTATGGGAGAACAGTGGTTAAGAGACTAGTCAGTCAGCACTTGGCAAGTAGAAGCAGAAGGATGAAGAGTCAAAGTTCAGCCTTGGATACCTAAGGAGTCCAAGGCTGGCCTGAACTACATGAAACACTGTCTCAAAAAAAGCCAGAATGAATGAAGGAATGAGTAAGCAAGTGAGACATACTTCTCCAACAGGAAACATTGAAACTCGAAACTTGACTCTTTATTTTCTACTTTATAACTTAATCTTATGTCTTAATCTGTGGAACTTTCTGTCTGGTAAGAATTTTGACAGAAAGTGATTTTTATTGCCTAGGAATTTAGAAATGCATTGTATTTTTGCCATCAAATTGATATTTCTATGTTAGCAGCCCTTAAGTTCTCATTATTCAATGCTACAAAATATATGTCTACCTAGTTATAACCTTTGATGAAATGCAAATGTATATGCACAATCTCTATCTTCACATTTCTGTTATATAGCTGTTTGTTTTGATTATTTTACCAACAATCACCTGTGAGCAACTGGAGATATTATATGATTCTGAGGGTGGAATATCTTTTTTAAAAATTAAAATACAGTAGATCTGAGAATATAGAGTTTGAAATGTTCTATTTTGATTGCTAAAGTAAATTAAGAAAGATAAATTATTTCAGCAGCCCATTTATTGATTGTCACTTTTATTTTTTAGTGTTTAATTTTTATAGTTCTTTATAAATTCTATACATTGGCGCCTTGTCTGAAGTATAGCTGGTAAAGGTGTTCTCCCATTCTGGAGTGTGTCTATCCATTCTGCTGCTAGTTAGCTTTTTTGTGCATAAACTTTTTAATTTCACAGTCTCCTGCTTGTAAATTCTTAGGGCTATTTTCTGTGCTACTAGAGTCCTACTCAGGAAATTCTTATCTACACATATATGTTGGAGTATATTCCTTATGTTTTCCTCTAGCAGTTTTGAAAAGAAGAAACACAAATGGCAGTAAGTATTTTGAAAATAGTTCAAGTTAAAGCTACTTTGATATACCATCTCATCCCAGTCAGAATGGATGTAAGGAAGAAAACCAGTGATAACAGGTATAGGTTAGGGTTTGTGGGAAAGGAATCCTTATTTAATGCAGGTAGTAATGTAAATTAGTACCACCATCATGGAAGTAAGTATGAGTTTTCACACATACACACAAAAAAACAAAAAGCCAGCATGTGACCTGGCTATGCCACTGTTGAACAAATGACAAAAGGGCTTTATAGCCTAGCCCAGTGGTACTTGAACATCCACGTTTATTGCTGCTCTATTCACAATAACCATGATGTAGAACCAACCTAGATGCCCATCAATAGATGAATGGATAATGAAAGTGTAGTACACATACACAATGGAGTTTTCCACAGCTGTAAAGAAAAATGATTTGTAGAAATGTGGATGGATATGGCAAGTATTGCATTAAACAAGGTGACCCAGATATGCAGATATTAGCCTTTAATGTATGCATATGTGTATATAAATTAGTTTGAGTGTTGGTATAAGGTATGAAACTAGGAAGGATACCTTGAAAGGGGGAAGAGTGGGAAGGGCAAAGAAAATGACATAAAAGCTGGAAGGAGACTTGGCTCAAGTACCAGAGCAGAAGGAGGTAGTGAAGATGGAGAGAGAGGAGACTCAACAAAAATAAACTTTGCTTGAAATTCCATAGTGGAGTCTAATACTTCATATTCTAATTTAAAAAGTAAATAATAAAATCACAAAAGAAGAAAAATTAAAGAAACCAAGAATTACATGAATTAGATATTGTTTAGTCTGTAAATTGTGGAAGATTGGAGCCATCTATGAGTTTTATAGGCATAAAGAATTTATTTTAAAAAAGGAACAGGGGTAATGTATTTTCTTTATTTTACAATATAAGAAACCATATTTACATCAAAACAGGATATATTATATGAGAAAAGAATCTATTTTTAGTAAAAGGGGGAAAAACAGGAGAGGGATTGTTTAGTCATGGGAAGAACATTTTGCTTCTTGTGATATTTACTTAGGATGGGAACTGAGAGACATGTAGCTCATGCAATTCTTATGGAATGCTACAGAAAAGAAAAATAAGGATCTTTGATTGATCATGCACTGTATTTGAATGAAGGACCAGGTAACCAGTCAAGCTTTTTATAACTATTTGGTACTGTTCTCCTTCCATTGAAGAATCAGAAAAAGCTTCCTCTGGAATTTGAGGCCTTATAGGCTATTTTTCCAGATCTTTTGTAGCTTATATGTATCTGTAGTCAAATGATTATTAATTTAATAAATACCACTTACTTGTATAATTTACTTATTTGTATAATCCATAAAAATTAGGAGTATTTTCCAAATCTGTTTTTATGTCATTGATTGGGCTTAACTAATTTGAAGTTTGAACTTATCAAGACATTTTATAGGTTTCTACATTAGTAGTGGCAATAATGATTAATAGCAAAGAGAGATTACAGAATAGAAATACTGGTTTCAAAATAAATTGTAGTTCTTCAAAGAAACTCAAAGAGTCCACAAAGCTCCCCACTTTCCCCACAGTTATAAAAAAAAGAAGTCTGAATGTAATGAAATTCACATTACCCTCTACTGGACAGCAGAAATATAATTTTAGACAAGACTTAGGATTTTAGTTTTACTGTGATTCAGCCAAGCCAGCCAACTAAACAATCAAATGCAAAATAAAATAATACCAAATTATTTGAGGAAGAAATTAAGTCCTTCAAAAGAGTTTATTAACCTATGGAAACAACTCACTTGGACTCTGAGACACCATTTTGGTAATGTTTGAGGGTGATTTCCCCCCTTTTACTGAAAATAGATTTTATTCTCATATTATATATCCTGATTACTCTCAGTCACCACCCCCTGCTTCCAGATCCACTCCCTTTCCATCTCTGATTAAAAAAGAACAGGCTTCCAAGAGATAACAACAAAATATAACAAAATAAAATATAAGATAAAACAAAACAGCAATAAAAAAAAAATCACATCGAAGTTGGATATGGCAAACCAACAGAAGGAGAGGAGTCCCAAGATCAGGCACAAGAATCAGAGACCCTGTTCTCACACTCAGGAGTCACTGTAAAAATACTAGTCTGAAAGGTATAATATGTACTCACTCATAGGACCTGGTGCAGACCTGTGCAGGACCAGCACTTGCTGCTTCAGTCTCTGTGAGTTCATATGAGCTTTGTTTATTTGACTTTGATGGACTTGTTTTCCTGGTGTCCTCCATCCCCTCTGGTTCTTACACTCTTTCTCCCTCTTTTATCCATAGGTTCCTTGAGTTCTTAGGGGAGGGACTTGATGGAGACATGTCGTTTAGAGCTGTGTGTTCCATAGTCTTTCTCTCTGTGCATAATGTCTGGCTGTGTGTCTCTGTATTTGTTCCCTTCTGCTGCAGGAAGAAGCTTCTCTGATGATGGCTGAATAAGGTACTGATCTACAAGTATAAAAGAATACCATTAAGAGTCATTTTATCAATAATTTTTTTTTTAAAGACTGGAAGTATTTGGTTTTATCTTAGGTTTCTGGGCTACCTAGTTTCTGGTTCTTGGCCACCCAAACAGTGTCAGGTATGGGTTCCATCCGTGGAACAGGCCTTAAGTCAAATTAGACATTGATTGATTACTTCCACAAGCTTTGTGCCACCATTGCCCTAGCATATTTTGCAGGCAGGACAGAATAATAGATCAAAGGTAGGTTGGTGTTTATGATTTTCTTTTGGTAGCCTTCAGAGTACCCTTCTATACTAAAGACAGTAGAACTAGGGGTGAAGGTTCTATACAAGCCCCAGTTCAACCTCTCCATGTTCAATAAGCTGTGTGGACGTTGTCTTCAACAGTGTTGCTTTGCCTTCAGTTTGTCTTGGCAACAGCCTGGGTTTTTTGGGGATTTCCATAGGACCCCTTTGGCCCACAACTCAATTGGATGTAACCCAGTCCTGGCAGTGGAAGCTTTGTTTGGTCATGAGAGATGGTTAGTTGGGGCTCCATCTCAATTGAGGGAGCTTATTTATGGTAAGGTCCCCAGTACTTATCAAAGAAGGTAGAAAGTGGTAGTCCTTAGCAAAACAGTCTCGGAGCAGGTTACTAGAAGGCCTTAGAAAGGTAACATTTAGCATGGCTTTGTTATAGAATGGAGTCTTAGTGTGGTTTCTCTACACAGAATTATGAGAAAGTAAAATACACAATGTTTTTATTGGACCCCGAACAAAGCCTAATTTGTAGTATTAGGGTATATATAACAAGGATTTATCTGTTTTTCAGATGCAAATTACTTTATTCATTCATCAACTAATAAATACCTACCTTTGCAGTGCAGCATGCTAACTAAGAGCTAGGGATGATGAAGTTAACATTCTTCTCCTAGAATGTCTCACATCCTAGAGGGTGGGGCAGGACTTGCTATTTATAGTAACTAATTAGGTGTTGTGGAATGGGAACTATGGGGGTAGTGAGGTGGAGTGCAAGGGAGTAGGCACTTCTCTAGGACTAGGCAGAGCAAAACAAAAAGAAATAGAAATCTAAATTGTTGCTCCTTGCTCTGCTCCGTGATACAATCTGCCTGTGTTAGAATGACTAAGACATATTGAAAGCATTTTAATTTTCTTGCGTGTTCAATTCTTTCTATTTAATCTAAAATTATCATTTGCAATGCACCATTGCTGCAAAAATGCAAATTCCTTCGAATTCTTTTTCAGTAGGTAATTTCCTATGTGAATAAGATGGTGTCAAATGGAAAACATTTGTTCATTCAAAAAAATTACATGTTACTGCCTGGAGGAGAATTCAAGAAAGAATTTGCCAGACAGATTTTGGGGAAGTACTCCATGGAGACCCATTGAGCTGTCCTTGCCAAGGCAAAGGACAGGTAATTTGCTGTGACTAATTGAAAAACATAAAGAACATTAATATGAAAAATGAAAGTGTAATCCATGGTATAACAAGCAGTGAAATCATTCGCATAATTGATTACTCTTCAAGGTATCATGTTCCTTCCTTCATTGTAAGAATCTCTTTTCCATCTCCAGTCTGTTTTATAAGCCTGATAAAGAAAGTGGCATCCCTGGAAAGGTCACAGACACAGCTACTTCTGTTCTAGTGGTCCAGGGAATTATGTTGGGATACTTACAATTTAGAAAAAGAATCAGTGAATTTTCATTCAAATATCTAGAGACTTTGGTGATGGTATTATACTTCCCTTCTGAACATCTTGAGACATAATATTAAAGAAAAATTATATTAATGTCATTTGATTTTCCAATTAGATATAAGCCACCAGGGAGCTTGAAGTTCAGTTTTAGCTCCACTGAATACTAGCTCTATAAACTTGGACAAGTCATTAAACTGTATGTGATGCTCAATTTCTTCATCTTTAAAGTGGGATAATAGCATCCCTCTACTTTGCAAGGTTGTAAAAACCAACTGAAAGCACTATTGAAAGATCATGAAGATTAAAGATAAATGAATTATTAGGATAATTCAGAATAACATCTTTGTTATTAAGTTGTGACATAATATCCTATGAAATGAGTAATTTTGCATATATTTCTGTTTTTGAAGGTCAAGGTAGAGTACACTTACAATGTGGAAGGCTTTGGTCTAAAGATAGGCAGTTCCATGAAAAGTCTGAGTCTCCTCTGGGAACCTCTGGAATGTTCATACCCCTGAACCCTATGACTTTAGGCAACAAGACATAGAAATGCACACAGGGAAGAACTGGGAAAACACAGGATCCACTGTATGATGATAGAACAAAACTAGTGGTCTGGTCACTGCGTTGTAACTTAGCTTTTTTTTTTTTTGCCAAATGCTGGTTATTGAAGGAGGGAGGAGGTCTTAAATACAGGCTTACAGCACAATGGGAGAACCCTGGAGGGCAGAAGTTCGTTACCAATGTTTTACAATCTTGCATCTAAGCTGTTAATGCCCAATATGCAGGATACACAGACAAGGAACTTCCCTTAAGCATTCAGGAGAGTGGAACCGGGCAGGGAATTAGGATAGGGCGGATATCAAGGTCAAGGTCAGCAAGCAAGGCAATACAGAAATATAGAACATAGAAAGCATTCAACATTATGTAAACCCTGTAACAATGCAGGATTTTTTTCTTTTGTTCTTTCTCTGTTGTAGAATATTATTTTAAGGTATGTTACTTTTGTTTATATTGCATTTGTTTAACTCTGTGAAGCTGTGATACTGTGTCTGTCTAAAACACCTGATGGTCTAATAAAGAACTGAATGGCCAATTAAAAAAAAACTAGCAGTCTTTTTGTCAATATGTTGTAGGGTGTAACAGCATCTTAGTAGCTGTCTAGTGCTTTGAAGTTAGCCTTTACAACAATGGAGGAACAAGCTGCTTGAAAATCCATAAGACTGCATTGTGACCTGGTAAGATTTCCAGGAATATGTGCCATCAGAAAAACCTAATTTTAAATCCTGGTTCTGTTGTTCTACAGCTCTGTGATCTAGAGTTACTACAACTTTCCAAGTCCAGCTTTTTTTACCGGTTAGATGAGTGATGATAGTACATATCTCATTCTGATCTTTTCATCTTCTTTGAAGACGGAAAGAGTTATGTGTAGCATCTGAGCCATTTGGTTACTGAAAACATTAACTATTTTTAATTGGATGCCTGTAACAGCTGAGAGAAAGGGGGCAATAGGATATTGTTTTAGATGAGAGCCAGCAGAGACCACTGTGGAGATGGAGTGATCAGCACTGGCTTTCAGCACCCAGAGTCAAGTTACACAGTCATATAGCACATGCTCACAAGAATGAAAAGCTTTGGTAATGCTCCTTTTCTTGCTAGCTTGACTTGAGAAAGAGTATCCCAGGAAGTGTCCAGAATCATTGGCCATTAACTGGCTGTGTGAACTTAGGCAGTCACATCCCTCTCCAGAAGCCTGTTTCCTCTAAAGTGAAAACCAGGGGTTGAACTAGTTGATCTCTGAGGGTCCTTCAGCTTTGACATTTTTGACATTCTTGAGTCCTGTCATTCTAACTCTGCCTTAACGTTGAAATGCTACTGACATAGATTCCAAGTGTGTGTGTGTGTGTGTGTGTGTGTGTGTGTGTGTGTGTGTGTGTGTGTGAATGTTGATTTGCAGTCTCTGGAACTCCTTTGCCTTGTTTATTGCCTGTTCAGAGCTGCCTTGCTGGTTTGAGCTTGAAACGCTATGCCTCCTGCATAATTTCCCTGCTTAAAATGTTGCTGTTCCCTCTGGATTGTGTCATGTTTAAAAGGTGAAGCAGAGACTATTCAGTGCAGGAACTGAGCCCCAGATTCATCCCTTTCTGTCACTATAGCTATGAATCTCTCCGCTTTCCTGTCCTCTGCCCTTCTTCCATTTTGTTTCATTGCTGCATTTGGGTTTTATGATTACATCTGCAATAGCAGGCACAGATGTTTCTCTCACTCAATTGTATGGTTAACAGTGAAATGGATTTTGGGAGCAGATGCTCGCATGTGGGTGCTATCCTTTTCTCTCCTGACACATTTTCTACGCAAACAGCAGATTGTGTGTCTGATGTGTTTTGAGCCTAGCAAGAGAAGAATTCAAGCTGAATAACACTGGGCTGATTTTCAAGCTTCTGAAAAAAAAATGCAGGCACTGAACTTGACAAGTCCTTTATAGCAGCCCTGCAGCTCTGTTGCAGACCTGAACCACCATCTTTTGCCACGTCTATTTAAGTGAGCTGAGAGGAAGCATTTATCCTTTGAAGGGCCATTGTAGGAAAGGAAAATATCATGAGATCGAATTTAACAAGAGCTAGACTCAACTGCTCTGTCACTTTGCATTCTGCGACCTGAGGCATATACTTTAGCCTTGGATTCTATATCTGTGAGATTACATGATAATATAAAGCTGTTGAAGATTATTGGGATAATTGCAAAATAGCCAAGGTCCCTGCTTAAGTCTAATCTATGCCGTACAATTGGCATATATAGCTAATTAGACCTACCAGGCCAGAAATCCAAATGCACAAGATACTGAGAAACTTCCAGGAAAGGAAGTGGACTTGTACAAAGATAAGGATCATGGGCTTAGCCCAGGGCTTTTTCACCTTAGAATTGTTGAAAATTTGGGGCCAGGTAACTGTTCTATGCATTGTAGGATGTTTAGCAGCATCCCTGGCCTCAGGCCACTAGATGGCAGTAGTGCACCCCTGAAGTAAGGACAATGGCAAATGCCTCCAGGTACTATCAAAGTGCTTTGGGGGAGACAGGGTTAGGAATAACCTTTGACTGAATATTGCAATGAGAGGTACTAATCTTTGTCTTCAAATTTTGTTAGTTACCAGAAGTTCTGCAGTGAGTGATTCTTCCTCACTTTGTTAATCTGTAAAATGGGAGCTTTAGGTACTCTTCAGGGACAATTGTTGAAAGGAATAAAATGGAAGAGAATTCAAACTTTGGCCCATACCAACACACTCTCTACCACCCTCAGGCCTTTGCCTATACTTCCAACCTTGTCTCGGATATACTCTTTCCCTCACCTTATATCTCTGTTTAACTTTAACTTAGTCTTTGGATCTCAGTTCAAGAGTCATTTCCTAAAGAACTTGGTTCAGACCCCACAGACTGAAAATCCAAGACATATTTCACTGAGAAGGTACTTGTGTGGATCATTTTATTTTGTCCCCATTCCCCCATACTAATTTACCTATCTGTCTTGAGACTAAAATGTAGCCAGTTCACAGAAAATTGTTGTCAAAGTATCATAACCTCTTGGGTTCCTCAAAATACATTTGGTTAGGAATTAAAACCACAAAGGGGAAATTTTTAATATTCCTTTAAGTTTGAATTGGCTTTCATATTCAAAGATTTTTGAAATTGTATACAAATATATCTAATACACCTCAAGGATTTAAAAAGGTATGTTCAGTTCTTGTTAGGCAGCCATGTTGATGAAACTTCAAGGATGTAGCCTATTTGACATTTCTAGGAGACACAATCTCACAGCGTACTTCTTGTTCCTTGGCCTCTTAAAACCTCTCTGTCCTCTCTTCTGCAATGTTCCCTGACTCTTAGGGGCAGGAATTGTGTTGTAGATTCATCAGTTGAGACTGGAATGTTCTCTGTATTTTGATCAGTTGTGGTTTTCTGTGATGGTCTCTCCACCAATGGGCATGCTAACATGGGGAAAACTTGTGGGTTTCAACCCAAGACAAACAACTACAGGCAATTAGAGAATGCTGAGAGTAGGAGAAATGGTCTTCTCCATGGAAGAGCCCCTAGTTGGGTATTCAATACCAAGTAGTCATCTCTGAGATATGAGATCATATACATACAGGTAACTTTTTATAGAGTGAGAAGGGAACTATTCCCTGAGACAGAGCCTGCCAGCACCTGACTGGACTAAGAGATGAGTCTCTATCCTCATACCTGAACACCCTGGCCCCTAGGCTTTGGGCCCAGGGACACAACCCTGAGGCCCTACACCCTCACCCATTGCAGTTCCAGTTTCAGGCCAGTTGGCAGGCAGACCTGCTGCACACAGGTCAGACTAAACCTATCCCCCATCAGACCCTGTAACCCAAGCCCCACCTCCCCAAAATCCCACCCACCCTCTGAGACTGCAACTGTTCCCTGAGATAGAGCCTGCCAGCACCCAACTGGACTAAGAGACCAGTTGGCAGGCAGACATCCTGCAGACAGGTCAGACTGCCACCATCTACCACACGGTAAGACTGCAGCTACTCCCTGAGACAGAGCCCACTAGCGCCAGTTGGACTAAGAGCTGATCCCTAAGACAAAAAGTCCATCAGCATCGACTAGACCAAAAGCTCCCACTGGATCAAGAGTATCAATCAGACAAAGAGAGGCTCCCTCAGACACAGACACTGCTTGCACCAAGTGGAGAAAGAGATGGGTAGACACCAGTGCAAAAATACAGTCAACAACATATAGAGTGAGAAGGATATATATATATATACATATATATACATATATATGTGTATATATATGTATATATATGTGTGTGTGTGTGCATTTATATATACATATATACACCATTAATTTAAGATCAAGCAAAGAAGGCTTACTTGGGCTTACTTGGGAGGGGATGGAGAGACAAAAGTGACAGGAGAAATGATGTAATTATATTATAATTTCAAAAAATGAAAAATATTATATAAAAGAGTATGCTCACTGTTTTACAGGCCCTTACACCATTGCAAATGTCTAACTAAGTATGACTATTTCTGATCTCGAAGTCTTACATTGAGTATTTCTTCAACTACTTAGCCTACCCAATTCCAATGGATTCCAATGCCATTTCTATGGATAGTGTGTTTCCCAGAAACTCTTGCCAAGATCATTGTACTAGAGGCCTGCACCTAATGCTGCAGCACTTAAGGAGAAATTGGAGGAGATCGTCCCTCTCCTCTCACTATGAAAATAAAAGTCCCAGAGTTATCCATACTTTACAGGTTCTATAGTGAACCATCCATTCATTAAATAGGATTTATTTCTAGATCTCTAGTTGCTTTGGACCCAGAATTAAATGTTTCCATATCCTTTCTCTTGGCATCATTTTCCTCTAATTATGTTTTATGTACTATATTTTTACTTTTAAAATAATTATTAATACATTTTGTTTCTATTCAAGTGTTTTGAAAACCTTTCGGATTTTTCTACTAAAATACTTTATGCCCTTGTCCTATTCATTTTTATCATAATATGTACAACTACTTAATTTAGAACATTTGTTTGGCTATCTTTTGCTAATGAGTAGGTTATAAACTCAAGATATCCCTTCTATTTTTCTGTAAATATCCTTCATGCTTGGATAGTACATGTCAACAGTGATAATGCCTTTTGTGTTGTGAGTGTGCATCTGTGTGAATCTGTGAGAACATCCATGTGAAACTGTGAGTGAAAGTGCATGAAATTGAGTATAGGTAAAAATGAATGGAAAACTCTCTCTCTCTCTCTCTCTCTCTCTCTCTCTCTCTCTCTCTCTCTCTCTCTCTCTGTGTGTGTGTGTGTGTGTGTGTGTGTGTGTGTGTGTGTATGAATGTAACATGAGAGGTTTCATGTTGGAAAGCATGTGAAATGATTTGTTGCGAATAAATGTGTTGGAAGACAGGAATGC
The DNA here is from genome assembly GCF_949786415.1 of Peromyscus eremicus. Taxonomy (NCBI): domain Eukaryota; kingdom Metazoa; phylum Chordata; class Mammalia; order Rodentia; family Cricetidae; genus Peromyscus; species Peromyscus eremicus. The sequence continues at coordinate 119,813,122 of NC_081439.1, forward strand.
ATGGGAATGAGTATATTGCATTGAGCCTCTAACTGAAATTCCATCACATCTATGGTCTGTGAGTTGTTTTGAAATGGCCTAAGGCAATGTTTCAATACAACAATGAGTACAACCAGGAAGCTTTTGTGGCCGATGGAACATGAGAACACAAACTTAGGAGTTAAGACTTCCATAGAAACCTAACGAGCAGGATTGATTTGAACTCCCAGCTTCATTCTCTGTGGGTTGGAGAAAGGAAATGAACTCTGAGGGGCCTTTTTTCCTTTTCAGTTTGTGAGACAATGTCTTGCTCTGTAGTCCTGGCTGTTTTGACACTTGCTATGTTGCTCAGGCTAGATGAAAACTTGTGTAATCCTCCTATCTTATCTTTAAGAGGTTTGGTAATAAAGACCTGCCTCATTATGTCTGGCTTTGAGACCCTGTCCAACACTTGAAATACTTACCATTTTTGCTCTAACAAATTAGCTCTACAAAGCATCTGTCCTTAATGTAATCTTTGATATTTGCTTTGTTAGTTGTATTCTTTAGTAGAGATGAGATGAGTAAATGTTGCCACTTGGTGTACATCAGAAACTTCTGAAAAACTACTATCTGATGAAGGTACAGTGAATCTAGCAAGAACATTCAGAGGTGTTCCTTGGATTTAGTTTTTTTCCATATTAGTCCTGGCCTGGGATATTAAGATGTCTCATATGCTCACATCTTAGAAACTTCAGCTATTTCATTGAAGGCCCATTTGTGCTTCACTAAACCAAACTTCTGACTATAAGAACATTTCTTCCTTAATAGGCATTCAATTAGCCCATTCACACAATAAACAAGTATTGAACAATTAAATAATGAATGAACTTTTATTTAGTTCTCATAAGGTGGTTGGCATTCAAGAAAAATGTTTTTATTCATATCGTGTAGGCTTCAAAATAGCCTTGTTGCCATGGATTAGAGAGATACATTCCAGAAATATGAAGTATTAATAATACGTCCAAATTCAAACTGTGAGGCACACACTTGGAATTTGAGCCTCCTCCCTATGCATTGCCTGCGCCATGTTTACAGCAATCACATGAGAACTCCCTTACATTTTCCACAATGTCTGGCAAGTGGATAAACTTTCACAAATTATATATTCTTTTTACTTTACTAAATAATTATAGATTATTTCTGTCTCTCACTCTCAAAAGACAGCCTTGTGTTTACTGGAAAAAAGAGGAAAAATTCAATGAAAATTTATATTACTTCACCATCAAACCCACCCATGTTTAAACACATAATCTCTAATTGAAAACCCACTTGGGTTCTGTATCTCATTTACTTTTTCCCTTATCAATGATGTGCACTCATTTCCATTTAATACTGTTTTCTTCAGTTTCCTTCATCAATATTTTATAGTTTTCAAGGTATGGATTGCTTATTTTCTTGGCTAAATTTATTCCTATTTATTTTATATATTGTAGTATTGAAAATGGGTACTTGTTACCAAGACTAATTTCTTAAGTATCTGGATAGTTCATTCACTGTGTATAGAAACACACTCTGTATTTCATATATTTATTTCATATATTTATATTTCATATATTTATTATGAAGTTTCACTGAATTCATTTATTAGTCATAATTTTTGTATAGTGCTATCTTTGGCATTTGTTTTATGTAAGATCACGCCATCTATAAATAGGTACCCAAAAGCTATTATCAGGAAGATGAAAGTAAGTGTTGCAGAAGATATTTCTCAAACATTAATTAAAATAGAACTATTATATGATCCATAAACCCCATTTCTGAGCCATATCTAAGGAAAATGAAATCAACATCTTGATGACTTAGCTGCATGTCAAGTTGATGAACCATTCATATTAGCTAACATGGAATCTACCTATGAGTCTACTGATAAATGGAAATCGATGATAGAAAAAATTTATATGTGTACTATATTAATTACCCTTACTTGTTGCCAAGACTAAATACCAATGTGAAACAATTGAAGACTGGAATGGCTTATTTTACTTTATCTTTTCAGAGGTTTCAGTCCATCACAGTGGGATGCACAGAGGAGAACAGTTCACATTATGGCATCTTGGAAGCAGGAAGGGATGAGAGCAAAATATAACCACTGAAGACATGCCCCATGACCTATTTTCTCCAGGTAGGATCAATATCCTATTTTTTTTTACCAACTCTCAATAATATTTTCATATTACATATCCATCAAAAATTGATTCATTCATTAACTAAATCAAAACTGATGAGATCCAATTACTTCTGAAAAGTCTATCAGTTGACAAACATAAGTCTAATATAGGAATCTGTGCAGGACATTTTATACTGAAACAAGAACATTTTGCCTCTCACTTCCAAAGGCTCATCAATGTCTCATAAAGTAAATAGTCAAATTCTCAACCATTCCAACATTGTTAAAGTATTTAATCTAAAGTTTTTTCTAAGACTGAAGACAAACTCTTAGCTGTGAGACTCTGTGAAACGAAAAAGATACATTTGATCCTACTAATGTACAAAGGTGCACACTACACACACCCATGCAACACAGGGATGGCAAGGAAGGAGCAGCTCAAAGCGAAACCTGTGCATCGTAGAAACAAGATTAAATCCTGTCGCTTCGTCTCTGACATCTAGTGCACAGGTTGTTGGAGTAAGAACTCAAATGGGCTTAGATAGCTCTGTGCCTATGCCTGTGACTCATGCTTCCATCATAACCTCTCTTTTGAACTGACTCAACTTGCCTGTAGCTTTTCTTGGCAGATGTTCAGTTTTCTTGGCAGCACAAACACTCTATAAAGTTGACTGAATCTTAGGCTTCATCTTCACAACTTTATGCTTTGCCTTCTCCAAGGCTATCTGAAGTTATCCTGTCCTGCCATTCAATGCCAGGCCCTCCATTTTGTTCTTTAGAATTTCGGTGTTACCCATGTATTCTCTATCACTGCAAACCTGACATCATATGAATATCTTCAGGGTATAACGCCAGTCCAAGCAGTCACAAGACCCACTTGGACCATGACTGCAGCAGCCTCTAAGTAGCTTGAAAAGCTGAGGATGGTAAAATAAAATAAATCCCAGAAAAACATTTTCCTAGGTTACCCTTTGGAGCAAGTTGGCCCTAGCAAACTTTTTTTTCAAGGGATGTCTTTCAAATCATTATTACCAGTAATTCATATATTTTGAATCCATCAAGGGTTTTCTACATTGCCTGAGGGCTAAAGGCCTCCAGTTCCAGTCATCTCCATAAAACATATCATCTGGCATCAATACACCCAACACATGAGCCTGCAGAGGATATTTGTGTTCAAATAATAATACATAAAATGGCATATTATTTGGCTTTAAAAGAGAGGACAATATATGAAGTGAAATATTCCAGGCATAGAAAGAATAACATCGTATGATCTCACTTGTAGGTAGATCCTAAAAACTAATTAACTCAAAGGACAGAGAATAGTGGTGGGTGCCAGGAGGTAGAATGTAAAGGGAAATAGGGAGATATCTACCAGAAGGTATAACATAAGCCACCAAAAAGGTAACTATGTTAGGAAGTAGATATATTAGCTTGATTGTTGAATTATTAAATATCTAGTTTTCATTTATGATACTGGTCATTAATCTTAGGGCCTATCGCATACTTGGCAAAGGCTCTACCAGTGAGCCGCCTAGCTATGTGCAATTTTCCCATTTTCAATTTATTTTGAAGCAAAATTTTGCTCAGTTACTTTTACTAGTTTTGAATTTGTCATACCCTTGACTTGTGCTCTTGAGTATCTGGGATTATAGAATCATTCTCAGAAACACATATGCAACTTTTGCCAATTACATCTCATTAAAACTAGCCAAATATAAATAGGTATGTGAATTTTTAGATTTGTAAATGAAAGATCACCTCTATTATAACCCTTTAATAACTTTCTGTATATATAGGATAAAAGTCCTTCACACGCCTTAGCATACGAGGTCAAATATTTTCTGGCCTCTTGTCACCTGATCAACTTCCATCATTTTGCTCACAGAGCATCTCAAATTCTCTCATTCTGGCAGAAGCTCTTTCCTAGTCTAGAAATGTCTTGATCTATATTTTTACAATGGGTTGCTTCTTTCCTTCTCCTCCTTCTTCTCCTTCTTCACCTCCTTTTCCTCCTCATCTTCCTCCTCCTCCACTTCATCTTCTTCTTTTTCTTGCTTCTTTGTAAGTAAAATAACATTTACTTTAGGGTGTTTTTATAAACTGGATTCAAAATACTAAAAAGTTCTGTAATGTTATAAGGAATGTAAAACTGACCGCAGTCCTGTTAATCAACATTATTGACATTTTGATGATTATCTTTCCCAACTGTCCGCAGTTAATATAATTGTCTATAATTATACATAATAGGTATGTATGAGTTACTGATGGAATAAATACTCCTAAGTTACTGATAAAATAGAGCAGATGTTGTAGAAAAACAAAATATACACCTCAAGGTTATTTAGTGATTTACAACAAGAATGCTGCTAATACCAAGACTGTCTCCTTGCATGCAGCTAGGTACGAAAGAAACTCCAATGGGTTCTGTTTAAGTCTTTATAAAATAGAAAAACCTGCTGTGCCTTCTGACTTGTAAGGGTACAGTGAAAAGAAACCATTTAGGAGCCACAAAGTAGGCTCTCACAAGACTCTCATCCACCAGTGCCTTGATCATAAACTTTCTAGCATTCAGAAGTGTGATAGATTTGATTTTCCCCCTTTTTTATTGAAAATAGATTTTTCATACAATATATTCTGATCACAGTTTCCTTCACCCAACTCTTTCCAGATCCTCCCCACCTCACCCACCCAAATCCCCCTTTTCTCTCTCATTAGAAAAAAAGCTGGTAACTAAAAAAACAAATAAACAAATAAGCAAACAGAATAGAATTGGACCAAATAAACAAAATGAACCAAAGAAAAAGCACAAGAAACACATATAGATGCAGAAACACACACATTTTCATACACAGGAATTTCATAAAAACACAAAACTAGAAACCATAATATATAAGCAAAAGACCTGTAAGGGGAAAATGCCCAAAGCATTATGAGACAAATAACCTCCAAGAACACCAGAGTTCTTGGTCTGTATGTCAAATTGCTCTGATTGGTTAATAAATAAAACACTGATTGGCCAGTGGCCAGGCAGGAAGTAGGCAGGACAAGGAGAGAGGAGAATCCTGGGAAGCGGAAGGCTGAGGCAGAGAGACACTGCCAGCCGCTGCGATGACAAACAGCATGTGAAGATGCTGGTAAGCCACAAGCCACGTGGCAATGTATAGATTTATGGAAATGGATTAATTTAAGCTATAAGAACAGTTAGCAAGAAGCCTGCCACGGCCATACAGTTTATAAGCAATGTAAGTCTCTGTGTTTACTTGGTTGGGTCTGAGTGGCTGTGGGACTGGTGGGTGACAGAGATTTGTCCTGACTGTGGGCCAGGCAGGAAAACTATAGCTACAATTTTGAGTTGGCTATGGTGCCTGACCTTAAGTCTGTCTTGTATACTCACTGAGACTCTATTGGAGAAAATTAATTTTCCTTTGGGAGCAGTTGTCAACTGGAGATAGCTAAGGATGTGGCTTCTGTCCATGTCCCCTCTCAGTGCTGGGACTCTATCTAACCTAGACTTATGAAGGCCTTGTGCATGCTGCCATGGTCTCTGTGAGTTCATATGAGTGTCAGTCCTATTGTGTCTATAGGGCCTTTTTCCTTAGAATCCTCCATTCCCTCTGGCTCTTACACTCTTTCTTCCTCCTCTTTTTTCCTTAATTAATTTATTCATTTTATATCCTGATTTCCATTTCTGCAGAGTTCCCTGAGCCTTGAGGGGAGGGAGTTGATGGAGACATTCTATTTATGACTGAGTGTTCTGAGGTCTTTCACTTTCTGCACATTATCCAGTTGTGGGTCTCAGCATTTATTCACATCTACTGTAGGAGGAAGCTTCGTTGATGATGGCTGAGAAAAAGATGGATCCATGAGTATAGTAGAATGTTGTTAGGAGTCATTGTATTGCTGCATTCCTTTAGCAGAGTGGTAATATTTTCCCCTAAGCCCACAGCCTATCTAGTCTTAGGTTCTTGACCACCTGAGTAGTGTTGAACAAGGGCTCTATCTCATGGAGAGGGTCTTAAATACAATGAGATAGTGGTTGGTTACTCCCACAACATTTGTGACACTATAGCACCATCATATCTTTCAAGTAGGTCACCATTGCTGATCACAGCATTTGTGGTTAGGTTGATATTTACCTTTCTCCTTTAGTAGCATTCAGTGTACCTTCTAGTGCCATGAACACTAGTCAGTAGGGGTAAAGGCTCTAGTTATGCACCAGCTTGACTCCTCTGTGTTCATTGAGTTATGTAGGTGTTTTCTTCAGCTATAGGGCCTTACTATCAGTTTGTGGAAAGAAAGCAATAGCCTTGGCAATAGCCTGAGTAATGTGGGGAATCCCATGGGGCCCCTTTGGCCAATAATTCTATAAGATATAACCCATTCCTGGGACTGAAGTCTTTATTTGGTGATCAAAAAGGTCCAGTTAGATCACCTTCACACACACACACACACACACACACACACACACACACACACACACACACATCTCACAGGGTTAAGTTAGACACACACACACACATATCTCACAGGGTTAAGTTAGATATACACACACACATTTTTTCTGTGTGTGTGTGTGTGTGTGTGTGTGTGTGTGTGTGTGTGTGTGTGTCTAACTCAAACCTGTGCAGGCCCTGTGTATGCTGTCTCAGTCTCTGTGAGTTTATACATTCCTAAATTATATGTCTTCATTCATATATATTCATATATAAACTTCTACTTCATTATGTTTGCATACAACCCTCAAATGGCCCTTAGGTTTAGCTATCTCCCCCTGTATTCCCTCCTTTCTCAACCTCTTCTGTCCCCCTTTTCATTTAATCCTTCCATTCCCGTACTCCCATCCTCCTATCCAACCATAACTATATGTTTTATTTCCCTTTCCTCAAACCCTTCTCCTCAGGGTTCAGAGAACTATGAAGAAGAGGAGGCAGAAAGATTATAAGAGCTAGAGGGGATGGATGACACCAAGGAAAGAGTATCTTCCAGACACAACAGGACTGATGGACATATGAACTCAAAGAAACTGTGGCAGCATGCACAGGTTCAAGCCAGACAGGGTCACAGAACTGAGAGGGGGAAGTGGACATGGGCTCCTTCTCTTAACCAAGAAACTATCTCCAATTGACATACACTTGCAAAGAAAAGATTAGTTCTCCCCAGCAGAATCTCACTTGATGTATTAACCATACTTAAGGGGCTTGCTTCCTGTCATGAAGGTGGTGCTCTATTTGTTACCTCTCCCAGTTGGTCTTACTTGAACACTATCTTTTTGCTCTTCTCTCTATTATGTTTACACAACTCACTTCATCTCATTCATGCTACTTATTAATAACCGAAGTCATCTTGTTTCCTTCTACTATAACATATCTTCTTTGAGGCAAAAAGATTTTATATTCCCTGTTTACTCATGTTTCTCTAATGATTAGATCAATGTCTGGTTCACAGTAGAAGGTACTATGTAAACACATGAATTATATGGACAAAAATCTAAAAAACTGGAACTATGGATTTTTGCTGGAATATGCTGTAAAAATCTTTAGGGTACTCTAGGAAATTGTTCATACAATGTAAATTCTCTCATTTACATTACTCATTGTTGTGTGCTCTTAGATTTGATGACTAAATAGTGACTGACAAAGTCTTCACTGAAACTATTTGAAAAAAAAACAGAACTTAAGATGTATCAAAGGTACTTAGGTGAATGGTTTACATCTCATATTTTTATTTCCCTCCCTTCAACATAGAATATTTTTTCATTAAATCAGTATCTACTGATGTTTAATTCACACCAGTGGCATTGTACTAGAACTGATATATCTGATCCAAACTTATTGAAGACATTACTAGTTATAACTTCTTTGGTAGTTGAGTTCATCTAATGCTTTGCCAGTTAGACAGTGAGAAAATTGATGGAAGATCAAAATCACACTATTGCGTGGAGTGTCATAGATTTTTTTTCTCCACATCTAAAGATTTATACATAGGGAGAGAAATAAAAGGATGAAATTGGATAAAAGATTTAATAATGGTATAGACTAAACAGATTTTTATCTACTCTGAATGTCCACGATCTACTGCTGGGATTTAAAGAAACTGTATCTATGAAGTTCACAAAACTCTTACCTGCAAAGCTTGGTTAAATATGTAATTTTCTTTTTTGCTACTGTGATGGTATCATTTGGAAGCCTGATATGGGAGTAGAAGTTTAAAGGTTAGTTATTGTGACAGAGAAAAACAATTGATTTGAATTGTTTATGGATGACAAAGTGCCTCTGCAATATCTAGGCTCCTGAGAATTCGAATGAGAATCTATGCTCAGAAAGCCACTTCGACCAGTGAGGTGAATTCCTGCAAGTGGTGGAAACACATCAACAGGCCTACATATTTACCATGTCCATACTTAATGTCAAATTTGCTTCCAAAACGACCAGTGAAAAATGAATATTATTTTTAATCAATATTATACATTACCAATTTTAAATATCCTGTCAAATGTATTTACATCCTTTGTTAATTTTAAATTGGACATGTGATAAATTTTCTGTGATAAATTACTAATGATCGATTTGAAGAAATTCTGTTTATGAGGTGTAACCATTTTGTATTACATTAAAAAAATGTTTTCTCTCAGTTTTTCATTTGAATTCCTTTATAGAATATCTACTTTGTCATAAAATTAATATTTATATATTGTTGAAGTTACATAATTTTCATTTTATACTTCATAGACATTGTTCTTGTCTTGCAAAGAAATGTTGGCCCACATTGACTTTACAGACATTTTAGATTTCCTCCTAAAATATCTACTTCACGTTGTTTAATTTTTTAATTATTTCAAAGTATTTGTAAGTAAATATTTAAATTTACTTGCTTTTAAGTGGATATTCAAGTGAATAACCAAGTATACAATAATTCTTCAGTCCTTTACCTCCTTGATTGATACCACAATAATGATTCATCTCTATAGATTCTTGAATATTCTTCTTGACTCTCTTTTTGTCCTACCTACACATTTTTTTGTTTTTCTACCAATACCAAGCATACCTATTCAAACACAATGACTTTAAAATATATTTTGGTATCTGCTATATCAAGTCTCTTTACAGTAATCTTCACAATTTTCTTGGTATTTCTTGTATTTTTTCTGTTATATATCTCAATTTCTTGTTTCCATAACTGCAAAGATAAAATTAGATAAAATTGAAGATGTATTGTATTAACAAACTTTACTGGCAAGCATTATCACCTATCACTAAGTAAATAAATCTTAATTCTGTAACTTTAGACATTGTTATCCAGTGGGAAAAGCATCTTTTTAAAATATTTGTATTTTACATCCTTGCCACAGTGTCCCCTACCTCCTCTCTTCCCAGTCCCCTCCCATGCCCCTCTGTTCCCATCTCCCAATCCACTTCTCCTCCATTTGTATTCAGGAAGGGACAGGTCTCCCATGTATATCAACAAAACATAGCATATCAAGTTGCAGTAAGACTAAGCACCTCCCCATGGATTAAGGCTGGGCATGGCAATCCAGTATGAAGAGTAGGATCCCAAAAGTCATTAAAAGAGTTGGAGACTGCTCCTGTTCTCAGTGTTAGGAGTCCCATAAGAAGACCAAACTAGACAACTGTCACATATATGCAAAGGTCAGTCGCATGCAGGCTACCTGGTTGTTGGTTCAGTCTCTGTGAGCCCCTGTGAGCCCAGGTTAGTTGATTTTTAATGTTCTTGTGGTGTCCTTGACCCCTCTGGGCTCCTACAATCTTTTCTCTCTCTGTTCTACAAGATTCCTCAAGCTCCCAAGCTCTGCCTAATGTTTGGCTGTGGGTGTGCATCTGTTTTTCCATCAGTTGCTGGATGAAGCCTCTCTGGTGACAATTGAGTTAGGCACCAATCCATAAGTATAGCAGAATATCATTAGCATCATTACATTGACATTTTTTCCCTTCAGTTGTGTTTGGTTCTATCCTTAGTCCCTGGGTCATCCAGCTATGGGTCCTGTTGTTCCAGGCAGTGTAGGGGATTAGCTTACTCTCCTGGCATGGGTTTTAGGCTAGACAAGTCATTGATTGGCCACTCACACAATCTCTAGCCCACCTTTACCCCAGCACATTCCATAGGCAGAACAGATTGTAGGTCGAAGGTTATTTGGCTGGGTTGGTTTCCCTCTCCCTCCACTTGAAGTCTTATCTGGTCACAGGAGATTGCAAAGATTCTTAGCTGGGGTTTTTCTTCTAGATTCTTGGGAGATTCCTTTGAGCCAGGTTTTCACCTTATCCTGAAATGCACCCCTCCCCAGTACTCTCTTTCAGTATTCTCCCCTCTGTCACCCCCCAACCTGATCTCTCATTTCCCATCCCCACCCACCCACAGTCCATTCACAAAATCACTTCTACTTCCCCTTCCCAGAGAGATCCAGGTGTCCCCTCTTGAACCTCCTTGTTACCTAGTCTTTCTGGATCTGTGGATTGTAGTATAGTTATCATTTATTTTACAGCTAATATTCACTTATGAGTTAGTACATAGTGAGTATGTCTTTCTGGATGTTGGTTACCTCACTCAGAATGATTTTTTCTAGTTCCATCCATTTGCCTTCAAATTTCATGATGTCATTGCTTTTAACAGCTGAGTAATACTCCATTGTGTAAATGTACCACATTTTATTTATCCATTCCTCAGTTGAGGGGCATCTAGGTTATTTCCAGGTTCTGGCTATTACAAATAAAAAGCTGCTATGAACATAGTTGAGCAAGTGTCCTTGTGGTATGATTGACCATCCCTTGGCTTTATTCCCAAGAGTGGTACAGCTGGGTCTTGCGGTAGATTGTTCCCAGTTTTCAGAAAAACTGCTATATTGATTTCCAAAATGGCAGTACAAGTTTGCATCTTGATTGCAAATGAAAATATGCAATTTATAGTGTAATCTTATTAATCTTTGCTCTTGTAATTCCTCTAGCTCTCTGTGTCTTTAGAAATGAACAGCCTCAAGACTGTGTGTAGTGTCCTAACATAGGTAGTGGGCTCAAAAAAGCCTGCTCATGCACCAGGGATGGATCTTGATCCTACTGCCAGGGGTCTCCTTAAGCAGATTGAGCTACACAACTGTCTCACTTATGCAGAGGGCCTAGTCCAGTCCTGTGGAGGCTCCACAGGTGTTGGTCTAAATTTCATGAGTTCCCACTAGTTTGGTTTGGTTGTCTCTGTAGGTTTCCCCATCATGATCTTGATGTCCCTTGCTCATAGAAAACCTCCTCTCTCTCTTTGACTGGCCTCTTGGAGCTCAGCCTGGTGCTTGGCTGTGGATCTCTGCATCTGCTTCCATCAGTTACTGGAGAAAGGCTCTATGATGACAGTTAGGGTATTCACCAAGATGATTACTAGGGTAAACCAGTTCAGGCACCCTCTCCACTATTTCTATTAGTCTAAGCTGGGGTCATCCTTGTGGATTCCTGGGAACTTCCCTAGCATCCGGTTTCTCCCTATCCCTATGATGTCTCCCTCTATCATGGTATCTCTTTCATTGCTCTCCCACTCCATCCCTGTTCCAGCTCGACCATTGCGTTCCCTTATGTTCTCATCTCCCATACCCTACCCTCCATTGTACCTCACACAGCCTTGAGGTAGGGGGAGGGGCTTGGACCTGCCTCTACTGAATGTGCCAGGGTCTGCTGACTACCCACGGGAGGCCTTACCTTCCTGTAGGAGGGAATGGAGGGTGGGTTGAGGGGGGAGGCTGAAGGGGCAGGAGGAGGGAATAGGGGGATCTATTATTAGTATGCAAAATGAATAAAAAATTTTCTTAATAAAAAAGAAATGAATAGTCATATGGATACATTGTGCCTCAATGTCAAATTTTCTGGGGGGGTACTTCTTTACTGCTGGAGGGTGGCTACAGAGCCCTCCAAAATGATTTTCCTATACTCAGCTATTCTTTTATCTCATGCCATATTGCCAATAATATTTTTGAAAATAGAATCCAAACAATGGATACTATTTATACTTATGAATATATCACATCTTAGGGCTTGAGTAATGGCCTTCCTAATGCTCTTGCAGAGGACTCAGTTTCAACACCTAGCACCCACTTTTGTTTGCTCACAGCTCTGTAACTCCAGCTTCAGGGGTGTTAATGTCCTCTTCTGGCCTCCATGGGCACTGTACTCACATAAAAAACCCCACACTGGTACATAGATATATACAGCTAATAAAAAATAATGAAGAGGGAGCTTTACGTAGAGAGAGAGTTGGTGTGTAAGGCACAAGAGGGGGTAGGAGAATAATAACACTAAAGGTATTAAAACAAAGCCATATGGAAATCTATTTTTATAAGTTTTAAAATGATTTAATTGGAATTACCCTATACAAGGGATAATGCTTCCCCTAGAAGCCATAGGCCACCAAACAAAAAAAAAACAGTGTTAGATGATGGATAACTTCCCTCAAGTTTTTGGTTATAGGTGTTCCAGAGATACCTAAACAATACACTCTCTGCTGCCACTGCTCTTGGTTGCCCACCAGAACTTGACGGTTAGAACTTATTGCTGAAGAGTACCTGTCCTTAGGTCAAAGGATATGGAGAAATCAAGTTAGTACTGACCAAGAAGCTTCCTTCTTGATGGCTGGCTTTCGTTGGACCAGAAGGTGCTATGTAAGATGCTGGGGTAGAAAGTCATCAGTATGTTTACTCAGCTATGACCCTTGTGAACTGTAATAATGACCATGTTGCAAAATACACCTATGGGTACTATTGTGGTACAAATGTTATGGGGGTAACAAACCATCTTCTGATTTGATTTAAAGTCTGTTCCACATGAGGAGATGCATACAGGATACTGAAAATCTAACCAATAACTCATACTTGGGGAACACACAAGTCGTAGGGGTGAACCTGCAACTATTTGCTAAGTGGATGTAGTATTACACAAGTATATGGGCAGACCTTGTGGCACAGGCCTCTTGTCCCAACTGTTTTGCATGGTGAGGTAAGAGAATCCAGTTCAAAACTTGTGTCAACATAGTAAGAATTCAAGACTCTCCAGGGAGCTTTATGAGATCCTGTCTCAAAATAATAGAAAAATACTGGCTGGGGATAGCGTCCATAAAGTAGCCATGGTTTCAATCACCAACCAGTGCCACAAAAAGAAACACAAACACGAAAGAGAGAGAGAGAGAGAGAGAGGAGAGAGAGAGGAGAGAGAGAGAGAGAGAGAGAGAGAGAGAGAGAGAGACTGTGTGATTTTACATGGTAGTAGGGTATTTGTGTTATCAATCGATGGTAAAATTTTCTCTTGTCTTTATATTTTTAGGTAGTTCTAAAATTTCTGTGATGTGCACATATAAATTCCATGACCAAAAGAGCATAAATGGCATTAAGTTTAAGACATAGAATTTAAGGGGAAGTGCTTTCAGACACTGAGAGGAAGGGAGAGCCCTTAGTTACTGTCTAAGGTCTGGCTACTCATTTACAAAATGTTAACTGTAGAGGATTTTTAGCATAATGGCAGCTGTCTAGCATCCTGTCTTTACATTTCTATGACTCTATTTGCTATCTTTGCAGATTTGTGGAATACTGGCAGTGCAGCTGTCTTCAGTGCAAACTGACCCTGCCAATGTCACCCACAGAATACATTTGCAAAAACTATACTTGCAAAATGGCTACCTTGTTAGGTATGGGTAGATACATAGGGAAAGGAGAATGTTTGTGTGAAATGCTTCTTATAAGACTATTATTTAGCATCTTTTCCTTCTCCTATACATCATTGTTCAAGTACCCAACCATCAGTCACCTCTTTAGCTGATGTCATTGCAGTTAAACCTTATAAACCTTTTTAGGCTTTCTGGTGCTTTACTTAACTGTTTCATACAGGTTATAAAGGCAGTTACAACTTTGTTGTAATTAAAGAACTTTGAATTTCATATTTTATAGTCTTTGCCCATTCTTTCTACAGAGGTTGTATTTAGAGAAGATACTCATGCAAACTTGCTATTATCTGTGCCTTGGCCAGTCTAAGCCACAAGAGCATCTTAAGTCCCCAGATGGCATTTTCTTAGGCTTTGTTACCTGGGACTGCTGATTTCTTTCCATCCTGGTGGGAATAGAATGGGAGAAATGAAGGTTAAGGAAACCAAGTTGGGTATAGTTTGTCAAAGGTCCATTAAGTAAAATCTAAGTTTAAAACTGCCCACTATCCTTCAAATACATTGTACAAGTATATATCTCTAAAGCTATTTGATTTTATGTTAATGAACCCAAATTGCTTTATATTGTTAAAATATTTTCATGGAAATGTTAACTCCTTATGTAAATGAATTGCTATATGTGACTGTGTGGCCTTGGTTTGAACAAATCAGAAACATCTATCATTTTGACACGTTTGAGAACTTAACACGATATTATCTTCCTTTCTTTTTACTGCCTAATAGAGATGTAGTTATTGAAAACAAACTGTTGCTTTGTCAAAGCCCATAGTCTGTTACTTGGTGTTATTTATACAGAGTCTAATAGAACATTATGTTACTAATCAAAGGTGATAGATACAAAGCATTGTTTTGTCTTCTGGCATTATGGATTATGCTAATGGCCATCTGCCTGTAATTGATATCTCATTCTTCAGTTACAAAAAATAAACATAATCAAGTATAAAAGAAAGACAACTGTTTGCTGTGATAGATGCTTATGCAGTTTTCTTTTATCCTCCATTATATTTTTATAATTTCTTACTTAATTATATGGAACTCTAATACTTTTATGACACTAAGAATGGCACTGCATTTCAAATGAGGATTTGGAATTTTTGTTTTGTTTTGTTTTTCGAAACAAGGTTTCTCTGTGTAGTTTTTGTGACTGTCCTGGATCTTACTCGGTAGATCAGGCTGGCCTCGAACTCACAGAGATCCACCTGGCTCTGCCTCCCGAGTGCTGGGATTAAAGGCATGCACCACCACCACCCGGCATAGATTCCTCTTTTTATTTAAGGATCTTATTAATGTCCTCTATTCTCTTTTTACTTTGAGTAAACCCAAAAATTCTCTAAGTGATATTCTTAGTGTATATGCATAATGAACACATTTCTCATCTCTCCCATTTCTAAATAAACCAACTCTTCTACCATGTATATTAAGGGAAAAGAATTCCTGTTTCCAAATTGAAACTCCAGGTCTATTCTTGGCACATTACCTGGAGTCACAGAAACCAAAGCTTCTCTTTCTTTTACTAAAATATATCTTTGAATTTATGCGCCTCTTAGAGTAGAAGTGTTCAGTATTAGCAACCTTCTCTCCTCCATCTGATGCTGCCTATTTGACATTTCCTATTCCCCTTTCTTGAATTTTTTCTTCTGTAATGCATTTGAGCATTTTAAACTCCTGTATTTTAATTTATATGATTTGCTGCCTGCCTTGGTCATAACTCTACATATTTTTTTTGTTTTCTAGTCGTGATTGTAATGCCTACAACAATACCTCAGAGATAGCACTACCTAATTAATATTTACTAAAAGCATTATTTAAATAATTGATGCTTCTTGTCACTAGGACAATGAGGAGTCATTTGAATACAAATAAAAGGACTTCAACATTAAGAACTTCTCTTTATACTCTGTTACAGCCAGATAAATTTTCATTGGATGCTCCTCCAAAATATCTCCACAAATACACATGATTGCTTCATCAGAACTCTTATTGAACCATGTTATAATTACCTGTTTGCTAGTCTTCAGTAGTTGATTGCGAATTCTGATGTGCTGAGGATGGCTTTATAATTGTCTCCTCATCTCTTGCCTCCGCTGCATACAGAGCCTTCCAACAGAGGATATTTAGTACCCACTACTAAATATGTGGATAAATCTGTGAGCAGAGGTTCTTGCTGTTCCTGGATTATGCCTTACCCAGTACACTGTTAATATTGGCATTGTAATTTTCCTT
Source organism: Peromyscus eremicus (assembly GCF_949786415.1). Lineage (NCBI taxonomy): Eukaryota > Metazoa > Chordata > Mammalia > Rodentia > Cricetidae > Peromyscus > Peromyscus eremicus. The sequence continues at coordinate 119,829,176 of NC_081439.1, forward strand.
GAAGAGTTAGAGTAACTTCCTGTCTGCTTTTGCTTCTAGTTCTGTTGTCTCCCTGGAGATATATTTGCTGACTCCAAAGAAGCAGGCTGAACAAAGCTGACAAAACCACAGTAAGCATTGGCAGCCTTCTCCCAGAAAGACTGGAACTAAAAGATCTAAGACTCCTGTCCCCAAAGAGCTATAAATTCTGAGAGTAAACAGTTGTCAACTATGAAAATTTTAACTTTAGTGTCAGCACATGTAATCGCTCCCTTCACTCTGAGCTCCTATCTCGTCCTTTGGAAAAAGTGGCAAGAGATATAACTATCTTTTCTTATGTAGTATGACCTTTTTTAGTGGAGCATGATTCCTGTTCTGAAACAACAGTCATTTCTAATCACTATTCAAAGATAACTTCTGTCATATTTCTGACAGTCCTTCCTATGTCTCCAGAAATATATTGTGTTAGAGTTGGGTCATACATGAATAAAATATTGATTGTAGTATCAGACAAAGAAGGCTAAAATCCAAAAAAAAAAAAAAAAAAGAAAGCTAAAATCAGTTTTGCTGTTCAACTAGTGTTAAAAATACCTGTGTTTATTTGAAGGTATCATTTCAGGTATATTTACAAAGTTTCCCACCATATCTTTGAGTAGCTGGTACTGGGAAATACAAAGTATTAGAGATCTGAATTAAAGTTGTACATAATGGTCTCCATGTTACAAAGAAAAGTTTCCTTGATGAGGGGTGAGAACTACATTTATGTGTGGGTGTGAGAATAAATGCTTAAATTATTATTAGAGATTATGCTAGTTCAGTACAGTGGTGTTTTAAACTTCTCCAAGATTCATGACTTCACTAGCTCTGAGTAGTTGGCTAGGTTTTCAGTAGTAGGCATGTGTCCCATCTTGTTGACTGGGTCTTAAGCCCTATTAGAGAGCTTTTTGTTACTGCCAGACTATTTTGAATCACTCCTGTATGCTTAGGGTTATCATGCCATGTTGGTTGTTGTTGAAGTTCATAGGCATCATAGCTCCATAAGACTATTAGTTGCCTCCATTTTTCAGAAGCATGCACAGTGCCTTCTGGTATCATTAAATGTGGTGATGTTCTGTTTGTGCTCTAACAAATAAAGCTTGCCTGAAGATCAGAATGTGGAGCTAAGCCACTAGTTAGCCATAAAAGACAGATAGTGGTGGCACATACCTTTAATCCCAGCACTCAGGAGGTATAGGCAGATGGATCTCTGTGAGTTCAAGGCCACCCTGGGCTACAAAAAATAGATCCAGTCTAAAAGGGAAACAGACCCAGACATGATGGCACACACCTTTGATCTCAGCACTCGGGATCTCATGCCTTTAATCCCAGCACTAAGGAGGTGGAGACAGGAAGTGATATGGCTGGGTGGAGAGAGGACTATAAGGCGGGAGGAGACAGGAGCTCAGCTCCTTTTCAGGTTCAGGATTTGGTAGAGATAAGAAGTTTCTCTAGTGGCTGTCTCCTTTACTGATCTTTCAGCATTTACACCCCACATTTTTATTATTAAGACCAATTAGAATTCATGCTGCAATGAAAGCTAGTCCTTAGCGGGGAGGCCTTGTTGTCAGTTCTAACTCAGGGTTTTGTTTCTGAAGTGCATGGTATCTTCATCAATGGGGACTCACTTTCCACTTTTGGAGGGGCCACCAAGAGCAATAGCAGTAGACTGTATGTTTTGGGACTCCACTGGACAGCCTTGACCAATAACTCAAAAGAGGGATTCTCATGTCTGGTATTGGGGTTTTGTTAGGTTGTATTTGTTTCTTCAAAGGAACACTGTCAGCTGAAATGTTAAAAGTTTATTAAAACTATATACGTAGCTGGGTGGTGGTGGTGGATGCATTTAATCCCAGCACTTGGAAGTCAGAGGCAAGTGGATCTTTGTTAGTTTGAGGCCAGCCTGGTCTATAGAGCAAGTTCCAAGACAGCCAGGACTATTATACAAAGAAACCCTGTCTCGAAAAACCAAAAACAAAAAAACTATATATGTATATTTATATACAAAATTACATGCATTATAGTTTTTTGTTAAATCATTAATAATATGATTCTTTATGATTTTTTCAGATATCATTATTGTAATTTACCTTCCTTCTTTATTTTGTATTTACATTCATCTCCACTCACTCAGGAGCCCTCACCCTTCCCATTTCATTGATCAGATCACTTATACCCTGCTGTACAACTACAAAACACTCACACACCTAATTCTCAGGAAACATCATAGAGCCAGAGGATTAGGGAGTTTGCTGTGTGATTGTGTCTCCTAGTAATTTGAGAAACTATACCCATAAAGTGTCCCCAACATGACTACCTAAACATGAGCTGAACTAGGACAACGGCAATAGACATGCTAACACGGACAGGGAAAAGCCCACAGACTTCAACACTACACAAAGAACTATAGACAACTTAAGAATGCTGAGTGTGAGAAAAAGAGTCTACAAATAGTCTTCTCCAGGGCAGAGCACACCAATTGATTATTCAATGTTAAATGGTCAGCCCTGAAAACATACATACAGGTAACATTATACAGACTGGACAGCTTACATCTTATTCTATTTTATTAAAGTATTTTAAGTTTCTTTATTTTTCTTTAGTTTTTAAATAATTTCATGCATATATTTACATTATTTCCCCTCATCTCTCCCACTCCTCCTGTGTTTACTTCCCAAACTCATGGGTTCTTTAACACACACACACACACACACACACACACACACACACACACACACACACACAAGAATGTATGTATATATGCTGCAGTGATTTATTAATAGCTTTCTCCTAGTTAGGGTTATTATTACTGTAATAAAGCAACATGATCAAAAGTAAGTTGGGGAGAAAAGGGTTTATTTGGCTTACACTTCTACATCACTGTTCATCATAGATGGAAGTCAGGACAGGAACTCAAAACATGGCAGTAGCCTGGAGGCTGAAGCTAATGCATAGGTTATGGATGAGTGCTGCTTACTGGCTTGCTCCTCATGGCTTGCTTAGCCTACTTTCTTATGGAACCCAGGACCAACTGCCCAAGAGTTGCCCCATTCTTAATAGGCTGGGCCCTCCTCCATCAATCACTAGTTAAGAAAATACCCTACAGGCTTTCCTATAGCTTGATCTTATGGTGGCATTTTCTCAATTGAGGCTCCCTCCTCTCTGGTGACTCTAGCTTGTGTCAAGTTGTTATAAAACTAGACAGCACATTGCTCCTGGGTCATTTTACTGTAATTTTAAAAGATTCTCTTACTTGGTACTTTGGAATGCTCTTCATTATTGCTTCTGCCCTAGCAATTTTATTGCAGACATAGGTGATGCATCAGCATTCCAGCATCCTTCCCCAGGTGATCATTCTCACAGTCTTTTCTTTCTCATGGCCATAACCACACCTTCAATCATTCCTCTCTGTTCATTGTTTCCTGTTATCCAGATAGTTCCTTCTATTACATCAATTCAAATAATTCTTTCTATTCAATCATGTGTAGGCATCTAACCCACCTATTTTACAACCCTTGTTACTACCTTCAACCTGCAGGTCTTTTCATCTTTCATCAGTTCAGATTACAGGGTCAAACATTCAAATCTCTTCTTTGAATACATCCTCAATGACTTTGCTTTTCTATTTGTTCATGAGACTCTTGTAAAAACAATAAAACTAATCAAATGCAACTGTCTTTCAATTGTATTACCAGCATCTATGTAGATAGACATAACTGTTAAAATCTTATATACATGGTCACTAGTATTAACTTAAATCTGTAAATAGTAAACACAAACGTAACGAATATATACTCCTACTCTCTAATTTCATATTTCACAGCACATCAAAGTTGTAATCTTAGAAGGTCATACTACCAGATGATCAGCTGCTATCAATGTATATTTCACACTCTACTTGGTTGTTACAAATAATACATTTATTTTATTTATTAAATATTATATATAAATGTGTTTAATTTGTCCAATTGTATATGTTTTTGTTTCATTTTTTAATTTCAAAAGAAGACAAAAAAGATTTTAAAAAAAATCTAATAGCATTTTATAGTAGCAAATTCCAAGTGGCCATTTCCTGGTTTTATGTTTCTGTCTGTGGTTCTATTGGAAAGTATGAATTGATTCAGAATTCAAAGGAATTGGAGACATCAGATGAGGAATATTTGGTTATTTTAAGCAACTCAAATATGCTTAAATTTAGATATAAATTTTTCTCAATTTCTACATAGCATGTAGGAAACATACTATCATCTATAAATTGATATGTATATTTATATACCACTTTTAACTCACTGAAGTTTATGTTATACATAATTAAATTATGAAATGCAAATACAGGTTTTTCTAGAACTATGAGAATTTGTCACATGTACTATATTACACTATTTGAACATGGTAAGTAAAATCTATGGTTTATTTATGGACCTAAATATTTCTTTGACAAGTTTATTTGAAATTCTAATAACTATCACCCTCATTGAAAAGATAGAGTGTGCCCCATAAGGACCCTTGAATAACAGACTTGATCTCCATGATCCTCATGACTAGCTGAGTGTTCAAGCTCTTCTTTCCAGGAAGATCAGTAATGTCATCCTGGTGGAGTTTTCTTAAGTACCTGTTTGTGTGTATCTGTATTTGAAAGCAGTAAGGTCACCATTCTCATCAGTAACAAGATGAATTGTTTATGAATCTTAAAAATCAGGAGGAGGGAGCTTGACATTCTGTCTCACACTTGTAACCCCAGCATTTGTGAACCTAAGGCAAATGGATTGCTGTGGTTTGAGGACAGGCTGAGCTACAAAATGATTTCAAAGCTAGCCTGCTCCTCATAAGGAGACCTATTTCAAAGAACCAAACCAACTAAACAAAATAAGCATGAAGTCATCACTTGTGACATAAATATGGATGAAAATGTCACATGTATCTACATTTTTAACATTTTAAAGATTAGAATTCTTAGGAGATTTAATAGATATTTCTTATAAGTAGTGTCCTTGCTAGTTCTTCTTACTTATCAATCTATTTTCTCTATTTATTGTGTTTTTAGCACTATGTATTTATTTATATCTTGTCTAAAGAATGCATAAAAATACTCTTGAAATGTTTGTCACTCCACAATGGCAGAATATTTGAAAGAAAATATGCTGTAGCTACTCAGGTATATTTTTTTCTGAGATACCCATTGTGGATTCCACCTGTCTTCAGTAGCTGTTTGAAGATTTTAAAACAGGGCAAGACACCACTGTACCTTGGTATTATCATATAACCAGGGGAATTGGCTGAGACAGGCAAGCGTGAGTATGTACTGAAAGGTATTCACTAGAGAATAGAGCAGAGTGAGTTTCAGAAAAAGGACTGATTTTGACAGCTAGCCTCTTGCCTACAAAAATGGTTCATTGAGGGTTACGTGAAGAAAACAATAAGTTTTCATACAAACAGGAAATATGTAAGTGTAGAGTAACTTGATGGGAAGGAGGACTTGGGCATGTAGCTAGACTTTTCCTGCCTGGCCCATAGTCAGGACAAATCTCTCTCACCTGCCAGTCCCACAGCCACTCAGACCCGACCAAGTAAACACAGAGACTTAAATTGGTTACAAACTGTATGGCTGTGGCAGGCTTCTTGCTAACTGTTCTTACAGCTTAAATTAATCCATTTCCATTAATCTATCTATACCTTGCCACATGGCTCGTGGCTTACCGGCATCTTCACACGCTGTTTGTCATCATGGCGGCTGGCAGTGTCTCTCTGACTCAGCCTTCCACTTCCCAGCTTTATTCTCCTCCTTGTCCCGCCTACACTTCCTGCCTAGCCAATGGCCAATCAGTGTTTTATTTACTGACTAATTAGCAACACATTTGCCATACAGAACATCCCACAGCATGGGCACTCTTCCATCATTGGTAAAATGGTCTATACACATAATTGGTTTAGTGCCTAATATGTCAGAAAAGCTATACAATAGCTGAGATGAGGTCTCCTGAATAGCCATCTTTTCTCCTGTTAAATATAAAATAAAATCGAGGTAAATCAAATTTAACAATTTATTAAACTAGAAAGAGGTAACTGAGCAGTGTCAAAGAATGTCTCTTTATTCAATGTTGGGAACTATATTTCTAAAAAGAAAAGATATGATGTATTAGTTAAGTTTCCATTACTGCAATGAAACATCATGACAAAAAAACAAGTTGGGAAGCAAAGGGTTTATTTCACGCACACTTTTGTATAATTGTTCATTGTCAAAGGAAGTCAGGACATGAACTCAAACAGGGCCAGGAACCTGTAGGCAGGAGCTGACGCAGAGGCCATGGAGCAGTGCTGCTCACTGGCTTGCTCACCATCAATAGCTAATTTAAAAAATGCCTTACAGATAGATCTTATGGAGGCATTTTCTTAATTGAAGTTCCCTCCTCTTAGTTGACTTTAGCTCATGTCAAGTTGACATAAAACTAGCCAGCACATATGACCTTGGTTTGTTTGGATAAAGCAGCACTTTTAAGCCTAGGTTTGGCTGCTATGACTGCCTGAGACTCAGTTGCTTAGCTACAAGAGAATCCTCTTACCTTAAGTTACAACTTGCTTGCCATTAACCTAGGGTACCAAGGTAAGAAACATATTAACTCTAAAGGAATGCCTGACCATTACATGAGTTTAAGGTTCTCCAAAGCACTATTAGAAACCCAAAGATGTTAAAAACATTATTTCCAGAAATATAATGTAGGTTTTTTCATACTGGCATTAAATATAATTTTAATTTATTATTTCAACTGAACTTATTTTAAATTATATACAACACAACAGTTATCTATACCATTTGCTAGGCTGTAATGTTTCAACACATGCATACCCTGTGTCATGTTTAAAACAGGGTGGGAATATCTGTCTCCTCAAACATTTATCTCTTTTTACAGAGAAAAATGTAAAATTCTTTTTTCTTGCTTTCTGAAATAACCTTACTGTATAATCACCCCACTGTGCAAGAGTAATCTGGAAATTCTTGCTTCTATCTAATTATAACTTAGCACACATGGGTCAAGCTTTCCACATCCTTCCCTCCTTCCTAGTGTCCTCACTTTCTGGAAATAATTAATCTACTTTAAAATTCTATGGTGTAGTATTTTATATTCCATATATGACTGATGTTATGTATACCCTGTATTTCTATGCCAACTTAATTTCACTGAATCTCCCATTCTATCCATTCTGTCACACATGACAGGATTGTATTTTTCTAAGCATAGATATTCTTTGTTTAATTCACTAGATAAGCTTTTAAAAATTGTGCTGCACAACAAATTTAGTAAATAAAGCCATTGTAATTGCTGTCTAGTGTAAAAGTGATAAAGATAAAAATAATCCTAGGATTTCATTTATCAGTAGCTAAGTAGTATTCCATCAAATAAATGAATGACATTTTCTTTATCCAGGCATCAGTTGAACAATTATGAGTATTTCTTTTTGTGACTACTGTCAATAGCTGTGCAGTCACCATGGGAGCACACATATATTTTTAGCTAGCCAATCTTATTTTCTATGTATCTCCAATATTGGAATTACTGGACTCTAAATTAGTTCTATTTTTAGTGTTTTAAAGACTTTCATACAGTTTTTTCACCATGTTGATACTAATAGTGTTCAGGTGTTCCATTTTATTTTATACCTCCATGAGCCCTTGTTTAGTCTTTTTGATAATAACTATTCTTATTGGGAGTAGGGTGATGTATATGTTGTTTTTGTATTACTGTGACAAAGCACCATAATCAAGGCAACTTAGAATGAGGGACTTGTTTGAGTTTACAGTTTCAGAGGAATAAGACTCCAGCACCATATGGCAGGAAAGCAATGGCAGCAGGCAGGCATGGCAGCTGAAACAGATAAAAAGCTCACATCTCAAACTTCGTGCAGCAAGAAGAGAAAGCAAATTGGAAATGGCTCCAGCCTTTAAACTGTCAAAGCCTGCCTCCAATGACATACTTCCTGTTGGTTAAGGGGCAGCACTCGTGGCTGGCTGCTGCCTGGAGAGTGCTGGAGGAGAATGCTGGATGTATTGGTGACAGAAGAATCACGAGCCATAGTTACCTTTCTAGAGCTTTATTGGGAGAGAAAGGGGAGAGAGAGAGAGAGAGAGAGAGAGAGAGAGAGAGAGAGAGAGAGAGAGAGAGAGAGAGAGACCATGCAGAGGGAGGAGAGTATGAGAGTATGGAAGAAGAGAGTTCAGAAAGAGAGCACAGAGAGGCCATGCCCGCTTTTTACACTGGGATGCTGTTGCAGGCTAGTGACATAATTAAGGACATAATCCTTACACTTCCTCTAATAACAAACCTAACAAATCACCCTCAAATAGCATCACTGACTGGGGACCAAGTACTCAAACATCTTAGCATATGGGAGATAGTCTCATTCAAGGCACTACACATGATAAATATCATCATTGACTTGATTTAAATTCACCTGGTGATGGTGATGCTGAACACTTTTTCTTATAATTGCTATTCATTTATGTCTCTTCTGTTGTCTTTACACCCATATCAGTGTCATTCAAGGATCAGAAGCTCTTGGTTCATGTTGTCTAATTTACTAATTTTATCATTTATTTTTATTATGTTTTTATTGTTTTAAAATTTGATGACTACCTCAAATCAGTAAAGATTTTCTCCTTTGTTATTAGTACACAAAATAATGGGTTTCACTACGGCATTTTATATGTCTATGTCATTATACTTCATGCCCTCCTACATATCCTTTATCTCCATCTTGTTGGTCTCCTTTCTGTCCCCAAATAATCCTTCATTCTGCTTTCATGTCACATATATTATAGTAGCCTCTAATTTAAAATACAGTAATACAATGTTCTATTTTTTCTTTCATGATCTGCTCTCTCTCTCTCTCTCTCTCTCTCTCTCTCTCTCTCTCTCTCTCTCACACACACACACACACACACACACACATACACACAAACATACACACACACACACACACACACACACACAGAGAGAGAGAGAGAGAGAGAGAGAGCGAGCAATGACAACCCACACTGTTCTGGACCTCCTCCTATGCTGAGCTTGATTGTGGCTAACAAGGCTAGCTGGGATAAATTTTTGTCATATGAGATATTATCTTCCTGTGTCCCCAACATCTTTTTGAAGATTCAGCCTATAAACAATCCTCAAGATGTTTGATGACTGTCAAGATCTTCCCATTTTTAGGTTTTATCAGCCCAACAGTGTTTGCCAAGGCAAAATTCTATGGCTACTTGTATGTCTTAATCCAACTTTTGCTTCATGCTATGCTGCTGAAGATTTGGGGTTTATTGATGAAAGCAGTCTTACAACTACCAAGAATGATGCTAAACTGTCCTGCACCCCTGTCAGCACTAGGGGTTTAGTGGTACTCTCGGTTGAAAACTGTCCCATGCTTCCTGTGTGGCTGGCACTGATGCAAACTCAAACTCAGCTATCATCTACAGGGTGTGAACAGGAGGACTCCTACATATAGGGGACTGTGGTTTCTGCCATGATGGGCCCAATATTGATTCCCAGGACAAATTATTATCTTAGCTTTTCTACCTTTTTCCCTATGTTAGGGAGGCTTGTTTCATCTTCTGCTACCCAACTTTGGGATAGATAAAGACAATTGCATGGCTAAGGTAGTTCCAGTAGCCAGTTTCATGGGTGCTGACTGGCATTATTTCACTTGGTAGGGTAGACAAACATTTTCATGTCCAATGCCTGAATTGGAATTCCCTGTCCCTTCAAGCAATTTTCCACATACACTGTTTGGAGCTGAGAAGGGATAAGACAGAAAACATTTTCTTTCTTACATTCTTCTAAAAATCTTTCGACATTCCTTTACTATGAACAAGGACTATAATTTCTCAGCTGACTCCTTAACTGATGTGAAGGTGGTTTTCTGCATGAATATTTGTCTCAGTTGTACTGGTGGTGACATGATTACATGCAGAAATTTAGCATCAGTCTTTTTCCGGACAAAATTAATTTTTTTAAAAAAAATATTACATTTTTTTGTGTGTATATGTGTGTGCGTGTTGTTTTGTGTTAGCTGTTTAGTTGAGTAGAAGGCTAGGGGTATAATTCAGTGGTATATCATTTGCCTAGAATATATATGCAAGACTGAGTTTGATGGATAGTATTGTCAGAGAGAGAGAGAGAGAGAAAGAGAGAGAGAGAGAGAGAGAGAGAGAGAGAGAGAGAGAGAGAGAGAGAGAGAGAGAGAATTTAATTCTGGAAATATAAACACAAGCAACAGCTCATTCTAGAGAAGATGTGGAGCAAGGGGAACACTCCTCCATTGTTGTTGAGAGTGCAAACTTGTAAAGCCACTTTGGAAGTCAGTGTGGTGGTTTCTCAGAAAACTGAGAATCAATCTACCACAAAACCCAGCTATACCACTCTTGGGCATATACCACTTGCTCAATTATGTTCATAGCAGCGTTATTTGTAATAGCCAGAACCGGAAACAACCTAGATGTCCCTCAACCTAGGAATGGATAAAGAAAATGTGGGACATTTACACAATGGAGTATTACTCAGCTGTTAAAAAAAAACACCAGGAAATTTGAAAGCAAATGGATGGAACTAGAAAAAAAATTATTCTAATTGAGGTAACCCAGACCTGGAAAAACAAACATGGTATGTACTAACTCATATGTGGATATTAGCTATAAAATAAAGGGTAACTATGCTACAACCCACAGACCCAGAGAGACAAGGAGAGTTCATGGGGAGATGCTAGGATCTCCCTGAGAAAGGGAAATAGGGGAGATTTTGTGAGTGGACTGTGGGCGGGTGGGATGGGAACATGAGTGATCAGGTTAGGGGAGGCAGAGGGGGAAAGGACTGAAAGAGACTACTGAAAAGGGTGGGCATTTGGTAGTCAGGTAGAAACCTGGCCCAAGGGAATATCCCAGGAATCTACAATGATGACTCCAGCTCAGTAAGACTCCTAGCAATAGTGGATACATAGCCTGAGATTGGTGCATACCCCAATTGCGATTAGAGAGGCTTCATTCAGCAACTGATGGAAACAGATGCAGAAACCCACAGCCAAACATCAGGAGGAGCTTGGAGAATCCTGCAGAAAAGGGGAGAAAGGATTGTATGGAGACAAAGAGGACAAGGACACCACAGGAAAACTCACAGAATCAACTAATCTAGGCTCTTAGGGCTCACAGAGACTGAGCCAACAACCAGGGAGCCTGCATGGGACTGACCTAGGCCCTCTGCATATATGCTACAGTTGTGTAGCTTGGTCTTCTTGTGGGACTCCTAACAGTGGGAACAGGGGCTGTCTCTGACTCTTTTGTTGGCTTTTGGGACCCTACTCCTCATACTGGGTTGCCTTGCTCAGCCTTAATTGATGGGGAAGTGCTTAGTCTTACTGCAACTTGACATGCCACGTGTTGTTGATCCTCATGGGAGACCTGTCCCTTCCTAAACAGAAACATAGGAAGAGTGGATTGAGGGGGTGGGAACATAGTGGGTAGAGGGGAGGGCCTGGGAGGAGAGGAGAGAGAGGAAACTGCAGCTGGGATGTAATATAAATAAATAAATAAATAAATAAATAAATAAATAAATAAATAAATAAATGTATTTTAATATATGGAAATATAAATGAAAAAAGGAGATAAAAGGATCAGATAAATAATATTATGAAGGAAATATAATTATAAATGCATTTAGAACCCAAAATTTAATGAAAAAAGGTCTAAAGACATTCTCTGGACAACTATATGCTACTATACATTTAAAGATGTATAAAATGGACAACTGCCGGGCGGTGGTGGCGCATGCCATTAATCCCAGCACTCGGGAGGCAGAGCCAGGAGGATCTCTGTGAGTTCGAGGCCAGCCTGGTCTACCAAGTGAGCTCCAGGAAAGGCGCAAAGCTACACAGAGAAACCCTGTCTCGAAAAAACCAAAAAAAAAAAATGGACAACTTTCCATAAAAATAATACTTCTCAACACATCACACAAAAGAAATCCTGGAAAAATGAGTACACCAATAATCATACAACATAATTTAATGCATAAATAAAATATATCTGTAAAAAGTACACTATCACACACAAGAATATTTGTATACATCCAGGTAATTTAATAGTCATATGCTGTCAAACCTTTAAGGAAGACATAACATCTTCATTATACAAAGTATTCTTGGTACTCAGCTTCTGTGTAACTGGGAAACAGAAAAGAAATCCTCAATGTGCAGCAGCTGTGGTTCCAAACCTGTTTAGTTTACCACTGCCTCTCAGGAGCCAATGAGCCCACAGGTGTGGGAATTAGCCAGTTAAAAGAATTCATATTGTGTACAAAGCCAGTTTTGTTCCCTAAATCGTGGTTAGTATTTTATTGATGCTGGAAGGTTTCCTAAAAATCTTGCATATTTTTCTTATTCTGAACTGCAAATTGTACAGTTTTTTTCAAGCCTTTTTCTTCTTTGTGAGTGCTTATACATAGGAGAGTGTTGTGCTTAGGATGAGCTGATAATAAGGTGTAATACGTGATGATTGAATGGCATTTTTTCTTAGAGCAGTGTTCATATTGAAATCAAGATGTTTAGGAGAGAAAGGTGGCAGAAAACATACCAATCTGGAATGAGGAGATAGCAGATTTCACAACATAGAAAATGAATAAGTATTTCTTTTGAGTTTTTTCCTTATAAACTTAAAATGGCTCAAAAATAAAGCCTATTAATTTATAAAAAGTGAAAGACAAATATCTTCTTTCCTGTTAGGGTATTTTGTCTTGTAGCTTACACAAAAGATTATGTTTCAGGCTTTAGAACTTTCCTGGCATTTACTTTTCTGTCTATACTCAGTATTAGAGTAGTAGCTACAAAGGAACCTCTATTTAGTGATCCCCTTATAGACAGTCAATCATGTTAATGGTTTACAAAATATCAGATTAATGGAAATGTTTGAGTAAATGTATCAGCAACAATTATAAGCACAGTAAACAGTGGTAAAATCTATGAACAAAGGTTATGATTCATTTTTTGAAAAGTTAATTCAGTTCTCACTCAATTGGGTAATTCCAAGTTTACTTCTGGTAGTTAACAGTCATATGATTCAAAATAGGATTATCTGGGACAGGAGAGATGGCTCAGTAGTTGAGAGCACTGGCTGCCCGTTCAGAGGACTTGGCTTTGATTCCATTCACATGGTGACTTATAACCATCTGTAACTACAGTTTCAAGAGTTCTGACACACTCTTCTGATGCCCTCAGACATTCATTGCATGCACATGCTACACAGACATATGTACAGGCAACACATACACATAAACATGAAAACAAAATGTGAACATTTTTAGAGTACCTACAAACTGTACTGAACATAGAGTTGTAATTTCTGATGAATGTCTTCCATCAGATTGGAAAGAAAAAACCAAAAAACTGCTCATTGAAAACCTGCGTGAGGCTCGCAAAATACCCAAACCGTTTTTAAGTTGAATGATATCCCAGGAAATTAACATAACAAGTACAGAGAAAGCATTCTATCTGAGTCACACTCAGATAGCAATGATCATAAACATTTACTGACTGTTGCAAGCGAATTCCTATTATTAGCATTACCTTATTCAACATATTTTAATAAAATGGCTTTTCAGGTTTCACAAATATTATTGCTATTTTGAGCAACATTATTGCTATTTTTTTTAGAAAAAAAGTTGTAGTATAGTGGTCTGATGACTTAAATGTACTCGTTATTTTTTATAATGTTGCCAACATTTCTCTGCAGTTGCCTCCTTTTGTAATTTCTTCAATTTAAAGCAGAGATACCTGTGAAACAATGTCTGCAATCATACCAAAGGAAAAAAAAATACCTAGGTTCTTTGTGTTCTTTTTGGACAAGGAGTGAGGAATTGTGATTTTCTTAGATTTTTTACAATTATCTTTGTGTTATATATATTTCATTATATTTTGCAATTTGCTCATATATAACCCCATTAATTTCTTTTTTATATTAATTAAACTGCTTGGCCATTAGCTCAGGCCTACCACTAACTAGCTCTTACACTTAAACTCAGCCCATTTCTGTTCATCTATATGTCGCTAATTGTTCTGTGGCTTTACCTGTTGCCTTTACATGCTGCTCCCTGGTCTCCTGACTCAGCCTTCTTGTTCCCAGAATTCTCTTCTCTGCTTGTCCCGCCTATACTTCCTACCTAGTTACTGGCCAATCAGCAATTTATTTATTTATTTATTTACTTTTCATTTTTCTTTATTAAGAAATTTTCTACTCACTCCACATACTATCCATAGATTTCCTCCTCCTCCCTCCTCCCACCTCCCCAGCCCTCTTTCCCAAGCCACCCTGCATCTCCACATCCCTCAGATTGAGGTCTCCCATGGAGAGTCAGCAGAGCCCAGTACACTGAGCCTAGGCAGGTCCAAACCCCTTCCCACTGCACCAAGACTGTGCAAGGTGTCGCACCACAGGCACCGGATACCAGAAGCCTGCTCATAGACCAGGGACAGATCCTGATCCCCCTGCCTGGGTGCCCCCCAAACAGTTTGAGCCAAACAACCGTCCTCTGTATCCAGTCCCATGGGGGCTCCACAGCCACCAGTCCACAGTTCATGGGTTTCCACTAGTAGTTCATGGGTTTCCACTAGTGTGACCAGTCATCTCTACACATCCTCCCATCATGATCTTGACATCCCTCGCCTGCAGTATGTCTCCTCTCTCTCATCAATTGGATTCTCGGAGCTCAGCCTGGTGCCTGGCTGTGGATCTCTGTATCTGCCTCCATCTGTCACTGGACAAAGGCTCTATGATGACAGCTAGGTTATTTGCTAGGCTGGTCACCAGAGTAGACCAGTCCAGGCACCCTCTGGACCACTGCCAGCAGACCAAGGTGGGGTCATCCTTGTGGATTCCTGAGAGCCTCCCCAGCACCCTGCCTCTTCCTATTCCCATGATGTCCTCATCTATCATGGTATCTTCTTCCCTGCCCTCCCACTCTGTCCCTGTTCCAGCTTGACCCTCCCATTTCCCTATGTTCTCATCCCCCACTCCTCGCCCTCTGCCACCCCCCATTCCCAGTCCACTCATGTAGATCTCATCCACTTCTCCTTCACAAGGTCATCCATGTGTCCCTCCTAGAGTCTTTTCCTGTTAGCTAGCCTCTCTGGAGTTGTGGGTTGGAGTCTGGCCATCCCTTCCCTTCCATTTAGTATCCACTTATGAGTGAGTACATACTATGTTTGTCCTTCTGAGTCTGTAACCCCATTAATTTCCTTTGCCTTCTGTTGGTCCATTCTTTCCTCCAGTAGTTCTTCTGTTTTTACACATATACAGAAATATATTCATAATGAAATCAACAATTCTCTCTCTACACACACAGAGAATGAGACAGACAGAGAGAGAGAGAGAGAGAGAGAGAGAGAGAGAGAGAGAGAGAGAGAGAGAGAAAAGAAGAAGAAGAAGAAGAAGAAGAAGAAGAAGAAGAAGAAGAAGAAGAAGAAGAAACATGACTTTTTTGTTCTTTTTTCTGTATTATCTATTATAGTCTTGTCCTCCTCTTTAGATACTCGTTTCTATGCCATACTCCCTCTTTTACTCTCTGCCCCTCTACACATATGTACACACACGTACACACACACACACACACACACACACACACACACACGCTTTAGACTCTGACTTTGAGAGGAAAATTTCTGGATAATTTCACTTAATATGCTGACCTGCAATTTTACTGTTTTCCTGTAATATAATTTCATTCTTTATGACTGAATAAAACTCCTTATGTATATGCACCAGTTTTCTTTTTTTTCCTTTTTTCATTTTTGGAGATACGGTTTCTCTGTGTAGTTTTACTAGTTTTCTTCATGCATTTATTTTAACTGGTCTTGGCATAGCTCCACATCTTATTTATTGTGAATCATGTTTTAATAAACATAGATTTGCATTTATTTCTATGGCATACTGGCATTCTTCTTCAGGCATATACCCAAGGGTTATAAAGCTGGATCATGTGGTAGTTCCTGTTTCAGTTTTTGGGTGAATATATTGATGGCTGTACCAGCTTACACTCCCTCCAGTACATAAAGGTGTCTTCCCCTAAAATGTTGCTCAACACTTGTGTTTTGTTTCATTGATGTTAAACATTCTCATTTAAGTGGAATGAAATCTTCATGTAGCTTTGATTTACATTTTTCTAATGACTAAAAATGTTGAAGATATGTTTTTATTGGCATTTTTTTTGTTTTCTTTTGAGAATTCTCTTGGATATCACTGCCCATTTACTGATTGGATGATCCATAGTTTGGGTGTTTATTTTGAGACGTTCTTTCTATATTTTAGATATTGGGTCCCTTTTAGATATATATAGCTGGAAGGATTTTTCTCACATTCTCTAGGTCATCTTTCAATTCTGCAGATTGTTTCCATCACTGTCCAGAAACTTTTACATTTTCATTTATTGTCATTTGTCAGTCCAGATGTTGGCTTTGGAGCTACTGAAATCCTTTCCTAAAAAAGGGTATGGGAAGTATTTTAACTGTGTTTCTCTCTAGAATTTCAAAATTTAAAGTTTTTTTTTTTGTTTTTTTTTTCTTTTTTATTATTTTTTTATTTATTTTACATACCAACCACACTTTCCCCTCCCTCCTGCAGATTCCCCAGCTGTCAGTCCAGAGTTCATGAGCTCCTACTAGCTTGATCAGCAGTCTCTGTGGTTTTCCCCATCATGATCTTGACCCCCTTGCTCATATGATCCCTCCTCTCTTTCTTCAGCTGAACTCCAGGAGCTCAGCCCAGTGCTTGGCTATGGATCTTTGCATCTGCTTCCATCAGTTACTGGATGAAGATTCTATGATGACAATTAGGGAAGTCACCAATCTGATTACAGGAGAAGACCAGTTCAGACACCCTTTCCATTATTGCTAGGAGTCATCCTTGTGGTCCTGTGAGTCTCTCTGGTACCAGGTTTCTCTCTAGCCCCACAATGTTCCCCCTCTATCAAGATATCTCTTTTATTACTCTCCTCCACCATTCCACTCCCAACTCAACCATCCTATTCCCATCTCTCATCCCCCTCCCCTCTACCCCACATCCACACCCAGTTTACCCAAGGGAGAACTCATCTATTTCTCCTTCCGAAGGTGATCCATGCATTCCTCTTAGGGTCTTCCTTGTTGTCTAGCTTCTCTGGGACTGGAGACTGTAGTCTAGTTATCCTTTCCCTAAATGGGGTATAGATTTAAACCAAGAATTCTAAACAGAGGAATCTCAAATGATCTAGATACATTTAAATATCTCAGAGTCATTTTGATTTGCAAAATTTAAAGTTTTTAATTTAAGTATCCATGTGGAATTGATTTTTGTATGAGATGTGAGTTGATGATCTAGGTTCATTTTTTTCTATGTGTGGATATGCAGTTTCTCCAGGATGTAACAGAAGAGGATTTCTTCTTCAACATAGGCTTTTTGGCATCATTGTTAAAAACCAGGCGGCTGAGCCATATTTTGTCAGAGATTGGACTGAGTCTCTGTATTGCTTTCAGTGGTGTGAATTTTAAAAGTATTAATTCTTCTAATTTATGAACACAAGATGTCTTCCTGTTTATGTGTGTGATCTTCAGTTTCCTTCTTTATGTTGTATGTTTATTGGTGTATAGTTCTGTCACCACTTTGGTTTAGTTTGTAAGTATTTTATTATTTTTGAAATTTCTCCAGGCCTTAAAGCCAGATTTTTAACAGAAAATTAACACCAGTGCTCTTCAAAATATATAGAATAAAATGGAAAAACAAACTCTGAAAGACTGATTTTATGAAGCCATTGATATGAGACTCCAAAATTATAGAGACAGAAAAAACAATAATAAAGAATTTATATGCCAATTTCTCCAATTATCATAGGTACAAAAATACTCAATAAAATACATGCAAACATGATTCAACAACACATTAGAAAGAGCATCCATAGAGCTCAGCAGTGGTGGTGCACACCTTTAATCCCAGCACTCAGGAGGCAGAGGCAGGAAGATCTCTGTGAAGTTTAAGCCAGCCTGGTCTACAAAGTGAGTTCCAGGATAGCCAGGGCTGTAACACGGAGAAACCCCGTCTCAAAAAAGAAAGAAAGAAAGAAAGAAAGAAAGAAAGAAAGAAAGAAAGAAAGAAAGAAAGAAAGAAAGCATACATGGGTCTGGAGAGTTCTGGAGAGTTAGCTCAGCAGTTACTCTTTGCTCTTGCAGAAGACTCAAGTTTGATGCTCAGCACCCACCTATAACTCCAGCTTGAGGGTATCTGATACTCTCTTGTCCTACACAGGCATTTGCATGCACATGTCCACATACACATATGAATGTATGCATGTGTGCATGTCTTCATACACACACACACACACACACACAAATAAAAGGTAAATCTAAATAAATCATGTTTAATTTGTGAAGAGTTGGTCCTGGCCTGGGATTTTCTTTGTTGTGGATGATTCCTTTTTCAATATTGTTGTTCATTATAAATCTGTTTGTTTTATTATGCTATTAATTAAATTTGGTAGGTCATGTTTTTCTCAGAATTTATATATTCTAGACTTTTCATCATTTTGGAATGGAGGTTTCACAGTATTTCCTATTCATCCAGTTGATTGCATTCATATCTCTCTGTTAGTAGTTTTATCGTCTGCTCTAAGTCTACAGTCTTCACGCTTCAGATCTTTTTTTTTCAGATCTTCAGATTTCCTTTAAGATTCCTTAGTAGGTGTGGAAGTATATGCACCCATGGGAGAAACGAGACACTGAATTTCCAGATCATTTGAGTAAGTGAGAACATTTCTTCATCAGAACTCTACTGAAAGCCATTGTTAATTAAAACACTTTTATCTCTGTTTTTATGCTCTAGCAAAGTTATAAAGGATCTGTCTTCATTGCACTGCTCTAAAGAGATAACAATTCTCACAAAGAAGCAACACACAGTTTTTTCCTGAACCTCTCCATCGAAAGTGGGCTTTGGTTGTATGTTATGTTTCAGAGACTCAGGTAACTGAGTTAATTTATTATGCCAACAACAGTTAAAACTTTAATGTTCCTTTTTAAAAATTATTTTCTCTTATTTTGAGATTATAATTATATCATTTCTACCTCCTTCTTTCTCTCTTAAAACCTTCCCATATCCCACTCCTTCCTCTCTTAACTTTCATGTTGAAGAACCCTTTCAATTTTCTCAGTAATCCTAGGGATTCAGTATTGGACTACGGCAGGTTATCAACTGCCTGCTGTAGATTTTCTTCTGAGCAGCTGAGAAGAAGCAGGTGTAATGAAAGAGCACAATTTTCATACTTTTACTATTTTATTGCTATTGTGGCTTAGGGAGCCAATGCATGATCCCTTTGAATACTTGGTGTTTGAGGATACTGTGGACTCTGGGTAGATGAGTAAGAATAGGAGTTGAGAATTACAGCTTGCTGTGGCTGTGCATTCCTCTTTGCTTCCCAATTCATCAAGATGTAGTACCTTAAGCTCCAGATCCCAGGGACTGGGCCTCTTCACTTGCCACACCTTTCCCACCACAAGGGGACTTGTGAGCCAAAAGAAACTTCTTCAATCCCTTCTGTCAGGAACCCTGTCATAGCATTGAGAAAAGTAACTAATAGACTTGCAGTGAGTGTGACAATGTGCAAATCTAGTTTAATTTGTTATGTGAACAATTAGAGCTAAATTGTCAACAATGAAACTTTGTTTTGCTTTGTACATGCAATGAGGCTAACTAACAGTTTATTGGCCTTTGTTCGGGGAAGTATAGGAAGACTGTGTCTTATAAAACACAGAAACTGGGTGCTGTGGGCTTTATTTGACTGTTTCTTCCTCTAAGCTGTGATTTTCTCTCATCTCTGAGGCCAAGCAAAGTGGCAGATCTTAAATGAAAGGAGAAAGTATATCTCACACGAGATTTAACTTAAACCCTGGACCATTATCTCCATTGTCTGCCATGGCTGAGGTTTGTGTTGATCATTTCTGAGAGTCACTATCAGAGAAAGTAAATCTATCCAAAGTAGCAGAAAAATCACTAGGGTTTCCATACTGTAAGTTGCTATAAGTGTGGATGTCTGTAAAGGTGAACCCTGAGGTTATAATCTGGTGTCTTAATGAAGGGCAATTAATATAAAATTATTACTTCAAATGAAAAATTGTGGATAAGTTTTATTTTTGAGACATTTGCATCCATAAATAATGGCCAATCCTTTAACTTTCTCCTTCCTCTACCATACAGCTTAATTTCACTACTTTTCTATTGCTATGATAAGATAATGTGACTAAGACAAGTTATAGAAGAAATGGCTTTTGGGGGTTACAGTTTGAGAGGGTGAGTCCTTGGCCTAATGGCAGGAAGAATGGCAGCAAGCAGGTAGGCATGCTGCTGGAACAGAAGCTGAGCGATTAAAACTTGATCCACAAGAATAAGGCAGAGAACTAACTGGAAATGGTGAGGGCTTTTGAAATCTCGAAGACCACACCCCAGTGACACACCTTCTCCAACAAGGCCATACCTTCTAATCTTTCTCACACATAGTTCCACCACCCGTAGACCAAGCATTCAAATCTATGAGCCTATGGGGACCATTGTCATTGAAACCACCACATTTCTCTTACTGGCCCTAGTAGACCTGTTGCCATATCGCAATGCAATATTAATTTAGTCCAAGTTCAAAAGTTGCCATCACCTTTCACAGTCTCAACACTGTTTAGAACTCCAAAGTCTAAAGTCTCTTCTGAGACTTGAAACAATTTAACTGTAACCTCTGTAAAATCAAAAGGTAAATTACATACTTCTAACATATTTTAATTGGTTATTTTGTTTTGTCAATTATATATACTTATTTTTAAATATATGGATATATAGTATTTATTCAATATGGATTAAACTAAGTTCTGAAAGACAAACTCAATATCATGACGAATGTTAGCCATGTTACTATTTAGTCCTTGTCTTTCTTAATTATCTTATTTCTACATTACCCGTGTTATAGAATTTATAGTTTTTAAATATGTATGATAATCCATTCATTAATTTTAGTCTAGCCTTCCATTTAAAAATTTCTTTTTCTGTCAGACTTCCACTTATCTTCTACTGCTGTCATAACAAATTATCACAAATTTATTTGGCCTAATCGGCACATATTTATCAACCTATGGTTCGCTAGGGACAAAATCAGACAAATTTCTAGGTTATATCCAGTTGTAGAGATTGACTGTGCTTGGCTTTTTGTCTCATCCCTCTCTCTGCCTTTCTGAGAATTTGACTCTGACTACATCACTCTGATGCACACTTCTTTTCTTTTCCATTTTGAATAAGCACTCATAGTTATACTGCAAACAATACAAAACATTCTCCCTATTTTGTAGTAACCTTTATTTTATTTGTTAAGTTCCATTTAATATAAAATTAAACCTTAAGAAATTTTAGGGACTGAGTATCTCTAGGTCAGCATTTTCCTGTCTGCCATAACTCCCAAGCCATTTTAAAGTTTCCACTGGGAATCATAGAAGGAAAACCTTGGAACAGTTTTCTAGCATCTTCTTCACTAATTAAAGTCTAGCAATGAGAGACATTGACCTAAGACTGAGAAAGGGGTTCCGATCAGTCTATTATACTATGAAGGAAGTTTCAGATTCCTAGGGGCTTCCTGGTAAGCAATTGAGCAACCTCCACTTCATTATGGCAGAAGGTCAGATAAAAATCACAACAGCTTTTGAGCACATAGGTCACTGAAAGACAAAAACACCACCTGCAACCCAGAACTGAAAAACAATTCTAACAGATTAAAATCACACAACGTTTCTGCTACTAGATACTTACCACAATGGCTACTACTAACATCAAGTGTGTGACAACGCTTTTCCCCCATACTAGGCAAGCAATTCTGCAGTGTGTACAAGCTAAGTGTCCTCTTATTTATTCCTAACACTATATCCTTGGAGATAACAACATTGTGCAACACAGATTGTTGGCTGAGTTCATATGACTGCTCTCTTCTCATTTCAGATTTAAGCCTCCCAATTGTTTTAACTGTGCTTCTGTTTTAAATTGAGGTTCTTACAACACTTCACTTGTCCCAATTAATTATGTAAAGTGGTTCATAGAACTCAAAATGTATCTCGTGACTTATTTTACTAGATATTATAAGGAATACAGATGAAATACATAGGATGAAATATGTGCCTTCCCATGTGTCCAGCTGTTCAGTTCTTTGACTAGGTTCTTTTGAGATTTTTATGGAGAATTCATCGTATAAGCATGATTCTTGAATCATACACAACAATGTAGTGATGAATTGTCCTAAGGATTGTGATCAAAACCCAATAGAATGAGTGGGGAAAAGCAGCAAGGTCTGATAAGAATCTTGCCATCTGTCCTGTGCAGTCTCCCTTCTGAATATGGAGCAGAACTTCTTGGGCAATAAGGGTATTATTATGTTCCACAAAAACTAGATAAGAGAAGTCCTTTATGGCCAGTTCAAAAACATAAAAGAAATCTTTCTGCATTCCAGAAGAAAAAATGTGGGTTCGATAACCTGCCTTGGGGAAGAATTTGTAAGGCAAGAACAGTAGATAAGATTCAAAATAATTTCTATTAGTGTATCATCTATTAGTGTATCTTATGATGTTGAGCAATCATCCTTTTGGAGGGTGGGTATATTTTCCTGTTTCTTTCTAAGTATGTATCAGTTTCCAAGATTTTATTCTTTGCATTTTCAATGTTGTGGAGTTTCTCCAAAAGCTCCTTTTATGAAAAGATTTTTTCCAATATTACTTCTTCTGAGACATCTTCATCCTTCCTATTCCAACCACTTTCCAATTTCATGTTTCATTTTCCCCCAGTGTTTCATTATTTAGCCAATTCCCTTCAGTTTTATGAAATAATGCATGGTTTTGCAACTGGGGGGAAAGAAAGGAACATAGTAATCATTGTTGTGTGTGCACTGAAATCAGATGTACAATGACTAATAATCAATAGAGTTTTCTATAATATTAAATTATGTGATGGATCATTTTTCATAGTACATATCTGCTATTATAGTTAGGTGTGGATTAGAGAGTTATTGCTAAAATCAGAGCTTTATACAACTGATATAACTGTTTCATCTGACATAGAGTTGATAACTGAATTATACTTTGGGAAATTGATATTAATTAGCAATAGATATTTGTTTGGTAGATATTCTGTAATTAAGCACCATATATTGGGTGATTTACTTAATAGAAATTAATTTTCTCGCTGTTTTTCCGGGTAGAAGTAAAGATCAAGATGTTATTATGGTTATTCCTCCTGAGGAATGTAGGAAAGATGTGCCCTAGGCCTTTCTTGGGTTTGTAAATGGTTTCTGTTTTCTTTTGTCTTCATACAGTCTTCCTTGTGTGCTACACCTGTCTCTCAATCTCTTAAAAGGATGACAGGCACAATTGCTTTAACTCCCGCCATAGTGATTTTATTTTAATTAAATAATGAATATAAAGACACTGTTTCCAAATAAGGTCACATTTTAGATATGGGATAGGACTTGAATATATAAATGCCATGGGTAGGGGACAGATTTCAGTTTCACATGATAACTGAAATTTGTGTCTTTATGATTTGGACAAAGAGAATACCTCATCTTTACTAAAGTTGGCTCCAAGTGAAATACAGCTAAAATGTGAACTTCAGCTCTAATTTCAAAAAATGTCTAATTACAGTATCATAAAGAATACTTTCAAGGTCCTAAAAGTCCCTTATGTTCCAACTATTCTTCCCTCAATCACTCTAGCCTCTAGCATTTTTTTTTTACCACATTTATTGTCTTGTCTTTTGAGTGTCATGCAGTTGGGGCTCTAACTTTCTTATATTATCTTCTTTATTTATCAATATGCATATCTTTTTACTTGGCAATGTATGTTCATGGTTGTCATGTTCATTATGGTTTGGTGGTTCAAAATTATACTACTTACTTTAGGTATTAGTATTTTGTGTGTGTGTGTGTGTGTGTGTGTGTGTGTACATATGTGATACACAATAGTCAGTGGGTTGTCTGTTCATTTTCTTAATGCTGTTTTCTTTGAGTAGCAAAATAATTTTATGATTCAAATTGCTTTCTTTTATAGGTAGACACTTCATAGTTTTACTTTCTATGTTAGGTCTTTAATTGATCTGAAATTAATATTTGTATACTTAATGGGATAAGGTATGAGGTTCATTCTTTCTTATGACTCTACAGTAGCTCCAGAGTGCAAATCAGTAATATCAATAGCGATTGTCATTGCTAAGCATAGCATCTTTATTTCTGTAAACTATTCTCCACCAAAGGTAATGAGGGCTCCTTTAATGGCTATTTCTAGAGATGGGGCAGAAAAACACAAGATGAGCTTGACATATCATATTATTTACTATCCCAGAAACAAAATTTTCAAAGAGTGAAATAGACTTTAGTTTAAAATGTTCCAATTTGGTACATCTGGGAAATCTGTGCATTGACATGAATAATGATAGTAATAGATCATAATCCATTGAAATATAATGGGAATTTCTATGTTCATACTACTAGAAATAAATGGGTAGAAAAGGATGGGAAAACCCATTCCTTAATAGAATGTAAATTCATGTTAAATACTTAATAAGGAATACAAAACCATTATTTTAACTCAGGAGTATAGACACCTGTCAGAAAACATTGCAAAAATGAAGCCTAATTTGGCTTCAGCCTTGCTATGTAGCTGAAGAGGACCTCTTGCCTCTTCCTCCTGAGATTTGGTGTTATATCTGTGTGCCACCATGTCTAGCTCCAAATAGACTTTTAGAGTTACTAGACTGCAGTTTCTTGACAAAGAAAGACTGAAGAATTGTTTCAGACCATAAAGAGTGTAGAGATGTCTTCAATAAACATAATAAGCAACTTGTGAGCTTGTGATCTGAATAGAGGTACCCCACATTAGTGAACAATGATGCTCCTAGAAAACATGGGTTATTATATGAAAATCTATGTTCCAGGCCCAAGATTGAGTCCTGGAACTAAAACTTCATTTTTGGTACAGTTGGAGGCAATTCTAAAAGGGTCAGTTAACTAAACAGTAGCATTCATCAGTGTCAATCACAGTGACATTACATATTTTGAGTTTTGGAGGATGGTGTGTTTTTCGGGTTTTGGGTTTTGTTTTATTTGTTTTTAGCAAATGCACATCAGAATAATAAATAGAAATGGATTTTTTATGTTTGCAATACTTGAATGGTTCAGAAAAAGGTAATGGTAATTCAATTATACAGACTGGAATATGCACAAATAATGATGCATAGAGGAACAAAAACAAATATGAGAAAATGATGACAGCTGGTTCACCCTGGTTTAGTTCATATAGGAATTTATAAAATTCTTGTGAATTTATAAAACTCCTGTTTCTTGTGAGCTTAAAATTATTTCAAAACAAGTTTAAGAGGACTTGATCTTAAAAATTAATGCATGAAAATGATTTTACACTTTAAAACTTACTGTCAAGTTAATTGTCTTATCTGAGTCATACTTACAAAGGAGGTCTTTTTAATAAATACAGAAAAATTAAGAAGTTGGGATTCAGAGACACTCAGAGCTTACTCATGATAGAAAGTGATGAAGAACTGGATCAGTGCCACATCTAGAACTGGTGTTTCGACACCAAGACTGGTGTGTTCTTTTTCAATTTTGTATCACTATAAGAAACAGTTCAGCTTGCTTCCTATATGTTGTTGATCTCTTCTGGACCCTCTGGCCTCATTCATCATCTATTTCATTAGTGACATTTATCGTCGTCTTTACAATGAACTATGTGATTACATTCCCACTTTTCACAAACAGTAGTGCTCTGGCCAGAACCAGTAGAAGATTAGAAAGAGTCTTATGATTATTCTCACACAACCTCATCTCATTCTGGCAAAGTATTCCTTCAATGAACTCATTTTCTATATTTCAAGAAATAGTCACCAATGTATAGGAGAAATCTTGTTAGCAGAAGGCTCATAGAATCTGAAAATTGAAAAGCCTGGGACTCAGCTGAGGTCAGGTTCAACAATGTACAAATACTGAGATATGGTCCTGGGACTTCTGGCTTTCTCCCAGGATCACCATAAGGGTCCACACTGTGATGAAAGAAAGTTGTTGCTAGTTGGTCTTTGTGCCCAGGTAGGTGTAGTGGTGCGTGTCTGTAATCCCACTAACTGACAGGTTGAAAAAAGAGGATCAGGAATTCAAGATTATTCTTGTTTACATAATGAGATCCAGACCAGCCTGGGCTACATGAGACATTGTCTACAAACAACAACAACAAAAATAAAAACAAAAAGAACATATTTCATATTTACCCCCTAAACACTTTATGATTTGTAGGACTTGTTACAGAAGTGTAATCCTAGTACTCGGAAATGTAAACAAGAGTATCACAAATTCTAAGTTGCCTTGGGCTACATAACAAGATCTTATCTTAATCAAGAAGTCAATAAATTAGGTGATAAACCTCAATACTTATCCTGTGTATGACAGATAATTTTGAGAACAAAAGCCAAGTGAAACTTTAGTATATTCTTCCAACTACCTATTCAGCAGTAAACGTTTGTATGTTAAGTTTTGTAGATAAATTTATAGGTACTAGGTTAAATAAGAGAGGGGAAATAATCGCACAAAAAAATTTAAAAGCTGGTAGTAATATAGTGACTGCAAGTCCAGTAAATCACAATACTCTAGTGAACAATAATGTGTTAGTGCACATGGCACTTTGCAATTTTCCAGATAATGTCTTGATAATGTCTTGCTCTTCCTGTATCATTGTGATTGGAGGTCCTGTTACTGGATACACTTATTCATTACACAACTGAAGGATAACATAATAAAATAATTTGCTAAATCCATATAGCTAATAAAGAATAGTATCAGAACTTGAATTCATATTTTTTAAAAAATATTTTCTCTTACAATGCTTTCCTGAGATGTATTATTTCAGGTTTTTATGTAGGCAGATATGTTTCCAGGAGGAAAGCACACACTTTGTTAAGAAGGGAGAAACAAGTATGAGGAAGTCATAGGCTACTTTTTTATGTCTATCTGTGAGAAAGGAAAGGCAAGACAAACATTTTAGGAGTAGTTAGTGTGCTGGTTTGAATAAAAATGGCCACCATAGGCTCATAGGGAGTGGTATTATTTGACAGGTTTAGGATGTGTGGCTTTGTTAGAGTAGGTATGGCCTTGTTGGAGGAAGTGTGACACTTTGAGTGGGCTTTAAGGTTTCAAATGCTCAAGCCAGGCCAAATGTCACTCTTTCTTCCTGCTGCCTGTCAATCTAGATGTAGAACTCTCAGCTACCTCTTTAGCACCACATCTGCCTGTGTGTTGCCATGCTTCCTGCCATGAAGATAAGGGACTTAACCTCTGAAATTATAAGCAAGCCCCAATTAAATGATTTCTTTTATAAGAGTTGCCATGGTCATGGTGTCTCTTCACAGCAAAAGGCAAGCTGTGGTGGTTTGAATAGGTATGGCCTCCATAGACTCATATGTTTGACTTGGCCCATAGGGAATGGCACTATTAGGAGGTGTGGCCTTGTTGGAGTGGGTGTGACCTTGTTGGAGGAAGTGTGTCACTGTGGGAGTAGGCTTTGAGGTTTCATATGCTCAAGCTATGCCCAGTGTAGCACACAGTCTCCTTTTGCTACCTGTAGATCAAGATGTAGAACTTTCTGCTCTTTCTCCAGCACCATGTCTGCCTGCCTGTGTGCTGCCATGCTTCCTGCCATGATGACAATGGACTAAATCTTTGAACTATAAGCCAGCCCCAGTTAAATGCTTTCATTTATAAGAATTTGTCATGGTGCTTCATCACATCAATTGAAACCATAACTAAGACAGTTATTTAAATAGTTTTCATGAACTTTGCAGATAGGGGCTCTACCTAGTTGTCTGCTACCACAGGGGAAATACAGCCATGGTTTGTGAGTAAAAACAGAGAAATGGTTTTGGAATATGGACTCTGGATTACCAGAGAGAGCTAAGAACTTTGGCTGTAAGCCTGATTGTATAATTAACAGATGTCAAATAGATAAATATAGAATATATGAAAAAAATTCAGATTAAAATAAAAGATCCTGTTAGTTCTTTTGAAATGAGATTTATATTTTTAAATGTAGTGTACCTTTAATTTGTGCATGTTTCATGTCCCTACTTCCATGTAGCAAATTATTCCACATCTTTATGGCTATAGCAACTGCCATTTTGTTTTCTTGTGATTCTGTAGATTAGTAATTCATTGAGGGTTCATCTGGGTGGAGTTTTTTGTTTCTCTGTTTTGCTTTCAGCAGGAGTTCTTCACTCAGTCACTCTCACATTATGGCTCTGCTGAACTCTGAAGTCCAAGAAGGGAGTGCCAGTTTCCTGTGTTATTTACTGCCTTGCTCTCTGCATAACCTCTTTCTCCATGCGAATTCCTTGGGCTCCTTACGCAGCACATCAAGTGGAAAAGGTAGAATCTAGGTCCATGAGAACGTTTCATAAATTTTAAGCTCTTTCCTTACATTTTACTTGTCAGATAAAATCACAGGGCAGAAAGAATTGTTCCTATCTCTTTGCTGACTAGTTAAAGTTTTGTAGTTATCTTTAGTTCACCACACCATTCTGTCCCATGGGAAACTGAGCTTGCATTAAAACAATACTTAGAACAACTACAAATGCTAGCAGACCACTCTCTTAATATCTGTTTCAACAGTTTTAGCATTTTGCCTCACATTTCCTAAAATATATTAAAATGCTAGGAGCCAAGTAAGTCTAGAATCTTTTGTGTTGTGAATGTGACTAATTATATTAATATAATTGGGCAATAGAAAAAGAAGAGCAAGAATCTTAGTGCAATATGCTAGAGACAACAAATTCTAATATAGAATAGTAATGCAAAAACATAATATATAGTATACAAATAAATCCTTATAACACATTAATTCCTAGAAATCTAAGAATTTTATAGATTTATTTGGTACCATAATTTTCCAGTACCCTTTGAAAGAGCGAAGAGAGTTTGTATCCCTGGTTCTAAAGGAGGGGATAGTTCCAAGAATTCTAAAAGATGGAGAGGATGTGGTCTGGAAAAAGAGGGAAGAGGGGGAATGAATGAAGCATGGAGAGAGAAGGGAGAGAGAAGGGAGAGAGAGAGAGAGAGAGAGAGAGAGAGAGAGAGAGAGAGAGAGAGAGAGATTGATTTTGAATTTTCAGGAACCCTGTTAAGCTATATTTGGGGGAGCAATGAAAAGTTTAGAATGTTTCCTGTTAACATACCATCATTACTTACTAAAATTTCATTCAACTGTGAGATTATTAACTTAGTACTTTTAATTAAAAAACAAAACAAAAGTTAAAAAAAATACCAAACTGTTTCTGGGTGCTTTAATAAGTTGGGGAGAATGAAAGACACTTCCTTATTCCTGTCTTTTGACCAGAGTTCCTTAAACCTTCCAGATTTAGTTCCTAGATAAAGCAGTCCTTGGGTATGCTTGGCTAAGAAGGTGACATAGGTTTGGCTCTGATGAGTGGCCAGGATGTTTGTTGGTCTTACAGATAGCCCTTCTTTTAAATGGACTTCTGCAAGTTGTCCTCTGACCTCCACACACACTGTCCCTACCCTGTATTCACGTACGCCTGTGCAGAAAAGTACAGCTACTTTTTGTTCCTAGAGGCATATCTTAATGCCATGTGTGCTATTTATGCCTCTTTAGTGACCAAGAGACCAAGACATATCTTTTTTTTTTCATGTTTTTTTCAAGAAAATTTACAGTGTGGCTGCTAGGTATACAGTGAGGCAGAACTTGGAGCATGGAAAGTGCATGTAACAGGAAGCTATACATCCATTGCCTCTAGGCCTGTGTTCTTGACACATGATATAGTCCAAATGACCACAATGAAGTTAACAAGCCTGAGAAGAGTCATAGTGACTGCCCCTGACACCTTCACACAGATCTAAAGGAACATTCACAGATCACTTGATGGGGAGAAAGAGATTGAGGAAGTCTACCTTGAACCCTTGAATAGGGTAAATGGTGACAGAAAGTCTAATGAGTCTTGGTATGCGAGCCCCATATGTCACCTGAATACTGCTTAAATGGCCATTAGCTTCTATATATGCTGTCCATTGATACTAATTTTGAATTTTCCTCTCCACTGCTTCCTCTGTGAGCCATCCCAACTGCCTGTCTCTACTGCCTGCAAACTTGGAAACTCTGCTTAACAAAGTCACTGCTCAGCTCTGGGTAGTTTTGACAGGCCGTTTCCTGCCCTCTAAGATCAAAGGGCTCCCCAGAGGGAATACTGGTGTTTGTCTCATCTGCTTTACTTCAGACTGTGCTTGCAGGAACAGGACAAAGGCAGTCTGGGCCTTCAAAATGTTTGTTAAGAGACAGATAGCCAGCCAGCAGGGAGAGAGCTTCCTGGTCAGTGGGAGGTTGTTTTCTCTATGCCCTGCATCCAGCTACTTGCTCTTACCATCTAGTTATGGTGGGCAACCAAAAGCAGTGGTAGTAGCCTGTATTTTTTAGGGTGCCTCTGGGGCTCCATGACCAATAACTATTGAAGAAGTATTCCGTGCCTGGCACTGAGATTTTTGTTTAATAACTCTTGTTTTCAGGGAGTAGCACTGTCTATCCGTAATTCCATTTCTATATATTGTATTTTTTATTTAACTTACAAACTAGTTGATTTCTTTCAGGCTTCTTCGTGTATCCTTAGTCTTGCCTATCCTACCTATACCCTCTCCTCTCCCCAATCTTTCCGTCCACACTTAACCTTTAATCTCTAGTATCTTGAGGAGCTCCTTGTCTAGTGGGAGACAAGGGTGCATATTCCTTCAACCCTCTGTTTTCACACCATTTCTTTTTCAACAGTGTGAGCCTTCCTTTTTCTTTATTTGAGCTCTATACTTGAGCTATGGCTCTGGTTTTCTCTTCTTTGCCAGCCTCCCACTTCCATGGATTACAGTTCAATTTTATTTTAAAGGACTAACTAAATTAGACTGCTTTCAAGGATTTGTTTTGCCATTTTTATTTCATCAGCTCTCATTTTTTTCAAAGGAGATTGTTTTAGGGTCAGAGCTAGAACATACTGGACAATCGGAGGGTATTTCTGGACACACCATACAGCCACCTCTTTTAATTTTTATCTCAACACCTGTGCCTCAAGATCCTTTCCTTTGTCAGACATCTGTGGAGCCCCGCTCCTGGGCTAGGCATGTTTGCAGGCACTAGGGACAGAGCAGCTGGCAAAGCCACGCCCCTTTGCTTCACTGACTTACATTTGAAAGTGAAGTCAGGTGATGATATTTAATAAGATGGCGATAAGCCAAGTAAGGGTCGGGGCTATAAACTGCTGACAGGGAATTCACATATAGATGGGATAGTTTGGGAAGCCCCTTCTCAAAGTGGAATAAAAATGAGGTAGGCAGGTGAAGGTGGAAAGAAGATAGGTAGAAGGCACAAAGGCTCTGAGGTGAGACTAGAACTACTTGATATGTGTGGGAATCAGCAGTCAAGGCAGTGATTAGAACAGAAGAGGAGGCCATGTGAAGAGGGCATGGAGAAGTGGTGCTTTGTATATTACGACCAAGAGTTTGCTTTCTAGTCAGAGCAGCAGAGAGGGAGAAACTGCTGGAGAACGTTGAACCTGGGAGTGAAAGGGTCTACCTCACATTCTAAAAGTGTCCTGAGGCTATTTAGAGAATAGGCTACCAAAAAAGGGAAGAATGGCAGCTAAGGTTTTAAATGTAGCAGCCTGTGAGAAAAGGCTGGGATGGGGTAGCAGAAATGACCAGAAGTGATTGAATTTGGACATGTATTTTAAAAAGCAGACCCACTAGGTATCAGCTCAAGGTTCTTGGACCAAACTTAGTTTTCAACAACTAATGATGTTCAAAATAGGAAGGCAGAATTATTTTACAGCGCTCATGGCAGTTTATTAATCAGAAACAAAGGCACTGATAACAGGAATATGGAAAGAATCAAGGACAGGATGCTTGCAAGTGGATACCTCGTGTAGATTTTGCAGATCTTTCTAATGAAATTGTTTTTTCTCAACTGAAGAGAAGTCCTTGTTGAACATTATTTATTTATTTAATGAAAGACAGCACCCCTTGCCAGTCTTGAAGACTCTAAACCCAAATGACCTCCTGTAGTGTGGCCCTCAGTGTCAAAGTTATTTCTCTGCGTGAAATTTAAACGAACAAGGAAATGTGTTAAGAACGCATTACTCTAAAAAAAATGCTGATGGCCACAGGCCCACAAAGAAACACTGTGCTGGTTGAACTGGCTGGCTGGAGAGAAGTTTCAGCTGGCGCAGGCCAGCCCTGAGGGCTGAGCTTCTGGGCTCACACAGCCTTCCCCTGTGGCTCTGTTTCTTCATTTGGCTGCCAGAACTGGCGGGGGCCCGCGGCGATGCTCCCTTAGTCACACCCTCCTCCTCCTCCTCCTCCTCCTCCTCCTCCTCCTCCTCCTCCGCCACGTCCACCCTGGCCGCGAGTCCCACCCTGGCCACACCCCCACGCCATTCAGCATCCCCCCGCCCCCCACTCCCGCCCGCCACGCCTTCCTCACCGCACTGCGCTGGCGCGCTGGCTGCCAGAGTGACCTTGTGGGTGGAGCTTCCGCCACCAGCTAGACCCCTCCGCGCATTGCTCAGGGTCAGCATTCTTCTGAGGACACGCACTTCCTGCTAGGCCTCTGTGAGCAGCTCCCCGGAGCCCAGCCGAGCCCAGCCCAGAGCCGAGTCCAGAGCCGAGTCCTTCCCAGCGATTCACCATGTTCGATGAGCAGTTGTTGCTTCTGCGCGCGCTTCTGGTGCGACAACGCGCCCTGATCATGGAGAACAACCAGCTCATGCAACAGCTGGGGTGGCTGGTGTGTGAGCGGGCCACGCTGCTGCGCCAGGTACGTCTGCCTAACTATCCGGTGCCGTTCCCGTCAAAGTTTGATGGCGAGAACTCCCGGCTCCCCGAATTTTTGGTGCAAACGATGTCTTACATGATTGTGAATGACGATTTCTTCTGCAACGACGCCATGAAAGTGGCGTTCATGATCAGCCTCCTCACCGGGGAAGCCGAGGAGTGGGTGGTGCCGTACCTCGAGATGGATAACCCCGTCATCAGTGATTATCGGGCCTTTGTTGAAGAGATGAAGCAGTGTTTTGGCTGGTATGACAACGAAGATGATGATGACTTTTAAGAGGCTGATTACTAGGCCCTGAGCCCCCTTAGGCCTAGAGGGGGAGGGCCCTGCATGGCACCTCCTCCCTACCCCCACCTGCTATACTCCTAGTGCCTCTGCGCTCCCTTTTGCGTTGCCATCTTTTTCCCTGCCAGTCACTTGGCTCCTTTGTCCCTTTTAGTGCTTGTCTTTGTTCCAGTTACCTGCTGTAAGTGCTTGAATTGGGCCTGGGCCTTCCTCTGAAGCTCACAGTGTTCAATTTTAACCAGTCCAGGTACTCTTCTCCCCCTAATCTGAACTGTGTTTTGAGCTCCAGCCATTGTCCAGGACTGTCTTAGAACTGGTCAGACCACCTGCATTCCTGCTGCTGGCTTCCACTGGATCGCCATCCTACATCTGCCCAGAAATGTCTGCCTGTCACCTCACCGCCACCACCACCCATCTCATCTCATCTGCAGCCATCCACAGGATAAGGACCAAGAAGAAGACGATGGAGTTGCCTACACCTATTCAGACTTTGATTTGGACAGCTCACCAACCCTTGAAGGGGCCAGTCTTAACAGCCTGGTTAGTTCTGCACCTACACCCAGGTTCCTCCTCTACTCTGCCAGATGGCTGCAGGAGCCTGATGTGCCTGCTTGACAGTTGAAATGTTGACATTTCTTTTTCTCCTATGCATCAGTTTTGCACAGCTGTCATTTTTCTTACCGAATTGCAGCAGTCTCAGATGTGGACATGTGGACAAGTAGTACTAAAATAAAAACAAGCGAACAGGCATTTAGCCCAGATCCTCTCTAGTACCTGGAAAAAGCAATGGCATTCTTTTCAATAAATATCAAGCACTGCAAAATAGAAAGAAAATTGTCTCTTCATGGTTAAGTGCTGTCATTGGCTTTTGCCACTCTCATCTCCATTACTTCATTGAGATCAGGAAACTTGGTTCAATTCCAGTATTCTCACTTTGATTTCTAGGTTCCAGAAGATAGGTACCACAGGGTTTTAAAAGCTTTGGTGAAGGAATATTGTCTGGAGCCTCCAAGGTGGCATATAAAGGGGTGACTGAGTAGGGGGCATATCATCTCATATTAGGTCACTTTGAAGAATGAAAGGGGCATTATTAGTAATTAGACTGACCATGCAGGCATGTTTCTGGGCATAGTAAAGTTTCCTAACACAGCAGGAAAGTTCTATCTATTGTCCTTGTTACCTGTGGGTGGCTGTTGAGTAAACTGTAAGGTGCTTAAGCTAATGTTAAATCTTACAACTTGGTCAGTGGGCCTGTAGTCAGCATAGCCTACACTCAACATTTCGCCCTCCTTGTCCAGAGGTCCTTACAGTTTCCATTTATACATTTGCCTCAGATTCCTGCCTATAAAAATTAGCAAGATGCTTAAATGCATCCTGAATTAGACCCTGGGCTGGAGTTGGGGTTGACATCTCTCTGGGCACAGAGAGTTTGGAGGCAATGAAGGAGTGGGCAGGGTGGGTACTGAGAATAAAGTGCACAGCTTTGTAAGTCCATTATACCAGGTTACCTCACTGAAATGAACTTGGTACAGGGGCTATACATGGCAACCAGGAAATATGCAGGCAATCTAAGGTTTCCTGTATCTACCTGAATGTCCTCTTTTTACTGTTCTGAAAGTCAGTCCAGTCTTAGAACTTTTAATTATTTTAAATAATGCATTACTGTTTAACATGGTTTGGAGGATGAAATGGGATGCTGGACATCATATGAGTAACCTTACAGGTGTGGATTAAATCAGATCCCGCCCACAAAGCATTTAAAACTGCCTGCTCGGTTTTCAGCACTTTACAAGTACGGGTGGTTACTTCCAGGCCATGAAAGCAATGGCTCAGCCAGCAGCTTGCTTGCTGTGAAATTGGGTTTAGTAAGAAAATGTCAGGGTGACCAGGAACTGAGCAGAGAGTGGATATAAAACTGACAAGAACTCATTCTCTCTTTGGGGTTTTTACAAGAAACCAGCATGAAAAGCATTTTACCTGGTAAATAGACAAAGTTCAGAGCAGGAGTCATTTCTGGGACACTTGTTTTCTGGAAGGTGGGGACAGGTGGGAGTAGGGAGGACTCGACAAAGAGGCCAAAGTCTGGGTGGAAATGGGGCTGTTCCAGAGCTGCTGTGTCCAATGCTGCTGAATGAAGAGGATTGCGGGTGATTTGGAATTCAGTTATCACTTCCTCCTTTCTCACTGGAAAACATACAAGTATCATTGGAAGAGTAACACATACACTTTGAGACATTTATTCCTCACTAGAAATGGGGGGATGTGGGATATTGGTAGACAAGAATTAAATAAAAGACTCAGTGAGACTAAAATCAAGGTATTCATTACAAATTTATAAGCCAGGTATGCAGAGAAGAGCTATGATACATTGGTACGTGCAATGCCCTTGAACTCATAATGGAGCCATATTGCTGTTGTGAGGGTACTTGGGCATGGGCCAGAAATATAAGGATGGCTGGGTACAATTCAGGGTAAGGGAGAGAACCTGTTCTCGACTAGATCTGGGATAAACACTTTTCTGCCAAAAGTTGAGTATATTTAACATCTATCCATTCCAATCACTTAGTCCATGGGAAGGGAAAAGTCCCTGCTTAGTGATGCTGCCATGCTAAGGCAACATTGAAGGTATATGCAAGGTAGTTAGGCCTAGCAGCTCTGGGCTCTGAAATGTGCATTTCCTGAGCACATGTACATGTATATATAAGGATTTCACAACTGCATGTGTGTAGACATGTAGATTGTAATGTGGAAGAACAGGTTATGCTGTGAGCTGCAGGGAACAAAGTGTGACATTTTGTTTCTGAGATTTCATAAAAAGTGCAGATTCCAGCAAGGTGTCTGCTAGTTAGGGGGAGAATTCCTAAAGATGGTTAAATACTGAAAAGACAAGGGAAGAAAAGGATAAGCATTTCTAAACATAAGAACTCCACTTAGATGAAATCCATTAAATATTAGAAATAACAGACAGAAGCTCCTGAATTCTTACTTGACATACTAGTATTGAAATGGTTACTGAAATTATACTCCTAATAAAATAAAATAAGCATACTAAAATGTGTAGTCATTGAATCATCAGGCATACTAATATGCCCTTAGACTCCGTTAATTGAATAGGCATGCAATGCCATCTGCTTAGTCCGTGTTGTCGTGTTCTGCAGGATGGAATGCAAAGGTTGAGATTCATTATGCATATTGTATATTTGATTATTTTTCAGTTCCAAAATCAATGAAAAGCCCAGCAGTTTAGAGGTAGACAGGCTAGATGGAGAAGTCCTGAAACTAATGTTGCATTTACATTAGAAAAAGGAGTTTAAAATGTTTTCTCGGCTCTTAAATCAACTAAGGAAACACTAATGAAGCATTGTCCATTCAAGGTTCTTAGTACCTTTTCCTTATTGGTGGTATTTCATTACATGAAGACTATTATTACTTAGAAATAGAATTTTGCTACAATGG
This sequence comes from Peromyscus eremicus, assembly GCF_949786415.1. NCBI lineage: Eukaryota > Metazoa > Chordata > Mammalia > Rodentia > Cricetidae > Peromyscus > Peromyscus eremicus. The sequence continues at coordinate 119,865,866 of NC_081439.1, forward strand.
TGTTAAAATATCTAATGGCAGCTTGCATTATTGAGGAGGTCAAGTATTTTCCCAATAGTCTTAATCCTCTTAGTCTCAAAGATTACCTGTTTGGTGTCCTTCAAAGTGGTATTAACCCCTATAGTCCTGGGTGACAGTCTGATCACTCATGTTGCATTTTCCTACTTGCCTGAATCATCACATCTATTAGGATTTTTGTCTTCATATGTTCCATTGTCTAGAACCATAAAGATAAAACATAAATGAACAAACACCCCCCAAAAGGACACACACACACACACACACACACACACACACACACACACACAGAGAGAGAGAGAGAGAGAGAGAGAGAGAGAGAGAGAGAGAGAGAGAGAGAGAGAGAGAGAGAGAGAACCTACAGTCTGGGTAATAGTGAGCTTGAAGGAATTATGACTACTGTAGCAAGATTTGTTAATGGCTTAGTGTGCCCAGTATGAGAGGATGCAAAAGGTGTAATAAAGTAGCCAGCTGTAGCGTTAGTTGAATGCTTCATTTTTGTCCACACAGAGGCTGGTGACTGAGCTATGATCAGTCACAAATCCTTTTTTCTTACGACTTCTTCCACAGTATACACATATTATCCTTCCCTTAAGGACTAATGATTTCATCAATGAAATTACAAGAATATGGTAGTTTATTTTAGTCATACCCATAAATAGTTTAATTTACTGGAGCAAATAATGCAGAATTATCTAGGCAGCTGAAGACATAAAACTGGTTCACTTTATTTTTAAAGCTTTATTTTTAAAACAAATAATGGTGAAAGAAAACAGAGGGAATCATACTTAAGTGGGAACTGAACTAAATGTCAGTAATTGATTTATTTGTTCTCTAAATACTGATAATTGTACCAATATGTAGCACTTTTAAAAACCACAAATTTGAACACGTATGATAAAAATTAAAAACAAAATTAGGATGGTGATAATTTGGAGAGAACTTGAGTTATGGAAGGTACAGAGGTCCTTGTACTCACAGATAAGCACATTCCAGCAGCTACTCACATGACAAGCTGTGTGTGTTTGCATACTTATCTTCAATTCTAGTGATGGGAATTAGGGGCAGAGTTAGGTCGATCTCTGTGGTTTGCTGGCCACCAGCTCAGCTCCAAAGTTCAGGTCCAGACCTTGTCTCAAAGGAATAAAACAGAGGGATAGAACCAATATTCTCCTCTGACCTCCATGTGTGTAGAGGCAGACACACACACACACACACACACACACACACACACACACACACACACCCCACATCACACAGAGTTTTCGTACAATAGTAGAATAGTGTAATGAACCTCCACAGCCTTACTTTCTGGATTCAAAAGCAATCTTTACTTTTGCTTCATTTATCCATTTTCCAATATTAGGATTTTCATGAAATATTTGGAAGCATCCAGATACCAAATCAATTCATTGACTAATTTAATATGTTTTATAACAAATAAATTCTTAAAAATATAATTTTAAATATCATACCTGTTAAAATTAGGAACACCCTGGTATTCATTTGTCAACCTATGTTTTAATATTGTCAGTATGTCAAACATTTTTTTCGTTGTTTGAGTTAGGATCCTAAAAATATGAGTACATCTATTCTCACAACCTGGTGATTAATAATTGTTCTTCTCACCCTTTTTTCCCCCCAAGTCATTTGTTCTGTGAATTTCCTGTATTCAGTATTTGCTGTATATTTTAAATATCTTTGTTCAATTTTTCACGTCAGTTTTATAAGAGTCTTTATGAGTGAACTGTGATATATATATATATATATGTGTGTGTGTGTGTGTGTGTGTGTGTGTGTGTGTGTTTGTCACTAGCTTTTTAGACTTCTCCATGGTGTCTCAAGCTGTTGTGAAAACGTTTAGTATACTTCCATTTTTTTTCTGTTCTCTCATTACTGTACTGCTCAATTTAGTTGCTTAGATTATTTTTTCTAGTGTTGCTACCCTCCAGTTATAAATATTCTGTTAGTACTAGGCATGAATGTTTCATTTTCACCCTTAGCCATCAAAGCTGAAGTACTCAACATGCATACAAATACTCTTTCCTTGGCATCTTCGCAAGACCTATCACTTCCTTTGGCATTTAAGTGACTGCATTTTTAATGACTATAATCTTCACATTGTTTCAATCTTGATATATCTGATAAATGTATTAACTAATTAATACTATGTCCATTTCTTCAAGTTTTCTCTTTTGTTACCTTGCTCTTATTTTGTTATTTTAATTATTTCTTAGTTATAAAACTAAGTTATACTTAGTTTTAAAAAAAACTTAGTTATAAAAACTCCTGAGATTTGCATTCACTGATATTCAGAATGTGAATGACAAGATTACACAAAATTGGTGGGTTAAACTACCTTTATTTTTTAAATTTATTTTTGAACTTTTTCATATGCTGGAACATATGCAATCTAGTATTTTGTTTTTAGAAATCTCCGTAGAGATTTTGTAAAGGTTGAACTAGTATACACTTCTAGCAGCAGTGTATAAGGTCCCTGTTGTCCACATCTACCACCACTTATTACCTGTTTTCTTAGTGACTAATATTCTGATTTTAGTAAGGTAGTATTTCAATGTAGTTTTCATTTGCATTTTTGGTAGCTAGCAAGGTTGGACATTTTTTTTCATGTTTATCGGTCTTTTGTATTTTCTCTTTTGTTTATTAGTAATTTTATTAGCCTACTGATAAATTGGCAAAAATGTTTCTCAAATTCTATAGCCTGTCTCTTCCTCTGATATGCAATTTTCTTTGATATATTGGCACTTGAAAACTTTTTCACTTCTCATCTGTTCATGGTTAGCCTTATTTCCTGAGTGACTGAAGCCCTATTCAGAAAGTCCTTCTATATGCCTATGCTTTAAGATATTTTCCTTATTTTTTTCCTCTGACAGCTTCAGAGTTCCATATCTTAAGTTAAAGTCTCTGATCAACTTGGATTTATTATTTTTGCATGGTGAGAAATAAAAATCTAGTTTCTCGGCTCTATTTGTTGAAGAGGTTGCAAGACAAGAAACTAGATTATTACCTTTCATTTTGCACAAAATCAACTCCAAAATGGATCAAAGTCCTCAAAATAAGACCAGATATTTTGATAACTGCCAAAAGAAAAAAATAACAAGTGCACTTCAAAACATAGACATAGGCAGAGATTTTCTGAATAAGGCTTCAAAAGCACAAGGAATAAGACCAAAAATTAATGAATGGGATCTCATGAGTCTAAAAATTTCTGTATGCCAAAGTAAACCATCAATCACATGAAAAGGAAGTCCAAAGAATGGGATTAAATATTTGCCAGCTATATCTCTGAAAAATTAATATCTAGACTACACAAAAAATGAACCACCATGAAAACAAACAACCAATCAAAAATGGTCCATTGATCTGAATAGAGAATTCTCAATAGAAGCAACACAAATGGCTAATTTTCTAAAGTGTTCAACATCAGTAGACATTGTGGAAAGATAAATTAAAAATACATTGAGATTCCATCTCACCCTACTCAAAATGGCTTTCATCAAACAAACAAATGATGACAGATGCTGGCAAGAATGTGTGGACAGAGGAACCCATATTCAGTGCTGGTGGGTGTGTAGACTAGTGCAGCCACTATGGAAATCAGTGTGATATTCCTCAAAAAGCTAGAAACTGAACTACAGTTTGACCCAGCTGTATCAATCTTGGGAATATTTCCAAAGGACTCTAACTCTTACTTTGGAGAAACTTGCTCAACCCTGTTCATTGCTGTTCTGTTTACAAAAGTCAAGAAATAGAATCAGCCTAAATTTCTATCATCAACTGATGACTGGATAAGGGAAATACAGTACATATACACCACAGAAATTGATTTAGCTATGAAGAAACATGAAATTATGAAATTTTCAGGTAAATGTGTAAAATTAGAGAAAAATTATACTGGGCAAGGTAACATGCTCAGGAAGATAAATGTTCTGTGTTCTCTCTCGTACATAGTTCTTAGCTTCAACTCTTAACATTGTATGTTTAACTTTAAGTACCTGTAGAAGAAAACTAAAAAGTGGCCATTGTGATGGGGAGTTCCTTAAAAGAGGGGGATTGTAGCTGGAAGGCTCCTATGGTCTCGCCGACCCGTGGTCCCTCGGCCACTTATGAAATAATCATTTAGAGGCTTAATAATTACCAATTGCATGTCCTATTGCAGGCCTCTTGCTAGCTAGCTCTTATATCTTAAATTAACCCATTGCTATTAATCTATGTTTTGCCATGTGTTCCATGGCTTTACCGGTTCTTTCACATCTTGCTTCTTCTGGCAGCAGTTGGTGTCTCTCTCCTCTGCCTCTCCTTTCCTGTTTTTGTCTTGGATTTCCTACCTGCCCATAAGCTGCCTTGCCATAGGCCAAAACAGCTGTATTTATTAACTAATCATAGCAACACATATTCACAGCATACAGAAAGACATCCCACAGCAGGGGATAGACTAACATTTGTGATATGAAGGCAGAAGGGAAAATTTTGGATGGGATAGTAAGGATGGGTGTGAGTGGATGGGAGAAGATGACGAGAAAGAGAGAGAGAGAGAGAGAGAGAGAGAGAGAGAGAGAGAGAGAGAGAGAGAGAGAGAGAGAGAGAGAATATGAATCAAAATTACCTAAGTATATATGAAAAATCTATATGGAAACTTGCTGCTTTTTAAAATTTATTTACTGATTTATTGATTGAAAATGTGGGCTAAAGAGAGAGAGAGAGAGCTTTACAAGGAATATATCCTGCATGTCTGGATAATACTGCTTTTGAAGGCTGAGGATTACTGACCAAAAATTCCAGTACCAGGTGTAAAGAACTTCCTCATGAATTGATGGTGAGGGATATATCAGAGATTCCCCCTCCCAGCAATACAAGATCTTGCCACTCTTTTTGGTTGCCTACCAGAACTACTTGATAAGATCCCATTTCCAAAGACTTCACACACTGTGGTTACAAGGTGTAGAAGAATTAGCCTGGAACTGATCTGGAATCTTCCTCCCTGCTGGATAGCTTTCATATTTCCGGATTGTGCTATACAAGTTGCTTGAGCAGAAAAGACTTTGGGGTAAACCCTATTATCCATAATATCAACTTTAGGATGTACTCACTGGTGCAATAGTGGTGCAATTATTATGAGGAGAAGCAATCATTCTCGGACTGAATTTAAGGCCCATTTCAGAGGCAAGACTATAATCTGGTGAAAACCCATGGCTGAGGAAGCCTTAGGCCATAGAGGGAATTTTAATATTGTTTTTTAGCTGCAATGTCATGGCATTAACTAACTTTTTAAACTTTTGTTTATACCTATAGATGAATGCTACTCCCAGCCTAAATTAGTAAAGGCTGTCTTTACAACGAAAAGTGGTGAATGTAGAAGTGCTTGACTGCTCAAGATGCTGAGAAGAAATGACAGCTGAGTATTCAGCCCTAACCGTGAAATTGATGCCATCTCCTCTAAAGCTCAAGGAACATTTTGGAAGAGGGGACAAGAAGAAAATAAGAGCCAGAAGACAACAGAAAGGGCTGTGACATGCTTTCTTCTGGGAATGTCACAGCCAATGCTCTCATGACATCACAGAAGCTGTGGCTGTCTGCAGTGGACCTGCACAGGACTTGACTGTGAACACTGAGTTCTGAATCAGGGAGTGACTTATGGGGGTCTACTGTTCCCTACTGAACTCCTGGTTACTGATAGGTTCTGGGGGAAGGGCAGTCATGATCTTCAGTTGCATAACTGAGGAGGAGCCCATACTCTAGCCTATCCCATTCTATGTAACTGTTTTTGTGCTAGTTTCAGCTCTATGGTTCTGTACTAGAAATCAAAGTCAGATGTGATGTTAACACAGACATTACTGTTTTCCTTAGGAAAGTACATTGTTAAACTCTCCTTGCTTTCACTGCTCCTGTTAATCTGATAACACTGCAATTTTGTACAAGTCTGAGGGTGTCCTAATACTGCTCCTCTTAAGTTTTTAGCAATTATTTCTTTAATTTTTAAGATTATAATTATATTATTTTTCCCTTCCATTTCCTCCCTCCAAATCCTCTCAAAGACTCTTTCGTGATTTCTTTCCAATTCATGGCCTCTTTTATTTTTAGTGATTCTCTCTGTCTCTCCATCTCTCTGTCTCTCTGTCTCTCTGTCTCTGTCTCTGTCTCTCTCTCTCTCTCACACACACACACATACACACACACATACACACATGCACACAAATACACATGTATATTTAACATAAAGTCAGTTTGGTCATGGTGAATAATCCTTTTGCTGTATGTCTGTATTCTGTTTGCAAATATTTTATTGAGGATTTTTGAATCTTCAGGGATATTAGTCTATAATTTATTTTTTCTTGTGTCTTTTTTTACTTTTGGCATTAAAGTGATACTGGCTTCATAGTAGGAATTTGGGAGGGCTCCATCTGTATCTATTATGTAGCTGGAGAGTTTTCTCTCCGGGTCCCACCAAGCCCCGGCAGTACGACAGCCTTAGTTCTGACCCCCAGGCAACTTTATTTATTAACATACAAATAAAATCACATTTCAGTACAAACAAAATATCACCATACTATTATTTGGGACAGTTTAAAAAGGATTGACTGTAGATGTTCTTTGAAAGTCTGGAAGAATTCTTTTGTGAGTTCATTTGGTCTTTAACTTTTTTTTTAACTCTAATGCTTTTTATTACTATTTCATTCTCATAATTTATTATGGGTCTAAGTTGTTGACTTCTAGGTTGAATTTTGGTGGTTTGGCTGAACCTAGAAATTTATCCACTTCTTTTATATTTCCCAATTTAATTTGTAGTATAAACTTTTTAAGTATTTCCTTATAATATTCTGAATCTCTTTGATATCTGTTATATTTCCTTCATTTCAATTTCAATTCACATGTCCTTCTCAATCTTGTTCATGTGTTCTTTAAAATGTTTTTAAGATTCCATACTATCCTCACAATTAGGCTTTTCCATTTCATGAGTTCTTTTTTTCCCCTTTTTTTCTTTACCAAGTAATGCTCGTTCATGATCACTTCTGTTTACTCCTGACTATTTCTGTTTCTCATGTGTTCTTTTCTCTGTGGTGATATTGTGTCCCTCAATATATTGTGCATCCTAATAAACTTATCTGGGGTCAGAGAACAGAACAGCCACTAGATAGACATAGAAGCCAGAAAATGGTGGCACACGCACCTTTAATCCTAGCATTCTGGAGGCAGAGATTCATCCAGATCTCTGTGAGTTAAAGGCCACACTGGAAACAGCCAGGCATGGTGACACACAACTTTAATCCCAGGAAGTGATGGCAGGAAGCAGAAAGGTATATAAGGTGTGAGGACCAGGAACTAGAGGCTTTTAAGCTTTTAGGCTTTTAGCAGCAGTTCAGCTGAGATTCATTTGGATAAGGACTCAGAGGCTTCCAGTCTGAGGAAACAGGATCGGCTGAGAAGTTGGCCAGGTGAGGTTAGCTGTGGCTTGTTCTGCTTCTCTGATCTTTCAGAATTCAACCCAATACTTGGCTCGCAGGTTCGTTTTTTTTAATAATAAGACCTTTTAAGATTCGTGTTACATTTCTCTCTTAACAGTATGATATGATGACAGTACAATAGGTTACATTTCTTTCTTGGAAACATTTTTTTCCCCTAGGGAGTTTTATTTCCCTTTTTTCTCCTGTCCCTTCACCTGTATGGTCATGTTTCTGGAAGTTTTTCAGTGTGGTACTATTTGCTAGGTTTGCTACTTGTGGTAGTTTGAAGAAGAATGATCCCCATAGGCTCATATATTTGAATGCCCAATCACCAGGAAATAGAACTGTTTTAGAAAGATTAGGGCCAGGCGGTGGTGGCACATGCCTTTAATCCCAGCACTCGGGAGGCAGAGCCAGGCAGATCTTTGTGAGTTTGAGGCTAGCCTGGGCTACAGAGTGAGTTCCAGGACAGGCTCCAAAGCTACACAGAGAAACCCTGTCTCGAAAAACCAAACTAAAATAAAATAAAAATGTTTTTGGGGGCGGTGGTGGCGCACGCTTTTAATCCCAGCACTCAGGAGGCAGAGCCAGGCGGATCTCTGTGAGTTTGAGGCCAGCCTGGGCTACCAAGTGAGTTCCAGGAAAGGTGCAAAGCTACTCAGGGAAACCCTGTCTCGAAAAACCAGAAAAAAAAAATAGAAAGATTAAGAGTAGGCATGACCTTGTTGGAGGAAGTTTGTCGCTAGGGGTGGGCTTGCAATTTTCAAAATGCTCACACCAGGCCCAATGTGTATCTCTCTCCTCTGCTTGTGGATTAGAATGTAGGTCTCAGCTACTTCCTCAGTACTACACCTGCCTGCCTCCATGTTCCCCAACATGGTGATAACGGACTAAACCTCCAGAACTGTAAGCAAGCCCCCAATTAAATCTTTTATTTGATAAGAGTCCTTGTGGTCATGGTGTCTCTTCACAGCAATAAAGCAGTGATGAAGACACTACTTTCTCAGTAAGGGGAGTTAGATATCAACCTTCTATGCTTTTCAGGCCAGTTCCAGCAGCGTTTCCTGTGGTAGAAATAGCTCAATACTGTTGGCTAGAACAGTAATTCTTCATGTTTTATAGAGATGAAAAAGGGTTGATAACTAACTTGCTCCTGACCTTTTAAATCATTTAACAGATTGTTTCAACAGCACTTTCCTGTACATGATAGACCTGGGTGAATCTGAATACTACCTGACAGTATTTTCTGGAGTAACAAACTGCTTTCTTTTTTTACATCTTTTGGTCATCAGTTTTGATATCTAAATAACATAAGAATAGTCTATGTTACTGGGAAGTGTGGACTGAGATGGATTGAAAAAGACTCACCTCTGGGGATTCAAGAAGTCAAATAATAAGCAGCAAAATGTCAATATCTTAGATTGCTTTCTCACCAACAGCTGTGTGTGTGTTTTCAAAAGCGAAGTCAGTTTCCTATCATTTTTTAGAATAAAAATTGTATCCCCCTGCGTAGCAAGAAGAAAAAATAGAATAGATTTTTGCTCATCTGTGGGGAAGAGAAGTTGCATATATACAAGACTTGATTAATGTAGAACAAAGAAATCTCTGACTTACTGGAATAAAGCATAGAAGGATGAAATAAGTATCTGAATATTAAATGTTTAAAAAATAGTCAAGGTTGGGCATAATGATGCATGTCTGGAGGTCTAAATACTGGTGAGAGAGGCTGAGGTAATAGGAATGCAAGTTTAAGTCCAACTTCAACAGCATAACAATTCTCTTGTCTTAAAAAAGACAAGAAAAAAGGAGATAGATAAATGGATAAAGAAAGCATGGCTTGTCATGAGCTGACAATAGACTATTCTTTGCAAAATGTTTTGGTTCATTAAAAATGGCTTGATGATCCGAAAGAATTTTGTCCTTGTCCTGATTTTACCATAGGGATACTATGGCTAGCTAAGGCAATCTCAGTTGACTTCTCTGATCCTAGATGTCTGTAAGTATATCTTGGGAATAATTATATTTCAAGACCATTATGAGAATAATCCACCAAATATCTTAATTGTCAGTAAATGATAGCTCCATTTGTTTAATTTTTTCTCCAGTGTATTATTGTTTAGCAAAGTAGAAATATAAAACTGAAAACAATGGTGGATTTTAGTATCCTGGTAGAAAGACACTAGTAATGGGAGATTTAGAATGTCATAGTTAGCTGGAGAGATGGCTCAGAGGTTAAGAACAGTCGCTGTTCTTCCAGAGGTCCTGAGTTCAATTCCCAGCAACCACATGGTGGCTCACAACCATCTGTAATGAGATCTGGCGCCCTCTTCTGTATACATAATAAATAAATAAATCTTAAAAATTAAAAAAAAAGATGTAGAATGTCATAGTTAGTACTTTAAAATAAGCACAGTGATACCATGGAGAAGGTCAGGGGAGAGATTAGGGATTCACATGTGAAGGTATTTCAAACTTAAGCATCACGTTCATAATGTTTCTTATTTGGTTTAAGAACTTGGAAAGGAAATATTTTTATTAACATTTTGTAAGTTAAGATATTAAGACTTAGTGCTTCTTATCATCTTGCCATGTCTGAATCTGGGCCAGAAATTCCCAGCTCAAATCCAGTGCTGAGTTTACAATTCTGTGTTACCTTTGTGCAAGTTTCTCACTTCCTCTTAGCCTTCATTTCCTTTCTGTTATCTGAAGTGTTGCTATTTGCAGACCAGTGAAGAAGGTCTTTCTGTCATTTAGCAGCAGTGGAGCCCTGAAAATAAGTGCCTGGAGCTATTCCTGTGATTCTGAATTTCTGCGATTCTAGCCTTAATTATGCTAACAGTAGTATACTGATAGGAGCCATATAAATTGAAGGAAAAGTCCTGGATTACTTTTTTTCCAAATTGAATTTTTTAATTTAAATATTATTTACATACCTCAACATTTATCCTTTATCCTTTTATTTGCACAAACCAGTGCTTTCTAACACTTTTACTAAGTTGTGTGATAATAACCATGGATTTGAGAAACATTTTCACCATTCTAAAAAAACAAAACAAAACAAAACAAAATAAAAAAACCCTCTGAGCTCAGTGATTAATCTCCATTGTTCTCTCTCCATTCATCCCCTCTTGGGAATGACTAATCTAATTTTGTAGATTTCTTATAAATAAAATAATAGACTGCATGTCCTTTTCGATTTATTTATTTCACTTATTGAGTATTTTCAAGGTTTTCTTGTGTCATGGCATTTATCACTACTTAATTCTTTTTTTAATGACTGAGTAATATTCTACATTATGGTTGTACTGTTTTTACATTCATCAGTCTATGTTCATTTGGGTTGGCTCAAATTTTGGTTTTTCTGAAAGCTTCTAGTAAATTAGTACAACTTTCTTTACATTGTCTGTCAAAGAGGCTATACTATTTATATTCTTAATAATGAGGTGTGGATTTTTCAATTCCTTCACATTCTTAGCAAAATTATTGTCTGTATTTTGTTTTTGTTTTCTTTTGAGTGGGGCTCTATGTGGTAGAGTTGAGCTGAACTCTAGCTCTCCGACTTGCAGTGATCCCCTTGTCTTAGCTTCTCCCAGGGAGCTAGGATTATATACTAAAGCAACCATGCATGTTTTTGTCTTTGTTTTTCATGTTTGTCCTGGTAGTTATACAGTTATATCTTTATCATTTTGGTTTCCATTTCTTCAGGATTGCTTATTGTGACATTTTGTCATGTGTTTATTGGCCATTTCCTTCTTGTAGATAAATACCCATCCTAAGATAATTACTATGGTTTATTGTTATAAGAACATTTTATATATTGTGAGTAATAGACCCACACTGTACATATAATGTACAAAATATTTCTCCAATTTAATAGATATCTCTTCACACTATTCATGGTGTCTTTTGATGTATAAATAACTTATTTCAATGAAACCAATTTTGTGTATTTTTCTTTCACTTCACATACTGCTTAGTACCATATTTGAGAAATCATTGTCTAAGCCAGGATCATGCAAATTAGACCTAAGTTTAGATTTCATGTTCTATACCTATGTGTTCATGGTTCTCATCTGTATTTTATGGTTTTAAATCTCATGTTAACTTAACCTTATTTAATCTAACTTTTGTATGTGGTTGTAAGAAAGCAATTCAACTCCATTTTTTTTGCACGTGGTGATTCAATTGTCCTACTATTATTTATTGAAAAATATTCATACTCCTGTTGAATTATTTTGGCATTGTTACTGAAAATCAGTTGACCATTAATATATAGATTTATTTCGCTAATTTCAATTTGGGCTAAATTTTTAAATTGAATGGGCATGAGTCCTCAAGCTTCATTCTCCTTTAAAGACTAGTAAAGGTATTTAAGGGCTTTTCTGTTTTTATGTGAATCTTTTATTCAGTTCATCAACTTATTCAGAAGAAAAAAGCAGGTTTTGATAGGAATTGCATTTTCTGTAGATCAATTTAGGAAACTGTGCCATCTTCAAACTTATGAAACAGAATATTTTTCCTTTTACTTTAGGTCTTCTGTAACCTGTTTCAATTATATTTTGTAGATTTCAATTGTATATGTCTGGTGATATTTAATATGTGTCCCCCAATAAAATTTATATGAGGATCAGAGAAAAAAGCTAACCACTATGCTAAACATAGAAGTCAGGCAATGGTGGCACATGCCTTTAATCCTATCATTTGGGAGGCAGAGATCTGTCTGGATCTCTGTGAGTTCAAGGCCACACTAGGAACAGAGCCAGGCATGGTGGCACACGCTTTAAATTCTATCACTAGTTAATCATAAAGGTCTGGAGGTCTGTACAGAGAGACAGGAAGTGACAGAGCTGGGCAGGAAGAGGAAGTAATGTAGCTAGACAGAGAGAGCAAATGAGATAGCAGAACAGAAAGGCATATAGGTGCGGGTATACAGGAAGTAGCTCTCTTTGGAAGCTGAGGGTCAGTAAGCTGAGATTGGCTTGTGGTTTTTCCGATTCCTCTGATCTCTCAAGTTTTAACCCCAATATCTGGCTTCATGTTTTTTATTTTATAAGACTTTTTAAGATTCGTGTTTTATATATATGTTTATGCTTTCAAAATTTTCTTTTGATACTATAGAACTGAGAAAAATGAATTTCAGCTTTCTCATTGTACACAGAAATACTATTGGGCTTTCTTTACAGTTCTTGAATCCTGCAACCTTGTTGAACTTTATTTTGTTCAGTAGTTTGTTTTGTATATATATATATCCTACAAATGAGAAAATTTCACTTCTTTTCCAATATTACCTTCTTTCATTTCTGTTCGTTGCTTAAAATCCCTGGATAGATCTTTTAGTACAAAATTGAGTTGAAGTTCTATAAGCAGACATCTGCACATGTGCGTGCATGCATGTGTGTGTGTGTGTGTGTGCGCGTGTGTGTGTGTGTGTGCGTGTGCGTGTGCGTGTGTGTGTGTGTGTGTGTGTGTGTGTGTGTGTGTGTGTGTTTTAATCTTAGAGGAGAAACATTCACAACTAAGGATGAGATGACTTGAGGAACTTTTCATAAATATCTTGTATCATATGATGAAACTGTTTCCTTCTCCATGTTTCTTGAGTGTTTTTATTATGAAAAGATTTTTGGTTTTGGCAGATGTTATTCATCTATTGAGATAATGATACAGTTTTTGTTTTTTATTCTAATAACATGAGTTATTGCCTGTTTTTCATACATTAAATTATGTTGTCTCCCTAAAGGATAAACATATGGGGGCATTTACCTTGTTTTCAAAGATATTTTTTCTTGTCATTATTTAAAAGTGTTGTATCTACTAAGGAAACTAGAGTTTTGTTTGTGGTATAGTGCACAGATTTTCTTTCAGATTGATATGTATATTTCCTCCTTTTTATTGTGTTTATTTTCATACAATGTAAAAAGTTTTTCTCTAAAGAATTTGTTCTCTAAATAGCAGTAAATACGTATAGTGTCCTTTGTGTATGTATGTGTATTTCCTTTTTTTCCAACTGAACATGTGTGCTGGTACATATGTATCTATGTGTGAATGTGTGTTGGAGGTCAGAGGATAACTTGGGTGTTATTCTCTGAGGTCTATGAGTCTAATTTTTTTAAAGAGTCTTTCAGTGTCCATGAACTTGTCAGAGAGAAAAGGTTGCTGGCTAGCAAGTGCTAGGGATCTGCCCATCTCTGCCTCTCTAGAGCTGGGATTACAAGGGTGCATAATTACACATGGATATCGTTTAGACATCTGTTCTGGGAATGAAATCATGTCCTCATACTTGCAAAATAAACATCTTACTGCATAGTCTATTTTCCAGTTTCTCCCAAGATTCTTATATATTTGTTTATGAATATGAATTTTAGAATCCATATTTCTACATTTAGAAAAGAATAATTTCTTGCGTTAATTGAAATAGCACTGTATTTATTCTGTCAGGCATCACTTACAATGGATGACATGGTCTGAGAAAAAACATTATTAGGCAGTATAAAAGTAAGAATGTATTTCCATCAACCTAGGCAATAGAAGAATTCTAATATATACAGTATATATAGCACATACCCTTTTGCTCTAGAGGCATGGAAAACAAAACAATGTTAGATTAGATCTAGAATTCAAAATGATGTGGTAAACACAAGATATATGAGGCTACCACTGGTGCAATAGCATACTGATTTACAGTACACATTTTTTATGAGTAGAAGTAAACTTTAAAATTAACAATAAAAATGTAAGTATAGTAAATGTGTAAATCAATAAGATAGTCATTTGTTATAATGATTATTATGCACTGTATGTAATTGAATGTACACTGAACACAATTTATATGCACTGCATTTTTTCATAGTACCAGTAGTGCAGTAGGTCTATTTATGACAACAGCTTCACAGACATGTGGATAATGTTCATATGATGTCTCTAACTACTTGGAATGTTTCATCACCGTAAAGATATTATGGGATCACTATTGTGTATTATGAGTTGTGTAATTGAATGAGATGTTATTCACAGGCGAGCATATTACTTTGGGGAAAATGTGTGTCTTTATGAATTTGAATTACCCTATGTAAGAAAAAGAAATACCTTTTCAATTGTTCAAATTAATTTTCAGGTCTTTTAGGAATTTGTAACATTACATAAGTTTTTGATCGATGTATTATGGAGCTACTGATTGTTCCCTCTTTGTCTCTCTGTGTTTATGACATTTTTGCAAGCTAACTTTACACCATGATAAAATCTTAATATTTGAATTTCATTAAACTTTTTGTCTGTTTAATTTGGGTTTTTGAGATACATATAGCAACTACTTTTGCAACTTCTGCTTGCATTGATTTTTCTTTTATTACATTTAGAAACTGTAGAGAGAAACATACTTTTGTTCTTCTTCTTGTTCAAAATGCTTAGTTATTATCAACACACATATATAATCAAATACACAGGCACACACACTTGTGTTATATCATTTAGTATTATACTGATAAATTTTGTAGAGCCCTTTTTCAACATTGTTTTCTTAGATGTATTAAAGCAGAAAAAATCAAACTTTGCAATATTAAGTCAGTCATCTTTACATTACTGGAATAAGTCCTGTTTGTCATAGTGTCTTTCTTTTTAATTTTGAATGGAATTTACTTTCTAATGTGATTTTAAAAATTCTGCTGGTATTTATGAGATTGATTTGTAGTTTTGTTTATACAATTTTCAAATTTTTAATATATCAAGATTATATTTTAAACAAAAGTTTTCCTTAAACTACATTCTGGGGGAATTTAATTGGCAGTCAGTTTAGATCATATACAGTTTCAATTTTAAATATCTATGAAGTAAATACTCATTGTTTATGAAGTAAAATATAATATATTCTTTGTGAAAGTAGTTTAATACTTGAATAGGTTACTAAATGTTTAGTAATATTTGACAATAGCTAGCTTAATACAATGTTTGACAACAATTTTTTATATTTCACAGTTTGATCTTCTTTTCAGTCTTATGATCCTATTATTATGCATATTTCTGTGAAAAGAAATCCAAGGCTCTGAAGGACTAAATGGTTTACCCATGCCACCCAGTGAGCAGCGAATAAGGAACAGAGTCAGCTGATATTCTATATTCTGTTGTTTTCCCACAGCTTGCATGAATTGTTATTGACATGAGGTTCTCATTACTGGTAGCATTGTTCTTAACAGAAGGAAACAATAGACATATGTTCTTTGAAAACATGTCTCTCAAGCTTAAGTTTAGACTCATAAGGTTCAGATAGATTTTTGGGATAAAAATTTCCTATATATTGGGAGAATATTTTTGTTCATATCTGATCTTTAGCTTATTCCTCTGAATGATGGAATATCAAATTGGGCTTAATTTATCAACCATTTTTAAACCAGATACTGAATTTCTAGGAACAAATAAAATGCATATACTCTTGTACCTTAAATATTCCTATTTTCAATAAATTATGAAGAAACAGGCGTGGGAAAATATGAGTAAAATAGTATACCACAATATATTAACTGTCAGTAAAATACATAATAAATCAATATGAAATGAAGAATTTCCATTTATTATTGTTCATTAAGTATTTTTCTCAAAAACACATTATGGCCGGGTGGAGGTGGCACTCACCTTTAACCCCAGCACTCGGGAGGCAGAGCCAGGCGGATCTCTGTAAGTTCAAGGCCATCCTGGGCTACCAAGTGAGTTCCAGGAAAGGCGCAAAGCTACACAGAGAAACCCTGTCTCGAAAAACAAAAAACAAAAACAAACAAACAAACAAACAAAAGAACACGTTATGAAGAAATACTAGTGAGCTCATCTGCCTCTTTGTTTTACATAGTTCTAGTACCTGGAAGGATTTCTCAAACACTTCAGTCTTCCTCCAGTTTTCTCCCTTCCTCTAACTACATCTCTCTGTGTGCAGTTTTCATTCTTGAGCTCCGTTATAACAGAATCTCTTTAACTTCTGAATTGCTAGAATTTTTCTCCCATAAGCTTCATGTTATATTTCTCTGTCTGGAACAACTTTTTTACCAAGGTACTTGACACTTCATTTAGTTATTTCCAAAGACTTTGGAGAACTGTTTAAATCAGTATGATGTCTAATACACGTGTTAGGAGTTGCAAAATGAGGAGGGAGAGAGTGTTCAGCGAGTTTTATTTTGTTCTTTGACTAATAGCATCAATACTAGAGCCATGTTTCTAAGAGATACAGTTTCATGGCCAATGAGTCTAGAAGATTAATATCCTAGACAACTTCTTGCCCTTCATAGCGATTAATATTTCAATATCCTTTCCTATCAAGGTATCACTAGGGATTTGAAAAATGTCTACAGAATCAAAATCACATTTCAAAAACCATTGAAATGCCCCATATATATCAAATTTTGTTTTGATACATTCTCCCGAGTCACCAAGAACATTTGGCAGGAAAGAGTCTCCTCTAGAGAGGTCTCTGAAAAGCAGTCATAACATTTATGTCCTTGGTTTTTGCTAACATGATTCGACTCCCAGTGAAGATGCTAGATCCTTGAGATAAATGATTCTCTTTTGCAAACTGTATTCATTTGAACAGAAGTCCAGTGCCAATGCTGTTAATAGCTTAAGAAGAACATAGTTCCTATCAAGGATAAAGTGCTTATCCTGTTATAACTGTCTATTGATCTTTGGTATCTAAGGGGAAAATATTAATTTATAGAGGCTGTAGTTCAACGATATTGGAAGTTCACAGCCTCATCTTCATAAGCTTGCCTCAGACTTAGGTTTAGAATCTAAAAGTTCCAGGTACTTGCGTTTAGTAAGGGAACATTCATAAAGTGAAGTGTAGCTGAAAATGTAGTTTGCAGAAAAGGGAGTTTGAGTATGATAAGATTAAAAGGTCAACTTTCGAATCTACTTTTAAAAAGGAACTACTTGTTTTAAATAGGATAAGTAATGAAATTTTTTGTCTGAGTTTATCAAATGTTACTGGACTGGACATTGTTAATATATATATAATGGAGTTTTTTTAATCTGAATCTGTCAAATGTTAATGGACTAGACATTGTTATGTAACTCTTGACTGTATATATTGTATATACTTATTGGATAGTTTTTCTTGTATTAGTTATAAGCTTTTTTTAAATTTTAGATAAAAAAGGGGAAATGTGGTGGTGTTGTGTTCCCCAAAACATTGTGCACCCTAATAAACTTATCTGAGGTCAGAGAACAGAACAGCCACTAGATACAAAGGCCAGAAAATGGTCGCACTCACACCTTTAATCCTGTTACTTGGGAGGCAGAAATCCATCCGGATCTCTGTGAGTTCAAGGCCACACTGGAAACAGCCAGGCATGGTGACTCATGCCTTTAATCCCACGAAGTGAGCCTTTAAATCCCAGGAAGTGATGTCAGAAAGCAGAAAGGTATAGAAAGCATAGAAACCAGGAACCAGGGCAGGTTAAGCTTTTAGGCTTTTGAGCAGCAGTTCAGCTGAGATTCATTCTGGATGAGGACTCAGAAGCTTCCAGTCTGAGGAAACAGGATCAGCTGAGGAACTGGCAAGGTGAGGTGGCTGTGGCTTGTTCTGCTTCTCTGATCATTCAGCATTCACCCCAATACCTTGCTCCAGGTTTGATTTTATTAATAAGGACCTTTAAGATTCCTGCTACAGGAGTTGTATGTTGAGACTAGGGTAGGTTTAAGGTTAAGTACCTAAAGCTGTCAATTCCTTGAACATAATTAACAAAGCCATGTGGTTTAATGAGTATCATTTTGGAATGCTTACATTATGCCAAATTCTATGCTAAGTACAACATACACATTCTATCTAACTCATATTCACAACACTGCAAAATTTTGTTATCCTTATTTAACAGAAAAATGGGCTTCAGTTACATGTAAGTGCTTGATCAAATTTTTTTCCTAATGAGTATGTGAGTCACAGTTCAACCCAAGGCCTATCTGATTGCAAAGACTCCACTCTACCCTGCAGGCACTAGAGAAGAGTCTCATCCATATTCTAGTGGTTTATCGCTTCAATCTTAGCCTCTGGGCTCACACTGCTTCCTCCTTTCCTGCCCATCAAAACTCTCTCAACCATATTCTTATAAGGACACTTGCTATTTAATTAAGGTTTTTTTGTGGGTAACCAGGGTGATATCCTCATCTCATGATCCTTTATTTAATCATATCTGCATATACATCATTTGCAAATGAAGTGCTCTTCACGAATTCATTGGGTTAGGGCACAGACCTTGGTCAGCCTCCACTTACTTTATTCTAGGAAATGTTAGATTTCCATGGTCATACTGAATTGGACCAAAGTCTTTGTTATCTTCCTTCTGTTTATGGTTTCCTGTTTGTGTGCCTTCCTTAGCTATTAGGGTTGCTTCATTTCTTGCACTGATCATTAACTTTTTGCTCTACCTGTAAACTTCTGAAAGCCTTCTACCCTCTGAAAATAAGAATGAGGTCTCAGCAAATTCTTATTCATCTTTAACAACTTCTTTTAGTATTCCCTTAACCTTGTTAGTTTAATTGCAATTTAGTTCTATCATAAATCTATGGTTCCCATTGCAGACTTTTAAAATGATATTTTTTTTCCTGCCACACTCCATCTACAGTTGTTCCTTGAGGTAGGAAGGTGCTCTACAGCTGACTCACCTTTCTTCTGCTTCTAAGCTTGGAATTTTATGTCATTAGATTAATTATACTTAATATTACCCTTTGTGATTGTAACATTTACATGAAAACTTGGTTGAACTGTGGAGTATACAGCTGTTTGAATAAACATTATTGTATGCGTTTTTTTAGAAG
This sequence comes from Peromyscus eremicus, assembly GCF_949786415.1. NCBI lineage: Eukaryota > Metazoa > Chordata > Mammalia > Rodentia > Cricetidae > Peromyscus > Peromyscus eremicus. The sequence goes on from NC_081439.1 coordinate 119,885,137, forward strand.
GATGTTCCATGACAAGATTAATTTTTAACTCAGTAGATGTAGTAACGCAGATTATTGTCTAAAATGTAGGTGGAATCACTGAATCGAATGCAGATCTGAATAGAACAGAAAGGTTGACCTATCACTGAGTAAGAAGAGAGTGTTCTTGTGTGACTGCCTTTAGGCTGGAGCATGCATTTCTCCCTGCCTTTGTACTGAAATCAGTGCATTATTCTTTTCCTGTGTGTTAATTGTGCTGCCTTTCTGAAGACAATGCATTGGCCCTTCTGAATCTTCCTGGTTCAGCTTGAACTGCAAACACAATGTCAGCTCTCCCAAGTCTGCAGATTGTGGATCTTATCTGTTTTCATACTTACATGAGCTAGTTTGGCAATTTCTATAAGAGAGAGACAGAGAGAGAGAGACAGAGAGACAGAGAGAGACAGAGACAGAGTCAGACACACACACAAATATATATATATATGTATATATATAATATATATATATATATATATATATATATATATATATAAAATCTCATTATCCCTGTTTGTTTAGGGGACCTTCTTCTTAACCATTGATAGTATGATAGTATTTTACTTCATGGTGTGTCATCAATCTTGTTAGTATGATTCATTTTGAAATTCTTGGTGATATAAATGTCCATCCAACAACCTGGCTTTTCAGTTCTATGACCTTTTATTTAGTACTTTTCCTCCCTTCATCACCTTTGATATTTGTTCCTGTGAGCATTCCTGATGTTACCATTATCAACCATGGACATCTCTAGTTCAAACATGGAATATGTTCACCAATTCCTTCCTGCTATCCTTATGTATAGCAACTGTCTTATCCCATGGTGTCCTCCAATGTTTCTCATCTCCCTTGCTCCCACTTCTATCCTCATTTCCCTCCATTGTGGGCTTGCAGCCCATAATCCTTCACTCAATTTACTTCATCTTATTATCATCAATTCTCTTGTGTCTCTAGTGTTAATAATATTAACTTCACAAAATCCTAAGGCTGGTTAACTCAAACATAGCTACAGAAACTCACTTTAAATTCAATATTGTAGCTTGAGTTTTTCTCTCTGGGTCCCACCAATCCCCAGCAGTCCCATAGCTCACTTATAAAATAAACATACAGATGCTTATATTATTTAAACTGCTCAGCCATTAGCTCAGGCCTACCATTGTCTAGCTCTTACTCTTATACTCAGCCCATTTCTGTCAATCTGTATGTTGCCACATGTTCTGTGGCTTTCCCTGTTGCATTTACATGATGCTCCCTGGACAGCAGGCTGTCGTCTCTGTCTCCCACTCCCTGCCTTCCTGTTTTCTCAGTTCTCCTCTCTGCTAGTCCTGCCTATACTTCCTGCCTAGCTACTGGCCAATCAGTGTTTTATTTATCAATCAATCATCCACAGCACAATATCACTAGCATCAAGTGAGTTTTTAAGGCTGCTTAGAAGTTATACTAAATCTTCCAATTCTATTCACATTATTCCATGTCCTTTCACTTTTCATCAGTGTGGTGGCACATATTTGCAGTTCCAGTACTGAGGAAACAGAGTCAGGGAGATCATTGTGAGTTCAAGTCCAGCCTGGTTGACACAGTGAGTTCCAGCTCAGCCAGGACTATCTAGAAGAATATTTTCTTTAAAAAAAGAAAAGAAAAGGAGAAAGAATATAAGCAAACTAATAAAAACAAAACTCAAATATCCATTCAGTCACTTTCAATTTGTGTAAGAAACTTAAAGTAATGTGAAGTGATTCCCTCTAGCCCCCAGCACCCTATCTTCCTAACAGTCAGTTTCCATGTCACATACTGCTCTTTCCCATTACTATGGCTGATTGTTCACACTCCTGCTAAAGCATTCTATTCTATCCATCACCATCAACTCAAGATTCCCCTATTGTAATTGTAATCCCCTTCCTTTCTTATGTCATTAATTTTTCTATTTCCTTTGGATATTTCTTATAACTGTAACCTGCTCTCTCTTCCATCCTAGTGCAATGAATTACCAATATCATTAATGATTTCACACACCCCTTTCTCCTGCTCTGTTTAATTTTCTTCTTGACAGGAAAAATTTCTTGAAAGATTATTCTACAATTGCTGCCTTAAGTTTTCCCCATCCTTTACAAAAAACTTCTAAGTATTAATTAGTTAATTCTAAACTGATTAGGAAGCACTTTACCTCAGTAATTCAGAATATGACTATTTAGAAACAGGGAAAATAATTAAACATGAGACCCTTTAGGTGTGTTCTATCCAACCTGATGAGTGTCCTTACCAAAAGAGATTTGTAAAACAGAGAGGGACAAATAGCCACTACTCATAAGTGTTGTGTTCAACTTACGATTCAAGGGAAATCGGTATAACATGTTTCTAAGAAATAATTGACAGTGATAGAGGGCCATCACTAAAAATCAAATAAAACATTAATAAAAGACATTTCTTCTGGGAAATTGTCATTAGTGGTAGTTAGGGTATTTGTTCAGCATGGACTGACCAAAGACTCTGTGGGTCATGCGTATACTGTATACTGTTACAGTCACACGCCTATTTCTCTGCATTTGAATAAAGTTTTGTAAGGCTGATACCCTAAAAATATGTTAGCCCTCTGTGATTATGACACAAAAGCCTGTATTGATGTTTGGGTTTCTACAGGATAGAATTCTAGTGCTTCTCTTTCATGTGCTGTAGCACACTTTGACCCATCTGCCTCCACAACACTTAAAATTAAATTATGATAAAAATAAAAACTAGGTCCATCCATTTGTCTGCAAACCTCATGATGTCATTGTTTTTCTCTGCTGAGTAGTATTCCATTGTGTATATGTACCACATTTTGTTTATCCATTCTTCAGTTGAAGGGCATCTAGGTTGTTTCCATGTTCTGGCTATTACAAACAATGTTGATATGAACATAGCTGAACAAGTGCTCTTGTGGTGTGGTTGAGCATTCCTTGGGTATATGCCCAAGAGTGGTATAGCTGGATCTTGGGGGAGATGGATTCCCAATTTTCTAAGAAATCGCCATATTGATTTCCAAAGTGGTTGTACAAGCTTGCATTCCCACCAGCAGTGGAGGAGAGTTCCCCTAGCTCCACATCCTCTCCAGCATAAGGTGTCTTCAGTGTTTTTGATCTTAGCCATTCTGACAGGCGTAAGGTGGTATCTCAGAGTTGTTTTGATTTGCATTTCCCTGAGGTTTGCAGACAAATGGATGGACCTAGAAAAAATCATCCTGAGTGAGGTATCCCAGACTCAGAAAGACAAACATGGTATGTACTCACTCATAACAGGATACTAGATGTGGAACAAGGATGACTGGACTGCTACTCACATCACCAGGCAGGCTACCTGGAAAACAGGACCCCAAGAAAGACACAGGGATCGCCCAATGACAGAGATATGGAATGAGATCTACATGAACAGCTTGGACATGAGTGGGGGTAGTGAAGGGCGAGGGTCGAGGGAAAGAGAGCTTGGGTGAGTGGGAGATCCCAGCTGGATCAACAACCGAGAGGGAGAACAAGGAATAGGAGACCATGGTAAATGAAGACCACATGAGAATAGGAAGAAACAAAGTACTAGAGAGGCCCACAGAAATCCACAAAGATACCCCCACAACAAACTGCTGGCAATGGTCGAGAGACAGTCCGAATTGACCTACTCTGGTGATGGGATGGCCAAACACCCTAATTGTCGTGCTAGAAACCTCATCCAACTACTGAGGGATCTGGATGCAGAGATCCATGACTAGGCCCCAGGTGGATCTCTGGGAGGCCAATTAGCGAGAATGAGGAGGGTTTATATGAGAGAGAATTGTTGAGACCAAGGTCGGATAAAGCACAGAGACAAATAGCCAAACAAACGGAAACACATGAAATATGAACCAATGGCTGAGAGGTCACCAACTGGATCAGGCCCTCTGAGTGGGTGAGACAGTTGATTGGCCTGATCTGTTTGGAAGGCATCCAGGCAGCGGCACCGGGTCTTGTGCTCATTGCATGAGTCGGCTGTTTGAAACCTGGGGCCTATGCAGGGTCCCTTGGCTCGGCCTAGGAGGAGGGGACTGGACCTACCTGGACTGAGTCCACCAGGTTGATCTCAGTCTGTGAGGAAGGCTTTGCCCTGGAGGAGATTGGAATGGGGGGCGGGCTGCGGGGAAGGTGAGGGGGGTGGGAGGGGGGAGAACAAGGGAATCTGTGCCTGTATGTAGAACTTAATTGCATTGCAAAATAAAAATTAAAAAAAAAAAGAAAACTATGATCTGAAAAAAAAATAAAAAAATAAAAAAAAATAAAAACTAGTTTTGTAATGAATTTGTTAGATGTTGTGATTAGTGATTATTGCTAAAGTATTTATATTTGTTTTCTAAAATAGCACTGTATAAATCACTCATTTCTATAGGTACTTACACATTCATTTCAATTTCTATATGTAAAATCCTACAAGTTAGGCTATAAGCTCAAGGATATGAGCATTTGAATTTTGCCGCTTGTAATTAGCAGCTGTAACCAAACATGAGTGAAGTACACCGTATAGATACTAAATAAAACACATCCTCTCTGTATGAATTTAGGTCAAAACATGCCTTTGGATCATCAAAGAACTTTATTAATTGCTGCCCTTTTTTCTGTAGATGCTCAATAGAACATTATCTTGGCTGTATGAAAGCTCCCTTGAATTTTAAATGAGCTCTTATTCACTTGTGGTCATTAAGTAAGCTTATTTATAGAGTTACTTACTTCCAGAGTTGCAGGAAAAGCATATGTTTATATACTCCAGAAATTCCTAGAAAAGCTATGATCACTGCCCTCCTGTGATCTTAGGACATGCTATCAACTGGCAGACACAGTGCTAGCCCTAAACTCATGCGACGGCACTAGGGTTGTTATAAGTTCACCTTACTGAGTCTTGGATCTTTCAGTTGACAGTGAAGATTAATGCTGTGAAGTAGGCATTGTCATTTTGATGTATTTTCTTCATTTTTATGTAGAAACATGGCCCAGTTTCTTGATTTTTTGCACTATGTTCCAGTTATTAACAAGTATAATTCATCAGTTTTATAAATTTTGTTTTGTCTTTAAAATTCATATAAGTATATTAAAGTATGAGTCGTATTTTCCTTTTGCCTGCTTAACCAATTTTTACAAGCTGCTATTCTATGCAAACCCCAGAATTCTTTGTTTAATTTCTAAAATACATATTTATTTATAATAGTGTATATCTACATTGTAGTAGTATAAATCTACATTTGTAATAGTAGAATTGGTTTGTATTTCTCCATTTATTCTTGCCATATTTAAATAAGAGTACCATGTGTGTCGATTTTTTCTGTGTTTTAGAAAACTGGTAATTACCCACTTCTGACATTGCTGGTTATCTTTGGGCGACAATATAATTTATGATCACTTTAAAAAGTGAAAGAATGTAGGGCCAATGTCTAATAAAGCATCTCTGTGCTGGCACTCTGGCAATGTTGTAAGTCCTCACACAGTCTACACGGGTAAGGCTTGGATGAAGTTTGGCCTACCTCTTAAGGCAAACAGCCAATATCATCCTAGAGAGACAGCAAAGTAGGGGCCTTAAGAGGAGCTTCGTAAGGCATTTCTAATCTGCCTTTATATAGCAAAAGACTGCTAGAAGGCTATGTCTCATCCTTTTCACCTGTGCTCTTGGGTACAGGGAGGTGTGGGACATTCTGTCTCACCACCTTGTCTTTCAGGAACAGATGAAAATTATAAAACTACTTAACCAAAAGATATCACACTCCTCAGCAACAAAGAAGCCTGCTGCCTGTGCTATCTTTCATTCGGCCCATGCAGTTTTGTGTGGTAGTGAATGGGAAGTGACTTGTGAAGGTCACTCCTTACTGATCTTGCTTTTGTTGTCTCAGCATTAAGCTGCTGGAATCTATCTGTGTTCATTGTCTCCTTACAAGAAAATTTTGTCAGACTCTTGACAATCTCTGGACAATAGTTGAGATTCAGGCAATGAAAGCGTAAACAGCACCCAAACTAACCAACCAACTTCGCCCCCATGAATCAAAGGGCCTGGATGGTAGTTTGTTCATGAAAGTTTCATATAGTCAGCAATGTCAGTTAGACCCTTCCTTAGTGGATGTCTTTGCTAAGTTTGAGGACTCTCCACTATTACACTGGTGGCTTTCAGAAAATGCAGTTAATTAGACAAATAGTCCACTGAGACATTAGTCATATTAACATGCTGGCTAGAATATTTTTCAAAGTACAGAAAACAAATAACAAGGTAATTCTTATAAACATTCTTGTATATTTGTCTAGCCTTTTTGTTAGATATAATTCTTATCATTATAATGAAGTATGTATGTGTATGCATAATGATGTATTATATACAATTTTATATATCCTTTTTAAACTTAACACTCATTGAAACTGCTTCATAAGCATTTTAATGACTGCATACATTTCCTTCATAGCTATTTTTGTTTTTGTCTTAAATTCTCTCGGTTAAGTAAATTGAAGTTTTTTTTTTTTCTTTGCTTGCTTTTTTTCATTAGCAACCAATTATTCTGCAACAAATATACTCAGCCCTTAGGATAGATTTGCAGCTGAGAAAGCCATCTTTCAGGCTCTCAATGCTTGCTGTCAAATTGCTTTTTAACAGGTCTGCAGATTGTCATTCCCATCAGCATCTGTACTATCCACTTTCTAACTCTCAGTGTGCAAAACAAGTTCCAGAATCTTATAGTCACTTACATTATTACATTAACTTTCTGGGATATTGAAGATAATTATATACATAAAGACCTGGCAAATAAATGGATGCATTAGATAAATGGTTTGCTAAAATCAGATAATATACTGAATGGTTATGTTAACTGACTACTCTGACATATTTTTTCTGGTTGATATATATTTCAAAATTTCGGGTTTGTGCATATTAAAGTGTCTAAAATGGTACATGTATTCTGATGGGGGATCAAGTTTCCACATATCACCTTAAGTTTCCAGCTGAGTTGTGTAAAATGCACATTGCATGAATATGAATTACATTGTTGATCACAAGAAAGATAGCTCAACTTTTGCATCATCTTGGCCTTAATTACAGGATGCCCACTAGACCAATGTTTCTTAATTGTCACAAAAAAATGGAATCCTTCAAGTAAAGAAGTGTAAAAACTTGATTCATAGCTAAAATGGACAAATGTATCTAAGCATTAGCTTTTCAAATAGATTCAAGGTAGTGATAATTATTGAAGTATATTTGTAAATCGAAAATTGAGCATATATGGTTTACACTGTGGTCAGCCTTGCTATGGGTATAACTCATGCAAAGAGAATGATGTAGACAAAATTGGCTCACATTTACATTATATATAATAATGCTACATTTTCTGTTCTCTGGAGAGGATAACTTACTACTATTGACCTTAGTCTTGATAGCCTGGCTGAAGTGGTATTTATCAAATTCCTGTATGGTGAAGTTACCCCTTTCCTCCTTCAAATACTATGCCCTTTGGAAGGAAGTCACTGTATATAGCCCATACTTAATGAGTAGAGAATTGTGTATAACCTTTTCAATATTATAATTAACCACATTCCCAAGCCCACTTATCCTTTAGCATCAGTTTGGGATGTAATTTATAACGTATCTTGGCATGTTAAACTGCCAGACCCTGGGCTGCAGGAATGGGATTTTATTCAAGGTTTTGTTTTTTTCTGTGCTTCCATGAGTAATTTGTCCCCACTCCCCAGATCAGTAATTTGTACTTCCATCAGTTAGCCACTGTCCTTGGGAAGTATATACAAACTATCAGCAATGTTTATCAAACTTCAGTATACAGACTTTCCTGCAACCAGTTGTTAGCATGAGGACTCCTAATTCTCAGTCTTCTTTGAAACTTAGTCATGTGTTCTAGACCTTAGGTACTTAAAACAAATTTTAGAACTGTTTAGTAGAAACTTGTGAAAATACTACAGAGGGCTCCTGCTTACCATACACACTATTTTAGTGATCTTATTATTAACATTGGACATTGTCATCACATTTTGTACAACTCAAAAGCTAATGCTGATGTGTTATTATTATTATTAGCTAAAGCAATTCCTTTATACAAATTGCTATTTTGTTCATAGTTTCTTTTCCCCCCATTTCCAAACTCCATCCAGGATCCCACATTACATTCAAACAGTGTGTCCCCTTATACCTCTCTTGTCAATGGCAATATCTCATACTTTCCTTATTGTTATCACTGTGACAGACCTGAAGAGTATTGAAAAACCCATTGAATTTTGTAGGAAACCCATATAATAGATATTTTTCTGATATTTTCATGATAATCCCCTAAACTAATGGCATTTTGGAAGGAGGACTAGAGAGGTAAAGAACCCATCCTATTGTAACAACTTAACTTATATTGTTAACATTTATCTAAATTGCTCAGATGGCATGTTTCAAGCTTCTCCACTGCAAAATTACACATTTTCTATGCTTTAGTCTTTGGAAGGGAAGCATGTAGCTCTCTATCCTTAAAGAATAGAAATTTGTATTTAATATATATTATGTATACACACACACATATATATATATTATATATATATACATGAATTACTCAGAATCTTCAGGAGGTAGTTGTATTCTTGTCTATTTGTTTATTTATATATTCAATTCATATATAAATATAGACACATCATTTCTTATTTTATACTTAGGGTTATCACTTAATACTATTTTTATTAAAAGTTTATTATATTGATTGATTGTGTCTGTCTGTCTCTGTGTATGTTTTTGTACTTGTGTGAGTATGTGCGTGTTTTTTAGAGAATGATTTGTGAGAATCACTTCTCTCCTTTTGCTATGTGGATCTGAGATTTGAACTCAGGTCATCAGGCTTGGTGACTCATACCTATACCATCTTACCATCCCACTTTCCATATTTTAATACATATTTAATTCTACATTGGACAATTAGTAATGTATTAAGTTGGCTCTTGCAACTCCTTGTTTATTCTCACCATTATGTTTTTCTTTTTTCCATACATACTTACTTTAAGGCATTATACTATGATTGAGCCTCATCTTGTGTTTTTCCAATCTCAGTCCTGAAATTATCCATTTTGCCAGGGAACCCTAGTTCCTTTTACAAGAAACTAGTATTAGGAATTAAGATCTGCGCATTAGAAGTAGTACTTTGCTACTAGGGTATCTTTGTTTTATAACCTTCTCAACTGAAAGGATGATTAGATATATGGGTATATACTTATCTATCTATCTATCTATCTATCTATCTATCTATCTATCTATCTATCATCTATCTATCTAAATTTATCTCTCCATCAATCATGTATGTAGGTGCATATATAAACATGAGAAGACAGATAGAAAGATATAGAGGTATAAAAAGGAGAAAACTGGTATCTGGTGCATGATAGAACTGTTCTTTTGCCTTTTGCAGTCAAAGCAATGCACAAAACAGTATAGGCTACTTATCCCATTGTTCACTTTTGCCTACATTGTGATGACTCTAGTAGAACTTCCTTTGTATATAGGAATTATTGGCTCTATGTCATTACAAGGTCTTGTTCTAAGCAACTTCAACATGCTACACCTTATTGGATTTCATTTATTTTCTTTCTTGTAAATGTGCAAAATCACTTATTATTCAGAAATGTAATCCTCATTCATTTAGTGTTTTTCACAAATTACTCACTGCACTAAACACTTAACTTTCATTGTCTGGTTTAATCCTTTCATTAAATTCATTGATGAGTACTATAAGATGAATTGCTAAATGGTCTTATTAATAAAAAACCCAGAACCAGATACTGAGGTTAAAACCTGAGAGCTCAGAGGAATAAAAAAAGCCACAGCCAACCTCACCTTATCAGTCTTCAGTCTCCAAAGAGACCTACTTCCTGTATTCCCATACCTATATGCCTTTCTGTCCCTGGCATCTCATTTCCTCTCTCATCCCAGCTACATCACTTCCTCTTTCTGTCCAGCTCTGTCACTTCCTGTCTGTCTGTATAGACCTCCAGATCTTTATGGTTAACTAGTGTTGAAATTTAAGGCATGTGCCACCATGCCTGGCTCTGTTCCCAGTGTGGCCTTGAACTCATTGAAATCTAGATGAATCTCTGCCTCCTGAATGCTAGGATTAAAGGCATGTGCTACCATTTCCTGACTTCTGTGTTTATTATAGTGGCTGGCTTTTTCCTCTGATCCTCAGATAAGCTTTATTGGAGTACATAGATAAAATATCACCACAGAGTACTAGTCTTTTTTTATTGGTTGAAGATTTCATACATGTATGTAATATGTTTTGATCAAGTCCATCCCTCGTCCCCTCCCAATTTCTTCCTTATCACCACTATTACTTCTGATGTTTGTGTTTTGTCTTCTTTTTAATTTTAACCCACGGAGTTATATGCATGCGTGTAGGGCCATCTACTAGACAATTGATGGCCTCTCAGGGACCTTATCCCTGAAGAATATCGACTCCTCATTTCCTTACAGTTCCCTGCTAGGGGTGGAATTTCATGACCACCTCCTTTCTCTGTGCTGGGATTTTGTTTAGATTGATTTTATGCAGGTCTTGTGAATGTGTTTATAGGCAATGTCAGTTCATATGTGCAACTGTCCTGTGGTCCAGACAATAGTGTTTCTCCATAGTTATCCATGGCCTCTGGATCTTATAGTCTTTCTACCTCTCTCCCATGATGATTCCTGAGCCTTGGGAGGAATAGGTACAACACAGATGTCCCACTTAGAGCTGAGCTTTCTACAAACTCATTCCCTGCACACTGATCAGTTGTAGTTCTTTGTGTTAATCCCCAATTTCTTGCAAAAACAAGCTCCTATAATGAACATCTAGAGATGCATTTATGTACAGGTATAAGGAATTGCCCCTCACAGGTAGCACCATCCACCTGAAGATCCTAGCCCCAGAGAATGGGGCAAAGTGTGCACATCATGCAGGTAGCATCTGCCATCCTTAGTCTCTGCTACAAACCTCCTATAAGTATCACACTCTACTCTACAGACCCCAGTGCAATCACGAAAAACACACATCTTCCACATACCTCTTGACTACACCTACCTTCTCAAGATCTGCTATCCCCAACCTTGGTTGGATCAGATTTTACTCAACACAGAGCAATTGGCAAACCACAAAGGAAGGCAGCAGAGGAGAGGGCCATAAAGAAGTGTACTGACCCTTGGATAGTGTATGTTCAGACAGACAGTAGCAGACTCTCAAAAGACTGGGGATAGAACCAATAACACTCACTACAAATTCCATAAAAGAACACAGGGACTCAATAGATCCTAATTCTCTCTTGAACATCGGACACACCTATGCTGAAAGATGAAAGATCATTTAAACAAAGTAAGAAGACATTACTCACAGGCTACTTCAGATGTGCAAGTCCAGTGCAAAAACAAAATTAACACAAAATCCAAAACAACATGTCTATTCTTAATTAGATTTCACAGATGAGAAAATTGAGATTCTAAGAAGTGTAGGCAATTTTATACTGGTCTCATGGGTCATAGATATAGACGTCTTCGCTGAGCTGGAACTTATGAGTATCTGATTTCAAAGCTAATTATGATCAGCACTATGTCCAGTTGATTGGCACAATTCAGGGCAAATGAGTGCAACAAATTGCAGAAAATAGAAAAAAATCAGATAAGGGTTAAAAAGACAAGACATTCTTTCTGAGTTATTGTCAGTAACAGTAACTAAGATTTCTTAGAATCTCTGTCCTTAAATGAGGAAGTCTGTCACACTGTATACAGAGAAGGAAGGACTTCTCTCATGATGCTCCTCTACATTAAATCATTTTTCCAGGATTAAACGCAAAAATGAGTGTACTTTATATTTTCAAAATGTGTTTAACAGAGATTTCAGGTACTGTTTTACTTGTCTTTTAAATATTACAAATTTGAGATTTATATCATTGGTATAAGTTTTGAAAAATTGTCATTTAACTTCCCTGAACAAGCTGAATTTCAGTGTCATGTGTCACATACCTGAGTATGGATTTTCTTTGTTATCTAAGCTGATCTTTTAAAACATTTAAAAACTTATATTTATTTACTTGTGTGTATGTGGGGGGCAGGCATGCATGTCATATGTGGAGGTTAGAGGACAACTTCCAGGAATCATTTCTCTCCTTTTACTATGTGGGTCCAGGGAATCAAACACAAGTTCTCTGGCTTGGCTGTAAGTGCCTTTATCCATTGAGACATCTCACTATTATTCTAAGTATAATACTTAGAATGTAGTTAGGGATTATGCTGGTTTAGTAAAGCAGTGGTTGTAGGTTCTCCTCTAAGACCTATGACTTCAGTAGCACTGGGTGGTTGACAAGATTTCCAATACCAGCCATAATTTCACTCTTTTTAAATGATCTTTATGTCCAATTTGAGAGCTATTGCTTACCACCAAAGTATGCATGCCACTATCACACTCTTAAGGTTATCATGCCATGGTGGTCATTGATGTGTTTCATAGGTATCATGACTGGATAGGATTATTGGTGGTTTCCCTCCTTTGGAAGCTTGTGTGATGCCATTTTGTACCACGAAATCTAGTTCTTGGGTAGCAGGCTGAGGCTGCTGTGTCTGGGTCCTGTGTCTGAAGTGCACAGGGTCTTCAACAACAGGGCTTTACCTTACTCATGTGTGATGCAACTAAGGGCAGTAGCAAAAGTGTTTTGGAAATCTCATGGACAACCCCAACTGACAATTCAAAAGAAGGCTTCTCATGCTTGCTGTTGGAGTTTTTATTAGATAGTCTTTGAGTTTTGAGGGAACATTGCCATCCCAGATGAAAATTTTTATTTATATTTTAGTTTTTGCCTAAGAAGAACATATTCTACAGGTACTTACAACTTTTAAGTACCTATTTAAAGTATTAAACAAATTTTCAAATATAAAGATTAAAGTACATTGTTTTTAATTTTGAAATAAATTTTTATTTTTACATGAAAATACTTATGCAAAATGGGTACAGTGCTGTATAATATAAAATTCCAAATTGGATTCTTGAGAGTTGTAGATATCTTATTTGGGTCATGTAGAAGTTTGCAATTAGCAATGCCAAGAGATCCATTTCCAGAAAGATGTTTCTAGAGTGTGACTGATCCTGATATTTCTCTTTATCACCAAATCTCTTCATAATGACTCATTCTTAGCTTTTCATTGTATGCCATATACCACATGTGTGTTTGTTTTGGTATCATGAGCATCTTTAGGAAGCAAAAGACATTTAAAAAGTTGTCTGTAAAGCAACTTTTCCTCTTGAACTGAAACCTGGCACTTGTCCTTTTCTCCTGAGTAATGAGGGTTATTGATTTAGCTAGTTTATGACATGGTCTCCAATGGTAGGAAACTTTATCTTATCTACCCTTCAGACTTGATTTTCCCTCCAGATTTCCAAAGCTGTCAACTCTGTACAGGTGCTTTTATGATGCATCTATTAGGAAGCATGGAGCAAGTCAGATAAGATTTTTGTAAGTTTGGGTGGAAGGAAATAGTGATCAGAAGATACTGTATGAAAAACTATTATTTTTCAATTACAAAAAGATTTTGCAGTGGAATATATTGGGAAAAAAATCTTTAGCCTGTCTGATTTCTTGGTGCATAAGTGAAGGACTGGTAGTGCAGTGAAAGGAATATCTGAATTGTTATAAATTGTTTAACAAAAGCATACTTGTGCAGCAATTGCATTTAATGTTAAATAATATTTATAATGCAATCAGTTCTTTGTAGGCTTAATGAGAAGATGCATGTAAATATGTAGAAAACTAAAAGCTGTCATTTATGATGGATCATAATCATCATTAAGCTATTTGTTTCTTATTCACATTACTTCCAAAGAAATTACTATGCCTCCTTTTCACGCTCACTGTCTTGCTCCAAATGAAGAAAAAACAGAGTATACTACTGAACTATATTTGTGTTTCTTTAAAAAGCGCTTTCTCTTCATTCAAGCAGTACTCAGTTTAAGTGCTGTGTTTTCAGATTCCCATTAGTGTAAAACAATCTTGAATAAATCGACCCATAAAGAGAAAAGATTTCTCTTGACACTCAAGTTTGAAAGTTATAATCCAGACATGCTGTTCTGGGGCCTGTAGTACCTAATGCATAGCACATAATTGAGAGAGGTACTTATACTATTGTGGCCAGGAAGGGGAGAGAGAGAGAGAGAGAGAGAGAGAGAGAGAGAGAGAGAGAGAGAGAGAGAAGAATATTAAGGGTTTCAGTTTGTATATCCCTCTTAAAGGCAAGCCTGCAGTAACCTATCTTTCTTTCATAGGTTTTACTTCAAAAGTTATTTTGCCTTGCAATAGCACGGTGACCTAGAGACCAAGCTTTCACTTATATGCTTTTAGAAGTTTCCTAATGGTTGTTCCTACAAGTCACATGTTCCTATTAATGCTTACACTACACTAAATAGGTCCTGGAGCCAGGCCAGCTGTCCAACATTCATATCATCATTTCAGTTTCATGTGCTCACACTGTAATGTCAGGAGGAATATTCAAAGGACACATTACATTTTTATACTGTCTTGGTAGGACTCTGGAACCTCTCTTCTAACCTTCTACGCTAATGTGTGCACTTACATTGCAGTTATATCTCATTTTGTGATTCTAAAAATTTCTATGTGAGGCAGCCCCCCCATGTTTTTCCTCCTAGAAGGCAATCACAGCCAATCCTAGGTTCTCTTATTCTTAAGAACCCTTGGAAATAGCTTATATTTTGTCTGCTTGCCCTCAAACTTCTCGCTTCCATACGTCATTCTTCTCTTCCCTAAGCTTAATTCCCATACTTCCTGTCAAATATTTTCTTATAAAAGTATTTTATGGTTTTAATTTGTAGTGATGGATCTATTTTGTGTAGTAATGGTGATCACATCTAGTAATGGTGACCAGGACAAAACCAAAACTTTTCCTATAGGAATGGAACTGGTTCCTTGGATTCAAATGCAATTTATCACTTTAAGATGCTTTTACTTTTGTTTACTTTTGTTCATTCTGTCACCTCAGTAGTTTACTTGTCTAGTGTGTCTCAGAAAAGTGAATTTTGATAAACCCAATAATAAAAATAAAAGATGCCATAGACTGAGTACTTAAATGTTTCTCGTTGCTTTTATATGCTTTCTGTCATTTCATCATTATAAGAAATCTTGGAGTCACATAGCTATTATTTAACAACAGTGTGCTATATCAAACTGTAAACAAATGTTGTAGCTAGAGTTTTCCTGCCTGGCCCACGGTCAGGACAAATCTCTGTCACCCACCAGTCCCACAGACACTCAGACCCGACCAAGTAAACACAGAGACTTATATTGTTTACAAACTGTATGGCTGTGGCAGGCTTCTTGCTAACTGTTCTTACAGCTTAAATTAATCCATTTCTATTAATCTACACCTTGCCACATGGCTCGTGGCTTACCGGCATCTTCACATGCTGCTTGTCATCATGGCGGCTGGCAGTGTCTCTCTGACTCAGCCTTCCACTTCCCAGCTTTATTCTCCTCCTTGTCCTGCCTACACTTCCTCCTGCCTGACTACTGGCCAATCAGTGTTTTATTTACCAACCAATCAGAGCAACACATTTGCCATACAGAACATCCCACAGCAAAATGTCTTATAAATAAGAATTTGAATGGACATTCAAGAGGTGAAACAACTTTCCCAGTGTCCTACAGATATATGAGATTGCCCCTGCATCCCAAGGCTGTTTGTAAAGTGTCACTGCCTATGACTTTTAAGGAATACCTTAACATATGAAACTGTTGCAAGCACTTTAATCTCTCATTAATTACTTTATTCATATGTTTTATAAATACTAATTGCAATTTGGGTTTCTATTGCTGTGATGAAACACTATGACCAAAAAGCAAGATGGGGAGGAAAGGGTTTATTTCGTTTACACTTCTGTATTGCTGTTTATCATTGAAGGCAGTCAGGACAGGAACTCACACAGAGCAGGAACTTGGAGGCAGGAGCTGATGCAGAAGACATGGAGGGGTGCTGCTTACTGGTTTACTCCTCATGGCTTGCTCAGCCTGCTTTCTTATACAACCCATGACCACCAGCTCAGAGATGTCACCACCCACAGTGGGCTGGGTCCTCTCCTATTGATCAGTAATTGAAAAACTGCCTTACACCTGGATCTCATGGAAGCACTTCATCTTCTGAGGCTCCTTCCTCTCTGATGGATGACTCTACTCTAGCATGTGTCAAGGTGACACATGAAACCAGTCAGTGTACTAATTGAACATTTATTTTGTGTCAAGCAGGTTCTAAGCACTGGGCATAGGCACTAATGAGCAATATTTCAGGATTTTATTCTGCTTAGAATATGTCCTCTCAAATTTTGAGGCACATATACAGAATCCCCATATGTTCTGTATTATTTATTCCTCTCAGTGTTCTGTATATATGAACACTCAAACGCTTATTTAATGATATGATAATATCATAGGACAAAATATTTGAGTGGGAGGTAAGGTCTGGCTCTTCTGTTTACTGCCCTGTAGAAGTACAAAATGCACTCACCTACATTAGCCTCAATTTCCTCATCCTGAACAGAAATGATAATCTTTGCTCCGCCAACTCATTGACTCTTGCTATGAAGATCAGTGAGCTGAGAGATTGTAAGTGATTTGTTAAAGTTCTGGATACTGCAAATGCTTTATTTGTTTTATTGCCAGTTTGACTGAATGGGTATCAATTTGACAGAGAAGGAAGTAACAAAAAATTGAAAATGAGTCTCAGAAACTAGAGCTAAGGTTATAACTTTGAACTTCTTATCACTGTGGTTGCTGCCCTTTTAGTTGTCAATTTGGGGTCATATTTTCACTATATTCTCCCAATAATGACTAGTACTAAAAAAGTTTAAGATACTAGAATGTGATTGGAGATGTTTAAAATTATAACTACTATAAAGAGACACTAGTTGAGGGCTTTATCTCTTGTCCTTGGGCTCCTTCAAACTACAGTGAGCTAGAAATAATGCTAGAAGTAAATGACTTGGAGAATATAGCTAAGGGCTTCAGAACTTTAGCTAATGTTCATTGAACACATGGAGAGAGGGAAATGAAGACACCTGGTTTCATGGTCTTCCTTCTTGTAGAGGATTTAAGCCATTTTATTTATCTCCTATGCTAGCAATTGTTCATGGAATAGTCCCCCACCTCATGTAATGGAAGGATGCAGGGATACTGGAAGAGGTCCTATAAAGAATCTGGCCTGACTAACCCCAGGAGCATTAAAGAGGAAAGGGTATCATTTTAAGAATATTTTTATCAGTGCTGTTATTTGAGAAAGTTGCAGTCTGGCAATTTCTCTTAATGTTGTTGTTAATAGCCACCAAATTTTCATAGTGTATTTTACTGTAATTCCAGAGCTTGGAAGTCAGAACATTTTGTAGTGAACATTTTATAACTATTTTCATTTGAATGCAGTGGCTACCATGGGACCTTGACAAAATAGAGACAAAATAGTAACATAAGACACAAACAATGCAGGAGAGGCAGGGAAAGAGAATCAGCAAGAATGGAAATTTACAATGCAGATCGTGGAATTTTCAGACTGCCAGTTGAAATCCTTGCTGTAATAATTTTTTTTGTACATAGTATTATGCAGTATCTGCAGTTCTAGTCCCTCAAATCAAATTGTCTTGTTTGTACCTCTCATTGATGATTGATGGTTAAAGCAGTAGATTTTTGTTTGCTTGTTTGTACCCTGCTAGATGTCTTCAACTATTCTTTTGTTGTAGAAAACTTTTGCAAAGGGAGTTTACTTTTCTGGAGTTCAAGAAAGGTTACAGGGTACTGTGATTAAAAATCCCAAAAGAACAACATGTTTCTTCCATGGAAGACAGTAAATACATTCATGAATAGCAATGTTTAAAGAATGAATTCAAATAGTCTTAAAGATGTTACTTGTATATAGTTGTGTCAGATATCTTGTTTTCTTAAACAATATGTTGTTCTCGAGCATCAGTGAATATTGGGTCTTTGTCCTATCCAATGGAATGAATCATGAATACACACCTTCACTTGTACTCAGTGGGAAGCTGAGACATATGCTGTAGTCATGCACCTAGTGTGCTTAGTTCAAACCTAGATCCAGGCTACCTTTACCCCAAGTCCATGTGTCTTGCTCCTATGCAGTAGCTCTGTAGTATTGAATAGCTCTAGAGTTTTAACAACATGGTTAGTAACAAACTCTAAGCCTTACTTTCCTTCTTTATAAAATATAGTATTTCTGTCAAGATCTTTGGTGTACAACACAAGCCAAAGTTTTCACTCATTTGCTCTGTTTAAATATTTACCTTTAATCAAATGTATAAAATATGGAAAGTTCATTGCAAACTCCCGGCATTACAAATATCAAACTACAAGTGTCCTTTGCTGAAATAATCTCTTATTGTTCACTATTCTTAGGAAATTTTTCTATTCACTGGTCCTTGGGGAGGAAGAACCAACTTGCATATATTTATGATCTATTATTTCCCATGTGGGTTGTCACATTCTGCAGCCCTAAGTATTTAGTCTTTTAGTTAAGCTGGTTAATCATAACATTGCATTGTAGAGTGCTAATACTGTGATAATGGCAGTATATCTCAATCAGACAATTTCTAGGTTGTGTGTTATAAGAACTACCAAAATGTGCTTAGAAAGAACTGGTTGTTAGCTATCATTTAGTGCTACTGAACCATCTAATTTATTAAATCCTGAATTCAAAATCCTGGCAAAACAAGCATTCAACTAATGTCTGAACTCTGTTCCTAAGGCAGCCCACTCCATCTGTGGTAGTTCTGTTGATTTTAACAGTTTCTATTTTTATAAAAGCAGATCTTATTTTCTTTAGTTTAGCCACTGTCTTGAGCCTCAGAGAACAAACCTGCCTCTTCTTCTACATGACAGCCTTTCTGATATGTAGTGACAGTTTCTGCAATACTCCAAGTTATCTTTTCTACCTGTTAAATATTCTGGTCTCCGCAAGTGATCTTTATTTGATGTAATTTCAAGGTTGTACTTTAACCTTCATAGTCACCTTATACTGAACATGTCTAGTTTATGCATGCCTTTAAAAGAGTGTCATTGAATTTAATGCTTTAGTGTGAACTAAAAGATAATTTTAGTAATTAAAATAAATAATTCTTCTTATAATAGAAGCTAGCCTCTATTGAGTATTGGGTACTATGTCAACCACCTTACAGAAAGTTAATTATTTTAATCCACTACATTACTTAGAGCCAGGTATTTTCACCTACATTTACTCAGTGAGGAACCTGAGATATGAAAATTCAGTAATTTGCCTGACATAGTAATGAGTGAAGTGGAAGTAAATTTCTTATATTATGGGTACAATACTTCAATGTGTGCATTTTTATGATTATGCAAAAATTTTAACTGCTAATTGGCTTATTTTTTATCATATTTTTATTAAGAAATTTTTTTATTCATTTTACATACCAACCAGAGATGCCCCTCTCTTCCCTCCTGCCCACCAGCCTTCACCCCTAACCCACTCCCCATTCCCTTCTCTGACAAGGTAAGGCCTCTCTCATGGGGAGTCAGCAGAGCCTGGTACATTCAGTTGAGGCAGGTCCAAGCCCCTCCCACTGTATCAAGGCTGTGCGAGGTGTCCTACCATAGGCAGTGGGCTCCAAAAAGCCATCTCATGCACAAGGGATATATCCTAATCCTACTGTCAGGGCGCCCCTTAAGCAGATCAAGCTATACAACTTTCTTGCTTATACCATAATAGAGGGAGACATCATGAGGATAGGGAGAAACTGGGTGCTAGGGTAGTTCCCAGGAATCCACAAGGATGACCCCAGCTTAGACTGTTAATTGCTTTATTAAGTAAATGAGCGAGTATTTTTGATTTTTTAAAATTTTCTGAGATTATAATTATATCATTTTCCCTTCCTTTCCTCTCTTGTGAACACCACCCCCATCATTCTTTCAATTTCATGGCTACTTTTAAAAACATTGTTCATTATATGTGTGTGTGTGTGTGTGTGTGTGTGTGTGTGTGTGTGTATGTTGAGGTTCTGGCACTATGAATCTGCATATAGCCTCACTTGGTCTATTGTAATTGATAGCATATACTTCTACTTATTTAAGACTCATCTCGTTTATCTTCTTAGGTATGGTTATCTGGCTTTCTTGAAACTATTAACTTCACATTCATCATGCATCTAAAGCATCGGATACTACATGCTTTCAACTTTGCTGTACATGAATGAGCACTTTGCTTCTTTTACTATCCTTTTATGTTTACATGCTAAGAGCAGTTTCTTAGGATGGAAGAGAGTGTATGCTGTGCTACAATTCTGTGGAGGTCATCTACTACATTTAAATACTGATAGGAAACATAAAAATAGTCAATATCTACCAGCCTCAAGCCCTAAGACCTCCAACAGTGACCTGCCTATAAGATATATTGGTACAATAGTGCTACAAATGTCATGGGAGTAGCCAACCATATTTTTACTGGATTTAAGGCCTACTCCATGAGATGGAACTCATATCTGACACTGTTTAAGTGGCCAAGACTAAATGGCCATTGGGTAAAACCCACTACTATTGTTCTGCTAAAGGAACATAGCAATAAAATGACTCCTAATGACATTCTGCTATGCTCGTACATTAAAGCCTCAGTCAGTCCTCATCAGATAAGCTTCTTCTTGCAGTAGATGGGATCTAACATGGAGACCCATAACTGGACAACGTGCAGAGAATGAGACACTTTGGGACACTCAGTCCTAAATTGGATATCTTAATCAAATCCCAGTCTTGAAGGCTCAGGGATCTTCGTGGAAGAGGAGGTGGAAAGACTGTAAGAGACAGGTGATGGTTCACTCCAAGGAAACAGTGTCTTCCAGCTCCAACAGGATAGATGCACATATGAATTCATAGAGATGATATCAGTCTACACAAGGTCCACACATATTCAAGACAGATCTGGTCCCAGCACTGAGAGGGCAAAACAGATATGGGCTCCTACACCTAACCAAGAAGATATCTGCAATTTATACCCACTACAAAGGAAAAATCTATTTTCTCCAATAGAGTTTCACTGGGCATATTAACCACTCCTTAGGTCAGACTCCATACCCAGGAGTAGATGGCCCACACAAAATGAATTCACATTTTTGTACACCTTTTGTCTAATTTTTGCTTTGTTTTGGCATTTTTTGTCTTATTGATCTTTTGTTTGATTACTTTGGCTTCCATTTTTGTATTTTTGTGGGGTCTTTTTTGTATTTTTTGCTGTTTGTTTTTGTTTGCTTTAAAGAGAGCAAGAAAGAACATAAAATTGGATGGGTAGGGAGATGGAAAGGATCTGTGAGGAAGGAGAAAACATGATTAAAATATATTGTATGAATTTTTTCAATAAAAACATTTGCCAACTTCATATGCTTCATGTAACAGTCAGTATTGTATATGTTATTTTCATTTTTTTTCTTCAGGAATAAACTTGATGAAGATACTGTTCAGAAACTTGTCAACATTTTTATACATTAAAAAAATGTGACTGGGATCAGAATTCATCCCTGGTGCATGAGCAGGCATTTTGGAGCCCACTACCTATGATGGGACAACTCACAGCCTTGAGGCAGGGGCAGGGGCTTGGGCCTGCCTCTACTAAATGTACTTCCCCATGGGAGGCCATATCTTCTTGTAGGAGGAAATGAGGGGTGGGTTGGGAGGGGGAGGCTGGAGGGGCAGGAGGAGGGAAGAGAGGGATCTTTGATTGGTATGTAAAATGAATAAAAATCTTTCTTAATAAAAAATAAATTAAAAAAAAATGTTACTGGGCAGTTGTGGCACATACCTTTCAATCCAGCACTTGGGGGGCAGAGGCAGGCAGATCTCTGTAAGTTAGAGGCCAGCCTGGTCTACAGAGTGAGTTCCAGGACAGCCACAGCTATACACTGAAACACTGTCTCCAAAAACTAAAAAAAAAAAAAAAGTGTGTTATGAGTCCAGGTATGGTGGTTCATGCCTATGGTGATATTTTATTTGTATTAAAATGTTATTTGTATGTTAATAAATAAAGTTGCCCGGGGGTCAGAGCTATTAGCAAGCCATAGGAAAGCAGGGCAGTGGTGGCGTACACTTGTAATCCCAGCACTTGGTAGGCAGAGCTGGGTAAGTCTCTGTGTGTTCAGGGATACAGCCATTATTGGACACACATGCCTTTAATCTCAATACCAAGCAAGGAAAACCTGGAGGCCTATACAGACAGGCCGTGATGAGGCGGTCATGTGGTTGGGTTTACAACCAATGAGAAGGCAGAACAGGAACACTATATAAAGACATTAACACAGGGGTAGTGAGTTCTGAGAGGTAGGACCACTGCAGGAGGAAGGGTAAGGTTTTAGCTCTTAGCTCTGACCTCTTGGCTTTCTTCTTTGCATTGGTTCTGTGTTTCTTATTAAATAAGAAGGTTGGTTACATCTACATTTGGCGCCCAACGTGACAAGAATCCATTAAAAACTGCTTGGCTTGGCTTGGCGGCAGGTCCGGTTTCCGGCCTGGGCGGCCCGGCTGCCTAGCTCGGGCCCAGGCCTGACTGACCAGCAGCTGGAGCTACTTGCAACTGCTACAAACAACTCAGGCCTGCCCTGCCGAATAGGGCCCATACCCGTAAAGCCAAGGCTTGACTCGGCTCAAGCCGCTACTCTTTCTCTCTCTCTCTCTCTCTCTCTCTCTCTCTCTCTCTCTCTCTCTGGATTCACACCTCGAACACCAGGAAGCTGTTTTGAAATTCCCTGGGATTCTACTGTTCTACCCAGACTTGGTAAGTCAATTAACATATCTATTTAAAAGAGAATATTTTTTTCTACATTAAAAAAAATGGGCTTTATGTGTGCATTGGAAGAAAATTGGACTTTGTTTGAAATTTTAAGCACTCTGACAATGGAACAACTATATGAAAAGGTTAATATTGATCGAATTATTCAGTTTATTACTTTTCTTATCCTCATTTTACTATTTAAAAAGATAGTCAATTTAAGTACCAGGATAACAGTCTTAGAAAAACCTATTAAACTAGTAAAAATGAATTATAGAGAAATTCAAACTCAGACAGAAGAAATAAACAGTGAAGTTGTTTCAAAAGTGGATTATAAGGTTACAGAAAGAAAGCCAGTTTTCACACAATCACCCTTAATTTATCTGGTAGCGGTACAGCAGCTACCTGATGAAGAGAATGAACAAAATACTTGGGCTCCAATTAAAATGTTAGACTTACGAAGATTTAAGGAGGCAATAGCATCTTATGGCATGCACTCCCCATATGTAAAGCAAATGTTAAACAACTGGTCAACTAGTAATAGGATTATACCAAAGGACTGGCGGGAATTGGCACAGGCTGTTCTTGAACCTGGACAACATCTCCAGTGGAAAATGTGGTTCAATAATGAGGCTAAAAATATAGAAAAACAATGGAGGGATAGCAGAATACAAGTCTGTCAGGATCAGCTTATTGGAGAAGGCCAATATGCTTCAGTAGAAACACAAAGTTTATATGATGTCCAAACCCTAGTTCTATGTCGAACGGCAGCTTTGAATGCATGGGACAAAGTTGAAGAACCAGGAAAAAAACTGAGTCATTTACAAAGGTTATACAGGGCCCAAAAGAATCTTTCACAGATTTCTTACAAAGATTGACTTCAGCAGTACAGAAAATGGTCCCGAATTCAGAGGCTAGTCAGATAATAATTGAATCTTTGGCCTTTGAGAATGCAAATGCAGCATGCAAAAGGATAATCAGGCCGTTAAAGGCAAGATCTGCACCTTTGGAAGATTGGATTAGAGATACAGTTAATGTTGAGGCTTATGACCATGATGATATGTGGGTAGGAAAAGCAATTTCAAAAGGTTTGAGCAATGTTAGATGTTTTGGATGTGGAAAGCAAGGCCATTTGAAAAGGGACTGTAAACAGGTCATTCCTAGAAATAATGTTTCTTCAAGGAACACTGGCAACAGAATGCCCCTTCCTTCTGGAGTATGCAGAAGGTGTGGTAAGGGAAAACACTGGACCAACGAATGTAGATCAACAAGGGACAGACAGGGTAATCCTCTGCCTCGAGCTTCGGGAAACTCCCAGAGGGGCCTCAGGCAGGCCCCCACAGTAAATCCAGTTCAAACCTTTCCTGCAGTTGTAGAGGAAACCCCTACTCAAAGCAACTAAATAACCAAATGTCTATAGGAATAAATCATGTTAGTCGAGATGATGAAACAGAGAAAATAGGGAATTCAGGAAAAAACATAAAGAAAATTTTTTGGCAAACTTCTATTAATGAACAAAGACCAAAACTAACAATAAAAATAAATGGTGTTTTGTTGTCTGGTCTGGTAGACACAGGTGCTGACATTACCATAATTGCACCAGAATTTTGGCATCCAACTTGGCCTCTTCAGGAGGTAAACATTCAACTGTTAGGAATTGGGACATTATCTCGAGTGAGACAAAGTGCAAGATGGCTTGAATGTATAGGTCCAGAAGGACAGAAAGGAAAATTAAAACCATATATGGCTAACATAGCTATGAACCTGTGGGGTCGAGATTTGTTACAACAATGGAATACTCAGATTAATATCCCTCCAATCTCAGAAACAAATCATAAATTAGTACATGTTTCTGAGAGAAATATTAAAAGATATTATTCTAATGAGTGCTCACCAGCCATCCACGTCATACAAGAACAGGGCACAACTGATAATTTTCCAAAAACACCAACAGCTCTACCTTTAAAATGGTCAACAGATAAGCCTGTATGGGTTCAGCAATGGCCTTTAACAACAGAGAAACTCCAGGCTTTACAAGAGCTGGTGGAAGAACAGTTAAATGCTCATCATATTGAAGAATCAACCAGTCCTTGGAATTCTCCTGTATTTGTTGTTAAAAAAAAATCTGGTAAATGGAGAATGGTAACAGACCTTAGAGCAATTAACAAAGTAATTCAGCCAATGGGCTCTTTACAATCTGGAATTCCTTTGCCTACTCTGTTACCAAAAGGATGGCCTCTCATAGTTATTGATTTAAAAGACTGTTTCTTTTCAATACTGTTACAAGAAAAAGACAGAGAAAGATTTGCTTTCACAGTGCCTACTTATAATAATTCTCAACCGGTTAAAAGATTTCAATGGAGGGTTCTCCCACAGGGAATGTTGAATAGCCCAACTTTGTGCCAATATTTTGTAAAACAGCCATTAGAAGTGATACGTAAAAAATTTCCTAAATCTATAATTTATCATTATATGGATGATATTTTATTAGCTGACTCAAATGCAGATACTTTAGAAAGAATGTTTGAAGAAGTAAAGAAAATTTTGCCTTGCTGGGGTTTACAAATTGCCCCCGAAAAGATACAAAGAGGAGATTCTATTAATTATTTAGGATATAAAATAGAACTTCAAAAAATTAGACCTCAAAAGGTGCAAATTAGGAGAGATAGACTACAGACTCTTAATGACTTTCAAAGATTATTTGGAGACATTTCTCATCTAAGAACTATTGTTGGGGTAAAAAATGATGAACTGAATAATTTGTTTAAAACCTTAGAAGGTGATAAGGACTTGAACAGTCCAAGAGAATTATCACCTGAAGCTGAAAAAGAATTGGCCTTGGTAGAAAAGAAAGTACATGAAGGGCACGTAGATCGTATTGATCCAAAGCTGGATTGCATTTTGGTTATTTTACCTTCTAGGCATTCTCCAATAGGAATATTAATGCAAAGGGAAGATATTATATTAGAATGGATATTTTTACCAAATAAACCAAATAAAAAATTAAAAACTTATGTAGAAAAAATCTCTGACTTGATTTGGAAAGGAAAATTGAGACTTCATCAGTTAGCAGGAATAGACCCAGCAGAAATTGTTGTACCTTTAACTAAGGAGGATATTGAAAAATTATGGATAGAAAATGAAGCTTGGCAAAAAGCTTGTAGTAATTTTTTGGGAGAAATTAACAGCAAATATCCCAAAAGCAATAGAATTGATCTTATAAAGAGAGCTGATTGGATCTTGCCTCGAATTGTGAGGAAAAAACCCATATCTGGAGTTCGTACATTTTATACAGATGCCAACAAACAAGGAAAGGCAGGTTACAAATCAGAAAATTTAAGTAAAGTGGTTCAAAGTCCTTATAATTCAGTTCAAAAATCAGAATTGTATGCTATTCTGTTGGTATTAATGGATTTTTCAGAACCTCTCAATGTAGTAACTGACTCTCAGTATGCTGAAAGAGTAGTATTACATATTGAGACTGCAGAATTTATCCACGATACTTCAGAATTAACTTTATTATTTATTCAATTACAAGATACAATCAGAAAACGGAGTCATCCTTTATATATAACTCACATCCGATCCCATACTGGTCTGCCAGGCCCTCTAGCACAAGGCAATGATGAGATTGATAAATTATTGATAGGAAATGTGTTGGAGGCCTCAGAATTTCATAAAAAACATCATGTAAATAGTAAAGGTTTAAAAAAGGATTTTTCCATAACCTGGCAACAAGCCAAAGAAATAGTAAAGAAATGTCCTACTTGTTCCTTCTACAATCAAACACCATTACCAGCAGGATGTAACCCAAAGGGTACTCAGAGGAATGAAATCTGGCAGATGGACGTGTTTCACTTTGCAGAATTTGGAAAATTGAAATATGTACACCACACTATTGATACTTATTCAGGATTTCAATGGGCAACTGCTTTGAGTTCTGAAAAAGCTGATTCTGTAATCACTCATTTGCTAGAAGTTATGGCCATTATGGGTATACCTGCACAAATCAAAACTGATAATGCTCCATCATATGTCTCTGTTAAAATGAAACAGTTTTTTGCTTATTATAATATAAACCATATTACAGGTATACCACATAATCCTACAGGTCAAGCAGTTATAGAAAGATCAAACAGAACTCTAAAAGATATGCTAAATAAACAGAAAGGAGTAACAAAAACCCCCAGAAATAGACTACATAATGCTCTATTAACTTTGAATTTTCTCAATGCCAATGAGAAAGGAACAACAGCTGCAGAGAGACATTGGATAATAGAAAAAACTACAGAATTAAATCAACCTATATAATTTAAGGATGTGCTGACCTCAGAATGGAAACCAGGATATGTATTACATTGGGGACGAGGTTTTGCTTTTATTTCTACAGGAGAAGATAAGCTGTGGGTACCATCAAAATTGATAAAGGTTCGATTTGAACAAGAGAGACCTCTTAATGAGAGGAGGTGATAGTTCATCAACTATCATGAACATCCAATTTAAACTAACTTACACCAGTAACATATATCTTTTCATTTAATCAGATAGTAACTTGCCAAAAAGGAACATCCCCAAAAAACCTTGGGGAAAGGTTTTTGTTTTTGTCTTTTAGGAGAATGAAGGTTAAGGAATTTGAAGAACACTGGACAAATGAGACAACCGAAGAAAAGGGAGAAATCGTCTATCCTAAGAAACAGAGTGAAATGGCGTATGGGTATGTTATCTAAAAAATTTTATGTCCTCCTAAATGTTTGTTTCTGCTTTTCTTTAAAGATTTAACACTATTTAACTTCTAATAGTCCCAGTTCAATTAAAATTTAAAGCTGACTTTGGAGTTGGAGAATGGCTCGCTCCTTCTTTAAACTCAAGTATGTTATTAAAAGGAAAATGCAGACTCTCTGTATCATGCCAGAGGAAAAGAGCCATCTTCTGCTATGGGACAGGAGAAAAGCCAAATTAATTAAGGGACTATTCTATTACTAATCTCAACTCTTTGATTCTATTCTGATTCTTTAAACTTAAAGTATGAAATTTATATCAAAATTTACAAGATTAATATATATAGATATATATACATTTTAAACTTTGTTAAGATATGAATGGTCATATAGAGTACTAACTAATTCTAAAAAGCCGCATATATAGTCTTTGTGTTCGAGTCTCTTATCAGTTTTTTGCAGGAAATCACGGTCAGGCCTAACATCAACTGAAGTCTCCAGGAAGAAGATGGGGCCCCACAACAACAACAATTCCACGTGGACAATAATAACATCACTAAGCTGACAAACATCATCTACAGATCAGCTTTGAACTACAAAGTGCTCAGAGCAATTTTGAGAGCGCTAGCTGAGATGATCCAGTCTCAAAGACTACTTGAATAAGGATTTGAGATAAACCCTGAACTTTGGCATTATACACAGACTGGATAATGAAGGATATAGTTACCTTTCCTAGAATTTGACAATTAACCTAAAATTTTTCTTTCAGGATAAAGATAACTTCGCCCATACCCAGCAGGAAGCAATTTCAAGAATACGACGCCCACATTCCTAAAGAGGTGGTGTGGGGTGGTTGGTTTTTTTGGTCTTTTAGGTCTTCTAATGGGTTTTGGGTCTGGGATAATTTTCATTGATTAGGGGGGTTGGTTACAAGTTGTTGTAAAGGGTGAGGAAAAGGGCTAAGCAAAGGAGATTAGATTTAAGGTTCTTATTAAAAAAAAAGAGAGAAAGAAAGAAAGAAAAAATGTAAATACTTTACATTGGATTGGATTGTTTTATATTGTATACAAATTATATATATTGAAATTGATATTATTAGAAAATGCTATATGTATATTTCTAATTGTACCGTTCACTTAACAATGTAATGCAATTTTCTAATCCTTGAATGTTGTTATTACCAACTATTAGGATATAAAGAAATGAAAGTTAGTAGTTAGACATTATAATAGAACTTGTAGTTATATTAGGTATGTTTTCAAGATTGAGTAGATATATTTTAGATAGACAGGTTATCTTCAAACCCTTCAGAGATCTACAGATTATGGCATTTAAAATGTTTTAATAACTTAGAAAATTTTTCTTTTTTGTTATGACTATGAGACATGTCGGCTCCTGACAGTACCAATCTACTTCAGAGAAAATATGGGCATTGAAAAAACTGTAATTGGAGTTAACTTTCATTGTAGCAAAAGTTAGCCACTGGACAACAAAGTATCCTCGAATCAACTGCTGACGAACAGGACAGACAAGACACGAAACAAAGGACTACTGATTCTTGTCAAAACAAGTGTGGTTATGGCTTTATTAAAAGGCATCTTCTGAGGCCAGGACAATATGGCACCATCCCTGAAGTGGCCTTCGTAATCCGGGAAAGGTACAGTGCCCTTTTCTTCGAAGGCAGCTGAACAGGCAGTGGGCCGATGGCTTCTGATGTGTAATGGGGAGGTAGCTGAAACAGTTATTCTTGAAGAGTAATTAAGCTCACACCTCTCAACAGAAGAATGGCATTTAATAGAGGGATGTGGAGAAGAACGGGATGCTGAAATGAAGCCACATACACACATAGCCAAGAAGAATGGACAGCTGAATTCAAAAAACATCAACAATTTCCAGAATTTAAAATCCTGAATCATGACATGAAACTAGTGGAATTCAACCCAATGTGAGGTTGAACTGTTGACCTTGTGTACATTCTACTTCACAAATGAGTCTGTCAGATACGCTAAGCCTATAGGCTGAAGATGATGCCCCAACACTGCGGAGAAACCTCAGATGATTGTCCAGGCAGCTGGCTGTTTCTGTCAACTCACAAGTTTTTGGAAGTTGCTTGCATATACTTCCTGTTTCTATTTTTTTTTGTTAGCTAATACTATTTCCTTCTTGGGTCTCTGAGGGAGTTGAAGATTAGTTAGTTATAGTTGACGATTAATTAGGATAGAAAGTGAATTAGATACAATAGAATAGATAATGGAATTATTTTCTCTGAATTTGTCAAATACAAATGAACTAGACATTGTTTAGGTATTTATTACTTGTATATATTGTATATAGTTATTGTACTTTTGTATATAGTTTTTCTTATGTTAGTTATAAGCTTTTTCTTTTTTCCTTTTTATTAAAATAGAAAAGGGGAAATATGGTGATATTTTATTTGTATTAAAATGTTATTTGTATGTTAATAAATAAAGTTGCCCGGGGGTCAGAGCTATTAGCAAGCCATAGGAAAGCAGGGCAGTGGTGGCGTACACTTGTAATCCCAGCACTTGGTAGGCAGAGCTGGGTAAGTCTCTGTGTGTTCAGGGATACAGCCATTATTGGACACACATGCCTTTAATCTCAATACCAAGCAAGGAAAACCTGGAGGCCTATACAGACAGGCCGTGATGAGGCGGTCATGTGGTTGGGTTTACAACCAATGAGAAGGCAGAAC
Source organism: Peromyscus eremicus (assembly GCF_949786415.1). Classification (NCBI taxonomy): domain Eukaryota; kingdom Metazoa; phylum Chordata; class Mammalia; order Rodentia; family Cricetidae; genus Peromyscus; species Peromyscus eremicus. The sequence goes on from NC_081439.1 coordinate 119,915,377, forward strand.
AGGAACACTATATAAAGACATTAACACAGGGGTAGTGAGTTCTGAGAGGTAGGACCACTGCAGGAGGAAGGGTAAGGTTTTAGCTCTTAGCTCTGACCTCTTGGCTTTCTTCTTTGCATTGGTTCTGTGTTTCTTATTAAATAAGAAGGTTGGTTACATCTACACATGCCTTTAATCCTAGTCCTGAGGAAGCAAAGGCAAACTATCTCTGTGAGTTCCAGACAAGGCTGATCTATATAGTTTGAGTTCCAGGATAGCCAGAGACACATAACAAGACCACAGATCAAACAAATAGCAAACAAACAAACAAACAAACAAACAAAAATAATGTATGTTTTGTCAATCAGCTATAAAGTAAAATGGCACATGTTTTATTCGCAGGATAAAATGGTTCAGATGACTTAAAAACTCCAGAATCCTTCTTTGGTAAACTTTAGTTGTACTTTTCTACTATTAACTCAAAAGGAGACTGAGTGGTGTAGTAGAGACATCAATGGATAAAAGTTGATGGGGTGTGGGCAAGAGACCTTGTTTCTACTGGTAGTTTTCTCATTAATGCTGTGATTGCTAGAAGTCATTTCCCTTGTCTGGGCTATAAAATAAGTAGAAGGAGAAAACTGAAGTGAAATGAAGTAAGACCTTTCACAATTCAAATATTACATTGGATTAAATGTAGTTGTTATATTAGAACTCATACTGGCAAAATATTGAAGTAAGTTTTTGTGGCTGCTTTTTAAATTTCTATCTATGCATCATGAAGAGAAATGAAGAGAAAATCTTTCTGAGTAAAAGAAACATTGCCTATTAAAATTTAGAGGGCAAAATATTCTTAAAATAGCTATTTTTATAAGACCTAGTACTAAGAATATTTTGCCCTCTAAATTTTAATAGGCAATGTTTCTTTTACTCAGAAAGATTTTCTTTTCATGGTGGTGCATGCCTTTAATCCCAGCACTCGGGAGGCAGAGGCAGGCAGATCTCTGTGAATTCGAGGCCATCCTGGGCTACAGAGTGAGTTCCAGGAAAGGCACAAAGATACACAGAGAAACCCTGTCTCAAAAAAACAACAAAAAAAAATAGCAATCACAGTTGGATAATTTTTTATTTTTTTATGTAGCCTCAGTCCTTTTATGGTTGACTGTAGACAAATCAGAGAAATGCTTTGTTGTTTTGATATGGCAAAGAGACTCAGAGGCTCTAGCCACAATTGAGCCCCAGGAATACTTATTTTTATGTGAATTGGTGTTTGTACCACAAGTATGCCTCATTTCCAAGGAGGTTAGATGCAGGAATAGGGTCTCCTGGAACTTGAGTTATAGACAGTTGTGAGTTGCCATGTTAGTGATGGGGATCAAACCCAGGTCCTCTGGAAGAATACCCAGTGATCTTAAACATCGAATCATCTCTCCAGTGCCCCCCACCCTGTTTCTTAATATGTTGGTGACTTCTTCTATTTCCTTGGGGGTTATAAGTCTATTTAAATTGTTTATCTGTTCTTGATTTAACTTTGGTAAGTAATAGCTAATAAGAAACTTGTCCATTTAGTTTAGATTTTCCAATTTTGTGGAGTACAGGTTTTTGAAGTACGACCTAATGATTTTTTGGATTTCCTAGGTGTCTGTTTTTATGTCCCCTTTTTTGCTGTGGGATGTTCTGTGTGTTAAATGTGTTGATATGATTGGTTAATAAATAAAACACTGATTGGCCAGTAGCCAGGCAGGAAGTATAGGCGGGACAAGGAAAGAGGAGAATTCTGGGAAGTGGAAGGCTGAGGCAGAGAGACGCTGCCAGCCGCCATGATGAGAAGCAGATGTTAAGATACTGGTAAGCCGCGAGCCACGTGGCAACTTATAGATAAATAGAAATGGGTTGATTTAAGATATAAGAACAGTTAGCAAGAAGCCTGCCATGACAATACAGTTTATAAGAAATATAAGTCTCTGTGTGTTTACTTGGTTGGGTCTGAACGACTGCGGGACTGGTGGGTGAGATAGATTTGTCTTGACCGTGGGCCAGGCAGGACTGGAGAAAACTCCAGCTACACCTTTTCATTTCTGATTTTGTTAATTTGGATATTCTCTCTCTTTCTTTTAGTTAGTTTGGATAAGAGTATATCTGTCTTGTTGACTTTCTCAAAGAACCAACTCTTTGTTTCATTGATTCTTCTTAAATTAACCAATTTCTATTCATTTATATGTTGCCATGTGGCCATGGCGTTACCAGTTAGAGGACATCTTGTTGCTCTTAGGCGGTGGGTTGGTGTCTCTCCAGACTCTGCCCTTCTTCTCTCTGTATCTCTGCTTGGATTTCCCACCTGGCCGTAAGCTTTCTTGCCATAGGCCAAAACAGCTTTATTTATTATCCAATGGGAGCCACACATATTCACAGCATAGAGAAAGACAGCCCACAGCAGAAGTCTGCTGGGGTTGGGGACAGGATCCAGCAGCAAGGGTGGGTGGGAGTGGGTGTGGGGGAGATGGTGATGAGCTGGCAGGGTTGTTTCATAAGGTAAAGGGAATGAATAAAGGAGTGTTGAGTAAGGAAATGATAAAATTTAGATTATTACTTACCTTTTATAAGATACAAGTTTGTATATCATTATTTTTATACCTTCATTAAAGTATAACTGATATACAATAAATTGAACAAAGTTTAAGTACACAATTTTACACCTTTGGCAATTGCATCCAGCCTTGAACATATTGCCATGATCAATAGAGTGATTATATCCACAAATCTCTAAAGTTTTCCTATAGCCATTGCTATAAATTCTGTCTGTACATCCCTGACCTAACAGATCCGTTGTCAGTATAGCTCCAATTTGTGTTTTCTAGAATTTTATAACAATGAAATAACAATGTGTATGTATTGTTTGTATTAATTTTTACCTCAATATAAATATTTAAAGGTGCATCAATTTTTATTGATAACTTTTTTCTTAAAATTGTTAACATTTAAAATTAGCCAAACACAAAACAATTCTTATTTTTTCTTGATGAATGTTATTGTATGAATGTAGCACAGCTTGTTTACTACTCCCTTATGAATGGATCATTTTTCAAAAGAGATTCATGTAAATATCAATGACAGAACAAAGAGCTAACAGACTAAAAAGTAAAATTAAGTACTTTTTAGTATATCATAAAATTGTGCAACTGTAATTGCATGCACGAATTCCCTTATCAAAATCAGTAAGTCCATTATCTGGAAAACACAAGATTGTTTCATATAAGACAGCCTGACAATCCATCAATGTAATATGTATATTAATATAATCATCTCCAAATACTCCTCACACCTATTAAGAGTTACCTTCTGTTATCTCCATCTTCAAGCTCCTAGCAAAAAGTAATTTACTTCAGTATCTGTAGATTTTACTCTTCTGTACATTTGTTTTAAAAAATAACTTGTGCAATATTTGGTCTTTTGTGTTTTGATTCCTTAGCTTAGAATGGTGCTTATAGGGTTCTTTATGATGTAACATATGTTCATGTATATGAGGATTTATGTTTTTTGTATGTGCATATGGAGGCCAGATGTCAACCTTAGATGTCATTCTTCAGGCACCATCCACCTTAATGTTTTTGTGACAGGTTCTCTCAATGACCTGAAGTTTGCTGAATAGACAAAGTTGACTGGCATTCAAACCCTGTCTCCCCTGCACTAGGTTCACAAGTGCATACCACTATAGCTGGCTTTTCATGTGGATGATGAGAATTGAAAACAGATTAAAATCTTTCACCATTATGGTAACTATGCCTGTTTTACACATAGTCTTTATAGGTTGAGGAAATCTCTTCTACTACCTGCTTTAGGCTGTTTAGTCATGAAGAGTTGCTAGCTTTTGTCAAACACCTCTTTTCTATTCTCCTGGTTGAAGGTATTTGTTATGCTAATATACCATAGTATATTAATGGATTGTCATATATGAAACAATTTTGCATTCTTCAAAGTGTGGACTTATTTATTTTCATATCTTGGTGGATGCCTTATATAGTATTTTGTTAAGGGTTTCTGCTTGGATATTCCTGAGGGTTAAGTTTCACTTTCTTGTCTTATTTTGCATTTTGGAATCAGGTTACGCTCCTACTGCTAATATATTTTGGAAAAGCTTGTGAAGGACTGTTGTTACTTTTACTTAAAAGGTTGTAAAGAATTCTTCAGTGAAGCCATATTAACTTATAAATTTCTTTGTTAGTAGATTTTTCATGACTCATTTAAGCTTTTACTTATCAAAGGATTATTCATGTTTTAATTTTTCTTTTTTTAAAAACAATTTTTATTGACATTTTTTGGAGTTTCACAACATGTACCCCAATTCCACCCCTTTCCAAATCCCTCCATATCCTTCCTTCACCCTTGCAGTGTTACCCCCAAAAATAAATTTAAAAAATATTATTTAAAAAAGCCACCCACTTCACTCTTCCATTTTTCCCACCTCTCCATCATGTCTTCATTCGACTTAGTGGCATTGGGAGCTGTGGTGTGTCATGCAATATAACCTTTTGTTTAATTGCAAATGCTCATTGTAATGAGTTGTTGTTCCATTTCAAGGCCTCTGGCTTCTGCTATACCATCAGTACCATCATTACTGGATCCTCTGAAACTTCTCTTGTATGTCTTTTTGTCCCAGTCATGGACATCCTGCAGCTCTGCTTCCACAGGACCAGACCCTTCCTGAGCTCCAGCAGATCAGATGATAAGGTAGATGTCGCAGTGGGCCAATGCAGTGCCCAAGAGTTTGGGCCTGAGTGGTAGCTGAGTTGGTCAGTATGGGCCTTGCTGGGATCAGCCCCCTTAGGAGAGGGGCAGAGTCAGCTCCCCTATACTCACACCATCAGGGTCAGCTCTCCTGCCCCCATGATGAAGGGTGAGGCCAGCTCTCCCAGGGCTAGAGTCATCTGGACAGCTCTACCATGTTGGACAGGGCCAGTTCTCCCACCGCAACAGCCAGCAAGGTGCAGGGCCAGATCTCTTAGGGTCAGCAAAGGGTGGGGCCAGCACAGCAAGGCCCTCAGATTCCAACACAAATGGTTTGCATGCCCCCTGGTGGTAACACAGGCTATGGACATCAATACAGACTCCAGCTACAGGTGGACACGATGAACTCAAACATAACCCTAAGTAGCAGTTCCTTCCCAGATAACACTGTTGTCCTGGGTGGCAGCACAGGCCACTCAGATCAGTATGGATCCCATGACAGCATGGCCCTATGACACCAACATGGCCTTAGGTGGCAGTCCATTCTCTGGGCATCTGCAAGGCCTTCAGAAGTAACAGGAACCACAGACATCAACACAGACCCTGGCTATGGTAGGGCCACAGACCCTGACATGGCCCTCAGCAGCTTAGGCCTGGACAGTACCATGGTCCTGGGTAGTAGCACAGGCCACCCAGATCTGCATGGCCCCAGTGGTGGCACAGCCCTTGGACACCAACATGGCCACGTGTTTCAATTTTTAATGAAATCAGCTGAAGTGGTTTTAAACTGCTATTACACCTAAGAATTTAAAAATATTAATTATTGTACATTTCAATGAAAGGCTATCTATGTACTTATTTTTAAAATTTATATTTACTTCTTAACTTTATTTTGTGAATGCATTATTCATCTTTCTGCCAGAAAAAGTAGCAGTGCTGTCTGTCTGTATATCTATATCTATCTATCTATCTATCTATCTATCTATCTATCTATCTATCTGTCATCCATTTGTCTGTTGATCTACTTACCATCTATCTTATATTTAGTTGTCATCACAATCATTTACATGTACCCTCTAACTGTCATTTTGCCTGTGGATCTATATAGATAGTTATTTACAAGAAATTCAATTACTTGACTTAGAACTCTAGATAAATTTGAAATGCACAGAGCAAGGCATTAAGGAGATCAGATTGGGACTTTCAGGTATGTTGTGTGATATTTTGATTGCATTCTGACAATAAAGTTTGCTTTGAATTAGAGAATAGAGCTAACCATTAGCTGACCAAAATTAACCATAGAGGTTTTGGAGGACTGAGGAAGAAATAAGGGAGGGGGGCTTAGAGAGGATATCAGCCCTTTTGGATTGAGGAACAGAAGAGAGAGGAAGTGACTGGCAGCATCTCCTCTTCTCATCATTCAGGTTTTTGACTCCTGATTTTGTATTGATGAAGAATAATTAGATAAACACATCACAGGTATAAATTGAGGGCACAATTTTTTTTCAGGGAACTATCAGTTGTATTCTTTAAACTTGCCAATTGATTGAGATGCTTTTAATTTACTTGAAAAGAGTTGTTTTGAGGCTTGTTTTTAAACTTTATTAGAATCAGATCAATATCTAGGGCTAAATTTGTCTGCTATTATCAAAATATCCTCTGAGGCTCTTGCTTGATTCTATGTGAAGTACACAATGGCATTCTAAAATTGTAAAATACAGCTTAATATCTGGTAGGAATTGCTGAAGTAGCAAGATTGCTATTCACAGTTGATGCCTGTCATTGTGGGAACATTTCCCATCCCTTTACTGTGTTTTGAGTCCATCTGACTGAAGAAAATTGTTCCCTTTGTTGTTTCAATTTATGTTTACTTCTGAATACTGTAATTAGATAACATTTTTATCCATTTGTAGTTATTAATTTGTGAATTTCCTTTTCCTTTCCACTGTCTTTTTTTATATTGAATTGCTTGATTTGTCTTTTTGATTTATGGAGGAGTTTTATGTATTCATTTGACTAGAGTAACATTTTTTACAATATCATATATATGTTAACTTTGTATAATGAGCCATTTGTGTATAGAAGGAATGCTTGAGGAAGATTTTGTCATTGTTTTGTTTTGAATTGAGACAGAGTTTCATTATGCAGCCCTCAGTGGTCAAGAACATTCTAGATAGGCAAGGATGGCCTGGAAGTCTCAGAGAGTCACTTGCCTTTGCCTCTGAAGTTCTGCTATGAAAGGTATATGCCACCATGCTCAGCATACAGCATGTTCACTGAAAAAAGAATATCCAATAGCCTTTATCCTTTTTCTTAATTCAACCACTAGCTATACCAAAAAGCTCAATTGTGATGATATTTTGTCTGTGTACTCCAATAAAGCTTATCTGAGGATCAGAGGAAAAATCCAGCCACTGTAGTAAACATAGAATTCAGGCAGTGATAGCACATGCCTTTAATCCTAGCATTAAGGAGGCAGAGATCCATCTGGAACAGTGTTCAAGGCCACACTGCGAACAGAGCCAGGCATGGTGGCACATGCCTTTAATTCCAACACTAGTTAACCATAAAGGTCTGGAGGTCTGTACAGACAGACAGGAAGTGATTTAGCTGGGCAGAGAGGAAATGAGATGGCAGGGACAGAAAGGCATATAGGCGTGGGTATACAGGAAGTAGGTCTCTTTGGAGGCTGAGGAGTCAGTAAGGTGAGGTTGGCTATGGCTTGTCCTATTCCTCTGATCTCTCGGTTTTTATCCCCAATATCTGGCTCCAGGTTTTTTATTAATAAGATCATTTAGGAATTCATCTTACAGTCAACTCATTTTAGAAAAGAAAAAAACTTCACACTCTGATTTTTCAAAAGATATATCTAGATGTTGCTACAAGATATTATAATACCACATTAATACTCACAGTTAGATGTACTCATTCTCATATTGATAACTGGTGTAATAAAATATTAACATTAAACTGGGATACTTTGTGACCATGTTGGATCACTATACAAGTCACAAAATGACCGAACCCCACCCCCCCACATCCTGGCTTATATGTGACTGATCCTTCTTTGCCAATGACTTTGGTGCCCTCAAAATGGGTAAGATGCATTTGTTATCCAGTCTTCTTATCACCTCCGGTTACTGACAGCATTTCATACTGACCAAAATTCTGCCTTCAAAAAACTTCCTCCAAGTTACTTAACATAAACTAAAATACGAATCCTTTCTATTGTCTTCTTATTCAGATGTTCCACAGTTACCATGTTTTTTTTCCTATGATGAGGAGTAAATCCAGCTTGCTGAATTATAGATGTTTCTGGTGATCACTAGCTATAAGCATATTGTGAAAGCAATCTAAAAAATACTGTGGCTTATAGTCTTTTTATTTTACTTTTTAGCCATTAATGTATTTTTACTAATAACTATTTATTACATAAAATATGCTATTTTTAAGTATGAAAAAACTGTAGATAGGACTAAATGGAATTATTTAGCATATATGATATTTCATACTATTATGTTAACAACACATGAAATCTACTCTCAGCAATTTCAAATACATAACTCAATTTACAATTTTCATGCTGTAAAATAACATCTCTTGAATTTGTGATTTGGGTGTATATAAAATTTTATTTTTTGATGAGTCCTTTTTATCAGAACAGGTCATTTCCATTCCATTAAAACCTTTCCTGCTTGACTATGTGTAGGCTATAAAATAATTGTGGGAAGTAAGCATTAGGGATTCTCTGTCCTATAAGTGAAAGACTATTAAGTTTGATGTGATAGAATCCAAATTTGCAATGTTCTAGAAGTTTGGTTTGAGGGAAATTCATTAATCCAAGTTTCAGCTTCTAATGTAAAGAAGATGTGAACTCTTACTTTACAGGGTATTCTCAGCATCAAGTGACAAAATATGAACAGAGCTTTCAGGAAACTATGCCACACTATTTAGGTATGAATCACTTTAAAAAATAATATCAAAGCTTGAAAGGAATGGAGTAAATATGCCTTTTCATCACTCCATTTTATTGAAGGGGGAAAACACACAGAAGGAGAATAGTTTACTTTAGATTAAGAGTAGACTTGTGGACTTGTAACTGCTGGCCTACCTGCCCCCTCTTGTTCCTGTGTTTCTTTCTAATATGAATTATTCTAGTAAATAAGCTGTGGTAGGTCACACTATCTTTCAGCAATAAACTCTATTGAGTCTGCCACAATTTTTCACCATTAAGGGTACCTGAGTATGAAAGTGTAGTTACACTGTAATAGTACACTGAAAAATTGTCAAACTTTTTGCATATAAATTATTATCAAGTTACTCCTGGTTTCCCTCTCTCTCTCTCTCTCTCTCTCTCTCTCTCTCTCTCTCTCTCTCTCTCTCTCTCTCTCTCTCTCTCTCTTTCGTTTTCTGTTTGTTTATTTATCATGATGACCCTCTTTTGTTCTCGGCAAAATTCAGTCTTATTTCATGGTCATTTCACTCGGCTGTAATTGGGTGCTATGCAATTTTGTTTGCTCTGCCCTGCAGTAAGAGATTTAAAAAGGAAGAAAATAAAATAATCTTGGAACCTGAGGAAACTATTCTCTTCACTGATTACAAATTGCTATCTGTTTGTTGGTCAGCTCTTTGTTCTGGTTACTTATTCTTTCTAACATGCCTGCCTGCACAAATCACAAAATAGAGGGATAAAAAGATCTTTTGGAATCAATGTTTGTTGTGTTCCAAGCTCAGTAACCATACGGAACACAAAAGCCCAGGGCCTTAACAGCATTTTGTTATTTTGCTTTATCCCTTAGTATTTTGAGTATGTCTTTTTATTATTGCTGAAGTGAAATTTTCATTGCAAAAGGAGATGGTGTGTGTGTAATTCACTAAGGGCATCAACATTGTTTAAGGAAGCAATAGCAATATTTTATGATACAGGCCAAGGATATGTAATCTAGGAGACTTTATAAATAAGCATTGATTCCTTCTGCATCTTCTTAATATCACCCATGAATGGATCACACAAACGTATGTATTCCTCTTTCTCTATCATATTGGAATTAATAGCTTACACAAAGGCTTTTGGATTATGGGAATTGACTTCACCACAGAATGATGAAACAAATTGTTAAGTATGATTTTTATGAATTTATGCTCTTCATTCTTGATTTTTAAAACATTTTTAGGCATATTTAGTGTCCTACTATGTTCTGGGAATGGTAATGCAGAATTAGTAAATCATAAGTTTTAAAATGATAGAAAAGGACCAGATAGTAAATGAAATTAACTAATTTTAATCTTTTACATTATATTAATCACATTATGGTTGAGTAAGAACAATGTCTTTATTTGGCACATACTGAGCTATTTATGGTTGGAATGATGTCTTAAATGTACAATAAAACTATGCTGGAGAAAAAAAAACTAGGCTGGAGAGATGGCTCAGTGATTAAGAGCACTGGCTGTTCTTCCAGGAGACCCAGGTTCAAGCCTATCACCTATATGGTGGCACACAACCCTCTGTAACTCCAGTTCCATGGGATGCAATGCCCTCTTCTGAGTCCCATAGTCACCAACCAAGCTAATGCTACGCAGACATACATGAAGGTAAAACACTCATACACATAAACCAATAAAAATAAAAATTTAAAGAAATAAAATCTTAAAAATCTAGTTGTGGAAAGACAAGTGAATAGATAAAGTATAAATGATAAGATATTGATAAATGTTGAAGTTTGGTAATGGTTACATGGGAGTTGGTGTTAATGTCAATATACGGGAAATGTAGAAAGTTGTGAGAGGGAAAAAATTCAAAACTAGTGGACATAGAGGTCAGTTTTACTGACAATGGAATCTAAAGAAATCAAATTATGCCCCTCATACTAGAGTTACAGATAACTAACTTACTTTTTAAATCAAGTACCATTATTCTATTTTACAGTTCAGGTAATTGTGTTTCAGGTAAGGTAAGGAAGTGCCTTGTTCAGGGCACTAGCTATGTGTCAGAGTCTGTAGTTTACTAAGTTTAACTTGGGAATTTCTGCTTATAATCCTATGCTACTCTGAGTCAAGAATAGCCATCTCCAGGTGCCTGATTTTGCTTTCCCTCAACCTTTCCCACTTTTTTTTTACACTGTGACCATAAACAAATGTATTAAAAACATATACAATGTATGAACATAGAAATGTGTATGTGATTATACACATGTATGTATTTTTCTTGCTTCTCAGTATGTCTCCTAGAATCATGATTGATAAATGACTGAAATCAAAGAGCAGAGAGAAATATTATGTTTTATGATAAGCCAGAAAAACCTGCTTCCTTCAGGCATGCTAAGCATAAGGCATGATGAACAGGGTGCTAATTAGCTCTAGCTCTATAGGCCTGCTGTCCTTTGTTGGAGGCCAAGAATGAAGGAGGTTAGACTGTGCCTAACAATATGGTCCACTGGCCTGATTACAAGGCTCCATGAGGGTTTGTGCAGCTTGAGCATATGGACATTTTGCAACATTTACAGGAGGAAATATTTGCTGCTTCCAATGATTTCCTGTTGAAAGCCTTTCAGTTTCTTCCCACAAGTGTTATTGGTTACTGTACACACACACACACACACACACACACATACACACACACACTCCACACACACACACACACACACACACACACACACACACTTAAGGAAACTATTTCATTTAAATTGTTACAGCGTCTCTAGAAGAAAATATGACAAATATAATTAAAAAATCGTGTGGGGGAAAAAAGCATTGATCTTGTGGTCAAAAATCTGAAGGTTAAGGACTCTTTTCCTCTGTGCATTAATTACACCTTATTCATATCGAGGAAAATTTTACTTTAAACTAATGCAAATTAGGTCTCCATACTCCATGGAATTTCAGCTGTTTCTGTAGAGAAAGTTCACTTTCATACCCTCTGAGGCCTCATTTTTTTCTTCTCTTCATAAAACTTATCCATCTACCTACCTTACCTCCTTTTTTCCAGTCATGTACCTCACTGAGAAAAAGGGAGGGAATGGAGATTACTCTAACCTTTGTGAAATCTTCAAGCCTCTATTTTGCAATTGATAATGTGGCACACTTTTCATCAAAGGGCAGTCAGTCCCTATCTCTTTCATCTATCCCAGTATCTTGCCCTTTCAGTTTACCGTCTTTCCGTTACATCAGTTTCCCTCCTTTGAATTATTTCTGCCAGCACCCAGATACAGTGCAGTATTTCAGGTTTTAAACATATTGGAAAATGGTTCCTGCACACTGTCTTTGTCACCATCTATGATATAGTTATCTGCTTTCCTCACTACAAAACTGATTGTAGGATTTGTGATGATTCAGTTTTTGCTTTCCAGCTTTCTTGCTGCCCCTTTCCTTCCTCCGTCCAGTCCGTGCCAGCTACCCTCCTTCCAGCCTCTCTCATGTGCCCCTACTCTCAGGTCAATAGTCTCTTTTTCTTTTATTATTTGCCATATATATGTGTGTGTATAAGTATGTACAAATATATAGAGAGATACCACCTGCTGAGTCTGTTTCTGTTGTTTGTATGTATTCAGTTTTAGGGCTGACCACTCTGCATTGGACAGACAATATGAGGCTCAGCCCTAAGAGAGGCTAATTATCCTCCTCTTAGCTCTTCAAAATTTCCCCCCTTCCACGTTAACATCTCCATAGCTCTGGTCTTGTTTATGCAGTCATTTCTAGGAGAGACTTTTACAACAGACTTCCTGGTATTTTGATGTTCATAGTCTTCCTACTTGCCTCTTCTGAGGTGTTCCCTAAGCCATAGATGCAAGACTGTGATGTACATATATTAATTGTGACTGGTATCACCACAGTCTGTTGATCTATGCATTGTTCACAGTTGTGGTTTTCTGTGATGCTCTCCATTTGCTGTAAGGGAAGCTTCTTTAATGATAGGTGGTAGCTACACTTATCTGTGGGTAAAAATATGAGACTTATAAAGTAAAAATGAATTATATTGCTCTACTAAATTGGTCATAGTAGATCCTTTTCTTAGGTCCATGACCTTTCTAGACCTGGGAAGCTGGCTAGGTTTTTATTACAGGCATGATTACCACCCTGCTGAATATCTGCTTAGATAGCTGTTGGTCACCACTCACAAGTGAGTGCAACTTATTGGACATATCTTGCCATGCTAGTAATTATTATGGTTCATTGATGTTGCAGCTGGGCAGGGCTAATTAATTGTTTCCTTCCCTTGGCAGCTTGCATGGTATTTTCTGGAACCATGGAAGCTAGACCATAGGAAAGAGGCTTTCAGAGCAGACCTAGCTTAAGTCATCTGAGTTATGTATATGAAGTGTGTGGTGTCTTCAATAATAGGGTCTTAACCCCAATCTTTGAGGGGCAACCCAGAGTATCTTGGTTGGATATCTCCTTTTCCCTCCTGTGAACTTCCCAAGCAGAAACTCTGATTTGTAGCTATAACTAAACTGTGCCACTCCTATGCACATTCTGTTGAGCCTGACACCAATGTCTTGAAAAATAGATGCCAAAATTTTTCCACCCCAAACTTCTTAGGTTTTGTTTTGTTTTGTTTTCCCTCCATTCTCATCCCTTTCACATAACATTATCAACAGCTGCTTAGAAATAGTTTGTGAAGAAGTGCAGTGGTGAAGTAGATTGGAAAGGCTGTTTTTGTTCAGACTTTATAGGCCCTGAACCCTCGGGTTTACAGACTCTATCTTGTAGGCCTCAAGTGCCAAATTTTTTAAAGCTGTTCAGTTTAGTGGAAACAGACTAGAATATGGAAGATAGTTGAGGCCTGGTGCATCAGTTAAGTGCTTGAATGTTGTAAAATCACAGCACTATAAACAGAACCTGAATTAGAAATCTTGTGGGAGTTTAAATATAAAAAAGTAATAGACAATGAGAGATTGACAGGAGCTGGTGAGAGAGTGACAAACAGAATTGTACTTCCTTATGTTTCTTAATCCAAATGACTTACAAGATAAAATGTTAATATTAATAATGAACACATTTCTCTCCAGGGACAGACTGACTGCAAAATTGGAGCTAAATTTACTTTTGTAACTACACTTAAATTGACATTATTATATATTTGTCTGATTGCATTTATGAAATAAGCACTGAAAAAATAAGTATTCTTGTATTCAGACTTACTCTTTCTTCTGTTTTGATCTTTGTATTGTACTAAAAGATCTCATTTTGCCTTTTCTTTGATTTTGACCAAAGGTATTGCAAGAGCAATGAAACTCTGACCTAGTTCTGTGGGCATAAAGAGAAAGGTCTAGAGTGAAAACTGTCTTGGAACAATAGATATAGTTTAAGATGTGTTAGGTTTAAGGTGCTGTGATGCTATCCCAGTAGAAACGGCAGTTGCGTAGGTGTGGTTGAAGGTCACAGGAGACTCTGAATGGTGAACACAGGTTGGGTACTCTTTCAACAAGCTGCAGTTGGTTGGAAAAATATACCAAGGAGCAGAGAATTGAACTGGGAATGACTTTTCACAGACAGCATAGGAAATAAAGCCAATCAAAGAGACAGCAGAGGTACAGGCAAAATGTTAGGGGGAAACGAGAGAGTGAATGACCAAAAGACACATTCTCATAGCTAAGATGCAGTTGTACTATATTGAATAACGAGAAAATGTGTCAAAAGAAATGAAGACTTGTAGCTAGAGTTTTCCTTCCTGGCCCACAGTCAGGGCAAATCTCTCTCACCCACCAGTCCCACAGCCGCTCAGACCCGACCAAGTAAACACAGAGACTTACATTGATTACAAACTGTATGGCCATGGCAGGCTTCTTGCTAACTGTTCTTACAGCTTAAATTAATCCATTTCTATAAATCTATACCTTGCCACGTGGCTCGTGGCTTACCGGCATCTTCTCTTCACATGCTGTTTGTCATCGTGGCGGCTGGCAGTGTCTCCGACTCAGCCTTCCACTTCCCAGCTTTATTCTCCTCCTTGTCCCGCCTATACTTCCTGCCTGGCCACTGGCCAATCAGTGATTTATTTATTGACCAATCAGCAACACACTTGACATACAGACCATCCCACAGCAAAGACTGGATTTTTGTAGTGATAATGCTCTATCTTAACTTCATTGGAGTGGTAAATACAGAATTATTATTTGAAAAGATGTGTTGATGTTGAGCATAGTAGAGAATCAAAAAAGGGAGAGACAAATATTTCTAGGTATGGAATTATCAAGGAAAATTACTTTTAAAGTAGCTTACTGTTTCACTTTGTGTAAAAATGATATGTGCTTATTATAGTTTAAAAATACCTTCAAATTACAAAAGACAAAGTTAAAAAACCCACAATAATTGCAACAGTATAGAAATAGAAAAGTATTTACCATTCCTGTTTGGATAAATATTTTCGGACTTTTTAATGAAGATACTAGGGAAATTGAGTTCCTGTCTTGGGGTTCTTAGTCTCTCTAACAAAATAATTTAATAATGGACCCAAAAGGAAAATGAAGGACAATTAGAGTTCAAAAGAAAATCACCAGGGCAGGCAAGCTATAAAACTCCAGGAGCTGTCTGACAGAGGAGAATAGAGGTGAGAAGGAACACAGGTCATGCCATGTTAGTTGGTGTGGAGGTCAGACACCACATGGTGGGGAGGAAGGCTTTAGAGAAAGAAGAAGGAAGCCCAACTTTTGGCAAGAAATCTCAAGGTGTTAAGGAAAGCATGCTTAGAGAAGAGACAGAAGAAAGAAAGAGAAAAGTTATGCTTTTATTAAAGATTCAAAAATGTGGGGAAACTTATGACCCTACTTGGCTGTTGCATGTAAGCTACTGCACTAGGGGTAGGAATTCTGGGAAGGAACAAGTACAGTAAATCATTAGATAACTGATTCTTCTGCCTGTCTATATTTAGTATGGCTCAAGGTGAGCCCACCTTCCTAGATGTATTCTCTTGGACAGATGAATGATCTGATCCAATCTCAATGTCAGATTCCCTGCCGAGGCCAGAGATTCTGGTCTCTCAACCAGGTGTGTCTTACTTTAACTCAAGTATTTCTAATTTTATTTTACCTCTCAAAACATAATCTTTATTGTCCACATCTTAACACCAAACACGAAGAAAAAATACTAGTTCTTATATGTGTGGCAAAAAATAAAAATAAAAGTAAAAATAAAAATGATACCAACCACCCAAGATTATGAACTCAATCTCCCACCTTGTTAGTTAGCACTTAACAGGAGATTCATGCATTGGAAGTCTTTGGAAGGAAAGCTCTGTACTGTCAACTCAAAGCAATTGCATCCCCTCTTAATCATGGCTCAGTTGTAAGAATCTCCATCACCTGCACTCAAATTTTCCTGTCTAAGGGAGATCAAGAAGAGTTTCACTGGATTTCAACTTGTCACTTAAAGGTTATAGATGTATTCTGAGCTGTGAGTTGTATTCATAATTCAGAATATTTACAACAGCCCTCCCAGAGTTCACATCATATTTATTTAGTTATGTAGTAGTAGAGTAGGACTAAAGAAAGAGGAACTAGATTAACCTATGAAAATTTCCAGTTGGCTGAGGAAGATTGGAAAGTCCTCCCTACGAGTGTTACACTTATAAAACCATAGCTTACTTGTGAAAAGCTCTGTAATCTTTGGATTCTAGAGAAGGTAGGTGCTATGTAAGTGATCTTGATGCTGAGGCCTCTGAGTTTTTTAATTTAGATGCTGCTCTAGCTCACAGCTGACTTTCATTCCATGAAGTACCTTTCTTTTTCATAATAAATGGTGTCTGTTTCTATTCACTATCTATGTGACCTTGGTCCAGTTTAGTGTTATGGGAAATGAGAACCTCAATGGGTGCCCTAATGACTCACATTTATACCTATAACAGTGGATTCAGATCTCTGCCTGAAACTCTCAGCTGAAGGATTCTATCTTTGGACTCTATCTTAAACATAACATATCAGAATTTAGGCTTTCATATAAGTTCATTGTCTCCCAAGGGCCAAGCAGAAGGACAATAAATAGATTAACCATGTTATTACACTCAAAGAGGTGAGGTTAACGAATCAAAACTATCTACTGTCAAAGTCCTTTTGACCATGTACACTGCCGTATTTTGATTCACACTATACAATGAGATACTCAAAAAACTCTTGCCTTGACTGCATTAGACTGAACAACAACAAGAAAAAAATCTATAAAGAACTAGCTTGCATTCAGGTTAGATTCAAGTGCAGGTATGGGTTTAGTTCATTCATCAAGGTTAGATAGTAATGGAACTTAAGAAACTTAAAAAACTACTACTTAAATAATTTTGAAAGAGTTGTGTATATGTGTGTGCATATACATCATTACATGGAGAATCATATTGTATATTATTTGATACCTTGCTAAGTTTTGTTTAATTATATGGTCTATGTGCAAGTATATATTGATTTTCATAATGATTTTTTTAAAATTTTATTTTATAATTTAATTTTACATATCAGCCATGGATTCCCTTTTTCTCCCCCCTCCCTCACCACCCTCCCCCCCACCTTCCTCCCAGCCCACCCCCCATTCCCATCTCCTCCATGGCAAAGACTCCCTTGAGGACTGAGTTCAACTTGGTAGATTCAGTCCAGGCAGATCCAGTCCCCTCCTCCCAGGCTGAGCCAAGTGTCCCTGTATAAGCATCAGGTTCCAAACAGCCAGCACATGCACTGAGGACAGGTCCCAGTCCCACTGCCTGGATGCCTCCCAAACAGATCAAGCTAATCAATTGTCTCACTTATACAGAGGGCCTGATCCAGTTAGGGGCTCCTCAGCTATTGGTTCATAGTTCATGTGTTTCCATTTGTTTGGCTATTTTTCTCTGTGCTTTTTCCAACCTTGGTCTCAACAATTCTTGCTCACACAAACTCTCCTCTTTCTCGCCAATTGGACTCCTGGAGCTCCACCTGGGCCCTGGCTGTGGATCTCTGTATCCGGTTCCCTCAGTCATTGGATGGGGTTTCTAGCACGACAATTAGGGTGTTTGGCCATCCTATCACCAGAGTAGGTCA
Organism: Peromyscus eremicus; assembly: GCF_949786415.1. Classification (NCBI taxonomy): domain Eukaryota; kingdom Metazoa; phylum Chordata; class Mammalia; order Rodentia; family Cricetidae; genus Peromyscus; species Peromyscus eremicus. The sequence continues at coordinate 119,933,076 of NC_081439.1, forward strand.
ATTCGGGCTGTATCTCGACCATTGCCAGTAGTCTATTGTGGGGATATCTTTGTGGATTTCTGTGGACCTCTCTAGCACTTTGCTTCTTCCTATTCTCACGTTATCTTCATTTATCATGGTCTTTTATTCCTTGTTCTCCTTCTCTATTCTTGATCCAGCTGGGATCTCCCGCTCCCCCAAGCTCTCTTGCCCTCGACCCTTGCCCTTCATTACCTCCACTCACGTCCAGGTTGTCCATGTAGATCTCATCCATTTCTCTGTCATTGGGCAATTCCTGTGTCTTTCCCGGGGTCCTGCTCTCTAGGTAGCCTCCCTGGAGTTGTGAGTAGCAGTTCAGTCATCCCTGCTTTACATCTAGTATCCTCCTGTGAGTGAGTACATACCATATTTGTCTTTCTGAGTCTGGGTTACCTCACTCAGGATGATTTTTTCTAGATCCATCCATTTGCATGCAAACCTCATGATGTCATTGTTTTTCTCTGCTGAGTAGTATTCCATTGTGTATATGTGCCACATTTTATTTATCCATTCTTCAGTTGAAGGGCATTTAGGTTGTTTCCAGGTTCTGGCTATTACAAACAATGCTGATATGAACATAGCTGAGCAAGTGCCCTTGTGGTATGATTGAGCATTCCTTGGGTATATGTCCAAGAGCGGTATAGCTGGATCTTGGGGGAGATTGATTACAATTTTCTAAGAAAGTACCATATTGATTTCCAAAGTGGTTGTACAAGCTTGCATTCCCACCAGCAGTGGAGGAGAGTTCCCCTAGCTCCACATCCTCTCCAGCATAAGGTGTCTTCAGTGTTTTTGATCTTAGCCATTCTGACAGGTGTAAGGTGGTATCTCAGAGTCGTTTTTTATTTGCATTTCCCTGATGATTAGGGATGTTGAGAAATTCCTTAAATGTCTTTCAGCCATTTGGGTTTCCTCTTTTGAGAATTCTCTGTTTAGTTCTATAGCCCATTTCTTAATTGGACTGTTGGGCATTTTGATGTTTAATTTCTCGAGTTCTTTATATATTCTGGATATCAGTTCTTTGTCAGATGTGGGGTTGGTGAAGACCTTTTCCCATTCTGTAGGCTGTCACTTTGCCTTGTTGACTGTATCCTTTGCTCTACAAAAGCTTCTCAGTTTCAAGAGGTCCCATTGATTGATTGTTTCTCTCAGTGTCTGAGCTACTGGTATTATATTTATGAAGTGATCTCCTATGCCAATGCATTCAAGACTACTTCTTACTTTCTCTTCTATCAGGCAGGTTCAGAGTAGCTGGATTTATGTTGAGGTCTTTGATCCACTTGGACTTAAGTTTTGTGCATGGTGACAGATATGGATCTATTTGCAGCCTTCTACACATTGATATCCAGTTATGCCAGCACCATTTGTTGAAGATGCTTTCTTTTTTGCATTGTACAGTTTTGGCTTCTTTGTCAAAAATCATATGTTCATAGGTGTATGGATTAATGTCAGGGTCTTCAATTCGATTCCATTGGTCCACATGTCAGTTTTTTATGCCAGTACCAAGCTGTTTTTATTACTGTAGCTCTGTAGAGCTTGAGATCAGGGATCGTGATGCCTCCAGAGGTTGTTTTATTGTACAGGATTCTTTTGGCTATTCTGGTTTTTTTTGTTTTTCCATATGAAGTTGAGTATTATTCTTTCCAGGTCTGTGAAGAATTGTGTTGGGATTTTGATGGGGATTGTATTGAATCTGTAGATTGCTTTTGGTAAGATTATCATTTTTACTATGTTTATCCTGTCTATCCATGAGCATGGGAGATCTTTCCATTTTCTGACATCTTCTTCAATTTCTTTTTTCAGGGACTTAAAGTTCTTGTCATATAGGTCCTTCACTTGCTTGGTTAGTGTTACCCCAAGGTATTTTATATCACTTGTGGCTATTGTAAAGGGTGATGTATCTCTGATTTCCTTCTCAGCCTGTTTGTCAATTGTATATAAGAGGGATACTGATTTTTTTGAGTTGATCTTGTATCCTGCTATGTTCCTGAAGGTGTTTATAAGCTGTATCAGTTCCTTGGTTGAATCTTTGGGGTCACTCAAGTATACTATCATGTCATCTGCAAATAGGGAAAGCTTGACTTCTTCCTTTCCAATTTGTTTCCCCTTAATCTCCTTATGTTGTCTTATTGCTCTGGCTAGAACTTCAAGTACTATACGGAATAAGTATGTGGAGAGCGGACAGCCTTGCCTCGTTCCTGATTTTAGGGGAATTGCTTTGAGTTTCTCTCCATTTAATTTGATGTTGGCTGTTGGATTGCTGTAAATTGCCTTTCTTATGTTTAGGTATGTTCCCTGTGTTCCTGATCACTCCAAGAACTTTATCATGAAGGGGTGTTGGATTTTGTCAAATGCCTTTTCTGCATCTAGTGAGATGATCATGTGGTTTATTTCTTTGAGTTTTTTCATATGGTGTATTACATTGATGGACTTTCGTATGTTGAACCACCCTTGTATCCCTGGGATGAAGCCTACTTGATCATGGTGGATAATTATTTTGATGTGTTCTTGGAGTCTGTTTGCCAGTATTTTATTGAGTATTTTTGCATCAATGTTCATGAGGGAGATCGGTCTATAGTTCTCTTTCTTTGTTGTATCCTTGTTTGGTTTAGGAATCAGGGTAATTGTAGCCTCATAGAAGGAGTTTGGTAATGTTCCTTCTGTTTCTATTGTGTGGAACAATTTAGAGAGTATTGGTATTAACTCTTCTTTGAAGATCTGGTAGAATTCTACGCTGAAACCATCTGGTCCTGGGCTTTTTTTGGTTAGGAGAGTTTTAATGACTGATTCTATTTCCTTAGGGGTTATTGGACTATTTAAATAGTTTATCTGGTCTTGATTTAAGTTAGGTATGTGGTACCTATCCAGAAAATTATCCATTTCTTTTAGATTTTCCAGTTTTGTGGAATAGAGGTTTTTGAAGTATGACCTGATGATTCTCTGGATTTCCTCATTGTCTGTTGTTATATCCCCCTTTTCATTTCTGATTTTCTTAATTTGGATGCTCTCTCTTTGTCCTTTGGTTAGTTTGGATAAGGGTTTGTCTATCTTGTTGATTTTCTCAAAGAACCAACTCTTTGTTTCATTATTTTTTGTATTGTTCTCTTTGTTTCTATTTTATTGATTTCAGCTCTCAATTTGATGATGTCCTGGCATCTAATCTTCCCGGGAGACTTTGCTTCTTCTTGTTCTAGAGCTTTCAGGTGTGCTGTTAAGTCACTAGTGTGAGATTTCTCCAACTTCTTTATGTGGGGATTTAGTGCTATGAATTTCCCTCTTAGCACTGCTTTCATAGTGTCCCATAAGTTTGGGTATGTGGTGTCTTCATTTTTGTTGATCTCTAGGAAGTCTTTAATTTCTTTCTTTATTTCTTCCTTAACCCATTGGTGATTCAGTTGAGCATTATTCATTTTCCATGAGATTGTACGTTTTCTGTAGTTTTTGTTGTTGTTGAAATCTAACTTTAAACCATGGTGTTCTGATAGAAAGCAGGAGGTTATTCCAATTGTTTTGTATCTGTTGAGATTTGCTTTGTGGCCAAGTATGTGGTCGATTTTAGAGAAGGTTCCATGGGGTGCTGAGAAGAAGGTATATTCTTTTTTGTTAGGATGGAATGTTCTGTAGATATAGATTAAGTCCATTTGAGTCATAACATCAGTTAAGTCCTTTATTTCTCTGTTAAGTTTCATTTTGGGAGATCTGTCCAGTGGTGAAAGTGGGGTGTTGAAGTCTCCCACTATTAATGTGTGGGGTTTTATATGTGGTTTAAGCTTTAGTAATGTTTCTTTTACATATGTGGGTGCCCTTGTGTTTGGGGCATAAATGTTCAGAATTGAAACTTCATCTTGGTGGATCTTTCCTGTGATGAGTATGTAATGCCCTTCTTGACCTCCTTTGATTGATTTTAGTTTGAAGTCTATTTTGCTGGATATTAGGATGACTAAACCCACTTGCTTCTTAAGACCATTTGATTGGAAAGTCTTTTCCCAGCCTTTTATTCTTAGGTAGTGTCTATCTTTGAATTTGAGGTGTGTTTCTTGTACGCAGCAGAAAGATGGGTACTGCTTTCATATCCATTCTGTAAGCCTATGTCTTTTTATAGGTGAATTAAGTCCATTGATATTAAGGGATATTAATGACCAGTGATTGTTCATTCCTGTTATTTTTTGGTGGTAGTGTGTGTGTACTTCTCTTCTTTGGGGTTTACTGCTGTGGCATTATCTATTGCCTGTGTTTTCGAGGGTGTATCTGACTTCCTTAGGTTGGAATTTTCCTTCTAGTTCTTTCTGTAGGGCTGGGTTTGTAGATAAGTATTGTTTAAATCTGCCTTTGTCTTGGAATGTCTTGTTCACTCCATCTATGATGATTGAAAGTTTTGCTGGGTATATTAGTTTAGGCTGGCATCCATGGTCTCTTAGTGTCTGCATTACATCTGTCCAGGTCCTTCTGGCTTTCAAAGTCTCCATTGAGAAATCGGGTGTATTCTGATGGGTTTGCCTTTATAAGTCACTTGGCCTTTTTCCTTTGCTGCTCTTAATATTTTTTCTTTATTCTGTATGTTTAGTTGTTTAATTATTATGTGGCGAGAGGACTTTTTTTGTCGGTCTAGTCTGTTTGGTGTTCTATAGGCTTCTTGTATCTTCATAAGCATTTCCTTCTTTAAGTTGGGAAAGTTTTCTTCTATGATTTTGTTGAATATATTTTCTGTGCCTTTGAGTTGGTATTCTTCTCCTTCCTCTATCCCTATTACTCGTAGGTTTGGTCTTTTCATGGTGTCCCATATTTCTTGGACATTTTGGTTCATAACTTTGTTGGCTTTCGTATTTTCTTTGACTGATGAATCTATTTCTTCTACTGTATCTTCAATGCCAGAGATCCTCTCTTCCATTTCTTGCATTCTGTTGATTATACTTGCATCTGAAGTTCCCGTTCATTTACTCAGATTTTCTATTTCCAGCATTCCCTCTGTTTGTGTCTTCTTCATTTTTTCTATTTCCCTTTTCAGGTCTTGGACTGTTTCTTTCATCTGTTTCATTGCTTTTTCATGATTTTCTTTCAGGGTTTTATTGTTTTCTTCTGCTTTATTTGTCCTTTCCTCTAGTTTTTTATAGCGTTCTTCCCATTTTTTGTTTGGCTTTTTCTAAATTTCATTTGTGATTTCTTCTATATAAGCCTCTACCCTCTTCATGATGTTGTTCATAAGGTTGCTTTCTTCTGCTTCTTCCATTTTGTGATGTTCAGGTCTAGCTGTTGGAGGAGGGCTAGGTTCTGGTGATGCTGTACTGCTCTTCATTTTGTTGTATGTGCTTTTTACTTCTGCCTTGATGTCTGCCCATCTCCTTATGGATTCGTTCTTGGTCTTATCAGTGCTCTTGGTCCAGACAGAGCTGACAGATTCAGGAAGCCTCTCTCTCTTGTCCAGATGGGAGCTCCGGGGGGCAGGATGGGAGCTCTTGTGCAGATAGGCGGTCTGGGGCAGAAAGGGAGCTGGGGGCTGGTCTCTAAGTCTCAGGAAGTGCTGGGGCCTTGGACGGATGGGCGTAGGGGCAGAGCGTGGAGATTGCAGGGTCTGCTGGGGGTCTTAGAGAAGGGGAACCTTCCTGGTGGGGGTGGAGGTGATCCTGCCTGATGGCCAGAACCTGGGGCCAAGTTGGGCAGGTCTTCCCTGGAATGGCTGGTGCCCAGGGAGGGGATCCAGGGGCAGACCTCTCTGGGTATGACCCCAGGCACTCACCTCTTGTCTAGATGGGAGGTCCAGGGCCTTCATAATGATTTTTAATGGTAATATAATGTCCCTTAATTGTTTTTTCAAAGTTTTACTAGTGACTACTTAGGTTGTATCCAAGATTTTGCCTGTGTAAGGAACATGGTGGAAAATTTCTTCATACATGAATATTTCTTACAAAATTTTCATTAATTTATTTTTAAACCAACAATGAATGAAATATTTTTATTTATTTTTTGTTAGTTCTTATATCAGGGTTCAAAACACTATAGTGCACAAGTCAAATATCAGCTGCCAACTTTTTCCCCCAAATAGTTCTACAGGAACAATACTCCTTCATTTTTGTGATGCCTTTCAGTGCTTTCACTTGGTAACAGCTGAAATGAATTACCTATTGAGTGAGCCTATATGGCCCATGTGTACCAGTAATACCTGGTCCTGTGTAGGAAAGGTTTGTTGACTTTTTTTTTTTTTTTGCAGTGGTGGGTTTCCAGACATGATTTCTTTGTATAACATCCCTCCTGGCTGTCCTAGAACTCTCTTATATACTAGGCTGGCTTTGAACTCACAGAGATCTGCCTGCCTCTGCCTCCCAAGTTCTGGGACTGAAGGCATGGGCCACCACACCTGGCCAGTTTGTTGATTCTTGATACAATAAAATTTGCTTATATTTAAACTTAATATAAGGAGTATTTTAACAGTAAATCATTATGGTAAAGCTGACTGGGATTAAGAATAGCTATTGAAGCTATGGAAACCCATCTCTTGGTGAATATGAAATGAAGACCACCATAATGGTAAGTAACATCATTCTGTAGGATGGTGTACTGCACTACATAAAGTGGAAAAGTGAGCTGTGCACCAGCATTTATCACTCTCTGCTTCCTAACTGGGGGTGCAATGCATGGTGATTTGAATGAGATGTCCCTCATATGCTCAGACATTTGAATACTTAATCCCCCATGGTGTTCCTGTTAGAGATAGTTTATGAGGTGTGGCCTTGCCAGAAGAAGTATGTTACTTTGGGAAGGCTTTGATGTTTCAGAAGCCATGTACCATTTCCAGTGTGCTCTCTGTTTCTTGCTTATGGTTCTCAAGATGTAAACTGTCAACTGTCCCTGTCACCATGCCTGGTGCTTGCTGACATGCTTCATTGTCTTGATGGTGATGGGCTCTTATCCCTCTGGAACTGTTAGCCTCAGATAAACTCTCCTTCTATAAGTTGCTTTGGTTATGGTGTTTTATCATAGCAATGTAGTGGGTAGCCATTCCAGCTTTGATCTGGAAGTTCCAACCCCTATTGAGGCTTCAGTAACAGTCATGCCTACAAGGAAGGGCTGAGAGAGGACCCTGAAGACCTGAGATCCAGATGCGCCAGCTCTCTTGGGTCCTGGACCCTGGATGCTAGAGCTAGACAGAGGAGAGTTCTCCAGAGAATATCCCCGGACTGTGCCACACCTTTCCCAGAACCTGTAGCCTATCCCTTCACTTGTTAGTTACCCCACAAAATAAACCTCCCTTTTAACTATGTGAATTGGCCTTAATAGTTACACCAATACAGCAATAGACAAGTAACTAATATATAGTGTGACCTATGCTCCTGCCTCAATAGCTTTATCCCATGATAGACTGTACCCCCAAGTTGTTAGTCTAAAACCTTATTAGTTACTTGTATTGTTACTGTAACAAAATCTCTGACAAATGCAATCTCAGGAAGTTAGTCATGGTGGCATCAGCTTGAGGTAATTGTTTACTTTGCATCCCTAGTAAAGAATCAGAGAGGGATGAATGATGCTGCCCAGCCCTCTCTCTCCTTTTCATTCAATCCAGGCCCTGACAAGATAGAATGGTACAGTACAGAGTTTTTCCTTAAGAAGAAGTGTAGCTGGAGTTTTCTCTCTGGGTCCCGCCAAGCCCCAGAATTCCCTTAGCCCACTTATAAAATAAACATACAGACGCTTATATTATTTAAACTACTTGGCCATTAGCTCAGGCCTATCATTGTCTAGCTCTTACTCTTATACTTAGCCCATTTCTATTAATCTATACTTTGCCACGTGGCTCGTGACTTACTGGTACCTTACATCTTCGTTGTCCTGGCAGCGGCTCCAGGCAGTCTCTCCCTCTGCCTTCCTGTTCCCTTAATTCTCCTCTCTGTTAGTCCCACCTATACTTCCTGTCTGGCTACTGGCCAATCAGTGTTTATTTATATAGAGCGATATCCACAGCAAAGAGGCTTCCATGTCAGGATGCAGGGTGGCCTCAAGGGACAGGATCAGAATATTAACATTTGTCTGTTTTAATTATTATAAAATGAGGTGAGTTATGGGAGCAAGTGGGGGAACAAGGGTGCTGAATTCTTGAGGCTACTTCAAACTCAGCCCCTTTCTCTCTCCCTCCTGTTTTTCCTTCCACGAGGTGTACACCCCTTGACCCCTTTCTCCACTTCTTTCTTTCTTTTTTTCTTTCTTTCTTTCTTTCTTTCTTTCTTTCTTTCTCTCTCTCTCTCTCTCTCTCTCTCTCTCTCTCTCTCTCTCTCTCTCTCTCTTTCTTTCTGCCTCTTCATCTCTCTATTATAATTAACTCTCCACATGGATGCAAAAAAAAAAAGAATGGCATGGTACACATTTATTCCTCTTTTGAATAACCAGTCTAGAAAAATCCCTCACATGTCCAGAGAGATTTGTTTCTATAGTGAGTCTAAATTCTATCCAATTGGCAGTCAAAAGTAGGTTTTCAAAGCTTACCTCCATTAAGTTGCTTTTTGTCAGTTATTTTTTACAGCAAGAAGTCGCTGATAGAAGTATCATAATGCATGAGTGTTTTGTGACTTGATTTTCTTCCTTACATCTGTTGATTCATCCACAACCAAGTTCTGTTTTTTTACAATGAGAGTTTTTTTTACAATGAGAGACTTTTAAAATTGCTATTATTATTATTACTATTATTTATTATTATTATTTGCATCCCGACTTCAGTTTTCCCTCTCTCCTCTCCACCCAGTCCCTTCTCCCGCCTCCCCTCTGCCCACTCCCCACACCCTCTCCTCCATTTATACTCAGAATAGGGCAGGCCTCCCATGGATTTCAGTCAAACAGCATATCAAATTTCAGTAAGACCAAGCACCTCCCCTCATATTAACAAAGTCCTATTTTCTAATACTTATATATCTTCTTATAAATCACTTCATTATTAATCTCAGAAAAATGTATGTGGGTTGGACTTTTATTTTTAATTTACCATAAATATTACATTTTCATTGAGTTAGCATTTCAGTTAATCACAGCATATACCTTATTGAAAATAACATATTAATTTGGGCAAAATGATACATAATAAAATATTAACATTTATTTAACATCCATTTCTTCATGAGTTTTGTGGAACTATTTCTGCCCTTGTTCACTATTATAAACATAATTATTATAAATTGTTGGAATTAGGCAGTGTTAATTATCAATTCTATTTTCATTTTTTGCTTTTGTTTTTAAAAATCAAAATGACAAAGAGAAATTTTTTCTAAAAGTATGAATACATGATTTGAAGGAGACTCTTGAAAATTATCTTTTATGGCAATTTCTGTTTATTCTTTGATGCTGTGTTTGATAGTCCAAGTTGCATAGTTGATAACTGCTAGTTATTTGGTTTTCTTAAAAACAAAGCATCAGAAACCACCTTGTTTGTAAAAGGATTTTCTTTTTTTTTCTTTTTTTTTTTTTTTTTTTTTTTTGGTTTTTCGAGACAGGGTTTCTCTGTGTAGCTTTGCGCCTTTCCTGGGACTCACTTGGTAGTCCAGGCTGGCCTCGAACTCACAGAGATCCGCCTGGCTCTGCCTCCCGAGTGCTGGGATTAAAGGTGTGCGCCACCACCGCCCGGCTTGTAAAAGGATTTTCTAACTAGTTATTGGAATTGTTCACTTAGGATGTTGTGGGATTGTAGTGTTGTTTTACTCTTGTGGTTGGGACATCTTTCTCCCTCCTCAGTACTTTCACTTGCAATTATAATACTTTGTTTAATACCCAACATTTCATATGTTTCTTTTATATTGGTTATACACCAATAAAATACTGGGTTTCAAAAGGACATTTTTGCATATATATATAAAACTTTGAGCATATTTTCCCCATATTAAACTACACTCCCATTTCTCACCCCTTTTCTTCCTGTTGATTCTTTCCTGGATAATTTATTTCTACTTTCATGCTGTACATACATACAAAATCTTTGAATCTACATAAAAATCTATGTTTGCTAAATACAGAATATTTCTGATCATCTTTGTGAGTATGTGGTGCTTCTTTCGCTCTCTTGTTTTTTTACCTGTATTTAAAATAGAACTCACTTACAGAAAGCGCACAAACAGGTTGCATGCTATAGAATACTGCCACTCAATCTTAAATCCTTCTGTATTGTTCTTTCCCATCCCCCACCCCTACCTCCCTCCAACTAACTCAATTGAGACATCTGTCTATCATTATAGGGAACCATCAAGTGGTCAAAGGAGAAACAAAACCAAAGTCAGATGGACAAAAGGAAAAAAAAAACACTGCAAAGCAAGGTCTGGAAGAAGGTTGAAGGAGATAGAATCAGATCAGTTCCACCATTGCCAGCTATTAGACTTGGCAATAGAAGAGTTTCTCTTTAATCCACTTAGAGAAAAAAGACAGGAAAAACACATTTGACCAGTCATTTAAGCAATGTTTTATCAGAGAGAAAAACAAGCTGTACTAAGACTTTCCTACTAGATGCACATAGTCTCTCTCTTCCTCTCTCTCTCTCTCTCTCTCTCTCTCTCTCTCTCTCTCTCTCTCTCTTGCTCACTCGCAGGAGATGAGATCATGTGTCTGAGTAAGTGCTGTTTAGAGGAGGGTGGATTTGTGCACAGGAAGAGTGTGAATAAGATTTTCAGAAGTTACCGAAAAGGAAGACCCAAGGAATCAACACATTTTCTTTGTGGGGCTGTGGTATTTTGTTTTGAAAGCTGAGCTTGGAATGCTAGTGTCATATATCACTGTGAGTCTTATTGATTCCATTTTTAAAATTGCACCTGCTAGGGAGTTGTTCCAAAACACACATACCAAATTAAAGCACAAAAACCAATAAAAACATAACAAGAGCTGAATGCTGCAAACTCAATTGCTTATTAAAAAACCATTAGCCTTAAAATGTTAACTTGTCAGAAAACAATTCCTTTCTACTAATGTCAGCTTTGAAGGTCAGCTAATTGGAAATATACAGAATTAGGACAGGCAGGCAATTCAATAAAACAGACCCAGCCATAGAAGAATCATAGCTCTAGGCCCCACTGGTGGAATTAAAAAGGCATTATCAAGCACATGCCCACAGATCAGAGCTCCCATTAAACCAATGATAATTCCCATATTTAAAGTTCACCTGTAATAACTTAAGTCCCCTTTTAAAACATACAGTGTAATACAATATTTTAATGTCTTTTTAAAGAATATACTCAAAAGATTCTATGTCCCTCTCTCCCTCACCCCCCCACACCACCCGTATATATGTGCACATTCATATTTATTGCAGCACTTTTTACAACAGTTAAGAAGTAAAACCACTCTAGATGTCTATCAGTAGATAAATGATAAAAAGATGTGGTACATATGTACAGATGATAGAATTTCTCAGCTGTAGCAGAATCTTAAATGGTCATATTAATAAGAGCAAACCCAGAGCCAGGTATTGGGGTGAATGCTGGAAGATCAGAGAGACAGAACAGGCCACAGCTTCCTCACGTCGCCAATTCCTCAGCTGATCCTGTTTCCTCAGACTGGAAGCCTCTGAGTCCTCATCCAAATAGATCTCAGCTGAACTGCTTTTTGAAAGCCTGAAAGCTTAACTGGCCAAAAGCTTCTAGTTTCTGGTCTTCATGCCTTATATACCTTTCTGCTTTCTGCCATCACTCCCTGGGTTTAAAGGTTCACTTTCTGGGATTAAAGGCATGCTTGGCTATATCCTTGAACACACAGAAATCCAGGTAGATCTCTGCCACTGGAATGCTAGGATTAAAGGTATGAGTGCCACCATTTTCTAGCCTCTGTATCTAGTGGCTGTTCTGTTCTCTGACCCTGGATAAGTTTATTAGGGTCCACAATATTTTGGGGAACACAATACCACCACACTCAGCCAGAAAGAAAAATGAAATCTGGATATTTGCACGCAAAGGAATCAAATTGCAAATAATTATATTAATCAAAGCAACTCAGTTTCAGAATGACAAACACCTTTTGTTTTCTCTCTTATACAGATCTTAGATTTGTGCATGTGTGTGTGCACGTGCACATGCATTCCTGAAAGCAGAAAGAGGAGGAGGAAGAGATGTGAATGGGAGGGGAGGGGGAACCAGAGAGTAAATGGAATACATGAGGCACAAAAATAGAAAGAGAAACTATCTGCTAATTTGTGTTTTTGAGTTTGGACTTATGTTGAATTGAGTATGATTATTGAAGTCTTAATCAACATTCACATTGACAGGAAAGAGCCAAACCTGCTAGTGTCTTTTGTCCTGAAAGAAATGTTTATTATAAATGCTTTAGGCTCCCTGAAGACTTGGGAGAAGAGGCCTTCGAAACTGATGCTAGTCGAAGTTTTGCTTTAGTTCCCCATGGCTAGGAGAGCTGCAAATTGACTTGTTGGGGAGTCATCTACAAGATTATTGAATAGATCATGAAAAGGAAACAATTATATTTCAAATACACTCTTTTTTGCTATTAACTGAATCATAGAGCTTGAATTAGGTGACTCCAGCCTGGTACTTTCTTACCATTCTTATTCAGACAGGAGACTGAAGATCTTTTCACCAAGCCATGACATAACCAGAAACAAAATGGCAGTATAGACATTATTCCTATGAAGCTTGATTTTTTTTATTGTTTATAATTCTGTTATAGTCTTCATACATTTTGGTCCTAAAATACTTTAGTCTTTGAGTGTATATAGTGGTATGCTTAAAATGACCTTGGCTGGATCAACTACGGTTGTCAGAAATCTCACTGAAGTTGAAGCAGATCTGAAAAGATAGGAGATTAGGAAGAAAGCAGCATTGAGCTCAATGACAAAGGTTTGAGTTTCCTGAACACTTCTCTGTTCTTATCATACTATACTCCTCTTCCCTATAAACTCCACAGTAGCCTTCTCTGATTAGAAAATGGCTTTGAGTTATTTATGTAAACCAACTACAAGGTACAGATGAATTGGAGGCACCATAAACTACCATGTCTTTTATGTACAATTCTATCCTCCTCTGTACCAGCTTGGTATGCACATGTGATCTAAATTGTTCCATCTCTACTACAAAGTAGAACATTTTATGTTTTATGCTTGCTCTTTAATTCTTTGTTCCAGTAAACACACTGAGTCATTTCCTCTCATTTCTTTTCAATAACTCTTCAATTCATATAAATTTGGTTTTGTCCTTACTTCATTGATACCTCTTTCATTTAGGACATTAATATGATCTGTGTTACTAAAACCAATGGCTGTTTAACCATTTTCATTTGTATCCACACATTAGCATCACTTTTCTTCAAGGGTAGAGATATACTAACACTCCAAAGCCTTTGGAATTATTTCCTTATTCCTCAATGCCTGCTATTTTCAATAGTCTTAAAATATGGCTGTTTGGAGAGATTAGCTTAGCACCGAACACAACTCTATCATCCCAATAATTACTGCTTTCTGTTGCTCTCTTTAAGCATCCCAAAGGTTCCATTACAGTAATTATAGCTGTTGAATTGTTTTTGTTTTGTACATATGTATTACCTACCTTCTATAACACATGAATCTTTATGTGGCAGAGGTCAATACTCCATTTGTTGCTATACCACCAGAATCCAGTATGATGTTTGACATTTTATAGTTATTTAATTGACTTATTGAATGGCTTGGCAGATGGATGAGTACTGATGGTCTCACAATCTTTTTCAGTAGTCTTGTTAAAAAACCCATGCCAGTTCTCCATCTCTGAAATGATTCCAACCTCTGTTTCTTCCTTTCAGTCTCTGCATCCATTTTCCTTGCCCTGGTCGCAATCACGTTTTGCTTTAACCATTTAATGAAACTGATCACACATCTGGCATCTTCTCTGTTCCACAGTTCAGCTATTTATTAATTTTATAAGCTTTATAATTTATATGCTTTGTGAGTTATAGCATCATAAGCTTCTTTCCATTCTGAGCTTATTATCTTGCCTGTGTCCTTCAGTTCTGCTTGTGGGTCTGTTGTATAGCAGTTTCCTAAATTCAAACTTTCCCTCCAGGAATGGAGTTCATGAGACTCAGGAGACAATAGGTCATATGTTTGGGAAAGCAGAAATTTTCAACAGATTTGAAGGCTTCTTGCAAACTTTATGAAAGGAGTAAAGAATTACCAGGGGAAGAGACACTGAGCAGTAAAGCTGTAGATAGGACATTTCTTGGACCTGTGGAGTTGCTTGGGAGTTGTGCTAGCCTGAAAGAGCTCCAGGCTAATGGCTGTCATGTGTTGTCACCCATGTTGAGGTTGGCTTTTCAGTTACACAGCTTCTTAAAATAATCCCTGCTATGGTAAGTGACCCCTCACCTGTACTTCTGTTAGAAACCCTAATAAAAGTGCATTGCTTCTTCACATTGGATTCTTGTACAATTGTTAACTTGTTCTGGCCTGGGTTCTCATTCTTCGGGGTGTGTGTGTGTGTGTGTGTGTGTGTGTGTGTGTGTGTGTGTGTGTGTGTTTTACATTCCCTAGAAGTGTCTGTTATACAACCTCATCCTGATATTGAGCCCCAAGTATATTACTCTTCTCTTCATCATTTCCATTGCTATTCATTTATATAACATTTTTTGTAGCTTTGCAAAGGAATCCAAATGGCCAGATATATAATTTTTTTATTTTTAAAACTATTTCATAATCCTTCATAAATAATTAGCAAGTAGCAACTTATATAGCTTAATTTCCTTAAATTTAGCAGTTTTCAATCCTGGCTTTACTTTAAGGTAGCCTATGGTATTTTCAAACTTCTACTGCTTGAGTTCCATCTTCCCTCATATATTCTGATTCAGTTTGTCTGCAGGAACTCAAGTACATTATGCTTTTTGAATTCCCTGTGGTGGTTAATCTTTATTGTCAGTGTGACTTGATTTAAATCATCATGGAAACAAACCTCTGGGTCTGTCTGTTAGGGAGTTTCTTGATTGGGTTAATTGAGGTGAGGTTAGCTTCATGCTAAATATAGATGGTACTAGTCCTTGAGCTAGGGGCTGTGGTAAATAAAAATAAGTGAGCTCAGTGTGCATATTTATTACTTCCTGCTTCTTGGCCTTGGATGCAATGTGTCCAGCTACCTCAAGCTCCCACTGCTGTGCCTATGCCATCATGATGGGCGGTACCTTGTAACTGGAGCTCAAATAAATCTTCTTTCTTTAAGGGGCTTTTGTCAGACATTTTGTCCAAGCAGTAAGAAAGACAATTAATACAATTCCCGTGGGAATCTTGTTTGCTGCCAGTTCTGAGAATCAATTCTGTACGTATAAAATTTCCACTTAAGGTCATTTTAAGTTACTTAGAAGCAGAATAATTAATATAGCTGTTCAGGAGCTTTGATTTTATTCTAGCATTACTTGTTTTTCTCTCTCATGAAGCTATAAGCTTAACATGTGAGCACTCCACGCTCAACCCCCACAGTGAATGCCAGCAAATCTCCACACTTACAGAATATCAATTAGTATTCCACTGGGTACTAGCTCTTCCAGATATATTTTTAACAGCTGGAGAGGATTGACATGCCATGTGTAATCTCTATCAATCATGGTCCAATCTCTGAGTAAACAAAATGCATGACTGACATTTAGACACTTCATGCTTTATCCCCTATGATCTTTTTATCTTCTACTTTCATCTTATACCAAGCCCGATTCTCCTTCCAGCTTATGCACCAGTCACACTGAATTATGACATAATCCTACTAAGGCCAATACTACTCAGGCTTTTATGTTCCAGGCACATGGTATTTCATCGTTTTGGGCTTTCCTTCCCTTATCTGCCTAAAAATTGATAATCATTTTCCCATATCAATCGGTTGTATTTATACATACTCTGTACATTCAGGTTATATGATTTTTATTGCAAAAAGCATAGCTTTTTATATCTTCAAAAGACTCTTTGATTTGATACAGTTGAAGATCCAATTTCCCCACTTCTGATCAAATGTGACACAGTGGAAGCATACTGAGACTTCAGTGTCTCCGACTGTACCATCCAAGTTCACTGTCACACATATCCTGTCTTTCTAGCTTTCCATAATATTTTCATATTCCCTTTAAACATAATTTGACATTTGTTTCCCTTTAGTCTAAGATTCCAGTGATGCAGGGCAATATCTTTTTCATCTTTTATCTCCAAGCTTAGCACAAAATCCATTCAGTTGTAGTTACCTGGGGAAAATTTTTGAATCTCAGATGAATTTGCCTGTAATGTAAAAGTTATAATATACTGAAGCTTGGTAAGCAGCTTGTACTTGTTTGTGTCTTCTAACTTTGACTCATATGCTTCAACATTTTACCCGTAATTTCATTTTTGGGTCACAGTGTGAACATCAGTAATTATAAAAAGAAAGTGAGGCATGATGCCTCAGACCTATAATGTGGAATTTGGAGGGGTAATGCAGGTGGACTTCCATGAGCTCTGGGCAAGCTTGAGCTGCATAGTGAGACTTAGGTTACAGAGTGATAACTTGTCTCAAAAAATCTGATTTGCTCCAATAAAATGCCAAAAAATTTATAAGTTGAGCTGTGATAGACTGAATCTGAAGTTGTGTAATGTATACACACATAACCACTATTAGTGAGGCTCTATCTTCTTTCCCAAGATTTTCTTCAATATTTTAAGTATATGTTATGGAAAGACAGTAAATATGTTGTCATCAAATTATTTTTAAAGCACATCAGAGCTTAAAGAAGATTATGTTTAGATGACAAGGCTAGCACTCAGCAAAACAGATAAAATACCTTAATACAACACCGAAATTTCTGAACACTGGGAAGAAAAAAATTGTAGTTTCCAGAAGAAGGAGAAAATATGCTAACTACAAAGATTGAAGAATCATATGGCTTAATCATTTTCAGCATCATCGATAAACCAGATGGCAATTGAGTGATGTTTTGAAAATTATGAAGGAAAGTGATTTTTATTCTTACGTATCTGTGTGTATTTATCTATGTATGTATGTATTATATTTATGTATGTATAAATTTATAAATACAACCTAATGAATTCATTTAGTTCTGCTCATATGTGTTTAGGACTGTCCTCTTCAGATTGTTGGGTCACCTACTGGGGGCTCATCCTAGGAGAACACTGATTCTGCCCCTCTTGCCAACCATTAATTACCTGTAGCTCCTCATCTAAAGGTGGTGCTTTCTGAGAATCCCGTTATCCACACTGGCATGTCAATTAGTGTTTTCATCTTTAAAATCTCATTTAGGCAGCCATACTGTTGAGATTTCATGAGGGTAGCCTCCCTATCATATATACAAAACACTAGCATGCAGCAAACATCCTGGTCCCCTGGTTCTTAACATCTTTTCACCCCTTCTTGCCCAATGTTCCTTATGCTTTAGTTTTTGGGGTTGTGTTATTGATGTATCAACTGGGGCAAAGCACCATTACAACTGGATTTTGTTTGTTTTATGTTTTTTTCCAGTTGCTGATTGTTGTAATAATGTTATCTGCTGTTAAAAGAAGCTTCTTTTATAAAGGGTGAGGACTTTTATCTGTAGATACAAGGATAACTATTTAGAATGCAGTTAGAAATTATACTGGCTTAGGAAAATTGGAAAAGTAGGTTTTCCTCTAAGACCCACTGCTTCATTAACCATAGATAGTGGGTTAGATGAACAGTGTCTGGTATGAATTCTTTCCTGTTGAGTAAGCCTTAAATCAAATTAGCTGGCTGTTGGTTACTTCCAGGATATAAGTACCACTATTGCATATTTCCAGATATTTTGCTGCTGTGGTCATTATTGTGGTCCATAAGTGTTACAGCTGGGTAGTACTATTGATTGCTTTCCTCCCTTGGTAGCTTGCTTTCTCCCTCTGGAACTATGAAAGCTAGTAGTCAGGGAGGAAGCTTTCTGGTATTAGATTTCTCTGTATCATTTGAATTGTGATTACTTTCTTTTGAAAGGCTTTTTCTTCTGTCTTTATTATACCATGTCTTTATTTTTACTTTCTTTCTTTGTATTTGAGTCTTATAAATGAAGCCCTCCCAACCATCACCCTACTATCTTTGTATCTGTGCTCTCTCATTTGATTTCTAATATATCATATTGTACTAAAACCAACATGCATCTTGAATATTTCTTCCTTTTTAGCATCCAAAATAATATCTTTCATCAGATCATTGTTCTAGTTAGTGTTACTATTGCTGTGATCAAACACCATGACCAAAGAACTTCGGGAGAAAGGATTTATTTGGCTTGTGCTTCCAAATCACTGTTCATCATTGAAGGAAGTCACGATAGGAACTCAAGCAGGGAAGGAACCTGGAGGCAGGAGCTGATGCAGAGGCCGTGGAGGGAGTTACTTACTGGCTTGCTCCCTATGGCTTGCTCAGCCTGCATTCTTATAGCACCCAGGACCACCAGCCCAGGTATAGCAGCACCCACCATGGACTGGGCCCTCCTCCATCAATCACTAATTAAGAAAATGCATTACAGCTGTATCTTATGGAGTCATTTTCTCAATTAAGATTCCCTTTTCTTCAGATTACTCTAGCTTGTATCACATTGACACACACTAGCCAGCACATACATATTCACCAATGTTCCCAAGCCTCATTACCTTCCTGTGTTTTCTATCTTGATCAATAACAAATTCTAGGCAATTAAGTTAGCTGTTCAGAGTTGATTTTCAGTCCCTATTTATCCTTCCTAATCTTAATTATTTAGTCACTTTATTATTTTGGTATTGCTACTAGGACAAATTAATGTAGACTTACCAGTTTTAAATAATGCAAATTTGTCACTTTGAAATGTCTACTATTAGAAATACATATTATGATCACTGGGTCAAAATTAAGACATTAGTATGACAATGTTTCTTTCTGAAGACTGTATGGCAGAGCACATTTTCTTCATCTTTCCAGTTTCTAGATGCTGTCCATATTCCTTGACTTGTATTCTAAACATGTGATGGATGGAAGAGCCTTTGTCATATATATAATTTTAACAATCTTCCATAGTCACTTATCTCTCTAACCCCAACTCCTTGGCTCTCGTCCACTGTCTAGGACTTTAATGATTATACTGAGACACATACAAATAATCCAAAAATTGTCTTTCTATTTTAAGTCAGCTCATCTGAAATTTTAATGCAATCTTCTATCTAAATTCACTTGTGATACTTAAGACAGTATCTTTACTGATTCTGAAACTCAGAGTGTAGACAAATTTAGGGGATCATTATTCTGTCTATCATAGTCCCCAGGTCATGTTCCAGTAACAATGTCTTGAATGTTTCCTGCTTTGTTCTTGCTATTGTGGCACTAATACAAACTCTGGAATTTGTCACCCAGATTAATGTAGTGCATTGCAAACTAACTCATTTCTACACCTCTGATATCTTTATCTTTTATTTTTCCTTCTGTTAAGTTTCAAGGATTCACATACTAGAATAAAAGGTTGGGTCATGCTCAACCCTACTTAAAATCTTTTAGCAGAACATATAAAACCATTTATGTCACAACATTTGACATCTTCATTCCCCATCAGTCATATAAAAACACTTGCCTTTTCTTGAATGTACTATGCTCTGGCATGCTTTTTACTTTACGACTATACTTCTTGAAATCATATCCCCGAATTTCTTCATAACCATAGTCTGCCCATTTTCTTCTCACCTATCTCCAGTAGTCATTCTTGAATGCGCTCACTGAGCCATTTTTAATAGTGTCTCTATTAATTATCTTACAACCTTTTCCAATCTTAATATTTTAATTGGCATATCTAAATAATTCATGTCATCAAACTCAAACATTTCATTGTACTCTTTATTATTTCTTTCCTGTTTCTAATTCTGTGTAGATTATTTGATCTTCTCCTACAATTTCAACTTGGTTTATTTACAGTGTGTTTTTAAGATTCACGGGGATCGCCCAATGACAGAGATATGGAATGAGATCTACATGAACAGCCTGGACATGAGTGGGGGTAGTGAAAGGCGAGGGTTGAGGGAAAGAGAGCTTGGGGGAGCGGGAGATCCCAGCTGGATCAACAACAGAGAGGGAGAACAAGGAATAGGAGACCATGGTAAATGAAGACCACATGGGAATAGAAAGAAGCAAAGTGCTAGAGAGGCCCACAGAAATCCACAAAGATACCCCTACAACAGACTGCTGGCAATGGTCGAGATACAGCCTGAACTGACCTACTCTGGTGATGGGATGGCCAAACACCCTAATTGTCGTGCTAGAAACCCCATCTAACGACTGAGGGATCTGGATGCAGAGATCCATGGCTAGGCCCCAGGTGGATCTCTGGGAGGCCAATTAGCAAGAATGAGGAGGGTTTATATGAGCGAGAATTGTTGAGACCAAGGTTGGATAAAGCACAGGGACAAATAGCCAAACTAATGGAAACACATGAACTATGAACCAATGGCTGAGGGGTCACCAACTGGATCAGGCCCTCTGAGTGGGTGAGACATTTGATTGGCTTGATCTGTTTGGGAGGCATACAGGCAGTGGGACCGGGTCCTATGCTCATTGCATGAGTCGGCTGTTTGAAACCTGGGGCCTATGCAGGATCACTTGGCTCGGCCTGGGAGGAGGGGACTGGACCTACCTGGACTGAGTCTACCAGGTTGATCTCAGTCCGTGGGGAAGGCTTTGCCCTGGAGGAGATGGGAATGGGAGGTGGGCTGGGGGGAAGGTGAGGGGGGCGGGAGGGGGGAGAACAAGGGAATCTGTGGCTGATATGTAGAACTGAATTGTATTGCAAAATAAAAAAAAAGAAGAAAAAAGAAAAAAAATTGGAAAAGTAGATTAAAAATTCCAATCCAGCTATTTGTGAGAAACTCACTCCATATTCATTTCATTTCTTTTGTTTATGTCTCCATCAATGGGGTTGCTAGTAGTTCTAGTTTTCATTTTTGCATGAACCTTTATACTCTTTTGTGCTAATGCATCCACTAATGTACATGCCCATCCTAGTGGTCAGAGGTTCTCATTTTTTTGCATAATCTGTAGCACTTGGTACCTTTGTCTTTTAAATTTTTAAATTAGATAGAATTATATCATTTTCCCCTTCCTCTTCCTCTCTTCAATCCCTTTAAATGTTCTTTCTGTTGCTCCATTAGGAAACTGTGGACTCCTTTTCTTTAATTGTTATTGTTACATATATAAATATATACTTACATGTGAATGCATGACTTTTAATAATAGTTAATAGGTATCTTACTGAACTAACGGTAAGTTATATTATACTATCCTGATAATTAGTGATATTAAACACATTTCCGTGTGTTTGCAAATCATTTGTATATCTTATTCTGAGAAACATCTATTTAGGTCTGCTGTTATTTTTAATGAAATTATTTGAATTTTTTGCTACTGAATCTTTAAAATTCTTATTATTCTAGATCTCAATTAATTATTAGATGTATTCTTTTTACACATTTTCTTCCATTACAGTTCTCTTTCTTTACTTTGTTGCTTCCTTTGTTTTAAAATTTTTTATAAACTTTGTTATTTAAAAACTTGCAAATGAATAAAAAGATTGCACTCCTGAATTAACCAGACCTCAAGTCTATCCAACACAATAAGCTTTTAGACATTTGGAATAAGCATTTAGAACAGAAACTGTGGCACTTCACATTAAACATTACACGTTCAATATTGAATATATTTTATGTACTTATCCAGCTCCAAAAAATCAGGATGTGAATGGAAGAGGAGGTGGAGAGGAGGAGGAGGAGAATCTGTAAGCAGAATATATTGTTTGGAAAAAAATCTATTTTCAATAAAAGAAAAATAGAAAAAAAATATTTTGTAAAAAATCCACAACAAAATTAGAACTAGAAAACGAATACCTTTCTATCTTTCATAACTTATTATTTACTTCCTGCACTTAGTACTTTGCTTTTAAGTTTGACATAATCCAAATGCTAATTTTTGCTTTTGTTTCCCATACTTTTGTGGTCTTGTTAAAAAACAACAGCAACAACAAAGAAACAAACAATACTCCCTTCTGTTTCCATTGTCTTGAAACATTTAGTATGTGTTTTCTTCTAGTATTTAATTGATTCAGATCTTATATTTAAGTGTCTTTTGTTTAAAAAGTTGTCTTTTCTTCACTTCTTCATGTTATTTCTGCAGCTAAAGTGCTAGTAAAGACTATGTGGCTGAGCTTGATACTTCAGGCATAAAATCACTCCTATTTGGGGATCTGAGGCAAGTGGATTATGGGTTCAAAGACTGCCATAGATAGAGAGGAAGTGCATAGCTAGCCTGAGTGACAGAGTGAGACTTTGTCTTAAAATTAAAAAAAAAATAAAAAACTGATGAAGCCCACTGGTGGAGTATTTCTTGGGTTTGACACCTCCCCTCGAACCACAAGGGGAAAAATGTGGTATATATTGTGATGTATTTTTCTGAAAAATACCTCTTGCCTTCACGGAGCCTGAACTTCTTCCATGTCTTCCCACCAAATTAACAATTTGCCTGGAGTTCATTTAATATTATGTACTTAATCTGCTATTCTACTGTGTTCTCATCTTGTTTAAATTTAATCTGTCTTTAAAAGAATGATGTAACTAACCTTACTATGCCTTGGATTTTCCAAGCAATCAGCTTTTACAACTTAAACTAAATGCATAGCTTTAATTTTAAGTTATATATTCTTCCTTGCCCTGACCCAGAATAATGTTTTTTTTCCTGTGTGTGTGTGTGTGTGTGTGTGTGTGTGTGTGTGTGTGTGTGTTACTAATCATTTGCTCAAATCAACTTATTGGTTAAAAGAAACCTTAAACAAACATGTTGGATGAAATATGTGGATATGAGTTAATGACAACCGTGTGAGGTTTTGAGTGCTATTCTGGGTCACTTTGGGTTAGTAGAGTAACTTCTTTCCTTGTAATACTATGTGGTAGGTTGAATAAAAATGTCCCCCCATAAGCTCATATATTTGCATGCTTAGTCCCCAGTTAGTATTTGTGAAGGATTAGGAGGTGTGACCTTGTTGGAGTAGGGGTGACTCTATTAGAGGAGGTGTGTCACTAGAGGTGGAATTTGAGGTTTCAAAAATCCACACCAGGCTCAGTCTCTCTCTCTCTCTCTCTCTCTCTCTCTCTCTCTCTCTCTCTCTCTCCTGCCTGCAGATCAGCATGTAGCTCTCAGCTACTCCTCTAAGATCTTGCTTGCCTGCCTGCTACCATATTCCCCACCATGATGACTAACCTTCTGAAGCTGTACAAGCCCCAAAAGTAAATATTTTCTTTTGTACGAATTGTTTTGGTCATGGTGTCTCTTCACAGCAATCGACTAGTAACTATGACACACTCTGTTAAAGATTTTGGTAGATAAGTATTCCCATACCATGTTTTTCTTTATGTGTGTGCTGTTAAAAAAATACATAACAGAACCCTTTGTCAGGAAGGGGCACAGCAGACAATCACAATAGATAGATCTAATATGCGCATTAGGCAGGAACCACAGACTACAGACAGATAGAAGGCACTATGCTTAATGTCATTGAATCCTAGCAGCTCCCTCAGGGGAGGGGGTGAGAAAGCATGGTGTCAATTGCACAGATACCGGGAGTCAGTTGAGGCAAATAATGAACTCCTTTATTCAATAACAGGGAAGGCCTTATATACCCTCCTCCCAGCAACCAGTCTGTGTGGTTGTTCCTCATTGGCTGGGCACAATCAGGAACTCTGATAGTGCCTGTTGCTAGGCCCTCAGGCAGACTCCAGGTTGGCTCATAAGGAAGTATGTTATGTGCATGCCTTGGCAACTGCTCTGAGTCAATTTCCTCGACCCTATGGGCCTGCCCTACTACAATGTGGGACCTAAATTAAAAGGCTTCTGTAGTGCTAAGGAAATAATCCAGTAAAGGAAAATACACAGATAGGAGAGAAACTTTTCCAGCTATACATCAGACAAAGAATAAGATGCACAATATATAAATAACCCAAAAAAGTAGTTGACTAACACAAAACAGACTTCACGTATGTGCACATGCCTGTGCATGTGTGTGCCTTTCTTGTGGTTCTTTTGTTTTGCTACTTTTTATCTTTTTGATTTTTGTTTATTTGTTTGTTTTGATATTTTCTGAAAGAGAGAAAGAAAATGAAGTTGGATGGGTAGGGAGGTGGGAGAGTCTGGAAAGAGTTTGGGGAGTGGAAATATTATGATCAAAATATAATGTATAAAACAAGCCAATAAAATGTTAACTAAAAATGACAAAGTTATGTGAGCAAGAGCCAGTAAGAGACCAGTGAATCAGTGAACATGTAAGCAACTTTCTTCCACAGTTTTTGCTTCTTTTTCCTGCCTAAGTACCTGCCTTGACTTTCCCTGATGACCTGGAAGTGAAGTCCAAATAAACCCTTTCTTCCTCTAAGTCACTTTTGGTCAGAGTGGTTTATCAGGGCAATAGAAGATAAACTAAGACATGTGATGATGCACACCTGTAATCCAGGACTCAGGAATCTGAGGAAGGAGGGTCAGAAATTCAAGGTCAGCCCGGACTATATGAGACTCTGTTTCAAAAGACAAAATAAAGAAAAATAATAACAAAAAAAGAAGATAAACTAAAACACTCCTTAAGGCAGGGTAGAACCTCATGAGGCCTTTCTTCATCCATGATGAAAAATTGAGGAGCCTCATTTTGTGTAGGTAGCCAAAGCTGTGGTGGGTTCATGACTGCAATGATCATATTTTACTAGAAGATAGTATTTCACAGTGCTCTGGGTAAATGGTGTACTTAGAACACATTTTACTTTTCAAAGCTACAAGGGATAAGATAAGATGGCCATTTTTATCTGCCATTTGCCTAACACAATGCCATTCAGATATTTCTCATAAACTGACTAATAGAATACCAGACAGTCTAGGTTAATAGATTTTACCATAATTGTATATTTTATTACTTGGCTAAGACATACAACCCAATTTTCTTGGTTTTTGTATTCTGTCAAATGGGTTTGAGTTTGATTCTCTCAAGTTAGAATAGCCCAAATTTACACCTAAAAATATATGCATTCTATTCAAGATCATGTAAATGGATATTAAAGTTCCTGAGGTATTATTTTTACCATAGCTCCTTCCCCATTTTGAAAGATGCTGAGCATATTTTAATGGGAGCTCTAAAACCCACCCATTTTCCACATTTGCTAAAGAAAATTGACTTTAAGAAGTCTCCCATTCACTAGCAGGTAATGGAAACATCTTCCAGAGACCAAGAGCTTCATTTCCCTCTTACTTCTGTAGCTGGATCAGCAGTTACTGCTGTACTTGAGCTGTCTAAGGCTAATAATCCTGGAGCTGAGGGGAAAAAAGACCTTCCTATTTAATAGCAATCTCTGTCTGATAATCACAAAATGGTTTCTGGGTCAGTTATGTGTCCTCAAGGCAAGACCAAAATGCCAGCTCAAATAACGTGGCAATTGGAGTGCCTTAATAAAGTTATTTCTATAAGATACTCAGAGCCACCTGTCTGAAAATTGCAATAGATTTTATCTCAGCTCCCAACTAATCTAAATGCCTTATGTCATATATTAATTTTAGAATTGCAACCAAGTTCCAAGAATGTTGGTGGTAAGTATAAAATTTGATAGTCCCCATTAAGATGAGTACTGTTAAACATCTGGCTTATGAAGATGTGTGCAAAGACTACTGATAGTCTAAAAATAGGGCTTTATCTTTGAGGAAGTTCAATTTAAATTCCTATACCCATGCAGTTCTAATACCAGAAAGAGTCTCTGTTAGAAATCTTATCTTAGAATTAAAGGATCAAAAAGATGGATACGTTTTATTTCCTTTTAATCAGAACTTAATGCTGATACTTATAGTTTAATGAGGATTCTTCCTTTGCTTCCATTTCTACAATTCACTGCTTTAAAATCTTTGAAAGAACAGAAATTTTTTTTAGATATATTATCTGCCAGTCAACTCTGAGTTTATAGAGGTAACAGTACAGTAAGCTCACTGACAAGCATCTGAGGCCTCTGACTTTCCCACTTAGGATATGAGGGATATAGGCTGAGGAAGTCTTTATAAGAAAAATTTCACGAAACTATGGGATATCTAAATGTGCTAATCTAAATATTTAAATATCTAAATACAAGTGTCTAAATTGGTAACGTTTATGTGTGTCAAATATATCATGGAAAATCTGTCAGTATGCCTCATGTATTTAATTCTAGTTCAGGGAGTTTATAGGAATGTGACACATGTAGAATAAGAAAATTCTAAACAAAAATATCTTTTTTCTAATAAAAGGCTGTAAGAAATGTGCAATGAAAGCACTGAACTGGACCACTCTTTGGGTAGAAAAAAGTTTATTTAGAGAATCAAACTACTGCGCTGTCTCTCAGTGAGTGCAGAGAACAGCTGCTGGAGGGGAAAATCTTTGCCAGGTTTAAGGGGACAGGTAGCAATAAGTGGAGAGGTGTGGTCCAGAATAATTTGGTGTCTTGACCAGCGGGATCTTCAGCAGAGACCCTAGAGGGGGGAATGGCGAATGAAAGGGACAAGAGACACAAAGAATTGACAGCAAGACAGTATTCTGATGAAGCTGCAAAATTTTCTTTTTCTCAGGTGGGTTTTATAGTAAGCAGACCAGGAAACTTTCTTTGGAAAAAGATTAGGGGACTGCTGAGTTGCCAAGCAACCCAACCAAGCAACCTAACCACAAAACATTGTTACTAATGGTCACTGTAGCAGAAAGGTAAGGAAATGTTAAGTTATTTTCTAATAACTCAAGGACTTGTGCAGGCATGTCAAAAGTTTCTGGTTAGTGGATCAATTCTGGACAACAGAAACTTAACTCAGACAGGCAATATGGCATGGCTCTTAAAATTGTCCTCAACAGTTTTGGATTTAGCAAGGCGACTTGAATCTGTAACCGGCTGTAAGGGAATTAGATGCCTTTGCCTGAGGTAGTTGACTATTAGGGAGGATAAAGGAGGCAGTGGCGTTCCTGGTATAGAGAAACTCACCTCATGGGATTCCTGAGGATAGGTGAATTTAGGTTTCTGTTTACCTAATAACATTCCTTTTGTTTATCCAGAGTTCTTCTATTTAGGACACTGTCACGAGTGCTGTCATTTGTAGTTCCAATCTGGAAGTATCAGATTTTATCTTGGGCACTATATCATTCATTTTATTTTTCAGCAAGTATTTATTGTATGGCAACTGCTGCTGTGAGGACCAGCATTCAGCAGCTCAGGAATTGAGAGGGAGCCATGGAGTCGGTGGATTAATCACTCAGTTGCCTTTTTACCTAAACGAGTAAAACTTAATTCTCTGGGGCTGGGGGTGGGCAAAACTTAACTCTCTGGGCCCAGTGAAAATGAGAAAAACACATACCTTCAGGATTTCTCTGTCATCTCTCTTTCATCTCTTTATTTCTTTTCTTACCTCTATCCAGATGTACCCCTTCTGTGTTTTCTTAATTTTTCCCTTACAGTTTTTATACCCCAGCAGAATCCTTCAACCAATATAAAAATTACAATGTGGTTATATTCTATTTTTAAGTGAATGGTTACAATAAATACAAGTAAAAAACAACATGTTTTCCATATCCCTTACATGATTTAACATTTTTATGTATTACAGGTAAAAAAGTAAATTATATCCAAGAACCCACATACATTTATGTATAAGCAACTTGTTATAGATTAACAGAGTGTAAGTAAACAAGGTATTTTTCTCAGGCAGTTCTTTTACTGGCAAACTGCATTTGTGGTTAAAGGATCAATCACTTTATTATTTATCTCAAAAGGTAATCTTATAAAAACTCTTAAAAGAACCACAAATCTAAACTTTTATATATATAAAATGGTCAGTCAACTCTACTTTCAATCCTCAGGGTTCATACCCACTCATCAACATTTTTTTTGTATCAAGAAGCTAAGGGCAGAAATGGGTACAAGGAATTAATCATCTCCTTTGATCACCAACCCTAGCAAGAAAGGCACATCAGCCAGCAATAACCAGTCCTCAGTTGTTCCTAGTCCCTGACCTCTATGAGTTCTTTGTTCAGCTATTAAAAGTGTGTCTTTCTAAACTTTAAATTGTGCCCCAAGATTTTCTACCTTAAAGCCGTTAACAAAAACACCTTAACCTAACCTTACTAACAATTCTACATGTCTAAATTCTAAGGGTGCTGGTTGAATCATTAATCTGCTCCAGGAGAAATGCTTGGAAAAAGTTAATCACTATTATTGTAAGTATCAGTAACACTGCCCAGTGAAGGGCTAGAACCTCCCTGAGAGTTTTCCTGCAACCCATAGATTATGATGGATGTAGTATCCCTGAAGGCAACAATCACAGCTATGCTCAATAACAGACACTTAGTCCTTGGGGCTTTGCCTCTCCAAGTTTCACTCAGGCATGTTTTTGCCAATCGCCCATCCATGTTCCCTGAGTTCCAGTGCTGCCTGTTGGTCCTCTTGCATGATCCATGATAGGCAACTACATCTGAAATGCTATTCTAGAAACCAATGCTACAGCAGCCTATAACATCTATTTGTCTCAGAACTTAGATTATAAGAGAAAGAAGTAGACAACAAGCAAGCAAAAAAAAGTTGTGTAATAATTGAATGGGGCCTAGATTTAGATGAAGTGGAAAAGGAAATTTTGAGGAGAAAATGGCAATTCATTAAACTTCTGAAGGAAGCCAGGAATTGAACCATACCCCTATCTGAACAAGACCATTTTAAGCAGAGGCAGTAGCAATTTTCAAAGACCCTGAAGCAGGAACATGTCTGATATTTCCAGAAGGTCACAATACCTGAATAAATTGATTGAGCAGAAAAGTAGTTTAAGGGGATGTCAAAAATAGCAGAGAAGCATTCATAACCTCATAGAGCATTTTAAGGACTTGGTCTTTCTTCCTTTTCCTCAACTCCCTACTTCCTCCCCTTTCTCATCTCCTCTCTTTAATTTTCTGAGATAGGGACTATTTTGTAGCCT
Source organism: Peromyscus eremicus (assembly GCF_949786415.1). Classification (NCBI taxonomy): domain Eukaryota; kingdom Metazoa; phylum Chordata; class Mammalia; order Rodentia; family Cricetidae; genus Peromyscus; species Peromyscus eremicus. The sequence continues at coordinate 119,962,010 of NC_081439.1, forward strand.
AGGCTGGCCACAAACTCACAGCAGCCCTCCTGCCTCAGCTTCCACAAACTCACAGCAGCTCTCCTGCCTCAGCTTCCTAAGTGCAGAGATTATAAGAGTGAGCTAAACTACCACCTGTAGTTTGTTCTCTCTCTCTCTCTCTCTCTCTCTCTCTCTCTCTCTCTCTCTCTCTCTCTCTCTCTCTCTCTCTCTCTCCCTCCTTCCTTTTTGAAGTGCTGGGGTTGGAACCTAGTAGCTTTTACAAGCTAGATAAGTACTTTACTTCTGAACTATGCCCTTAACTCTGAATTTTACTATGAGTGACATTCAGATTCACTAGTGAGTTTTAAGCATGGAAGCAAATGTGGAAGCAAAGGGCCAGATCAATCCTTTATAGAAGTGACAAAAGCAAAAGAAATGATATTTTGAATCAGAATGATGCCACTCGAGGTTGTGGAGAATATGTCATTTTCTGCATATAATTTGAACTTAAAATCATCAGGATTTATTGAGGAACTATGTCATGTGAAAGGATAGAAAGTTAATCACAACAATGTTTTTCTTAGCTTTTGAATTTGTCATGTATTGTTGTAGAGAAAAGTCTAGAGGAATAAGATTGGTTTCAGGGGAAGACAGAAACTCAATTTGGGATATAATTTAGAAATATCTGTTACTTATTGGTAATGATGGCGTACAAATACATGCATCCTTCTGTGAACAAACTGCCTCAATTCTTACACTACCACTCAGCAACTATATGACCTTGAGTGAACTGGTCTATCTGTGCTCTGTCTCTGTTTCCTTGTCTTATTTCTTGGGGTTATTGAAAATGATTAAATGAATTAGTGTATGGAAAACTGATTAGAAAGAAAAAACCTGGCAAACAACAAACACCTATCTTAGATCAGGATAGCAAATCACTGTAGACAGGAATTCATGACTCATATTTATGGAAGCTTAAATTCCAAGGCAGAGTACCAGCATGATCAGCTTCTGGTGAGGGCCCTGTTTTAGGCTTCAGACTTCGAGTTTCTGATTGAATGCTTGGTGGAGATGAGAGGCATGTGTGTGTAGAGGGGTGGAGGGGGGCAGAAAGAGATCATTTTAGAGATCATTCTCTCATGGCATCTTTTCAGAAGGGTACTAATCCCATTTATCTGACACTCATGTGATGTACATTGTCATATGATTGTGTCTTTGTCATAGTTTGTCTAATAATCACCAAATACTATTAGTATCAAAGTAACTTTAGAACAATGAGGGTTAGTGGTGGCCTAGAAGTTATAGTGCTATTTTCTGGCAGAAAGATGCTACTACACATCCAATACAACTGTTTTTACTTAGGCATTCTTTTCTAATTTTTTTTTATTTATCAAAAAAGTCTTTTATCTAGCTCTTTTTCTTTCCTATTGATTCCTATAGTAATTAATTAACCAACAATACTAATTTCATAAAAATACTGTAATATTAATAATAATAAGAAGAAAAATCCAAAGTCCTTATTATGAGCAAAGGGCCCTGTGTGATAAGCCTGCAGCCTAACTCTCAGAATCACCTAATACCAATGGTTCTAAGATGTGCCTACTTTTCTTGTGCTGCTAAAACATGCTGAGTTGTCTTGTAGCTTACAGTCATTCTAGCTTGCTTTCCACATATCTGGAACCCCCATCCCCATCTTAGATTTCCATTAGAATTCATCACAAATATTTCTAGGACATTTGCTAAAATGTAAACTTCTCATAGATGACCACCCTATCCGAAGTCACAAACAGGTATCACTTTATGAATATATTAGCATATCTTACTTTATTTTTCAAGAACTGAATTATATGTATGTATATGTCCATGTGTGGCATGGGCATGAAAATGCAGATGCCCTTGGACACCAGAGGCATCTAATTTGCTGGAACTAAAATTATAGGCAGCTGTGAGCTGCCCAATGTGGGTGCTGGGAACTAGGGTCCTATGGAAAAGAAATAATCAGAGTTTTTATATACTGAGCCATATTACTAGCTCCCAAGGGCTTGGATTGTTTTTGTTTTTATTTTTGACATGGTCTCTATAGCCTTGGCTAGCCTGGAACTTGCTATGTCAGATCAACCTGGCTTCATACTGACAGAAATCCCCAGCTTCTGCTTTCATAGTGCTAAGATTAAAGGTGTGTGGCACCTCAATCATTTTACTTTTTATGCATACCACATGATTAAAAGGAATTGAGAGTGAACATAAACCACTAAGATTTTAATGTGTATCATTTTATTAATATAGTCATGATTGTGCTCACTGTTTTTATGCTCCTTTGATTGTAATTTAAAGACATCTGTTTTAGGCACTGCTCCCAATAACACTTGCTATTTAGCTGTTGTAGATCAGATTGCTGGTATCAGTAATTCAATCATTTCCAACTGAATTATATATGTGTGTATCTTCAAGGGACTTTTTACATGGATTATTTGATGATTAACTTTATGTATCAAGCTCACTGAATATAGAGTTCCAAGATAATTGACTAAGCATTATTTCTAGTGTTGTCTGTGAGCATCTTTTCAGATGAAATTAGCATTTGAATCAATATACATAGTAATGAAGATTATGCTTCCCAGTGTGGGTGGACATTATTCAGTCCTTTGAGGACCTGAATAGAAAGTTTTAAAAAGGGCTGAGGAAGGAGGAGTTAACTGTCTGATTGCTTTAGCTGAGACATTGTCTTTCCTTTGGACACAGACTTAACACCATCAATGGTCCTGTTAAACAAGACTTCTGTCTCAGACGGGAACTTTCCTGGGTCTCCATTTTGTACAAGGTAGCTTATGGGACTCCTTAGCTTCCATAATCATTATACCCACCCACCCCCACTGTGTGTGTGGTGTACATACTATTAACACTATTGGCACTTTTCCTCCTGGAGAATCCTGACTAATAAAGATGAATTATTTCTTCACCCCTTTGGTTCATACTTATTTTCTTTCGTCATTGAAATATCAAGTTAAAGTTGTCTTTTGCAACTGATTGAAGGACATGCACACAGGCAGTTGCTTCCCCTACAGAGTAAATACCCTAGTGTAACACATTGTGAAGTATATACTCAAAGTCACCCTGAAGCCTAAATCAGTTCTGTGCCAGATGATTTTCCAGACCTGCTTTTGAGCAAATAATGAGTGTTCTTATATGGTTGTTTTTCATGAAACACTATTGAAGCAATGATGGATTTAGTTTCTTGGTCTTCAGCAAGTATTATTAAATGAATACATGTGCAATGGGTAGTTAATACCTGTTACACTGTATGATTAAATGGCACTTTTGGTTAAAATACCTTATATTTTCCATTAGGACTCATCATGTTTCTATATAGAATATATAATTAGAGGAAGATTTAGAATGTTGGAGAAAGTTAGTTCTTCTTGCTACCTTTGTGAATGTCACAGTAGTCAATTTTTAGATTAATAGAATGCTTAGAATGTCCAGGAAATGATAATCTCTGATTTAAAGACTGTGGCTTGAAAAGATCTCTGGTTAGGGTTGCTAGCCTATAGAATAGATTAAAAGTTAATAGGCTGAAAGCCTAGTGAATTTACATGTGCTATGCTGCCAAAGACACAGAAATCTTATCCAAGATCCCTGATGTCATGTTATATAGGCTTGTACTAATAGTAAGCAGAGTCATACATCAGTGACAAACCCGGAAGAAAAATCTGGACAATGATCATCATATATTTGATTTGTAGGAAAATTCATGAAGAAAATTTTCTCAGAATAGAAATATCAGTAGACAGCTTTGATGATAAGAGAGCAAAATTCACTCATAGGGCAGGACACCCACTCTATTCTAGATAACCAAGATTGATATAATATATAGAACAATTAATATTTTATTTTATGTCACTCTTGTTTTCTAAAACTAAGTTGTTTTATTGCAGTTATTCTATTCATCATATATCATGCTATATAAGCATGGTTGGAGTAATTTTGATCCCATTTATTGCATGATCTAGAGTTCCTGTACATGGAGTTTAATGCATTAATCAGATGAAACTGTGGAGCCTCTTTTTATGAATGCTTTTAAAAATGTATGTATTGAGGGTAGGCTATCCAGTCATTCTATGTTTCTTCTTAAGAACTTTCTCTTCTTTGGGCATTTGTTTTCTTATGTGAAGCTCATATAGTTCAGAAAAGTGTCTTAAATTTCATACTACCAAAATTTTCTGGGGATGCTGAGGAAAGTTTCCAAGAAACACAGCATCTTGGACTTAGAGTTGCTAAATTCATATTTATTGTCTCTTATATGTCCCTCAGATTCCAATAGGTGGGTGCTTTTAAATTTCTGGAGTTTAAAATTATACAAGAATGTATGTGTCTATTATATGTAATGTATATGTCTACTAAAATTAACATTTAGCAATCAAGAAACAATTTCTCTTGGGGTTAGGGAGAAACCTAGTGCTAGGGAAATCCCATGAGGATGACACCAGCTAAGACTCCTTGCAACAATGGAGAGGGTGCCTGAACTTACCTTCCCCTATAATTATATTAGTGACTACCCTAATTGTTATCATAGAACCTACATTCAGTAACTGATGGAAGCAGATGCAGTGATACACAACCAATCACTTGGATGAGCTTCTATACTTCAGTTGGAGAGTGGGAGGAGGGATCACAAGAGCAAGATTATGATAAGGAAAACCACAAAGACAGCTGACCCAAGCTGGGAGCTCATGGACTCTGGCCTGTCAGCTGGGTAACATATACAGGACCAATCTAGGCCCTTGGAATGTGGGTGACAGTTATGTGGCTAGATCTGTTTGAGGAGACCCTGGCAGTGGTGCTGTGGGATGTTCTATATGCTGTGAATGTGTTGCTCTGATTGGTTGATAAATAAAAAGCTGATTGGCCAGTAGCCAGGAAGGAAGTATAGGTGGGATAAGCAGACAAGAAGAATTCTGGGAAGAGAAAGGCTGAGTAAGCAGACACCAGTCCACCATCCAGGGAGTAGCATGTAATGGCACACAAGTAAAGCCACAGAATATGTGGCAACATATAGATTAACAGAAATGGGCTGAGTTCAAATGTGAGAGCTAGTCAGTGGTAGGCCTGAGCTAATGGCTGAGCAGTTTTAATTAATATAAACTTCTGAGTGATTGTTTTATAAGCAGCTGTGGGGTCCATGGGGCTGGACTGGGCAGGACAGGACTGGAGAAAACATCAGATACACAGTGGGACCAGGACTTATCTCAGGTGCATGAACTGGCTTTTTGGAACACATTCCCTAGGGTGGGATACCTTGTTCAGCCTTAGCACAGTGGGGAGGGGCTTGGTCCTGCTTCAACTTAGTATGCCAGACTTTGTTGACTCCCCAAGGGAGGCCTTACCCTCTCTGAGGAGTGGATGGGAGTGGGATGGGGGAAGGTGGGGAGGCAGGAGAGGGAGGGGGAACTGGGATTGGTATGTAAAATTAAAAAAAAAAACTTTTTTTTTAAATAAAAAAGGAAACACTTTTCTTAACCATTAGAATTTAGTACTACAAAGAACTGTTCAATATTAAAATACTATTTAATTTAATACTATTAATATTAAAATACTAACTCTTTTATTAAATTTGTTGCATCTGATAATATACTTTAATAAGGCAGGAGTTAATAAGCTCAGCAGTTAAGAACATGAGAACAATTTTCTCAGAATAGAAATAGCAGCTCCTAACTTGAATGATAAGGGAAACATATTTACTTACAGGACAGAACATCCACTCTATTCCTGATAACCAATAGAATACCATTGAAACATCATGATGTAGTTTTTATAAGAGCACAGTGCCTTATGCCTCATGCGTGAGGTTCTGTTCTTGCAAAGGATCTGAGTTTGGTTTCTAGTACCTCTGTCAGGCAGCTCACATCACCCTCCTCTGGACTCCTTGGGTATCAGCACTCACACACACATACCAACTCAGAGATGAACATACTATAATTAAAAACATTAAAAATATATCCTTAAATATACTTTAATAAATAGTAAGTTAGTATGAGTAAGAGGTAAAGAAATACATTACCCAAATTTGAATATATGTCAGGTAATATATCATTAAATACTTAAGTTTTAGGGATGAGCTAAAGAGAATTATATGTAAAAGTGATAAAACTTTTATATTTCATCTTCATTGGTAAAATGCTAAAGAAGTATTTAACTATTTATTAGTTCAATTAATAGGTATAGTAGTGACAGTTGAGTTGAGTAAAAGATAATATGACTTGCAGAGCCATTGTAGGAGTTCTAACTTAATTTTTAAAATAATTAATAAGGCATGAATTAATTCTGAATCATTGTCCTTGTTTTGTGGAACATTTTAAATGAAAAAAAATGTTAAATTTGTGTCACAATGATGTTAGGAGAATAATTATGGCACTGTTCAAATAGATGACATATGACCATTACAAAATGATTAGGAATTATCTATTTAAAAGAAAAACAATTATATAAGAGAGAAAACATTTTGTCACATGAAACTCGTGATGCAATTTAAATTAATTAACCACATTTTTGTGGCTTTAATTTTTTGTGTAAAAAGTCAAGTGCCACATGTTTAGCTTCTACTTTTGAAAATGGTGTGTTTGATGTTATTACAGACATCTGAAACAGCAGAAAGCATCCCTGTGCTTTGCAAATAAAGACATTGTAAAAAGTTCCTATATAAGTAAAATACAAAATGATAATGTGAATTAGTATATTATGATGTGTTTTTAAAGAGCTTAGTGTCTCGGGAACTCTGGAGGTTTGGTAAAATTGCAAATGTCAGGAAGGTTTTTGTGTAGGGATCTTTGTGGCACAAGAGGCCCTTCTGCAAGTGAGAATGTTTGGGAGTTTTGTAATTATAAGAATATTTTAATATAGTCACTGGGCAATACTAGTGAAAGAGATTCCTCCATGGGGACAAATTTATTTTTAAGTAAATATTTTGAAGCTCTGTAGAAGATTGGGGTGATTTCATAATAATGTAGATATTTTCATGGAGTTTATATGTCTGTAGAGTGACAATTGTCCAATGAAATAATTCATTTAGTAAAACTCCTTTCCTTTGCATAAGAGGAAATGCAGCCTGTTCAGGGAAGTATCTTTAAAATTGCAGTGTATCTTGGGAGATTTCTTGAAGAAACATATGTATTAGCTATATAAATTTATAATTGTATTCAGACTTGTCCAGCTCACAGTGAGATATTTAGCAGAACCAGGTCAGTAGTCTATTTTTTGCCATTGTAAAAACTGAACTATATTTTCTGGGAAAATAGTACTCTGATGGGAACAATATATTTTATTTATTTAAATTAAAAATTTTAATCTTAAGGATTCAAATGAACTGTCCTGAATTATTTTCATCTGAATTATTTATATGTTTAAAATTAGAGTTTAATTTTATGTAGTTTAGCTCATTTAAGTGAATTATATTCCTAGATAAGTTCTGCTTATATTAACTTTATAATCAGAAATTGGAAATTATCCATGACACCATTATTAAAAATAGATATTGAACTAGTTCTTCCCTTCCCCCATGGACCTTTTAATTCCTCTGAACTCCCATGGGAATTTTCCATTGTGTTCTTGAAAAAAAAGTGGGCTAATTAAAAACTGCCCTGAGAAATACCTTAATTTTATGACATGCTTTTTTTACATTTAAATATATTTTTAAAAACCATATTTAAAAAAACCTTATTCTAAAGGTAGCAAATATACAATACATCAAAAAAGAGATATAAATATACTGATTCATAGCTAGATAAGTCTGTATAAAAGCTGGTGTCCATTTTTGTAGCATTTTATTATGCATCAATTATTGCTACAATTTAATGGAATCTAATCCTGTGATGATATTTAGTGACTATATTTGGTTATTAGATGGCGTAAGTTTTTCCTATAATGATTTAATTGTAACACAAATTGCTAAATGGTCTTATTAATAAAAAAAAACCTGGAGCCAGATATTGGGGTGGAAGCTGAAAGATCAAAGGAATAGAACAAGCCAGCAACAAGTTCTTACTGCTAGGAAATCCTTAGCCCAAGAGAGAGCTACTTCCGGTATATTCACGTCTATATACCCTTCTGTACCCTACCATCTTACTTCCTCTCTCCACCCAGCTACATCACTTCCTCTTTCTGCCCAGCTCTATCACTTCCTGTCTGTCTGTACAGACCTCCAGGCCTCTATGGTTATTTGGATGAATCTCTGACTCCCAAATGCTAGGATTAAAGTTGTGTGCTATCATTGTCTGACCTCTATGTTTAATATAGTGGCTGGCTTTTTCCTCTAATCCCTAGGCAAGCTTTATTTGTTAGAGCACAAATAAAATATCATCACATTTAATATTTCTCCATTATTCTCAAAAGCTTCACATAAGGATGCCTAAATTTCTAATTGAAGAAGACAAAGATAGGAGGAAAAACAGGCATAAGAAATAACTGAATGTTTTCCTTGTGTTCATTTGGAGGACATGCTCAAGGTGAAGATAGATGTGAGAATTTGCTGCAAGTGTTGAACCGTGAATACAAGAGCTTCTAGGCTTTTATCCTTAAGTCCACTAACTAGAAATGTCAGATAAGTGCTAGAAAACATATTTAACCTCAAAGAAAATATTAGTACTCAAAAACATCATTATGAAGACTTATTTTTAAAATCCCATGTCCTAAAATAATTTCTGTATTTATGACATTTTCTTTTATTTGGACTTACACACTACAACCTACTTTCAAAGAAGAATTTATTTTTAATGATATTTTATTAATTCTTTGAGATTTTCATAGAATGCATTTTGATTATAGTCATCCTGTTCCTCCTAATTCTTCTGAGATACACCCCCATTTCCTTACCCACATAACTTTGTGTCCTCTTTTGTTCTGTAACCCACTGAGTCCAATTTGTGTTTCTCACTTACTCCTAGGTATGGAGCCATCCTCTGGAATGTAGTGGATCTATCAGGAGCCATACCCTTAAGAAAACTGACTCTTCCTTCCTCAGAAGCTATCAACTGTCTATAGCTGGTCAGTTAGGGAGGGGCTTGTGAATCTCTCACTACATCCTAGAATGTTGAACTGGCTTGAACTTATGCAAATCTTATATGTCATGAGCTCTTGAGTACAGTGGTTTGCTATGTCCAGAAGGTACTCTTTCAATCCAAGTCCTTCCTGACCTTTGGCATTCACAATCTTTCTACTTCTTCTTCTGTGAGGGACCCTGAGCCTTGGTGGGGGTGGAGAGTTATATTGGTGTCCCATTGTGGTGAACCACTCTGCAGGCACTTCTCTGCACTTTGATCAGCCCTGAGATTCTATATTAATCATATTCTGCTATACAAAGAAACTTTAACCACTGTGTCTACTTCATAAAAGGCTTCTCTTGAGGTTTGAGAAAAGCATTACTTTGTGGGTATAGATATATAAATTTAGAGAGAATTTTTATACTATGTCTGTTATACCTATTGGAATTATTAATTCTTGATTTATGATTTCTGGCTGTGGACAGCTACATGTGCATTAATAATGGTTTATCAAGCCAGGCGGTGGTGGCGCATGCCTTTAATCCCAGCCCTTGGGAGGCAGAGGCAGGCGGATCTCTGTGAGTTCAAGGCCAGCCTGGTCTCCAAAGCGAGTTCCAGGAAAGGTGCAAAGCTACACAGAGAAACCCTGTCTCGAAAAAAAAAATGGTTTATCAAACCAATGATGTATTTTGTGATAGGAGCTTACTGTCAATATGCTTCTAATAGAGAGCAATACTGTGGTGAAAATTCTGTTAAAGCAGAGTAATGTATATGAAAAATAATAATGTACATGTTAAAATAATATACATAAAATAATAATAATGTATGTTAAATTTCCCTTAAAACATAATGTGTACAAGTATGATTATTTCTCTATCTTAAATGATCAGATAAGAAAAGTCTGAGTGAAATGAATTACATAATTTTAATGTGTTTAATACACACTGGGAAGCAGTCTAATAAATTCCTTCAATGCTTGAAACTAAAAGTACATTTTTTGCTAAATGACTATTTTAAATGTAAACAAATATGTGTTTTCTTGTGTTCATTTAAATGTTTGCCTGAATTACCAGTCTGAGAGGAGTGTACTAAAATCCCCCAAGTAATTTATTAATTTACTTATTCACTCATAGTTTTTAGTTAATTAATGTCAAAACTCTACTATTAAACATATCCATTCCTTTATATATTTCTTTTACTTTCTTGATTATTTCTTAGTGCCCATTTGTTCTTAATATTGAAAAGATTACCTTTGACTTCTACCAATTCTCCTTTTCTCAGATTGTCCTTTCTTTTCTTATTCCTTTTCAATAACACTGTTATTTTCTTCCAAATATGTTGCTCTGGGCAATATTTTGCTGGATATTTGTTTATTTTTAAATTAATCCAACTACAAAGTCTTTTAAAGTGTTTTTAGAGCAGATGTTGCACGCTTCTTCTATATAGGGCCAGATAGTAGATATTTTCTCTTGTGAGCCATATGGTTCCTTTCTCTCAACTTGGCCATTGTAGGGTAAGAATATCCATGGACAAAATTTAAATAGCAATGTGCCTATAAGACTTAGTTGCAGCATTGGCCTACAGGCTTGTTGAATCTGGTTCTAGAGTCAATCTGTTTATATTTATTGTAGCTACTACCAATTGGAACTTATATCCTTCATTATATTCTGTTTTTTTTTCTATATGCTCTGCTATTGCTTCCCTCTTTCCTTCCTTTTCTTCTTTTCTGGTTAGATAATTGGATTGTGCTCCTGTTTACATTCTTCTCTCAAATACTATTTTGAGATAGTATTTTATGATTACTGTCTCTTGTGGTACATCTTTTATCTTTGCAATGCTTCATTTGTATGTATACTACACTTTCATAGTCAGTCTAACATATTCCATTCAACATATATTGACACCTCCATGCCATTTTTTATTCAAATTTCCTCCTGTGATGGCTTGAATGAGAAATGTCACCCATAGTCTCGGGCATTTGAATACCTGCTCTCCAGTTGATGGTACTGTTTAAGGGAGATTTAGAGGCTGTGGCTGTGTTGGAGAAGGTATTTTTAGAAAGTGTGGCTTTGTTGGAGGAGGCTTTGAGTCTTTAAAAGCTCATGCCACTTTGCATTTATGCTCTCTACTTCTTGCTGATAGTTCAAGATATATAAGCCCTCACTATCTTGCTTCTGCCACCTAGCTACTATGTCTCCTCACCATGACAAATTCCCCTTTGGAACAGTAAAGCTAAATAAACAATAGCTTCAATGAGTTGCCTTGGCAATGGTATTTTATCACAACAACAGACATGTAACTAATATAGCAGGTATTGGGAGCTTAAGGCTTTACCCTGCTTCCAGTTCACTCTCTCTGTGTCATGCTTGCATTTCATGATGTGAACCTCCAGCTACACACTGTCATGCCTTCTGATTTCTGCTACATGTCTCTGCCAGGAGGGACTACTAATCCTCTGGAAACAAAAGCTCAAATAAACCCATTCTTACACAAATTACCTCTGTCATGGTGTTTTATCATGACAATAGAAAAGTAACTGATACAGAAATTGGTACCAAGGAGTGGGCTATCAACATCAAGAATATTACCATACTTTTTTTGACTAGTAATCTGTGGGGAATAGGGAGTGGAATGTGTTGATTTGAATGAGATTTGTTCACCATGCTCTCCAGCATTTGGTCCCCCATTGGTGCTGCTTTTGTGAAGGCTTTGGAGATAAGCCTTTAATGTTGAAATGTGACACTGGCGGTGGGCTTTGAGAGCCCTACTTTCAGTTTCCTGTCTGCTTAATGCTTGAAAGCCCTCATCTTCCTACTTTTTCATCTGTGCCTGCTGCTTGCTGCCGTGTTTCCCAGTCATGATGGACACAACCATCTGAAACTGGAAGCCCAAATAAACTCTTTCTTCCAGAAGTTAGCCTCATAATGGTGTTTAATCAAGGTAATAGAAAACTAAACAATACACATTTAAAAACATTTTATTTTATGTGTGTTGATGTTTGGCCTGCATGTATATCTGTGTACTATGTACAAGCCTGATGCCCATGGGTACCAGAAGAGGGCATCAGATTCCCTGGAAATGGAGTTACCAATGGTTGTGAACTAACACATGAGCCCTGGGAATTGAGTACAGGTCCCTACAAACGTAACAATTGCTCCTAACTGCTATGCCATCTCTCCTGCCCAAATATTTAGGTTTAAAAAAAAAATCTGTATGTTTCTTTGAGGATTCTGTTCTAATTCAATAGATGTTGATGGGTGTCTATTCTCTTGAAATAATTATTAAGAAATGATTGTGGATATCTTACTTTGCATGTGACATAGCTTGCATGTATTTGGGGGTCACAGTTATTTCTCCTTGGTGGTCTCTCCTTTTTTGTCCACTACTTTTTGTTTTTTTTTAACTAAATATATGTTCAATATTAGTCTGAGTTTTTAAAAAAGTTACTTTTTCTGCTAAAGTTATTTTTTCTATTTATATTTAGAGTTCTGGATATTTCAAAAGTCAGAATATATCTAGATGTATGATCTTTTGTGAATCCTTTCTGGAAACCTCTGAGTCTTTTAAATGTGTAAACTCAAAATTTTAAAATTATTTATCTAATGATTACTTCATTCTTTTTTTTTTCTTTTTTACCTCTTTTTGACACCCCACCCCTGAGACAGATGGCATTACATAGTCTAAGCTGGCCCTGAATTGCAAATCTTCCTGACTCAACCTCCAAACTGATAAGATCTTAGATGTGTACTGCCACACCAAGAATATTCCTTAGATTTTAAAACTATTATTTGCCTCTATTTTGCTTTGTACCCTACGGGTTTCTTTTGCTTGTGTGTGTATGGCACAGGCAATTATATGCACATTTAATGTGTTTGTATATATATATTATATGCAGGTATACATGTACTTGTGTGTAAATGCACATAGAGGCCAGACATTGGCATTGAGAATTTTTCTTGACTGCTCCTAACTTTTCTATTGATGTTAGGTCTCTCATAGAATAGTGCCCCACCTTTTTGCTAGTCTAGTTAGCCAGTTTGCTCCCAGAATCCCTTCCTATGCCTCAGGAGTGTTGGAATTATAGACAGGCTGCCAAATCTGTCCCATATTTGTGTGGATGTTTGTGGTCTGACTGTGGTCTCAGGCTTGAACAGCAAGGACTTTTTCTACTGAGCCATCTCAGTATCCTGTGACATATTTCTTTAAAGAATTTTTTTTTACTTGATCATCCCAACATTTCATTTGATTACAAAAATTAAATGTTTTTATTTTGTATGTATGGGTGTTTTGCCTATATGTGTATTTGTATATCACATGTATGTATATTGCCCATGGAGGCTAGAGAGAGGGCAATGGACCATTGGAACCGGAGTTTCAGGTGGTTGTGAGCCACAATTTGGGTACTGGGAATTGAATACAGGTCCTCTGCAAGGGTATCAATTTCTCTTAACTTCTAAACCATCTCTCCAGTACAAGTTATCTATCCATATATATATATATTTCTCTCCAGCTCCCTCCAAGCCCCAGCAGTCCTGCAGCCCACTTATAAAATAAACACACAGACTCTTATATTATTTAAACTGTTTGGCCTAATGGCTCAGGCTTCTAGCTATCTAGTTCTTACATCTTAAATTAATCCATATTTAACTAGTCTATAAGTTGCCACATGGCTCATGGCTTACAGGTACCTTACATCTCGGTTTTCATGGTGGCGGCTGGCAGCATCTCTCTACCTCAGCCTTCCACTTCCCAGAATTCTCCACTCTCCTTGTCCTGCCTATACTTCCTGCCTGGCTACTGGCCAATCAGTGTTTTATTTATTAACCAATCAGAGCAACACATTTAACATACAGAATATTCCACAGCATTTCTCCTTCCTCCTCTCTAGTTAGAATGTCATGCCTAACCTTATTCTGCCTCACCATTGGCCAAACAGCTTTATTTTTGAACCAATTAGAGCAACACACATTCACAGCATATCCTCTCTAGTTAGAATGTCCTGCCTAACCCTATTCTGTCTCACCATTGGCCAAACAGCTTTATTTTTCAACCAATCAGAGCAATACACATTCACAGCATACAGAAAGACATCCCCAGCACACTGTTAATCTGGTTAGTATAACAGAGCATATTATATCATATCCCTTCACAAGCCATCAGGCCTTGTGGTAGCAGTGTAAAGTATCTACTCCTTCCATATGTGTAAAGACTCAAAACCCTTTATAAACTCATAAAGCAAAGTCTTAGAGCAAGGACTTCATTCATCACTTTGTGTGGGAGGATTCACAGCTATCCTCAGGCTTATCTTTCCATGAAATATCCCTTTGAAATATGATGTTGATCATCAAACTCCAGTCTGACCCAGAGAACAGCAAAATCAGACTTTAACCTGGTGAGAATTTCCAGCACAGCTGGGATTTAGGTTTTATTACTTGGGCTCCATGTGAACTTCTGGTGTAGCAGCAGTATGATAAGAAAGTAGATTTATAGGTGTGTTCAAACTTGGTAATGAGACATAAAGAGATGTTCATTAAAGCTGGCATCTCATTACAGGATTTTTCCTACTTCTTCCAACTATTTCTTACCTAAATTCTTCACTTTATAGATGCCCACAGGTGAAAGGGAAATGAATGCAATAGGCTACAGAATCACTGATAAGTTTGTCTTCAAATAGTTGGAAATTCAAGTTAGATATCATTATTTGAATGTAAACTCCTAAGAACATAAATGTTTTTATTTCTTTTGAATATATACATTTTTTTACACACTGTAATCCTAATGGCATGTAAAGTTTTATTATTGGTGTTCTTTTTAATTAGAGCAGGAAATTTTTAAGTTTCAGGGACATGGAAATGAAATAAATTAGATTACAAATGTTTGGGGGAAAATGCCTTTTTTTTCTCACAAGTTGCTTGAAAAGAAATTTCATTGGGATTATAACATTTACGGTTTTTTTTTTTTATTTTGCAATACAGTTCAGTTCTACATATCAGCCACAGATTCTCTTGTTCTCCCCCCTCCCACCCCCTCACCTTCCCCCCAGCCCACCCCCATTCCCACCTCCTCCAGGGCAAAGCCTCCCCTGCGGACTGAGTTCAACCTGGTAGACTCAGTCCAGGTAGGTCCAGTCCCTCCTCCCAGGCCGAGCCAAGCGATCCTGCATAGGCCCCAGGTTTCAAACAGCCAACTCATGCAATGAGCACAAGACCCGGTCCCACTGCCTGGATGCCTCCCAAACAGATCAAGCTAATCAAATGTCTCACCCACTCAGAGGGCCTGATCCAGTTGGTGACCCCTCAGCCATTGGTTCATAGTTCATGTGTTTCCATTAGTTTGGCTATTTGTCCCTGTGCTTTATCCAACCTTGGTCTCAACAATTCTCGCTCATATAAACCCTCCTCTTTCTCACTAATTGGACTCCCAGAGCTCCACCTGGGGCCTAGCCATGGATCTCTGCATCTAGATCCCTCAGTCGTTTGATGGGGTCTCTAGCACGACAATTAGGGTGTTTGGCCATCCCATCACCAGAGTAGGTCAGTTTGGGCTGTCTCTTGACCATTGCCAGCAGTCTGTAGTGGGGGTATCTTTGTGGATTTCTGTGGGCCTCTCTAGCACTTTGCTTCTTCCTATTCTCATGTGGTCTTCATTTACCATGGTCTCCTATTCCTTGTTCTCCCTCTCTGTTGTTGATCCAGCTGGGATCTCCCACTCCCCCAAGCTCTCTTTCCCTTGACCCTCGCCTTTTATTACCCCCACTCAAGTCCAGGCTGTTCATGTAGATCTCTTCCATTTCTCTGTCATTGGGCAATCCCTATGTCTTTCCCGGGGTCCTGCTCTCTAGGTAGCCTCCCTGGTGACGTGAGTAGCAGTCCAGTCATCCTTGTTCCACATCTAGTATCCTCCTATGAGTGAGTACATACCATGTTTGTCTTTCTGAGTCTGGGTTACCTCACTCAGGATGATTTTTTTCTAGATCCATCCATTTGCCTGCAAACCTCATGATGTCTTTGTTTTTCTCTGCTGAGTAGTATTCCATTGTGTATATGTACCACATTTTGTTTATCCATTCTTCAGTTGAAGGGCATCTAGGTTGTTTCCATGTTCTGGCTATTACAAACAATGCTCATATGAACATAGCTGAATAAGTGCTCTTGTGGTATGTTTGAGCATTCCTTGGGTATATGCTCAAGAGTGGTATAGCTGGATCTTGGGGAAGATGGATTCCCTCTTGAAACTGAGAAGCTTTTGTAGAGCAAAGGATATGGTCAACAAGGCAAAGTGACAGCCTACAGAATGGGAAAAGGTCTTCACCAACCCCACATCTGACAGAGGACTGATATGCAGAATATATAAGGAACTCAAGAAATTAGACATCAAAATGCCCAACAGTCCAATTAAGAAATGGGCTATAGAACTAAACAGAGAATTCTCAACAGAGGAAGCTCAAATGGCTGAAGGACATTTAAGGAATTGCTCAACATCCCTAATCATCAGGGAAATGCAAATCAAAACAACTCTGAGATACCACCTTACGCCTGTCAGAATGACTAAGATCAAAAACACTGAAGACACCTTATGCTGGAGAGGATGTGGTGCTAGGGGAACTCTGCTCCACTGCTGGTGGGAATGCAAGCTTGTCCAACCACTTTGGAAATCAATATGGCGCTTTCTTAGAAAATGCCATCTTTTAAGTAGTATTATAAACTATCAAATATAGGAAAAACCACAATAGACAAATAACCAATATCAATATGGCATCTTCTACTACAAAATTTATTCTTTATATTTGTAGGAAAATTTTCAACGGATGACCTTTAACAATTTTCTCAAAAGTAATTTTCCTAGTGTCTACTGTGACTTTAGATCACATCTTCTTGAGTTCTAAAATGTATTAAAATAGTTAACTGATTTATAGTTACTATAACTACAAATTTAGAATTTTCTGGAAAAAGGTTCTGTGATACCACTCATGTTCTATAGGACTAGACTCAGTAATATGAATTGTATGGCACATTTGAGTTTCATGGCCAGATTTCTCCAAGATTAAAGAGGATGAGCATCTATTAACTAGGTGATGAACAGGTTATGGATTTCAAAACTTTTCAATGCTTAGTAATTCCTACCATGTAAAATGACCCGCCTTTTATGAAAAGCTAGTCTTGACAGCAATTTAGAAGAGAACTAATTTGAATACGCAATTTAGTCTTTATTGTCTTACCAGAAAGCAAATTCCCTTCTTGATGCTATCTGTTCTGACTTAAACAATGTTTAATCTAAACTATAAAGGCCTAGAATAAGAGAAGGCCTGAAACTATCAAAAGAAATCTATTGCATTTAACATAACATTTGGTTTTAATGCTCTTTTGATTCTTTTCATTTAACCTTTCTGGTAACCTAACGTGCTTGGGCATGACAGAATAACCAAAGGAAAAAGAATACTTAATTGAAGATCATAGAAATGTATATGAAGAAGAAATTTGCAATTGTTATAATTTACCATTTATTAAATATAACCTGTTTTGGTTTCATTTAATTACTTTCATAAAAATATGTTAATGACAGATTTTTCTAATATATTGTATGAGTTGTGATGTCCATTACAGCAGTAAGCAGAAACATGTAGCTCTTATACACTCATTATGTAGCTATTTCAAGTAGAAATGTGTAGGGCTACTGTGTAGCTCACTAGCACAGCACTTGCTTGCTATGTGCAATGCCCTGGGTTCCATGATCAGTACTGAAACAGAAGTGTATTGCAAGTGTAGAACCTATACCAGAATTTGAAGACTGAAAACAAATAAGATAGTATATAATTTATTAATAAATTTTGTATCATTTATACATTGACATGATAATATCTCTTATATTGAATAAATTAAAGTATATAGACAACACTAGTGCTAATTATTTTTCCTCTTATTGTAGAAATTTAAATAATTACAAGTTACATGAGTAGATTATATCATCATTCTACTAGTCAGTGCTTATACAGAGAAAAGGGATGGACTTAGAGAAGTTCATTAAATGCTTTTGGTGTTATTACCCAGTTGGATAGACTTTCAAGTAGATCTTGGGTAGTCCAACAAAGTCAGCTTCTGGCCCTCCATCAGGAAAATGAGTATTGGTGTGCTGTACTCAAACCCTGGATCATTTTTTGCTTTTCATGACTTACTGAATCTGATAAATATTCGATGCCTCATAAATATTTATTAAATTGGTAATAACTTAGTTATATTTCATTAGCTTAAGATGCAAGAATTTTGTCTTCTATCCTCAGTTCTACACAAACTAGCTCTATGACCTGATGCAATAATTTCCCTTTTTTTGTACCTGAGTTTTTCTTTTGTAAAATTCAATTTACTACGATAAGTGAAGAATTTTCAACTCTGACATGCTGTGGTTCTGTCATGGAACTCCATCTTGCTAGTTTTCTTGGCAGTTAGAATTCTAATCTTTAAGGTGGCACAGGGTTCTCTGCTTTAGTCAAGATGAATTTACTGTGCAGTTATCTGCATATGAAAATTGATTACTTCTTTTTCATGAATATTCTAACTTAGCAAGGATTTTGATACCCATAAAAATCTAACAATCCATAATCCTCATTACATAAGAAAAGTCTCTTCTCTCTTTCTCCTCCCTATTTAAAATTAGACACTTTATCAATCACTTTTGTTGAAATTTATCTTTGTTCTAGAAGTCACTAAATTGTTGTTAAAAAGAGCTCCCATCCTAGATCAATTTGTTGTGTCTTTTAGGCAATGTAATGGATTATTAGATATCATGAAAAACCTGTCAACACTTGATGCTTTAGCCTATTACTCAATTAATTCAGTTAATAACACCCCGTATGTTCCTGTTGACATATGTGAAGGAAAGTCCTACTTTAGCTCCCATACTTTCAATTAATGATAAAGAATAAAGCTGAATAATATGTGTCGAGAAAGAAATCTCTTTAGCCCATTTAACACACTTTATTGTTTGGCATTTTGTACTACAAGCCCTACTATTTTTATCAGTCTATCAATATACTCTGTAGCCCTGTTCTTTATCCATTTTTTCTATTAGTGAAGAGGACTAGAAACACTCACGAATACTTCAAGTTCTTCAAGTAGTATCAGTTGCTTTGTTTTGTATGGTGAATATTTATTTGACCTCATTAAATTAGATAATTTCCTCAAAGAACTAAATGATTAGTATGAATGTGAAATGAGTAAATGTAGCATATAGCATATATAAGATAGAGTTCCACTAGAATTTAGAAAAATGCAGGCTAGCAGCATTAGGCATTACAGAAAACCTTAGTGTACTTCTCTGCTGTCTTTTACACAACAGTAGCACTTAGACATGGTTAAAAAGGGCAAGAAGGATGAATGATGCAAGATACAGTACAAAGAAAACACAGAAGCCAAGAGAATGAAATGTCAATATGATCCTAAGGGTTGATTTCTACCTCAAAGGTTCATAACATAGAATTTGTCAGATTACTCCAGTTTTAAGGAAACTTTTATGAGAATTCCTGCACATTTGAATGACATGAAACATGTGACCAATGATTATAGTCACTATTTTAAGAGAATGGGGTAAAGGAAGTGACTTTCAGTAGCAAAATAACATAGTTATACTCAAGTATCATAAATGCAACAGCTGATGTAGGAAAAATGGTTCAGGGGATAAAGCTGCTCACTGCCAAACATTTGTCTCCAAGGCAAATGAAATGCGTTTAATTCCCAGGATCCATAAGTTCGAAGGAGAGAATTGACTTCTTCAAATTCTCATCAGACCTCTAGTCACACTTTGGTATGTGTTTACACACACACACACACACACACACACAAACACACACACACACACTTTTTTAATTTAAACAAAATTTAAAAAGAAAATTATAGAGTTAAAGAATCATTTAAAGTAATGTTATGAATGCCAACACAAAACTATTTAGAAATACTGTACTATCTACTATATTTCTTTTGGATTAAGTACATAAATACAATCAGAATATGATTGATTACTCCCATAACACCTGTGCCACTATTACATCAATAGATATAACCTTCTAAGTTGGTTATTACTGAAGCTCACATGGTTCAAAGGTGGGTAAGATTGATGAGTGCTTTTCTCCTCTGGTAGCATGCACAGCACCTTCCAGTACTGTGAAAGATGAAACTTGTAGTTGGGTACCAGCTTGGTTTCTTCATGTTCTATGACCCAAGTATGTAGTGTCTTTAGCAATAGGCTCCCACTATCATTTTTTAGACATTAACCAAAAACAATTACAATAGCTGCAATGTTTGGAGGCCCTAGGGTACACTGCCATCCATTCCAGAACAAGTAACCAATTTCTAGCACTAGGAATTTTATCTGATAGGCTATTCTGTCTAGAAGTGGCACTGCCCACCCCTATTTTAAGTAAGTTCATTACCTATCTGTCTACCTATCTATGTGTGAATTTACATGTGTATGTAGGAAGCTTCTACAATATTTGATTTACATATGACTATCTAAAAGATCTTTAGTGTTAGTTGTCTTTCTCCACATTTCATCCTCCATCTTGCCCTGCTTTGGAATAATCCTCTTGTACACTCTAAAGATTTGTCACTTGAACTGATTTAATAAAATGCTGATTATCCAGTAGCTAGGCAGGAAGTATAGTTGGGGCAATCAAACTAAGGATGATGGGAAGGAGAAGGGTGGAGTCAGGAGTTGCCAGCCAGATGCAAAGGTAGCTGGAGATGAATGTGCCATGCTAATGAAGATACTGCCATGTGGCAAAGCATAAACAGAAATATCGATTAATTTAGGTATAAGAGTTAGTTAGAAGATTGAGCTATCAACCAAGCATTTATAAGTAATATTAAGCCTCTGAGTCAGTTATTTGAGAAGCAGCTTTCAGGACAGGGAGCAGGTGGTCAGGACAGGAAACATCCAATTACACTACCCACCTATCTCCACCCAATCAAGTCCTTCCTACTTCACTATTCCCCATCCTTCATGCCACCTGCACTCCAGCTCTTTTCCCTGCAAACTTCCCACATGGCTTCCTACAAATTTCTCTACCTTCATGGGTGCTCAAATTTGAATACACATACCCAATGATTCAACAGTAGAATCCACATGTAAGAGAGAATATGTGATGTTTGTCTTCTTCAGTTGGATTACCTGGCTCAGAATGGTTGTTTCTAGCTCGATCCATTTACCTGTAAACCCTATAATTTTATTTTTCTTAACTGGTGAGTAATATTCCATTGTATAGTGGAATTATATATTATTATTATACATTCATTAGTTAATGAACATCTAAGGCACTTTCTATTTCCTGACAATTGTGAATAGAGTGACAATGAACAAGGATGAGCAAGTACCTCTATGATAGGAAATAGTCTTTTGTGTATATTCCTAGCAGTGGTATAGCTGAAACTCATGATAGATTTATTTCTAGCTGTTTAAGGAACCTCCATACTGATTGCCATAGTGGCTTCACCAGTTTGAATTCCTAGCAATGAGAAATAAGCTGGCATCTTTATTTTGTTCACTTATTTTCCTTCTAGTTTTCAAGCATGTTCTTAGCTTTTTCCTATATTCCCAACCTATATCCAGAAAGTAATCATGCCTGACCCCAACTTAATGAATTTTTTTTCCATGAAAACATTTGTTTTGGAGCAATATAATCTGGGCTTTCCAATGTAAAACAGTTCCACTCCATGAATTAATAAATCCTACTTTCTCATCAAAATGGAATGAAGATTCACAATAATCTATGTATTATGTGTGTGTATGTATTATGCCAAAGTGTTACAAAATAATAAGTAATCATTTATTATGTGTATGTGAGGTTCAACTTATCTAGATTATTATTACCTGACCATACATATTACTTGACCATATTGGATATTTAGGGAAAAGACTAAAATCCATAAAACAATTCAAATTAAAGCTCATAATCTTTTAAAAGAAAATGCAAAGAATTTCTAACTACAATAGGAAAAGTTGCTATTGTTGACAGAATTGAGACACCTTTTTTTTTTCTCTTTGAGATGTTAACACCTAAAACTGTTACTGTTCTATTGTGGTCTTGTCTTACCTACATTACTAAATACATTACTAAATAGTTAATAAGCTAGAATAGTATTCTGCACATTTTGAAATTGAATTCTAAAGAAGATAGCATAATACAATGACATCTTGGCTCACATCCTACTTTCCTCAATGAAAAGATAACATACATTAAATTATCTCTATAATTCTTTGTTTTTAGTTTTTTTCTTTCATTTTTCTTTATTAATAATCCCTGACCTCAAGCTCTACTATAGAGCTATAGTAATAAAAACAGCTTGGTACTGGCATAAAAATGACATGTGGACTAATGAAATCGAATTGAAGACCCTGACATTAACCCACATACCTATGAACATATGGTTTTTGACAAAGAAACCAAAACTGTACCATGGAAAAAAGAAAGCATCTTCAACAAATGGTGCTGGCATAACTGGATGTCAACATGCAGAAGATTGCAAATAGATCCATATCTGTCACCATGCACACAACTCAAGTCCATGTGGATCAAAGATCTCAACATAAATCCAGTTACACTGAACTTGATAGAAGAGAAAGTAGGAAGTAGTCTGGAACGAATTGGCACAGGAGACTACTTCCTAAATATAACACCAGTAGCACAGACATTGAGACCAAGAATTAATAAATGGGACCTCCTGAAACTGAGAAGCTTTTGTAGAGCAAAGGACACGGTCAATAAGACCAAACGACAGCCTACAGAATGGGAAAAGATCTTCACCAAGCCCACATCTGATAGAGGGCTGATCTCCAAAATATATAAAGAACTCAAAAAGCTAGACATCAAAATACTGAACAATACAATTAAAAAATGGGCTACAGAGCTTAACAGAGAATTCTCAGCAGAAGAATCTATAATTCTATTGTATGAGTTTAATTCCTGTAAAACAGTAATATGATGGACAGGTTTTTTTTAGAGAAATGGATATCAGTTATGAATTAGCTAAAAAGCTATTGCTATAAAACAATAAATACCTCCAACCTCAGCACCAGCACCTCTGCTGGGCTCTGCCCCCAACTTGGGCAGAATTCAACTGCTTTGGTGCAAGCCACATCAATAAATTCCTTAAAGAATACCAAGAAAGAAAAAAAAAAACAGGGGAAAGAAACTATTCAAGACATGAAAATTGAAATAGAAGCAAGAAAGAAAACACAAACTGAGGGAAATCTGGGCAAGCAAACATGAACTACAGACATAAGCATTGCCAACAGAATACAAGTGATAGAAGAGAGAATCTCAGGCATTGAAGATACAATAGAAGAAATAGATTCATTGGTCAAAGAAAATGGTAAATCTAAAAAAAAAAAAACCTCTTAATACAAAACATCCAGGAAATATGGGGCACCATGAAAAGACTAAACCTAAGAATAATAGGAATAGAAGAGGAATACCAGCTCAAAAACCCAGTGAATATAATTAAAATCATAGAAGAAAAAATTTCTAGCCTAAAGGACATGCCTATAAAGGTACAAGAAGCTTACAGAACACCAAATAGCTTTGATCAGAAAAGAATATCCAAGACCACATAATAATCAATACACTAAACGTACAGAACAAAGAAAGAATATTAAAAGCTGCAAGGGAGAAAGGTCACTTAACATATAAAGGCACACCTATTAGAATCACACCTGACTTCTCAATGGATACCCTAAAAGCTACAAGGGCTTGGACTTAAATCGTGCAGACTCTAAGAGACCATGGATGTCAGGCCAGACTAATATCCACAACAAAACTTTCTGCTGTGGATGATTGATTGATAAATAAAATGCTGATTGGCCAGTAGCCAGGCAGGAAGTATAGGTGGGACAAAGAGAGAGGAGGAGTCTGGGAAGTGGAAGGCTGAGGAGAGGAGATGCCAGCCTGCCATCCAGGGGTCAGCATGTAAAGGCAGTAGGTAAAGCCAGGAAACATGTGGTGACATATAAATTAACAAAAATGGGCTGAGTTTAAGTGTAAGAGCTAGACAGTGGTAGGCCTGAGCTATTGGCCGAGGAGTTTAATTAATATGAGCTTCTGAGTGATTATTTTATACGTGGCTATGGGGTCCATGGGCCTGGGCAAGACTTGAAAAACTCCAGCTACAACTTTCCATAGATGGAGAAAACAAGACGATTCATGGCAAAGTGAAATTTAAACAATATCTGTCCACAAATCTAGCCCTACAGAAGGTGCTAGAAGGAAAATTTCAACCCAAGGAAGTTAACTACACCCACGAAAATATAGGCAATAGATAATCTCACACCAGTAAAATCCAAAGAAGGGAAACACACTACTACTACTACTACTACTACTACTACTACTACTACTACCAACAAAAACAACAAAAATAACAGGAACTAACAATGAAAGGTCAATAATAACCTTCCATATCAATGAACTCAGTTTATCAATAAAAAGACACAGGCTAACAGAATAGATATGAAAATAAGATCCATTCTTCTGCTCCATACAAGAAACACACCTCAACATCAAAGATAGATATTACCTCAGAATAATGGGTTGGAAAGATATTCCAATCAAATGGACTCAAAAAACAATGTGGTGTAGCTACCCTAATATCTAACAAAATAGACATCAAGCTAAAATTAATAAAAAGAGATGGAGAAGGCATTTCATACTCATCAAAGGAAAACTCCACCAAGATGATGCCTCAATTCTGAACATCTATGCTCCAAATGTAAGAGCACCCACAATTGTAAAAGAAACATTACTAATGCTTAAATCACATACCAAACCCCACACATTAGTAGTGAGAGACTTCAACACCCCCACTCTCACCAATGGACAGGTCTGCCAGACAGAAACATAACAGAGATATAAGGGAACTCACAGATGTTATGACTCAAATAGACTTAACAGATATCTACAGAACAGTTTACCCAAACACAAAACAATATACTTTTTCAGTACCTCATGGAACCTACTCCAAAATTGACCATATACTGGGCTGCAAAGCAAGTCTCAACAGATACAAAAAACTTATTCTCCTGTGTCTTATCATACCATTATGGATTAAAGCTGGATTTGAACAAAAGAAACAACAGAAAGCCTACAAACTCATGGAAACTGAAAAATTCCCTACTGAATTAACACTGGGTCAAGGAAGAAATGAATAAAGAAATTAAACACTTCGTAAAAATCAATGAAAATGAATTCACAACATAACCAAACTTGTGGGACACAATGAAAATGGTGCTAAAAGAAAAGTTCATAGCACTAAGTGCCTTCATAAAGAAGGTGGAGAGATCTCATACTAGTGACTTAACAGTACACCTGAAAGCTCTAGAACAAAAAGAAACAAACTCACCCAAGAGCAGGTGGAAGGTGGAAGGAAATAATAAAACTCAGCATGAAGTCAATAAAGGAGAAACAATGAGAACAATACAAAGAATGAGTGAAACAAAGAGTTGGTTCTTTGAGAATATCAACAAGATAGACAAATCCTAATTCAAACTAACTAAAAGACAGAGAAAGAATATCCAACTTAGCAAAATTAGAAAAGCAAAAAGGGGGACATAACATTAGACACTGAAGAAATCCATATAATCATTAGGTCATACTTCACAAAACTGGGAAATTTAAAAGAAATTGAAAATTTCTTAATAGATACAACTTAACAAAATTAAATAAAGATCAGATAAATAATTTGAATAGACCTATAACCCCTAAGGAAACAGAATCAGTCATTAAAAGTCTCCTAACCAAAAAGTGCACAGGGCCAGATGGTTTTAGCAAAGAATTATACCAGACTTTCAAAGAAGAGCTAATACTAATCCTCCTCAAACTATTCTACAAAATAGAAAGAGAAGGAACATTGGCACATTCTTTCTATGAGGCCACAGTTACCCTGATACTCAAACAACACAAAGATTCAACAAAGAAAGAGAATTACAGACCAATTCCCCTCATGAACATTGGTACAAAATTAGTCAATAAACTACTGACAAACCAAATTCAAGAACACATCAAAAATGCCATCCGCCATAATCAAGTAAGCTTCATCCCAGACATGCAGGATGATTCAACATACAAAAATCTGTCAATGTAATTCACCATGTAAATAAAACCAACAAGACAACCAAACAAACAAATTATCATCTCATCAGATTCTGAAAAAGCCTTTGACAAAAGCAACACCTATTCTTGATAAAAAGCTTGAAGAGATCAGGGATAACATAGACATACTTAAGTATAATTAAAGCAATATACAACAAGCCACTATCCCATATCAAATTAAATGGAGAGAAACTCAAAACAATCCCACTAAAATCAGGAACAAGACAAGGCTGTCCATTCTCTCCATATCTATTCAATATAATACTTAAAGTTCTAGCTAGAGTAATAAGACAACTTATTAAACTTGATCTCTTAAAGGAGATCAAAGGGATACACACTGGAAAGGAATAAGTAAAAGGATCACTATTCACAGATGATGTGATAGTATATATAAGCAAGCCCAAAAATTCTATCAGAGATCTCCTACAGCTGATAAACACCTTTAGTGAAGTGGCTGGATACAAAATTAACTCAAAAAACTCAGTAGCCCTCCTACACACAAACAATATACAGCCTGCAAAAGAAATCAGGGAAACAACACCCTTCCCAATAGCCACAAATAATGTAAAATACCTTGATGTAACTCTAACCAAGCAAATGAAAGACCTGTATGACAAGAACTTTTTGAAGTTTTTGAAGACAGAAATTAGAGAAGATATCAGAAGATAGAAAGAACTCTCATGCTTATGGATCAGTAGCATTAATATAGTAAACATGGCTGCCTTACCAAAAGTAATCTACAAATTCATTGCAATCCCCATTAAAATCCTAACACAATTCTTTAAAGGCCTTGAGAACAATACTCAGCATCATAAGGGAAAAAAAATGCAGGCTAGCTAAAACAATCCTGTACAATAAAAGAACTTTCAGAGCTATCACCATCCCTGATTCCAAGCTCTACTACAGAGCTATAGTAATAAAAACTGCATGGTGTTGCCATAAAAACAGACAAATGGGTCAATGGAATCAAATCAAAGATGCAGACATAAATCCACACACCTCTGGATACCAGATTTTTGACAAAGAAGCCAAAAATATGCAATGTAAAAAAGAAAGCATCTACAACAATTGGTATTGGTCTAACGGGATGTCAGCATGTACAAGCATGCAAATAGATCCATGTCTATCACCCTGCATAAAATTCAAGTCCAAGTGGATAAAAGACCTCAACATAAATCCTGATATACTTAGCCTGATTTAAGAGAAAGTGGGAAATAGCCTTGAATGCATTGGCACAGGAGACAAGTTTCTTAATAGAACACAAGATCAACAATTAATAAATAGGACCTCATGAAACTGAAAAGCTTCCGTAAGGCAATAGTGTAATACGAATTGTTAACTATCTTATTAATAAAAAACCTGGGGCCAGATATTGGGGTGTAAGCTGAAAGATTAGAGAAACAGAACAAGCCAGCCACATTCTTACCTCTAGGAAATCCTCAGCCTCAGGAGAAAGACTTCCTGTTTACTCATGCTTATATACCTTTCTGTGGCCTGCCACCTTATTTCCTTCCTTGTGCAGGGATTAAAGGCGTGTGCCACCATGACTGGCTCTGTTCCCAGTGTGGCCTTGAACTCACAGAGATCCAGATGGATCTCTGCCTCCCAAATCCTAAGATTAAAGGCAAGTACTACCACTGCCTGACCTCTATGTTTAATATAGTGGCTGGCTTTGTCCTTTGATCCCCAGGCAAGCTTTACTGGAGTATACAATATATCACCACATTTCCTCTTTTTTGTTTAAAATAATAAAAGGTTATAACTAATATAAGAAAACCTATATACAATAAGCACAATAACAATATACAAATATAGGCAGGCAATAAATACATCAACAATTTCTAGTCCATTTGCATTTGACAAGTTCAGTGAAAATATTCCATTATCTATCCTATTTTGGTGAGTCCAAAATGTACCTAATTCACTTTCTATCCTAACTTGTATTACCAACCAAAAACTATCTTTTGATGTCTTTCAAACTTATACACTTTACACCTCTTTAATGAGTTTCTTTCTGAATTTTTAACAAGGAAAACTGTAACTATCTAATCTTTAACTCCCTCAGAGACCTGAGAAGGAAATATTAACTGAGTAAGGAGGAAGTGCAAACAAGTGACTTCCAAAAAATGTGAGAAATGACAGAAACAGTTGGCTGCCTGGACAGTAACCCAAGGTTCCTCTGCAATGTTGGGGCATCCATCTTCAGCCTACAGGCCTAGCATATCTGACAGACTGATCTGTGAAGCAGGATTTTCTAAAGACCCTTCCTACCTTATGTTGGCAAGGATCAGCAGTTCTTTCTTTTGTGTCCTGCTTGTTCATTTTGGACAGCATACTGTTAGCAGTTGAGGCAAGGAAACTTTCTTGCCCAGTTTGCCACAATGAAAGTAAACTCCATAATGAGTTTCTTTAATGCCCATCATTTTCTCTGAAGTAGATTTGTCCTGCCAGGAGCAGACATGTCTCATTGCCATTAAAAAAAAAAAGAAAAAAATCCATGTTATTAATATATCTTAAATGCCACATCCTGTAGATCTCTGAAGTGTTTGAATATGATCTCTATATCTAAGATATATCACTGTTTGATCTGGAAAACATACCTAACATAGCTATAAGTTTGATTGTAATGACTAACTACTGACTTTCATTTCTTTACATTGTAATTAGTTGGTAATAATAACTTTCAAGGACTAGCAATTTGCATTACATTGTTAAATAACTATATAGGTACAATACCTTGAACAAGTTTAAAAATATATGTACAGTATTTTCTAACAAAATCAATCTCAAATTTGTATCAATATACATAATTTGTATACAATATATAAAAATCCAATATAAAATATTTAAAACTAGTAGTTGCCTTTTAAAAGTAGATTCAATAATCTACCTTTTTATCATATCATATCTATATCCACCCTTCTTTCTTTTCAGAGTAAATTCAATAATCTCCCCTTTTATCCTATCATTTCTATATCTCTTTTTTTCAGAGTAGATTCAATAATCTACCTCTTATCTATATTCTCTTTTTTCTTTTTCTTTTTTTTCAAAATAAGAATGCTGAATCTAATCTCCTTTGTAATCAAACACCCTAAACAATGACAATTATCCATAACTCACTGAATGACCAAAAATCCCCCCACCCCAACTCTTGGGAATGTGGGCATTGTGTTCTTAAAATTACTTCCTGCTTATTGAGGATGAAGGAATCTTTGGGGATCCTTAAAAGAAAATTTGGGGTTAATTGTCAAATCCTTGGAGAGGTGGCTATATCATTTATTGTTCAGTCTTTGCATAATGGGAAAATGCAGGGCTTGTCTCAAGTCCTTGCTCTAGTAGTCTGTGAGGCTGGATCATCTCAGCTAGCCATCTCGAAATTGTCCTGAGCAGTTTGCAGTCCAAAGCTGTTCTCTTAGTGGTGTTTGTCAGCTTAGTGGTATTATTATTGTCCATGTGGAATCATTGTTGTGGGGCCCCATCATCGAAGTCACTGTTAGGCATGGTCATGGTTCACTGCACAAAACTGATAGAGACTCAAACCCAAAATCATTTACAGGAAGCTAGATGAAGACTTTTTTTCTAGGATTAGTTAGTACTCTATATGACCATTAATATCATGACAAAAGTTTAATATATATGTAAATTTTATAAATATTGATATAAAATTCATATCTTAAAAGTTTTAAAGAGTCAAAATAAAACCAAAGACTTAGGAGATTAGTGGCAATAGAGTAGTCCCTTAATTTTAGTTTTTCTTATGTTCTATATCAGGTGGTTCTTCTGACATGAAACAGAGATTTTGCATTTTCTTTTAACAAGCATGCTTGGGTTTAGTGAAGGAGAGAGCCATGCTCCAAACTCCAAAGCCAGCTTTAATTTTTAATTAAACTGGCAATACATAAAGACCATTTGCATTATGTGTCTGTAGAGAAAGAACATCAGAAACAAACATTTAGGAAGACTTATGAATTTTTTTCCTGTTAGATATGTGATACACAAACAGGCCAATTTACTCTTTTTCTTGGGACTTTTTTTTCTGGATGATTTGTCCTTTTTCTTCAGATGTCTCATTTGTCCAGTGTTCTTCAGGTTCCTTAGCCTTCTTTCTCCTGAAAGACAAAAACTCTTCCCCAACCCTAACTTAGGGGAGCTTCCCTTTTGGCAAGTTATATCTGATTACATGAAAAGCATTTGTTACTCGTGTAAGTTAATTTAAATTGAATGGTCATGGTGGTTGATGAACTATCACCTTTTCTAATTAAGAGAGATAGCTCTCTTGTTCAAATTGAACCTTTATCAATTTTGATGGTATCCATAGCTTTTTTTCTCCTGTAGAAACAAAAGCAAAACCTCATCCCCAGCATAATACATATCCTGGATTCCATTCTGAGGTCAGTACATCTTTAAAGAATACAGGCTGATTTAATTCTGTAGTTTTCTTCTCTGATCCAATGTCTCTCCACAGCTGTTGTTCCTTTCTCATTAGCATTGAAAAAATTCAAAGTTAATAGAGCATCATTATGTATTCTATTTCTGGGGGGGTTTGTTACCTGTTTCTGTTTATTTAGCATATACTTTAGAGTTTGATTTGATCTTTCTATGACTGCTTGGCCCATAGGATTATGTGGTATACCTGAAATATGCTTTACATTGTAATAAACAAAAGTGTTTCATTTTACCAGAGACATATGCTAGAGCATTGTCAGTTTTAATTTGTGCAGGTATACCCATGATGACCATAACTTCTAGCAAATGTGTGATTACAGAATCAGACTTTTCTGAACTCAGAGCAGTTGTCTATTGAAATCTTGAATAGGTATCAATGGTATGGTGTAAATATTTCAATTTTTCAAATTCTATGAAATGAAACACATCCATCTGCCAAGTTTCATTACTCTGAGTACCCTTTGAGTTACATCCTGCTAGTGGAGGAGTTTGATTGTAGGATATTTCCTTACAATTTCCTTGGCTTGTTGCAAGGTTATGGAAAAATCTCTTTTAAACCCTTACTATTGACCTGATGTTTTTTATGAAATTCTGAGGCCTCCATCACATTTACTATCAATAATTTATCAATCTTGTCATTACCTTGTGCTAGAGGGCCTGGCAGATCCTATGGGATCAGATGTGAGTTTTATATATATAAGGGGTGCTTTCTATTCCTGATTATTTCTTGTAACTGAATAAATAATGAAGTTAATTCTCACTCATTAGGGATAAATTCAGCAGTTCCAATATGTAAAACTACTCAGCATACTGAGAGTCAGTAACTATGTTGAGAGGTTCTGCAAAATCCATTAATGGCATCAGAATGGCATGTAATTCCAATTTTTGGACATAATTATAGGGACTTTGAGCCACTTTATGTAAATTTTCTGATTTGTAACCTGCCTTTCCTTCTTTGTTTGCATCTGTATAAAATGTAGGGGGTTCCACATATTGGGGTTTCCCATACAGAGCTCTCTTTATAACATTAATTCTCTTGCTTTTGGGATATTTGTTGTTAATATCTCCAAAAATTAACTGCAAGCTCTTTGCCAAGGTTTACTTTCTGCCCATAATTTGTCAATGTCCTCTTTAGTTAAAGGTACTACAATTTCTGTTGGGTCTATTCCTGCTAATTGACAGAGTCTCAATTTTCTTTTTAAAATCAACTCAGAGATCTTTTCCATGTAAGTTTTTAATTTTTTACTCTGTTTATTTGGTAGAAATATCCATTCGAATATAATATCTTCCCTCTGAATTAAAATTCTTGTAGGAGAATGCTTAGAGGGTAAAATGATCATATGTCTCCTTCTCTGGTCAATGGTGCCTGAGCCTGAACATGTTTCCAAGGTAACAGTGGTGGACAACAGCTATCAAACTGTTGCACTCAATCAATTCTGAAATCTATGCTTGTAATTAGTATGCTGCCAGTTTCATTATATTCATCTTTCCACAGCAAGTCAAAGGATCACAGTTCAAGTGATAAAGAGACATACTTTGACTCTTTAATGAAAAGAATTTCAAAATCTTATGAAAAAAGAGTAGATTCACAAAGGGATAAAGTATTATAGCCAATATCACTATTCATCATAAGAGGATACTATTTTGATTCATATTGACTAGTGTCCTACAACTTGCATAAAAGGATGTAAAATTGGTAGGAAGAAAAATGTGGGCTAAAATGTATTGTTCATATATATGTATATATGTATATCCATTATTGCTGCTTTTAAGTTCTGTTTTTGAATACATTTAAATATATTCATAATTTGTTATCAATTGATTGTGGAAATAATTAGATTGGTTCCCCACACTAGTGATTATTACATCTTTTCCATAATAATCTTAGTTAAAACAGTAGCTAAATACTAGTGTAGGCTTATTGGCATTTTTATTTATCAGAGTGATGCTAGACCGTGGCCAATCAGCAAGAAAATTAAGTGTCAATAGCATAACAACAAAGATTTGTTTCTTCACAAATCAATGTTCAATTTAGATGTGCAGATACTCCTCTCTGCAATGCCTGAAGATCCTGTTTACTTCTTTATTAAACAGGGATTTCAAGGTCATTGAAGTAGAAGGCAAGGAATAAAAAGCTGTAAGAAAGCATAGCTGTTTCAGACTGGTAGTGACATATGTCTCTTTTGCTCCCATTTCATTGCCCAGAGCTAGTCATAGTCTTGAACTTACCCAAATCTAATTATAAGAAAAGCTATAAAATGTAGAGAAATGCATAGAATCTTGGTGAGCACTCCCTATGATGCATCTTTGAATCTGCATATTCTAGGGCAATTACCTTTATTGGTTATACTATAATAACGTTTTCTTCTCATTAATCTTTTGGAAAATGTTCCCAGATAGCATTAATATGAAAAAGTGTTTTCAAAGGTATTAAGACCTACAATTTCCAATAAACTTTTACAATTTTTTAATTTTCTTTTAACCACTTAAAATGCTTTATGACAACCTAAAATTCATAACTTTTAGGACATATTAGATATTTTATGGTTCTGACCTTGGAATTGTATCTAGAAATGAGTATACAACTACGTGTTATCTTTTCATACTTTTGATTTTATTTTAATTATTTAACTACATAATTCATTGTTGTTTCTGTGTTTTTGTAACATGCAGTAAGTCTATATTTGACCTAGGTAGTATTCTAATTTACTCGGTGCTCCATAAGTCAGCTCATAACAACTACCTTACTTTAACAGTATGAGCAAGTACAAAGGCAAAAGACAGAACAAGCTGCTTACTGTCTAATCTTGGAACTGATGTTCAACCAGCCCTCCCTTGTTTTACTTATTAGAAGGAACTCAATATATTCTCCCCACAGAAAAAGAGGAGTATTCTCCAGAGACACATTCATGCATACATACATATATGAATATGTGTATACATACATATGTAATTACAGACAGACATAAATAAATAGGTAGATGAAAGATTTTTATAGGAATTGGCTCATGGGGATAGGAGGCCAAGAAATACTATTAACTTCTGTTGTTAAGCTGCAAAGTCAAGAAAGCCAGTGGTAAAATTTAGTTTGTGTCTAAAGACCTGAAAATGATGATAGGTGATGGTTTAATCCTAGTCCAAAGCCAAAGGATTGAGAATTAGGAGCTCTGAAGTTCAAAGGCAGGAGATAATGGTGTCTGAGTTCAACAAGATACAGAATATAGCTTTTCTTGGCCTTTTTAAAATTTTTTTCTTTATTAAGAAAATTTCTACCCACTCTACATTCCACCCACAGATCCCATCTCATACCTCCTCCCACCCCTTAGCCCTCCCTCCCAAGCCACCCCACATCCCCACATCCCCCAAATCAAGATCTCCCATGGGGAGTCAGAAGAGTCCGGCACACTGAGCCTAGGCAGATCCAAGCCCCTCGGCCTTTTTATAATGTTTAGACCCTTAACAGATTGAACACACTTGTTAATATTGATTCAAGTGTGAATGTCTCCAGAAACATTCCCATATACACACTCAGAAATAGTATTTTACCAGTTATGTGGATGTCTCTTAGCCCAGTCAGATTGACACAGAAAATAGAACATCACAGAAGGTGATTACACTAAGATGTGGATGCTAAGAGGTAAAGAACAGTGAAAAGTGTTTTAGAATCAAATAAACACAATTTTTAAATATAGAGGCCTTATGTTTGATCAAATATTACACACTCATAATGAATTATTTCCAATGTTTGTCTGACTTTAATTTGAATATCTTTTATTTATAAGTGAGGCCGTTGCCTCTTAAAAATTAAAGAAATACATCTTAAAATTTGTAGCTAGAGTTTTCCTGCCTGGCCCACAGTCAGGACAAATCTCTCTCACCTGCCAGTCCCACAGCCACTCAGACCCAACCAAGTAAACACAGAGACTTATATTGGTTACAAACTGTGTGGCCATGGCAGGCTTCTAGCTAACTGTTCTTACAGCTTAAATCAATCCATTTCCATTAATCTATGCCTTGCAACATGGCTCGTTGCTTACCAGCACCTTCACATGCTGTTTGTCATCGTGGCGGCTGGCAGTGTCTCTCTGACTCAGCCTTCCACTTCCCAGCTTTATTCTCCTCCTTGTCCCGCCTACACTTCCTGCCTAGCCAATGGCCAATCAGTGTTTTATTTATTGACTAATTAGCAACACATGTGACATACAGAACATCCCACAGCAAAAATATATTAAGGAAATTTGTGAAATTAAATGTTAAGAAATAATTTAGTCCATGAAAATAATTTTATAGTGGAAGATCTTATTAGAATAAACCTTTTTAGAACTCTGGAGAAAACCAAACTCAGACACTGTGAAAGACTTCTTTATTAATCTTTGAGTAATTACATCCTTGTTTCTGTCCCATGAGAGAGAAAAGTTGAGTATAAACTAATAACACCAGGGCTTTCTAAAAGGAGAGCTGGAATTAAGGATATGCTTAAGGCTTCGAATCCATGCCTTGTCCCACTTCACTTTACTAACCTCTTAAGAGTGTGAATAAGGTTATAGAAACAGACATCCAAAGCCATAGAACTAACTGTTAGCTAACATATTATGTATAATGTGTCACTTAAGATCACTTAATAAAAAAACTAACCATTAGAAATAATTCTTAAGGACTCTACAAAACTTTAAATACAGATAGAAAAATAAAGATCAGGCAATTAAAGGAGTTGTGCAGATGCAGACCTTACTGTCAAACTTGGCCTTAGTTCACAATAGCTGTCTGACCTCAGCTAGCTACCTGACTTCTGTAAGTAAGCTTCAGTTTTCATATTTGCAAATTAGGGAGAGCAAGTGTACATAATTCATGGAGCTTTCTGGAAGAGTTAAGAAGAGCAGTAGTTAATAGTTTGACACATAATGAAGTACTAAAAAATGGTAGTTTGTTGTATTGACTTGGTATTTCAACTGCTCAAGACAAGGTTTTACTCAGCTTATTTCTTCTTACTTTCTGCCCTTTTCCATTTTTCCAAACATATCTTTAACCTCAATATACTAAAGAATATGGAGTAAAGATTTGTAAAGTAATTAATGGATAAGATTCTAATCAAATATTACTTTAACACTAATTTTAATTGATACATATTGTTTTTATTTATAGCATCAAGTATAGTAACTTGATGCAAGAATCGAATGAAGGTAATTAGAATTTTCTTCCCCTAAAATATTCATCATTTCAATGCATTGGCCATAGTAGTCATTTTGTAATATATAATAAAATGTTGTGCACCATAGTTATTACTTTTGACTAAATGTATTTTTACATTTTTCTTTAACTTTTTCTTAAAATATAATTGTTTACACATGAAATATGAACCAATGGCTGAGGGGTCACCAACTGGATCAGGCCCTCTGAGTGGGTGAGACAGTTGATTGGCCTGATCTGTTTGGGAGGCATCCAGGCAGTGGCACCGGGTCCTGTGCTCATTGCATGAGTTGGCTGTTTGAAACCTGGGGCCTATGCAGGGTCCCTTGGCTCGGCCTGGGAGGAGGGGACTGGACCTACCTGGACTGAGTCCACCAGGTTGATCTCAGTCTGTGGGGAAGGCTTTGCCCTGGAGGAGATTGGAGGTGAGGGGGGGGAGGGGGGAGAACAAGGGAATCTGTGGCTGATATGTATAACTGAATTGTATTGCAAAATAAAAATTAAAAAAAATATAATTGTTTACTAGCATTATAACTATGAACTGTAGTAAGTGATGACAGAAATCCCTAAGGAGTAGCATTTTAAACATAATCAACACTGAATTATGTTTGTGATTCAGGCTTCTAAGGCATCTTCACATTAAATAGCTTTATTTCTGTTTTTCTTTTTCATTCCATAGCAAGAAAGAACTATATATTTCCCACTCATTAAAGGTGCTAGCTTTCAATTTTTTAAGCCTGCCACTTGACTAACTTAGGTACACAGAGAAGAAATTGCCAAGAATGACAACAAAGCTGTAAGTCTTTTTCTGGTTTGTTTATATTCCAAAGTGCAAAGCTGTTGAGTAGTGTGAATCTCTATAATTACATTTCTCCAATCAGAAGTTTTGAAAGTTTTTTGCTTCTGTTGTTGTTCATTGTCTTTATTTAATGAGTACCACCTAACAGTACCCATTGCACACTCATCAGCACCGTCCTCTAATTAGGGTAATAAGAAATGAACTGCACGGAGCAACTAAAACTTAATCCTCTACTACAAACTATCATCAGAGTCATTTGAAATTAGAAAAATCACAGGTTGTGTTTAAATGTATAGTTAAAAAATTATTTATAACAGAAGTATTTTGCTGAAATATAAAATAAATCTACCACATTAGAAAAATGCAACCATAGTTACAGAGATTCGACTCTGTAAAGTTAATTTTATTTTCAGAATGAATTTAAAAATCTAGAAATG
Organism: Peromyscus eremicus; assembly: GCF_949786415.1. Classification (NCBI taxonomy): domain Eukaryota; kingdom Metazoa; phylum Chordata; class Mammalia; order Rodentia; family Cricetidae; genus Peromyscus; species Peromyscus eremicus. The sequence continues at coordinate 119,999,000 of NC_081439.1, forward strand.
TCATTAATTTTCTTTGTTTTCTCCAGTACAGAAATATGAGTACTTGGCACACAGTAATGTATCATGGAAACCATGAAGGACTGAATTAACAGACTAATGCAACATAAGGTACAGTGGTAAAAATATATGAACTATTCTACATATATACAGGAAACAAATAATAATAATTAAATTCTCTCTATATACATATTAATATATATGTATATATTAGTTATTACATGTTATAAAAGTAAATATAATTTCATCCATAATAATCCTTGATATGTTTTCAAAGGATGAAATTGGGGAAGCAGATGCTAAAAACATACAAATGGTATGATTCAGTTTTAAAAAACACTTCCACAAACGCACTTCCAGTTTTGCCCATAATGGAGTAACCAATACCGAACTTTCTCCTCTAAAAAAAATCACCAAAAAAATAGAAAAAAACATTGGAAACAGTCATTTTTGATTAATCAGAACAATGGATAGGGCAAGACTATGCAAGGAAAGATGACGTTGACTAAGAGACAGAAAGCACAGTAGATGAGTTCTGCAGTCATCCCAGCTTTACTACCAGGAAGCAGTTTTACACTGTAGCATAGCAGGAACAAACACCAAGTAAAGTACTGTTATTTCATTCTGCTAAAGAGATAGAAAATAGAATCAATGTACTTGAAATGATTGCAATTCAACTAACAGGTAATAGGAGGGAGGCATGTACAAAAGTAGCTGTGAAAGTGTGTGAACCATTTGAATCTTTTGCTGACTACTAATAAATTTGCAAATGATTTGCAAAACAAAAATGAACATGGAATTGTGACCAAAAAGAAGCAGAAAAATCAGAGATGAGGAAATGAGCTCATAAGTACTTCAACATTGTTATTTAACATAATGTTAAATTATTCTACATTTAAAAGGAAAGCAAATACATTTGAAAGAGAGGAATGGAAGACAGAACATGGGATTATGGAGATAAATCATATATTATTTTAAATGAAAAGTGGGTAGATAAAACTGGCATCAAACTGCTGAAGAAAACATAGAATCTATTTAGATTGAAGCAAACATAGAAAATGCAGATTGTAATATTATCTAAATCTATCATAGACACAATCAATTACCATACTGACAAGAACAAAAAGACTGGTAGAAATAAATGAAGACTTTAAAACTAAACATAAAGGGAGTTTGTAACAATGCTACAGTTTATTGATTAACGTTGTATCCAACCTAAGGAGATATGATTTAATAATTCTGAAATTGTAAATATCCACACTTGAACTGAACAAATATGCAAATAGATGATATATCAAAGGAGGTATGTGTTTCACTGGTGGTATGGGAGGTTGTAGACACAAAAATGCAGAAGGCTAGAATAATTTGACTTAAACACCTTAAGTATAGCTCATGTTTTAGTCAACATGGATAATGACTGTTGTCTTAGTTAGGGTTTCTATTGCTGTGAAAGAGACACCATGACCACACCATATCTGATACAGGAAAACATTTAATTGGGGCTGGCTTACAGTTTCAGAGGTTCAGTCCATTATCATCATGGCAAGAAACATGGTGGCATGCAGGAAGATGTAGTGCTGGAGAAAGAGCTGGGATTTCTATGCCTTGATCCTCAGGCAGCAGAGGAAGACTGCCACACTAGGCCTAGCTTGAGCATATAAGGCCACATCCACAGTGACACACTTCCTCCAATGAAGCCACACCTCCTAATAGTGCCAGTACCTATGGACCAAGCATTCAAACACATGAGGCTATGGGAGTCTATACCTATTTAAACTACTGCATTCTGCTCCTTGGTCACCATAGGCTTTTAGCCATAAAATAATGCAAACTGCATTTAGTCCAACTTCAAATATCCCCATAGTCTATCACAGTTTCAACAATGTGTAGAAGCACAAAGTTCAAAAATCTCTCCAGAGATTCATACAATCCTTTTTTTTTTCAGTCCTCTATAAAATCAAAATCAAAGAAACAGATCACAATCTTCCAACATATAATGGCACAGGATATATACTACCACTCCGAAACATAGTAAAGAGAGCATAGTGAGGAAACACTGGACCAAAGCAAGACCAAAAACCAGTTAGGCAGTTTCCAAACTCTGCATCTTCATGTCTGATGTCAAAACACTCTTCATATCTCCAACTCCTTTCAGCTTTCTTGACTGCAACACACTTCTTTCTCTTGGGCTGGTTCTACTCCATTTTAGCAGCTTTCCTGGGAAGTATCCAATGACTCCAGCCTCTCCAAAATCTTGGGCTTTCCAAAGCAATCCAGGCCTCACTTTCATAGCTTTACACAGGGCCTCTCTGAACCTTCATTCAGGGATACCCCTGACACACACCTGGCCTCAACAGCTTTCCTCAGTTTTGGAGGGAGATTCCACAACCTTTTTCTTGTATCCTTGACTCTAAAGCCAGAACCATGTGGCAAAAGATGTAAAGTTCTGCTGCTTGGTGGGATTGGGACATGGCCCCCTCATTTAATTACACATTCACCATCTTTCTGTTTTCCATGGTTTCCTTCATTGCCTAAGCTTGGCTGTCCTGAAACAGGATTTATAGACCAGGCTGCCCTCAAACTGCGAGATCCACTAGCTTCTGCCCTCCCAGTGCTGCGATTATAGCTGTGCACTACCACACAAAGCTATGAGCGAGCTTTTCTTTAATCCTATTTCACAAGTTGGAAGCTTAGCTATGTGGAAGCTTGCCCTGAGTTTGCCGCTCCCTTATTCTATTTCTTAATTTATCTCCTTGAACACAGGATTTAGCTTCATTCCACTTCCTGGTGTTCCTTTTCTCAAATTTTACATTTTGTGTTTTTCCTTACTCAGCTTGCTTCTTTCCTTTATAAATCTTCATTAGAGTGAAGATTTCACTAATGACCACATGACAGAGTTAATACTAGGTTGTTTTGAGATTTCCTCTACCAACAGAATTAATCCAAATCTCTTCCCTTTTGCCTCAGGAAGCCTCTTCTGACAAGGGCAAAAAGCAGCCACTTTCTTCACCAAAATATCACAAGAATGATCTCTAAACAGCATACTAACATTCTTTCCCTTTGAAACTTCTTGAGTCAGGCCCCCACAGTTCAAATCATCCTCAGCACCACTGTCTTACATGCTTTTACTAGTACAACCCATTAAGCAGTGCTTTAAAGCATTCTACTGCTTTCCTAACACAATGTCCCAAAGTCAAAATTCCTCCAAACAAAAACATAGACAGGCCTATCATAGCAATACCCAGTTCCAGGTACCAACTTCTGTCTAAGTTAGGGGCCATACCTATTCAAGCTATAACAATGGTTATATACATAAATATTCACAGATAGTATTAAAGGCACAATTTAGTGTAACATGCATACTTTCTGTCTGTTTCAACTGAGAGGATCCATACACTGTGCCACCCAAGGAGCAATCTAACATCCTAGATCTTGCTTTCTAATATTATTCTTCTGATAAAAGGACCCATTTATCCTTGTTGTGTGATATTTATCCAGGAGTGTTTATATATATATATATATATATATATATATATATATATATATATATATATATATATATATATATAACAGTATATATATCTGTGGCTCCTCAAATATTTATTGTAAATTTAATAAAATTTTATTAAGATTTTTTATAATTTTCCCCAAAGTTTTACTGTTGTAAGTTCTTTCAGTTGCTTCTGGGTCCTTATGACACATCCCTATTAAAAGAATCAAGAGTGTTTACTAAGGTGGCTTCTTCTAGGATGCAAAACAAATATTTGGAAGAAGCATAATATATTCTATAGAACTAGAGAGTAAAAAGATCTGTAAAACAAAATGATGGGAGTATGTACAAAGTGAAGCATATAGGAGTCAACAGAAAGAGGCCAAGTGATTAAAACTATAACAATTTTTAGCTACAGAATTAATAAATTAGTACTAAGTTTACAATTAACATCTTTAAGGACAAAGTTATATCAATAAATTATTAAATAAACAAAGGAGAATTGACACACACATACACACACACATAAAAGAATTCCAAATACTTTTTGTTGGAACTATGTAATTAAAATTTTGTTTCAACACCCTTCACCTTTGAGTATTAATTCCACTTCATGATTTGTATTGAAAAAGTAAGGAAAACAGAGGAAGTAACTTGAGGGGGGCACACCCAGCTTTGGCTAGAGGATTAAGACATTCTTGATATGTCATGTGGTATAATGCAGACTGGATATAATATGATGAGAAATAGTGTAGCCCAGGCATACTTCTAAGAAAGTCATATTTTTTGCCTATAGATTTCTCCTCCTCTTCCTCCTCCTCCTCCTCTTCTTCTTCTTCCTGTTCTTGTTTCTGTTTTTTGAGACAGCATCCCATGTAGTCCAACCTGGCCTATAATATGCATAATAGCTGAGAATGACTTGAACCTCTGATCCTCTTGCCTAAGCCTCATCATACTGTGACTATAGGTGTATGCTATCATGCACAGTTTATGTGCTACTGGAGACCAAACTCAGGACTTTGTACATGTTAGTCAAGCACATTACCAATTAAGCAACATCCCCTGTACCGTAACTTTAGTTTAATAACCAGAATAGTACCAAACTCATCCCAGTCAAAGAATATTCCACAAAACGTCACATCCATACCATTCAGATCTATCAAAATCTGCAAAAACATGGACACTAACATGGCTTAACGGAATTAAGGAAACACAAGGACTATTGTAATAGATATCCTACATAAGATGTTTTCACATAAAAATTAATACCAAGTAAACTATAGGAACTACTGAACAATGTACGGACTATATTGCTATTGGCTCTTTTATTGTTAAAACAGCAACATTACAGTGCAGGATGTTAACAGTAGAGAAAAGTAAGTGTAAGGTAATTTTTTTCTAATCTGAGACCTTACTGTACTATATTCATATCCTTGAAGTTAATCTAAATCTTTAAAAATATGCCTTAAAATCAAGTAAACATCAATGATCATTAGAGTAATATTGCACAACATAATAAATGACGAAAAAGAAGAAAGAAAAGGAATGGGATTAGGCAAATGATGGAGGAACTGATGAGTAATTTCTTAAAAATTAATTCAAAAACTGAAATTCATTAAATCTAGGAATTCAGTGATAATCAAATGTACGATCATGAAATAAAATACAATTGAAGAAAAATATAGTCAAAAGCAGTAAAACAAAAATATGTATATAATAATAAAAGGAAGCGTTTTTATAGATTTCTTGTCAAGAAATATGAAAGAAAGATATTTCAAGAAATCATAGAAAGTGCTAAAGCAAACATAAAATGGTAAATACACATTTATGTTTAGAAAAATGGTCACTTTGCTGTTGAAACACAAACATTTTCTGGGACAAAAATCAAAACCATGTTGAGTATTTGAACTGGGAATCCTGAACTGTAAGATGAAATACAAAAGAGATTTCTTCATCTGAAGGAAAAGGATACATTTCTCCCAGAATTTTAAATCTACACAAATTAAAGGGGCTTGAAGTGACAAATATGTGTGTTAAATTTTGAAGATTGTTCCATTGGGAGAAATGGCAAGGCATGCAAATATTATGGATGAAAGGGTAAATGTCACTATATCTCCTATAGCCTTCAAAAAAATACATCTCAAACATCTCATGAGAAACATTTGTAAAATATTTGTAATATAGATACAATGACTAATTATCTTGAAATGCACAATTTTCCAAACAAATAGAATCAAGTGAGTAAACTCCAACCTGACTCATATGTACATATACATACATATTTTAAATGGAATTAATATTTTATCTTGTGAGAAAGTAAACTCTGGGCCAAGACAGTTTTATTGGTGATTTTTTAAACCAAAGTTGAAGTGGAAATAATGCAGAATTTTATGTTCATTTCCTAAGAAGTAAAAGGTGTGAAATTCATTCCATGAAGCTAGACTTATGGAGAATGGTAATTACCTCCAAAATATGTTAATCCTAACCTTCAGGATCTATGACTATGTTGTCTTTTAAACATGTGGTTTAAGTATATTGAGATGGGAAAACTGTCCTGGACTACAAGTCTAGGTAATCACAAAGGTCTAGAAGCAAGTAAGCAAGGAACGTGGGACACCTGTAGCAGAAGTCAAGTTGATGTCATTTTTTTTTGGCGGGGGGGAAGCTGCGAATCAAGAAAGACAGGCAACCTCTGGATGTGTGAGAGTCAAGAATAGTTTTTCACAACAAGGCTTTTTAAAAATAAACTAATGTATATGTTTTACATCCAGGCCGCAGTTTTCCCTCCCCTTTTCCTCCTAGTCCCTCCCCAACTCCCAACCTGTTCCCAACCCCCAATTCCCTCCTACTCTCTCTGTTCAGGAAAGGGTAGGTGTCTTCCATGGATATCAACAAAACATAGCGTGTCAAGTTGCAGTAAGACTAAGTACATTCTCTTGTATTAAGGCTGGACAAGGCAACCTAGTATGAGGAATAGGGTCCCAAAAGCCTGCCAAAGCATTAGGGACATCTCCTGCTCCCACTGTTAGGAGTCCCACAAGAAGACCAAGCTACATATAACATATATGCAGAGGGCCTAGGCCAGTCCAATCCAGTCTCTCTGGTTGTTGGTTCAGTCTCTGTGAGCTCTCCATCTCCTACAATCCTTTCTGCCCATATTCTTCATGAGTCTCTGAGTTCCACCTAATGTTTGGCTGTGGACCTGTATTTGTGCCCATCAGTTGCTGGATGAATCCTCTCTGATGACAATTTGTCTAGGTTCCAATCTATGAGTATAGCAGAATATCATTTAAGCATCATTGCATTAACATTTTTTCCTCCAGTTGTGTTTGGTTCTATCCTTGGTCTCTGGTTCATCCAGACTGTGGGTCCTGGTGCTCCAGGCAGTGTCATGGGTGGGCTTACCCTCTCAGCATGGGTTTTAAGTTAGACCAGTCATTTGTTATCCACTCCCTCAATCTCTAGGCCACCCTTACCCCAGCACATCCCATAGGCAGTACAGACTGTAAGGTTAATGTGGCTGGACAACAGGGTTTTTAAAACTTTTCCATCCATAGCTCCATTCCATGCAAGACTTTTTCTGTGACTGTGGGTACTTAGGACTATAAAAAGGTATACAAATCAAACAACTATTGATAATAAACCATAAATAGGTTTACGTTTTGGTTTCTAGAGTCTACATTAAAAACAACAACAACAACAAAACAAAAAACAAAAAACCAGAATGTGGTGTCATGTACTGTAGTCACAACACTGGGGAACAGGACACAAACAAATCCTGTGGCTCACTGGCTATTCAACCTAGCCTACTTGGTAAGTACCAGGCCAGCAAGGGACTTTTGTCTCAAAAGAAAGAAAGAAATGTGGGGAGCACCTGGGAAGCAATTGAATTCATCTTCTGAGTATTCACATGCATGCTTACTTGCAAAAACATGCACATACATTCATAAGGAAATTTATTTTAAAAGAACTCTCAGGTATACATAAAACTTTACCATTTATTAAAGAAAAATTGCATACAATGAGATGGATTGGCTGTTTTATGTTAGAAAAAGTATATAATACTTGCTCAACATTTGATAGTGCCTTCAATGTTGAAAATGGAGAGCATATCCAATATTTTTTTAAAGGTGATGGATATTTTGATTTTATCATCAATGCTGAGAGTATCACTTCAAATAAATACATAGCACTAAATATCAGAAGCATGTTTCAGGTCATTTCAGAAGTTATTAGAAATTCTGTCTTGATCTCAAGCCAAAATTCATTAAAGTATTTTTAAAATAAAACTTAAACTTATAAAAAAAATTAATGAAACTCATTTTTTAAATGAAACTCAAAACTAATTTTTAAAACTCAAACAGTCTAACACAATACAATCCAAAAGTAGATGTAATAATTTCATACTTACAAGCTGAGGAATGATGGCTAGAAAGTGCATTATTTTCCTAGCCAGATAATATTCAGTACTAAAAGATACATTAAATGATGCTACGGTAATCAAGAGAATGTGGTGCTTATAGATAAAAAGCACTGCGATATTCAACATTTGGATAATAGTAAACAGAAGATAAGTAAAAGAAGCTGGAATGTGTGGCCCTATCTAAGATTTCCTGGAAATTAAAAAGAATCTGTTAGATCAAAGTAGATCAATGATTACCTCTGGGTGAGAGGATTGGGTTTTTATTGCAAAGAAACATGAGAAAGATTTGGGGTGAGGAAAATAATCTGAATTTTTGTTGTCACAATGAACACATGATCTATAATTGTTAAAATGTCAGTATGCATGCATTTTTAAAATGAGAGTAGCAACAAGTTCATTAGGTTTTCTGTGGTCTTGGGCAATACTAAGTGGCCCAAGCCCTTTTATGTTGGATTTCCCCCTTACAATTGTGGGTGCTATAATCTCCCCAAGGCCCTATGCACCAAATCCATGAAATATTTTGGGACCTTGCATAACATTTAAATGCAGGAGATAACATCTAGAACTCATTTTATTCCAGTTCTCTTATTTACTATGTCTGTGACAGTTGGAAACAAACTTCAGCTACTTTAGTCTCAGTCTTCACTAATATAATGTGGACAGCAGTCATTACTTGATGATTATTCTGAAAATCTGGTTTATCACACAGCTTGGAATATAATGACAAACATATTAAAATACAAGTCTCATAACTCTTGCTAGGTAAATGTCTTCTGATAACTACCGCCATATCCTACCCCACTTTGTCTTTGTCAGTGCTATTGCAAACTTAGTTGTATATTACTTGTTTTATGGAAGAAAGTTAGTCAATATAAATTGCATTTTATGAATGAAAATTAACCACTATCCAATGCTGAAGACATGTTATTCTAAGACTAGCTCCAAAATTTTCCCTTTAGCCACTACAAACTAGGCAACTTATTTGATATATTCTCTTAGTTTGAGCTACAAAAGATGTATGTTTTGGGAGTAGGTTGTAACAATTTTCTCTGCAAGATTGTGCCATGAGATAATGGTGTGCCTGTTGTGTATGTTATTCTAAGCATAACCCCAGACCCTTTGATCAAACAGTTTATTTTCCATTTCCATCAATGCTGTCATGATCCTGTGAAAGGACAGTGAGATATTGTTATAATAAACTAGGGATAAGTTTTGTTGGGAATATATATTGGCTACATGTTTGACTCAACTTTTTACTTTCTCTGTGATTACTGCATTCTTATTAAAAAGATAGAAAACTTATAAATTACACTTTTCTACTGGTAAGATTGAAAGGAAGGAGTAATACAAAAGATATAATTATGATGTGCCAAAATAAGATCATTACAAGTTGTTCTCTTTTTAAGAATTTATTTTGGATGACATTTAAATTAAGTTGCATTTTAATTCAAATACAAAGGAAACCCACATCACTAACTAACTTTGCCAATCAACCTGTCAATAGACTATCAAAAACTTTAACAACATAAATTTGCCTCTCTACAATTCTTCTGCCCAGGCAAGGCATGAAACCCTATCCATGAAAGAAAACTGCCCCTACACATAGCGTTCTCTTTCCATTCAAATGGAAGAAGAATAATATAAATCTCAGATCTATTAATCATAGGTATTTTGTACCATGGTTAAAATATTGTCAATTTTCCTTATTTTTATTTTTTATACTCAGTTTTCTACATAATACTATTAAGTGACTTTCTGGGATCATAAAACAATTGTTTTAATTGAGACAGTGGCTTCAAAAGCAAAGTTTTGGGGAATAGAAACATACTGGTGGAAGGAAAATATAGGGGGTAGAAAACAACTGCAAAGACCTGGAGTACTAAAATAAATGTAAAAGGTCAGGGCAACTGAAAGGAAGAGCAAAGTAATAAAAGAATGTTTTTTCAAACATAATTGTGGATAAAGGAGTAAATGGTGGAAAGACCATAAGAAATCTTTGTCGTTGACTTCAACTTTTTTTTTTTTTAGATAAATATTTTTTATTTACTTTTGTAACAACTAAATAATTAATAATATATTTCTATGAATAAGGTGCTAGACAAATCTGAGGTATTCCTCTTTATAACATTACAAATGGATAAACCAACAAAAAGGGTGATTGGGAATTGTAAATCTGGCATGACGTGAAGTCTTTGGAGTTTTGTTAGTAGATAGTTTCAACTTTTAAGGTGAATTCTAAGAGAAAAGACATGATTTCATCTGGATGCTGGTAACCAAACTAGTGAAAAATGGATGAATTAGAGATATTTTGTAAATATATAGAGTATAGAGATATTTAAGGTATAAATGTGTGCATGTTTATACCATAGCAGCAATATTCATAGTAAGCAGAATGTAGAAATTACCCAAATTCTACTTAACTATAGAGTGAATAAGCCAAATGGCACCAAATGGGGTATATCGCGCGCGTGTGTGTGTGTGTGTGTGTGTGTGTGTATGAAAATTCAAATGGCATTCACACAAATGTAAGGCAATGGATAAACTAAAATTTTCTACCACATACAAGAAAACACCTATTGAACTTTTTTCTTCCCACCTCTCTTAACACAACTGACAAGTACAGAATATACTGTTTGCTGTTTTAACAATTCCATTTCTAAACAGAGCGATTACCTATAGCTTGTTTTTTTTGTTTCTTTATTTTTGAGACAAGGGCTTACTATATAGCTCTGCCTGTCCTGGAACTTGCTATTTAGACCAGGTAGGCTTTGAACTTACAGATCCACCTGCCTCTTTCACTTGAGTGTTTGGATGAGATGTATGTACCACCATTCCTAGCTCCTTTATAGTTTTAAAAAAGTTATTTATGTAAATCTTATTTTACTAGTTCTGTTTTTAAATACATCAGTCACAACTAAATATCCAGGACTAGGTATTTCATACATGAACTTGTCTGCTATGTAGATGGGACTTGCAAGTAAAATTTCAGATGCAGCACTGATTATAATCTGAGGTTATCGTCTAAGTATAAGTATTTTAACCATGAGCCATCCTTTCTGCATTTTCTTGTCTCTGCCTTCAAAGCAGTGGAAAAGTAGAAGTACATGTAATGCTTAGTAATGATTGAAGAGATTCATATCAAAATTCACTTGCACACAGTAAGTTTTCTATCAATTTCAATGTGACATATGCAAGATGTGCTAGACTTCCTACTTTGTCATACATTTGCAACCTCTTTAACATCCACAGAGTAGGTATTGGTAACCTTTTAATCATTTTGAACCATTATGTACACTATACACACATGTGAACAGAATACAAAAGTCATATAAATAAACATTATCTGAAGATGTCCAACTGCAAGTGCGCTCGTGTATTCTCTTTTGTAATAGCTTCTTTACTACCTCCTCCAAATTTCTGAACAAATACAGACATCACCATACTGACCACAAATGGAGTTTTATAATTCTGTTCCCCAAAGTCAATATTTTACATAAATTTAAACAAAAATATTTAACCATCTCTACATTTAACATGTATTGTATACTGCTAGATTATTCAAGTAATGACATAGTTTTTCCACTTGATACAAATCTTCAATAGAACATACAAATAACAAAAGTTGTAATGTTACAATGTCTACAAAATATGAACATTCTGGTCTAAAATTCTTCACTCTCCACCAATCCAGTCAGCTATAGTGCTCAACATTCCAGTAGACAATCTTTCCTAGGAATTTTAACACAGGCTATATAAATGTGTTCAATTACTATTTCAGCTTTATCATTCACTGGCATTAATTTTGACATCTGGAAAGACTACATGTTTTAAATTAAGATTCCTTATCCTTTATATACAGTGCGTACATAGCAGCACTTAAAAAAATAGGACAGTAGTTCCTCTTCCTTAACACAAGCACACTGACTGGCTTGGCACTATTTCCATTTCCTTCTAAGAACGGGGGCACACATAAAATGATACAACTTAAGAGATGTTTTGTTATTTCCCCCCAAAATAAAATGTCTTTGAATTTTAACCAAAAGATTTACATGATAAATATGGTTTTATTACTCAAATTTAAAGTGTACCAAGCACTTAAGAATATATGGAAAGGTTAAATACTTCAAAAAAACTTAACATTTGTCAACTTTATGTACAGTAATGAGAAGTAATACATGCATACAACAATGGTTACAATACAAAAAATGCCTTCTCCATGTGACTAGTGTGGGACTGGACCTCCCTCTCTTCTTTTTGGTTCTTCTTATCCCTCTTTTCAAATCTATGGGAACAAGTATCAATAATTGTCATTCCTCAAGTCACTTCTAGAGGGGGTCTAACAACTCCGTTTCAAAAAGTCACATTCAGAAGACACTTCTGCATTGTTTTAAACAAATATACATTTATAAGGTGTGTGGGTTTCTCCCTTTGTTTTATTATATCTTGGTAATGTCTTTCCATCTAGAATTCCCAGGTGTAACAAAAGTGGTGCCATTTTTGGTTGTGATAGAATGTTTATTTTTTTCCATCAATCGTTCTTTTAAGATAATTAAGGGGAAAGTTGAGCACAGCTTTTTTCTTACTTTATGCATAGGCCTTGTCTAAATGTTCAGTGAGCATATCTCAGTGGCAAAATGTGACATTTTACTCAAGGGTAGAAAGCCTAAGATCCACTGGATTTGAATTGTTATGCCTGCTACCTCATATCCTTCAACCTCTGATGGGTTTTTAACAATTTAACACCCTGCAAACAAAATCCACATGCATAGTGATCCAGAAACCATTCTGCCAGCTGTAGCCTAACCACCAGATGTTCCTGGAGTTCTGTCCACCATAATCCAATGTGGTCTAACTGTTTCACCCACCGTAGCTAAACCACTGGATAAAGTGCTGATAGTTCAACTCTCCTTAGTTCAACTGCTCCTGGCTGGTTAACAGTCTCTTACGAAAAATAGCTCAACTGCCTGGGACCCACTAACAGTTCTACCCACCATGTAGAATTTCAGTGGTTCCATTCACTGTAGTTCAACTGCCCATGGTCTGCTAACAGTTACACTTGCTAAATATAGTCCAACTGCCTGGGATCCACCAACTGTTCCACCTGCCATAGCTCAATCACCATACTGATTTTCAATGGTTGCATTCACCATACTTCAACTGGCATTGGTCTGCTAAGAGTTCCATTTGCTAAATATAGTTCAACTGCCTGGGATCCACTAACTGCTCCATCTGTATAGCCCAAACACCAGATTATCACTCTCAGTGGTTCCAGTTACCATGGTTCAACTGCCCCATGGCTGGCTAACAGTTTCATCTGTCATGGTCCAACGTGCTCTAAAACCTGCTACCTGTCCCATATAGTCCTGAGCTTCATTCACTTTGCAGGATCACAAATGAATTTTTCCATTGTTTTCCAGAGTAGGAGGCATAGTTTCATTTAAGGGGGAATGAGGGTCATCCCTAAGATCCAGGTCTCTACAACTCTCTGCCCATAAGTAGTAGTAGAGCTTTCCTACACAGACCCACTTTCTTCGGCCATTGAAGCCCTTATTGCATTAGCTTGGGAGGCTGCCATTCTTCTTCCTATGCCATGTACTCTATCACACACAGAAAATACATCCTCAGAAAACAGACAAGCAATAAAATACTACTACATTTTTAAGAGTGGGTAATTGACGTCATAGCTGGAGCGTGAGTTGCATGTCATTTATTCCTGTAAATGGTAGGAGTGGATTGTAGATAGGATGAGCAAACCTTCAAATTCAATGTGAAGTCTCTGGGGAAAGGATATTAGAATATTTCTATCGGTTCAATAATAAAGTAAATATACATGTAGTATGTGTACAATAGTGTGTATAACAAAAACTTCCACTACCGTTAGTCTGAGTGAGTGACTAGTTCCTTGTTACTATGGAGGAAATTGGTGTTCTGGTTCCCTGCTGAGATGACCTGTAATTTACTCTATGGAGTGGCTTTCCAAAAGTTTTCAACACTGTCAGCATGGCCATCTTACCTGTGGGAGTATCATGCTGGGGACAATCTGACTGTGTAGATGACATAGGTATCCCTTTTGTCTCTACTGTAAAGTCATGTTCTCTAATTTTGTAAATGGGTTTTATTTTCACCCACTATGTCAATTATTTTTCCTTGCACTTAAAGAAATACAGTGTTTTTATTTTTATTTTTGACCCAAAAGTACCTAGGGAGTTCTTTACCCAGAAGTAAAGGCCATAGGAGGCTTTCTAGAGGGAACAAAAAGTTTATTGCTTAAACTAGTCCTTTGTGGATCATTAGCCAGAGAGACAATATTCCCAGCATATGCATAGGGGCATAGCAATGAGAAATGAAAAAAAAAGTGTTTTTAAGCACCACAGAACTCTTTATACATATACATTTGAGTGTAAGGTAGCAAGAACTTAGCTAGGGCTAGGTCTTGGAACATTTTGAAAACAAATTCCTGTCTAAAATTTTCAAATTAACCTGAAAGGTTATAGAAAAGCCTTTAAAGATTTTTAATAGAAAGGTATCATGAACACTTTTTTGAAAGATGGGTCAGGGGATATATGAGGAAAGAGAAAGAGGTTGTTATAAGTAAGTTTTATCCTTTAAAGTAAAGCCTTTCAAGATAAAAAGGACTGTTTCAAAGTCAAATGAATCAAAGTTTGAATCTTGTCACAAAATGAGTACTTGAGTAGTGACAGAACATACATGCTTTAAACTGGACAGAGCCTTCTGGTTTTCCATTTTTGATAGTTTTATTTTATATAATTTATTTTCCCTTTTAATGAGTAATATAACTTTTATAAACTGTACATCCTCCCTCACAATGTGACTTGCATCAGCTCCCCTTTGGTCCAGCCTGGACCTCTAATAACTCAGCACTAGTAGTATATTTACCATTAACCAATCTTGTTCCCAACTATTTAAGAATAAGTTACATTATATGTAATTAAATAAAGTAAATGATTTTTGAAAATAAAAACCTGAGAGATCAAGATTTTTAAATAACAGAAATTCAAATGATTTGTTCCTCTCAAGACTGACCAAATGCTTTTAAATGTAGAAATAGTCCCCAAGGGCATTTTCTATAAAAAGGATTAGTAAATACATTTCTCCATATAGAGTATATCATCTAACTCTTTGATCATTTGAATAGATTCTTGAACCATTCTTTCATAGGCAGATATTTGTAACCAGAATTAGGCTTTTTCTTGATGGAGACATTTCATTATTCAAATGAAAGGTGATTTAATGATGTGATTAAAGTTTGCAGCATATTAATTTTCTTTTATTATAAAGTTATAATATAGCCTAGTGTTTCAATATATTTTCATAAAGTAAATTGTCACCAAGTTCAATACTGATGCTACATGTAAGTGTAGAGAAGTTAAATAAAATGTGAAGTCACTTTGGCTTATGAATACATTTCTGGAAAAATCCCTTATGGATGTGAGAACATAAAAATGCATACATCTTTTAGCATATTTTTCAATTTATGTTTTAGTCTTTCAATACTATTTATTGATGATCAACTCTCCAGTACACATTATACTAAAATGGCTCATGCAGTGTTACACAAAAACAAATATAGATCTCAAGGACCTTTCCTTCAATTTAATAGGTTAATAACCATTAACAAACCAATTTCAATCAAGGATTACATTTATTAAGATAAAGACCATGGTCTCATGGTGCATGTCAGAAAGAAGCCTGGTCATATCTACAGCAGAATGCTGGTTCAGGAAAGTTTGTTGAAGGAATATTAGGTGAACTCAGGTCTACAACATTAGTAGGCTCTAATTTAGTGGGAGGGAAAGCATAGATATATAAGAACATTTTAGAGGAAACAACCAGTGTGCACAGTATTCTCATGGCAAGAAAGAATGGAACTGAAATCAAACCAAAATGATTGGAGTGCAGAAGGGAGGGTTTAAAGGGAGTCTAGAAAGGTAAGCGCAAGTCATACCATATGCAGGTCGTGTGAAGACCTTTCATCTGTCCAAGGTGGATGAGACACTGAGGAATTTTAAGCAACTATAAACATCTAGTTAGTTACCTTGCCCAATGTCATATTTTGAAGTACTGTTGGGAAAATTGGATTGAATGGTTCATATAAGTCAGGAGATCTGTAAAGAGGGTATTTAAAATGTGTCATGGGGAAACCACTGAAGGTTAGGCAAGACTCTTGATAGCAGAGGCTTAGAAGGAGGCAGTTCAAAGGAACAGCATTGACAGGACTTGGCAATGAGTTGTAAATTTATGAAAAGTGTTCAGAATGGCTCTGAACGTTTAGGTAGCACTACTAAGTGCATACAGTATAGGTACCCTAAAGATTTCTGATAGAAAATGAACACAGTTTATTTTGCAACAGGGGTTGCAATATAAGGACATCAAAACCACTTCAAATTTCTGCAAACCATTTATAGGTTATGTCACTCCACATATTAAATCTAAAATAGAACTTACAGATTCATGCAAAGCCACATGAATGGCTTTGGGCTGTAGACTAAATGGTCAAACTGTTGTCAATCAATTCATCCATGTATAATTGATATACCATCAAGGGAATTTTCTGGCCATTGCTTTCCTCCATTTCCTCCATCTTATTTTTTCATTCCTGGTTTCCTACTTTTCTTCTTACTCTCTATTCTTCTCTTCATATATATGTGTGTGTGTGTGTGTGTGTGTGTGTGTGTGTGTGTGTGTGTGTGTGTATCTGTGTGTGTGTAACATACATTTACTATTACAAAAAAAATAGGAATTTTCTTAACAAGTTCTCTACTAAGAACAATGCATTAAGCTAGTCAATAGAGATCCAATGGCAAATCAAACTCATTTTCAGTCTCCATTGAGTTTAATATCTAATAGAGTAGATACTTAAAAAAAAACCAACTAAGATCATTGCTTCAGGAGGCTGAATTAAGATTATCAGGAGTTCAAGGCCAGGATACATGAGACTTGATCTTAAAAGACGTAATAAGAAATAACATTTGGCTATATTATTTATATGTAGCATATATGTATAATGTACCATAAGAACAAGAATCAAAATGTATGGTAACTGTGGGTACACAGAAAAGAAAACTTTGTGGTAAAATTGCCTATTGCCTTCTGAATGGTATGTTTCCTGGAGATAGAACAAAATAGGTTATCAGTTTACAACAGGTGTTAATATGGGAGATATTTTGCTTTATGTACCATCTCTGGTATCTTCTTTTCTATAGGATGAATAATTATATGCCTGGACAGAAACTTTGATACCTTAACTATGTCCTAGAATATACTGAGAATATTTCATAGTGTTTGTTTGTCATAATCTCTAACTAACAACTAGATGCAAATATTTCAGTTTAAGAATAACTATTGGTAGTTTTGTAGTAGTTAAGATTGGAATTTTCTTTTTTATTTTGGCTGTACTTTAATCTTTGTATATTTATTGTGCTACCATACAGGCTTTTAAAACGTATGCTTTAACTGACTTATAATAAAGTCTTTTAGATTCCACTAAGATCCATACAATTTTTTCATTAAAATAGATTTTTTTATACAATATATTCTGGTTATAGTTTCTCCTCCTCCTCCTATTCCCAATTCTGTTGGGTGTGGGAGAAAGCCACATCCTTTCTGTTTCTCATTAGAAAAGGAATACGGAATAATAAGGAAGTGCCTTGCTCAGCCGTCACCAGAGAAGTTTCCTCCTTCAATATATGGGAAAAAATACAGAGACTCACAACCAGACAAGATTCAGAGAGTCGGAGATGCCAATCCTAAATGGGATGTTTCCGTCAAATCCCTCCCTCAGGGCTCCAGAAACTCTAGAAAAGGAGGCAAAAAGAATGTAAGAGCCAAAGGAGACAGAGACTAAGGAAGAATAATAATAAAATAAAATAAGATAAAACAAAAACAAGCAAATTGATATGGGACAAAACAAACATAAAGAAAAGAACCAAAGAAAAAGCACTAGAAACACATAAATGTAGGGACACAACCATTCACACATATAGACATCCCATAAAAACACAAAATCAGAAGCCATAATATATATTCAAAAGACCTATAAGTTTTAGAAACAATGCACTGACTCAACACTATGAGACAAAGAACCTCCAGAGACGCCCTTGAGTTTGTTTTGTGTTAGCCATCTACTGTTGGGTATGGAGACTCCCCTTAAGAATGGTTTCTTTCCCCAGGTAGACCCCCTTGGAAAAAACTAATTTTTCATTTGAAAGTAGTTTGCAATTAGAGACATCTTCTGGATTAGGGATAGGGGTGTTTGTTGACTTTTCCTCTCAGCTCTAGAACCCCATCTGGTGCAGACCTGTGTAGGCTCTGTGCATGTTTCCATAGTCTCTGTGAGTTCATGTATGTGCTAGTCTTCTTGTGTCTAGAAGACCTTGATTCCTTGGTGTTCTCTGTCTCCTTTGGCTCTTACATTCTTTTTGCCTCCTTTTCTATAGTTCCTGGAGCCCTGGATTTGATGGAGATATCCCATTTGGGGTTGGCATCTCCAACTCTCTGAATCTTGTCTAGTTTTTCATTTGTAATTTTTCCCATCTACTGGAGGAGGAAACTTCTCTGGTGATGGCTGAACAAGGCACTAAACTATGAGTATAGTATAATGTCATTAGGAGTCATTTTATTGCCATATTCTTTCAGTGTGGTACTTGGGTTTCCCCTATGTTCCTGGCCTACCTTGTCTCAGGTTCTTGGCCACCTGAACAGTATTTGGTGATGGGTTCCATCTCATTAAGTGAGACCCTTAAATAATAGAGTCGATCTGTTACATTTGTTGGTATACATAAACATTAAGTAGGAATGTTACTTTAAGTGGCAGAAATTAATTAGGAAAAGTGAAAAGACCACAGAAATTTGTTTAGTTTACCTTCTGGGTTTATAAGAACCTTTCCTTTAACATCCATGTCTTATGTGATGGTTAAATTCTCAACAAGCCTTGGCCATGACTCAACCTCCTCTTCAGCTTGCTTGACATGAATCCAAGGGTAAGTTCTGTGGTGTAAACATCTGAATAAGGAGGGCATCTGGTTCCCTGAATGGGGAAGACAGAGTAGCTTTGTACCACCCCTTGTGATCATCTATATATTCAGTTATTCACTCCTAGAAACAGGACTAGTAGTGATATGTAAACTGCAGAGAAATCAAAATGAACTGTAGTTTGTACTGTTTGCCTGAAATTAGAAGGCATAGATATCTTGGCTGTAGGAGAACTAAGTGTAGCCACTCTCCTGTTGTGTTTCTGTTAGGGCCAGTGAATCTGTGTAAAACCTTCATGTGTGGAATTTTATAGTACAGTATCATGGTCTGGTTTCTGTTAATAGAACTAAACACCACCAAGTGGATGACTTTTAAATCAAACTATGCAGTTAATATTTCTGGATGCCAGAAAGTCTAAGGTTAAGAGTCAGTATTTAGTGAGATCATTTTTGATTGTGGATACTCTGTACAGAGTCTGAAGTCAGTGAAGATCATCAGATAGAAACAAGTCTGTTCCCAGTAGATACAGCCATAGTGACATTTATATCAGGCTCACTCATTTTTATTTTTATGGTGATTGAGATTGGACTTAGACCTAGAGCCTGTACAAATATCTTACTTTTCCATTGCTGGGATAAGACACCATGACCAAGGAAGCTTATAGAAAACAGAATTCATTGCTGGACAGTGGTGGTGCATGCCTTTAATCTCAGCACTCAGGAGGCAGAGCCAGGTGGATCTCTGTGAGTTTGAGGCCAGCCTGGTCTACAGAGCGAGATCCAGGACAGGCACCAAAACTACACAGAGAAACCTTGTCTCAAAAAAACAAAAAAAAAAAGAAAGAAAGAAAGAAAAAAGAAAGAAAGAAAGGAAGGAAGGAAGGAAGGAAGGAAGGAAGGAAGGAAGAAAACAGAATTTATTGAAAAATCAGTTTCAGAGGGGTAGAGTCCATGACCATCATGGTAGGGAGCAGAGCATCAGGCCAGCAGGCATGGCACTAGAGAAGTAACTGAGAGCTTACATATTGAGACAACCACCATGAAGGAGAGAGAGAGAGAGAGAGAGAGAGAGAGAGAGAGAGAGAGAGAGAGAGAGAGAAAGAGAAAGAGAGAAAGAAAAAGAGAGAGAAGCTAAATGGAAATGGTTTGAGCTTTTCAAACCTCAAAGCCCACATTCAATGACCTCTTCAAACAGGGCCACACTTCTTAATCCTTCCACCAACTTCGGACTAAGCATTTAAGCATATGAGCATATGGGGGCTATTATCATTCAAACCACCACACAGGGGAGTACTCTACCTCCTGTATCCAGAGCCAACAGATCTGCTCTTGAGATAAAACATTAACCTCTTAATTTATGAACAGATTTAATACATAAATGAAAGGAAATCTCTATATCCCATTCACACCTAAAAATTGATATTGAATTTTAACATGAACTTTTATAGGGAGAAATTATATTCAAACTATAATAGTGGCCAAGGAGAGCCCATTTGACATCTCAGCCCTAGCTTTACCAGCTCAAACACCTTCCCATGCCATGACTGCATTCTATATCTTACCTTCCAAGTTCCAAAGTAATTTCCTTTTCTTCAACATGAACTGTTAACTCATCTGTTTCTTTAATATCTGCTTCCTCTTGCTTTAGCCTCATTTTATCCCTTATTCTGTAACCTATGGTCCACTCTTCCTTGTTGATGTTGACTTCAAGCATGTTTTCAGCTTTGCCTACCTAGTTTTTACTGGATTAGGCCAATTGGAAGATAGGATAAGGAAACTGAGGGGCCCGATTCTTATTTAGAAGGCAAGGAGACAGAAAATGTAACTGTAATTATTTTAGTGTATTGTAGTTTTGATTAATTTACTGTATTTTTCTTTGAATGTAATCTACTGTTAAATAGAATCTCCTTCAAGTGGATTTCATTTTCTGTGACCTAGTGTAATGTAGGACCACAGTATCGTAGCAAAAAAATATTTTGGTCACTTGATGCTATACATCTGAATATAGCTCAGAATCATTTCTCCTGTTCATGGACACAGTTAAACTTAAAGCAGTTTGAAGAAAATGTAACGATTCCAAGTAAGTATCTTGCACCTGATGCCGGTTAAAAAGACATGCTCCTGGGAAGAATGCTACTGCTTCTACATTGTTCATCTGTTCTTTTCTCAGTGCAGTTCTTCTCAAGTTGTGCTTTTGTAACTTTGGGAGTGCCTGTTGTATCTTTTGAATAGCATTGCAGAATTTAATAACCCTTCTTGTGTAGTCAGAAGAGTTTTCCTATGTCCTGGCTGGCTGGTGGTCGGGACAAATCTCTCACCCACAGTCCTGCAGACTTTTATAAAATAATCACAGTGGCTTAATATTAATTATAACTGCTTGGCCATTAGCTCAGGCTTATTACTGACTAGCTCTTACACTTAAATTAACCCATAATTCTTATCTATGTTTAGCCATGTGGCTTAGTACCTTTTCTCCTTTCTGCCTTGTCATCTTGCTTCCTCTGTGTCTGTCTGGTGACTCCTGACTCAGCTTTCCTCTTCCCAGAATTCTCCTCATCTGCTTGCCCACCAATACTTCTTGCCTGGCTACTGGCCAATCAGCATTTTATTTATCAACCAATCAGAGCAACACATATTCACAACATACAGAACAACATTCCACAGCACTTCCCCTTTTCTGTCTAATCAAAAGGAAGGTTTTGTTTATTTATTTTTGGTTTTTTTTGAGACAGGGTTTCTCTGTGTAACAGCTCTGGCTGTCCTGGAACTCACTTTGTACACCAGGCTGGCCTTCAACTCACAGATATCCACCTGTCTCTGCATCTTGAGTGCTGGAATTATAAGTGTCTTCCACTATTACTAGCTCAAAACTCTTTCCTTTCTTAAAATTTTGTTTTGAGACAGGGTCTTATGCAGCCCAGGATGACCCTGAGCTCCTGATCCTCCTGCCTCCATTTCCTTCAGCAAATCCTACCACGGGTTGTGGCACATGCTGGTAGGATTTGCTGAAATTGACTTTTCACAGCATTGTTGAACTTTACAATTACACTTATAACATCCTTCAAATGACAAGTCTGTGTTCCTTTGCAGAGACAGAAATATTTTCTTCACAAAACTAACTCATTTTCTAAGAGACTAAAACTCCTATTAACTTTCCAGAAAATATAGTCAGTTCTTCAAATTGCACTATAATATTTGACTGTGGAAATATGGATACCAAGGACAAAGCTGACTGAGATGGAAGCAGGGATGAAAACAGCAATCACGCTTCTCTAGGCACCCTACAAATCTTCTTATTCAATATTGAGCATATTGTATGCTTAGGACTACATGCTCATGGAGTTCAAAAGACCTCAGTAATGCCAATTTCCTTCTTCTTTTGCCCCAGGAGTCTGGGATTTCATAGTTTATCATTACTTTCTGTTGTTACTTCTGTTTCTGTATTTCTACAGTAGCATTTAGGTCAGTTTGGTGTATGTTAGAAGTTCTTAGCAGGCCTATTGGCTAGCACAGCACTGGGTCCTGTGACAAGGCTACTTTTCTAGGAATGGCTATGCTCCCCTCTTCCTCTTCTGATGATGGGATCCAGAAGGCCTACCTGCCCACAGTTTCAGACTTCTGCCCCAGCTTAGTCAGTTAGCATACACAATTATTTGCCTTTTAAATTTAACTCAATGTAAAATTACTACCAATGATTTTACTTCTACCAAATAACATTTTTTTTATGTTACCAACCTAATCAGAAAATCCTAGTTCAATCAGAATTTCTCAGAGCTGAGCTAAAAAATGTTCTCCTATTCTAAATTTTAATCTCCACCTTGAGAGAAATATGCAGAAAGGCTCTATAGGCAGCAGTTAATCTGACAGTGATTTTTTGAATAAAAAATAGTTTCTAAAAAATATTTCTAAATTCAAAAATTCACCTCAGGAAATACAAATGCAGCAGCCTTTGTAGATAGGCTTTTACATAAGGATAGATTCTTCATATAACACTTTCACTTTAGAAAGAAGGAAGGGAAAAAAAGAAACTGACATGTGTCGAACACTTACTTTGTACAAGTGATAGGCTGGATATTTTCACTGACCCTCATAATCTGATCTTCTATAGTTTTGATAACAGACCCTTGTATTACTTATTATGCCTCATTTTCACAGATAAGAGAATGGGCTCTTAAAAAGTTCAATGACTTCTCTAAGATCATACAAGCTCAGAGTGGTTAAGTTTTACATCTAGTTCCATCTATTTACAGAGCCTAT
The DNA here is from genome assembly GCF_949786415.1 of Peromyscus eremicus. Classification (NCBI taxonomy): domain Eukaryota; kingdom Metazoa; phylum Chordata; class Mammalia; order Rodentia; family Cricetidae; genus Peromyscus; species Peromyscus eremicus. Next base: position 120,022,158 of record NC_081439.1, read on the forward strand.
ACTCTTTCCACAGCATAGCTATTCCTCTTAGTTTCCTGGCAGTGTTTTTCTTGCTCATAGTTAACTTTATAGCTTTACTAAAAGTTAGCCTTTCAGACTCAAGTTGTTTCTCAGTCATTATTCTTATTGTTAAATTGCTATCTGATTTTATTTAAACAATGAAGATGGATTAAGACCATAAGACTAGGTGCATACATCTGCAACATTCTCCTTTTCTGTAATTCTCTATAGTTTGTATTCTTTTTTCTTAGTCTAAAATACAACTCTAATCGTGTTAATTATATTGAAAAATCTTTCTGTGGGCCCAATTTAGAAAACATTTCTCTTCAGAGAAATGAGCTAATGAAATTAGAGAGGAGGATAGATTCTCAACAAGTTGAACTTTATTGTTTAAGTATTTAGCTAGCTGTGTAGTCTAAACTGAACCTGAACTAGTTCAAGCTATACTTCTGCTTCAGCCTTCCAAGTGTCTAGTGCTATAGGTAAAGGCCATAGGCCCGGATATGTCTATTTTCTAAATTGCTAGGCCTGGATTGATTACATCAAATAATCACAGAAACACAAGTTCTCGGAATGAAGTCATTTAAGCCATCATTTCTAAAAAAGAGGAATAATTTTCACTTTGATGTGTTGACTAGGATCTGATAGTAGCTGCTTAGATGTCTGAATTGAGGATTTTAAGGCCTCATATTGCTTCATGGAAAGATGTTAACAATTCCAGTAGACTTCCCTGCCTCAAATCAGGATCATTATTACTCTGAACATTAATTAACATATTACATTATTTCTTAGGCATTTTGAATATGTTCAGTATGAATGGGCTGTCTTACAGTTGGAGAAAAAGGAATTCATAACCCCCTAATCTGTTAACGTTTTTTATATTCCCTAGAGTAGAGGAGATTAGTTTCCTCAGTGACAACACTGATTATGTGTTAATTTAACAAAACGAATATAAATATATTTTTTAGGGATTGAGACACAATATCATTTCCGTTTGTAGGGATCAGTATGCACGCACATAATTTATAATAGTAAAGTATTTCTTAACATATAATCTCATCTTATTTCTAGGGGAGTGGTGAGTGATTGGAATTGAACCCAGGCCTTCATGTATGCTAAAGGAAAACCTTATTGTTATGCAAGGATAATGTCTTCATTTCATCCATGTAACAAAAATTGAATGGACTTGCATTTGTAAATTGATATCTCCTCCTTTTTGGTTATAAGCACTTCTTTCATTCCTTTTCAGTTGCTTCAAGTCACACTTGCAATGGCTATGAGCTCATTGTCTCTTCCTTGAAAGCTTTTTTGATATGTATAGAGAGAAGATTATTTCTTCTGTGTGTGTTCTCAACATATACATATGTGCTTTCATTTCTCACATATCATCACAGTGAAAAAGGAATATAACAACTTAGAATTGTATTATGTTTAATTTTTCATGCAATTTTTGTGAAATTTGGACTGAGTTTAGCTACTCTGAGATGATAAGTGCATAACATATTATTATCTTCTCAAATGCTGTTTTCTACAAAGATACTCTTTTCTATTTGCTAGGACAAGCTGCATCAAATCCATTATCTAAGTGTAGATAAGTTAAGGGCTCAGCCTTCTGTATTTCAAACTAGTTTATTTCCAAGTCCTACACATAAATAATTATTTTGATGTTTTCCATTCCTGATGAGAAGATTTTCATATCTTCAATGTCTTTTATCTTTAATTCTTCTGAATAGCATTACTGGCTTATCAATAATTGCATTATCTAGCATATGTGACCCAAATCATGTTTGGGGATATCTTCTTCCTTTTCTCTACCTATGTTCTTGAGGTAGTGGGGAGTACTGTTTCACTTGTCTCATGGTTTTTCTAAACAGCTACAACAATACTGGTAACTAAATGTAAGAAGTCCAAAATAACAACAATGATAATAATACTAATAGTTACCACTACTACTACTGCAACTACATCCACCACCATGATCACTACTACTACTACCATCCAGGCAATATGAAGGTGTCAGACAGTCTATGCTTCTTTCCAAATGCCATAACTGATAAATTGTTTCCTTTTACTTTAACAGTTTCTAGAATGCCCCACATTCTTTGATGTGGCTCTCTTACATATCCGAAGCCAAATAATGCATAGTATTATTCTAATTTAGTATATCATGGCTCTGATAATGAGATCAACTTTGTTACCACTGATAGTGGTAAAGCAGGTGTTTTTCCTTTCTCTAGATAGTTCAAGAGGCCAGGCAGTAGTGGCACACACCTTTAATTTCAGCACTCTGGTAGCAGAGGCAGGAGGGTCTCTGTAAGTTTGAGGCCAGCCTGGTCTACAGAGTGAATTCTAGGACATCCAGGGCTACACAGAAAAACTCTGTCTCAAAAAACAAACAAACAAAAAAGATAGTTCAAGAGAAAACCAAGGAATGTGGTTAGTATAGAGGCACACTGGTTAGGCACTCATAACAGTTGAGGAAGACTGTGTACTATATAAAATTCTTACACCACACCACTATAAGACCTGCATAAGTTTTTTTTTAATTGTACACTGATAATATCTATGCACCTGTCTCAGCATATTTTTTTGTAATGGGAGCATTATAGAGATATATCCATGGGATCTTTACAGCAAAGGCAAGGAATTAATATAATTGTCAAAGGACTGGTGAATAAATCTTAGGAGGTTGATTTGATGAGGTTTTCTGGAAGATCACACTCATATTATTTGGGTAAAGAGAAATCTCCCCAAAATGTGTTTCACAATGTACACTCCAAATAGTTGCTGGTTGTAGTCAAATATTAGAGAGAAGTGAGATAACTCACATATGTTCTGTGAGTTAAACTTAAGTTTAGAACACTATAGATTGAGTTCCAAAATGCTAGAAATTTGCTAGGACTAAAACAAAACAAAACAAAACAAAACAAAAAAACCCAGTATTATCAAACAGTGAATGGAGTGACTATGGAGAACCACTTAGGAGAATTGATTCTACCATTCGGCCCATCATACTTGAACCAAAGGAGATGGAGCAGGGTTAAAGATCACACTGAAGTGTGGTGGTATTGTGTTCTCCAAAATATTGTGCACGTTAATAAATTTATCTGGGGTCAGAGAACAGGATAGCCACAATATTAAACATAGAGGATAGGCAGTGGTAGCACATGCCTTTAATCCTAGCATTCCAGAGGCAGAAATCCCTCTGGATCTCAGTTCAAGGCCACATTGGAAACAGCCCGGCATGGTGACTCATGCCTTTAATCCCAGATAGTGAGCCTTTAATCCCAGGGAGTGATAGCAGAAAGCAGAAAGATATATAAGGCGTGAAGACCAGAAACTAGAAGCGTTTGGCTGGTTAAGCTTTCAGGCTTCTAGCAGCAGTTCAGCTGAGATTCATTCTGGATAAGGACTCAGAGACATCCAGTCTGAGGAAACAGGATCAGCTGAGGAATTGGCAAGGTGAGGTGGCTGTAGCTGGTTCTGTCTCTCTGATCATTCAGCGTTCATCCCAATATCTGGCTCTAGGTTTGTTTTTGTTAATAAGACTCTTTAAGATTTGTGATACACTGAAGGCTGCATGGGATTGACCTAGGCCCTTTTCATGTCTGTGACAGTTGTGTGCCTTGGTCTATTTGTGGGGCTCCTAGCAATGGGATCAGGACTTGTCCCTGGTGCTTAAGCAGGCTTTTGGAAACCCATTCCCCATGCTGGGTTGCCTTGCCCAACCTCGATGAAAGGAGAGGAGCTTGATTTATGCTTCGTTGACTCCCATGGGAGGCCTGCCATGTTCAAAATGGAGATGGAGGAGGAGTGGATGAAGGGGGATAGAAGGGAGGTAGGGAGAGAAGAGAAGAAGAGGAGGGAGGAGAAACTGAAAACATTTTAATAAAAAGATGACTCTGAAATTATTTTAAGGGGGATTATAGTTACATAAGATCCCTTCATCTAGCCAGATCATTTCAACTCTTCCTCATTGAAACTGCTCCCCTCCGCATTTCATGGAATTGGTAGGAGAGGTAGCATTGTGACACCTGAGTCACCTTAGACATACCATTGGCTGGAGGAGTTTTTTGCCAACCAATCAAAACTGAAGGGTGTGGCTTCTCATTGTCCTGAGTGGATATATATGAGACATCAGGCCTCCTGAAGTTAACTGTAGCCAATACAACTCTAAGATGTCGCATGTTAGTGAGGAGCAAGAGGATTCTAGTACAGACACACTCTCTGAACTCGACTCTGATGATGAGTCAACCTCTAGCTCAAGTACGGAAGAAGAAAGTCCTCCAAGCCAGAAGGAAAGGCTTTGCAGTCCAGTGAAGACTACCTTAATTAGAAAGGTCAGATAATCTCTCTTAAGTTTCTTCTCTTTCGCTCACAATTCCTCACCTATTAGTCCTTCCCTGTCATTATCTGCTACAAAATTCTTCAGTCCATAACCATCATCATGGATATAGACTTTATGCTTTGCTTGAAACTGTGTTTTAACCTGTGCTGTTCTCTTATCAGCTCCCCCAAATAATGAAGAAAGTACAATCTGTGATTGATGAGAATTCAGAAGACAAGAAAGAAAGAAAATGCACCATCTTGATCTTTTACCACCAACGGAAGAAAAAAAAGAAACAAAAGCAAGAAAAAGAAAAAGAAGAGGTCCCAGAGGAATCTCAACTTTCAAATAATACTGTAGCTCAACCTGAGCCACGCCAGTACCCACAATCCTCTCCATGTCATCCACCAAAACGAGCACGGAAGAAGTTCTTTCGGTAGAGACCAAATATTACACCCATACATAAGAATGTGTGGACACTGTTGACTAAAATACAATAAAATATCCTGTTAAAACTGGTTTTGTTTCAGTGTGTGGTGTGTTTGATTGGTGGGGAAGGAAGAAAAGGGAAGAGGAAACTATTTGAGGCAGGAGAAACGTGGAATCACTCTTAGTTGTGGGGTGTTGGGCATACTGGGTGGCAGTGAATAAGAACAGGAGGGAGGCTGGTTGCTGAAGAGGAAGTTCATCAATGCTTTCTTCCACAAGGATATTTGAAAAGGATGTTTGGTGCTTCAGTGTGGTTGGGCGGCAAGGGTAGATGGGGAGAGGCATGATGTTTGTGGAAAAGGGACATGCAGGAATTACTCGTATTTTTCATTTAATTGCTACCTTGACCTATTTCCTATTAATATACCTCAACACCAGAGATGTAAGTACAAAGATATATTAGAATAAAAGATCTTGAGGCTTGGAGGTCAGCAGTCAAGATTTGATGGGCATCTTCTTGTTGGTGCGGACACTGCAGAGTCCAGTGGTCCAGAGCAATGCATCAAATAGTGAGAGGAGCATGTAGGAAGAACAGCAGCATACCTGCTGTTATAACAGATAATCCATCACTCACTAATCTATTAATTTGTGATTTATTTATTCAGGAACTAATCACCAATTAAAATTTCTATTTAAACTCACCATTTTCAACATATGTTTTGGTAGAAATTTTCTGAGTGTCACAAGTACTAACAGCTCTTTATCTTCATCATTGCCTCTTCCTTTCCTCCCTACATCTGTGAAGGCTTATATGAACAGAGTTGCTCATCATAAACTAGAAATAAGCAGGTTTGCTGAGTCTTAAATACAGGATCAAACTAATTTCTTTCAGTTCCCTGCACATATAGTAGTTATTTCCTGAAATATCTCCTGTGGATTGAGAGTAATATGACCCAGCAAATAACAAAATTAATATCAAATAACTATAAAATAATTTTAAAGCGTGGTTACCCATGAGATAAATTATTTCTCTATTAAAGACTTAACATACCCCCGAATAGAAGTAAAAACAGGACCTTCAATTACTATAGTCCCCTATATGAGAGTTAAATGGACAAAGGATTGTTATTTTCTCTACTAATAAGCCACATTTTTCACCATCTGTAAGAAAGGAATACTCTATTTTAGATTACTGAACTAATAGGTCCCCATCTTGTGAGCATCCACATGGATAATCAACCTTTTCTGATTTTAAGATGATTAAGGCTATACCATGCCCAACTGACAGAGTTCTACTGCTCTCTACACCTTTCTCCAAATTTTGTATTCTTTCTTTCCTGGTTCAATGATGATCCCTGATTCTGGATGGAGTGACCTCCATATATTCTGACTATTGTGAAGCAATGCCACCGAAATTTATCACAACAGACACTTATTTATAGAATTTTTTGCCAATAACTACCAACAATTCTAAAAATATGTTTGCTTTCAATACATTTAGAAGTACCAGTAATTTGTGGGTGCAGGTACAAATATTTTTACAGCAATTTGCTTAAGAAGTACCATGTGCACATCATTTAACAAAAACTATAACAGTAACATTTCTCCAGGGGCCTATTGTGGGAGCCCACAACTGCCTCAGTTTCCCAGTTTGAATCTGAAGTCTATTCTGAGTCAATAGAGTTCAGGCTTGCTTGCTTGCTCCAGGGCTGTGAGAAAATCCTGATTAGCCTGCAGAGCCTCCTTGAAGGGCTGTGAGAAAATCCTGATTAACCAAAGGAAGTAACACACTATATAGGTAGATGCATGCAGATGCCAGCCAGAGGTACATTGAGATAGAAAATGAAACTGCCTGCTCCTTGACGCAAGGCAGGATAGATAGTGGTTGAATGCCTGTGCTATGCATTGTTCTATCTCTGTCCTTCAAAACTGTATATAAGCTGGCTATGAAATAAACTCAGGGCTGTCCGGCAATGACCAGCAGACCTCTCAACTCTTTTCTGTCTTCTTCATTTTCTCTTCAATCCGCACGTCTCTACCCAGCTACCCAGTTGACTGTGGGCAGGCTCCGACAAGTGGTGCCCAATGTGGGGCATGAACCCATGACCCTGAGATTAAGAGTCTCATGCTCTACCGACTGAGCTAGCCAGACTCTGCTGCACACAGAGCAGCCTCTTAGGCCAGCTGCTCAGGAAATAGGGCACAATATTCTTCCTTAAAATGAGGTATCCCCTTCATTTGTGGACTTCCTTTGGGATATACTGGTTCATAAAGGTATTTGCCCTCTTGAAGAAGCAATATGAAAAAACAAGATGTAGCTATTTGCTGTTGACACTGCTATCATGGTACTATCTGGCCTCCATTAAGCTTGTTTGAAAGATCCAAACTGGGTAGATGATTTAGCTGGTTCCTTATACATTACGATTGACACACTAGGTGGGCTGTACCAGATGCTGAGGCAGGCTGGGTCCAGCACGGCAAAGAACACTCTCGGAGGGTTGGACTGGACATGGAGCAACGACCACATTTTTCCAGCCACATGTTTTTTTTCCTAGCTTACAATAACAAACATGGATTTGCTCCAGTGAAGTAAGCTTTAAATCAAATAAGAAAGTAGATGGCTGCAGCTATAATAATTGTAACACTATTTAATCAGTGAACACATATTACTTGGAATGCTGGGGACCTTAATATACAAGGCCCATAACTAGGGAAGATTATTAGTCATTCTCCTCAGAAGCCTGCAAAACCAGCTTCTAGTAACACAAATGCTATCTATCAAGTAAAAAACCTTCAGCTAGGGCCAGCTTGATTTCTCAATATCCTGCAGCCAGAATATATGGAATCTTCAGTGGTAATGATTTACCATTGAGTCTGGTATACACTCAATAAATAGTAATAACCAGAACTGTGTGTGGAAGCCTTAGAGAGAGTACGTGTCCAACAACTCAAAATTGGCATTAATATTTTCAATTAGGCCGGGCGTTGGTGGCGCACGCCTTTAATCCCAGCACTGGGGAGGCAGAGCCAGGCGGATCTCTGTGAGTTCGAGGCCAGCCTGGGCTACCAAGTGAGTTCCAGGAAAAGGCGCAAAGCTACACAGAGAAACCCTGTCTCGAAAAACCAAAAAAAAAAAAAATATATATTTTCAATTAGTAAACGTATTTCTTCAGTGGATCACCTTTTCTACTAATGGAGGGTGTCTCCTGCATTCAACTACCAATTTTACATGTATAGGCATAGGGTGTTGCATGATTTTCATAATCACTTCACAGAAAATTGTGTTTATTCAAGTATAAAACTTCCAAGAATGTCATAGTTGTATCTCACATCTTCTTCCTGTGTAGAGTGATTTCTCATCCTTGCTCCTTTAACTGCACTTACATATCTTTTTAATGGTTTTATATATCTTTAAGGTACTTAGAGGGCTGTATTATGTAATAAAGCCCTCTGCAGAGGCTCTATAAAAACTCTTAACATCATTCCTGGCAAGTAAAAGTTGTTCTTGGGATTCAGCAGCTACAGGGATAATAAAAAACAAGGCCTGAAATGGTCTTAAAATTATATCATTTGTTTCATCAAAAAAGTAATTCTGGATGCACATGTATGGATTATGGGCACTATAATATTTATCTCTCTGTAATTTACTGTCACTCTCCATGAAACATCTGGTCTCTTTCCCAGACATACGTGGCTATTAACATGGTCCAGAGCTGGATCAACTGTCTCCATTCTCATAAGCTCTCTTTTCCTTCAACCACACAAACTGAGTTTATGATTCACATCTTCAGATACAACTTACCAACATTGCTAAATAGGGCATGTCCTAGCTGCTGTGGGATGGTCTTTCTGTATGCTGTGAATATGTGTTGCTATGATTGGTTAGTAAAGAAGCTACTCTGGCCTATGGTAAGTCAGGTTATAGCCAGGCAGGAAATCCAAGAGAGAGACAGGAAGAAGAAAGGAGAGTCAGGAAAGATACAAAGCCTACTGCCCAAGGAGTAACATGCCAGCAGACTGGTAATACCATGGCCATGTGGCAATACATGGATTAATAGAAATGGGTTAAAGATGTAAGAGCTATCTAGCCAGAAGCTTGAGCCATCGGCCATCAAGTTGGTAAATAATATAAGCCTCTGTGTAATTATTTTATAAGCAGCTGCAGGACCATGAGTGGGAGAGATTTGTCCCAACCGCAAGACCAGGCAGGACCAGAGAAACTTCTGGCTACTCCTAGCAGTATACACATGTTCTGTACACCTCTGTAAATATGAAAGGTATATAGTATATTTTAAGGGGATAATTTCCCACCCCTAGTACAAGCTTAATTATTCTCCTTTTCACCTAAACTTTTCTATCTCTATGTTTATCCTCTGATGCCCATTGTCCATGATGCTTTTGGAAGCCTCCAGGAATCAAGGCAAACCTGGACTCAGCATCTTCCCAAATCCAGACATATTTTGTACATTGGTAGGAGGATGAATAAAAGCCCTGTTCATGTTGGGCATTTGGTAATCTTGTGTGACTCTAACCTTCATGAAACCTTGGCTACCCTGTTAGGAAAGAGGCTTGGACAGTTTCCTACTTATAAGATCTCCCTCCTCCACAGGAGTGAAGATTTACTGTAGCTGGAGTTTTCTCCAGTCCCTCTCAGGCCCCGCAGTTCTGCAGCTCACTTATAAAATAATCATTGAGAAGCTCATATTAATTAAAATTGTTCAGCCATTAGCTCAGGCTAACTCTTGACTAGCTCTTACATCTTAAATTAACCCATTTTTATAAATCTATACCTTGCCAAGTGGCTCATGGCTTACCAGTACTTTACATCCTGCTCCTCATGCCGGTGGCTGGCAGCATCTCCTGACTCAGCCTTCCACTTCCCAGAATTCTCATCTCTCTTTATCCCACCTACATTATACTTCCTGCCTGGCTACTGGCCAATCAGCATTTTATTCATCTATCAATCAGAGCAACACATTAACAACATCCCCAGCAACTTACAGTTGTAGTTAGTTGCACCTCTATAATAGTTATCAATTTGTAAACTGTTGAGCAGTCTTTGAAAAATTACAGAGGCTCACTAGTGCAGAATTTTGCTTTCTGACATTTATTTTCCTCTTTCTTGGAAATTTTGCTCAATACAAATGTCATCACATTTGTACTTTTTGTTGTTTGTTTATACAAGCTCTTGCTATGTATCTTTGACTCACCTGATACTAATTATGTATCTTAGACTGGTCTCAGACTTATGGAAATAAACCTTCCTTATCCTCCTCAGTACTATGATTATAGGCATTCACAATGGTGCCCAGATTCAAATTTACTTTCTAGTGTCATGGACAGGTCTCTTTGTCTACTTTCTTTTATGTTCTCTTTGCTGTAAGAAATAGTAAGCTAATACTTTATTTCATCCTCCCACTTTATACACCTATACTTGCTGTGGAAAAATCCTCTTGTACACCATAAAGATTTATCACTGGTATTGGTTTAATTAAATGCAGATTGGTCAGTAGCCAGGCAGGAAGCATAGGTGGAGTGACCAAACTAAGGATGATGGAAAGAAGGGTAGAGTCAGAGAGTTGCTGGCAAATGCAAGGAAGCAAGATGAGAATGTCGTCCTGAGTAAAAGTACCAAGCCATGTGGCTAAACATAGATAAAAATGATGGGGTAGTTTAAGTGTAAGAGTTAGCTAGTAACAAGCCTGAGCTATTGGCCAAGCATTTATAAATAATATTAAGCCTTTGTGTCAGTTATTTGGGAGCAAGTGATTGGGACAGGAAAATGTCCATTTACATATACTGTTAAATCATAGGTAAATGTGGAAGATACCTCCCACAACTCTATTTGAGATTGAAATTCCTTCCATCTTTTTGCAAGTTCTTTCCAGGTAGACAGTTTGGCTTAGTTTTGATATTATCACCCACCCAACAACTATTACAGCATTATTACAATCCTCTTCCATATGATTTCCTTTAAGAGATTTCAATATATCCTCTGCTGTTCAGCTGTCTCAGTGGTCATCCATGTAACAGTGTGGTGGGACCCAGTTCACTAAAGATGTGTATTATGTCATTACACATAGATGAAAACAACCCCACGAGGATTTCCTCTCTAGATGATTCACCATGACTTTCCCCCTGGGAAAAGTAATTCCACCTGATTTACATATTTTATCACTTATATCAGGGACCACACAACTACAACTACAGAAAAGTCATGTTCTATACATACCACATGGAGAAGGATAGTCATACTAATATTTCCCCTGTGGATATTCCTACTTCAAATGACTAAGCCTCAGTTGCATGTCTTATTATCCATAGCAAGGGATATGGAACTCTTCCTCTCAAGCTTCTTTGTGTGGTATGCTCATGCATGTGATTCCTAACTTTATCATACTTATAATATCCATTTTGTCATGTAAGGTAAAAATACTCTTTCTGGTAATTTATACTCTTTCTGGTTATTTTACTTTGTCTACTATAGTGAATAATTAGGGGGTTAACATACTGTACTTATGACATCTCATAGCTATTTTCCCAACACTGAAAACAACATGTGATCCAACCATAGTTTGTTTCTGGATTGGCATAAAATTTCAAGCAATGTACCTAAATATATACATAATGAAACACACTTATTTGAATTATTTTCAGTTCAGTGGGGAAATTTCTGAAACTGAAACATACATGTAATCTCTTTTATCACTGCTATTTAGAAATATTCAAGATGTTGTCCAAAACATGAATATGACAATGACAATGGCAAAATCAGTTCCCAACTACTTGTTTTAGGAATGTCATTGTTCTAGTGAACAAATTAAATGTGATTAATATTTTTGGAGATTGAATTTGTAATTTGTTTTCAATTATCCTGAATGAACAAACTTTTGGGGGGAAACATACTATGGTAGAGAGAAATGACAATTAAACTCATCTCTAAATGCTTTGTCATGTAACAATTAGTTTCCTGATTACAAAATGAAACAGATTTTCTGAATTGCCATGTCCTTAATTTCACTAACCATAATGATATATGATAAGAGAAATGCTTCTCTTTGGCATTGAGTTATTATTTGGTTATTGTCTCCTACATAATAAAAGGGACTTAGAGCATAGAGATGATTCAAGGCTTGACAGAAGCTTTCTCATTATGAAAGCACCAAGTCAGCATTGTTAGTGATTATGACTGCTTGATTAACTGAATGATTAATTTATTTGGAAATTATATTGAAGGCTAGAGAGGTGGCTCAGAAGATTAGAGTACCTGCTGCTCTTGCAGAGGACTCAGGTTTGGTTTGCAGCATCCACATCAGTCAGCTAGCTCACAACCACCAGTAATTTCAGTTTCAGAGGCTCACTATTTCTGGCCTCTTCTAGAACCTGAATGCACACGTCATAAATATAGATAATCAGGCAAAAGCATATATACATAAATAAAATATAGTACATTAAACTTATTTAAGAAAAAATTTAATGGATTATCAACCTATTGCCAAGAACTATGTGAATAAGAGAAATAGAGAGAAGAAATACATGGTCAAAATTTCTATTTGCTCTTATATAAAGCTAGTAGTCCCCCAAGAAAGAGATTGTAGAAATTTTCTTGGTGATATTACTAATAAACAAAATGTCTAATTGACAAGGCAATTTGATTTTATTTTCACTAAATATTCATTGAAAAGAATAGAAAATACACTGACCATTGTTGGGCTAATTTTTAAATGTTTTATTTAATATTCACTCATTCATATAACATGTTTAGACCAGATTCCCCCATTCTTTTCCCTCTAATTCTTCCTCTAATCTCCCATCTTTCCAACTTCATGTGTTACCATTTTTTAAATATCCACTGAGTCTGTTTATTGTTGCCTATATGTAAATAGGTATAGGACCATCTATTGGAACATGGATAATTTTTCAGTTACTTGAATTAAACTGACTCTCCCTCCTCTAGCAGCCATTGATTGCCAATGGCTCCTCAGATAGGAGACTTCATTAGACCCTACCATCCACGCTGGAGGTTTGGTTGGCTTATTTTTATGCAAGTCTTGATGTCAATGTGATACCAAGAGTAATTGTTTGTAAAGTGGAAAATTCCATTCATAGTTAATAATGTCTATGTACGTATGGTAATGGGGATTGAACACACGGTTTTGTGCATGCTAGCCAAGATTGTACCTATCAGCCACATTCTTGGCCATTTACAAAATTGTCTGAGATACAATGTCCTTTAGTTGCGAAAATTTGTGATCCTCTTTTTTCAGCTTTTGTCATGGTTAGCTTCAGTTGTCAACCACACAAGAGAAGAGGGCACCTCAGTTGAGGAATTGATACATGAGCATATCTGTAGAACATTTTCATGGTTACTAATCGACAGAGGAGTGATTTAGCCCACTGCAGGCTTTGCCATTCCTGGGTAAATGAGCTTGGACTGTATAAGAAGGGTAGATGGGCAAGCCAGAAGAACCAAGCCAATAATCAGTATTCCTCCCTGGTTTGTGCTTCATGTCCCTGCCCTGACTTGATGCCTTTCCTCCCCTCTGTGATGAGCTAGACCCTGTAAGCTAAAATAAACCCTTTTCTTCTCAAGTTGCTTTTTGGTTAGTGTTTTATCACAACATGGAAGGAAATTAGGACAGATTCCTTAAGTAAAGGGGATGCTAGTTGTGCACTGCTGGTCATTAGGCATTAATTTGTCATTTTCACAAATTAAATAGTTTCTGCTATAACTTAGATATGATTTGTCTTAGTTTGGGTTACTATTGCTGTGAAGAGACACCATGACCATGACAACTCTTATAAAGAAAACATTTAATTGAGGTGGCTACTTATAGTTTCAGAGGTTCAGTCCGTTATCATCATGACAGGGAACAGGGCAGCGTACAGGCAGATGTGGTGCTGGCTACATCTTGACCAAAAGGCGGCAAGAAGTCGACTGACCATCATGCTGAGGAAAGCTTGAGCAAAAAAGACCTCAAAGTCCTCCCCCACAGTAACATGCTTCCTCTAACAAGGCCACACCTCCGAATAGTGCCACTTTGTTTAAGGGCCATTTTCTTTCAAACCACCACATGGTTTAAGAGTATTCTCCAAGAGAATTCAGGTATTATTAGAGGCCTGGTTTTCAGTATGGCAGTGTTAGGAAGTAGTGTGAAACCTGAAAGAAGTTGGGCCTAGTGGAAAGTCAGTTGAGGAATATGCTCATTCATAGTCAGTTGGGGAATAACCTCATTCATAGTCTCTCTCTTTCTCCCCCGGGATTTCCATGTCTTGCAAATGTTTTTTTTTTTTTTCATTGTTATGCCTTCTCCCATATGATGACACAGCCAAGAGGGAATTCATCAGGTTTGTGTCACATTGTTTAGATTTTTCAGCTTCCAAAACTATGCACTAAATAGATGACGTATTTCTTTATAAAGATGAAATTCGATATAAGGAGACACATCTGCTCAACTCTCAAGCTGATTTGTGTGATCAGGATATCACACCCAGTCTAGGGTACTTATAAAAACAGGAGATACTTCACTACATATACTAAAAACAAAGTAATACAATTTCAATGATAGAGTGATCTAGTTTAGAGTCTGGTAGATAAGGATAGTGATGTTATTATTGGCTACTTAGTAAAATAACATATGGCAAAAACAAAATTGTAATGACTCTTGAATAATATTAAACTGTTTTCCTTCATAAACTATAGTCAAGTGTGTTTGAAGGGGCAAAAACTACTTTATCTCACAGAATGATCATCTTTATGGTGCCTTAAGATGAGACACACAAAAAGCATTTCTAGATAATCCCTTCTATCTTGTGGAAGAGTTCTATTAGCTGTATATTTTATGTAGTACCTTAGATTAGGGAAAACACTGAATTTGTGGTACTGTTAGTTCTCACTAGCTACTTATAATCAAGTGTTTGTCTTTCAGCTTGAAGTTTCATTTCATTTCATTATGAATTTCTAATTGAATAAGTAAGAAGTCTCCAGCTTATGGTAAGCAAAATGCTCATACTATTTCAAAACTAGTCTTATGAATAAACAAAAGCTCTGATTTTATTGGGTAAACTGCATCAACCAACAATTCATGTGTTAAAAGTTATAACCCACAGTACTCCAGGATATGACATTATTTGGAAATAGTCATAGATGTATTTACTAGGTTAAAATGAATTATACTAATGTAAAATGGGCCCCTATTTCAATATTCATAATGTTCTTATAAAAAAAAACTCATGTGAAAAAAATAGACACATAAAGATGAAATTCGATATAAGGAGACACATCTGCTCAACTCTCAAGCTGATTTGTGTGATCAGGATATCACACCCAGTCTAGGGTACTTATAAAAACAGTAACTGAGGTGATCATGAGATAAATATGATAAAATATTAAAATAATGTTTATGCTTTGGCTCATATTTGACTGTCTTAAGATCATATGATCATGTGAAAAGCACAAGGAAATTAAATAAAGAGGTTGAAAATCTATAGTTTATAGTTTGTTTTTGTATTGCCATTGAGCTCAGAATATATTTTTAAAAGGTTTCAATGTACTGTAAATAAGAAGGAGGAAGAAGAGATGCAGGAGGAGGAGGATAGGGAGGATAATGAAGAGAATAATTAAAAGAAAGAGGAGGGGCATGGAGTGAGGAAAAGAGAGGGTAAAATAAGAACAAGATAGGAAGGGTAGAGTGAAAAAAATCCCCTTACTTTTAACATAAACTATTTACGTTCCTGGATGGAAAATATGTTTCAACCTTAGAAGTAATATAATTAAAAGAGCAATAACTGGTCAAGTTAACTCTATTGAGTAAAAAGCTGTTTGGAGTAACTTTGCAGGTAGGAAGGGTAGAGTGAAAAAATCCCCTTACTTTTAAAGGTAAACTATTTACATTCCTGGATGGAAAATATGTTTCAACCTTAGAAGTAATATAATTAAAAGAGCAATAACTGGTCAAGTTAACTCTATTGAGTAAAAAGTTGTTTGGAGTAACTAGGCAGGTGTTAACTTGAAATATGAATGACCTATCTAAGGTAATAGTTGTTTCTGTCTCCAAAGATTATTACCATGAAAACAAGGTGTTCAAATGTCAGATCCTTGGGGGCAAGGGTAGAATATATACATGTATTTTAAAAGAAATGAGAACAAAACAACAAAATCTTTTAATTTGGCTCATCAGAATTTAATACGTTAAAACAACAATGGTAATGTCTTTCATAAGAGCATCTTCCTCTGTCTTCTAGAACTTAAGATATCCCTATAGGCCTTCATTTATCAGAAGAAAAATTTGGAATTAATACTCTAGGGTTAATAAGAAGTGAAGATGACCTGACTAACACTTGGGGGTGGTAATTTGGAAGTTGTATGGTTTGAAGAGCTCTAAAAACTATAATGTGATCACTAGCACTGAAGCATCACAAACTGTGCCTCAAGATGGTAAAATCTTTGGATGGAGGATGCGGACATGTAGTAGTGTGGTTTGGAGAACAATGCTGGTAGAGTCTTAACAGTTGAGTTCCTGAGAAGTGTTACTGAAAATATGCCAAAACACGATAAGCATGTTCAACCAAAGGAAATTATAAGACTCTTTTTGTTGAAGACATAACACACTTTGGTTGATGGTCATAGAAAAATTAAACTGGAACTGAATTCAACACCTTCCATCCTGTTAGCTAGTTTTCACAGCACTGGATGATGCTATGCAGGGTGTTGAGAGAGAAAAACATCAATGCTGTGGATGCAATGAACTACACTGCCAACCTGTAAGACAACATGTGCCCTCTGGTACAACAGTGTCATGACTGTTAAGGAAATTACCAAAAAAAAAAAAAAAAAAAAAAGAAAGAAATTTAAAAAGGCCGGGCGGTGGTGGCGCACGCCTTTAATCCCAGCACTCGGGGGGCAGAGCCAGGTGGATCTCTGTGAGTTCGAGGCCAGCCTGGGCTACCAAGTGAGTTCCAGGAAAGGCACAAAGCTACACAGAGAAACCCTGTCTCGAAAAACCAAAAAAAAAAAAAAAAAAAAAGGAAATTACCAAACTCTTCTCATTTGGTTTGAAGCCTGCTCCATAGGATAGAATTCACATGTGATACTGTCAACCTGGTTAAAATTTTCAGGCTGAGTAGGTGATAGGAACTAGTGGGGAGGCTACTACTATTTGTTTGTTTCTAAATTGACAGGTAAAGTTGTCAAAATAACATATAAATATTTATATTTATGCCAAGATATTACTGCTGCTTTCACATTTGGTCAGAGAAGATTCTTATAACAGTTGTTAGCAGTTATTGCAAAGACAGAGAACTTGGCAATGGGTGGAGAGTAAGTTCAAAGCTAAGTTCTAAATATCACCCTTTCTGAATGAAGATTAGAGAACACTGTAGAAAGGGATCAGAAAGAATTTAAAAGCCAGAGGAAGGAGTAACATGTTGTGGCATCTTTTCTTACAGGCATGGCATGGCCACTAAACATATGAATTCATTGCAGTTGTAATTTCTGAGCACGATTCTTCCCATTAACATGCCACCATGGGGGGGCACTCATAAGGTCCTACCCCTCCCAGATGATTTATTCATAGTTAACTGTTGCAAGGAGAGCTCTATAGGTAGTTAGTTAATGATTGTTGGGAAGGGAGTGACATTGTCTTTAGTAGTTTAGCCATTGGAAAGTTGACTATGCACCTATAAATAACCTCAGTTAAGCTCATTGGGTCACTAAAAGCTAAGAAGAGAAGAAATTAGGACTAGTTGGCAAGATCGAGAGAATCTGTGGGAGTAAAAAGGAGATAATTGAGGGTAATAGAAAGTAGATATGATCAAAATGCATTACATACATATATGAAAATGTTATAAAGAAAACAATTATGTATAATTAATAACTACTAATAAAATAAGTAAAATATGTTAGTAAAAAATGAGACAAATATAGCCAAAGTTTCTAAAAATTCACAGAGGCTCACAATTCAATAGTGCCTCTGGGGAACAGGAAATGTCATGCTATTTAGACAGATCAGCCTCATTATTTAATAACAACTCTTGTTTTTCTTGAATAATAATTCATAGCATTCTGATTTAATGTTATTTTTAAATGGCATGTCAAAACAAATACATGTAATATAGCATGCATGTGCACCCAGTGTCCTGAAACATTCTGTATCTTCAGTAGTAGAAATCACTAAATAAAAGATAAGATTTTTTCATAAAAATATTTAGCAAAAGAGATAACAATCAGTGAGGTTTTACTGTACACCATTTTAGGTTATAAATTCTTCCTGAAATATCAATCCCAATGCCACCAATTATAGGTTATCTGAGCCTCAGTGTCCTTATTAATGGTGTAGAACTAATAAATTCTACTTCTTAGGGTTATTGGGAGAATTAGTGATGACAATACATGTAAAGTACTTAGGCCAGTGTCTGGTTTGCTAAATGTTGTTATATATGTCCTTAATACTAAATCATATGAACTAGGTGATGGCATGGTTGTAGGGAAATATTAGGTGGCCTTGAGAATTCTGAGAGAGTAGCTATCAGCATGGCAGTAGCATGGCCAAGGAAACAAACAGGAAATAGGCAGGTCAAAGGCAGCACAGCTGAAGAAAGTAAGGTGGATCTGAGCCCATGACTGAGTCCTGTCAATTAAAATGGGAGACAGGAAAACAGGACAGATCTAATGCTAACAGGACAAAATGAATTTAAAAGACTCTCAGGTCAATTTGTTCTCAGAAACAGCAGCATGACATTTCTTCTGAGGATTGAGATCTTTTCATTGGCCTCTCTCAAAGTCACGCCTTGAAAAGAGAGGCAATGTGTTCGACATGGACAATTCCCTGTGTAGAGACTCACTGTTAAACAGAGCTTTTCCTGAAATACATTGCTTTTCTTAATGTCTGTGTTAAGTTAGTTTAAAACATTCAAAATTCCAGAACTAAAGCATAGATTTGGAAGCTATATATGAATTCTGAGCTTTTATAGCCAATTCCTACTCTGAATTTCTGAATAAAGTGGTAAGGTATAAGATTCATTTTATTCCACTGTAGAATAATTTAGGCTTGATTATAAAAGCACATATGGTTATCTTTAAATTCAATGAATAGATTCCTAGTTTATAGACTGCTAGGTTTCAAAGATTTGAAAAAAAATCACACATCTGGATGAATGATATATAGTTGTGACAAAATTACTTTTCTCTCCAGCCCCTGGAGCGAAGAACATGATTTATTCCAGGAGAGATTTTTGTGGCATTTTCATCTTCATTTCTTTGTGTTAAAAGCAACTCTATTTTGATTTCCAAGCATATCTTGATATGTTTCTTAACATTTCATTTTATTGTTTCCTTAGTTAATTAAGTTGCTGATTTTAAGTAATCCCAAAAAGGAAAGTCTTGGGAATGGAAGGGTTTGCAATAGCATACTCTTAAATTAGCTGGTAGCTGTTTCCACTTTTGATATTGGCAGCCATAGTCATTCAATTGTATTTATTTTCTTGACTATTTTTTCAAATGTTTTATTGGTGTATATCAAATTACAGAGTAATGGTTATCATTGCGACTTTTATATATGAGTTTAACAGCTGATGATCATATTCACTACTTCACTATTACCAAATAAGGGATTTCATTCTGCTAGCTAAAAGGTGCAGCAATGATCCACCCGTTACTGATTAGAATAAAGAAAAGCTAGTTGAAGTAGCATCAGTGCCTTGTATTCATCAACAATCTGCCTATCAGAATGAGGGAACAAAAAGGAGTCCACTTTGGAATATTTGATGTTTTTGCAGCTGCTGAATTATTGCAAATCACAGGAGGAGTTTGATACATAAAGTGAAAATTATTAACCTATAGAAATTGCAATGATCTTTCGGGAGAATTGAAATGCATGTGAAGTTGTCACAAGGTAGGATGAAATAAGCTTGCTGAGATGACTGTGTTCTACTCACTGTTTTAATCTTATCACACACTTCACGCCATTTATTACTAGTAATAATCATGTGGGCTGCTGCTATTATTACCTCTATCTTAAAGATGAAAAATACTTTAAGATTAGGCTCATGTGTTAGTGATGGTAGATCTGTAGTCTGTTTCTGTATGTTTCCAGAACTTGAGAGCCCAGATCTCCACTGGCAATTCAATTAGATCTTCCAGTCCTTTGCCCTGGTGATAATATATACTGTGAGCATTTGATAAATAAAATCTAATCTTAGGATTGCTTTGACTTGCCTGTATTCCACCTTCAGACAGTTTAGTGGATAACTGTGATAGCAAAACGACTTTGACAATACTACTAATATTCGTCATCTGAGGACTGTGCTGGTTCCCAGAAAGAAGGTATAAGTCACAAAGCCCCTGAGATAGATTCAACTGATGTTCTGAGTCAGGATTTATAAGCATGGGGAAATAGTTCTTTTAAAAGACAATAACAAAGAGAAACCTTTTTAATGTGAGCCAGATACAGTCATGATTTTCATTAAATTTTTGCTAGTAACCATACTTAGGTGGGAACATGTGCCCACTGATGAGCAACCTGGAGTATTAGCAGGTAAATTTGTTTAGTGAACACAACTCCAAATGCTTCCTGAGGAGAAAAGTTAGGGGGAAAATGTTCCACTTACATTTCTTCCGTTTTTTTATACATTTAGAAAGTTTAAGTAAATGTTTACCAGGCAGACAAAACTGCTTCCCAATAGCACCTCCTGAGCATTGACTTTGTATGTGCTCAGTATGTGCTGATGTCTGCATCTAAGCCATGTGTGTGCCACATGCTGAAATGTCTAAGATCAGTGCATAGTTTCATATGCCTATAATAGTAATGCACTGGAATTCTTTTAAATACACACACACACACACACACACACACACACACACACACACTTTTTTGTTGTTTTGTTTTTCGAGACAGGGTTTCTCTGTGTAGTTTTGGTGCCTGTCCTGGAGCTCGCTCTGTAGACCAGGCTGACCTTGAACTCAGAGATCCGCCTGGCTCTGCCTCCCGAGTGCTGGGAATAAAGACATGCACCACCACCACCACTTTTTCTTTAAATTGATGTTTGTATATTCTTCTAAACTCTAAATTGACCAGAAAAACTGTAGTCACTTCCCAGTGTACCATACAATTACAAGAAACTGGAAAAAATCCCAATTATCTCTTATAATCTAGATGGGTACTGTGAGGTGTAGTTAGAGCAGATTAACTGTCTTTTGTGTACATCAAGACTCTGGATTCTTCCTGTCTTATCCATCACCTATACTGAAGACACCATAGTGGAGATTATCCATCATTACTTAGATTTTATTCCAATATTGTCTTATACATTGCAAAATTAGACAAATTTCTTCCTGCAGCATCATAAGCCCTTTCCTGATCTTTCTAAGAGACTCATTGAAAAACTCCAGGTGACTTCAAACTTATTTATTAATGTTCCATTTGCCTCAATTTTCTAATTCTAAACTGGCAGCACCCTAAGGAGATCAACTCTCTCATACCTTTCTTAAGTTAGATGCACTTTTCTATACATATTGAAGAGGTTAGAGGTGTGCTGGGTGCCTGTCCTAATGTTCATTGACACTCAAAAATCATTTCTATCACTTTCTACTTTACAATATAGGTGTCATCCCAAGTTCCTAACATTGGAGTTATGTCCTGCCATGTGCCTACCCCTCTCATACTTTTCATCTTCAGTCTTTCCAGTCCAATCACTTTTCTTCATTAATTAAACCTTTTTAGGTCCTGAATCACTGCCCTTTTCTCTCACTTTACTCTCAACATCACTTTGGCAACTTCAACTATTTGTAGCTATTCATTTAATGTTTATCAATCTTTAGGCCCTTTATCAGTGATATTTTTTCTCTGTGTCACACATAAGTCACTCACTTTAATGCTCATGACCTAGACACCAAATTGACATGTGTTACATCTGTCTGTAGCCATACTGTCATGATTTTATTCTCTACATTTAATCTATAACATTATCTGTTCTCAGATAAGTTTATCCATTCTATGCTAGCTATGCATCTCATTTGTATTGCTTTGAATATTCCTCAAGGGTTTTTATCATTTGAAACTGTATTCTTGCTCATTTATGTAGGAAATTTCACAGAATCATTCACATCAGCATGCAAATGTGTTATGATCATATCTTCTTTAAGAATTATTTTTTCAAACCAGATGCACCTCTAGCTATTGTTCCACATTTTCCTTCTACTATCAAACTTCTAACAAATTCTGTATCAACTCCTTGATTCATATTTTCTCCCAAACAGTCACTATTCAATTTTATATTAAATGATTTCTGTTCTTTCATTTTTCTTTCCTCTTACACCAGTTTTAATAGCCATTCATATACTTCCACTTCACTTCTGAAAAGCTTACCTATTTTTACTTCTTGTAATGTTATCTTCAATGTTTGTGATGTTCTATTCCACTGTACTTTTCTGTCTTCAACTCTTTTGACTATATACTTAGAGGCCAAAATGTTACATCACTTGGAAGAATATGTTTAATTTATTGGAAAAAATGCCAAACTGTTTATATTTCCACCATAGTCGAATAAGAGTTCTAGTTTGTCCATATTCTTCCAAACATGTAGTATTTTCTTTTTGGAAATATGACTATAGCCATTCTAGTGGCTTTCTTAACCTCAGTAGCTTGGGCCTGTGGTGATGCAAAACATTATGGAAAGGGGCATGTGGTGGAGTAGAGCTGCATACAGAGAGAGAGAGAGAGAGAGAGAGAGAGAGAGAGAGAGAGAGAGAGAGAGAGAGAGAGAGAGAGAGAGAGAGAGAGAGAGAAACAGGGACCCAATACACCCTTCAAGAATGCCTCTTTCCCTTAACTTATATCCTTGAACTAGGTCCTCCCCCCTAGTGTGTCCATCTTTTCCCAATAGGACCGTTAACTGGAGAATAAACTTTAAAGATTCATAGAGTCACATAAATTTCAAACTCCAACAAATCTTTTGGTTATCATATTGTTATTATAGAGTAAAGATTTTTTTACATTTTCTGTGTATTCTAGATATTAGATCTTCACTCAACGAATGACTTGAAAATATTTTTCTCCCCTTTCTAGATTGACTTTTCACTGTTTTAGGAGTAATATGTAACATTAGAATTTTTTAATTTAAAAATATTTTTATTTTCTGAGAATTTCATGTTTACAGTTTTAATCAAATCCACCCCAGTCTGTCTCCGACAACTTCTTCCAGATCCCAACCACATCTCCTTCCAAACTTTATGTAACTTTCTTTTTTTAAACATTGATTCCAAGTAGTGTTGCCAGTATGTACATGGATATAGGACCATTCACTGGGGAATAAGCAACCTACCCAGGGCCACATCCCTGTAAAGAACTGATGCTCCCCTCCCCTAATAACCATCAACTGCCAATGGCTCCTCAGTTAGAAGTGGAATGTCATTGATCTATAAATATAAGGATAAATATTCAGAAGGAAATTTAACAATATATACTACAGTAGTAGGTTCTCCCCTAGGTCCTATGGTCTACCAGCCATGGATTCTTGGCTCAGTTAACAATACCAGCTATGAGCTTAGTCTTTTGAAGCAGGTCTTAAATCTCATTATAAAGCAGCTTGTTACTCCTAAATATTCCTGCCACTATTTAACCAATGAACTTATCTTTCTAGGCCAGTCATTATTGTAGCTCACAGAGTTAAAAGCTAGATAAAATTGATGATTACTTTTATCTACCAGTAACATTCACAACATCTACCAGCACTATGAAAACTAACCAGATAAGTTTCAACTTAATGTCTTCATACCCTGTAACCAAAGTGTATTGTTTCTTCAACAATATGGTCTTACCAGTATGGTTTGTTTGACCACCAAGAGCAATAGCCATACTCTGGATTGTTTTTGAGGTCCCTGGAACCCTTTTGATTAACAACTCAAAAGTGGGTATCCTTAATATGGTACTGGTGCTTTTTTAATGTTTTAATTAATTAATTGATTTTGTTTTAAATTTTACAATTTTTCTTTTTTTTTAATTTTTATACAATATATTTTGGTAATATTTTTCCCCTCTCACAAAGCCTCCCAAATCTCCTCTCTCTAACCACCCACCTCTTTCATATTATTTCTCTTTTCTTGAAGCACATACACACACACACACACACACACACACATACACACACACACACACACAGAGGCACACACACACAAAAAAAAGCACACACACAAACAAACCAAAATGAACAAAAAAAATTCGTGGAAGTAATTTTGTGTTTGTCAATTATTCAAACAGGTATTGACTGAAAATAGCTACTAGTTTAGAGATGGAATTTTGTTTCCACTTTAACCTTCTCAGTTCTGAGGTTTCATATGGTTTGAACCTGTGGAGATCTTCTGCCACAGTCACTTTGAGTTCACATGTGTCTCAGTCCTACTGTGTTTGGAAGACTCTGTTTCCTTTGGAGGCATCAAGCACCTATGACACAATCTTTCTGCCTTCTCTTATACATAGATCCCTGAACCTTGAAGTGAGGAGTGTGATGCAGACATCCAATTTAGGGCTGAGTACTCCAAAGATTCTCACTCTCTGTATGTTGTATGGTACTGGATCTCTGTATTAATTGCAATCTACTGAAAGAAGAAGCTTCTCTGATAAGGGTTCAGGAATGTACTCATCTATGGAAATAGCACTGTTATTAGGAGTCATTTTATTGCTATGTATGTAGCAGGAATCTTAAAGAGTCTTATTAATAAAATCAAACCTGAAGCCAGTTATTGAGGTGAATGCTGGAAGATCAGAGAAGCAGAACAAGCCACAGCTACCTCACCTCTCCAGTTCCTCAGCTGATCTCCTTTCCTCAGACTGGAAGCTTCTCAGTCCTCATCCAGAATGAATCTCAGCTGAACTGTGCTGCTCAAAGCCTAAAAGCTTAACCAGCCAGATGCTGCTAGTTTCTGGTCTTCATGCCTTATATATCTTTTTGTTTTCTGCCATCACTCCCTGGGATTAAAGGCTCACTTCTTGGGATTAAAGGCTCACTTCTTGGGATTAAAGGCGTGTGTCACCATGCCTAGCTGTTTCCAATGTGGCCTTGAACTCACAGAGGTCCAGAGGGATTTCTGCCTCTGGAATGCTAGGATTAAAGGTGTGTGCTACCACTGCCTATCCTTTATGTTTAATATAGTGGCTGACCTATTCTCTGACCCCAGATAAGTTTATTAGGGTGCACAATATTTTGGGGAACACAATACCACCATATTGTTCACTTTAGCAGAATCGTTGTAGTAGGTTTCCCCATAGAGCCCAAGACCAAAGTAATCTCAGGTCCTTATCTTGTCAGATAAGAATTCCATCTCCTAGAGTAAGCCTTGAATCTAATCAAAAGGTGGTTGGTTGGTCCCATTACATTTGTGCCACTATTGTACCATTTGGTGTATTTTTGCCATCAGCTTGCTATTGTAACTCATAGGGTGATGCTGATAATTACTTTTCTCTTCTGGTAGCATGTATCGTACCTTCCTGCACAATGAACACCTGTCAGTAGGGTGAAGCTTCTAGTTGAGCACCAGCTTGATTTCTCCATGTTTGATGGCATAAGTATATGATGTCTTTGGTAACAAGGTCTTACTTTTGAATTGTGGAAGGTAACCAAATATCATTGGCAATAACTTGGAATGGTTGAGGGGGTCTACGGGATCCTTTTTAACCAATGAGTCATAAAGATGTAACTCATTGCTGGTAATATGGGTTTTATTTGGTAACATATAATGTATAATTTGGATATTGTCCCTCCCATTATATAGTAGCCCCATTTTAATTTATTTATGTATTTTATATTTTAGGAAGTTCTACAGTGATACGTTTCCATATACTCTTTCAAAATGCCTTTAGTGTTAGTTAACCCTCTGCATATTCCCTAATCCACCCTGCTCTTCCATATTCTTTCCAATTTTATCTTCCCTATGCTTTCACATTTATCTCTTTATACCACCATAATGTATGTCTCTTTCCTTAGCAGATCCCCTCCTCATTTTTGTTTCTTACTAGCTAGCTGATCTCTACATATATTCTGAATGAAACACACATAACTAAAATATAGAAGCTAATACCCACATATAAGAGAATAAATCCATATTTGTCTGTCTTTCTTCATTGTGATTGATAATTTTTCTAGATATAGTAGTCTGAGCTGGTATCTGTGGTTTCTCAGAACTTGTAGAACACATATCAATCCTCTATGGTGTGGATATCTGGTCTCACCTTTGTTGGGTTGGTAAACACGATATCCTTGGTTGCTGTTACCACAATCTGACAGGTATGGACCAGTAGAATGATATTTAGTTTTCAGTCTTGGGGCCACTGTGGATTTTAGAGTTCAGACTCTGGTTCCAGATTTGAAATTCAGATTATAAACAGTTCTATATCAGTGCAGTGGGTGGGATGGGTCATGAGCTAGCAAACAAAGAGGGATTGACTCTGAAGGTCCCTTAAGCAGGACTCAGGATCCTACTCCAAAGAAGGACAGCAGAGCCAGAGAGAGTAGGATTCTGGGTCTGGCAACAATCCCAAGGAGATGGAGACAGTCTAGAGAAGGGGGCTGAGTGTGTAGCACCAGAAGGTCTAAGAGTACTCTAGAGAGATTAGAATGGAGGAGAGTACACAGGAAGCCTACCCAGTCTGTCTGAAAACATTGGTTATTATGTTTACAGACTCTTGAGTTGTATGAGAACAAAAATCTCTTTTCAGTGTTAACAATTGGTTTCTCCCAACTTTTAATCCCCTTGTCAATTATTTTCCTTTTAAACTATATTTGCTTTTTTGTCTTATTTTTTATTATACCTACATTTTACACATGTTCATTTTGCATGGACACTGACTATTCTTATCCCCTACCTCACTACCAACCAATCCACCTTCCCCACTCCCCACAAATCTCTCTTGCACATCCATGTCTGTCTTGTGACCTACCAAATTTAACCAGGGACATCTGTGTGACCATGGTGTTGGAACTATCTATTGGTGCCGGGTGAGATCATCAAACGGTATATCAGTAAAGACCATGATTCGTCCTGTCCTGTGGTGATAAACTGTGTACCCTAATAAATTTGCCTAAAGATCAGAGAACAGAACAAGTCGCTAGACTAAATATAGAAGCCCGGCAGTGGTGGCACACACCTCTAATCCTAGCACTCGGGAGGCAGAGATCTGTCTGGATCTCTGTGAATTCAAAACCACCCTGGACTACATGAGACTGACTCAGTCTAAGAAAGAAACCTTGAGCCAGGCAGTGGTGGCACACACCTTTAATCCCAGGACTTGAGATCCCATACCTTTAATCCCAGTATTTGGGAAGCACACATGCCATTAATCCCAGCACCAGCATCTGGACAGAGAAAGGCATATAAGGCCTGAGGAGACAGGAACTTAAGGCTTTTCGGTAGAACAGTCCCTTTCAGCTAGAGGCTTTTTTGGCTGAAGGCTTTTCAGCTGAGCCAGCTCATTCAGCTAGAGGTAGAGGCCTATCGGCTGAGGCCTTTTCAGGCTGAGGAGCTGGCAAGGTGAGATCTGACAGTGGCTTGTTCCTTTGTCTCTCTGATCTTTTAGCATTTACCCTAATAGCTAGTCCCAGGTTTTTATTCTAAAATCTTCAGAAAATCGAGCAACACTGTCCAAGAATAAACCCAGAGTCAATAGTTCAGAATTAAAAAATAGGAGTCCATGCCCCTGCTTTCCTTGACTGACTTTATAGGACTGATGATGCATAGGCCCAATGCAGGTAACTACATTTCATATGGGTTAATGATTACAGCAGTTATATATCAAATCTAGAGGATGATATTTCATGACTTTTTACCTTATGTTCCAGCTATTACATATATCTTGTCCTTCTTCTGAAACTTTTTCTGAGCCTTAGAGTGCCGTAATTGACTTGTTTAGAACTGCGCTCAGATTAATCACTTATTTTCTGCAATTGTGCAGCCATGAGTTGCTTCATTAAACACTATTCATTGTAAGGAGATGTTTCTCTGATGAAGGTTTGGGGCCATTTTGTCTGTGTGTATAGGCATAATTTAAAAGGCACTATTTTGTTAGGTCAGTTTAGCTAGGTACCAGAAATATGTTCCCTGAGTGGCTTGCAGGGAAGTGGATGAAATTGTTGGAAAAAAAAAGTTCTAAAAGGAGGTAATCCAGGCTTCAAGGGACAAATGGTGAGTATTCTCTTTCATATCAGGATCCTAGATTCAACTCTTTAATATAGTGTGTCTTTAATGGAGTAACTTTGCAATCGAGGAAACAAGAATGGTAACAAGTGAGAAGAGTTACCTTAAGAAAGAGGGAATAGAAGAAATAAGAAAAAAGAAAGGGAATAATGTTGTTGTAAAACTGTAGAGAAGAAGGGAGAAGAGGAAATGGAAAGGGTACAGATGGGGGAAGCTTAATTGAGATGTAATAGAACGAAACAAAGATAGCCCTACCATACAAAAGTGGCTTGGCTATTGCAGGAATAAGCAACTTCTCTCTGAAAGGATACAGGACCCTCCTCACTGGGGTAGGGGAAGTCTGATGTCTATTACTGCAAGCCTGGCTAACATTATTTGATTTAAATACATCTAAACTCTAAAACTTATGTCTAGGCCTGAAACTATGCTTAATTAGGATTTAATAGCTGTGAGAGACACCATGACGAAGGCAACTCTTATAAAAGAAAATATTCAATGTGGGGCTTGCTTAGAGTTTCAGAGGTTTAGTCCATCACCATTATGGTGAGGAGCATGGCAACATGGAGACAGGCATGGTGCTGGAGAAATAGCTGAGAATTTGACATCCTGATCGACAGGCAGCAGACAGAGGAGCCTTTTGTGTCCTATTATGGAATAAAGATAGAGAAAGCTCTCTGTGTTCTCTCATAAAGATACTAACCTTAAAAGAGGAAAATTATCCTTAATGATTTTTTTAAAGTCTTATCTGCAAATATAAACACATAAGCATTATGGCTTTGGATAAGAATATTCTGAAGCTAAACTATTAAACACACCACACACACACACACACACACACACACACACACACACACACACACTACAGGTCAATAAAAAAAGAAAGGCCAAAAATAACTTCAGACAATGTTTATAAAAAGGTAATTCAGAAAACATGTACAAAGTGTAAGCATGTATGGAGGTTATTCTCATTTTTAATCTGGGAAATGAAAACATTTTTCTCATTCATATTTCCAAACAAATAATTCTAATGCAAACATTAATAATAATGATAAGCCAGTCCTTTGGTTTATTTAGTGGTGGATATCTTACAAAGTACTTTACCTGAATTATTTAGTGTTATTATTAAACAGTATTGTGATATATTTCCATCATTATCTTCAATTTACATATGGGGCACTTGGGACCCACTGAGGTAATACACTTTCTTATGGTCATTTTGTTTTCAAATTGTAAAGCAAAGCCAAAACCTTAATCCTGAGAATTCATTTCTGTGGTTTCTTATTAATGGGAGCAATAGCAAGCTGTCTTCCAAGGCAATTAGCGCTGCTCTAAATACTTGGTATTAAATAATATATTTAATTCTACAACAGCCTTGTAAGATACGTAGAATATGACTGTTGCCTCCATTTTGTCCATGAGAAAATAGACACAGTTAAAGGATCTGTAACTGGCAGTCTGCAGGGTAAAATTCACTATCTGATAGATCCATGCTAAATACCACAACCATAACCCAACTACGAGTGCAAAATGCTAAATCCTGATGCTTTAGTTATGAAGTAATGTAGCAGGAATCTTAAAAGCTCTTATTAATAAAATCAAACCTGAGGCCAGTTATTGGGGTGAACACTGGAAAATCAAAGAGCCAGAACAAGCCACAGCTAACTCACCTCGCCAGATCCTCAGCTGGTCTTGTTTCCTCCGACTGGAGGCTTCTGAGTCTTCATCCAGAATGGGTCTCAGCTGAATTGCTGCTCAAAAGCCTGAATGCTTAACCAGCCAAATGCTTAACCAGCCAAATGCTTAACCAGCCAAATGCTTAACCAGCCAAATGCTTCTAGTTCCTGGTCCTCACGCCTTATATATCTTTCTGCCTTCTACCATCACTCCCTGGGATTAAAGGCTCACTCCCTGGGATTAAAGGTGTGTGTCACCATGCCTGGCTCTTTCCAATGTGGCCTTGAACTCACAGAGATCCCAGATAGATCTCTCCCTCTGGAATGCTAGGATTAAAGGCGTGTGCTACCACTGCCTATCCTTTATGTTTAATTTTGTGGCTGCTCTGTCTCTGACCCCAAATAAGTTTATTAGCATGCACAATATTTGGGGGAATACAATACCACAAAGTAAATTAGAAATTTACCTCAGATTTACTAAAAAACAATTTCACTAGACATATTTATAAACAGGTATGCAGCTTCATACGATGGTATGTTGTGTGTCAAAACTTCCCAGGGGATGCAGCACATGCTTCTACTCACCCCAGATAGAGAGCCCATGACAGACGAGATACCAACGAAGTCCAGCTTGGTGAACCATGAGTTTCATTGAGGTTACTTTCAGGAATAGGGGTGAGGAGTTACTTGCAGGAGCAGAGCTGACCCAAAGTCCACCCCAGCATGTGTGACAGCTCACAAAGCTGGGGACCTGAAACACACTGCCTGCCTTAAAGACAGCTCAACAGGTTTGAGATTGTCACGTAGAAGTGCCTCAGTTAGTTGAAACCTCTTCCAGGCAGCTCAGCTGGTTTCTCCTTCTTCCAGGGAGCTGGTCTGGACTCACAGTCTTCTTTGCAGCTCAGCTACCTTGTGTCAGAGAAGGACTCTCAGCTTCTATTGCTTATTCTGGCAGGGAGGGGCCTACTGAATCTGGTCAGGTTCAGGGACTTCCTGGAACTATTTTGACTTACTTACCTTCCTGCTTAAGGAGCTTCCTGTGGGATAGAATGTTTCCATCTTGAAGGATTGTACAACAGATGTGTTATCAGTGATATTTTAAAAGAGCACTCATTTAAAGAATAAAAAAATGAATAATCCCTCTCTAGCAAAATGTCAGCAACTAAATGGTTTTCATTTCTCTGAAACTCAGCAGAGGCAATGTAGAGGTTCATCATTTGTATTTCAGCTCTAATGCATTCTCAGTGACTTCCTGGAAACTTTCTGCATTAGCTAAGTGGTAGGAAATAGTGAGCCAGCTATTGACCAACATTATTAATAAATCATTCTGTATCTTGAGCAACAAAATATCCTCACTGACATATGACAGAAGTGACAAAAAGAGTAAAACTCTGTAATCTTAGTGTTCTCTAGTCAGTAATGAAGGAGGTTAACTTGAGACCTTTAGGGAGAAGAGGCCTGCTTTTTTTTTTTTTCAAGCAGCAATCACAACAGGCATTACCCTTTTGCTGTAGATAGGAAAAGTTCAAAAATTCTATTATGTCCCAGTTTCTTGTACTTGATAAAGGTTAATAAAACACAATTTTAGGAAAACAATGTTTCTACATTTCTTAATTATCTGAAAAATACAATAATAGTTTATTTTTGTGGTGGGGAGAATGGGTTGATTTTTTTTTCAGACAAGGTTTCTCTATGTAACTGTCCTGGCTGTCCTGGAACTCACTCTGTAGGCCAGGCTGGCCTCAAACTCACAGAGATCCACTTGCCTTTGCCTCCCAAGTGCTGGGATAAAGGACATGTGCCACCACTGCCTGGCTTGATAGATCTTTTAGTTCTGAAGGTTGATGAGAAGGTGCCTTTTAATACATTTTTGAGCTGCCAATAGTAATTAGCAAGATTCACCTTGCTTTCTTAAGGGAAGAGAATATTTGTGAATGGGCAATAGATTACCCATCAGAATTCCCAAGGTAACTGGACAATGAATAGTTCATGGCATTTTAGAAATAACATAATATTTCCTTCAGGACCAGACAAGCCCATGTATTTCTGCATCTTCAGAAGTTTTATTCTTTGACTCTTTAATCATTTGATCATTTTCAAGCCATATTCTGGTTGCTAGTACTTTCAGAAATTTGTAGAAAACATATTAGTATCAGTTCATCTATTGAGAGATGATGCAAAAGTTAAGGGAAAACAAGTAGTTTAGAGAATGAATAAGAATCCAAATACATATTGACAGGCTTAAATGATGGGCAGAACACAGCAAAATGAATTTAAGTGAAATTGACTTAAACCTACACTTTCTGGATCAAAAAACCTAATTCACATACCCACTTTGGGAAGCATCATTTAGTAATAGCAATTGTAGAAGACATCTGGTTTAATGTCAATGGTAAAGTCTGTATGAGTCACAGTATAATTTGTGTCATTTTCCCAAGGAACAAATACTATCTTTGGCTGCATACATAAGTGTACAGTGACTAAAATGAGAGCAAGAGTAATAAACATTTCAGAATAGCAATTAACAGTCTACTAATTTGGGGGTATATTTAAGAAGAATGAACAATGCAGTCTATTTAGAACAGAATGATTTTTCAAGATGATGAGAGAACTGGGGATATATAACTTGGAGAGAGTAGAGAGGGACCAAGGCACCTTCCTTTGAAACTTGGTGAGGTATGAAGCTGTTAGATACTTATATTGAAAGAATGACATTCTGCCTTTTTTCAATTGCCACACAGTAGGAAAATAAAAAAGAAAAGAAAAAGAAAATGTTTAAACCAAGTACGGCAGGAGACTCTGCTCAGTGATTTTTAAGACTACTGGCTCCTCTAGAGACCACTTGGTTTCAATTTCTAGCACCCACAAGGTAGTTCACAACCATCCAGAACCCCAGTTCCAGGGAATCTGATGCCCTCTTCTGGCCTCCATTGGTGCTGCATGTTTGTGGAACATGCAAGCACAATACTCATACAAATACATACATACATACATACGTACATGCATGCGTGCATACATAGAAAAATTCAAACATAAATGCCAGGAAAGAAACAAAACAAAAAAGAATGAGTAGCAATAAGTGGTGTGTTACTTTAATTTTGTGTTGGAAGAGAAGGCCTTGAAAGGTAGAGATGAATTTTGAGTGAAGAGCAAGAGAGTGAATAGATGGAATAAAATTATTTCAGCAAGTAAAGCCCACAAGAATAACACATGATTTTACACTAGTTTATTTAAAGACTAAAATATATATAAATGTGATTGATGACTATGTAGAAGGGAGAGAAACATTATATATAAAGACACACACACATAAACTTATATAGTCAGTTCTTATTTCTACAAGTTATGCATTTATATAAAAATCACTTAAAAACTAAATCTACACTAAGAATATTATTTCATGAACAGTATGGTATAACAGCTTTTACCCAAATTTTGAGTTGTACTAGGCATTATAGGTAATCTAAAGGTGTTTTAAAATATATGAGAGGATGTATATAGTATATATATATATATAAACAGCAAATCATTTTGTAGTATATGTAACTTCATTCATAAACCACTTCATATTTTTATCCATGTATAGATACCCTTCATTTTGTTAGTCATTTCCCTATTTGATTTCTACTCTTCTTAAAATTTCTGCCCAATCTCTTCCATTGACTTATTTATTGTGTAAATATTGGTTTAATTGACATTTGTTCTATATTCTGGGTATTAATTATTTATCTGATGTATACATTGCAAATGTTTTCTATCAGATCTTCACTTGCTTCTTTATTTTCTTTATGATGTCATTCAACATAAAGAGGTACCCAAATGTGAGAAAGGTAAATTATTGTGAATTTTTTTTAGAAATTACTTTTGAAATTTTATTGAATAGACTTTGTCTTTACAGACAAAGTCATAAGGTAAAGAAAGGAAATCTAAGAACAAGTCTTGAAATATTCATAATTTAATAACTGGAAGTAATAGCATAAACTAATAGAGAAATCAGAGAAGCAACCAGCAATAATAACCTTTATTCAATAGAATTTTGGAGAGGTCCCTCACTTCCTTAGTTAGGTTTATTCTTAGATATTTTATACACTTTGAAGCTATTATAAATGGAAGTGAGTCCATTATCTCCTCTGTATGCTTGTGGAGGTTGGGCAAGTTGACTTTGTATCCTTCCACAGTGCTAAATTTGTATATAATTTCGAGTTTTCTGGTAGAATTTTTTGGATTTCAAATGTATGATATCAATGTCATCTGAAAATAGGGAGAGTTTGATTTCTTCTTTTCCTATCTGTATTCTTTTAATTTCCATTTCTGTGTATTATTGTGATATAGAATTTTAAATTCATATTATTATTAATGAACCGTTAAAATAAGTTAGGAAAATAAAATTTTTAAAATAAGTTAGGAAATCAAAATAGTGTGTTTTTCCTTTTATATTACTTTACTATCTCTTGTTTTTGCTTCCTATTTTCCCCTTTTTCCATCAGTGGCAGAATTTTACCTGCTAGATTCTATTCCTCTGTGCTTTCCAGATTTTAATGGACTATATACTTTTAAAACACTAGCAGATGTTGCCTTTACTCTTTTCAAAACCTTTACTTCATTGTTTTCCACATATATCAAACTCCAAAGTGAGCCCATATCTTTCTTATTTCAATAGAGAAATTGCCCACATTTAAACCACTCCCCTTTCATTAAATTAATCTCTATTTTTGTTAATGTAGTTCAGAATTGGATCCAAATTATTGTTATTAAGACACTGTTTACACTGTTTATCTACTTGTTAAGAATACTGAAGTAATTTGACTGTTTTGTGATTAATTTTAGAAGCTGTAATGACTTATTAAGTGTCCAATATCAGTTCAGTTTATCTTTCCCCTTTCTGTATATTTTACCTTTGCTTGACATATCAGTCAATTTGAATATCATTCAAATAACTTTTGAGAAGACTGTAAGACTATCTACATTCTGCTCTTTTTATATTTCTAGTTGTGTATACAACTCTGGGATTGCAATATTTTGACATATCTGAAAATATCACACCATTTTTTTTCTCCATTTTGTGTTTCAATTAAGACATTTAAGAAAGGCTTCACTTATTTCCTTTTTAATGTAACTTACATTCTTAGTCAGGCAATTGTAGGCATTTTTATGTCTGTAACAAAAAAGAAGAAAGACCGAAGAATTTGCCTGTGTATGTTTATATGTGATTCTTTTCCCATTGATTTTTTTCACATGTTCAGATCTTCCAAAATACTTTAGCAGTTCAAAAAAGGTTACTCTTGATTAAACTCCTTATGTGCCATTACTTCCTGCATCTCCTGGGACACCATTTGCCTGTATCTGTCTATATTTAAAATTCTCATTTTTTTGATATCATATACTATACCTTTCTACATTGGAATATGGTTTCTTAAGTCTGTCCAGTGCATTATTGCTTCAAGTAAAGAATTCCACTGTAGTATTGAAACTTCGTGATTTTTTTAGAAAAACATTTGTATTATTTGCCTATGTGCCTGTTTTACTCAAGTGCTTAATTTTCATTTAAGCAACTGCAAATTTCCACTGCTTCTGTTTTTATTTACCATATGTCTTATCTTTACCTCTTATTTCATAGATTTTTTAAAATATGTTAAGAAAAAAATCCTTCTGGTTTGTATAATTTTGTGATGCCCTGTGCAGAAAATATGTAAAGAATGATTAATTGAAGTTTTTTCATACAATATATTTTAATCATCCTCTTTGCCTTTCCCCAACTCCTCCCAGATTCTCCCTATCTCCTTACCTACCCATCTTTTCTCGTGCACAAAAACAAGACCCAAGAATAACAATAATAAACAAAAATAAAATAAAAATAAACAAGCTAACTGAAAATAGATAAGAAAAAACAAATACCAAAACAAACAAATCAAACAAAACAAAAACTGGAGTCCATTTTCTGTTGACCAGCTGCTCCTGGGCCTGGGACATACCCTGGAGTGTGGTTGAAATACCTATTGAAACTCCACTGGAGAAAACTGATTTCCACTTTCCCATCAGGTATCAGTTGCAAATATCTTACTTGTGGGTGCGGCTTTGTACTTACGCTTCTCAGTGCTTAGAGATTATCTGGCTTGAATCTGTTCAGGTCTTGTGTACGCTCACTCAGTCTTGAAGTTTAAGAATGGTAATGCAGTCTCATTACTGTTTTTGTTTTCTTTTGTTTTGATCTTCTGCTTATATTTTTTTCTAAAATTGCCAATTCCCTAGTAATGGACATAGACTAGCTCCAAGCTAAATAAGTATCCAAAGATTAAAACTTTAACTAAAATATTTCCGGTTTAAAAATGTTTCTTTAATATAAAAAGCAATAATGTTTTGTAGTATGTGAAAAATTTTTGAATGCTATTTTTTGTTTGCTTCTTTTACTCCTCATATATGTTAGTTTTATTTTATGATGTAGAAGATAACAGACTTGCATGGAGGGACACACTATTTGTGTTGATTCTTGATGGTCTACTGATGCTCAGTAGGTCGAAAGACAGTGAAGAACAGTATATCTTGATCAAGCTCTAAATAAGGTAAGTTACAATGATGTGGAGGCCTTAGTGGCCTAAGAAATAAACAATCAGTAAGCATATAGGATTTCCTCATATGCAGAATGTAGTAAAAACAAAATTGGCTATCTGAAAGTTTCAGAATGAATCACAAATACATATGGTAGAGATTCTAGAAAACCCACAATACCTTTATTCAAAGACTTGGTCATCTCACAAATAATTAGTTTGGTGAGCCTAAAAGTATCTGTTTACCTCTCTTGGTACAGCATGTGACATGTGCTCAATAAATCCTTCTTTCACAGTGGTGATCATGTGCTGAAAAGATGAAATATCACCAAGTGACAAATTAAATTGGAAGCTACCCAGTTGGCTTCCATTACCACTGACTGAACACATGCTGAATTCGAAACTCTCTTCAGGATCACAGAATGTAATGCTTATGAAAAGTCCTCATGTCATAAAAGACTTCCACTAAAAGACTTCCTTGGCTCCCTTCCACTTTATGTTTTTGATATCTTCATATTACACTTCTTTTTTTTCAAGGGATAGAAAAAGGTAACATTCGCTATGGGAGATAGAGAGCATTTAAAACACTTTTACCAGCTCTAACAGTGGTATATAAACAATAGTTCTTTGCCTAAATCTGCCTGTTGCCTGGTGTATCAAGACACTTTGTGTGTGTATGTGTTGGTGTATGCTTGTGTGTCCATGTGTGTATGACAGTGGAAGCCAGCAGTTGATGTCACTTGTTTTCCTTAATTGTTCTCTCTCCTATGTTTTTGAGACAGAATATCTTGCTGCGCTTGGAGCTCACTGTTGTGACTTGATTAGATGTCTCCTGAGCTCCCATTATCCTCCTGTCTTGTTCCCTACCAAGCACTGTGATCCCAGGCATGTGTCATCAAACATGGGTTTTTATGTGAGTTCTAGAAATATGAACTTAAATTCTCATGCTTTTGCAGCAAGCACTTTACCATCTGAGCCAACTCACTAGCTCTTTGTCAGTATGATATTGTTTGGAAAATACACACCCATTAGTTTATATACATTATTTGTATAATTTGTGCTACAATAAAGGAGTTCACTAGCTGGAATTGAGACCGTAAGGCATACAAAGGATAAATAGGAAAAAAAAAAAAAAACCCTGCTTTCTGGTTCTTTTC
Source organism: Peromyscus eremicus (assembly GCF_949786415.1). Lineage (NCBI taxonomy): Eukaryota > Metazoa > Chordata > Mammalia > Rodentia > Cricetidae > Peromyscus > Peromyscus eremicus. The sequence continues at coordinate 120,059,471 of NC_081439.1, forward strand.
AAAAAAGTTTGCTGACTCCCAAACAAAACTGCTAATCTACTATAGCTTGAAAAGCCCCCTCCCCATTCAGACTCCAATATTAACATCTTGATAAATTTTCATTGTTTCTCCCATAATTTCATTTATATATACCCCTTTTGCTTAATAATTCTGCTCAAATAATAATATTAATTTACTACTTACTATTAATCTATATTACTGGGTAAAGTATACCTGGATTCTGTACTAGAGAACATCAGTGCTAAAAGAAAGAGGTTCTCAAGAACTACTGTGCATAATCTGACTTTGTCGCTTACCACTTTGCTCTCTACCCACTGTGGTTTAGGTACATTCATGTTTTACCCTTCTTTTAGTTTGCCAATAATGTTCATAACTTTGGGACTGGATACTTTGTGCTTTCTGTGCCTGGGATAATTTCACTTCATTTGTTCATCTCTCTCTCTTCTATGTGTGTTACACAGACAGCCTTATTTAGACACCTGCTGTGCGATATCATCCTATTTTTGTAAATTCACTCTCATTTTAATGTGCTCATTTTTCTTCATTATTGTGAAATAATTGATTTCCTCTACAAAAGGGTTGGCATCATGAGGATATTTCATTATGACTGGTATTATAATACCATTGCATATCACAACTTCAGTAACATAGTATATACTCAACTAATATTTACTGAATCAATGAATAATAGATTTAAGAGATACATTGGAGAAGGGCTATTTATGGGAATCAGTGGTAGAGCTTCTGAATGGTAATATGCAAGAACCTGGGTTCTAACCATAGTAATGCAAAAACAAAACATGGACACCTTTGTAGACGAATTTCTAAATGGTCTTATTAAATAAAAAATCATGGAGCCAAATATAGGGGTGAAACTCTTAGAGATCAGGGAAATAGTGAGAGCCATCAACCAACCTTACCTCACCAGCTCTGCAGCTCCCAAAAGTGAGCTACTTCCTGTCTACCTGTGCCTTTATTGCCTTGCTGTTCTGCCCTCTCGTTGGTTCTTAGCCCAGCTACCTCACTTCTTTGTCACTGACTGTCTGTACAGACCTCCAGGTCTCTATGGTTGGTACTGGAATTAAAGGCTTGTGTCCCCATGATTGGCTCTGTTCCCTAGTGTGGCCTTGAACATACAGAGACCCTGCCTGCTAAATGATAAGATTAAGGGCATGAGCTACCACTGCCTGACTTTTGTGTTTACCTTAAAATGACTTGCTATTTCCTCTGATCTCCAGGCAAACTTTATTTATTAACATACAAATAAAATATCACCACATTTCAGCACAAATAAAATATCACCACAAATCTTTAAGAAAATTAGACTATTTACATGGTCAGGTAAATATAATGAATATAAATTTAACCAGTGAACTCAAACTAATTGCTTCCTCTTTAAACTTAAATTTTATCATTTGTAAAATGGAATAATTAATAACTCATATCCTGTAACTTGATACATTGATCAAAATGTATATATAAGTTCAATCATATTGTTTATAAGGAAATTGTTATCATTCTGGATATTGTCCTAATTGCTAAGTACCAAAGCACTGAAAACTTTATTCTAGCTATGAGAAAAGTGCATTTCTATCATAAATCAGATTATGTAGATAGCAAATGAAGTAGTAAACTATTAAACTAGAATTATCACAAATGGAATCCTCTTAAGTAAAAATATTAAGTAACTGTTGTCAATATATGTGAGTATATTTATATATGTGCATATGTATATATACAATATACACACTATATATGGAGAAAGGCGAGGACAACTTATTCTGTGTCTGGCATTATTGAGCAAATTTGTGACAATGACTGTTCTACAACTATTTCTTTTTGCATTCTCTTTTCATATTTTCATTGGAAATTATAAGTGGTCTCTAAACAAAGGTCTTGGCTGGAGCCAACATGGACCATCCTTTCCCAGTAATTCTGAAATGTTGGATACCCAAAGATTGAATATGATAATGTTAACTTCTTGAAGTTTTGTTCTGCTCTAAGTTCAATGCATGTCATTCTTTCACCTTAATATAGCTTTGTAGTTTCCCTAATTGATGTATTACATTACTAGAGTGACTAAATGCTCTAATTTTCTCAGTACTGAAGGAGTTAATGAGACAACAATCAACCTAGGATATAGTGATAATGATATCTATGAGGGTCCATATGCATATATGTTTTATGTGTTCATATGTATAGATGTGTTAATTTAGGTGCCATATTTGGACTAAGAATTAGGAGGTAAATCTAATGATATACACATTATGTCTCCAGACTGTTGTAAATACCATCTTTTCTTGAAAATTTCCTAGAAACAGGCATAAACTAATTTCTTTGAGCTATTTTTTGCCCTATCTACATATTATATTTGAATCTCATTTTCCAAGACTGAGTACCTAAATTCTTGAGCAGGCATAAATCCATTTTGTAGGAATTCATATACCAAATGTCCATCCCTGCTTCTCTCTATCTCTGTTCCCAACTAACTGATGAGTAATTTGCTGTGAAAATAAGGCAGAATATTTATTTTTGTTATTGTATAAATCATGGAATAATTCTCGTACATAGTCTTGTTGGAGGTTGAGCATTTTTATTAAATGATTTGTGCATCTTTAACACATTAGTGGAGAAGAGTAAGACCATTTTATCATTATCATTAATCAATGCTGTTACCTTTACTTAAATGCTTGGTTCATTAACTCTAGTTCATTGTGATTAATCTTCAATCTTACTAAAAGAATGAAGCTATACTTTGCAATAAGAAAATCAACAGTCCCTGAAGTTTTACCAAAACATGTTTGAATATGCTTCTGTATTATACCGACTTGTGTGAAAATGGAATGTACATTGGAAGAATTTCCAAAGAGAGATTATAAATGACTCTTACCCATACTCAGGCAAAAACTCAGTGGGTCATTCACAAATGAAGATATGAAAGTAGGATGGGGACTTATTGAGAATGGGAGTAGCAGTGGGAGGGGATGTGAGAAAAGCAAATGGAGGGTGAAAAGACTGAATGAAATTCATCATGTACATGTTTGAAACAGGGCCTGGAGTGAGGGCTCAGTAAATGAAAGGATCAACTGAGCAAGTGTCCTTGTGGTATGATTATTAGCTGTAAAGTAAAGGATAACCATGTTACAATCCACAAGACTGGAGAGGCTAGGTAACAAGGAGGGCACATGGAGGAAACTTGGATCTCCCTGGGAAGGTAAAACAGAAGAGATCTTCCAGGTGGACTGGGGGCAGGTGGTGATGGGAACATGGGGGAAATCAGGTGGGGGAGGGATAGAAGGGGAGAATACTGAAAGAGATGACTGGAAAGGGGTGGGGCATTCAGGGGTCAGGTAGAAACCTGGTGGAAGGGAAACTCCCAGGAATCTACAAGGATAATCCCAGCTAAAACTCCAAGCAATAGGGGAATATTTAGCCTGAACTGGCCATTTCTTGTAACTAGGCAAGACTTCCAGTGGAGGGATTGGGACACAAACCCAACCACATAACCTTGGACCTACAATCTGTTCTGCCTATGAGATGGGCTGGGGTAAAGGTGGCACAGAGATTATAGGAGTGACTAACCAATGACTGGTCCAGCCTGAGTCCCATGCCCCAAGGGCAACCCCTGATATTGCCTAGAGCACCAGGACCCAGAGGTTGAATGGCCCAGAGACCTAGGATAGAATCAAACACAACTGGAGGGAAAAAAAAGTCAATGTGATGCCTAACAATATTCTGCTATACTCACAGATTGGTGCCTAGCCCAGCCATCATCAGAAAGGCTCCATCCAACAATTGATGGGAACAGATGCAAGACCCACAGTCAAACATTAGGCTGAGCTCGGGGAATACTGCAGAAGAAAGGGAGAAAGGATTGTAGAAAACAGAGGGGTCAAGGACATCACAAGAAAACCCACAGAATCAACTAACCTGGGCTCATAAGCGATCACAGAGACTGAACCAACAACCAGGGAGACTGCATGAGACTGACCTAGGCCCTCTGCATATATGTTACAGTTGTGTAGCTTGTCTTCTTGTGGGACTCCTAACAGTGGGAGCAGTGGCTGTCTCTGACTGGTTTGCTGGCTTTTGTGACCTTATTTCTCATATTGAGTTGCCTTGCCCAGCCCTAATACAAGAGGAGGTGCTTAGTCTCATTGCAACTTGATATGCCATGGTTTGTTGATATTCATGGGAGTCCTGTCCTTTTCTGAATAGAACTAGAGGCTGGGGAGGTGCAGAGGGGAGGGGAGGGGGAGGGACTGGGATAAGAGGAGGAAAAACACAAGGGTCAACTGCTCTTGTAGAGGACCTGTGTTCAGTTCCCAGAATCCCACATGGCAGCTCATAACCATCTGTAAACTGATTACAGGAGATCTGATCCAATGCTTTCTCCTGGCACCCATGAACACCAGATATGCATGTGGTACACATACATACATGCAGGCAAAACACTCATACACATCAAATAAAATCTTTAAAATGCATGAAACTGCATAACAGTAAAAGAGGGATTACATGCTTAGTACTTTAAAATGTACTGGTATAAGCCGGTCAGTGGTGGCACATGCCCTTAATCCCAGCAATTGGGAGGCAGAAGCAGGTAGATCTCTGAGTTTGAGGCCAGCCTTGTCTACAGAGTGAGTTCCAGGACAACTAGGGGCTACACAGAAAAACCCTGTTTCAAAAAAACAAAAAACAAAAAACAAAAAAAAAAACAAAAAAACAAAAAAGTACTAGCATAGTGTTTGGAAATAAACAGTATTCAAATAGCTCCTGTATGATATATAGCTATCCATTGTTGTTTTCTCTATATAGTTTGTTATATTCCCATGTCCTCTTGTCCTCAATGTCAGCAAAATCATTCAAGAAATTTAAACTTCTTTAACAGGTCCTAGTAGTTATCGATCTAGGTATTTGCTAAAGAATGGTATTCAAGAAATGTTGGTTAAACAAGAAAAGAAGCTTTGGGGATGTGAATTTGTGCTGAGAATTTGCTTGGTAATGCTCCCTTGTCCCCCTTCACTCCCTCTGAAATTCATAATCTCTTCTGCTTTGTCACTATTGCATATATATGTATACACACACACACACATATATATATACATACATCTATGCATGCGTGTGTCTTTGTATATGCATGTATGTATATACAATTTACAGAGTCTATTTACCATTACTCATATATCCATGTGTCCAGGGTTGATCCCCATGGAATTGCACTACCTATAGGGAACTTGTTACTAGAGAAAACCAATTCTCCTTTCTCAAAAACCATTGACTGCCTGGAGCTCTTCTAGGTCCTTGTGAAGATACTCCTATCTGAACCAGCATGTCAACTGCTGTTGTCATCATGCACATCTTTTTTTTTCAAAGGTTAATTACAGTAATTGTGTTTCTGAGTGATCTTTTCTGGACACTACAGATTATTAATAATGAGTGCCTTCTGTATCAAAATTTTACCATGTACTTACTACACCTCAACCATTTTTGATGAATTTTACCAATTCTTCCTTAGGAGATTGAAGTCTTTATTTTTCTTTGGAGCTTCACTTTCATCATTTTAAATGTCAAGTTGGTTCGTGTGTCTAAATAGTCTATGTTTTACATGAAAATTCAAACTAAATAATGCTGAATTCACCTCCCACTCCAAACAAAATTTTCTCATACTATTTATGTATTATTTGTTTTGTATGTATGATACATGTGTGTGTGACTGTGTTTGTGTATTCCTATGTGTAAATGAAAGTATGCATATAGAGATCAGAGAGGAACCTCCTATGTCAGTCCTCACTTGCCTCCTTTGAGATAGGGTCTCTCTTGTTCGTTGCTGTGTAAGTCAAGCTAGCTATCCTAACAACCCATAAACTTCTACTTTCAGCCACTTCCCATGTTGCTATAGGAACAATGGGATTAGAGATGTATGATGCTGCAGTGATCTTCTATGGATGCTAAGGACCTAATTCAGGTCCTTATGCTTGTGCATCGTGTACCAAGAACATTGAGTGCTTTTCCCATAGAACCATCTCCCAGCCCTGTATTCTTTATCTTTAGCAAGAATCCCATGAGTATATGAATCTTGTCTATCTTGTTCTTTGATTAATATAATCAGTACCTAATATACAGCCTAACTCTTGGACAATTGTTAGTGTTCATTCCAGGGGTGAACTTTCTTGTCAGAGTACAGTTTTGTGCTTTGGGAACAGAAATTTTCTGAATGACCTGTGCATTATAACTTGATATTAAATACTTATTGGATCATATCAGATTCAAAATATTTGCTTAATTTGGCTCAATAATTTTTGAAGATTTCTGTCTTGTTCCTGTTGATTTTGTATGGTCATTCTAGAAAAATATTAATTATTGGTTTTTCATGAGGCAGAACAAAGTGTCAAACATAGTATTAAGTACTTTCCTTGGTGCCTTTATGAAACCTTCCACAAATACACATGTGGGTTCAATATATATAAGGAAACCATATAATAGACAGTTTAAGTCAACATAAGTTTACATGGATAGTAACTAAATTCCTATTAGCTGTCTGTTACATAGCATTACTATATTATTCCAAATTCCAATATTCACTAAAGAATCACATTTTTTCATACATACATATACACATACAGGCTCAATATAAGAGGAGCCCAATTGGAGTCCAAAATACACTGACCCTGAAACACTGGCCATTTAGTGCTCACGAGTGAACAGATGCTATACTGACCATTATTTTGGCAAGCAATATCTGCAGGCAGCAGGTGAACTACATATTGTCCCGGTGTTAGTGAAAATTTCATTTCAAATTTAAGCCATTAGAACTGAGCTATCCTCTTGGTTGTGTAGTCAGATTGCAGGGCACTGATAACCTAACACTGAAGAGTAGGCAGTGAAAATCCCTTTATCACTGTAAGACTTTTGCAGGAGAATTTGAAATAGAGTACTATTAAGAGAAACAGGAAAGGAAAAATATGCCATGCTCCAGTGATCGACCTTGACATGGACATTTAAGAAATTGAAAGGTCAATATGATTAAATAAAAGTAGATATTTATGTAACCAAGCAACCATTTTTTACCATACCATCTATCAAAGTTTTTACCTAATTCTGGGTGTTGAGATGAAACCCCATGTTTTTTATTGAAATGTGTTCTAACTCTTCCAGACATTTGAAATATATCCTCATTGAAGGTCAATAAAACAAAGTTTATCTGTTTAGCTCAAAGAACATATTTCAATTGAAAACTCTCTGAATTCATCCAGGAATTTCAGATAATTAGTTTGATAGAGAATGTTCTTCATATACAGCTCCAGGTGGACAGAAGGAGACCACAGCAATATACCTAATGACGATGGAAGATAACTGGCTTTTAGCTTTCTGTCTTAAAGCTGTGGCGTGTCTTACTGTGATTAATGGTTTTATTTTGTATTCTGTTCCCCACCCCTTACCCAGACTCAGCCATCAGACTTCAATGCCTTGCTTTTTTAAGCTTTAGACATAGGTACATATTCTTCATTCCCTGGCTATGTTCTTGCCTTTGTTTTTGTTTCCTGTGGGTAGCAGGCCTAGCTCACACTGATAAATACATGCTCATTCATCACATCTTAATTCTAATGTCACCTCCTTAGGGAAGTTTCCAGTGAAGAATTCCTAATTCCAAATGAGTTAATTTTCCTTTATAAACTTCATGGCACATTCAACTGCAGTATGTATCATATTGTGCTATAATTGTGAATAATCATAGTTCTCTAAAATCATTCTATTTGGTTAAGGGTTCACATACGAGTTAAATATTTTAATTTATTTACACCGGACCTCATTTTATCAAAGTTTAAAAAAATCAAAGACTTCTTAACAAGAAATAGGTGACAGACAAGAGGGAAACATGGTAACCAGCATGGGAAATAGAGGTATGTATAAACAAGATTAGGTCTGTGGTATCCATCTTTGTTTTTCCATAACCCAGCAAAGTCATCACTACTTAGAAAACAGAGAGCTTAGCTGGAATCTTTCAGTCACCTATCCATCTATCTATCTATCTATCTATCTATCTATCTATCTATCTATCTATCCATCTATCTATCCATCCATCCATCCATCTTTCCATTGAATATACTAAGAGTTATTTTAAAGACTTCTTTAAAAATGTTTATTTACGGCTGGGCGGTGGTGGCGCACGCCTTTAATCCCAGCACTTGGGAGGCAGAGCCAGGCGGAACTCAGGCCAGCCTGGGCTACCAAGTGAGTCCCAGGAAAGGCGCAAAACTACACAGAGAAACCCTGTCTCGAAAAACAAAACAAAACAACAACAAAAAAAAATGTTTATTTACTATTATTGTTTGTATGTACGATTTGTGTATGGATGAACATGTACCATGCAAACGTTGTTAGGGTCAGAGGAAAACTTTTTGGAGTCCATTCTCTCCTTACATGTTTATATGGGTTTGAGAGATCCGGCTTAGTTCATAAGGCATGCACTGAATGTACATTGCCTGCTGAATAATCTTACTGACCCCTACTAAGAAATATTTTACTAAAATCATTAAATTCCCCTTCTGTTTTTTGACTTGTTACTTAGCCATTGACACCATGATGTCTCCTAACAATCATGGGAATTAATCACATTAATTTCTTCCAACAATTCTTACTTATGAATGTAGGATCAAAGGCTTAAAGAGACAAAGCAGTTTTTCTTACATGATTACATTGCTCAAACACTATTGAAATCAACTCTCTGAACTACATCTACAAAAGGACAAAAATGAATAGGAGTTCAGTGTTCAATTAGCCTAAGGTTTCATAATATATGATTCTAAAGTGTATCTGAATGCAATGTTTTAAAAGTCATTTCTCATTTTCATTTGCTCAAAGTTCCCTGATGTTCATTTTTCTTTTTAGTCTTTTCACAATTGGTCCAGATTCTGTAGAAATTTCATGCATCATTAAATGAATTGATTTCTTTTGGCTTCCATGTTTGTGAGAGTTTCTGAGTCTTTTGGTATTTTCTGTTATGCCATTGCCTTTGTGGTTGCAGTAAGAAGTTAGTTTGGGTCACATGTGTAAACTATTTACATTATGAGTAGATTGCATAAGAACATGTTTCCTCATTGCATTTCAGAATGCATTTGTTTTGTCTACCCCTGAAAAACTGTCGATGTCTGTCCTATATCCAAAGAATCAACTGGAGAAAAGGGAGTGGTTGGAGGGAAGTGGGAGGTAAAGAAGAAAAGATAGACCAAGGACTAATGAGATAGCTCAGCATTTGAAGGTCAATATGCCAGGTCTAACGACTTGAGTTTGATCCCTGGGACCAAGCAGGAAATTTGAAAGGGGCCTTTGTGGTGGGATGTGTTAAGGGAGGGGGAGAGTAGATTATGGGTATAGCAAAAGTAGTGAATTGCAGTATTGTGGGGGCAGAAAGGCTTATAAAAGGAGAGGCCTGGGATTATTGGGGGAAGTCAAGTAGTGAAGGGGCGGGCTAACAAAAAGAACATATGAAAAACCGTATGGAAGCCTACTAACTCAGGATATAACTAGAAGAAAAAAATAAGTGGAAGAATAGTAGGACACATGTAAAATAAAAGAAGATGGGGGGATACTGAAGAATAATTGATTAAGTGGGAATGGAGGCTGGCAAATGGGGAAAGGGATGAGGTAGTGGCTAGGTTAACCAATAACTAAGAAATTATGAAAATCTTATGGGAACATGTGAGAAGCAGAAGAAGTCCTGAGTAAATGTGTATTATTGGCATGAGCATGGCATGGGCATGTTAAGAACTCCAGTGCCTCAGATCCATGGGAATGCCAATCCTTTCCTGGGTCAGTCTCAGATGAATGGCAGTCTTCTCTGGTCCAAGTGTGGATGTTAATGAATAATTTGCCTTTAGCTAAAACCAATGTGTGCAGAAACTATCAACTGCAGCCTCCTCCTCCCGGATGTCTGCCACCTGAGTGTATTCCCTTACAGACACCTTTTACTGAAATTAGCTAACCTGCATCCTTCTCATTCGTGCTGTATATAATAGACTCACTGAATTTGTGGCTTGCCGTTGGGATGTTTCCATTAGAGTGCATGGCCTACCAGATCCCAGCTTTTCTGTACATATGTCTTTCATTTTTTATTCCCTCATCTCCCTAGTCAGGTCAATACCAAAGCTCTACAAGTCACTCAGAAACTCATTAATTAGTAAACTAATTTCAAAACATAACAACAAAGGAGTTTGAACATAATAATCTTGCATTGGTGAATAAAGCGGCTACCAGAAGGCATGAGTAATTGAACAAAAATTCACAGGATAAGGCATGGGATACCTCCCTATGAGCTTAGATAAGGAAGGACCCACAAGCTCCAAGGCAACATTGGGCTATTGCCATTGCCTTTGGTTACCCATCAGAATCACATTACTAAAAGCACCATACATTTTGACTACAGGATATAGAGAAATCAGTCTCACAACCAGAAATCTTCTTCCCTCTGACTACCATTCACAGTGCTGGAAAGTACTATGTAGGATTCTGGGGAAGAAAAAAGAACCATCAATGGTCTTATTCAGTGCCTTCATGCAGGGACCCTCTGCTAGGCATTGCCTGGCCTTAGTGGATCTCCAAAACTGTAGAGGAAGATTATATGACCCCTTTTCTTTCATGACTCAAAAAACCATCACCAATGTGGACAACACTACCAAGTTTGATGAACAGCTTGGGATGGGAACTCACTCACTGAACCACATTTATAGAAGTTTTTGATATTTAGGAATGTTAAAGTCCTTAGGCCTTACTTTTCAAAAGTTGGAAGCTTAGCTGGGTGTGTTTTTTTTGTCTTGAGAATACACTCTCCTTTTTTCTAGTGCCAATCTGGCTACTGCTTAATGGTACTAATCTGCTTAACAATTGTAGCCTTCTTCCAACATAAACCTTAGCTATAACATTAACTTTGCCAGCAACTTTTCTTACTCCAGATGGTACATTTTGTATTTCTTTCTGCCCCATTTGATCTTTTCCAATGCGGAGCTGCATAAGAGTGGTTATTAATAGCCACAGACAAAGTCATTATTAGGCTGCCTTGAAATCAACTCTGCCAAAGAAATTAGCACGTTACTTTTAAATTTATCCTTTGCCAGTTCTTAGGTCAAGGGCAGAAAGCAGCCACATTTTTTCAAAATATGACAACCATGATTTCTTTTTTTTTTTAATTTTTATTTTGCAATACAATTCAGTTCTACATATCAGCCACGGATTCCCTTGTTCTCCCCCCTCCCACCCCCCTCACCTTCTCTCCAGCCCGTCCCCCATTCCCATCTCCTCCAGGGCAAAGCCTTCCCCGCAGACTGAGATCAACCTGGTAGACTCAGTCCAGGTAGGTCCAGTCCCCTCCTCCCAGGCCAAGCCAAGCGACCCTGCATAGGCCCCAGGTTTCAAACAGCCGACTCATACAATGAGCATAGGACCCGGTCCCACTGCCTGGATGCCTCCCAAACAGATCAGGCCAATCAACTGTTTCACCCACTCAGAGGGCCTGATCCAGTTGTTGACCCCTCAGCCATTGGTTCATATTTCATGTGTTTCCGTTCGTTTGGCTATTAGTCTCTGTGCTTTATCCAACCTTGGTCTCAATGATTCTCACTCATATAAACCCTCCTCATTCTCGCTAATTGGACTCCCAGAGATCCACCCGGGGCCTAGTCATGGATCTCTGCATCCAGATCCCTCAGTCGTTGGATGAGGTTTCTAGCTCGACAATTAGGGTGTTTGGCCATCCCATCCCCAGAGTAGGTCAGTTCGGGCTGTCTCTCGACCATTGCCAGCAGTCTGTTGTGGGGGTATCTTTGTGGATTTCTGTGGGCCTCTCTAGCACTTTGCTTCTTCCTATTCTCATGTGGTCTTCATTTACCATGGTCTCCTATTCCTTGTTCTCCCTCTCTGTTGACAACCATGATTTCTTGATGTGAGATGTCTTTCTGTATCCTGTGAATATGTGTTGTTCACATTGGTTAATAAATAAAGCTGCTTTGGCCTATGCCAAGGCAGGATAAGAGCCAGATGGAAAATCCAAGCAGAGATACAGGGAGAAGAAGGGTGGAGTCTGGGAGACTTGATCCAGCCACCCAAGGAGCAAGACACCAGTAGACCAGTAATGCCACGGCCACGTGGCAATACATAGATCAATAAAAATGGGTTAATTTAAATGTAAGAGCTAGTTAGTAACAAGTCTGAGCCATCGGCCAAACATTTATAATTAATATTAAGTCTCTGAACAGTTACTTGAGAACTGGAGAGCAGGAGAAAAACTTCCAATTATAGTTTTTAGCCTAGATGCTACTCTTGTTCCTTTCTGAAACCTCTTAAGCTCCATAATCTGCATTGGCACCACTGCCCCCCAAACTCCTACTAGGATGGCCTACTAAGCTTTGCTTATATCATTCAGTGATTTCTCTAGTCTAAAGTCCAATGTCTTCTAAATTCCTTCAAAAAAAAAAAAAAAGAAAGAAAAGAAAGAACAAAAGAAAAGTTAAAAACAGAAAGAAAAGTAAAAACAACAGCTTGGTCAGGTTTTACATGGAAATAGCCTATCCCTGGTATGATCTTACTGTTCAGTTAGAACCTCCAGTTCACTCCTGCTTGATTTAGAAAGCCCCATTCCTGTCTCTCTCTCTCTCTCTCTCTCTCTCCATACTCTGCCCTCTCAGATAATCTCTGAACAAATGGAAGGCACCAAAAAGCCCAGTTCCACATTCTTGGTGGCAATGATAGCTCCTCCCCTGAAGTTACCAGCATCCCATGTCCCCACCCAAGCATTCCAGCTTTTTTTTTAAATTTTTTTAATTTTTATTTTGCAATACAATTCTGTTCTACATATCAGCCACGGATTCCCTTGTTCTCCTCCCTCCCGCCCCACTCACCTTCCCTCCAGCCCACCCCCCATTCCCACCTCCTCCAGGGCAAAGCCTTCCCCGCAGAATGAGAACAACCTGGTAGACTCAGTCCAGGTAGGTCCAGTCCCCTCCTCCCAGGCCGAGCCAAGCGACCCTGCATAGGCCCCAGGTTTCAAATAGCTGACTCATGCAATGAGACATGACCCAGTCCCACTGCCTGGATGCCTCCCAAACAGATCAAGCCAATCAAATGTCTCACCCATTCAGAGGGCCTGATCCAGTTGGGGACCCCTCAGCCATTGGTTCATAGTTCATGTGTTTCCATTCGTTTGGCTATTTGTCTCTGTGCTTTATCCAACCTTGGTCTCAACAATTCTCACTCATATAAACTCTCCTCATTCTCGCTAATTGGACTCCCAGAGATCCACCCGGGGCCTAGACCCTGCAATCTCCATGCCCTGCCCCCACGCCCATCCGTCCAGACCCCAGCCACTTCCTGAGACTTAGAGGAAGAACACATTCCAGCTTTTGACCATACTGAGACACAAATCCAGTTTGTGGCAGACACGTCATCACCCCTCCCCTACAGGCTATGTAAGCTCCCTGCTTTAGTTCAGTGTGACTTCTGTCTCAATGATCTCTGGGGCTGGAGCACTCACCTGGGAGTCACTTTGCTCAAATAAACCTGTTTTCTTTTTACTTTTTCAATTCAGCTTGATCTGGCTTACTGCATCAGCAGAGAAATGTATTATTGGGGTAAAGAAAACCTCTTAATTACTGTGATGAAATGCCATAATCAAAGCAACTTTTAGAAGGAAAGGTTTATGTGGGCTTATAGTTACAAAGGGTTATGAGTCCATTACACTGAGGAAGCATAAGAGCAAGCAACATGTAGACTCACATCTTAAAATGCTTGCAGAAAGCAAAAAGTGTTAATCGGGAATGGGGCAATGGATTGAAACCTCAAAGCCTGCCCTTTGACATATGTCCTTTACTAAGGCCACATTTTATAGAACTCCCCAAATTATACCACCAAATGTCAGAGCCTATGGGGGACATTCTCATTCAAACTGAACAATATGATTCTGCAATGAATCTGGCCATGAAGACATGGACATAGTAGACACATTAAGTCTAATTTGGACTTAATAAATATCTCTTCAGTAAATGAAAAAGTATATTTCACAATAGAGAAATTTGCAAATGTCCTAAGAAGCCGTAGAAGAGCTTCACTACAGCTTGGATGGATTAGCTTGAATTATTGAATTAATTAGCTTTAGTGCAGTATTGAAACACGTTTAACATTTTAATATTAACCTATTCTTTAAAGCCTGCAATATGAAATATGAAACATATCTTTTAAATTTGAGACCCTTACTGTCATAATTATCTTGAGATAAATTTGTCTTATGCTCTAGATTCAAATGCTTAAGAGTATGTCAATGATTGTGCAAAATTAAAAAGAAATATGCAGATATAATAAGGGTGTAGGACTATAAAGTGAAATATTCCTGGTGAGATCAAATCATGGGGAACCAAAAGAATGTTTAAGAGTATAGCTATCTTCCTAATGCAGACTTCAGAAGGCAAGGATCTCATCCCAAACATCTCAGTTCCATTAATAAGCTGTCATAGTTATTTATCCATGCAGTTAGCTAAGCATCACCTTTTAATGTAATGAAGTAGTTTAAGATGGCCAATTTCTTCCATCTGTTTCCTGATCTTCAAGGTTAATTTAAATGAAATGATATTTAAAATGTATGAATACATAAAAATTATACTATAAGTTTACTGACTTTTCTAAGTAGCTGAGGAGCCCTACATAATTTTATAGAACTAATAACATTCATATTTTCCCCTTTCATCTCCCTTATTTTTCTTTTCATTGATTTTTAACTTGTTGTTTTAGAGACAAGATTTTGCTATGCAGCAGCCTAGGCTAACTGAGAACTCTAAGAATTGTGATTGCAAGAATTTGCCACTATTGTCAACTTTCATTTATTCATTTTAAAGTTTCAATTTCTAAAATTTTGACTATGGGCCAGCCACTGGAGTTAGTTATCTGTTGTAGGTACTTATATTCATGAGACAAAAATGTTTTTTAGATGGAATAATTAATATGTTGTGCTAGGGGCTTAATTCAGGCTTATTGAGTCAATTATTACTAAACAAATATCTCCACCATTTTGCATTTCATTATTCTGAGACAGGGCAGAAAAAGAGAGCCAAGATCCTAATGAGTTTAAAGAAAATGTTTAAAAATAAGTGGAGAGATTTGTAACAAATAGTAAACACGAGTCTTTTCTAACAAATTCTATAAAATTTGTGTTGGGGCAAGGAATAAAATCTTTTTGTCTCCCCTACTGGGTGAGACTTTCATGCAAATGTTTTAATCCTCTCCACTGAGTAAAGTCTTTGTTTACACAAAGGTCCCCTGCTGCATTCTAGGAATTTGATGGCCTGGAGCAGTGACCCCTTTGTCCCTTCCTCTGCCATTTCCTATGTGCCAGTTCTTTTAACACTAGCCAATTGAGTAAGACTGTGAAGTAGGACTCCAGCAATTGAGAAAAGACAGAGTCATCACCTGAGTAGAATAAAACCAAACCAAATGTATCTCTTAGTTGTCTGTATTTCTTTGTGTAAGGTTAAGGCCAGCCCTGAGACATATATAGGAACAACATACTGACTGAGCAGGTTGTACTTATACATTTAGGAATTTAATATGTGTGTGCATGCCTATATGTACATATATACACACATATTATATATATATATATATATATACACACACACACACACACTATATGTGTGTATGCATGTAACAACAATTAATGAAAACAGAAGCTATGAATTAGAAAGAGAGCAAGGAGTGGGTATACTAGGGTTTGGAGGGAGGAAAGAGAAGAGGAAATAATGTATTATAATCTCAAAAAAAATAATTTGGGAAAGAACCAAGTGCACTTCCTATAGATGTGTGTTCATTTTTTGGAGCACATCCTCTTAATTAAGAGTAAAATTTGCCTTGTTTAGACACTCCTGTAAATATCTTTTTGCCCCAGTTGAATTTAATTTCTGAATAACAAATAGAACATATTAATTGTATTAGGACTGGTGAAGAAAGGAAATTCAGTAATGTGATACTGCCAAGCAGAGGCAGAGTAGCACACTCTGATAGGTGAAGAAGAATGTGTTATTTTAGTAAGTGAGACTTACATTGAAATCAGAAAGATAAAGATTTAGTCATTCAAAAATAAAAGACAAGAATTTCTGAGCAAAGGAAACAGGGTCTGAAAATTCTCAAAAGTGGAAAAAAGATTAATGTAATATATGAACAGAAAAGGGACAGTGTCAAAAAGGGAAAATAGACTATGTGGGAGACAGGAACTAAGCCCTTTGAGGTTGCTATAGACCAGTGCTTTGGGGTGGGAGGCTATTGAATGCTTGTATACAAAACTGTATTGTTATTTAATTACACTTCTCCTGGAAATTTTGTAGGGATAATGAATTAGAGAGAAGAAATAAAAAGACTTTTTTCTTAAAACATTTTTAATGAATCAAAGCAATGAATGAAAAGGTAGCTTAAAGCAGTGGCTATAAAAATATAAGTGGGTGACTTAAAGGTATATTTGTAGATATGGCTCATAAAGTAATATTAAATCACTTACTTCTCTTTATCCATTCCAAGACTGGAGTCCATTGAATGAAGAATTGATGTCTTATTAATCTTTACTCCCAGGTGAGCCTATTCAATAAAAAAAACATTTTCTAATAACTTGGAGTACCTGGTGCATGGAGTTCACTCATTAAATCTTAAGGTAGACTTTTCTATGCTTAATTAAATACTTGCTAGTTTTAATATATTATAATATAGTGAACAGGACCATATCTTCTCTTTCAATGCCCATTCAAGATCTTACATAATCTTCAGCAGGTTTAATAAAAATGCTTTTTCTCTCACATGGAAGTTCTTGCTTTTCACTGATTATTCCGTCATCTTCCTCTGGATTTTCATTAGCCATTTTATGTCTTGTTTGTAATGTGAAAGCACTACACTCCTGGTGTGAACATGCCACAATTCTGTATATCAGTCAAATGCTAGATTTTATTCTATTTCTATATATATTCTAATAAAGTCTAATATTTTTATGCTTTTTTTCATTCTAAGAAGTAGGATCCAAAGGCACACATGTTACATATTCCCTGTAAAAGCACATTATACACATACCTTGAAATAATACCTTGAAATAAAGTGGTGTGAAGTCTTTAGTTGCTTTTGTCCATGGTGAAACTTATCTATCATTGTCTTCCCTTTTATATAGGCTCTGGTAAGTTTCTTATATTTTACCCCTGGCAGTTTGACATTTCACTATCTCTAGAAGAGCTTAGTGTCAATTAAATTTGTTCCTTCAAATTAATTTAAAAAAACTGTCAGATTGGACTGGCCCCTGGGAGATTTCTCCACTTATAGTTTTTGTGTAGAACAATTGTTTTCCCTACACGATGTTTCTTGTCTGTAATGTACCTTTCTTTTCATGATAAAAAATAGTCTTCTCAACATAAGTAATATATGGCAATGTTTATAAAAAGGTACTTTGAAATGAAAATGACAAAGAAATTTGTTCTATTTTCTTCATATTATTGGCAATGAATGAGTTTAATCTGATTAATTCAGTATGGTTTCCCACATAGAAATTGCATTCCTCCTTCATGATATGTCACTTCAGCTATGTATTTATCTTTCATGACATTGTTTGCTGTGTAGATAAAATTTATAATCCCCACCAAAACCTTTCTATGAATGCCAACTAGCATTATTTCTACATTTCTGATGACTATTTTCATCATTAGCCAATAGCTTCAAAATCACTCCCTTTTCACAAAAAAATCATGAAATCCTTTTGAGTGTTCCAATGCTTTAGGTTAATTTATCAAGTAAATCTATAAATCCATAGCATTTTATAATCTCTCTCTTTCTCTTTCTCTCCTGCTTCTCTCTCTCCTGAGTAGCATGAAGTTCGGAGCTCCTTCCTCTTGTTCTCATCACCTGTATGACTGGGTTTGGAGCCTGCTAGGCTCAGCAGTGTACACAAATCTCAGACTCTGTCTATAACTCATACTTCAGTGGTAAAGCACGGGTTTTGTTGAGCCCCTCTCCCTTCTTCCACTGACTATTGATTAGGCTGGTCTTGCATAGGCTCAGTTCAGGTGAAGTACAGTTGATGTGAGTTAATGATTACAATAGTTTTCATTGTTTATAGTAAAAAAAAGATGCTTCTCTGATTAAATTTGGGAACTACTCTGGCCTTGGGATGTGTGTGTGTGTGTGTGTGTGTGTGTGTGTGTGTGTGTGTGTGTGTGTGTGTGTATTTAGAAGGCAGTTTGCTGCTAAATCAATTTAGTTACCACAAGAAATAGACTATTCACATGGGCCTGCTTCCCCTGACCTGGATTGTTAGCCAACTTTACAATGCTAAATATTGCTTCCCCCAGCAGCAGTAGAGAGCCTCTTGAATCCATTCAGTAAACAATTGTCAGCTCTTCATCAGTCAAGTAGACTACAGAACTAAGCAGAAAGTACATAAAAGAAAGAAAGAAGGGAGGAAAGAAAGAAAGAAAGAAAGAAAGAAAGAAAGAAAGAAAGAAAGAAAGAAAAAAAGAAAGATGAATGTCTAAGAAATTATTTATTTATTTCAACTCTACTGCTGTTTCCCCTCCTTTCTCTCCTTCTAGTCCCTCCCCTTCATCTCCCCTCTGCTCCCCATCAACTCCTCCATTTCTATTCAGAGAAGGGAAAGCCTCCAATGGATATCAATCAAACATCATATATCAAGTTGAAGGCTGGATGAGGCAAACCAGTAAGAGGAATAGGGTCCCAAAATCTGATACAAGAATCAGAGACAGCCCTTGCTCCCACTGTTAGGAGTTCCACAAGAAGAACAAGCTACACAACTGCAAAATACATGCAAGGGGCCTAGGCCAGTCCTATGCAGGATTCTTCGTTGTCAGTTCAATCTCTGTGAGCTCCTGTGAGCCCAGGTTAGTTGATTCTGTAGATTTTCTTGTGGTATCCCTATGGCTCCTACAATCCTCTACCGATTCCCCTAGCTCTACCAAATGTTTAACTGTGGTTCTCTGCATCTATTTCCATTAGTTGCTTGGTGAAGACTCTGACCATTAGGCTAGGCACCAATCCAATCTGTGAGTATATAGCAGGATATCATTAGGAATCATTTCATTGACTTTTTTTTTTTTCACTAGTTGTATTTGGTTCTATTCTAAGTCTCTGGGCTACACTTTAAAGAACATTTGCAATCCTTAGCCATTAGGAAAATGCAAGTTAAAATTACTTTAAGATTGCATCTCACCTCAGTTAGAATGGCTATCACCAAGAATACCAATGACAACAAATACAGGTGTGGATATGCTGAAAGGGTGACCCTATTACATTGTTGGTAGAAATGTAAGCCAACGTAGCTAGCTACCTTGGAAATCAGTCTGGAAGTTTCTCCCCCCCCCAAAAAAAAAAAAAAACTACCATATATATCTCCCAGCATTCTACTCTTGAGCATATACCCAAAGGGCTCTCATATACCCAAATGTACCCTATTTCAGGGATTTCTGAACATTAATGTTCATTACTGCCATATTTATAATAGCTAAGAAATGGAGACAGCTTAGATGCTCAACAACTATTGAGTGAATAATGAAGATGTGGTACATTTACACAATAGAATATTATCCAGCTATATAAATATAATGAGATTTGCAAAAAAATGGATAGAGTTAGAAAAAAAATCACATTGAGGTAACCCAGATCCAAGAGGACAAATTGTAAGGGGTCTCATCTGGTGCCTTCATACGTCATCAGCTGATGACTGTGTCCCAGCCTAAAAGCCTGACATGCACCCCCACACCCTCTCTCTGCACTCTCTCTCTGTGCGCTCTCTCGGTCTCTGTGTCTCTGTCTCTGTGTCTCTCTGTCTCTGTCTGTCAATCTTTCTGTCTCTCTGTCTGTCTCTGTCTGTCTCTCTCTGTCTCTGTCTCTGTCTTTCTCTCTCTCTCTCTCTCTCTCTCTCTCTCTTTCTCTCTCTCTCTCTCTCTCTCTCTCATTCTCTCTCCTTCTCCTAATAAAGCTCTAAAAGGTACCATGGCTCGTGACTCTTCCACCACCACAGTATCCCGAGCTAGCCACCAGTGCCGTATACCCACGGTATCCAATGCCAGACACCAGCACCACCCTATACCCTTTCACAAATACCATATGTTCTCTCTCATATTAAGGGCCTAGTTTCAACTCTTTAGTATTGCGTGTCTAACATGAAGTATCTGTGCAAGCCAGAAAATAAGGGGAGTGTTGTAGAAAATAGGTAAAAAAAAGAAAGGAAAGAGACAGAATATTGTGAGTGGTAATGTTTAGACGGGGAAAGTATTGTGGATTTGGGAGATGAAGATGTGGAATAGGGGAAGGACTAGCCAGGATAAATGGAGTGAAAATAAACCAATTGGTAAAAATTTAAAAATATTTGACAAGCATTTGAATAAGGTGAGGAATAAAACTTGACTGTTGGACTTAGCAAGATTAATATTTTGGTCTCCTGTTGTACAAAATTTAAATTGGTCTTATAATAAAAAACCTGAAACTACATATTGGGGTAAATGCTGAAAGATAAGAGAGACAAAGGAACAAGCCACAGCCACTTCTCACCTCCACAAATACTCTGAATGTCTCTGAGTCCTCAGCCAAAAGGGGTCCAGCCAAAAGGGGCTCCTCAGCTGAAAAGCTGGAGTTGCTGTCTCCTCACACCTTATATGCCTTTCTCCACCCAGCCATATCACTTCCTGTCTCAACCTCCCTAGAGCTGGGATTAAAGGCATGTGTGCCTCCCAAGTACTGGGAACAAAGGCATGAGATCCCAAGTGCTGGGATTAAAGGCATGTGACTCCCAAGTACTGGGATTAAAGGTGCCACCACTGCCTGGCTCTTTCTCTCCTAGACTGAATCAATCTCATGTAGTCCAGGGTGGCTTTGAACTCACAGAGATCCAGATGGATCTCTGCCTCCTGAGTGCTAGGATTAAAGATGTGTGCCACCACTGTCTGGCATCTATGTTTAATCTAGTGGTTGGCTCTGTCCTCTGATCCTCAGGCAAGCTTTATTTGATACACAATATATCACCATGTCTCCTTAGCAAGAATTGTTCAAGTGAAAATATGGGAACTAAATCCTTAATTAATTTACTAAAAAGACAATTAGAGATTGTAAATATAGAAAGCAAATTTGAAGGGTTTTTGTTAAACAAGAATATGATAAAGGAGTAGTACAGTAAAAAATGTAACAAAAGAGTTGGAGTTGAATGCAAGAGGTAATATGAGTGACAATGAATAGAGGGTTGTCAAAGGATTCTTTGTGCCAATGTTACTATATACTTACAATTTTTAGGGCACTAGAAGGAGTAACTACATGAGAAAGTGCTAGATCAACTTGGTATTTTGGTAAGAACAAAAATTCATGTCATGACTGTAGCCTCAAAGTTTCTCCAGTCCCACCTTGCCCTGTGATCCCATGTTTCTCCAGTTCCATCAAGCCCTGCAGTCCCACAGCCACTTATAAAATAATTACACAGAGGCTTAATATTAATTGTGAATTCTATGGCCTATTGGCTCAGGCTTCTTGCTAGCTAGCTCTCACAACTTAACTCAACCCGTAACTATTAATCTATGTATTACCACATGTTGCACGGCTTTACCTGTGTCCCATTACATGTTGTTCCTTGGATGGTGATTTGGCATCTCCCCTTCCTCTCCTTTTTCCTTTCACTATCTCTCTTGGATTTTCCCACCTGGCTCTATCCTTCCCTGCCATAGGCCAATGTAGCTTTATTTATCAACCAATCAGAGCAACACATATTCAGAGAGTATAGAAAGCCATCCCACAGCACTTCCCCTTTTCTGTCTAGTCAAAAAGTAAGGTTTTAACTTTAATATAGTAAAATTACATATCACAGAATAGTTATCAAGCAAGGATTACAGTTACAATATCTAGTCAATTTATATTTAGCAAAACTAAAGAAAATATTCTATCATCTATCCTATATTTGTGAGTCTAAAGTTTCATGTCTAATTTATCTTTTATCATGACTAAGGAAAGCTATAATTATAACTATCTAGTTTTCAAGTTCATCAAAGACCCCAGAAGGATATAATATTACCTGAGTAAACAGGAAGTACATTGCAAGCAACTTCCATAATTTTAGAACTAACAGAGACAGCTGGCTGCCTGGACAGTCACCCACAGTTCCTCTGCAATGTTGGGGCATCCATCTTGAGCTTATAGGCCTAGAGTCTCTCAGTCACATTTCCCTGTGTCTTATAGAATGTCTGGCAGTCTCCTCTGCAAAGCAGGAACCTGAAGGACCATTTTGCCTTGTTTTGGCAAAATTTAGTGGTCATTTTCCTATGGGTCCTGTATGTCCATTTTATACAATGTATTATTAAGCAGTCCAGGCATGAGCAGTTCCTTGCCCAAATGGCAAGTTTTGCAAAGAAGATAAATTCCATATGGAGTGTCTTTGATGCCCATCTTTCTCTTTGAAGTAAATTGGTGCTGCTAGGAGCAGACATGTCTCACTGCCCAGAAAAGTCTAAGTTTTTAAATTATTTTAAATGCCAAATTCTGTAAGTCTTTGAAGCGATTGAAGATTATCTACCTTATTGAAATATAACTTTGTATACCTAGAAAACTTGACTAATATAAGTTTGATTATCATAAATGATTAATTATTAATCTGTATTTCTTAATTATACACTACAATTTTAAATGAGTTGCATAAACATAATACCTTAAACAAGAGTAGAAATATGTATATATAGTATAACAAAATTAACTTTAAATTTGTATCAATAAACTAAAATCCACAGCAATGTAAAACATTTCAAACAAGTTGTTGCTCCATAAAAGTAGATTCAATAATCTACCCCTTTATCCTATCTTGTCTATATCCCCTTTTCTTATTTAGATAGAGATTACATTTATAATCAATCTCCTTTAAATAAAAATAAACATTTATAAACAATATTTTAGGGTTTGGGGCATAGCTTTTCTTGCTATTTCCTGCTGATTGGGGGCACTGGCAAACTTATGGGGATCCTGAGAAAACTAAGAATTATAGTTAAATCTTTGTTGTGGTAGTCTATGAGGCTGTATTGACCTTTCAGGGGGTTTTGGTTGATCAAACTATATTAGCCTAAAAGCAATCCATAAGTTCTCATCTTCTGTGGAAACAAAAGAAGAACCTCTTTTGCAAAGCAATGTATCCCTAGGCACAAATTTTGAAGTCAAAATACCTTTAAGATATACATATTGATTTAACTGAGTAGCCTTTACAATCAAATGTTCTTCTACAGTGAAAAATCACAAAAACAATAAAATAATATGTAGTATCAAGTTTCTTTGTGTAACTTCCGTCCTTCTGTGGCTTAACATTTAAATTATTCTTATTGTCTCTTTAAAGACTTTATTTTTTAAAACCCTCTATTTATTTATTTATTTATTTATTTATTTATTTATTTATTTATTTTTCGAGACAGGTTTCTCTGTGTAGTTTTGGTGCCTGTCCTGGATCTCACTCTGTAGACCAGGCTGGCCTTGAACTCACAGAGATCCTCCTGTTTCTGCCTCCCATGTGCTGGGATTAAAGTTGTGTGCCACCACGTCTTTATATAACTTTTCATATAACTGTTTATATTCTTTATATAACTCTTTATATAACTGTTTATATTCCTTTCCTTCTCTCTTCCAAGCCAATGTACATTTTTACATACACTGTAAACCATTTAGAGTTTTATTCCATCTGAGTCTGTCTTATTGTGAATCTGTAATCACTTTTTGATCATTGATTTAAACTGCAGTGTGGGTAAGATCAATGCGGCAGCCCTGGCTACTGGCTCTGCTCACTTCAGCTTCCCAAAATTGCAGAGGTATGTTTACCACCAGTTCTGGGGGAACCATGCTCACCACTGACTCTGGGAAATAGTGGGTCTATGCCTCTATCCAGCAGCATATAGCCAAGAAACATTTTTTTGTCTGTACTAACAAAAGCTAAATCCCGCTGGGCAGTGGTGGCACATGCCTTTAATCCCAGCACTCTGGAGGCAGAGGCAGGTGGATCTTTGTGAGTTCAAGGCCAGCCTGGTCTACAGAATGAGATCCAGGAAAAGGCGCAAAGCTACACAGAGAAACCCTGTCTCAAAAAAACCAAAAAAACAAACAAACAAACAAAAAAAGCTAAATCCACTATGCAGTGTGTTACATGGCTTGGAAAAACTCTGTGTACAGTGGCAGGAATCTGCCATGCTGTAGCTCAAGCCTGCATGCCATGGCGTCTCTGAATCATGGCTTCCTTGAGAGAAACAGCTAGGAAGCTGTTTTTAGCTCTGTTTTAGAATCTTTTTTTAAAAGCATTTTCAGGTTTTGGGTGGAAATACATGCCCCATGTTGGGTGGTAAATGTATCCACAAAGTTTCTCTGGTCCCACCCAGCCCCGTGGTCCTGTGTTTCTCCAGTCCTACCCGGCCTTGTGGTCCTAAAGTCACTTATAAAATAATTACACAGAGGCTTAATGTTAATTGCAAATTATATGGTCTATTGGCTCAAGCTTTTCGCTAGCTAGCTCTCACAATTCAACTCAACCCATAACTATTAATTTGTTTATCACCATGCGTTCTGTGGCTTTACTTGCATCCCATTACACGTTGCTCCTTGGACAGCGGTTTGGCATCTCCCCTTCCTCTCCCCTTCTTCTCCTTTCTCCTTTCACTATCTCTCTTGGATTTTCCTGCCTGGCCCCATCCTGCCCTGCCATAGGCCAATACAGCTTTATTTATCAACCAATCAGAGCAATACATATTCACAGCATACAGAAAGACATCTCACAGCATATGACCACATTTAGGGAACAAATAAAGGCACACATCATTGAAGTAAGATTCATGACAAGATATCTGAGTTGAAGAAATCAGAAATCATATTTTTGTAGGAATTATCTAAGATATGGATATTGAAGTGACTCAGATTAGCTAAGGATAGAAATATTTTAGTGATAAAGTTTTTCAATAAGAGGAAATGTGAAAGAAATCACTATATCTAACATAAGCATTTGAATTGGGTAGTATAATTTGGTGGATTGTCAAAGAATTTGAGGATTCTGAAATGAGAGACATGCTTTGCAAAAGACAATGGGGAATAGAAGGACATCTATTTGAATCTCTGATCCTATTGATATGTGGAATATAAGTATCAGAACAATTTTTCACTTATAGATATAAAAGGGAATCAGAGTCCTAGGGTGTTATGTAAATTTGGTTTTGAGCATATAGATAAAATGAACATTCAGTGAGATTTGGAACAAAAGAGATATTTCTTATGTCAGACTATGAACATTAGGATTTACGTGAAAGATTGACCTGAGTGCAGTCTGAAGATGAAAGAAGATTCCAAGACTGGGTTTATAGTGGAAATTTCAAGATACAATCCATGAGCACTTATATGTATTTTGTAGTGTTTCCTAAAAGCTCTTGAAATCTCATGATGTTTTAACACTGTAGGACCTCAGAATAAAGAAAAAAATTATACATACAAGCAACACTAAGCAGACTCAGCAGGTTATATTTATATATTTATTCATATATATATATATATATATATATGCAAGAAAATGAGGCCTTGAATTTAGTGGAAAAGGTACATGGGAACAAGTGAAGAGAGAAGAGAGAGGGGAGAAAATGTTATAAATATAGTAAAATATGTAACAAAAAATAAATTTATTAAAAAAGGAAAAAATAGAAATTATTATCCATGGCTAAGCAGGGAAAAACACACCTTTAATTCTAGCATTTGGGAGGTAGAGGCAGGTGGATCTCAAATTTGACATCAGCCTGATCTACATAGTGAGTCTAGGTTAGCTAAGAGCTATATAATGAGACCCTGTCTCAAAAAAGTTTCCCCAAATAAAATATCATTCATGTATTGGTGAAATTATTAAGGCCACTCCACGTAGTTAAAAGGGAGGTTTATTTTGTGGGGTAACTTACAAGTGAAGGGACAGATTGCAGGGACTGGGAAAGGCGTGGCACAGTCTGGTGGTGTTCTCTGGAGAACTCTGCTCGGTCTACCTCTAGCGTCTAGGGTCCAGGAACCAAGAGAGCCCACACATCCAGATCTCAGATCTTCAGGATCCTCTCTCGGCCCTGCCTTGTAGGCGTGCCAGTTACCGAAGCCTCAATGGGGGTTGGAACTTCCAGATCAAAGCTGGAATGGCTACTCACTACTTTCTTGAAATAAGTTTAAAGTGGTCCGGGCGGTGGTGGCGCACGCCTTTAATCCCAGCACTCAGGAGGCAGAGCCAGAGCCAGGCGGATCTCTGTGAGTTCGAGGCCAACCTGGGCTATCAAGTGAGTTCCAGGAAAGGAGCAAAGCTACACAGAGAAACCCTGTCTCGAAAAACAAAACAAAACAAAAAAAAAACAAAAAAAGTGGCTTAGATCAAGGATCAGAAAAATACAATCTGGGAACTAATTACAAGCTGATGTCTACTTTTATGAGTAAAATGTTTTACTAGAATTCAATACCTACTAATTTCCATTATATGTAGCTGCTTTGCTATATTGAAAGAGGTCCTACAGACATATACATTAAGTATCTGGCCCTATGGAGATAAAGTTTGGCAGTTTCTGGTCCAAACATATATCTGTTATATTTTATTGGTAGAGAATTTTCTTTAATAATATGTATGCATCCATACCATAGACTCATTCAGTTAGTCTGCTGTGCATGCTGGTTCTCTGGATGCTTCACAATTGCTCCAGGTGATTCTCACACAGAGGCCTCAAGCACCAAATGTATTGGTACTTAGGCGTGAGTCAGAGTTGTTCAGATTTCCTTCCAAATGTAAATACCCCAAGGTGTATTTGATAGGATATATGTGTGTGTGTGTATGTGTGTGTGTGTGTATGTATCTTAGATGTATCTTAGAAAAGATGTAATATATATATATATATATAATACTTACACACAGAATGTATACATAGAATATATATAATCCTTAGAATATATTATATACATTTTTAAGATTCCTTATCTGGAGATCAGTTCAGTCACTTGTGGTCCTGACAATGTGTATGTTTGATAAAATATCCATAGACGATTCTATTTTCCAGAAAGTTTTAGGAAAATATGAAATGAATATCTAATCCATCTGAACAGTGGCTATGCCTATAATCAAAAACAATAGTATTTGTTGTAATTGTATTAGTTTCTCTAAATATTGTTCGACTTGGACTACTTTGATTAAATTAATCAGTCCACTCTGTGGAATAATCCTTCTGTACACTGTGGCTATGTATTAAACTCATTGGTTAATATATTGGCCAGTAGCCAGGCAGGAAGTATAGGCAGGACAGCCAAACTGAGAATGCTGGGAGGAAGAAGGGCAGAGTCAGAGGATTTGCCAGCTAGACACAGAGGGAGCAGGAGGTGAATGTGCCAATAAAGGTACTGCCATGTGGCGGAGCATAAATAATGAAAATGGGTTATTTTAAGTTGTAAAAGCTAGTTTGTAATAAGCCTGAGCTATTGGTCAAGCATTTGTAAATAATATAGGCCTCAGTGTGTTTATTTGAGAATGGCTGCCAGACAGGAAAACTCCACATAAAGCCCACCACAAGCTATAACTTCACAGGATGTAATCCTTGTTTGGAAGAAGATATCAGGTGGGAAGAGTAGAGGATCTGATAGGATAATTGTGGACAATAAGATCAAAGTGCATTATATATATATAATATTATGTGTATATAATTGTGAAAGACTAAATAAGTTAATGAGTTCTTGTTAATGGCCTGTTTTTTAATTTAAAAAGCTTAGTCCATTTGTTCATTCAACAAGCATAATATCTTCTTTTAAGGACTTAGAGGTTAATGATCCAAGAGGTTAGATATGAAGTATTAAATTAATAATTAAATGAAATAACCATTATGAATTAATTAAAATTGAAAGCAATATTAATAGGGGTAATGAATGATTCAGGGATATTGACAATTCAGACAATCTTCTTCAGGAAAATGATTTTTAAGCTTTTCAGATTACTGCATTTTATTCTGAGTGTACCACACTGATGAACTATTGGTACAGATCTGTTGTGGGTATCTTGACCCTGGGCTTAGGTGCGAATAGATTGATGACTCCATATTTATTGCTCTTTTTATATTGATCAATGAAAATTTCATGCTTTCTTTGGCCTCCCAGACCTTAAACTTTCTTTTTCTGTGTTAGGTAGTACAGACTTGTACAAATATTCCACACAGTATTCTAAAGAGATGTATATATGCATGTATTTAATTTGCATACAGTTCATTTTAGCTTCTATGTTAATATTATTACATAAAAATGAAGAAAGTATAATACCTACTAAGGAAGGAAATTAATAGAAACAAAACATAAGTATCAAGTGTTTTCGTTAGCATGGTAACAGTACAACTTTTTCAGGGTTTTAATTTCACTCGTGTGTTGACAATAATCCTGAATAAGATAGGTGTTATTATCATTTAACTGATAATGAAACCAAGACCCACAGACAGGAGATGGAAATGCATAGCCTAAGGTCAAACTACCTGGCACAGTCTTCTTCTTTTTCTTATTATAATGACAAGGTAGCTCACTCAATTTTGTGGTTTGCTTTAACCTGCTTTCTCTCCTCTGTTCCCTGGGAGCCTGCTTATTTGCAGTTCAACAAGGCTCCCGCAATTTCGATTTGCTTTCTCCAGCTGTTCCTGCTGTTTGAAAGCTGGGCCATCAAAGCTCAGTTTGAATTCTGCCACTTTAGCCACGGAAACCTTTATCATTTTAACTGCCCTACTTGGAGCTTTATCTATAGTCAAGACCCATTCCTTCTCAGTGGAGAAAGTACCAGATCAGGAACCTCATGTGGTTCAAGTGGCTTAACTGAAGATAGCTTATACTCTCAAAGGATGTGACCATGGTGTCCTAGAGGGAGAACCTTTCTAGCCAATGAGCATAGATATGCTCCACCACTGCTCTTTAAATGTTCCTTCCCTGCTTGACCATCTGTAGCTGTGGTTATTGTAAGGATTCCTCTGCACAGAACAGACTTTTTCATAGAATGCATCAACGCAAACTATTCTGCCAGTGCTTTTTTTTTATCATATATTATCACTAGAGAAATTTCCCCTGTTATGACCATTTATAAGAGGGCATCACAAAAATGAAGCATCACATTTCTGAAATTCTCGTAATTCCTACTCTGTGCACTATCAAAACCAGAGAGCATGGACTTTTCTCACGTCTATCTCAATCAATACTGATGCAGAAAGTCCTGAGCTTCACCACAGGCTCTTTTTCATCTTGAACTATACCCTTTGCTCTGTATCCTTCAGTGATTTTCTCTGATTCTCAGACTAGCATCAAATAGAAACTGCAGTTGCTCATGAGCTCTTAACAAATGCTTTTTCAAGTTCATTTTGGATCTAGATGTAAGACATTTTTCACACCCAGGCACATTTCTATTCTTTGCCTTTAGATGAAATCACCCATGTATCTGAAAATGTTTTTCCTCCATCACTGAACCATATAATTTAGCACCTATCCACTAATTTAGCCTATCCTACCGTTTTCTGATCACCCCCACAAAATATCACACACACACACACATGCTCACATGCACGAGTACATACTTAATATTAAAACAACAGTATTGAAACCTGTAACACGAATCTTAAAGGTACTTATTAATAAAATCAAACCTGAGGCCAGTTATTGGGATGAATGCTGGAAGATCAGAGAAGCAGAACAAGCCACAGCTACCTTACCTCGCCAGTTCCTCAGCTGATCCTATTTCCTTAGACTGGAAGCCTCTGAGTCCTTATCCAAATGAATTTCAGCTGAACTGCTTCTCGAAAGCCTGAATACTTAACCAGCTAAAAGCTTCTAGTTTCTGGTCCTCACACCTTATATACCTTTCTGCTTTCTGCCGTCACTCCCTGGGATTAAAGGCTCACTTTCTGGGATTAAAGGCGTGAGTCACCATGCTTGGCTGTATCCTTGAACACATAGAGATCCAGGTAGATCTCTGCCTCTGGAATGCTAGGATTAAAGGCGTGTGCCACCACTGCCTATCCTCTATGTTTAATATTGTGGCTGTTCTGTTGTCTGACCCCAGATAAGTTTGTTAGCATGCACAATATTTCAGGGAACACAATACCACCACAGAAACCTTTGATTTCATTAATTTTAGGTGCCCAATAATAAAATTTGAAGTGAAATATCTGAGTTAAAATCTTATTCTACTAATCGTGTTGTGTATGATCATGAACTAGTTGCTAAATCTCTCTCGATCACAGAGCTTACATCTGGAAAATGGAATAATTAAAACCGTTTACCTTAAGTCCCTCTTCTCTATTGTCACAAGAATGAAAGATGACAGGGCACATGAAATACTTTTCGGTTCCAGAGACTAAACAGGGCCTTGTGCTTATTAGTCAAGCACTCTACTAGTGAGCTACACACACAAGACACTATACTTGAAACAAAATACTAACAGTACAGTAATTGTGAGCTGTGAGATTTCCACCACAGAGTATGTTTCTGTTGGATAGAGTCAAGCTTGCTGACCTCACAAGGTTGCAGTGAAGCTTGGATCTGGTACTAGCATAGAGACTGCTGTTAAAAGGCATAGTAGTGTTCATCCCCACAAAATTGTGCCTCCATTCCATGCTTCTTTCCTTCATGAAGACTGTTTTCCCTTGTGCATGTTTTTGCCTTTGTGTGTTAGTTACTATGCTGCCATTTTAAAACTAACTTTATAGTTCTCATTTTGAATAAAGACCAAAAACTGAAGAAATATAAATAGGGAAATTGTTAGGCAACAGTTTTGCTCTCAACCCCTGCCCCCAGAAAAAAATAGAGCAGGAACTCATTTTTCAGGAAATTTCTTTTGCTTCCACAATGAAGTGGACATTGTAGGAGCCCTGCCTTCTGGCCATTAGCTACCCAAAAGCTGTTAAGGAAACAGAAATCCCAGCTATTCTGCTGGAAGTCATTCTTCTTAACTGAGTGAGCTCAGCTTTGAAGTATGATCATGTCACTTTGGTTCAGCTGGTGACACTTTTCATTTTGCTGGTTTTCATTATCTCATGCAATTCCAGAACTCTTTGGGACTACGGAATGCCATCTTCCTGATTCAAGTTCTAGCGTCTGAACCTCCTCTGGGGACTTTCTATACATCCTGACTTAGTTGAAATAGTCTAAGGACAGACAACTCCCAATTCTCATCTTGGGATACATATATCTTGAGAAAAGTTATGATAAGCCAGCTGTGGTCTATACTCAAGCTAGAGCTGTCTCTTACTCTTTTTCTTTTTTATTCTTTGAGTTTTTCACACATGTATATAATATATTTTGGTTATATTTTGTAGACAAAATTCTAAACAGTCTTAGTAAATAAGAAACATAGAGCCAAATACAGAGGAAATAGCCAAAGAGATCAGAGCAATAGCCATGACTAGCTTTAGTTTACCACCAGCAGTAGCTTCCCCAGAGAGAGTTTTTTTTCTGCCTGACTTGTGTTTTTATTGTCATTCTGTTCTGCCTTCTCATCGGCTCTAAGCCCAGCCACACGACTTCCTCGTCACTACCTGTCTATACAGACCTCCAGGTCTCTATGGTTGGTACTAAGATTAAAGGCATGTGTCACCACACTTGGCTGTGTCCTTGACCACACAGAGACTCTGCCTGCCATGTGATTGGATTAAGGGCATGTGCTACCACTGCTTGACTTCTGCTAAATGGCTATTTGACCTCTGATCTCCAGGCAACTTTATTTATTAACATACAAATAAAATATCACATTTCATCACAAATAAAACATCACCACAGTATTTCACTGCGCATTGCTCTCCTATATCTTTGTTCTACACTTACAAACTTGCCAAACTCATTCCTGATAAACCCCTTACCCCTACAAGAATTTAGTCCAACATTCTTGCCTTTCAATTAACTTTTGTGTTCTCTCTCTCTCTCTCTCTCTCTCTCTCTCTCTCTTTCTCTTTCTCTCTCTCTCTTCCCTTCCTCTCTCTCTCTCTTCCCTTCTCTCTGTGTGTATGTGTCACTCATTAATTACAATTAGGGATTAGGGTCCCTTGCGTGAAGATGAGTGGAGGTTTATTCCCTGGAGTATGAGCAATTACCCACCAGTGCCTATACCACTGAAGAAAACGCAACACCCCTGGTTCAACCGTTAACTGCTAATAGGTCCTCATAAAGGGGTGGGGACTCAGGAGTCTGTTCCCCATCTTGTTCAGAAAATTATACATGTCCATTATCCCTCTATTGAGAATTCTGTATTATTTTTGCTCATATAGGCAGATAGTAAAGCCAAGCATCATGATAGGCCATGAGTGAGAGATGGGAGAAGGATGATAAGATTCTCTTAATCACATGATTCTCTCTTCTGCTTGATCTATGTTAATATTCTTTTTTTTTAAATCATCTTCAGCATGGCTCCTAAAGTATACAGAATCTATTGCAAATGATGATAATAACATGCCTTGTGGAGCACTAATAACTGGAAACAGAAATAAATTAGCGACTATGAAGGTCAATAATAAGCAAGGGTTTTTGCTAACTAGTTATGTCCCATTCCATCAAAGCTACATCTTAATAAAGAAGAAAGGATGACACCTATTACAGGACTTGCTTCAGTGAAGGCAGTGATGCTTTCATACATGACTGCTCTCATGTGTGCTCTCACTTCTGAGGATTTTCTAATGGAACAAGGTATGGAGGTAGAAATCAATTTATGATACTGTTCCTGTGTTGGAACTGGCAAATGTGCGTGTCATATATTAACCAATAGTTTAAAAATAAAAACCTTAAAACAGAGAATAGCTTATATAAAAATAAATGTTTGTATAAATATGTGTGTTTGTGATTTGTACTATACGTAAAAGGCAAACGTTAAAAAATATTAAAAGCTCATAAAATAAAATACCACAGTAAAGTCAGACTAATTTATTGTTGAAAAAGTTAAGGATATTTTTATGAACTTCATGAAGTTTATGTGTATTGTACTGCTATGTGTAAGTACAGTCCAATACATTCAACTACTGCTCACTGACTTAAAAACAGCTTCTAGTCCTGCAAATCCCATTCATGGTATCTCATTTTTATCTTGTAAATGAGATTTCACTGTGACTTTTATGGTTAGATATGTTCATACATGCAAAAACCACTGTGTTATAATTGTATCCCTTAAAGTAATATGTTATATGCTTTTGTGGCCTAGGTCCATTCTTTTAACATATAGTCTAGGTATGTAGTGGGTCATATCTCATTTTGCGTAAGTATACACTATGATTTTTCTATGAAGAAGAAGAATTTGCCTCACAATTCTCTTATGTTATGTGATATATTCCAGTATCATGACAATAAACCTCTATATATTTAACAAGTGATAGTTGTCATTTTTATGAGCAACAACACTGATGAAGTTATTATTTATTCATCCTTAAATCCAGTACATTAAACTTGATGCATAGCTTTTTAATCATTATTACATATTATAGTAAAAGCAAAACAGCTAGCATATTTGTTATGCATATAGACAATTAATGAGTTGTATTAGTTTTTTGTTTCTGTGGTTAAACACAATGACCAAAGAAACTACGGAAGAAAGTTTACTTTGGCTTATGGTTTCAAAAGGACAAGAGTACATTATGGCAAGGAGGTATGATAGGAAGTGATAGGCATGATGGTAGGAAGCTAAAAGATCACCTCTTCAACTACAAACATAAGAAAAGAGAGCACACTGTAAGTGAGGTGAGATTATGACATCTCAAACTCCTTAACAACTGATGCACTTCCTTCAGCAAGGCTAGACCTCCCTTTGTCTCCTGAAACAGTGCCTCCAAATGAAGAACAACTATTCAAATATGTTAGTCTGTGGAAACATTTCTCATTTAAACTACCACATTTCACTCCCTGGCCCTTTTAGGCTCCTGGCCGTATTATAATGCAAAATGCTTTGGGTTAAGCTTAAAGATCTTCAGACTGTTTCTCAGTCACAATACGGTTTGCAACTACAAAGTCTTTTCTGAAATTCAAGGCAATCTCTTAATTGTAACTCCCTACAAGTTAAAAAGGCAAAATACATAGTTCTAACATAAATAACATAACATACAAAATATACATTATCATTCCAAAAGGGAGGAATGAGAGAACAGTGAGGAAATATTAGATAAAAGAAAAAGTGAAAACAAACAAAAAAGCAAACAAAAAACCAGCAGGATGAATATCAAACTCTGTAGCTCCATGTATGATATCTGGGACTTTAGTTTCAAAGAAATTAGATGGCTTGGCTGCTCTGGATTTCCTGTCTGTAATATCCATCTCTCTCTTGGCTTGGTTCTATATGCAGCTCTTCTTGGCAGATGTCTGATGGCTATAGCATCTCCAACATCTGATGTTGCCTGGCCTCAAGGACTTTCTGAAATCATGGAGGAATTTAAAAAAACCTCTCTCTCTTGTATCTTTCATACTTCTAAATTCAGCATTATGTAACCAATAATGTCAAGTTTGGCTGCCAGGTTGAGATGGACACTGGTCCATTTGAGTAACATCAGAAGATTTTATTATTCAGTTGCTTTCCAGGAGCCCAAAACTCTTTAGGCATTCTCTTTTCACAAATTGGAAGTCTAGCTGGGTGGGGTGTTGCCCTCAGAGCACAGCAATTTTTATTTCACTGTAGAACAAGAGCCCTTGCCTCAACTGTGGTAATCTCCAGAATATTTACAGTTTCTCTTTTAGCACAAGTTTTGTTTGTAAAATTAAGCTCCCTTGTGCTCATTTTCTCTCTAAAACATGTCCTTTATATTTATTTTTGTTCCACCATTTTGTTTTCATTGTAGGACTATGTAAGCATTATTAGTAATAACCATACCACAGATTTAATATTATGAAATCCCCTACTTCCAAGAAATTAATTAGCTTATTATTATTATTATTATTATTATTATTATTTCTTTTTTTGAGACAGAGATTCTCTGTGTAGCCCTGGCTGTCCTGGAACTCACTCTCTGTAGAGCAGGCTGGCCTCAAACTCAGAAATACACCTGACTCTGCCTCCCAAGTACTGGTGGCATTAAAGGCTGGTGCCATTACCACCTAGCAGCTCATTAGTTTTTAATTTACCCTCAGGCCAGTTCTTAGGACAAGGACATAAGGCAACCATATTTTTTTCCAAAATATCACAAGAAGGGTTTCTAGCCCATTTGTTAATATTGTCCCTTCTGAATCCTCTTGCGCTGGGTGACAGTTCACATTGCTCTTATCTATATTATTTTCCAGGCTTCTATAAGAATGGCCTGTTATACTGGGCTTAAAGTGTTCAGTTTCTTTTCTAGTCCAAAATTCCGAAGTCTTCCAAGCCCACACCCCCAAGAAAAACAAAACAAAACAAAACAAATATATGGTCAGATTCTTCACAATAACAACCTAACCATGATACAAACTTCTGTATTATTTACTTTTCTGTTGCTGTGTTAAAACAGCATGACCAAAAGTGAGTTATAGAGAGACTTTTTTTTTTTTTTTTGGTTTTTCGAGACAGGGTTTCTCTGTGTAGCTTTGCGCCTCTCCTGGAACTCACTTGGTAGCCCAGTCTGGCCTCGAACTCACAGAGATCTGCCTGCCTCTGCCTCCCGAGTGCTGGGATTAAAGGCGTGCGCCACCACCGCCCGGCGAGAGACTTTTTTTTTAGTCTAAGTTTCCAGAGGAACAAAAAGTACATCATGGATGGGAGACATGACAGCAAGTAGCAGGAATGGTGGCAGGAATAGGAAGCTGAGAGATCACATCTTCAAACACAAACATGAAACAGAAAAAGCAAACTGGAACTGAGATGAGGCTATAGATTCCTAAAGCCTGCCCAGCAAGTATTCATTCTATAGCCTCTGTAAAGAACAGTACCAACTTGGCACCAAGTATTCAAATATCCAAGCCTATGGAGGACATTTAAGCCACCACAGTAGTTAATCTTGTGGTTATTTTTATTTGTATGTTAGTGCTCCCTTTAAAATGCCTAAAATCTTGCTTCAAATATATGTAACTGAATAATTCAAAAGTAAGATCTCACTTCTGGTGTGTTTACTACTCTAAAAGTGGTGGAACCTGGATAATGGAGCCTAAGAAATGAGGCAGACTAAAGTCTCATGTAACATCCAACTTTATTTGGAGCATTAGACAATTTATACTCTGATGGTTGAGGAGAGTCACATGAGTAAAGTGTATAATCACAAGGACACGCTGCATGTGCAAAAACATGTTTTTTTTCCATAGAGGTATATAAACAAATAACAATAACCAGTTGTAATGAATAATCTAAAGTAAATTTACTGCCATCTGCTACCCCTTGGAAAAGCACAAAAATACATCCCAAGAACAATTCTATGTTTTTGAAGAAACTGAGGTAATAAGACCCTTGTTTTTGTGGAGTTTTCTCACAAGCTCTCAGAATTTCCTTCCAATGATTACATTCTTGGACTGCATTCTGACACTGGTATATCTAGGTGAAGCGTAGTATGTGCTATCTTCAGAGTTTGTCTGGCCCTATTTATCTGCATTAACCCTATTATCAAGGGATTGCAAGTTTCTTTTCAGAAGTTCTTATTTTCACATGCCCTAGAGTTTGTATTTAGTAAGAAAAGTATTCATCCAAATAGTCCCTATTTAATGTTCCAAGAATCATTTTATTCAATCAGCTTACATTGTGTGCTGATCCCTGTGCTTTGTGAAATATGATGTGTAGGTTGACTTAGCACTGAGTGACATTATGCCACTAGTAATTTGTATATGTAAATGTGTTCTCAAAGAAGATAGTTCTTGCTGTTGCTTTACATAATTAGGTTCTGCTGTTGTAGTTGATTAACCACAGATTACCTTCATTCATACAGGCTCTATTTTCATGTTTGATACCACAGTACAGTGGAATTTGAGACAAAGGAATTGAACAAGTCTGTTAATTAACCTATACCTTATCACACTATTTATGGTAATTAAACATTTATGAGATAAGTTCCTACAGTTTGTAATACCTTGCCTTGGGAAGAGTAAAGTAAAACAAAAACACCTGCATATAAGAAGATACTCTTACAGCATAGCTGGGTGTACTGCAACCCATCTATAATTGCAGCTTGTAGGAGGCTGAGGCAGGATAATAATGAGTTTGAGGTCAGCCTGGACTGTGTAGCAATACTCTGTATTTTGGAAAATAAACAAAATACAAGATCTCAGATTCATGGGAAAACTGAGAGAAGGCTCTTTCTAGTAAGTGGTTAGGTGTGGGCTGTAAAAGAGTAGACCAACCACAAAGTGCCCTGGAAACACAAAAGACAATTTCAATCATGGATATGAAAAGAATGAAGAGAGATAAAAACTGGGATAAAAAGTAGGTGACAGTTATAGAAAACTTTTGGTTTAAGGTGGTGCTGTAGTTTTCCATAGTAGATTTGGATATATAATAAAGAAATTCTTCTGGACCTATGTATAATTTGCATAATAATGAGGTATGCCTTCATTTTATCTGATACATTCTCTTTGCTTTTCTGCTTCTGTTTCTTACTAGTAGTTTTTGTTTTTTAAATTAAGTTACAAAATAAAACGCATCACACTTAGAAATTTCTAGAGGCAATAATTCACTCCCAGTACTCACTATTTTTTAAAGATTTATTTAACTTTTTATTTATGTGTGTTGGATGGCTGTGTTTGTGCTATGTGTGTGCAGGTGCCTGTGGAAACTAGACAGGGCCTCAGATACCCTAGAGCAGAAGTTACAGGCAGTTGTGAACTATCCGAAATGGGTATTATGAACCAATATTGGGTCCTCTACAACAGTAGCAAATAATATTAACTGCAGAACCATATTGCCAGCCCCTAATTTTTATTTATTCTGGGCATGTGCATATACCACAGTGTAAGTGTAGGAGGCAAGGGACAATTTGCAGGAGTCAGTTATTTCCTCCTACTATGTGGGTCCCATGAACTTAAGGTTGTCAGGCTTCATGGCAAGAGCCTTTACACCCTGAGCTATATTGCTGGACCTTACTCCTGTTTTTTTCAAGTAATATTTCTTTTTTTTCTTTTATTGAAAATAGATATTTTATAGAATATATTCTGATTATAGTTTTCCCTCACCTACTCCTCTCAGTTCCTCATAACCTCCCACACCAACCCAATCTACCTCCTTTCTGTCTCTCATTAGAAAACAGACATCTAAGAAATAATAAAATAAGTAAAAGACCAAACATATTAGAATATGACAAAACAGCAAAGTAAGAAAAATAGCCAAAGAAAAAGTTCAAGAAACGCATATAGACATCAAGGGACACATGTTCACACACGCAGGAATCCAACAAAAACTCCAAACCCAAAGTCATAATATATACACAAACGACTTGTAAGGTAAAAGAAAAAAATTATCCTGACTTAACATTATAAGACAAAGAACCTCTAAAGATGCCTTTCAGATTGTTTTGTGCTAGGCATGGGGCCTACACTTAAAAGTAGCTTGTTTCCCCAGTGAGATTCTCTTGGAACAAACTAATTTTTCATTGCAAATGAATATCAATTGGAGATAGCTTTTGGGTTATGGATGGTAACGTACGCTGCTCCTCTCAGCTGTAGGACCCCATCTGATGCAGACCTATACAGGCCCTGTGTATGCTTCCACATGAGTTCATATCTGTGCCAGCCCTGTTATGTCTAGCAGGCCTTGACTCCTTTGTTTCCTTCGTCTCCTCTGGCTCTTATACCCTTTCTGCCTCCTCTTCCTCAGGATTCCTTGACCCACGGGAAAGGACTCTGACTCTCTGAATATTGTCTGGCTGTGGCTCTCTGTATTTGTTCCCATCTGCTGAAGAGGATCTTCTCTGACGATGGCAGAGCAAGATACAGATCTGCTTCACTGTGTAGTGTGTCTGGCCCTTTATTTTTTTTTTTTTAAGTTTCATATAGGTATATATCGTGTGTTGAGCACATAGCTCCTAGACCATTCCCTGCCAACCATCCTTTGTCTCATACAGTCCTCTCATTACTCCTCTTTATTTTCATAGGCAATTTGTTTTCACATGATCTACACAAAATCTAGGAACTAACAGTCTGATTAACATGATTACATATTTGTATTCAGTTTCTTCCATTTTCCTACAAATGACACAACATCATTCATTTTTGTTGTTGGAATACACACACACACACACACACACACACACACACACATATCATATTATCTTTATCCATTCCTTTTTTGTTGAGCACTTAAGTGGATTCTACAACTTAGCTATTGTGACTATTGCTGCAATAATCTATTTAAAACTATTTCTGTGATATGTTGATGTGGGATAAATTCTCAGGTGAGATATTGATGAGTCATATGGTTGCACTATTTCTATTTTTTTTAAGAAATCTCAATACTGATTTCTGCAGATAATGGAAGAGGTGGCATCCCTAGCAGCAATGTCAAAGAAATTCTTTCCTTTTGTTCATATCCTTATTAGTATTTGTGGTTGTTTACTTCCTTGATGACTACAATTCTACCTAGAATCATAGTCTATCAATGAACAATAAAAAAAATGGGACTTCATGAAATTTAAATGCTTCTGTATAGTAAAGGAAACTGTTAATTGAGTAAAGAAACAGTCTACAGAGTGGAAGATCTTTGTCAGCTGTAAATCTGGTAAGAGATTACTATCTAGCATATAAAACGCACTCAAAATCTGAAGAAGAAAACAATCTGTTTTATAAATTTGCCAATGTAATGAACCAAATTCACAAAAGATGGATTACATATACATGATAAAATATTCGACCTCTCACAATAGTGAAATAAAATTTAAATCCAGGTCCCATACTTATGATTAAAGTGTGTTACATAAAAATATTTATTAAGTGAGTGTGTCAATCCTTTGGATCTTATCAGGTATTAATTATGTGCCAGCTACATTAGGGAAAAAATGGTTAAGTCATAGTCTAGTTGGCAAGGCAGGCATTTTAACAATTGAAAACTGTGTGAGAATTGTAGTACCAATGGCATGCTAGAAGTACTTAAATGTATCAGAAGTAAAAATAACTGGTCCTGTCTGATACAAGGTACAGATGAATAATCAGAAAGGTTTCACTGAGGAGTCAGTTTCTAATATGGTCATCTAAAACAGCCAATTTGTGCAAATTAACAGAGACATGAAAAAAGAAGCAATCTGGGGAGTGACATACCATTGGGCAATAACTAGATATATCTAGTGTGCATTCAGCATCAAGGAATAGTATAGTTAAGAGGTGGACCATAAAAGTGTGTGCTGGCAACAGGTCAAGAAAGGTGTTCCAGGTTTGGCTTTTGTGGCAGTTTGAATGAAAATGGCCCCATAGACTCAGAGAGAGGCAGTATTAGAAGGTATGGCCTTGTTGGAGCAAGTGTGTCACTAGGGAAGGGCTTTGAGGTCTCAAATATGCTCAAGCCAGGCAAGTATCTCAGTCTCACATCCTGCTGCCTACTGATCTAGATGCAGAACTCTCAGCTCCTTCTCCAGCACCATGCCTCCCTGCATGCGACCATGCTTTCTGCCATGATGATAATGGATTAAACCTCTGAACTGCTGGCCAGCTCCAATTAAATGTTTTCCTTCATAAGAGTTGCCATGGCCATGGTGTCTCTTCACAGAAATAAAACCCTAAAACAGCTTTCTTTCTCAGGTGATAATAATGCAAGTTATCAATGACAGGGTACGGATTGAGGCATGTGGTAGTTTGTGATAGAAATGCCCCACATTGTTTCCAGCATTTGAATACTTCATCAGTAGTTGATGTCATTGTTTAGGGAGACTTGGGAGATGTGGCCTTTTGTAGGAAGTATGCCACCGGAAGTCTTTGCTTACTGATTATGGGTTAAGATGTGAGATCTCAACATGGTTCCAGCCTCCATTCCTTCAAGCTGTCATGATTCCCTGCTGTCATAGTGGTGAACTTTTATCCCTTTGGAGCCTTAAATCAAAAATTTTCTCTTTCTAGATGTTGCTTTGGTCTTGGTGTTTTATCACATCAGTAGAAAAGTAGCTAACACAAGGCATAAATACTAAACCTAATTATCATGCATAATTATAAGGTAGACAGAGGAAATGTATTTGTGATATTCTTTAGAAACTGTGTTTTAGAAAATACTAATGAACATGAATTAAAACCAAAGTTAAGTTAAATAATTTATCACAATAAGATGTATGTTTTATGTGTGTATTATACTTCTTTTGGTAATATATAATATAATTATGATTATAATTATAATAAGACATTTTCAGAGCTATTTCCATTGTCCGATCCAACAATGATTTACTTATTTGGGCCAATTGTCTAAATATGATGTACATTCACTGGGGAACTGCAATGCATTGATGAACATATTTAATATTTGTAGAGGAAGTTTTGGACAATGCAGCTATATTTTCACAGTATGTCTGAGTCTTACTTTACCAGTGACCTTGGAATCCTTGCTGTAAGATCATAGGATAGGTGAAATAAAACATAACCAATACACCTTACAGTGCTTGAATCAGTAAATCCTCTTAGATTCAATCCAAGTGCTCATTTTATTCTGAATTCTATGCTTTGACGGTATTAATAAAATTCAAGTTTATAATCAAATTAATTTTATTTGGCAAACATATAAAGTTAAGTTTTCCAAAAGTAGTTTGGGGACTTGCAATTCTGAAGCTATGCAAAAACTAAGAGAATGTCATATAGCACTTTCAGTTTTTCTTATTGACTTTACAGTAATAACTTCTTAAGTGTTTACTCCTAACACAGGCATAGAGCTCTTCCTTTTAAGTTGTTATACCCAAAGGCAAAGTTTCTGTTAATGACAAATAAAACTCTGACAAGACTTTAAATGGAAAGGTACATAGTGACTTTCAAACCATCATTTGGAACAAAACATGAGTGAATTTACATGTGTTTGAAAACACATATCATGCCAGGGCACTGTACTCAAATTGTTATTTTTCATCCAACACATTTATGAAATCTGTACCTCCCATTGTATTATTTCCTTCAGATTGACCTGGAGGTGGGGGAACTGATATACAGTGTGAGTCACTGGTGTCAGGTTTATATTCTCAGATTGTGTGAAGTCAGGGCAACTGAATTCAATTAACTCTCTTTATCACAGGAGCTGGTTCAGGAATCTACTTTCCTTCTGCTTTAGATAGTGCAGGCACAATTTCTCCTCGCATATGGATGGCATGAAATGTATTTTTGGTCTCTGTTAGTTGACATGCAAATGTATCCTCTGTATCACAAGTGAAAACTCATTAGAAGCTGCTGGAATGCAATTGTGTTATCTCCCAGGAACACAGAAAACGTCATTAGTCATTACTTCAGCGCATTTCCATTTGCTAACTTAGTGAGATCACCCACCCCACACCATCCCCCAAGGTTTCCAGGGAAGGTTTCTATACTTTATTGTAGCTAGAGTTTTCCTGCCTTGCCCACAGGCAGGACAAATCTTTGTCACCCGCCAGTCCCACAGCCACTCAGACCCGACCAAGTAAACACAGAGACTTACATTGCTTACAAACTGTATGGCCGTGGCAGGCTTCTTGCTAACTATTCTTACAGCTTAAATTAATCCATTTCCATAAATCTATACCTTGCCACATGGCTTGTGGCTTACCGGCATCTTCACGTGTGGCTTGTCATGGTGGCGGCTGGCAGTGACTCCCTCACCCAGCCTCCTGTTCTCTCAATTCTCCTCTCTGTTAGTCCCGCCTATACTTCCTGCCTGGCCACTGGCCAATCAGTGATTTATTTATTGACCAATCAGCAACACATTTGACATACAGACCATCCCACAGCACTTTATTCTGGTTCCATCAGAAAAAGGCTCTAGGTGTCTAGTCATCACCAAGACTCTTTTTATTTAAATTGCAAAATGTTGCTATATACTCCCATGGAAACTTTTGTAACAAAATATTTCAAGAATGTCTGTTTTTTTGATGTTGCTAAACTTTCCACAATAATGTTTGGAATTGCTTAGATAATGAATATTTGGATAAATTAGATGGAAGAAGGGGATTTATATATAGCAAAGGTAACATGTCATTTGAAAATATACCATTTTCTCTAATGTTTTGCTTATTTGAGGGGAGAGACTTGTTTTGCTGAGAGATTCTCAGTGCATTTTGTGTCTGAAGGTACTCCATTCATATGAACATAAAAATAAGCATTTGGGGCTGGGTGAAAGTTCTGTTGGTAAAATGCTTATTTTAAAGGTATGAAGGACAGACTTTAACCCTGTAGAGCCCATATGAAGAAGCCCAGCATGGCAGCATATGCTTATAATTCCAATGCAATAGAGGGGAGACAAGCAGATCACTGGGGCTCATTGGCCAGTTATATTAGCCTAGTTTAATTTTAAAGATCAGGCCAATGAGGGACTGTGTCTCATAAGATAAGGTGGGCAGTACCAGAGGAATGATACCAGAAGTTGATCTCAGGCTTCCATACAAGTGCACACAGCCACATGAATGAACACACACACACACACACACACACACACACACACATACACACACACACACACACACACACACACATACACACACTGTATGGAGAAAATAAGCATGTACAATATAGTAATCAATAATTACTTGATAAATAATGAATTATCATTGATTCTTTACAATTTGATACTTTTTTGAGGCAAGATTTAACTGTCTGTTTCATGATAGCCTTGGATTGGAGTTCATCTTGCCTCAGTTTTCTGAGTGCTTGAATGGCAGGTATGTGCTACCAGACCTGGTTAGGTTTACATCAACTTTGTGTTTATTGTCCATACATATTTTTCCATTTAATATGACTTTTGGAGTATTAATTT
This sequence comes from Peromyscus eremicus, assembly GCF_949786415.1. Classification (NCBI taxonomy): domain Eukaryota; kingdom Metazoa; phylum Chordata; class Mammalia; order Rodentia; family Cricetidae; genus Peromyscus; species Peromyscus eremicus. The sequence goes on from NC_081439.1 coordinate 120,103,317, forward strand.
TCTTTTTTCCTTTTCTCTCCTTTTCTCTTTCCAAATTTTAATTTTTATACATGTATACAATGAAATATGATCATGTCTCCCTCATTTCCCTCCAACTTCTCTCATGTTCTAGCCAGCAGGGCCCTTTCCCAACTTCATGGTTTTTTATTTGTTTGTTTTTGTTGTTGTTTATTTCAGAAGCTCAAATTTGTTATAATCTTGCCTCAGCCTCTGAACTGCTAGGATTACAAATGTGTACCACTATACCCAGACAGATATTTTATTTTTCTCAGTTCTGGGGGTAGAACCAAGGGTTCAATCATTGTATGAAAGTACTTGCTATTGAGCTCTATCCCCAGAACCAACAGTTATTCTTTGAGGGTACATGTGTTTCAGTAGAAAAAGTGTCCTGTACATTTAGGATAGCAATTCTTTGGTACTGACACAAAAACAGATGTATAAAACTAGACTAGAAGACCAATATATCATTTTCTGCAATTATAGCTACCCAATCTTTGACAAAGATACAGAAAATTCAGCATCCCCAACAGATGTTAAAGAGAAAACTAGATTTCAACATGCAAAAAATTGAAACTAGATTATTATTTTTCATCTTACACAAAACTCAGCTTCAACCAAATCAAGGACCTTAATATAAAACTGCAAACCTGAGATTACTGGAGAAAACAGTAGGCAGTACACTTCAACTTACAGGTACATAAGGACATTCTGAACACTGTTCCAGCACCCCAGGCAGTGAGTTTTAAAGTCTTGAGTAGCCAGTCCTCTTTATTACTTCCACTAGTCACACACGTTATCAGTACCTTTTCTTGGAATGCTCTTCCCATCTTGATGAATATGAACTTCAATTATGCTAAAGGCAAATGTCGGATCCTGCAGATTACTTACCTGGGGACTGGTTGTATATTGCTTTCTCTATAGTTCTGCAGATTCTCATACATGTGTCTAAAATAAAGTTTACCCCATAGCTTGCCAGAAATGATTTATGCACCTGCTTTTCCTGCTTAATTGTGGGCCAGGAGGACTCTAAATGTGCTGTTCCTCTGCATATTTTTAGTTATTACCACAGAACCTGGGCAACGTTAACACTTGGAAAATGAATAAATAACTCGCCCATAAAGTATTATTTTAAAATAATTTTCTTTACATTCTCTTGCCCCTGACCGTATTCATATATATAAATATATATATATATATATATATATATATATATATATATATATATATATATCATCTAAAACTGGTATCTAAACTAATTTTAGAAGCAGTAAAACATGTTTAAACAGGAGGAATCTGCAGTAAAATTCTTGGGAATAAAAGCTTATCTCAGCAACTTACTGTGACATTATATAACTATTACTATCTGGGCCTCATTTATAGTATACATGAATTGTTAATATAATTATGTATTTTATATGTTTTCAAATCTAAAAATCACAGTAAGCATTCAGGAAGTGCTAGATCTCGTTTCTGAACATCATTTCTGTCTTAGTGAGGTTTTATTTTGCTGTGAGAAAATACCATGACCATAAACAACTTTGGGAGGAAGGGTTTATTTCAACTTATATTTCCAAATTATAGTCCACAATGAAGGGAAGTCAGGATAGAGCTCAAGGCAGGACCTTGGAGTCAGGAACTGATGTAGAAGCCATGTAGGAATGCTACTTACTGGCTTGCTCTCCTTGCTTGCTCAGTCTGCTTTTTTTTATACTACACAGGGCCACCAGTTTAGGGGTGCGATCACTGCCTATGGGATGGGCCTTCCCATATTAGTCATTAATCAAGACAATACCTGACAGACTTGCCTACAGGCCAGTTTTATCATGACATTTTCTCAATTAAGCTGTCTTCCCAATGTTTAAGTTTGTGTCAAGTTGACAAAATGAACCAGCACAGTGTCTCATTATATTAGTCTCTAACTTAAAATGTTTGTCTGTCTTTCCTTCACATACATCTCACATTCTAAACAAACAACTAATAATAATATAATTTATTTACATATATTTAGTATTTTCAAGACAAAGATTAAGTGTTCTGTATGCATTAATTATTCATTCCTTTATTCATTCAATAGATACTCTTTTTGAATCATTTGTTGTTCTAGATGTTGTTGAAAAAATACTGGAAAACAAGAGCAGAACCCTACCCCAAACTTTGATTGTTAAATTTTTCTTACAACTTGTAGAGATGTCACATTGGTGGATGATCTTTTACTTCTCCTCATCAAGGGGTTTTTCCTGTTCGAATGGAATTTTTATTAATTTTGTTGGTATCCACAGCTTTTCTTCTCCTGCAGAAACAAAGGCAAAACCCCTTCCCCAACATAGGACATATCTAGGTTTCTATTCTGAGGCCAACACATCTTTGAAATAAACTGGTTGATTTAGCTCAGGAGTTTTGTCTGTCATCCAGTGTCTTTCTGCAGCTTTTTTTTTTTTTTTTTTGGTTTTTCGAGACAGGGTTTCTCTGTGTAGCTTTGCGCCTTTCCTGGAACTCACTTGGTAGCCCAGGCTGGCCTCGAACTCACAGAGATCCGCCTGGCTCTGCCTCCCGAGTGCTGGGATTAAAGGCGTGTGCCACCACCGCCCGGCTTTTCTGCAGCTTTTGTTCCTTTCTCATCAGCATTGAGAAAATTCAAGGTTAATAAAGCACTATACAATCTATTTCTATGAGTCATTGTTACCTGTTGCTATTTATTTAGCATATCCTTTAAAGTTCAATTGGATCTTTCTATGACTGCTTGACCTGTGGGACTGTGTGGTATACCTATAACATGCTTTATATTATAATAAACAAAAAACTGTCTCATTTTATTGGAGACATATGCTGGGGCACTGTCTGTCTTAATTTGTATAGGTATACCTATGATGGCCATAAATTCTAATGGGTGTGTAATCACAGAATCAGCCTTTTCATAACTCACAGGAGTTGTCAACTGAAATCCTGAATAGGTGTTAATGGTATGGTGTACATAATTTAATCTTCCAAATTCTGCAAAATAAAACACATCCATCTGCCAAATTTCATTTCTTTGTATACCTTTTGAATTGCTCCCTGCAGGTAATAGAGTTTGGTTATAGAAGGAACAAGTAGGACTTTTTTTTTTTTACAATATTCTTAGCTTTTTGCCAAGTGATGGAGAAATCCTTCTTCAAACCTTTGCTATTTACATGTTGTTTCTTGTGAAATTCTGAGGCTTCTAGCACATTACCTGTTAGTAACTGATCAATCTCATCATTACCTTGTGCTAGAGGTAGACCTGTGTGGGATCTGATATGTGTTATATACTTAGGATGTTCCCTATTTCTGATGATTTCCTGCAATCTCATGAATAATGAAGTTAATTCTGTATTAACAGGAATAAATTCAGCAGTTTTAATATGTAAAACAACTCTCTCTGCATATTGAGGGTCAGTGACTATATTGAGGGGTTCTGTGAAGTCCATCAGTACCATAAGAATGGCATACAGTTCTGCCTTTTGTACAGAGCTGTATGGACTTTGTTCCACTTTACTTAAGTCTCCTGATTTATATCCTGCCTTCCCTGATTTATTTGCATCAGTATAGAATGTGAGGACTCCAGAAATTTGCTTTTGTCGTACAATGTGAGGAAGGACCCATTCAGTATTCTTTATGAATTCTAATCTTGTGATTTTGGGATAATGGTTATTAATCTCTCCCAAAAAGTTACTGCAGGCTCTCTGTCAGTATTCATTATTTTTCTATAGTGATGAAATTTCCTCATTAGTTAAAGGTACTACAATTTCTGCTGGGTCCATTCCTGTCAACTGGCGAAGTCTTAATTTACCTTTTTGAATCAAATCAGAGATCTTTTCTATATAAGTCTTTAACTTCTTATTTGGTTTATGTGGTAGGAATATCCATTCCAATATATCTTCCCTCTGCATCAAATTACCTGTGGGGGAATGTCTGGAGGGGAATATGACAAGAATGCATTTAAGTTCTGGATCCACACGATCCACATGTGCTTCTCGAATTGTCTTTTCTACTAAAGCCAATTCCCTCTCATCTTCGGCTGATAATTCTCTTGGACTATTTAATTCTTTGTCCCCTTCTAGAGTATTAGCCAAATTTTGAAGTCCATCTTCGGATATTCCCATGATACCCAGTAAGCTGGAAATGCTTCCTAACAACTTTTGAAAATCATTAAGAGTCTTCAATCGATCTCTCCTTAGTTGTACCTTTTGGGGTGTAATTTATTTGTAGCTCTATCTTACATCCTAAGTAATTAATAGAATCTCCTCTTTGTATTTTTGCAGTCCCAGAGAGGCAAAACTTTTTTTACTTCTTCAAACATGCTTTCTAATGTGTCTAACTTTGGATCAGCTAATAGGATATCATCCATATAATGATATATTATGGATTGTGGAAACTTTACACAAATTATCTCCAACGGTTTTTGCACAAAGTATTGGCACAAGGTTGGGCTGTTTAACATTCCCTGTGGGGGGACCTTCCATTGACATCTCTTGACTGGCCAGGAATTGTTATAATTAGATACTGTGAAGACAAATTTTTCTCTATCATTTTCTTGTAAGGGTATGGTAAAGAAACAGTCTTTTAAATCAATAACTATTATAGGCCATTCTTTGGGTAGCAGAGAGGGCAAGGGCATCCCAGTCTGTAGGGAGCTCGTCAGCTGAATTACTTTATTAATAGCTCTCAGATCTGTCAGCATTCTCTAATTACCAGACTTTTTTTTTTTTTAATAACAAATACAGGAGAATTCCAAGGGCTGGTAGATTCTTCAATGTGTTGCGCATTTAACTGCTCTTGAACCAGCTGTTCTAAACCTTGTAGCTTCTCTTTTTGTCAATGGCCATTGTACAACCCAGACAGGTTTATTAGTTAGCCATTTTAAAGGTAAGGCAGTTGGTACTTCTGAGAGTTCAACAGCAGTCGTACTCTGTTTGTGTACAGCTTGAATGATTGGTGACTGTTTTTTATAGCATGTTATGATATTATTCCTTGAAACATGCATTGGTCTGTATTCCTTTTCTGGGAGTGTAGGAATTTTAATCTGGGTATTCCATTGTTGTAACAGATCTCAGCCCCAAAGATTTACTGCTACATTTGCTGCATATGGCTTCAGCCTCTAGCTTCAGTGCACTTGATGCCATCTTCTGGCCTCCTCTTGCACTAGGCACACAGTGCACTAAAATACATCCATGCAAAACACATATACATAAAATGAAAATAAACAATCTTTATTTTTTTTATGAAAGAAAGCATTTAATCTGGGGGCTCATAGTTCCAGAGGGTTAGTCCATGGCCAGTGTGACGGAGAGTATGGCAACAAGCATGGAGACATGGCACTGGAGCTGTGGCTCAGAGCTTACATTTGATCCACAAGCACAAGACTGAGAAAGAGATAGATGATTGATAGATAGATAGATAGATAGATAGATGATTGATAGATAGATAGATAGATACATAGATACATAGATAGATAGATAGAACTGGGATCTGGTATGAGCTTTTGAAACCTCAAAGCCCACTCTCAATGACATACAAGGCCTCATTTCCTAATCCTTCACAAATAGTTCCACCACTTGAGGACCTAGTATTCAAATATATGCACCTATGGAGACCCTTCTCATTTAAACCACAACATACAGTAATTGATCTTTTATGACTGGCCTAGTTCATTTAACATTGTAAAATTTCATATTTCTTATAATGTGTTAGAATTTTGTTCTATGTGAGAGCTGTATAAGATGCTGTTATATAATGTATATTTACCATGTTTTTCTTTTTTTTGTTAGTTTTTTTTTTTAATTTTTATTTTGCAATACAATTCAGTTCTACATATCAGCCACGGATTCCCTTGTTCTCCCCCTCCCACCCCCCTCACCTTCCCCCCAGCCTGCCCCCCATTCCCATCTCCTCCAGGGCAAAGCCTTCCCCGCAGACTGAGATCAACCTGGTAGACTCAGTCCAGGTAGGTCCAGTTCCCTCCTCCCAGGCCGAGCCAAGCAATCCTGCATAGGCCCCAGGTTTCAAACAGCCGACTCATGCAATGAACACAGGACCCGGTCCCACTGCCTGGATGCCTCCCAAACAGATCAGGCCAATCAAATATCTCACCCATTCAGAGGGCCTGATCCAGTTGGTGACCCCTCAGCCATTGGTTCATATTTCATGTGTTTCCTTTCGTTTGGCTATTTGTCCCTGTGCTTTATCCAACCTTGGTCTCAACAATTCTCGCACATATAAACCCTCCTCATTCTCGCTAATTGGACTCCCAGAGATCCACCCGGGGCCTAGTCATGGATCTCTGCATCCAGATCCCTCAGTAGTTGGATGAGGTTTCTAGCTCAACAATTAGGGTGTTTGGCCATCCCATCCCCAGAGTAGGTCAGTTCAGGCTGTCTCTTGACCATTGCCAGCAGACTGTTATATGGGTATCTTTGTGGATTTCTGTGGGCCTCTCTAGCACTTTGCTTCTTCCTATTCTCATGTGGTCTTCATTTACCATGGTCTCCTATTCCTTGTTCTCCCTCTCTGTTGTTGATCCAGCTGGGATCTCCTTTTTCTACATGGAAAGAAAACAACTACTGTTACCTGCCTTAAGTTTTATTTTTTTCCTAATTTTCTCTCTCCAAAATTTGTTTTCCATTTGTTTTTCCATCTAACTCAAAGAAGACTGAGTGAGTTTGAAAGTCTTTTGTTTCCAAGCTCAAGGATTGTGGGGGCCAAATGTTCTGAGAGTAAGTAGTTATAACACGAATAGTATTCTCTGTTAGAGCCTTAGATCCTTATCATATATATATATATGCATATATATATATGCATATTATATATATATATGCATCTTGGCAGAAAGAAGATCTGGTATCCTGAGTATAAACTGAAAAATGTTGATTGTCTTGCACCAAGCTTTCCTACTATAGCCATGTTATTTTCCCATTAGCATATGCCAGTGAGTTAGTCTGGTAGGGATTTGCTTCTTTTGTCCCATACTAAGGGGAAAATGGACTAATGTCTGAACATAACTTTGGTACTTATAACTTGGAGATAAGTATTATGCAATTCACTAGATAGTGCTCCAAACAAATCATTATCAGTCACCAAATACTGATAGTGTGGAGGCTGAAAACTATTGTGTAAGCCCCAAATTTATCTTAGGCTTAGTATAGAGCTGAATAAACCAGATCACTTCACGGATTACAAAATGCTGAAAGACTTTGAATAGGAGCAGTTTTGGATAGTGGTCTGAGAATCAGAAGGTGAGAAGCCAAATAGCTCAGAAGAATCCTCTGTCCTTGTGTGCTATGGCCAAGGAAATACAGAGTGGTAAATGTTACTTAGTTACAATACTAACCAATGAGAATCAGTTGCTATGGAGAAAAATGATTATAATATTATCTCATACAGACCTGACAAACCTCCCTTCTCTATGGGTAGCTTCAAGTTTTCTAATATCTTTCTACATGGAAAGAAAACAACTACTGTTACCTGCCTTAAGTTTTATTTTTTTCCTAATTTTCTCTCTCTAAAATTTGTTTTCCATTTGTTTTTCCATCTAACTCAAAGAAGACTGAGTGTGTTTGAAAGTCTGTAGCTGGAGAATTTTTCTCCAGCTCCCGCCACCAAGTCCCGCCAGTCCCAGAGCCCACTTATAAAATAAACACACAAACTCTTATATTATTTAAACTGCTTGGCCATTAGCTCAGGCCTGTCATTGTCTAGCTCTTACTCTTATATTTAGCCCATTTCTATTAATCTTTACTTTGCCACATAGCTTGTGGCTTACCGGTACTTTACATCTTCCTTGTCCTGATGGCGGCTGGCAGTGTCTCCTTCACCCAGCTTCCTGTTCTCTCAATTCTCCTCTCTGTTAGTCCCGCCTATATTTCCTGCCTGGCCATTGACCAATCAGTGATTTATTTGTTGACCAATCAACAACATATTTGACATACAGACCATCCCACAGCACTTCCCCTTTTCTTTTCTTAAAAAGGAAGGTTTTAACCTTTACATATCTCCAAAGTCAGCTTGGTATATTTGGGAATTTGGGCGTAGCTTCTCTTACTACTTCCTGCTGGAGGGGGGCGCTGTATCTTATGGGGATACAAAGAAAATTTTTAGGATTATGGAATAGTCCATGAGAGTGTATCGTCTGAGCCAGTTGCCTTCAAACCATTCTGGATGTTGGATCATCTCAGCCATGGGGTCATCGGACACCTTTCAGGGGGTCTTGGCTGGTCAAACTGGATGTATCTTAATCTGGAACAAATCCATAGCCTCTGGCTTTCTGTGGAAACAAAAGAGACTCTTTTCCAAAGCAACATATCCTTACATCCAAACTTTGAAGTCAAGGTACCTTTAAAATACACATTTTGGCATAATTCAACAGCTTTTGTAATCAAATGTTTTTCTTCAGTTACGAATATCAAAGAGAACATAATCCAAATTATCTGTGTGGTAGCCATCTTTACGTGGCTTATTTTTTTTATATTAGCTTGAGCCTATTGCTTTAAACTGCAGCCTTCTAAGCCTGAAACAGTGCTGGCGCTGTGGCTGCTGGCTCCGCCCACTTCAGCTTCCCAACATGGCGGTGGTGCGTGTTTACCGCCAGCTCTGGGAGCTATCGTGGGTCAATGCTTTTATCCAAGCAGCATGCAGCCCAGAAACCTCTGTTTTTGTTTTGTACTAGCAAAGGCTAAATCCACCACACAGCTTAATGTGCCACTTGCAGAGGCCTCATTCCTGCCATACGGCGGCAGGTCGAGCACACACGCTAGGAACCCGCCAGCAGTAGCTCAAACACGCAGGCTGCCGCTAACTTGAAAGAGACAACTAGGAACTGTTTTCAGCTCCGTTTTAGAATCTTTTTACTCAGGTTTTAGGTGGAAACTCTTGCCAACACGTTGGGCGCCATTTGTAGCTGGAGAATTTTTCTCCAGCTCCCGCCACCAAGTCCCGCCAGTCCCAGAGCCCACTTATAAAATAAACACACAAACTCTTATATTATTTAAACTGCTTGGCCATTAGCTCAGGCCTGTCATTGTCTAGCTCTTACTCTTATATTTAGCCCATTTCTATTAATCTTTACTTTGCCACATGGCCTGTGGCTTACCGGTACTTTACATCTTCCTTGTCCTGATGGCGGCTGGCAGTGTCTCCTTCACCCAGCTTCCTGTTCTCTCAATTCTCCTCTCTGTTAGTCCCGCCTATATTTCCTGCCTGGCCATTGACCAATCAGTGATTTATTTGTTGACCAATCAACAACATATTTGACATACAGACCATCCCACAGCAAAAGTCTTTTGTTTTTCCAAGCTCAAGGATTGTGGGAGCCAAATGTTCTGAGAGATAAGTAGTTATAACACAGATAGTATTCTCTGTTAGAGCCTTAGATCCTTATCATCTACTCCTTTGCACAATTGGTTGCCAACTCCTGACATAGCCAAGACTCATGGACATAATCTAGTTTTAACAAGAAGAAAAATTCTCAGACATGAATCATCCAAAGTTTCACAGCCCATCAACAGCAAACTCATTATTATAAGTCAGATTTTCTGATGCCCTTTTAGGAAAAGATATGAATATTGCCACTAAGACTTGTAACTAATCCCACGTGGTGCTGGAAACATTAGATGACAAGACACAAGGTTCTAAATTCAGATGAATGATTGTTCTATTGGAAAGTCTGCTTATTAAGGCCTTGTCTGGACAGTAAAGTGTTCAGCTGACAGAACTGTGAATATCAAGCTTATGTGGAAGCATGGGAAAACTAATAGTAACATCTTAAATCAAACAATGAACACCTAATGGTAAAGTTATTCAAGTCTTCCATGGTATACAGGCATATTAAAATTACCTAACAGAAACAAGGGCAGTAATGTTTTAAATGCTTCCTCATAAATAAGACAGAATGAAAATCAAGTCATACATAAATATATTGGGATGGATGCAAATTCTGAAAAAGCTAATGTAGTACACCACGACAGCCATTAATATGCTTATTGGCTCAGAATTGGGAAGCATATTGGACTTGATTTTCATTGCTAAAGGCAAGCTGTAATCAGCCTGATTTAAGAGTTATGGGGGACAAGGAAAAATCACTAGTAATGACATGACAAAAATCTATTGCAACTGTGATTAAGGTTGGACAAGTTAGGCTTCTAGCATCTACTCAGTCAGGAAGTCAAATGTAGACATCCTTTAACATGTGAGCTCACAGGTTTTACTCCCCTATACCAATCAAGCTAGTCAGAGATCACTACTTATTTCAAGAAAAAAAGCAAAGAATTTTGAGTAAAAATAATTGATGTTATGAAAATGATGTAATCTCTCTTTCTCTCTCACACACACTATAGTGATTGAAAGTTTTTCTGGATACTGTAGTTTGAGCTGGAAGCTGTGGACTCTTAGGGTTTGTAGAACATCTGTCCAGGCCCTTCCAGTTTTGAGAGTTTCTCTTGGTAAGTCAGGGAGTTATTCTAATAGGTCATCTGCCTTTATATGTTACTTGGTGCTGTGGGATGTTCTGTATGGCAAATGTGTTGCTGATTAGTCAATAAATAAAACACTGATTGGCCATTGGCTAGGCAGGAAGTGTGTAGGCGGGACAAGGAGGAGAATAAAGCTGGGAAGGAAGGCTGAGTCAGAGAGACACTGCCAGCCGCCACGATGACAAACAGCATGTGAAGATGCCCGTAAGCCACGAGCCATGTGGCAAGGTATAGATTAATGGAAAAGGATTAATTTAAGCTATAAGAACAGTTAGCAAGAAGCCTGCCACGGCCATACAGTTTGTAACCAATATAAGTCTCTGTGTTTACTTGGTTGGGTCTGACAGCTGTGGGACTGGCAGGTGACAGAGATTTGCCCTGACTGTGGGCCAGGCAGGAAAACTCTAGCTACAACTTGGTCTTTTTCCCTTATATTCATTAACATTCTTTCTTTGTTCTGTACATTAATGTTATAATTATTATGTGCTGAGGGGAATTTCTTTTCTGGCCTAGTATATTGGTTTTCTGTATGCTTCTTGTACCTTGATAGGTATCTCTTTCTTTAGGTTAGGGGAATTTTCCTCTATTATTTTGTTGAAAGTACATTCTGTGCCTTTGACTTGTGTTTCTTCTACTATCTTAGATATGCTCTTTCATGGTGTCCCATACTTCCTAGATGTTTTGTGCCAGAATTTTTTTAGATTTAACGTTTTATTTGGCTGAGGGATCACCATTTCTATTGTGTTTTCAATGCCTAGTATTCCTCTTCCATCTTGCATATTCTGTTGGTAAAGCTTGCCTGTTCAAGGTTTCTAAATTTTTCATTTTCAGATTTCCTTCCCACTTTTAGGTATTGAACTGTTTTATTCATTTCCACCACATTTTGTATTTTCATAGATTTTTTTAAATAAAAAATCCTCTTTAAGGACTTCCATCATATCTATAAAGGCTATTTTAAGGTCTTTGTCTTGTGCTTCAGCTACTATTGCCAATTCTCAGGACCTACTGTGTTAGGGTTGCTGGGCTCTAATGGAAACATATTGTCCTGGCTGTTTTTGATTGCCTTTTTCGCTGGTGTCTGGGCATCAGAGTTTGGGCTGATTATAATTTTAGGTGCTGATATCTGGTCTACTGTTTGTTGAGTAGGTGTTTTGTTCCTTGGTTTCTGTTGCCTTATCTAATTCTTAGGAGGGTGTGGTGGCTGCATGTTGCCTGGAAAGATAGTCTTGGACCCTGCTAGATGTGGGCTACTGGGTGTTCCAGGTAAAATGTGTTTCTAGGTATTGGGAGCTGACACTTAGGAATGGGAATGGGCTGGGATGGATAGGCTGAGGGGGTCCACAGGAGGCAGGAAAGTAGAATATTCCACCAGGATCTGCTTAGTCCCCTTGGAATGGGGGCAGATAGTAAGGAGGGACCACAGCAAGTGGTCTGCTACAGAGATGAGGCTGAGGCTGGGGGACTGGATTTGGAGGAGAGGAGGGAAAGTGAAGATCTGCAGTTAGCCTACCTGCTTCCCTTGCTTACTTGCCCTATGAGTTTCCAGGGAATGCCTGTTGGGGTTGGGGGCTGGGATAATGTGATGAGTTCGGAGAGGAAGGTTGGAGAGGAAGAACTGTGTGACATACTGGAGATGGGGGCAGAAAGGAAGGAAAGGCCACAGTAGGTGTTCTGCTACAGAGGTGAGGATGAGACTGGGGGACTGGATTTTGAGGCGAAGAGATAATTTAGTTAGCCTCCATGCTTCCCTGGCCAGAGTGACACACATTATTTTTAAGAAGATGAGTGCATTAGTTACATGGGGCAAGACACGCCAAACCACAAAGGCTGCTGGTTGATTAAATGTTTGGTAAGAAACACAGTTCAAATATGGGTCCTTTACTTTCACTTCATTTTACTAAAGAACCAGAAAAAGGGCAAGGCTATAAGTCTGTGACCTAGGCAACCTGATTTCTTTCTATTTCTTAAACAAGTATACCTGTGCGTGATAGTTTTGACAGATTAGTTTTTAAGTTTTTAGTGGCTACTTAGAACAGAACAAGATTGAGAGCTGTATGCTTACTACCTTCATAGCATAGCTTCAGGCTTGTTGATGAGCGAGAACCCTTCAACACTCTAGGGGGATGGTGTCTGTGTTCTTGCCACACAGGGAAATCCCTGATGGGCTCATGATATATCTGATAGCTTTCTTTCTTTTTGTACCATAAGATTTTTGAGTATACCATGCAGATACTCTGTTCTTGACCATACTGCGAAAGAGAAGAGAGAGCTCGTAGATTTGTCAGCATCTGAAAATGTTAATCAAAATCACAATGTACTAAGCATTTGTTTAAAATGATGGTAAACTCTTCAACATTTACTAACCATTCTGCTCAAAGTCTATCTCTTAGTGTAAGGAACTGGCGAGAGACTGGATGTATGCCAACAGAATGGTCTTCATTAACAAGTGTGTTTTGACAGTTTGAAATTGTCTTCAAGTTTGGGCTTTTGATTGAAATGGAGGAATCCCAGTGGAAAGATGGAACAGTTTATAGGTCTGTAGCAACAAATTATTAGCTGAAAGCAACCATCATTATCTGCCTTCTCTTTAAGTCTCCAACCTTAGATATTAGGAATTATTGAATTATTTAATATATTAAATACATTTAAGAAGCCTTATAGCATACATTTGAGTAAAATAAGGAAGACTGTATCTTTCTGATCATACTGAATTGAGCATTTCCTGGGTTTCGTAGGCTTTCAAAGAGACGTTATATTATTTCTAAGTATTGACTGCAGAAATCTTTGCTTTAGGGAAGTGATTATTAACTAGGAATGATTTTATCTTACTTAACAACCATTACTTGACCTACTGAGTGAAAATCAGATATACAGTTAAACTTCTTATAATATATAATATATAATGAATATATAGCTTAATATGTTCATAAACTTCATATAATGTATAACATGACACCCTCCAAGAACAGTTATCCAACTAAGAGTGCTACTACTAAGGAAGAGCATTCCTACTGTAGGTTTAATGGCATTTTCTCCATAGAGATTCCATTGTCTCACATATATTTTTTCAATTCTGTAGGTCAAAACTCTGTTTAGACAGCATGACCAGTAATTCTGGAACAAACATTGAAAACCTATGCTTTATTTTTGAAGTATTTTCTTTGTGGTCACTTGGGCTACACATTTGATTTTATTTTCTGAGTGAGCTATGAACCATTTGGAGGCCATTCCTGTCAACTTATTGCTAATCATATGACTTACAAAAAAGAAATGAAATCTCTCATATTTTGTAAATGCATTGAAATGTTACACGGTATGCTTAAATTTTTATTGGCATTATGTGTCAATTAAAGAGAAAATATTATAATGTCTCATATTTACAAAATATTCATGCTACATATTAGTGTAATAGGCATTATATTACAGATAAACAGTAGTTATTTTATAGATGACAGGTGTGTTTTACTAGTGGTGATATACAGAGTTTGGATGATATACTGCACTAATAAGATTTACCAGCTTTAGACAGGCAAGAATTGCTTCATACTTAGGAAACTATTTGTTAAAGACAGATAGCCAGCTAACAAGACAAAGGGAATGAGATCTTTTGTTCATTGTGCATTAAAATGATGCAAATGTTTTTTTTTTGGGGGGGGGGTTGTGATGAAATAATGTTTTAATGTTTCCTGACATAATTTTGAATGTTGTTGCTCACAACTCTCCATAAATGCAATGCGTTTAGTTTTCATTGGGTCCAGACAGTTCAAGAAATTATTGTAAGTATTAATGAATGGATAGTGAATATATATCTTGATGAGAGAAGTAAAACAAGCAAGATACAATGAGACGTCTTGGAGATCAGCAATCAGTGCACTGTTGCTGCTTGGTGTTCCCTGGACTAATCAAACAGTGGATCAAAATCAGATGACCTGAGAGCTCAAAGGGAAATGAAACAAAACACAATTTCCTGACAGGTAACACTGAGCATCACACTCCAGACTTTGAAATCACACAAACTTTGGTGGTAATACTGAAACCTTCATTTTCTTTTAATCTCAGTGTTCTTGAGCAGAAAACCTCTGAGAATCCCAGTACTTTTATCTATGTCTATTCTGTGAGGATGATTATGTTTGGATAAAGAATTTATTGTGAAGAGTTAACAATGAGATAACACATATAAAAATATTAACATTTTTGATACTTCACAATGGTATATTATAAATAAAATTTATTTTTTCAGTCTGTTCTTACCAAATTTATTTTCATTTAGACTTTAGTCCATGAGTTTAAAATAAATCCCCATAGGTCACACTGTTCTTATGTAAGACTTGTTGGATTAGGTATTCTTTTATTATTTCTACTATTTTATTATTTGAGGTGGTTTTTAATTTAACAGTTTCCAATGATTTACAAAATGTTAAATATAAACTTCCCGATGCTGACATTTCACAAAAATTAATTTTGATGTGAGCTCCTCATTAACAAAAGACGTTTCATCAGGTGGGAAGTGTGGAAGGGGCAAAGTGCCTTTTCCATGTAGAGCCTTATTTTTGTTGGGTTTTCAGTGCTACAATACATTATATAAGACCTCATTGCTTAGCAACTCAAAATGAAGTAACTTACTTCTGGGCTTCTGGATATGCTGTGATATCTGTTATGGACATTGTTATTCTTTTATAGGGTAGCTCCATTTTAATTCCCCTGTCTATACATATAGTTTGACTGGTCTAGAATTCTCTATGTAGACCAAGATAGCCTCAAATTCATAGAGATCTGCCTCCTTGTGCATACTGAGTGCTAGGATTTATAAAATGAGACAGTATAGTATTTATCAAAAAGTAATTAAATTTTATACTACATTTAAATGTGTATACATACAGTTTTAAATATAAAACTGTGGGTTGAATATTTGTCAAAACACCACTTATATTAGAGTTATGTTACTTCATTCTGGATTCTGTCAATAATGATTTTAGAGAAAATAAAGCATGATTTAAGTTGTGGTTTTTATGATATTTAAAGGGATCACTACGGTTTTAAAGCTGAAAAATGACTATAGAGGATGAACATGGGAGCAAGCAAACCTTACTTAAGATGTTTCAGGCAATAATGTAGATCACAGATTATGGTAGTTAGGAACATTGATAGGAGTATGGATAATGAGGATTTGTTAGACACAGTATACAATTTTAAAATGTTATAATTCACAGGACTGTTAATGGGAGAAATATGTACTGTGAAAAAAATGTAATAAAAATATTACTCTAAGTTTTTTAGGAAGAGAAACAAGATAATAGATTTGCTTTATTTCCAAAAGAACAAATTTGAGGGGAATGTCACAACTTTGGTTTTGTATGTGTTGATTTGAAGATCCTTGTTATACTTCTATGTAATGATGCTGATGTGTATTTCAGTTTAGAGTTTGAATTATCTGTCTATCTGTCTATCTATCTATCTATCTATCTATCTATCTATCTATCTATCTATCCATCCATCCATCCTTCTTTCTTTCTTGGAATCATCAACATATGCATGTATAAAGACATGTGGTTGGATAAAGTCATCTTCCCACTAAAAGAACACATGGTTTGATACCTCTGGTTTGTTTAAAAATGTGTGTGCAAGTGTGTGTATGTGTGGATTATGTGCTTTACCCTTTTCCTTATGCATCAATTACAGAATTTGTTTATGTCTAGACAAAAAATATTTCTATACTGGAACATAGTCAATTTTATTTTTAAAATATTTCTTAATTTGATAATTTACAAAAATAATTGCACTGACTCTTGCTTGAAACTTTTTAATAATTGCAATAGCTGTTTAAATAAGTGATTGAACATGAACATGATTGTGGTGGTATTGTATTTCCCAAAATATTGTGCGCCCTAATAAATTTATCTGGGTTCAGAGAACAGACAGCCACTAGATACAGAGGCTAGAAAATGGTGGCACTCACACCTTTAATCCTAGCACTCCAGAGGTAGAAATCCCTCTGGATCTCTGTGAGTTCAAGGCCACATTGGAAACAGCCAGGCATGGTGACTCCACGCCTTTAATCCCAGAAAGCGAGCCTTTAATCCCAGGGAGTGATGGTAAAAGGCAGAAAGATATATAAGGCGTGTTGACCAGGAACAAGAAGCATTTGGCCTGGTTAAGCATTTGGCCTGGTTAAGCATTCAGGCTTTTGAGCAGCAGTTCAGCTGAGGACCATTCTGGATGAGGACTCAGAGTCCTCCAGTCTGAGGAAACAAGACCAGCTGAGGATCCGGCGAGGTGAGGTAGCTGTGGCTTGTTCTGGTTTTCTGACCATCCAGCATTTCACCCTAATAACTGGCCTCAGGTTTGATTTTATTAATAAGATTCTTTAAGATTCCTGCTACACATGATACAAATAGAAAATCCAAATAAATAGGCTATGCAAGGGGATAGACCTCAGATTGCATTATTGTCTATTTAGTTGAATAATTATTTAAAACATACCTATATAAAATCTTATCCAATACACTGACATATATCAAAATCTATATTGAACTACATTTTAAGTTATCAAGTGCATTTTCCTGAAATTTATGGACATTCAATGAGATTTAATCTACAAGAGAATATTTCAAAAAGGACAATAAGCATAGGTTAATGAATGTGGACATCTGTAGATAACAGGTAGGTAAATGGCCTGGTAGGGATATTTGATTATATTGAGAGATTTTCTTAAAAATAGGTATCAGCATAATTACATAAATTGTACCATTACCTACTAAATAACTACTGTTTTCTAAATTCTAAGATATAGGGACAGAAATTACCCTAATTCTGTAACAGCATGTATAAGATTTAACTTTGAGTATGTCTACTCTAAGCTCTCCTTAAATGAAGTCTGCTCAGCTCCACAGATGACAATGCTATTCTTGGATTCTTCTTTCTTTCTTTTGTTCCTTTTGGCTGTTTAATGCCAGTAGCTCCTTGAATTACTAAAGATGAATCTTATGCCAATATATTACCAAAGATTTTCATCAAAATAAACTTATTGGAAAATAAGAAAAAGAAAAGAAAGCAAGATTTAAATGATAATTTTTTCTAAAGCAAGTTTATACTACAGGCTTCTAAATAAGGAAGTGTTAAAATGTTTACATTCCATTTTTCTATTTCTATTGTTTCTTTTTATTCAGTTACACATTCAACTTCAGTAGCTCAGTGATTTCCCCCATAGAAAGGATTCAGAGGGCATAGACAGATGGTAAATTCACCAGCGAGTTTATAAAATGCTCTGAATCAGTCCATCAGTGTAGAATTATGCAGAAATAAGCCCAGCATGAGCTTAAGCAATTCTGCCTTGAAGAAAGAAAAATGACTAATAACATGAATTTGAATAGTTATCCACCTTGGTGGAATAGTTCTAATTTGGTTCAGCTACATTTTATCAGTTCTTTACTCCTAATAGTTGTGTTTTTCATTTCTGTTTACTTGGTTATGAGTGCTGTTTTCTTGTGTCATTCTCATGGTTTTTATTATCTAGCCATCCTTTCTTGAATGAATTATATATTGTATGGAGTTCAATGTTATCTTTATTTTTCATTTGGAGACAGGATCTTTCTCTGTAGCTATGCCTTGGCTTGTATGATACTTGCTGTATAGCCCAGTATCCAGAGATGGCCTCAAACTTGCAGCAATCTTCTTGTATTTGCGTACTGAGTGCTGAAGCTACAGATATGTGACAACATACCAGACTTTAAAAACAAATTTCATCTTACTTTTTTTTGAGACAGTATCTCTCTCTCTCCAGTCCTGCCATCTTTTAACATCATCTACTTCGATTATTTCACAAATTAGATGCACAAATTTAACATACAAATTATTATATATGTGTAAATATATACTTAGATTTGCACAGGTGTGTACATATTTATATGAAATCTTCTAGTCAATATGGAGCTCTCAATATGGGTAAATCTCACTGGCTTTAAATGAGACATATTTTTCCACCTATGGTTCATTTGGCAAATTTTGTAGATATTTTGCCCTGTCACAACCTGAGTGAAGTGGAAATAGAGGATGCCCTATTGGCATCTAACAAATGCAGTCTAGGAATGCTGCTAAGTTTTTTACAATTTACAAATCACATCTCTCTGCCAGAATGTACAAAGTGTCATCTAGCAAAAATTGTCAATAGTCACATGTTTCAGAAATTTTTACCTTGTGCTAAAATGGTCATGATTTAAGCATTTCTGTATGACATGAGAGATCTGTAAAATAATGTAAGTTAGTAATCCTGATAGAAAATGTATACAGGAAAGTGCTGGGAGCTTTTTGCTTAATGTTATAGAATTGATTATTATATAAAAAACATTATAGGACAGTGAACCTGTAAATATACCCAGATTAATATGTTATTCTTCTAGGGAGAAGGCCAAGAAGCTTTAGTCATTCATATATAGATTGTTTATGTGTGTGTATCCTTAAATTTATATTATTATATTATCCATATATATGTGTATTTGTGTGTGTGTGTGTGTGTGTATTAAATTGATATATTCTATCCATTCATCTGAAATTGGGTGATAGAGTTGTCATGCCCCTTGAAACTTGAGATTTGAGAAAAGACAAAAAGATGAAAATATACCCTTCCTTTATTAAGCCTATGGCTGCTAAACCTGTAACATGTGATACACAAGAGACTTCTAAAGATGGATTTCCTTTGACATGAATTAAATAAGGATTGGACAATTAGAAGGAGGCATACTAGGAGGAATAGGTTTTTAAGTAAGACTTTTGTGTTTTGTGACTGTGTTTTACACAATGGTTCTTTTTGAAGAGTAGAAAAAACTACTGCATTGCTTTTTGAGATTTTGGGATCATATACTATCAAATTTTTAAATCAAATAAAGCTAGAAATATTTCTGAGAGAAACAGAAAAATAAGGTTAAAATCATCCATTTAGCATTTATGTATGAGTACATGTATGCAACACAAACACATACACACACATTTACATTTAAATAAATAAGATCATGGTATATATAGGGCATGGTGTCATTATTTTTGTTTTCATTCATCAATGTATTGTAAACTTTTATGTCATTTCACATCCCTATTTGCATAAATTCTCTACATTCTCTCCCATGACTTTGCAGATCTTTAGTAAGTGCACACTTTTCTAGATCATTTAGTTATTTGTCTTGTTGTTTAGCCAAATGTTTCCTATTGACAAGGATTCTGCAGTGACAATATTTGTGCATATAATTGTATGTATGCCCTTTTCACTGTCACCTTAGGAAATAATCATAAAATATGGGTCAATGATTTTTTGTAGTTGAAGCACAATGCTGATTGCCCTTCTAAAAATCCTGGTATAATTTGAATTCTCATTCATGCACAAATATTCTCACATCAGTTGGGAGTTCCCCTGCTCTTTTTTCAGTGTTAACATTTCCTCTCATTATTAATGTCATGGGAAAAGTAAAACATGTTCATCTACACATTTAATAACAAGTGAAGAGGAACAATATTTTATCTTTCATAGCTATTTTCAATTGCTATTTATTAACTGACTTTTGCATTATTCATTATTCACCCACCCCATTTTGAAAATACCATTGTTCATGGTTTTAGGTTTTATTTATAAATACTCTTTGAATATTAAAGAAAGTTATCTTCAGATGCATTGCAAATGCTTCCTTCCCAACTATCTTTTAATTTCTATTATGTAATTTTTATTTAAAAAAGAAGCTTCACATTTCTGTCAGCACATTTATTGATTTTTATTGGTTTCTTGATGTAAAGCTTAGTAAAGTATGACCCACATTAAGATAATACAATCTCTTACATTTAAATATGCAATCGATGTGGAATTTATCCGAGGGCATTGCAGTGCCGTAATCAAGCTTAGCAGTGAATACTTAGGCTTTTTTGGTAAGAAAGACATGTATTGAGGTCAAGCTCCACCACTTAATTCCCAAAAGACCTTGAGAAAATAACTTAACCTCTTGGATCCTGTTTCTTCATCTGTGAAAATGGAGAATCATACTTTTAGCTCACAGATTTGTGTTTAAAATGAAAGAACTGGTTCAAAGAAATTAGAACAAAATGTGCAAAGCAGTTTGTATGTAATTTATATTAGTTGAGCTTCAGCATACAACCATTATCATTCTAAGTAGATAACCACCCTCCCACATGATTTATTGATTTGTTCTCTTTTAGCAAAGATTGAAAATGATGCTTTCATTAAAAACTTAATGGCAGTATATAATTAGATGCATGTCTAAACTCTCTAATTAGTTCAATTGTTCTGTCTGTACATATCCATGACATAATTACAAGGATAAAAGAATTAAAATAGTTCTTCATATCTGTTGTGTCACGACTCTATGATTATTCCTCTTCTCTAATATTTGCTAACAAATCCTTCATGTTTTCTGCCCAGACAAACTTTGAATTACTGGATTAAGATTTATATGCAAATGAAAAGGATCTCACTCAACATTATTTTCAATTATTTATTTATTTATTTTACATCTGAACCGAAGTTTCCTCTCCCTCCTCTCCTCCCAGTCCCTCCTCTCTGCCCACCTCCCAGTCCACTCCTCCTTGTTTCTATTCAGAAAAGGGCAGGCCTTCCATGGATATCAACAAAACATGGCATATCAAGTTATAATAAGACTCAGCACCTCCTCATGTATTAAGGCTGGACAAGGAAACTCAGTATGAGGAATAGGTTCCTAGAATCCAGCAGAAAAGTCAGAGACAGTGTCTGCTCCCATTGTTAGAAATCCTACCAGAGGACAAAGCTATACAACTGTCACATATATGCAGAGGACCTAGGTCAGTCCCATGCAAGCTCTCTGGTTGTCAGTTCTGTCTCTGTGAGCTCCTATGAGCCCATGTTCGTTGGTTCTGTGGGTTTTCTTGTGGTGCCCCTGACCCTATGGCTCCTACAATCTTCTCTCTATTAGGCAGGATTCCCCAAGTTTGGCCTAATGTTTGACTGTGGGTCTCTGCATCTGTTTCCACCAGTTGCTGGATAAAGACTCTCCAATGACAATTGGCGAAGTCACCAATCAGTGACTATAGCAGAATATCTTTAGATATCATTACACTGACATTTTTTTCCTCTAGTCATGTTTGGTTCTGTCCTAGGTCACTGGGTTATACAGCAAAAAGTATTAAATAAATACGATTTTGAAATTAACTACCATCATTTCTGATATGTAATAAATATTTCAATTTTTTTTTTCTAAAACATTTGTATGGTAGTCTCAAAGGAATTTTAGATAATACTAAATATGCTTTTTTTCTTATTCCTAGAATTAATTTAATGTTTAATGTTTTCATTCAGAATCACGCATGGAGCTTATAGTTTGAGCCATATATTTTATTTGTTAAGAAACCATTAGTTGTCTGCCAAAAATTGAAAAAAAAATTGCTTTTGCAACATTTTACATAAAAAGGCCACATTCTTACTTTTCCTAAAAACAGCTTTCCTTGTGTCTTTTCCTTCCTATTAATACATTTGTCAAGAACTTGAAGGGCTTAGTAGGTTTTTTCATTTGTTTGTTTTTTCTGTGACTGTGATTAAACACCAAGACCTAGGAAACATATAGGACAATGAGTCTATTTGGGCTCATGATTCCAGAAGGATGAAGTAGGTTGTCATGGCGATGAGGCATGGCAACAAGCAGAAGGCATGGAAGCAGGAGCAGGAAGCTGAGAGCTCTCATTTTCATATACAAGCACAAAGCTGAGACAGCCAAAAGAAAGGGACAAGGAGGCTTTTAAAGTTCATCATCAGTGACATACTTCTACCAGCAAAAGTATATATCACCTAAACTTCACCAAACAGTGCCACAAACTGGAGACAAAGTATTTACATGACCAAGACTATTTGGGACATTTCTCACTCAAACTACAAATATGAACACTAGCAGTTCATTTTAAGCTTCATTTTAAACACACAAAGAAAAGAGATATATGCACGCTATTACATTTCTGTAATGACCTGAGTTCTACTTTTATTCAGGTCATTTGTGGTTAATCACTCTCAATAAAGTTTTATATAGTAGGTTGGTTGCCTCATTTAGAAGAAACTGTTTATTGCTTATTAAATATATTCCTTGGAATTTTCTTCATATTTTTGACTACATAAATGGACTTTTTCATTACATTTAGCACTTTGTTGATATAAAAAGATTTTAATCATTGTATACTAATTTTGTAATAACTTGCATATTAAATACATAAAATTTTATCTTGTTCCTTTGTCTAAATACCTACAATAGTGAAGAAAGTGACATACAATTTTGTTTATGAAATTAATATTAATATTTTAAATTGTTTATGTATAATTTATACATTTAAAATTTATTTTTATACTTTTTAAAGTATACAGGCAAAATAATGGGTTCATTATGGTGTTTTCATGCACTGCTGATTCTGTTGATCCTTTTTCCCTACTCTTGACCCCTTTTCTTCTTTCTTCCTCCTGCTTATCTTCTTTCTTGTTCCTTCAAGGTCTTCCCTTCTTTTTATAAAAACATAAGGGTTTTTTTATTTTATTATTTTTAATTGAAAATTCATAAAATATTTCTGATTATGGTTTCCCCTTTTCATATCCTCCCAGATCCTCCCTACCCATATAATTACCATACCTTCTTTCTCTCTTTCTTTAAAAAACAGGCAAACAAAACAAAACAGAATAAAATAAAGAAGAAAAGTGAAAAAAACGCAATACACATACACACACACACTCATAGAAAGACAAATATAAAAACCATAATATATAAGCAAAAGATCAGTATGATAAACTTCACAAACAAAGCAATCTGAGACAAAAAATTTACAAAAAGACCACTGAGTTTGTTTTGTGTTGGCATATATTCCTGGCCATGGGGCCTACCCTGAAGTGTGGTTAATATATCCAGTGAAATTCTATTGGGAAAACAAATTTTTCCTTTTCAGACAGATGATAATTGGCAATAACTCAGTGCTGGGACCTCATGTGGCTTGAATCTGGGTAGGCCCTGTGCATGCTGCCACAGTTTCTGTGAGCTCATATGCATATCAATACTCTTGTGTCTGGAAGACACTGTTGCCTTGGTGTCATACATTCTCTCTGGCTCTTAAATCTTGCTTCCTCCTCTTCTTCATAGCTATATGAGCTCTAGGTAGTGAGCTGGGATTTTATAAAGACATCTTTTATAAATGAGTGTTCCAAAATCTCTCACTCTGCACTTTGTCCAGTTGTGTGTCTCTCTATTAGTTTCCATCTACTGCAAAGTGAAGCTTCTCCGATGATGGCAGAGACAGACACTGATCTATGGCTTTAGCCCAATGTTATTAGAAGTCATTTTATTTCTATGTTCTTTTTGAAGAACAATAGTATTTGGTTTTCCTAGAGGCCCATGACCTATGTTGTCCAGGCTCTTGGCCTCCTGAGCAGTGTCAGGTATGGAGTCCATTTTATGTAATAGGCCTATAATCCAATCAGAATGTGTTTAGTTACCACAAAACATTTGTGACACTAATGTACCAGTCTATCATGCAGTCTGGTCACCTTTGTAGATCACATGGTTTATAACTGGGCTGATGGTTACCTTTCTCTTTTGGTAGTGGTCAGAGTATCATCTACCACCATTAACACTAGTCAGTAGGGGTGAAGGTTCTAGTTAGGCACTAGCTTGACTTCTCCATGTTCAGTGAGATATGTAAGTGTTGTCTTCATCAATAGGCCCCTACCAAAAGTTTGTAGAGTTCAACTAATAGCCTTGCCAATAGACTGAATTGTTTGGGAGTTTCCATGAGGCTCCTTTGGCCAAGAACTCAGATATAACTTATCTCTGGCACTGAAGGTTTTACTTGGTGATGAGAGATATCTAGTTGGAGCTCTGTCTCCCCCATTATTTGGTGACTCTATTTAGACTTCTTTCATATATGTATCTATTTTAAGATGCTTCTACAACAGTAGGTGTCCATTTGACCCCTCCAATGGACTTTTGTGTTAGTTGTCCTGCCCCATATTCCCTTTCTTACCCTCCTCTTCTCCCGCTGTCCCCATTTAATTCTCCCATTTCAGTCTTCTCCCTGTCTCTTCATAACGATATATACTATTTTCCCTTCCTTGGGAGATAATCCTGTTCTCCTAATCCCTCACTGTGTAATTAACTTCTGCAGTTATATGGATTATAGCTTGCCTATCAAAGTTTTAAAAACTAACATCCACATGGAGAAAGCATACCATATTTGTCTTTTGGGTCTGGTTTACTGTGGTGATATATTGTGTACCCCAATAAAACCTATCTGGAAATCAGAGGACAGAGCCAGCCACTAGATTAGACATTAGACAGTGATGGCACATACCCTTAATCTTATCATTTGGAAGACAGAGATCTGTCTGGATCTCTGTCAGTTCAAGGGAACAGAGCCAGGCTTGGTGGCACATACCTTTAATCCCAACACTTGAGATCTCATGCCTTTGCATGGGAAGCACACACGCCTTTAATCCCAGGAAGTAAGATGACAGGGCAGAAAAAGATATATAAGCTGTGAGGAAACAGGAACTTACTGTCTTGAGACTGAGGATTTCATAGAGGTAAGAATTTGTGGCTGGCTTGCTCTGCTTCTCTGATCTTTCAGCTTTCACCCCAATGTCTGCCTTAGGGTGTTTTATTAATAAGACCATTTAGCAATTCATGTTGCATCTGACACCCAACGTTTGTGGCACAAATTCATGAAAAAGCCACTTGCCTGTGGCCTTGCAGTCCCCAGGTGATGCCTGAGCTGCACACGGCTGGTTGTGGTGGCACACACTGGTAGGATTTCTGAAGGAAGCTGAGGCAGGAGGATCTTGAGTTCCAGACTAGCCTGGGAGAAGAAGCTGAGGTCAGGGCCAGGCCACAAATTGTGGTGGTAGAAACAGAGGCAGTTCCTGCTCCGAGTTGCCAGCTGCTTCTCATTATGTTGGTGGTGGTAGCAGTGACACTGCTACTGGGGACAAAGGGTTTACTGTTTGTTCAGAGAACAATTGCCAGGACCATTGTGTTACAAGAAAGCATTGGCAAAGGTTAGTTTGGAGAAGTTTGGTGAGGCAAGTGGCAGGGAGAAGAAGTTGCTATGATATTCTCTTCTAGGGAAGAATGCTTGTAGTTCCCAGAGGCAGAGATTTATTGGACTGTGATGTTACACCATGAAAACATCCTAGGATTTATAGCAGTAGACAACAAAGACAATGGCACATGGACTCAGCTGTGGCTGTTGTCAGATTTCCATGAGCATGGATCCCTTTTTGATTACTTGAATAGATACACTGTTACAGTGGAAGGGATGATCAAACTCACTGTATCCATGGCAAGCAGTCTTGCCCATCTTCACACAGAGATTGTTGGTATCCAAGGAAAGCCAGCTATTGCTCACAGAGATTTGAAATCAAAGAATATCTTGATGAAGAATGGAACCTGTTGTATTGGGATTGGCTATGGGATACAATTCTGCCACAGATAAAATTGATATTGTTCCAAACCACAGAGTAGACACTAAAAGTTTTCTGAAGTGAACCATGACCATGCCTAACAGCAACTTTGAAGTCTCCGAAAAGATGATGAGACCCCACAATGATGATTCCATCAGAACGATGATAATACCACTAAGCTGATAAATGCCACCCAAAGATCAGCTTTGGACTACAAACTGCTCAGGACAATTTTGAGATGACTAGCTGAGATGATCCAGCCTGACAGACTACTGGAGCAAGGACTTGAGAAAAGCCCTGCAATTTCATATTATGCAGAGACTAGTGTAGCTTGAGTTTTCCTGCCTGGCCCACAGTCAGGGCAAATCTCTCTCACCTGCCAGTCCCACAGCCTCAGACCCAACCAAGTAAACACAGAGACTTATATTGCTTACAAACTGTATGACCATGGCAGGCTTCTTGCTAACTGTTCTTACAGCTTAAATTAATTCATTTCTATAAATCTATACCTTGCCACATGGCTCGTGGCTTACCGGCATCTTCACATGCGGCTTGTCATGGTGGCAGATGGCAGTGTCTCTCTCACCCAGCTTCCTGTTCTCTCAATTCTCCTCTCTGTTAGTCCTGCCTAAACTTCCTGCCTGGCCACTGGCCAATCAGTGATTTATTTATTGACCAATCAGCAACACATTTGACATACAGACCATCCCACAGCAGACTAGACAACAAGTGATACAGCTACCTTTCCCAGGACTTGACAATTAACCCAAAATTTTTCTTTTCAGGTTCCCCTAAAGATGCCTTTGCCCCCAGACAGTAGGAAGTAATTTTCAGAACAGGATACCCACATTCCCAAGAGGTAGGGTGGGTGGTTTTTTTCATTCAGTGGGTTATGGATAATTGTCATTGTTTAGGATGGTTGGTTACAAGTTGTTAATTGTTAATGGTCAAGAAAAATGTTAAACAAAGGAAATTAGATTTAGGGTTCTTGTTTGAAAAAAAAGAGGATATAGATAAGAGGTAGATTATTGAATCTACTCTGAAAAGAAAAAAGGAGAATATGGATATGATAAGATAAAAAAGTAGATTATTACATCTACTTTTTGAAGGCAACTACTAGCTTTAAATATTTTACTTTGGATTGGATTTATGTATATTGTATACAAATTTTGTATATTGATACAAATTTGAGATTAATTTTGTTAGAATATACTGTACATGTATTTCTAATCTTGTTCAAGGTATTGTACCTATATAGTTTATTTAACAATGTAATGCAATTTGCTAATCCTTGAAAGCTATTATTATTGACTATTAGGATATAAAGAAATTCAGGTTAGTAGTTAATCATTGCAATCAAACTTGTCATATTAGGTATGTTTTCAAGGTCAAGAAGAAATATACTTTAGAAAGAGAGGTCATCTTCAAACACTTCAGAGATCTGCAGAATATGGCATTTAAGATGTTTTAATAACATTTTTTTCTTTTTTATGACTATGAGATATGTCTGTTCCTGGCAGCACCAATCTAGTTCAAAGAAGATGATGAGCATTAAAGAAACTCCATAAGGAGTGTACTTTCATTGTGGCAAAAGTTAGCCACTGGGTAGGAAAATGCCCTTGTATCAACTGCTGACATTATGCTGTCCAAAATGGACAAGCAGGACACAAAATAAAAGGACTGCCAATTCTTGATGAGACAAAGTAGGAAGGCTCTTTAGAAAATCCTGCTTCACAGATGAGTCTGTCAGATATGCTAAGCCTGTAGGCCAAAGAATGGATGCCCCAACATTGCAGAGGAACCTCGGGTGACTGTCCAGGAAGCCAGTTGTTTCTGTCATTTCTCACATTTTTTGGAATTGACTTATTTGCACTTCATCCTTACTTAATTTTATTTCTTTCTCAGGTCTATGAGGGAGTTGAAGATTAGATAGTTATAGATGTAGTTTTCCTTGTTAACAATTTCAGGAAAGAAACTCACTAAAGAGGTGTAAAGTGTATAAGTTTGAAAGACATTAAATGATAGTTTTGGTAATGCAGATTAGGATAAAAGATAAATTAGATACAATCCTTTGGATTCACAAAGATAGGACAGATAATGAAATATTTTCTCTGAATTTGTCAAATGCAAATAGACTAGAAATTTTCTGTAGATATTGCTCTGTATGCTGTGAATGTGTTGCTCTGATTGGTTAATAAATAAAGTGCTGATTGGCCAGTAGACAGGCAGGAAGTATAGGTGGGACAAAGAGAGAGGAGAATTCTGGGAACAGGAAGGCTGAGTCAGGGGTCGCCAGCCAGACACAGAGGAAGAAAATATAAAGATACCAGTAAGCATGAGCCACATGGCAAGGTATAGACTTATAGAAATAGGTTAATTTAAGATGTAAGATCTAGCTAGAAAGAAGCCTGAGCCATTAGGCCATAAAATTTTAATTAATATAAGCGTCTGTGCGTTTATTTGTGTCTGAGCGGCTGCAGGCCCGGACAGTACTGGAGACTACTCCAGCTACAGACATTGTTGATGTATTTATTGCCTGTATATATTATACTTATTGTATATAGTCTTTCTTATATTAGTTATAACCATTTTTTATTTTAGACAAAAAAGGGGAAATGTGGTGACATTTTATTTGTGTACCCAAATAAAGCTTATCTGAGGATCAGAGGAAAAAGCCAGCCACTATATTAAACATAGAAGTCAGACAATGGTAGCACATGCCTTTTAATCCTAGCATTAGGGAGGCAGAGATTCATCTGGTTTTCTGTGAGTTCAAGGCCATACTGGGAACAGAACCAGGCGAGGTGGCACATGCCTTTATTCCCAGCACTAGTTAACCATAGAGGTCTGGAAGTCTGTACAGACAGTCAGGAAGTGATAGAGCTGTATGGAAAGAGGAAAGTGATGTAGCTGGGCAGAGAGGGGAAGTAAGATGGCAGAACACAGAAAGGCATATAGGCATGGGTATACAGGAAGTAGCTCTCTCTTCAGGCTGAGGAGGCGGTAAGGTGAGGTTGGCTGTGGCTTGTTCTATTCCTCTGACCTCTCAGTTTTCACACCAATATCTAGCTCCAGGTTTTTTATTAATAAGACTGTTTAGCAATTTATCTTACACTATGTTCATAAATAGTTTAATATGCATAGTCATTATTGATCAGGTACAGTGTTAAAGAAACCTTCTCTGGAAAAGAATTGAAAGAAGTTGGAAGAAGAGATGAGGTAGAAAGGCAGAATAGAGAGAAAAATAAAAATATAAGATATTCAAAATAAAGTAAATGTTTTATAAAGGTCTTTAGTAAATGACAGTCATGTTATCCAGTTCTGAAACTATATGCAGACATTCCTAAATATAGCCTCCTCAGCCTGTATAATATTACTCATGTACATTTTCAGACCTGGCCATTTGATATTGAATACCAAATTGATGTGCTCTTCCCTGGGGAAGACTATTTCTTTTACTTGTAGCATTCTTTTGTTTCCATAAGTTGTTTGTGTATAGTTGAGACCTCATGGGCTTTCCCTGCCCATGTTGGCAAGTCTACTGTTGTCCTTGTTCAGATTGTGCTTAGGCAGTCTTGTTGATAAGATTATACAGGCATAGCTTTTGATATTGCTAGGAGACACAATCTCACATTGAGTTTCCCGATCCTTTGATTTTTACAGTCTTTCCACTCTTCAGTTTTCCCTTAGCTATAGGTGTAAGTAACACTTACTTTGTAGATGTTTCTGAGCTCCACAACTGTGCGTTTGATTGGTTGTGCCCTTCTTTAATGGTCTCTATTTGTTACAAAAATGTTTCCTTGATAAGGATTGTAAACTACACTTACCTGTGTGTATAAGGACTAATATTTAAAGTGCATTTAGGAATTATGCTGGCTTAGTAAAGTGGTAGTTTTAAGTTCTTCTAGATCCATGACTTCATTTGCTCTGGGTAGTTGTCTAACTTTCAAGTAACAGGTGTGGTTTCTTTCACGGGTCTTACATCTAATTAGAGAGAGATTTGTTACCATGGGTTTATGTTATACTGTTCATTATGGTTTGTAGGTGTCTTACCCAGGTAGGGATGTTGGTTGTTTCTTTCCTTTGGATGCTTGCATGGTGCCTTCTGGTATCATGAAGGCTAGTTCTCAGGGAGGAGGCACTCAGGCCAGTTCTAGCTTAGGGGCTTCTGAGCCTTGTGCATGGTGTTTTCAGCAATATGGACTTATCTTCTATCTCTGAGAAGCAAACAAAAACAATAGAACTATACAATGAATGTATTTCTTAACTTTTCAGTGTTGTACTGAGGGTAGTTTGTTGTTTTCTTTTCTAATATTTGATTTTCATCCTTCCTAAATATGATGTTATTATTAATTTAATTTTGTTTTTTCTTATATATTAAAGCTATTAAGCAGTCCTACCATTTATACAGTCCAGTAAAACAAAAATCTATGTACCTACCATAGTGCTTTGAAACATACCAATATCTAACTATGTTTCACTCAGTTTTCCATAAATTTATGAAAATAAGCATAGTATATAACCTTTTTTCCCATCAGTTACTGGGGGTCCTTAATTTTTCTTTGCTACTGAGAAATATATATGCTAAACTAGATATTTCCATATTCCCAAGTTGGTAGTTAATTCTATTCACAAAATCTTTTTTAGCTCTTACAGTTCTGTGTATATAACAGTATTATATTTACTACCTCTCTTGTGGTTGAGTGGAAATATGTGATTATGTCTAGTGATTAAATTAATATTAGGGATGAAACATAAACATTTACAGGACAAAGTCTGTGGATATTTATCTAGTATTGTCAAAAGCTCTATTCCATCATTCATGACAACCTACAACTTTACAGATTGTGGCTATTCTAGTTTCCTGAGCCTTTGAATAAAGATGATTTGGATAAGAAACCTTCTGTGAACTCACAGTTGATATGCAGCACTTGGAAGGAATGGATTTCTGCTGCTTATAGTTTCTGAGATTATTTTGTTGTCCTTGATTTTACCACAGCACAACCTAGACCATCCTCACTAATGAATCCATAAATAACAAATAGTAAAATTTGCATATTTTAGATTTCTACATGATTGTTATGAAGCTTTTATGCTCTCTACAACTTGTAATTCTTGTGCAATGTTATATACTATCATTATTAATGTGATATATGTTCCTCTAACTGATTTACTTCTGTTTACTGTCTCACCAAGCAAACCATGACCCATGTAACCATTCTTCCCTTAATGGAATCTTGTTTTATTTTAATTTTACACTGTTAATAATAATGGTATGATGTTTTGTACGTTGTAAACATATATGAGAAATTTTATAGAAGTTAAATTATTAGATTATAATAGGGTATTACATATTTATGAACTTGTTATAACTTCACAGAGTAGCTCTCCTTGTGATTATAGGACTGTATAACTTTGCCACTACTACACTAAAAATTACCATTTCCACATACTTCCAACACCTGGTATTGTTAGGCATTGCCAGTTTGTCACTCTTATTTATTGTATTAATTTCCATTTTCCTGATTTTGAATATAATTGAGGATTATTTGATAGGCCTGTTACACATTTGGGCCTTTTAGTTTTATCTTTAAATATTCTTTGTCTTCTCTTCCTTCAAAATGCCCTTCTTAGTCACGTGCATTATAAATATTTTCTTTGTGTCTGAGTCATACCATTTGATTTATATTGTATTTCCTGCCATACAACTTTTATAACTTCAATAGTGTCAGATACTATATATCTATCTATTCCTTTATCATTTGACCTTATTTTTAGCTTTATTAAGGTAAAATTACCATTGTAGAGTTGTTTGTTACTGTGCAAAATTTTATAGATTTTAACAAACGTGCAGTTAAGTTTACAATATTTTCATTAACAACATTGACTATTAAATCCCCAAATATACATTTCCTCAATCTTGAACTACATATATATATATATATTTTATTTTGTGGGTGTGTGGTATGTCAATATGTGAACATGTTGGTATGTGTATGTGCCTGTGTATATATGTATGGAGATCAGAGGATGAGATCTGTCATCTTTGTTTACTGCTCTCCACTTAAACATTTAAGACAGTCTCACTGAAGCAGTAGCTCGTCAGTTTAGGTAATCTAGCTGGCCAGCAAGTCCCATCAATTCTTCTACCTATGAGTGTTGGGGTTACAAATGTGTATTGCTGTGCTTGGCTTTGACTTTCCGTATGAGTGCAGAGGATCTGAATTGAGGTCCTCATGCTTATGCAACAAACACTTGATCTATTGAACCACTTTCCTATCCCTCAATTATGAATCTACTTTCTGTTTCTATAGATCATCCTATCTGATCACTCCACAATCATATATATGGCCTTGTTTGAGTGGATTTTTTTAAAACAGCAGACCATTTTCAAGTTCCATGGTACCATGATTTGTACTTTTGTGTGTTTCAATGAGATCATTCCCCAATTTAATGCTTCTAGGGTTTCTTCTCAGAAATCTTGAAGGACTAGTGAATGAAACAACAGCTTTCCTTTCATTGGAGAAGCTGGATGCTAAAGGGTCTCTTCTGGATTTTATAGGGGCTATGCCAGGGTAGGGTTACTAGTAAGACTGTGTTCTGAAGCCTGATATATATCTGCCTTAGTTAATATGGTTTTCATACAAAATAGACGCATAATAGCTTCTCTGTTAATTTCTAGATTTTACTCAAAAATATAAATTATGTGGTTATTGGTAAGAAAACAGTTCCAAGG
Organism: Peromyscus eremicus; assembly: GCF_949786415.1. NCBI lineage: Eukaryota > Metazoa > Chordata > Mammalia > Rodentia > Cricetidae > Peromyscus > Peromyscus eremicus. Next base: position 120,135,988 of record NC_081439.1, read on the forward strand.
ATTCTTGTTTTACCATTTTGCACTTTTTGTTTCTATTTTATCACATTGCAGGCATATAATATGGTTTTATTACAGTTTTGAGAAAGGCTTTTATCATTACGTGTAAGCTCAAACATTCTAATTTTTAAATGTTTTATGTATTAATGTGGAAGATTGGGAATATATTTTCTGTTATAGTGCATATAATTCTAATATATTATTTGAATCAATTGGCCTCCCGAGTGCTGGGATTAAAGACATGTGCCACCACTTCCCAGTCTAATTTTTACAAATTTTAATGTCTCTCATATTCACTTGACTTAATGAGTTTGAGCTCTGTGGTCGTATTGTGTTCCCCAAAATATTGTGTACCCTAATAAACTTATCTGGGGTCAGAAAACAGAAAAGCCACTAGATACTTAGGATAGGCAGTGGTAGCACACACCTTTAATCCTAGCATTCCAGAGGCAGAAATCCATCTGTTCAAGGATACAGCCAAGCATGGTGACTCATGCCTTTAATCTCAGAAAGCAGCCTTTAATCCCAGGGAGTGGTGGTAGAAAGCATAAAGGTATATAAGGTGTGAGGACCAGAAACCAGAAGCATTTGGCTGGTTAAGCTTTTAGGTTTTGAGCACCACAGTTCAGTTGAGAGCCATTTGGATATGAAGACACAGAGGCTTCCAGTCTGAGGAAACAAGATCAGCTGAGAAGTTGGCCAGGTGAGGTTAGCTGTGGCTTGTTCTGTCTCTCTGATCTTCCAGCATTCAACCCAATAACTGGCCTTGGGTTTGTTTTTATTAATAAGACTCTAAGATTCATGCTACAGAGCTCACTTGTTATATTGCTTTCTTTATGACTAGGTCAAAGTTTTCTAATTGTCTCATTGTAGGACAAAGTGCTAAATGGTCTTATTAAATAAAAATCCAGAGCCAGATATTGGGGTGAAAAGCTGAGAGGTCAGAAAAGCAGAAAGAAGCAAGTCACGTTCTTCCCACTTGGAGATCCTTTGCCAAAGAGACCTACTTCCTGCATATCTATGCCTATATGCTTTTCTGTTCTGCATCTCATTTCCTCTCTCTGCTTAGCTACATCACTTCCTCTTTCTGCCCAGCTCTGTCACTTCCTGACTGTCTACACAGACCTCCAGACCTTTAAGGTTAACTAGTGTTGGAATTTAAGGTATGTGCCACCACACCTGGCTGTGTTCCTAGTGTGGCCTTGAACTCACAGAGATCCAGACAGATCTCTGCCTCCTGAGTGATAGGATTAAAGGTGTATGCTACCATTGCCTGACTTCTATGTTTAACTATAGTGGCTGGCTTTTTCCTCTGATCCTCAGATAAACTTTATTGGGGGGACACAGATAAAATATCACTACATCTCTTTGTTCATATCCTAATTCATTAGTCCTCCAGCTACTGTACCGTGTGCTGAATGCACAGCAACAGCAAAAGCAAGATGGATTTCTTTCCTGAACATGCTTTAAAATTAATGCTTGGAATAGACAGATATCTTGAGTGAAGAATAGTGCGCTTTGCTCAAAACAGAGCTCTAACTTAAAAGGGCTAAGAAGGTATTAAGATGAACTGATGTTTAATATGAGATGTAAGAAAGAAATAAGAGGTTAGGTAAGTAATATTAGCAAAAATGTAATCCAGAAATAATGTTTAAAATAGTGATCAATACCTGCTAGGGAATGAGCATGGAAATAAGAAAGAAATAGGATAGCACATAGCTGATAATGGGAGTCAGAATATCAGGGGCTTTTATAGCAATATAAAATGACTCAGCTTTTAATTTAAGAACAGTAGAATACTCTTAATGGATTTGAGAGTAGTGGATCACATGAGAATACCATTCTTTGTTAGGCCCTATAACAAATCTTACTAAATTAAAAAGAATACAAATTATTCAAAATATACTTACCAGCCACAACAGAATTAATTCAGAAGTTAATAGCAAAAAATGGGAAACTTAAAAACTCACAAATTGAAAAGTCTACTGAATAATGCATGTGGTCAAATATTATATTACAAACAAAAATAGAACACATTTTTAATAGATTCAAATTCAAAGAAAAATAAAACAGTTACCTTGAAGAAAAGAATTACCTAGAAGGATATTTTTATAGCTATGGAAGACTACATAGGAAAAAAGGGAAGCTTTCAAAAATGAAGTTTTCATAGGAGTAAACCTAGAGTTAAGGAAAGAATATTGAACTCAAGGTAGCAAAGGAAAAGAACCAATCAAGATCAGAGCAGAAATTAATAAAAATAAAAAACAGGAAAAAATAGAGAAGATAAGTGAGTCAAAAGTTATTTATTTGAAAAGATAAACAAAAAACAAAACTGAGGAAAAAAACAGTAACTGCATTTACATAGGATACACTATAAGAGTACTTTCAAAACACCTTGCCAGTTGTAAGCAACTAGACCATGAATCATGAACATTATATGATTTCATTCATTGAAATCCTCAGAAAGGGAAAATTTATGAGTAGAAGCAGGTTAGTTTTTAACCTGAGACTGGGAGAAGGAATATCATATATTAACTGCAAAATATCAAAATTATAATTTTGTTTTAATGAAAACACTCTACATCTATAATATTATGATCACTGCACAAGTGTTTAAATTAAATTTGCTATCATTTAATTGTAAATTTATAATTTGGTGACTTTTATTATGTGCTAATTAGTGTATATATAATATATTAGTATGACTTAGTTGTTGATTATATGATTATATGATTATAGAAAACAGTTTCAATACAGAAAAAAAGAAAGACAGACAGGCATACAAACAGAAGATAGACAATGATAGGTGCTGTGGGATGTTCTGTATGGCAAATGTGTTGCTAATTAGTCAATAAATAAAACACTGATTGGACATTGGCTAGGCAGGAAATGTAGGCAGGACAAGGAGGAGAATAAAGCTGGGAAGTGGAAGGCTGAGTCAGAGAGACACTGCCAGCCACCACGATGACAAACAGCATGTGAAGATGCCGGTAAGCCACGAGCCATGTGGCAAGGTATAGATTAATGGAAATGGATTAATTTAAGCTGTAAGAACAGTTAGCAAGAAGCCTGCCACAGCCATACAGTTTGTAAGCAATATAAGTCTCTGTGTTTACTTGGTCGGGTTTGAGTGGCTGTGGGACTGGCAGGTGAAAGAGATTTGTCCTGACTGTGGGCCAGGCAGGAAAACTCAAGCTACAGATAGGAAAGGATAGGAAAGAACCCTGGGTTCGGTCTAGAATAATCTAGTGGTATTGCTGAAATTCACTGACTGATGAGTATGTTAGAGAAACCAGATTCAAGAGAGAATAAAAATTCATGTTCTCAGGTTGAGTTGAAAATGTTATTGAGATTTTCAACTGCTAGGTAGTAAAACATAAAAGTTGAAAGTTAGAAAAATTGTATAAATGGTAATCTACACTTAGGCTATTTCTCTTTTGTTAACATTAGAACTTGTCACCCTTTTTAAACACAGTATAACTCTTGAAATGATTTCTTGAACTGTCTTTTCTATTTTGATATTATACTTTATTTTTATAGCTCTTTAAAATATTTATTTTAATTTTAAGTGTCTCAGTATTTTGCCTACATGTATGTAAGTGCAATTTGTGTGTGCTTGGTGCCCACGGTGGTCAGAAAAAGGTGTCATTTTTCTGGAACTGGAGTAGCAGATTGTTGTGCACCCCATGTGGTTCCTAAGAATGGAACTTAGGGCCAATGGAAGAGCAGACAATTGTCCTGAGTGCTGAACAAGTTTTCTAACCCCAGACCCTCCTGGTCTAACTGAACTTGTGTCTCTATTCTCCAGCCCACTTTCCTGTAGCAGGCTACCATTTTCTGTGAGCCTTCTGGCCTCCCGGACATGTCTTCTCCACTGTTCACCCTGATTCTCTCAGTGTTTTGCCAAACCCAGAGCCTCCTATCATATCCCTCATTTTCCTGCCTACATCATCAACCCCCTTCCCGCACACATTGCTTCCTGCCCTCTCCATATGCTCCTATCCTTCTGCTTAGCTTTCTGTTACTTTCAGCCAATCTTACCATATATATGAGCCATGTGCCCTCCTGCAGACAGCGAGCTGGCCTCTTCCCACGCTTCCTGCCCATCCTAGGTTTTGAATGTCTTCCCAGATTGGAACCCTCTTCTGCATACCTCATCCTCACCTTTCTTGTCCAGCCCTGCCTACTGCCTATCCTCCCTGGTTCGTGATTCCCCTGAAACATACAATCTTGTCTTCTTCCCTGGTCTCCTATTTATCTTCCTCACTGCTGCTTCCCTGTTCTATCACTATCCTGACAAGAATACTGCTCTCCTCTGAGTACTCTGCACGTCCTTAGCCTTCTTTTCTCTTCCCTATCCCCTGCCCTCTTCCCTGCCCTTCTGCCTTCCCAGCCTTCTACTTACTCCCTGGACCTCCTGCCTTATTCGCCAATGATTTTAGCTATGGATATCACTCTGTATAAATAAAATTGGCCAGTAGCCAGGCAGGAAGTATAGGTGGGACAAGCAGAGAAGAGAATTCTGGGAACAGGAAGAATGAGTGAGAGAGAGTACCAACATGTAAGATACTGGTAAGCTACGAGCCGTGTGGCAACGTATAGATTTATAGAAAGGGGTTAATTTAAGATGTAAGAACTAGATAGCTAGAAGCCTGAGCCATTAGGCCAAACAGTTTAAATAATATAAGAGTCTGTGTGTTTATTTTATAAGTGGGCTGTGGGACTGCTGGGGCTTGGCGGGAGCTGGACAGAAGCTCTCCAGCTACAGATTTGTCTTCCAGATAAGTGTCTTGCCCTATCAGCAGCATTGTGCCCTTGGATTGTAGGCAGAGTTTTTGTTGGTACCATCACCTCCAAAATTATTATTTATAATAATTATTAAAATTATTATTAATTAAAATTATTAACAATTATAAATTATAAATACTCGGCCAATAGCTCATGCTTGTCACTAACTCTTTTTTTTTTTTGGTTTTTCGAGGCAGGGTTTCTCTGTGTAGCTTTGCACCTTTCCTGGAACTCACTTGGTAGTCCAGGCTGGCCTCGAACTCACAGAGATCCGCCTGGCTCTGCCTCCCGAGTACTTGTCACTAACACTTACAATTTAAATTAACCTATTTATATTAATCCACATTTTGCCATGTGGTGTTATCTCTCTTTTGTCTTGAACCTCCTGTTTCCTCTCAGTGTCTGTCTGTCTACTTCTGTCTCTGCCCTCCTTCTTCCCAGTCTCCTTAGTCTGGTGCTCCCACCTAATCATATCCTGTCCAGCTACTGACCAGTCAGCTTCTTTATTCAACCAACCACAGCAACATACTTTCACAAAGTACAAAGGAATGTTCCACATTTCCCCCTTTTTTGTCAAATTAAAAAGAAAAGTTTTAACTTTAACATAGTAAAATTATATACAACAAAAACAGTTATTAAGTAAGAATTACAGTTACAATATCCAGTCAGTTTGTATTAGGCAAATTTAGAGAAAATACTCTATTACCTATCTTTGTGAGTTTAAAGCTTTATACCTAATTTACCTTTTAAAATAACTAAGGAAAACTTTGACTATCTAGTCTTCAGCTCCATCAAAGACCCCAGAAGGGTGAAATGTTACCTAATGACAGGGACATCTGGATGTCTGGGCAGTCACCCTTGGTTCTTCCGTAATGTTGGGGCATTCATCTTTGGCCTACAGACCTGGTATATATGACAGACTTTTCTAAGAAGCAGGAAAGTTTGAAGGACTGTCCTACCTTGTCTTGGCAAAGTTTGGCAGTCACTTTCTTTTGCATCCTGCTGGTCTAGTTTGGACAGTATGCTGTCAACAATTGAGGCAAGGGCAATTTCTTGCCCAAATGGCTAGCTTTTGGTATAAGAAAAGTAAACTCCATATGGAGTTTCTTTGATGCCCATTATCTTCTCTTAAGTAAATTGGTGCTGCCAGGAGCAGATGTGTCTCACTGTCAAGAAAAGTCTTATGTTGTTAAAACATTTTAAATGCCATATTTTGTAGGTCTTTGATGTGTTTGAAAACCATCTATCTAAATGTATCTATTTAAGCTTAATATACCTAATATGACTACAATTTGATTACTATAGATGACTAACTACTAATCTGTATTTCTTAATTATACATTACATTTTCAAATAAGCTGCATAAGCACAATACCCCAAACAAGAGTAGAAACATATATATAGTACAGCAAAAATAACTTTAAATTTGTATTAATGAACCAAAATTCATACCAATGTAAAATATTTAAGAATAGTAGTTGCTTTTTTAGTTTAAAAGTAGATTCAGTAATATACCCTTTTATCCTATCATTTTATATCTCCCTTTTTGTTTTCAGAATGAATTCCCTGAATCTAATTTCCTTTGTTTAGTTTTTTTCTGACTATTTAACAATAACAACTTGTAACCAAACTCCCTTAAGTGATAGTAAACATCCATAACCTATCTTTTGAGAATGTGGGCATTGTTTTCTCTAGACTGCTTCTTGTTGTGTGGGGGTGTTGGCATTTTGGTGGAACCTTGAGAAAATCAGGATAATTGTTAGGTTTTGGCTGGAGTAATTTTTGAGGCTGGGTCATCTCAGCCACAATCTTGAAGCCCAGCCTCCAATCCTCCTGATATTCTCCACAGTCTATTATCCTACATATGTCTCTCAAGACCTTCTGCAGCCTCCTCACCTCACCCTAAGGTTCCTGTCCTTCTTTCCTACTGCCCACACTTCATGCCTATCCATAGCCTCCTGACCTCCCAGTGGGTCTCTTGCCACACTCTACCCCCAGACATTGGTGTTCCTACTGTTTTCAACTCATACTCTGACCTTAATATTTGCTCTCCTCTATAGTCTAGTTGGCCTTATTTTTTCAGTTCCTTTATTCTATAGTAAACATTTGTGATTTCCAGGATTTCTTTTCAAGTAATCATTCTCTACCCTCCATGTATTTCTGGAAATTCTGATAATATTTTCTAGGTACCCTTTATTGAGAAGTTACTTCACCAATGATAACTGAATCCATTGGAGTTATATAGAATTCTTGAGGCAAAATAAAAAGTGGCTACATATCGGATAACTGAGAAACAGTAAAATATTATTTATTAATTTATAACAATAGTTTCAACTACTGGCAGGAACAGAATTCTCCTATCATGGGAAATTGCCTGTGGATTGATTTACAACTGAGAGATAAGGGCAGTAGCTAGTGGGACTTGGAGGGAAGCAAAGTTTACCATAGTAAGGATGTAACATATTTATATTCAGTAAGATTAGTTAATGATTTTATGAAGATAAAAAGAGTGGGTATTATAAACCTAAATTCTCTTAGAAGGTAGAAAATGAAAAAATAATCAGCACATTCTGAAGCGAGGCAGGCCTCTAGCAGAGCCAGGAGAAGTGAGGAAAGAATAGATTCCTATATACATAGATTTACAAGTGTTCGTTTGTTGTCATTCCCATTTCCTTTGTTTTTCAATTATTCTGGATACAGACCTCATTGAACTTATAGGTATCAATAAACTATTGTGATCCATTTTCAAGGGTATGTGTGTTCCATATTCATCAATATTGCTTAGTCTCAAAATGTACAGAAAAGAATATGTGAAAATATCTACTATATCTTTGTAATGAAACATTTGAGTTAGGACATTTGTATTTAATAATTTATTGCATGTAGAAATTGGGATGCTAAGCCTCCTAATGTACCAATCAAATACCATAATACATGAAAACACCCTTTAGAAGACACTATAAAAAAGAACTACACTAATGAATAAAATATATAAAAATTAGCTCAATTTTAATAAGAATAATCTTATCAGTATAATAATCTATGTAGCATCATTTTAAAAAATATATTTCCTTATTAGACAGTTGAGAAGTATTATAAGAAGAGTCTATAAGCAGTATATACTAGAATAAATCCAAAGCATTTAATATGATTCAATGAATTTAATTAATTCTTCCATAAACTCAGTGGCAATTTCTATTATTATCTATATTTTAGGGATAAAAGGGAATATTTTGAAGCCTTAAGAGACTATGGCTTTATCCACTATAGCAAGATATCATCTCAGAAGCAAGTGATTCCCAACAGCACTGTGGTGTAATCTTTGTACACAGATCCTCCCAATATGTAATATTCAGAGAGGCTAGGGGATAACTCAGGATAATATTATGGAAGTCAAAATGATGAGGGTGGGAATATAACTTAGGTCTCCTGAAGAATTTATTAGCAGTTATCCCATAAATGGAGTGCAATGTAGCTGGAGGTTTTTCTGTGTCCCGCCTGGCCCACAGTCAGGATAAATCTCCCTCACCTACCAGTCCCTATAAATTAATTTAAATTGGATGGTCATTCTGGTCGATGAACTATCACCTTTTCTAATTAAGAGATATCTCTCTTGTTCAAATCGAACCTTTATCAATTTTGATGGTATCCACAGCTTTTCTTCTCCTGTAGAAACAAAAGCAAAACCTCGTCCACAATGTAACACATATCCTGGTTTCCATTCTGAGGTCAGCATATACTTAAAGTATATAGGCTGATTTAATTTTGTAGTTTTTTCTATTATCCAATGTCTCTCCACAGCTGTTGTTCCTTTCTCATTAGCATTGAGAAAATTCAAAGTTAATAGAGCATTATGTATTCTGTTTCTTGGGGGTTTTGTTACCTCTTTCTGTTTATTTAGCATATCCTTTAGAGTTCTGTTTGATCTTTCTATAACTGCTTGGCCTGTAGGATTATGTGGTATACCTGTAATATGCTTTATATTATACTAAGCAAAAAACTTTTTCATTTTACCAAAGACATATGACGGAGCATACTTTTACTTAGTATTTTTTATCTGCTTTTCTTACTCTTGACTCCTTTCCTAAAACATTTATTTTTTTTGAGAATTTAATAACATGTATAAATGAAATACTTCCATGCTTACTCCAACTTTCCTTCTCCAACTCCCCCAGATCTCCTTCCAACACATCTCACTTCCAAATTCATGTTCCTTTGTTTTTAATAACCCAACCGTTCTATTAGTGCTGCCCATGTGTCTTAGTTTGGGTTTCTATTGCTATGAGACAACCCCAAGATTAAAAACAACTCAGGGAGGAAAGGGTTTATTTACACTTACAACTACCAGGTCACACTCCATCTTTGAGAGGAGTCAGAGCAGAAACTCAAAACAGGTCAGGAACTTGGAGGCTGCAGTTGATGCAGAGGGCATGGAGGAGTACTACTTATTGGATTGTTCAGCCTTCTTCCTTACAGTACCTAGCTAGGGCCACCAGCTTAGGGGTGGCAACACACACATCAATCACTAATTAAGAAAATGCCCTTCAGGTTTGCACCACAGGCCAATCTAGTAGGGGCATTTGATCAACCAAGGCCCTCTCTTCATAAATGACTCTAGCTTGTGTCAAGTTGACAAAAAACTAACCAGGAAAACACATATGCATACTTCGAACCCATCTACTGGAACATGGTTAACCTACCAGTGATCACACCCTTGAAGGAAACTGGCCCTTCCTTGCCCAGCAGCTATCAATTGTCAATAGTTCCTCAGCTAGAGGTGGGACCTTTACAGCTCCTCCCATATCCATGCTGGGATTTTGACTGACTTGAACTTGTGCAGGTCTTATGCATGCAGTCATATTTAGAATTATAATCTCAGATTGATTGTGTCAGCATATATATATGCATATATAGTCACTTAAAATATACATTGCTGTCAACTCTATTTGTATTATCTCATTTTAAACTCCACAGAAAACCAGTGAAACAACAATGTGATTACACTGAAGTAAATAGGATTTACCTAAAAGAAAGAAACTATGCTTTTCTAGCTTCAAGTTATTTTCCATTTTTCCAGAAATAATGAACTACTAAAGGAAAAAAAAACCATGATGTTCGTTCATGAGTTAGTAAGTAACTGATAATGATCACTCAGAATGTTTGATTTCACTGTTAGTGATATCTGTTTTATTTTCTTATTTCTTTCAATTTTGAGATTATAACTACATAATTCCCTCTTACCTTTCCCACCTTCAAACCTTCCCATATATACCTCCTTGTTCTCTTTCAAATTCATGTCCTCATTTTTCATTAACTGATGTTAAATTCATATATTTGTATGTCTACACATATATATTCCTTCTTGCAGCCCGCAAGAATACATCATAGAGGTTCAGCTGTGTATTAAAGCTGAACTTTGACCGGCCAAGGGTCTGTCAAAAGGCAAAGCCATTTATTATGAATATTTGGTGTTACCCAGCCTTTAATATTTCAGCTGTCTTCTGCTATGAAATCCTTGCGTGCCTAGACCAATTGGTAAACAGTTCAGCTCCCCAGACCTGCTGAACCTACTAAGTTACTAGCTGCCCTGCTGAGCTTAGGAGACAAGCTGGTGGGAGATGCCTAGCTTTGTTTCCTGTGCTAATGAAGCTCAGACCACTCCCCCGCCCCCCTGCCTTGAGGAGGCCTAGTGGTTCTCCAGAGCACTTTGAGAACAAAAGAGGTTTTTACATATCAAGGTGAGAGATAAAACAACAATCCTGAGGAGGCAGGGAACCATGTGCCCAGGGAAAGAAAAGGCAGGTATTTTTCTGTAGACAAGGAGAGAACAGCGGGGAGAAGAGAAAAGAGAATGGAAGAACTAGATGGATAAGAACTTGAGAGGAACAAACTGAGACATGGAAGAATTACACTGAAGATGAGGAAGAGCCAGATGGAGAGAGAAAAGGAGATGGGAGAGGAGCTGATAGGGGAAAGAACTAGATGAATGTCCTCATTTTTCTAGGATGTCCTAGAAGGGGCAGAACTAGATAAAGAAATTAAGGTAGAACCTGGAGGGGACAACAGATAAATGTAAGGAGAAATTGGGTAAGAAAGGAGCTAAAAGTGAGAGCAGAGTATAAGGTTGTAGAGAGAGAACTGATAGAATAATAAAATGTATGGACAAGGAATTTCGTGTACATAGATTCAAAGCCTTTCTTCAAAGATTAATTATCAGCTGGTTGTAGATTCTTCCCAGTCCCTGGGAGGGGACTATTGAGGGGCTGGACACCCATAGTCCCCCATAATTCCTAAATTCAACCTGCTTAGTCTGTATAATGTTACTTTGTATGTATATCTTCATAGGTTACCAAGGACAGCACTAGTAGACATGCCAAAATGGATAGAGGAGATGACAAGAGGCCTCTTCCCTACACAAAGAACTAGAGGCAGGTAAAGAATGTTGAGAACGAACGTATCTTGAGTGTCTGTTATTTGTCAGACTAGGTACACAGCACCAAGGATAAATCAGTGAGCCAAGGAGACAGAGTATATTTTCAAAAGAAGTCTAGAAGTTATAGATGCATGATGACTGACTTAACAATGTAGAGGTAGTAATAATATAAAAATACCAGTATTTGACACACACAAAAAGAGCTAAGGTGAAGTGCCATACAGAAACACAAATACTCAGGTTTTAAGTCATCAGCTTCTACAGAAGACAAGATTTGGGTAATTGTGGTGAAGATAAAAGAAACTGTTAAGGTATGTGCTTAGAGCTGGTACGTATCAGATCTCCACTCCTGTTTTATGGTTCTTTTAGAAAAATGAATTTAGTATTTTATTTGTAAAGGTGAAATTAGATTATTATAATATAGTAATATATCGATTACATATGCATATATAATTATATAATAATATAGCATAATTTTAAAATATAATTACTACTATAGTTATTAATATCTGCAATCCCAGCAATTAAAATCAGGAAGATCATGAGTTTAAGGCCATCTTGGGCTATGTGGGGAGCTCTAGTTCAGCCTGGGGTACATGTTTAATCAGTTTAATTATTAGCTTGTAAAAATATCTTAGAGTCCCACTTTCTCTCAGCTTGCACTTCTATGCTTATAGAACACTTTCATTTTTATTTCTTTGTATATGTATGTGTATGTGTATGTGTGTTTGTGTGTGTGTGTGTAACTGTAGGCATGCCACAGAGCACATGTGGAGTCACTTCTAGCCTTCCTCCTTCTTGAGACCAGGTCACAGTTGTTTCTGCCCTACACAGCGTGCTCTGGGTTGGCTGACCCACAGTGAACTGTGTGAAAGTACTGCTCTTTGGGCCCCAAACTTGTCACTGAGATCAAGATACATTATTCCTGAAAAAAAATCCTAACAAACATTCCTTATGTTTAGTCAATATGAAGCAACAAGGTTTAAGGAATAAAGAATGTTAATTTTTTTGCTACTATGGACCTCAGATTATGTCCTAATATTTTTAATTCTTAAACAAGTTATTTTCAAGTTTCAATTTCCTTCTCTATAAAGTGGAAATGATTACAACTTGTTTCTCGATAATTGTATATCTTTTTGTGTTTAATATGTGAAAACAATTTGCTACATAATAGGAACTATATTTTTATTTAGCCTACTGCCCCAAACCAGACATATCAATCTAAATAGTAAGAGCTATGTAAGACTTCAGAGGAACAAGGAATAGTTTACTTTTTTCATGATTGACCCAAATTCAAAGAAATTTACAGAGCAACCTATAAAGTTCTCTCAAAATCTGAACAATGCCTTACTAAAACAATTTGGAGTGCTGACTTTCTGTGGCCTTGGAGCCTGCTTCACAAAGGTTTGGCATATATTATTAGGAAGAATACCATTTTATTTAAAAAGCTCATAAAGCTTCATGCTCAACTATTACTGATTTAGGAGTAGCAGATATATGGAAACTTTCACACTCTACTGAACGGGATTATACATTCTTCTCTGGCCCACATAACTCATATTTCCAGACTGCTTTCTTCTAAGTTCTTCCCTTTTCTGATTAATGATGTGAATAACACAACTCTAGTCAGCTTTCTCTTATCTGACCATGCCACAGACTTTCAATTGACCTTCAGAAAGCAATGGACAGCGATTTAGCAAAAGTTCTTTAGTAAGTCACATTGGAAAAAGAACTTATGATTCTAAAGCGCTCATGCACACGTGTGCACACACACACACACACACACACACACAATTGTGAATACAGATTCCTTTTTTTATTAATTGAAATCCATTTTTTCTCAAGAAAATTATAGTTAATTCCATAAACATACTAAGTTCTCATTAAAGATAAATGCAAACTGGGAAGATCACACGGGTAAGTCATTTCCTGCCTTCTTCAGATTGAAAGAAACATGTGCACTCTAGAGAGAACAGGGAAAATATGTATATTATAGAGTTATATGTTTTAATAACTTCATCTCATTCTATTAAGACTCTACACCCACTGGAATCATAAAAGGTTAATATTGAGATCAACCCTTAGAACATAAATTAGGCATTGCCATAACTTTCCCCAAATGAGCCTTAAGCTATGTAACGACTTGATCAGCAGGAATTTCCTTTTTTTATTAAAGAAATGAACATACACTGTATTGAGTGACATTACTGAGAATGCCTACATGTTCTCATTATCCTGCAAGTGCTTAAAATCACTATTACAAATTTCTGCAGGCCAAATCCCAGGTCTCAGTGGCCTCATGCAGAGTGTTATGAAATACTAGTAGGGAACATTTTTCAGTTGCCCACAAATACATACTTATAAAGCCATATTGGTTATTTTCTGGTGAAAATGAAATGTTTTATTTTCATTCCTTCTGTAAAGAAAGGTCATTCTAAAATGGTGTCCTGGAGATACAGGGCACAAATCAATACTGGGGCATAATAAAAAAAATACCCTTCATTTATATACTTTTTATAATATGAAAAAACAGAAAATTATCTGTCATATCTTGCTCTTTGGGTGGTTTTATTTTTTTCAGCATTAGATATTGCTTTTTCACATTTGCAATTGATCAAGTTTAAACTGATACTTGTTCAATAAAAATAGATGGATAACTTTGGTAAAGTACTTTTGGATTACTGTCTATATCACTAACTTCAGGAAGAAATTCCCAGATGGTAAGGAATGGAAGGGAGGCTTTATCACAGGTAAAATAATTTTTTTTTTTTTTTTTTGGTTTTTTTCGAGACAGGGTTTCTCTGTGTAGCTTTGCGCCTTTCCTGGGACTCACTTGGTAGTCCAGGCTGGCCTCGAACTCACAGAGATCCGCCTGGCTCTGCCTCCCGAGTGCTGGGATTAAAGGCGTGCGCCACCACCGCCCGGCTAAAATAATTTTTGTATGGATCTTTCCTGATACCTTCTGCTTTCAAATATGGTTAAATTTAATTCATAAACTTCAAAATCCTTGTTTTATCAATATCTTTATAGAGATGTAAAATTCTCAATATTTGAAAGTATGAATACATGAACTCTTTGAATTTGAGTCATGAGAATTAATTGTATTCATATTCCTAGAATATTAATATTTCTCCCACCTAACATCTATTCTTCTTTTTAAACACTCCTTTTAATATTATAATAATTGTCTTTCAAAGATTCAAATTTATCATATTTAAATATACAAACAACTATGAAGTGTTCTTATGATTTAGATTGCCCATGAAAAAGCAAAAATAAGCAGGAATATGCTGAAAGGATGTGCTTTCTTAATATTAGTATATTAGAACTATGCTGGAACTGCATTCAGGCTTTATAAAAAGTGATTTTATTTTTCTATCCATGTGATTGTATTAATCCAGAGATACAGACAGACAGAGCTTCAATATTTTTGTTATATAATGAGGATATATACTTATTCAATGTCATTACTATATAGAAGAGTAATATGACTTGTGTAAATAATTTGTTATAAACATAGACATATTCTGGATGCTCAACAAGTATTTATTACAATTCAATGCTTTTAAGTGACTGGCTATGTTCATGTTATTGGAACACAACTTGGGGCTGGAGAGATAGCTCAGTGGCTAAGATCCCTGGATGCTTTTCCAGAGGACACAGGTTAGATTTCCCTGCACCCACATGGCAGCTTACAACTGTAGATGAATTTTTAAATGGTCTTATTAAATAAAAAACACGGAGCCAGATATAGGGGTGAAAGCCTGAGAGAGATCAGGGAATTAGGGAAAGCCATAGCTAACCTTACCTCACCAACTCTGCAGCTTCCAAATGCGAGTTACTTCCTGTCTACCCATGCCTATATGCCTTGCTGTTCTGCCATCAGATTTGCTCTCTCTGTCCAGCTACATCACTTCCTCTTCCTGCCCAGCTCTGTCACTTCCTGTCTGTTTGTACAGACCTCCAGACCTTCATGGTTAACTAGTGTTGGAATTTAAGGTATGTGCCACCACATCTGTCTCTGTTTCCAGTGTGGCCTTGAACTCAAAGATATTCAGACAGATTCCTGCCTGCCAAGTGATAGGATTAAAGGTGTGTGCTACCATTGCCTGACTTCTTTATTCACTTATAATGGCTGTTCCTTTGATCTCCAGGCAACCTTTATTTATTAAAGCACAAATAAAATATTACCACATACAACTGTCTGGAACTCCAGTCTTAGAAAATCTGATGCCTTATTCTGGCCTCTGAGGGCACTGCACACAGCTGGTGTACTTATGAGGGACCTGAAGATGGATACTAGAGGAAGAGGCACTTTTACCCAGTCCAGTTGGCATGGTGCTCTGTTCTCCATCACGTCATGGGGTCACATGTGTTCCTCCATTGTAGGCAGAAGTTTCTGTTTCACCAACAACTCCCAAATACCCAGCAGCTGCTTCCCAAATTACCACACAGAAGCTTATATTAATTATAACTGCTTGGCCATTAGCCTAGGTGTATTACTGACTAGCTCTTACACATAAATTAATCCATAATTCTTGTCTATGTTTAGCCGCGTGGGCTGGTATCTTTTCTCAGTTCTGCCTTTTCATCTTGCTTCCTCTGTGTCTGGCTGGCAACCCCTGACTCCTCCCTTTCTCTTCCCAGCACTCTCCTAGTCTGCTGTCCCTACCTATACTTCCTGTCTGCCTACTGGCCAATCAGTGTTTTATTAAACCAGTGTACAAGAGCATTATTCCACAGCACTCTTTGACATTCCTCTGCACTTACATGGCAAACACACTCTACAGAAAGGAAGTAACTTGACTGTTGCCACTGTCGCTACACTGGCAAGGAAAGAATAAAACCACAGAAACTTGACAATTCAAAGAAAACCTAGAGACTGGTTTCATGTCTAGTGTATCAAGGACCAAACTAAAGCTGGTGCTGACTAGGTGGGATCTGCCTCCAAAAGAGACCAAGTAAATGTAGAGTCGGAAAGCAAGGCATGGTGTTGCCAAAATATGACCTAGGCTCTCCTCTTTACTTTAAGCTCTGGCAAAAAAGCAAACAAGCAAAACCCAAAACCAAACAAACAGAAAGCAGCCAGGCCTGGGTTACAGAGTAGAAAGGGAAAAGAAAAAGATAGAGACAGAAGAGGAGGAGGAAAGAGGGCAGAGGGAGAACTCAACTCTTACTATTATTTAAAGAGCAGGATTAAAATGTCTAATAGTTCAGGGTTTTTTTTTTATTGTTTTCATAAATGTGACTTGGAGTTACTTATTTAAATTTAGTAAAGATTGCTTGAAATTCATTCCATCGCCGGGCGGTGGTGGCGCACGCCTTTAATCCCAGCACTCGGGAGGCAGAGCCAGGCGGATCTCTGTGAGTTCGAGGCCAGCCTGGGCTACCAAGTGAGTCCCAGGAAAGGCGCAAAGCTACACAGAGAAACCCTGTCTCAAAAAACCAAAAAAAAAAAAAAAAGAAATTCATTCCATCAGGGAAAAAGATTACAGTGTGTTTCAAAATTGTTATAACCTAACTGTGCAGTACCTTGAAATAATACATTTGCCCTACATCACCTAGCACTGTAGCATAGAGATAGTAAAAACATTGGTTATAAGTAGTGAGAATTAGTCATCATTTACTTTATACAATGTACATAAATGATTTACATGGTTCATCATATTTGCGTCTTACAGCATTTTGGCAAGGTCACTTCATTATCATCACATTGTATAGAGGAAAAATAAAGCATAGCAAGAGGCTAAGTAACTTCATTCAAGATCTTAGAGGTAGGAAGAGGAGAAAGCATTTTAATTTAAGCAAATGGCCTCTAGTTTATACTCAGTCTCCATGTTCTACAGCTTCTATGGATACTGTATGACTAAGAATCGCTTTGCATAAGTGCATGCAATAACAATTAGTGAATAAATAGGCCATGAATTTGAAGGAAAGCAGGGAGGAGTATATGGAAGAGATTAGAGGGATGAAAGGGAAGGAGAAATGTAATTATATTATAATCTAAAATACAAAAAAAGATTAAAAATACGTGGACATAGTATTTAAAATCAATTATTCTGATAAAGTGTAAACTAATCAAGTCTAGAAACTGAAAACATTAAAATTCTTAGGCAGATTTAAGAAATATGCATCAGGAGATCTGGAAGAGCAATCTATATAAACTGACAGTACAACATGATACAGGTTCTTAAGCAGCAGATTTAAGTGAGAGAAAAAACTGAATGAGAAGGAATCATTATGGAGACTGTGCTGCTCTTGCATGTAGGCCTGTAGGACTAGAAATGTATGTTCTGATATGTTCATATATAGATTTAGTTTTATGTGCCATGCCAGGGAATGCATGTTCATGAGACAATGAACCATGGAACATAACTGAGGTTGCTCATTAGTGTGGAAGAGTGCTCCTGGTACGTGGAAAAAAATCAGGATGTCACAGCACATTTTTCTAAATTAATTGTATTTCTGAAGCCTGTTTGCTTGGACACAGGACCTAATGGAGCAAGGAAGAGCTCATGTAGGTAAGAGTTAGCAGGGATGGGAAGGAAGCTGTCAAAACAAAGTAAAAAATAAACCATATACATATTGATCTGAATATATGATTAAAACTTAAAATTTATATATAGACATACACACACACACACTGTCTACAAGTCTCATTGAGAGTTTTCAATTTTCTTTGATTTTTTTTTGTTGTGTCACATTCAAAGTAGAACTTGTCTTTTATGTATAGTTTATTCCTTTGTAGCATTTAGCTATTTTACAATACTAATACACAATCAATATTATATGGTTTTCAAGGAGTAAAGCTTTACTCCTAATGTAGGGAATATAAATTGTTCCAGCTGTTGTAACAAACTATCATACAGAGGTCTGGAAATCCAAGTTCAAAGTGCCAGAAAATTTAACTTAATTCCAAAGCCTTTTTTCTTTTGGTTAGTAGACAGCTGCCATCTCACCATATGGTCTACTGTTCCTTCTACACACATACACACACACACACACACACACACACACACACACGCCTGCATGCACATGCACACATGTATATAAATGGAACTGCTGAGTCCATTTAGAGTCCATTTGCTCCTATGTATATATGTTTAAGTATGATCACTGGGGATTAGACAATCTCTTAGGATACTCATTTCTGAAAGAGACTGCTTCTCTCTCTCTCAGAAGCCATCAGTTGCCTGTAGCTTTTCATCTAGGGTGGAGCCTTGCAAGATTCCCCACATCCACACTGAGATGTCAACTGGCATTTTCACTGAGGAGGTTTTCTTTAATCAACCATATTGCTGAGAGTTGATGTGTGCCTCTTCCATGTCATATACAGAAAATATATCACAGCAGATGTCCTGGTTCTTTACAATCTTCCCACCTCTTCTTCTGTGATGTTTCCTGAGCCTTAGGTGTGAGAGTTATATTGTAGATATATTATCTGGGGTTGGGCACACAATGGTCAGTTGCTCTCTTTATTTTGATTGGTTGTGCATTTCTGTATGTTTTCTTTCTACTGCAAAAAGAAGCTTCCTTGATGTATGGCAAAAGCTTCAGTTATCTGTGGGTATGAGCATATATGTACTTTGAATGCAATTTTGAATTCTACTGTTTTAGGAAAGTGGCAGCAGTAGGTTCACCTCTAAGATACGTGATCTCACTAACCATGTATAGTTAGCTAAGTTTACAGTACCAAGTATGATATTCTTCCCGTTGAGTGAGCCTTGGTTGTTGAAAGGAAGATAGTGCTAATGTTGCACCATTAGGACTATCTTGCCAGAACAGTCATAGTTGTGGTTTCTAGGCTTTGCAGTTGGGTGGGACTAATGATGGTTTTCCTCCTTGGCAGCTTGTAAAGGCCCTTCAGATGCTATGAGATGCAGTTCTCAGTGAGCAGGCTTGCAGGTGAGTCCTGTCTTGATTCTTCCAACTCCTGTGATGAAAGGGTGTAGTGTCTTGAACAATAGGGTCTTGTCTTTAAATTCTAGGAGGCAACTCAGAGAAATGGCAGGAGTCTATGTTGTTTTGAGAGTCTCTTAAATGACACTGACCAACAGCTTGAAGGGATGTTTCCTATACCTGGTACTGGGGTTTTTGTTAATTTATAGCTTTTGTGAAGAGCATTATCACCCCCAGTGACCTAACTTTATTTAAACTAAATATGTAGGTAAACTAATATACTAATATATAAATATTTTCCAAATGTTGAATATTAGTCTTTTTCAGTATTTTAGGTTTACTCTGATTTTATGTGAATGTTTCATATTCTATTTGGACAGAAAAAGAATAAAGTATTTTATTAAATTTTATTAAATATTTTTCTTTTCACATAATTTTGAAACATAGTATTTATTTTCTTACATAAATTATTACTTAACCAACTCACTTTTGGCAGATACTCTTGTCATTTTCCTAATGTTCACTAGTACTAAGTGTCATTTCTTAAACTTGTTTAGAGGTAAACTTAATAGCCCATACTAATAGTTAACAGTTAAGAATGATTTATAGGTGGTAGTATTTGTGCAATGTGTTTTCTATACATTATTTTGTTGGTTATCACAATAACTCATTATCAAAAAGTTATGAAATTTCAAAATAAAATCTTTCCAAACTACACTGATATAAGAATATATGAAACAAAATAGCATTTCAGGATTGTTCAGAATCATTCCTCTGTTGTGAATAAGCACAGTCTAATTTAATTTAGAGATGAGGCATGAAATAGAGTTCATTACAAACATGACTAAATAATGGAGACTGACCTGCTTGAAATGATAGATTTTGAGGTTTGAATTTTCCAAAATTAAAGATCATTTTCATAGAACTTGCAACTAGCTAGCATATTGTGAATTTGGAGTTGTATAAGTATACTTGTATCCAGTAAAAGTCAATATCACTGTACTCTAGTTACTTACGATGAGACATATTAGTAGCCGAATGAACCTGAGGGTAAAACATTTGTCTGTTTGTTCATGGCTATACTCATGTTTTTTTCTTTTTTGTTGTATTACCAAACAGTGAACAGACAATAAATATTTCCTGGACCAATGAATGAATGGACACTCATTTCTCAGCATGCAGTAATACATAGTAATTTCATCTTATCAGGGAAAATATACAGTATCTTGCTCCTTTGTATCAATGTCTAGCTCCTCACATAATATATATGGTGCAGGAGTTGTAGTTTATAAAAGTCCTCTTGATAATTGAAAATTGAACCATACCATACCCAGTACAAGTCAGTTTTCATTTTCTCCAAGAGTTATTTTTTAATTGAACAATTTCTCTCATAGTTTTAAGTGTGACCTTGCATGTCTGAGAATATTTTCTCATTATGATGATCCTTTGCCCTTCATCCAAAAGAGTGTGTCTACCTAGTTTGCCAGCAGATTTGGCAAAGAAAAGTTCGTAGGCAGTCATGTAGGGTCAGCTGAAATGAATGGAGATAGCAGACAGAATGTTAACATATGGTGGATACATTTACCAATATTGGAAGAGCCATTTTAAGTATTCCATTTGTGTGTTCACTGTTTTGCAGATGTTCTGGAAAGCATCCTGCATTTTCATTTTTAGCATGTGAATTAAGAGATCATTCTAATCATTTAAAAACGTTTTCATTATCAAAGTTTTAAAGAAAGCTGTGTGCTATCAAATGCTATTCATTATATACATTTAGAAAAGAAATGGTTTCAATTGAAATTCTCCTAGAAAACTGGGCCATGTTGTGCATTGTTTCTCTTTAAATGAATATTGGTGTGCCTGTGTCTCTGATGTCCATTTTACAAAAACGGGAATTTAAAAACTCTGTTGTATTTTCTCTCTAGAGACTATAGTGATATTTTATTGGTACTAAAATGTGATTTGTATGGTAATAAATAAAGTTGCCTGGGGGTCAGAGCTATTAGAGCCATAACAAAAGCTGGGCGGTGGTGATGCACACCTTTAATCCCAGCACTTGGTAGGCAGAGCTAGGTGGATCTCTGTGTGTTCAAGGATACAGCCAGCGTGGAGACACATGCCTTTAATCTCAATACCAACCATAGAAGACCTGGAGGTCTGTACAGACAGGCAGTGACGAGGCAGTCATGTGGTTGGGTTTACAACCAATGAGAAGGCAGAACAGAAATTCTACATAAAGACTAAAACACAGGAAGTAGGTCTCTTGGCTGAAGTGGCTAGCTGCAGCAGACGGGTAAGGCTCTTAGCTCTGATCTCTTGGCTTTCTCCTTTGCATTGGTTCTGTGTTTCTTATTTAATAAGATGGTTGGTTACATCTACAAGAGACTAACTTCATTTTAAGGAAAATCCAGGCAGGACTAGTAGAGAGCACACAGACAGACTTGGATTGTGGTTTTGGTTTTGCCTTCTAGGACTAGACTGGATCACTCTGGGATTTTGTTTTCTCATTTATAAGGTAAGAGTTGTTTTAACTTCTCATACATACGAGTCTCTCTAAAGTCTGATTAAACCTTACACTAAATAATGGTTCCCAGATATCTAATTTCAGGCTAGCTAAAGAAACTTCTGCACAGATATTTAAATGTGTGAATACCATGTCCCTACCTTGAGAATCATATAAACCTCATGTTTCTTTAAATGTTTTATTTAAAATGTTCTCTAGGTAGATTTCATGCACTCATCCCCATAAACCTCCAGCTTTTACAGCCCCATGTTCTAAATACCTCCAAGGATTTTGTTTAATTATGAATATATATTGGTCCAATTTGAAAATATCTTTAAAATTTTTATCTCATTATTTTGTATGTATGAATTGTAAAGGTGTGGGCGCATATGTTGAAGTCCAAAGACAATTTTATGGAGTCAGTTTCAACCTTTATGTTGGCTCTGCGGATTGAACTCAGGTAGTTGGGCTTACACATCAAGTGCTTTTATACACTGAGCTATCTCACTAGCTATAATAAAACATGCCTTTAATTGCCCCATCTTTTTCATGTGATTGTTTATTTTTGACTCCTTTACTCATATAACACTATAATTAAGATTTATTTTTAGAAGAAATTTTTCTTTCTTATTTCATATTTTCTAGTTAAATTCACTGTCCAAATATGGAATAAACAAATTAAAGTCTGTTGACACTATTAGGAGAGGTGAGGTACTTGCTCTGGATAGAAGATTCAAATATTTAATGCAATGTTTGTAGAATATTGCAAAATTCCATATTGAGCAGAAGACTGCAAAAAAAAAAAAAAGATCAAATTGTTCCATTTTGCTTTATCCTCTAGTTTTCACTACTTTTGTTAGCATAATTTCAATATTTCAGTTTCAAAATCAATTTATAAACCTTGATGCAGGACCTATTCTGCCCATCCTTCTAGTAATCATCATTCCTACTGTACTGACTGGCACCATGTGGAGCCTGACCTGGAACTTCACAAATGTACCACAGATGCATTTCTTCAGCTTACCTATCAGTCACCCTACCCATTGTATTGTGACAATTTCTCTTACATCTATTTATCTAAATATATCCTTGTGCCAAAATACCACAAAGAAGTTAAATGACTTCTAGTTTTTACCTAAAATGGCAAATATAATATGAATTAAAAGCAGAAAAGACAGTACGCTATAATTATTTTTCTTTAATTCTCTCTGCTTTTGTAAAAGATATTTCAGATTTCTGACATTTGGTCCACACTAGCCCATGATAATCCTCTTCTTGATGTTTTGTTTCTTTATCAAAGTAATATGTTGGCCTTTGTTCTCATTAATGCTTTTTTCCTTTCCATTCTATTTTGATAAATATTTATAGTGCCTGATTCGATTTCTTAGCATTTTACTTGATATTATAATTACTTTGTTATTTGGTTTAGATGTGACTTGAAACTATTCCATAGCTGGAATATACCTTTCAATAGACATACTGAATTTCTGTGTTTGCTGAGATCATTGGATAATTTAAAAATATTTCCTTAATTTTTTGAGACTATAATATATCAACATTATTTCCCCCTTCCCCTTCCTCTCTCCTAACCTTCCCATATATCACTCCTTGCTCACTTTTAAATGTGTGGCCTCAGTTTTTGTTCATTCTTGTATATGTGTATTCTGAAATACATAAATGAAACACGCTCATTCTATTAATACTTAAATCGAGTTTCTTATTGCAGACATGTTTAGACTGGTTGACTCTAAGAATAGACTTATTTTTTTTAACTCAGTTAAGCATTTCTTCAGTGACACTATGTGTTTTACTTTTTCTTTTTTCATTTTTATTTCCCTTGCTTCATCATTTTTAAATAATCAATAAATCTTTTTTTTTGTTTTTTTTTGGTTTGTTTGTTTTTTTGGTTTTTCAAGACAGGGTTTCCCTGTGTAGCTTTGCGCCTTTCCTGGAACTCACTTGGTAGCCCAGGCTGGCCTCGAACTCACAGAGATCCACCTGGCTCTGCCTTCCGAGTGCTGGGATTAAAGGCGTGTGCCACCACTGCCTGGCAATAATTCTTTATTATATATAAAACACTTTCTTTGCATCTGGAGCCAATTATATTTTACTCTCAAATGTTTTATTTTTAAATATGTATTTATTATTATGCTATGAGTGTTTTGCCTGCTTGAATTTATGGTCACCAAGTGTTTGCAGTACTCATAGCCACCAGAAGAGGGCATTGGATGACTTGGAGCTGTAACCAAAGTTGTAAAGCCACCCTGTGCTCAGAACTAAACCCAGGTTCTCAGCAAGAGCAACATGAACTCTTAACCTCCAAGCCATGATCTCCCCAGCTCATTATTATTTATTTGTGTTTATATGTGTGTATGTGTGTGTGAGTGTAGATGCTTGTGCCACAGCATGTGTTTGGGGTATCAGTCCTCTTTCTACCATGGGTTCCTGGAATTTAGCAGGAGTCATAGATCTTGTGCAGCACCTGTGTTTGTAAAAACGTGTGGGCTTACCCATGAGCAATTGCACCAGCTCTGAATGATTCCTTTCACTCTTACTCTAAGTAATAATTCTAATGATACTGAGTTAATTTGTGGTATTTCCCCACAATGTTCCATTAACTCATTTAAATACATTACAGATATGTAATTTATTCATAATAGTAATTCTTAGTAGTTTATATTTTTGAAATGAGAAACACAAGATTAGAAAAGGATAACCTGTCAAAGGTCAAATAGCTGGTTTATACACCAGCCATTTTGCCAGATGTTAAAGATTATGCATTAACAACCATATTTTTAAAATCTTCATAGTTCTTCCTAAAGAATAAATGGACCATATTGTTTGGATTTCTATTTTCTTTGATTCTAGCGATCGTCAGATAGTGCTTTGGTGAGTGCTTTCCCTAGGTGAATATTGCTTTAGCATTAAGATACTGTTCACCACTCCTCATGTACTATGGCATCTCATGAGGATTTTTTTCTTTGTGCATTGATATATTAACAAACAAATGTTTTATAAATAGCAAAACTGACAAATGACTATCAAAATACTTTGAAGAGACATAGTGTTCTTACAATATCTTCATTAATCTACCTGCTAAAACTTTATACTTAAGATTGATTAGAGATTTGCCACAAATCAAATGTCATCAGTAATATAGTATCCAGTTATTTATTCACTCATTCTTTTCTCTGGTTATATATACATTTTAGGGGATAATGAGCAAAGCAAGGGTGAGGGGAGTAAGATAGATAATCAGTAGGAAAAGAAAAATGTTTACAAATGTCTTATGTATCTTCTCATACATTACAGCGCTGAACTATCTAGGAAAGCTGTCAGTGCAGAATCAAACATTACCTGCCACTTCTCCCCGTGGTGCTCTGCTCACAGCAGATATTATAAGTACTATGTGGACCACATTCTAGCTGTGTTGTTCTGTAAAGATGTTGTGGGAAAACATATATCATCATTTCCTCAACTACCCAACTGTGCTGATAAATAGCACAGAAGCCTCCACAGGCAATATGGAAATGTATTAATGTCACTGTGGTCTAGCACACCTTTATTTATGGGTAGCAATATCTGAATTTCATGTAATTTTCAACATGCTAAAAAAATACTGTTCATATTTTGAGTTTTTAATCATTTCAGAGTGTAAAGCATTCTTATCTGAGAATCCACAAATAGGATTTGACATAGAGGAGCAGAAAGTTAACCTGATTCCCTGATCTAGATGAAACAGGAGTCATTTTGTAGAGAGCCTGCCTATTTTGCTAGATAGATTCCATGTTGTAAAAGACAAATTGTGTGAAATGTTCTCTAACATAGCTAAAATTATGCAACTTTTTTGCTGGTTTTCTATTTTTTAAGTCATTATGAACAACTGACAGCATTCTGCTTATCAGTTCTGTTCCCTGGCTTCCTGGTAAACAGAAAGTGGTATAATGGTTAGCTAAATTCAGATATAGTCATGAGCATTCCAGACAGGGCACCAGAATCTAAAAAAATATTGTCTATTGTTACAAGCATTTCTTCAGATGAGATTCAATCAATATAACTAATTAAATAACAGAGACAGATGGATTCAGGCACAACACTTATCACACACAAAGCATGAACCCAGAAATAAAATTCTTTGACAATGTGAGCCCCTTTTCACACTGCTAAAGAATGGTGCCTATTATGTAAGGTATTGAGGATTAAATGAGCATTCACCACAGTGTTTAGTACAAGAAAGTAAGTGCTTGCTACACGGTGCTTTCCTACCTTTATTACTCTGTATTTACGTTTATGTTTTGTCTATTGATGATTGTCTGGCTGTCCATCTTTCTCTTTTCTTTTTTGTACAAGTCATCTTTCCTCTTTTAGTGGAGATATTTGTAGTGTTCAGGACAGGGCTAGGTTTATTAGGGTTAAGGTGCCATTTTCTTTTATGGATCTGGTGCAGGAAGTTTTGGGGCAACATATATGAGTTTAAACAAGGAAAGTCAGAGGCCTTTACTTGGTGTAGGTTGGGCCCCTGGACCACAATAGCCAGAATCTGTGCTTGGGCCTGGTGGCTTATTTTAGAAAGGAACTGTGGAAGTATTTTGACAGTTAAGTTTATTTTTATCTTTATGAAGAATGAAATTATGCTTTAATTAAAATTTATTATTTTGTAAAAGAATTTCACACTTTTCTGTTATTTTGTTAATTCCATAATTATATATTGATTGCTCCACATGAATTAAAGGAAAAATTTTAATTTATGAAATTTAATTGTATTGTGTTTATTGATTTATTATGAGTAGTCAATATTGTTTTACTAAGATTTCTATTTTGCCTCTGTTTCCAATTCTCGCATTTTTTTTTACTTAATGAGATTGTATATCTAACTGTTTATTTTAAGTATCAAGCTGGCTAATGAATAGAATTTTTTTTCTCAAGGGAGTTTTATTTTGTTGTATTTGAACTATTGGATATGTATTCTCTAAATCTGTTTTAAAATAATGTTTTTACTTTTGAGATTATAATATGATTTTATCATTTCTCCCTTCCCTTTCCTCTCTGCAAATCCTACCATGTAGTCTCTTCCTTGTTCTCTTTCAAATCCAAAGCCTTTTTCATTAATTATTTTTACATACATGTATATGTGCATACATATATTCCTAAATATAACCTGGACATTCTAGATAATATTACTTGTATTTATGTTTTAAGATTGACTATTTAATATTAGATAACCAGTTGGTGTGTTATTCCCTGGGGAAGATTCTTTCTCTCACTCTCAGCATTCCTTAGTTGCCTATTGTTCTTTGTGTAGGGTTGAGGAATTATGAGCATTCTTCATTCCATGTTAGCAAAATCCATTGGTGTTGTCCTTGTTCAGGTCAGGTCATGCTTAGGCAGTCAATTTGGTGAGGCTTTATGGGTATAGCTTCTGACATTTCTAGGAGACACAATTTTACAGCAAATTTCCAAATCCTCTGGTTCTTATAATCTTTCCCTTTTCTTCTACAATGATCCCTAAGTCTTAGGTGTGGGAATTGTTCTATAAATGTACCTTTTGGGACTGGGCAAAATTATAACTCTGAATTTTGATTGGTTGTGTTTTAAGTAATGGTTTCTATCTGTTGTAAGGAGAAGTTTCCTTGATGAGTGTGGTGGTTTGAAAGAAAATAACCCACAAAAGGGAGTGGTACTATTAGGAGCTGTGGCCTGTTGAAGTAGTTGTGGCCTTATTGGAGGAAGTGTGTCACTGTAGGGGTGGGCTTTGAGGTCTCTTTTATTCAAGCTTTGCTCAGTGTGATACTCAGATCACTTCCTGTTGTCTGCAAGATGTGGGATTCTTCTCTACTTCTCCAGTACCGTATCTGTCTGCACACTGACATGTACCATCATGATGATAATGGACCAAAACTCTGACCTGTAAGCAAGCCGCCCCAATTAAAAGTTTTTATTTATAAGAGTTGCTGTGGTCACGGTATCTATTCATAGTAATAGAAACCCTAACTAAGACAGAAGTTGGTACCAGGAGTTGGGTATTGCTTTGATAGTCCTGACCATGTTTTTGTTTGGAGGAATTTGGACTTATATAGTTTAGGTTAGGAAAGCACTGGAATGCTTTAAGAACTGCTTAATGGGCCATACTAGTAGGAGCATGGAAGACAATGGTGATGAGAATGACTTGAACTGTGGGGATCCAGAGGGTTCAGAGGAGAAAGAATATTAGTATGTAGCATAGAGATCACTCTTGTGATATTTTGGTGAAGAAAGTGGCTGCTTTTGTCCCTGTCAGAGAAAAATCTGCCTGAAACTAAAGTGAAAAGTTTTAGATTAATTCTGTTGGCAGAGAAAAAGCTTAAAACAGCCTAGTATAGACTCTGTTGAGTCATTATTATTGTTAACTCTAATGAAGATTTATAATGAAAAGGAACAATCTGAGTAAATAAAAATACAAAATGTACATATTGAGAAATGGGGCACCAGGAAGTGGAATGGACCTAAGTTCTGTGTTTAAGGAGATAAATGGATTAAGAATGTAATAAAGGGAGTAGTGACCTCAGGGCAAATCCCAGACAGCTAAGTTCCCAACTTGTGAAAAGGAATTAAAGAAAAGCTTAGAGTGGAGTGTGGTAGTACATGGCTTTAATCCTAGCAGTCAGGAAGCAGTGCTAGGCAGATCTCTGAGTTTGAGGCCAGCCTGGTCTATAGAGCAAATTCAAGAACAGCCAAGCCTAGGCAGTGAAGAAAACTATGAAAAACAGAAAGTTAGTGAAGATGTAATTGAACAAGGGGGTCGTATTCCAACTCCAGCAGGCAGCACAGCTTGGCAGCTTCAGCCACATGGTTCTGGAATTAAGGATAGAAGGAAGGGGCTATGGAATTTGCCTCCACAACTAATAAAACCTGCTGAGGTCAGGTGTGTGTCAGCATTGTCCCTGAATGGAAACCTAGAGAGGCCGTTGTGTGAAGCTGTAAAGTTGAAGCCTGGATTGCATTGGAGACACGAAGATGTTGGAGATGACAGAGTCGTGGGATACCTGCCGAGGAGAGCTGCTAACAGTAAATTGAACCAGCCAAAGAGAAAGACGTGGGTTGCAATCAACAAATCTGAACAGAGCTGGAGAATTGAAGAATGTTTTGACATCAGACACAGAGATGCAGAGTTTGGTGTTTGCCCAGCTGGTTTTTGGTCTTGTTTGGTCCAGTATTTCCTCACTATGCTCCCTTCCATACATTTTGGAATGGTAATGTATATCCTGTACCATTATATGTTGGAAATATGTGATATGCTTTTGATTTTGATTTTTATAGGGGATTATAGTTAAGAGATTGCATGAATCTCAGAAGAGACTTTGGATTTTGAAACATTATTGAGCTTGTGATAGACTATGGGGATTTTTGAAGTTGAACTGAATGCATTTTTGCATTATGTTATGACAACAATCCTCTGGGAGCCAGGGAGTGAGATGTGGTGGTTTGAAAGAAAATGGCCCCCAAAGGGAGTGGCACTATTAGGAGGTATGGCATTGTTGAAGTAGGTGGGGCCTTGTTGAAGGAAGTATGTTACTTTGGGGGCAGGTTTTCAGGTTTCTTTTGCTTAAGCTTTGCTCAATGTGACACTCAGACCACTTCCTATTGCCTGCAAGATATAGAACTCTCAGACATTTTTCTAGCACCATGTCTGTATGCACACTGACATGTCCCACCATGATGATAATAGACTGAAACTCTGACCTGTAAGCTAGCCACCCCGATTAAATGTTTTCATTTATAAGAGTTGCTGGGGTCATGGTATCTCTTCAAAGTAATAGAAACCCTAACTAAGACAGAGGGGGTGAAGACTACACTTATCTGTAGGTGTAGGAACAAATAATTAGAATGTAGTTAAAGATTCTGTGGTTTAGTAAGGTTGAGTTTGTAGGTTATCCTGCAAGATACACAACTTCATTAGCCCTGGGTGATTGGCTAGGTTTCTAGCACCAGTCATGGTTTCCCTCTTGATGAGCAGATCTTAAGTCCAATAAGAGAGATGTTGCTTATCACATGCTGTTACTGCACCCTTAGGGTTATGGTGCCATGCTGGTCGTTATTGTGGTTTGTAGACATCTTAACTGGGTAGGACTACTGGTTGCTTTCCTCCTTTGGAAGCTTGTATAGTAGTTTATGGTACTATACCTTTATCTATACCATGAGTGCCTCTCACCAATTTCCCTATTTCTCCCTTAGATCACTTGTACCCTGCTACTTCCCTCTCTATCCCCCTGCACCCCTGCAATGATGTCTTTTTACTTCACTGGTATGCAGCAGGAATCTTTTTTTTGTTGTTGTTTTTGGTTTTTTTGTTTGTTTGTTTGTTTGTTTTTTTCGAGACAGGGTTTCTCTGTGTAACTTTGCGCCTTTCCTGGAACTCGCTTTGGAGACCAGGCTGGCCTCGAACTCACAGAGATCCGCCTGCCTCTGCCTCCCAAGTGCTGGGATTAAAGGCGTGCGCCACCACCACCACCCGGCCAGCAGGAATCTTAAAAGGTCTTATTAATAAAAACAAACCCGGAGCCAGGTATTGGGGTGAACGCTGAAAGATCAGAGAAACAGAACAAGCCACAGCTAACCTCACCTCGCCAACTTCTCAGCCGATCCTGTTTCCTCAGACTGGAAGCCTCTGAGTCCTCACCCAAATGAATCTCAGCTGAATTGTTGCTAAAAACCTAAAAACTTAAAAGCCTCTAGTTCCTGGTTTTCATGCCTTATATACCTTTCTGCTTCCTGCCATCACTTCCTGGGATTAAAGGCATGTGTCTTCCCCAAGCAGGACATGAGATCACAAGTGTTGTGATTAAAGGTGTGTGCCACCATTCCTGGCTCTGTTTTACTGTGTGGCCTTGAACTCCCAGAGATTCCGATGGATCTCTGCCTCTGGAATGCTAGGATTTAAGTCATGTGCTACCACTGCCTAACCTCTATGTTTAATATAGTGGCTGCTCTGTTCTCTGACCTACAGATAAGTTTATTGGGGTGCACAATATGTCAACCACACTGGTGTCTGCATTTAAATGAGTGGAACTTTTAAAAACGCCTATTATAATTTATTTACTTCATTTCTCACATTTAATGTTATTTTTAATTATGCCTTTTAATCTACCTTTGTTTTTCCTTTAACTAATATTATCTTACATCTACTAGTTATAGGACAGCCTTGTATTTTAAGCATCAAAATGAACAAAAAGGAGCATGAGAATTTCAAAACTTTAATGAAGCTTATAATTTGTATTAGTTAGGCATCGTAGCAAGAAACAGATGGCATATTGAAAAGGAATAATTGAAGATATTTTGATGACCAGCTTATTTACAAAAATGTGGGTAAGATCATAGACTTTAAGCAGGGTATCATGCAGGACCAAATTCTGGATCCTATATTGCTGTGGGATGTATGGCAAATGTGTTGCTAATTAATCAATAAAACACTGATTGGCCGTTGGCTAGGCAGGAAGTAAAGGCGGGGCAAGGAGGAGAATAAAGCTGGAAGTGGAAGGCTGAGTCAGAGAGACACTGCCAGCCACCACGATGAGGAACAGCTTGTGAAGATGCCGGTAAGCCACGAGCCATGTGGCAAGGCATAGATTAATGGAAATGGATTAATTTAAGCTATAGGAACAGTTAGCAAGAATCCTGCCATGGCCGTACAGTTTGAAAGCAACATAAGTCTCTGTGTTTACTTGGTCGGGTCTGAGAGGCTGTGGGGCTGGCGGGTGAGAGAGATTTGCCCTGACTGTGGTGTGGGCCAGGCAGGAAAACTCCAGCTACACTATATCTTCATTTAAAGTGTTCATCAAGTAGATCATGTGGTGAGAAATAAAATCCAGTAAATGATGTGAAAGTATCTTTGGGCTTGCAAGATTGGAAACAGTATTGCTAGTCCTATGCCTGCTGAGATAAGGGAAGGCAGTGTTTGGGGAAAATCTATCTGTAGTAGAGTTTTAAATAGGGAAGCTGTTTACTGAGAAACGTTCTAGGTCAATTTGCAACAAATAAATCAGGTATGCAAAATAACTGAAACTTCAGTCTCTCTGCATTTTCACATATCTCGTCAATATCTTCTTTTGGTAAAGGAAGATCAAGCAATACAGATTTCTGAGAAAATAAAACAAATAAAAAGACAAAGATTCCATTTATAGAGACAAATGGAGCACAACTAGCATTCAATAATTGTGAACTGGCATATTAGTGGTTGAGTATTATCTATAGTGATTAATACTATGCTAGAGAATGCTGTGTGTCATGGAAGAGAAAATTAAAAAGGAAATATTTTATTTACTGCTCATTAGCATCTCTAGGACTCTATTACCAAACTATTTTAGGCACACTGATATCCACATCACTATTCATATCTAATAACTTCACTATAGCAATATTCCAATATTCTCTGACTCTTATGACTTCTTGTGGGTTCTTCTCCTTCTGTAGGTTGGCCTTGTCCAAATTCAATGTGATGGCTTTTGTTTTATCTTGTTATATTTTATTTTGATATGTTTTGTTTTTTTCTCATAGAAGCCCATTATTTTCTAATGAGAGACAGAAAGGGAGTGGATCTGTATGAGAGGGGATATGGGGAGGAACTAGGAGGAGTAGAGGAAGGGGGAACTAATCAGGATATTGTATGAGAAAAGAATTTGTTTTCAATAAAAGGGAAAGCAAAACATACATAAATAAATAAATAAATAAATAAATAAATAAATAAATAAAATATTATAGTTACTATGTAAACATCATTTATTTTGAATATCTACTACTACTTAAGAATCTGGACACTTCTAGTTATACCTATTATTTTTAAAGTGTGGCTCGGAACAGACTCTTATGTTATTTTTCTAGAAAATACTTAAGGGCATAAGTATTATATATCTGATCCAAATGTTTGTCCAGTGTCTCTGGGCTATTCTGCTTCTAGTTCCTGGCCATCTAGGCTGTGCCAGGCATGATCAACTTTTCCTGGTGTGGGCCTCAATATGGCCCAGTCATTCGTTGGCCACTCTCACAAGTTCTGCTCCACCATTACTCCAGCACCTCTTGCAGGCAGGACAGATTATGGGCGGAAGGTTTTGTGGCTAGGTTTATGTCTCAGTACAACTGCCTGGTTATAGAAGATGGCCAGTTCAGGCTCCATATTCCCCCATTACTAGTAGATTTTGCTAGGTCACCCTCAAAGATTCCAGGGAGCTTCTACTGCACTAGGTTTTTACATCACCCCAAAATATCCCAAATTCCAGTCATATCTCCCAGTACTCACTTCCTCTGTCCCTCCAAC
Source organism: Peromyscus eremicus (assembly GCF_949786415.1). Classification (NCBI taxonomy): domain Eukaryota; kingdom Metazoa; phylum Chordata; class Mammalia; order Rodentia; family Cricetidae; genus Peromyscus; species Peromyscus eremicus. Next base: position 120,168,895 of record NC_081439.1, read on the forward strand.
TCCTGCCTTATCCCTTCTGTTCCCATCTCCACCTACCTGCAGTCTACCCCCCCCAAAATTGCTATTTCTGCTTCCCAGGGAGATCCATGTATCCTTCCCCTGAGCCCTCCTTGTTATTTAGCTTCTCTGGGTCTGTGGATTGTGGCATAATTATCTTTTACTTTACAGCTAATATCCACTCATAAGTGAATACATATCATGTTTATCTTTCTGGATCTGGGTTACCTCACTCAGGTTGCTATTTTCTAATTCTATTTATCTGCAAATTTCACCATTTTTTTAAACAGCTGAGTAATACTGCATTGTGTAAATGTATCACATTTTCTTTATCCATTCTTCAGTTAAGGGACATCTAGTTGTTTCCAGTTTCTGGCTATTATGAATAAAGCCGCAATGAACATGGTTGAGCAAGTGTCCTTGTGATAGGACAGAGCTGCCTTTGGGTGTATGCCCAGGAGTGGTACAACTGGAACTTGAGGTCGATCGATTCCTATATTGATTGCCAAAGTGGCTGTACAAGTTTGCACTCTCACCAGCAATGGAAGAGTGTTCCCTTTGCTCCATATCCTTGCCAGCATGAGATGTCTCTTGTATTTTTCATCTTAGCAATTCTGAACAAAATACAACTGGCAAAAAAAAAAAAACAACTCAATGAAAGGATTCCTAATGATATTCTGCTATACTCATAGATCAGTGCCTAGACCAAAAGTCATCAGAGGGGCATCATCCTGCAACTGATGGGAGCAGATGCAGACTCACAGCCAAACACTAGGTGGAGCCAGAGGAGCCCTGCAGAAGGTGAGGGCAAGACCATAGGAGCCAGAGGGGTAGAGAACACCGAGAGAAAGTCCACAGAATCAACTAACCTATGCATCACAGGGGATCACAGAGACGGAAGCGACAAACGCACATCCTGTAGGAGGCTGAGCTAGGTCCCCTGGTGTTCTTGTGAGACTTCCAACAGTAGAAGTGGGGGAAGGTATCTCTGACTCTTTTGCCTGCTTTTCGGGCTCTTTTCTTCCTACTGGGTTGCCTTGCTTAGCCTTGATAGGAGAATTTGTGCCTTCTCTTACTGTAACTTGTTAGGCAGTGTTCAGTTGATATCCCTGGGAAGTCAGCCCTTTTTTTCTAAAGGGAAATGGAGGAGTTGATCTTGGGGAGAGGGAAGGTGGGGGGAGGGACTGAAAGAAGTGGGAGGAGGGGAAACTGCAATTAGGATGTAATGTATGAGAGAAGAATAAAAGTAAAAAATAAAACAAAAACAAAACAATGTAATAGTTTTGTTTAATTGCCATGCCATCATTACACCTAACAACTATACCTAATTAACCTTGTAAAACTAAATACTTTAAGATTGATACCATATATGCTTAAGTTTCATGGATTCTCTCAAATATACTTAAAACACAAACAAAACCTTCATTTATATTAGTTAAAACTCAAGATCTAGTCATTGCACTTGACTATCATGTTTCCTGTTTCTTTTACTGTGTTTTTCACTGATCATAACTCAAATTATGCAGTTTATTGAGAGAACAACCAGATCATTTGTCCAAGCGTCCATCCTACATTATAGATTTGACAGATGTCATTCTCATGACGTTATTTAACATACCGAATCCCTTGTATCTCTATTATTTGTATTTATGATATGCTTGTAGGTGGTGTTAGAGGCTTACTTGTATTTTTGTTCAAGTCTTAGCAAAAATAATTTGTGAGTGATAGGGTACACTCCTTATTGCATCCCATCTAGAGGCACATAGTGTCTAATTATAGATCATCTTACTTTCAATAGTGAAAACCATTATTGTGGACTCAAGTGCTATCTATCTGATTCTTCTACTATTATGCTTATAATCAATGTTTCTCCAAATGTTTTCCTATTGATTATTTTACCATTTTATATTATGCCATTAGAGATAGTAGATGTCTTCTATAGCTCTTACTAAATTATTAAACTTTGAGACAGTTATAAAGAATTTTATCTGATTACGTTAGAATATAGTTTATAAGGGATTAGATGGTAAATGCTTAAATTTTTCCTCTCATTTTTTATGCTTTCAGATCAATGTTTTAATGTGTTAGTAACTTTTGATGTTACCTAATGAGGTTTAATCATCAAGAATTTATGCATTTTTCCATTTTGATCCATCAAAATCAACATAACTCAAATTATGCCATTTTTAGGCAGTGAGGGCTCTCTCTAACTTTTATATTCAAATTTTACTTAACTTCAAATTGAGTTCTCTCTTTGAATTATATTCATTCTTGACAACTATTGCTTTTGAATTGCTATATGTGGCTGCTGGAATTTAATGTCATAGTGCATAAATACACCAACATTCTTTGTTACCAGAGACACATTTAATTGTGTTCAATATTCATTTTAGCATATAGAATGTTATAAGTTGTCTCAGATTCAGTCTTGTCATACATATACCAAACACCTATCTATCTACCTATCTACTTATCTATCTATCTATCTATCCATCCATCTATCTATCTATCTATCTATCTATCTATCTATCTATCTATCTATCTATCTATCTATATTGGATACACTTTTCAAGTCTAGGTATATGGAAGATTCTGAGATAATTCTAGAAAGGCTCAACATATTAAATTCTTGAAAATAATGTGGTATGTCCCAAATGCCATTTCAGTACAAGTGTGTAGTATTCTATGAGTCTATTGCTGTCGCCTACATAACTTATGCTGCTGTATATATTCAAACAAGCAGAAAGTTCTAATTAGAAGAGTAGAATACATTGCTTTCAGTGCATTTATAGAATTCAAAGGTCTTTAAGCCAAAGTCAGTTTCTGGAATGCTGTGCTACAAACTCTCTCTCTATTTAATATATTCATATTGATTGTATGATATGATACACACACACACACACATGCACGCACACACGCACACACACACACACACGCACACACACACACACGCACACACACACACACACACATTTATTTATATTCGGAGAACAACTTTGAGAAGTTGCTTTTTACCTTTCACCTTTACAGTCAGTCTGTGGATCAAACTCAGGTTGCCAAGCATGCCTAAGGTAAAACTTTACCTTTGAGCCAAATCAGTGGTCCCATTTATGTCATGAGAAATTGCTTTCAGTAACTACTAGTTTTAAGACTAGATGTTTTGCTTTGCTTAATATTTATGGTCATTTTGGGGACTATAATATTAATATATTTTAGGGGCTTATAACTACATCAGTGTCTCTGCCAGTACCTTCCTAGATTTAAATCTGCACATTATTTCCTTTAATATTAGGTATTTATTTATGCCAAAACAGACGTACAGCATTTTATAGTCAGTTAATAAAGTAAAACAACTTGTATAAGTTTGAAATATAATATAAATCACAAAATGCTATATTTGTTGAAAGGAAAGAACTATCACTTGGATATTGGAGAAAAAAAAGGATAGCATATAGTGTAGATATAGGGTAGGCCTTGGAGAATGAGTTGTAAAAGGTAGTGCAAGGACAAGAAAAGAATGAATGTTCACATTCAATCCAGGCACAGGAACCTGTTTAAATAATGATATGGCTACATTAGAATGTGACATGTGTCTTTCGTCCTCTTTTATTGCTGTGATGAGACATAAGGCAACTTATGAAAGAAAGTAATTGGGGGCTAGCTTACAGTTTCATAGAGTTGGTCCAGGGCTATGATAGTGAAAGCAGGATAGAAGGTAGGCAGGACACTGGAATAGTAGTTTAGAGCTTACATTCCATACACAAGCACGTAGCAGAGAGAGTGATAGTGGACCTAGTGTGGACTTTCGAAACCTCCAAGTCTACCTCAAGTTGCATACCTCCTATAATAAGGCCATTCCTCCTAGAACAAGGCCACACCTCTCCTAATCCCTCTTAAATAGTCCACCAACTGGAAACTAGACTTTTAAATAAGTGAGCCTATGGGAACCATTCTCATTCAAACCACCACCACATGTAGCACACTTCCCTTTGGATTACTGTGTTTGAAAAGGTATTACTATCTTCTCAGCTCCTCTAAGAAGTATTCAAATGAAAACACCTTTCTTCTTTAAGTATTAATGTGTATTAAGAACAAGTAGTGGTCTTCATAGATTGGTGATAATAGGAACACATATCTGAACATTACTTTTAAACCAAACAGGATACTACCAAAGAGCCTTAGGAATGCCAGAATAATGCAAAATGTTGAACAAAAATGTTGAGGAAAAATGAATAAAATTTTGAGAAAGATGGGAGCAGGAGTTCATCCTCCTCTTTGCTACTAATTAATTGTGTATGATGGTGGGCTCTTATTCAATAGCTTGAGATTGTATTTTCTTTATTTATAAGGGTAGTAGTTTCCTTGGTTTCTTTTTCCCAATGAGGGATTTGTTTTGTTCCTTTCTGAAATGTCAATCTTGTGCTGTTAGAAATAATCTTATGAGTCACTAATATAAAGATCACATTCTAATTCATAAATCCTTCATAGGAGGCTTAGAGATGTTCAGCTGTTAATAAGAACATGAAAGGGCAACAGATTGAATCATCATTGGTCTGAAAAAAATATCTAGTTTTTTATTTTATGATTTTTTGAAATTTTGGCATCAATCTAATTTCAGTGGCTGATTTTTTCCTGTTTATGGGATCTGAATATGACAGCCTCCCTTGCATCCTTTGGTGTATTTATATTATCATTTCTCTGAGGCAGAGTTAGTTAAAGTCACATTTGTTCCTCAAGACCCCTGCAGAAGTGAACATTTCTAACTAATCAAAGTCAACAGACTATGGTAATACCATCATATATTTTATTCATCAAATACATTATGAATATTTTTCCTTAGCATGCTTCCATTGATTTTGTTACAATGTTGTTTTTGAAGAGAGATTATATTGCCTTTAATAATAAAAAAGCAGGCTTAAATTACCAATTTACAAGTGGAAAGTGTTCAAAATTTGTTTAAAATGTTCACTCTCATAATAATGAAATAAACCTTAGATCATTGATCTATAGTTTTAATTTATCAAATTGAAAAATATATAAAAGGCTAACATGGCAAAATCATAATACTTCTTACTATTAAAATTATTAACTAAATTATACTATAACGATGGAATAGTTGATAAAGACAATGTAAAACACATGAGAAATGATAAATACATAGTTTGAAAACTCAGCCACAACAAATACACTTGAATGATGCATATTTTTGAAGCCATATTTGTAGTTTCTATTTATATGTCTGTATGTGTGTGTGTGTGTGTGTGTGTGTGCCATATGTGTGTGGGTTCCTATGGAGACCAGAAGTAGTTAGTTCCCTAACAGTTTCCCTAGAGTGCAGCTGAAGTTACAGGAAGTTGTGTTCTACTTGATGTGGATGCTGGTAGAAGATCAGCAAGTATTCTTAACTACTGAGCCATCTCTCCAGTCCCATGCTTACATGATTTAAAATTTTTTGTTATGTTTCTTTTCTTTTACTTTTTTGAAAATGTCTCTCTATATAACCCTGGAATTTGCTATGTAGACCAGGATGACTTAGAACTCATAGCGATCTACTTACCTCTGCCTTCTAAATTCTAGAATTAAAGTTATGGACCATCATGCCCAGATGATTTTTTATTTTTAAATTTTAGTTTCTAAATTTCCTGCAGTGTGTGGTGATATATTGTGTCCCCCAATATATTATGTACCCTTATAAAACTTATCTGGGGTCAGAGAACTGAACAGCTACTATATTAAACATAGAAGTCAGGCAATGGTAGCACAGGCCTTTAATCCTAGCATTCGGGAGGTAGATCTCTGTGAGTTCAAGGCCACACTGGGGAACAAAGTCAGGCATGGTGACACATGCCTTTAATCCCAGAAAGTGATGGCAGGAAGCAGAAAGGTATATAAGGAGTGAGGACCAGGAACTAGAGGCTTTTAAGCTTTTAGGCTTTTAAATAGTTCTGGTGAGATCCCTTCCTGGTGAGGACTCAGAGGCATTCAGTGCGAGGAAACAGAATCAGCTGAGGAGTTGGTGAGGTAAGGTTGACTGTGGCTTGTTCTGCTTCTCTGATCTTTCAGATTTCACTCCAATATCTGGCTCCAAGTTTTTTTTCTATTAATAAGACCATTTAAGATTAATCTTACACCAGTAATTATCATTGTTCTCAGAAAAGATAAAAATAAAAAGAATATGCATGTATCTATTTATTCATGTGTGCATAAGAATCATCTCAAACTGCCTATTACTATTATGTTAAAAGCTTAATCTACCCCAAATGAAAGCAGCATTCTCTATTGAGTTGGAACTATGCATGTGGTTTGCTTATCTTTTGTTATATGAATCTCTTGTTTGTTTTGCCTTTTGTTGTATGGGTAGTAGATATTATCAATATCAATATTGGAGAATTTTTTTAGTTTGTCTAACTGCAGTATCATTTGAGACATAAACTTTCATAATAAGAAGGCGATAATGTTGTTGAGATGTACCAGACTACTTTTCGTTCTATAATAGTAAGAAAGAAAGTACATTTAAACTCGTATTTGCTCTATAGACCCAAAAGTAGAACTAGGAAACCATTATTTTATTATTTTCTTTTGAATACTATCTCTAACAAACATGTAGCCATGAACATTTGGTGAGTCATAACTACTTGTAAGGGAAAGTCTCTAGATTATATATTTAAATGAAGTCTCATGAATTTGATAAAACATATGTACAAGACTTAGAAACAAATCATTATATATATATAATATATATATATATATATATATATATAATATATATATATATATATCTCCTACCACAGGGACACTTTTTCAACTATGTTCATTGTGGCTTAAATAATCATAGCCAGAACCTGGAGACAACATAGATGTCCTTCAATTGAAGAACGGATAAAAAAAAAAATGTGGTACATTTACACAATGGAGTATTACTCAGTTGTTAAAAACAATGACATTGTGAAATCTGCAGGCAAATGGATGCAACTAGAAAATATCATTGAGGTAACCCAAACCAATAAAGACAAACATGGTATGTACTCACTTATAAGTGCATATTTGCTGTTAAGTAAATGATAATCAAGTTACAGTCCACAGACCCAGAGAAGCTAGGTAAAGAAGAGGGCTCTCAGGGGGTGGGGGTGCACATGAATCTCCCTGGGAAGGGGAAATAGAATAGACTTTGCCGGGGGTGACTGGGGTCAGATGGGGATGGGAGCAGTAATAAGGGTGAGGGATGGAGGGAGAGGCTGTGAAGAGATAGCTGGAATTGGGGAGCATTTGGGCAGTGCTGTGGAAATCCAGTATAGTGGAATCTATGAAGTGATCCTAGTGAGGACTCCTAGTAATAAATGATATGGAGTCTAAACTGGCCATCTTTTGTAGCCAGGAAAGGTTTCCAGTGGACGGGTTAGGTTACATTGAGTTGAATTGTTGGCTGAGAGAGTACCTTGGAGATAGCTAAACAACACAGGCTGATGCTAAGACAGAAGGGGCTCTCTGAAAACTCACAGCAGGCCCCATTGCTGAGGACAACATCCACGCAGCTCATTGAACATAGAGAGGTTGAGCTAGTTCCTGCCTTCACCCCTATGGTCTAGTTTCTTTGGCGTTGGAAGGTACTATGCCGACTACCAAAGGAAGAACCTGGACACCAACCAAGCCACAAAACCCTTCACCTACAATCTGTCTTGCCTTCAAGATGTGCTGGGACAATGATGGTGCAAAACTTGTGGGTGTGGCCAACCAATCTCTGGTTTAACTTGAAGCCCATGCCACAAGAGGGAGCCCATGCCCTATAATGTGGAAACTGGATACCTCAGGGACCTAGGGTAGAACCAAATATGACTGGAAAAAAATCAGCGAAATTATTCTGCTATACTCATAGATTGGTGCCTTGACCTGTCATCAGAGAGGCTTCCTCCAGCAGGAGATGGGAACTTGTGCAGGAACCCATAGCCAGATATGCAGAGAAATTGTCTAAATTGGAGGTCTCCATCAGATCCCTCCTCTTAGAGCTCTTGGAACCCTGCAAAAGAGGGGGAGGAAGATTGTAGGAGTCCCAGGGGATGGAGGACGCCAGAAGAACGTGCCCCAATGAATCAGCTAAGCAGGGCTTAAAGGGCTCACCGAGACTAAGCAGTAAGCACCAGATCTGCATGGGTCTGCACCAGGTCCTTTGCGTACATGTATATGTTACAGTTGTTAGCTTGGTGCTTTTGTGGGACTCCGAACAGTGGGAGTAGGTGTATCTCTGATTCTTTTTCCTGCTCTTGGGCCTCTATTCCTCCTATTGGGTTGCCTTGTCCAGCCTCCATATGAGGACTTTTGCCTTGTCTTAATGTATCTTGTTTTGTCCTGTCTGGCTGCCGTCTCTCGGAAGCCTGGGCTTTTCTGAAGAGGAAACAAAGTGGAGTATATCTGGGGAGAGGGGAAGTGGGAGAAGGAGCTGGGAAGAGTGGAGGGAGGGGAAACCGTGGTGGAGATGTATTGTATGAGAGAAGAATCTATTTTCAATAAAAATAAAATAAAACCTACAAATCTATATTAATGCCCCCCCAAAAGAAAATAAAAAATTTTATACCATATGTTCTGATCATGCTTTCCCCTCCCCCAAACTTCTCTGAGATCCTCCTCACCTTTCCACCTCCACACTCTTTTTTTCTCTCTTTAGAAAACAAACAGGCAACAACAACAAAAAGAATAAAAAAATTCAAAAACGAAGAGAAAGCACAAGAAACACATACATGCACACACAAAACCCATACAATCACAAAATTAGGAACCATAACATATAAGCACAAGAGCATTAGGACAAAAAAAAAAAAGTACCCACACAAAGCAATATGAGTCAGAAAAAATCTTGAAAAATAAATACTATTTAATTCATTTTATGTTGATCATCTACTGATGGGCAAAGGGCCTACTCTTAAGTGTGGTTAATATACCCAGTGAGACTCCACTGGAGAAAACTATTTTTTCTTTGCAAATAAACATCTATTGGAGATAGCTTCTTGGTTGGAAGCCCATGTCTACTTCCCCTGCTCAATGCTGGGACCCAGTCTGGCTTGAAGTTATGTAGCCCTGTGTATGCTGCCACAGTCTCTGTGTACATATGTGCATCAATTCTGTTGTGTCCAGAAGACACTGTTTCCTTGGTGTCATCCATCCCCTCTGGCTCTTACAATCTTTCTGCCTCCTCTTCACTGAACCCTGAGGGGAGGAGTTTTATGAAGACATACCATTTAGGACGGCATCACACTCTGCACATTGTCCAGTAGTGGGTCTCTTTATTAATTCCCATCTACTCAAGAAGAAACTTGTCTGATAAAATTAAGCAAGACAGTGATCTATGGGTATAAAGTACATCATTAGGAGTCATTTTATTGCTATGGTGATTTAGCAGAACAGTAGTATTTGGTTTGGCCCTAGGCATTTGGCCTTTCTAGTCTCAGGTTCTTGGCTACCTGAACAGTGTTAGGTATGGGTACCATCCCAAGGAGTGGACCTTATATCCAATCAGATATTGGCTGATTACTCTCACAGTGTATGTGCTATGATTGCAGCAATGTATCATCCAGAGAAGTCTCCATTGTAGATTGCAAGATTTGTAGCTGGAATTGTAGCTGCCTTTCTCCTGTGATAGTGTGCAGAGCACTTTCCAGTCTCAGGAACACTAGTCAGTAGAGATGAAAGCTCTAGTTAGGTACTAGTTCGACTTCCCTGTGTCAGTCAGATATGTAAGTGTTGTCATCAGCAATAGAGCTTTGCAATCAGTTTGTGGAAAACAACTAATAGCCTTGAAAATAGCCTGAGATATATGGAGGTTTCTGTCATGCCCTTATGGCCAATGACTCAACTAGATCTAACCCATTTCTGGTACTGGAGTTTTAACTTGATGGTAAAATAAGTCTAGTTGGTGCATTGTCTTATGCTATTTGGTGATTCCATTTAGATTTATTTCATATAGACACATATTATATGTATTCTCTTATATGTGAGTATTAGCTTTTAAGTCTTTGATAGACATTATACAATCCATATAACCACATAGGTTATGTATAGAATGAAGAACTAGGGGAGAGAGGAGGATATCCCAAGGAAGGGGAGACAGAATATATAATTATAGACAGGAGGATACTGGGTCAGTAGAAGTAATAGAATATATAGTTGCAGAGAGACAGGAGGAAAGCTGGAGCAGGAGAATCAAATGGGGAGGGGAAGGGAAGGGGAAGGGAAAGGAAGTGGAGGGGAATGGAAGGAATACAGGGAGGGACAGCTAACACTAAGGGCCATTTGAGTGGTCATATAGAAACCTAATACTGAGGAAGCTTCTTAAATCATGTTTTTTCTGTTGCCTTGGATTGACTATGCAATATAACTATCTCATCCATAAAATTATACCAATAGAATATGGGTTGTTTGTATTATTATTATTATTATTATTATTATTATTATATTTAAGATTTGTTTATAGATTTGAAGGATAATTTATAGAGAATCACAGGTGTCCAGTTTGGTCACATGCTCAGCTAATTTGTAATTGGCTCAATAAAACTTTGGTTAAACAAAAGGTGAACATACTTCTTATCTATGTTTGGGCTACCATAATTGTGTTGACAGTGTGTGATAGCCTAATCAGCACTGACAATGTAATATGTGCATCTATAAAAGAGATGAATTCTTATTATTGTTCAATGAGGATCTATCTCAGCTGCAGGAATGCAATCCTGCATACTCTATACATGCTTGAGAACTGAGTAGGGTTTTCTATAAAGAACAGCATGTTGTATTGATAGCTACAAAATTAAAAGTATAGGTGATATTCATAAATATTCCCTCCTGAAAGCATCTATGTTTTTGACATTCTCTTCTGTAAGGCTTAATATCTATTTTCTCTGATATATTGCAAATTCTATGAGGGCAAAATATGTCCATTTTGCTCACTACTGACTTTATACATTCTATTATAATCTTTGAAAAACACCAAGTAGTCAATTATTATCATAACTATATACGTACTATATATTTATACATATAGTTGATATATATTAACTTTATACTTATGGACTCAGTAATCCCCATCATCTTGCTTCTATTTCCTAATACAGTTGCAGATAATTGTTAGGTTAATTATAAACTGTAAGTTCTTTGTGTTTTTTCAGATGGGCAGTCAGAATTGATTTATAATAACCTCAAATGCTGTTACTTATTGCACATTTATATATAGTACATTGTATAAAAAGAATATTGTCATCAATAATGTTTAAGTATATGCATGTAAATTTATTTCTTCATCTACTAAAGCCACCAATCAAGAGTTGAATGTGAAAGCAACAATTAACATTTTGATGTAATATTCTAGCCAGAGATGGATGCTTATTTGAATTCCTTAAAGATTATACTATATATCATCAGGCTGGTTCTTATCACTGGATCTTCTGATAATTTTTTTAAATTTTTATCCCAGTCTTTTAGATTGAAATAGTCTTAAATATTGAATGAAAAACTCATGAAATTGAAGTTGTGTTGAATTTATTCCAAAACTATTTTCTACTAATGACTAACTTCAGGGAATGATTTTCCTAGTCTCTACCAATGTGCTAGGTCCACAACTGAGTTAAAATATATTTATTTGGTCTATTTAGTGTTAAAAGAGGAAAATGAATTCAGTACTTGGAGTAAAATAGCATAAAATAAATGGACCTAGTTTAGTTTGCTTAATAAATATGTGTTTGCATTTATACCTTCTAAATTAGAGAACCAATAAATTGTAGTTGATTTCTGCTTTAACTCTTTTTGCAAAATAGCAAGATTATGGAAAATGTTGCCACATACACATGAAAAACATCAAATCCTGAACACCTACAGGGAATACTTTTACATAACTTCGAAAATATATGCTCATGAATTTATTTTAAATGTTAGATGATTGACATTTCTTTTTTAATCTTTTTAAATCTGACAGTTTCAATGGTAAACTGTAAGCCGACATCCCTAAACTTCTTTTTTGTTTCATTTTTCTTAAACTCCTCTCTCTGTCTCTCTGTTTCACTCTCTGTCTCTCTGTTTCACTCTCTGTCTCTCTGTTTTTCTCTTTCTCTTTCTCTCTCTCTCTCTCTCTCTCTCTCTCTCTCTCTCTCTCTCTCTGTGTGTGTGTGTGTGTGTGTGTGTGTGTGTGTGTGTGTGTGTGTGTGTGTTTGTACTTAGAAGAAGGGAAGGCAGATGGACAGAAGGGAAGAAAGGGAGAGAAGGAAAGCAAAAAAGAGGAAGGGAGGGAGGGAGGGAGAGGGTACACTAGCCAATATTTTATTCTACTAACTGAAAATCCTATAAATGGAACATTTAGGGGTAGGATTATTTTCTTTTATGGCTTTGTTTCTTCATAATATTTTTATCTATTACTTGGCAAAGACAACTAAATGCATCATTCCTGGGTGAGATTACACTTTAATATATAAAATAAAAATATTACTTGAATAATTTTATTATTTAGCAACCATAAGAACACCCCTGGGCACCAAAATAGTTCTTTTCTCAGTTTGGAAAAAATGAGTAGTATAGTTAAAGAGCTTTGCCAGAGCCATGCTGCTAAATGTTTACCTGTGTGGCAGTTAAATAGGTCTCAGCTGAATTAACTTTTACCCTCTCCAGAAGCAGAGTGATTGTAGAAATTTTCTCGGCAGGTCTCACAATATGCACCACAATACCTCAGTATAGCCTAACTGTCACTCTAGAGTGAGATTGAAGAGCATTCAAAGGAAAGTTAAATCACTTTACTCTAGACTTGTTCAGTTAACTTTTGAGAATATTCTCATATTTTTGCTTGGCATTGCATCTCATCCTCAGCATTCAGTCCTGAGGGAAAGTCATTCTCCCTCATCATTTTTTGCTGAGGGCATGCTGACTTCATCATGATAGTTCCAACTCTGAACAGAATTTTCATCACAAGGTGGCTGAATATGAAATATGAAACCACATTTCAATATAATAGCTTTTAACAACCACCACCACAACAACAAATCCCAGGGAAAATTTTACTTTGGTTGCTTGGAATGTCTTCAACCATCACTCATTTATTTTACTTCCTTGATTTCCTTCAAAAATTACCATCAGTTAAGTAAACAGAATAACTTACAACCATCCAGATTGCAAGAGATACATTGGAAACATGACAAAGAATGCAGAGTGAATGCTGTCCTTAATGAGCTCAGAATCTAGAGGAGCAAACAGCTATAGTGTCATTTAAGAATTCTCACTTATAACAACAGCTACTCAAAGTGGATTTCCTTCTCACAGACAAATAAGCTGAGACCTGTAAGGTTTGTGTTGCTTCTTTTAAGAGTAAACTGTGGGCAATGGAAGTCTGAAGACTAGTTAGATAGGTCCTACCTTCCTTGTTCAAAGATGTGATGATTCCATGAGGGAAAAGATTTTAATTGAAGAGTATGTAAGCATGTAGAAGATTCCATCTTACACCAGTCAGAATGGTTAAGATAAAAAACACAACTGACAACTCATGCTAGTGAGGATGTGGAGCAAGAACACTCCTCCATTTCTGGTTGGAGTGTGAACTTGTACAGCCACCTTGGAAATCAATATGGTAGTTTTTCAGAAAATTAGGAATCAATCTACCTCAAGACCCAGCTATACCACTCTTGTGCATATACCCAAAGGATGCTCCATCCTATCACAAGAACACTTACTCGACTATGTTCACAACAGCTTTACTCATAATAGCCAGAAACTGGAAACAATTCAGATGTTTCTCAACTGAACAACAGATAAAGAAAACGTGGTGAATTTACACAATGGACTATTAGCTCTTAAAAACAATGTCATCATGATATTTGTAGGCAAATGGATAGAACTAGAAAAAAATCATCCTAGAAAAAAATCATCCTGAGTGAGGTAACTCAGGCCCAGAAAGACAAACATGGTATGTGTGTACTCACTCATAAGTGGACATTAGCTGTTAAATAAAGTATAATCATGCTAAAATCAACATACCCAGAAAGCTTAAGTAACAAGAAGGATTCAAGGTGGGGGGATACATGGATCTCCCTGGAAAGGTGAAATAGAACAGATTTTTTCAGATGGACTTGGGGTAGGTGGGGACAGGATCAGGTAGGGGCACAGGGGAGAGATTACTGGGAAAGAGTCTGGAAAGGTGCACATTTTAGGGTCAAGATAGAAACCTGGTGCAATGGAAACTCCCAAGAATCCATGAGGGTGACTCTAGAGAAGACTCCTAGTAATTGGGGTTAGGGAGCCTGAACCCACCATCTTCTGTAACCAGGAAAAATTTTCAGTGGAGGGATTGGGACACCAACCCAGCTACAAAACTTTTGATCTACAATTTGTCCTGCCTACAACATATACTGGAATAAAGTTGGTGCAGAACATATGGGGGTGGCCAATCCATGACTGGTCCAACTTGAGACCCATGCTATTAGAGGGATCCCACACATGACACTGGAGGGCCAGGAACCAGAGACTGTATAGTCCAGAGACCTAAGATAGAACCAAACATGGCAGACAGAACAAACAAATAAAAACAATGAAATAATTCCTAATGATACTCTGCTATACTTTTAGACCAGAGCCTAGCATAATCATCATCAGAGAGGTTTTATCCAGCAACTGATGAGAGCAGACACAGAAACCTACAGCTAAACATTAGGTAGAGCTTGAAGAATCCTGCTGAAGAGGGGGAGGAAGAATTGTAGGAGCCAGAGGGGTCCATAAGGCAATTGACCACAGAATCAACTGAGCAGGGCTCATAGGAGCTCACAGAGACTGAACTCACAACCAGGGAGCCTGTATGGGTCTGACGTAGGTCCCCGGCATGTATGTTATTGGTTGTGTAGCTTGGTGTTCTTGTGGAACTACTAACAGTGGGAGGGGGCTTTCTCTGATGCTTTTGCCTGCTTTTGGGTCTCCGTTCTTCCTACTAGGTTGGCTCGTCCAGTCTTAATATGAGGGGTTGTGCCTAGTTTTATTATAACTTCATAAGCTGTGTTTGGATGATATCCCTGGGAGACCTGACATTTTCTGAAGGGAAAGAAGGAGAAGTGTGGATTAGGGGGAGAAGGAAGTTGTGGGGAACTGAAAGGAGAAGAGGGAGGGGAAGGGAAACTGTGGTCAGGATGAAATATATGAGAGAAGAATAAATAAAAATATAGAAAAGTGATAGTCTCAGTAAAGAAGATAACAAATGCTTAACTGTAAAAAGATGCGATTTGTTTTGATCCCATTCAAGTTCATAGTGTGCAACATGATGTAAGTCCTCCTTCATTTAGATATATAGACAATAAAAATTTACCTTGATCATTTTAATAGATTAGTGGAATATTTTCCACAGAGATTGTCATTGGCCAAGTCATTCTTATCACCCAGATGTTTAATGGTATTGACTCTAAAATCTCAGATGGATTTACTTGGTTTTATTTTCCTTTTGGTCATGCTACATAACACGAACACTATCCACAAACTTTTTGAACTTATCCCCCTAATTGCAGAGGATCTTGTGAAGAGAAGAAGCAAACAATTCCTTCTACTCAATCAAATCGAGTACCTTGAATGTGTGAGCTGTACATGTGCAATGTACTTCCATACTTAAATAAGGACATTATATTTAAGGATGTGTCATGACATAGGTCAATTCTGTGACAAACTAAGTCAATTAGTTTATTTTTGGCTTCTTGCAGTTATAAAAACTCATTAAATTTATCAAGACACTGTTATGCAATTCATGTCATTGAAATTTAATTTTTCGGATAAATGTTATTAATGCACATTACAAACTTGCTTCTCCCCTGCTATTTTTGACAGAGCTTAGTAAATTCACATAATTTTATTCCTCTTCTTAGTGTGTCCTTATTTCTTGATGGTCCCTCTTATAATTGTGGAACTTCTGAGCAAGGAATTATTTTATTATGTATAATGTTTATCAGAGGGTAGTCTGAGAACACCTATCTCAGATGTCCTGGCAGTATAGTCCATTCTGACTGATCTGTGTGGAAGGATGGAATACAGATACTTATTTTTCTAACAAGTGTTTTCATATATCTCAATATTTGACAATAGCTAGTTTTGACAACAGTCTAACCCCATCATTTCTTAAACAAATAATTTGCAGTTCAAACATGGGAAGCAGATTTTCTTCCAGAATTATAAAGGACTATTGACTTCTCAAGCTTCTGAGATATCAGACCAGGATTTTTGATTGTTTGTTTGGTTTTGGTAGTATAGTAATGGTTATATATCCCCAAACCTGTATATATGTATCATAAAGTTTTCAGTAGGAAGAAATTTAGTAATATTCTCTCAAGGCACAAATTCTTGTGACTTATTAATGTGTTTTTTTATTGTATGCTTGTAATAATAGTGTCTAATTTCAGAGATCTATGTAAGTGGGAATGTAGCCTCAATGTAGAATGTTTATACACAGAAAACATTAAGAAAAACAAAAACCCTAAGTATGTAATATGATCTCAATTCAGGTTCTAAATTTATATAACAATCTGTGCAATTGAAATTGTTTTATAGAAAATTCTGAGAAACCAAACATCTTGAGTTCACTAGTAGATAAAAACTCATGCTCATTTTGTATGCCCTCACCCTAAATGTTATGGCATCTGTTATATGTATTCTTCTCAGTTGGCACAGGTTTAATGAAAATGAGAACATTCTAGACACTGCTCACAGGAACAGCTCCAGAAGTAAGTGTTAAATTGCCTTGAAAATCCAAATGATTATTTTTTTCTTTTCATTATGCCATAACTCAAGTAACGTTTGTCATTTGAAGAGATACATCATTTTGCAACCCTCAATAAAGACTTTCTGTATTCTCTAGCCAATCTCTAGGAGAAACAAGGACTCCTTGTTGAAAACGCTTTAAATGATTTTGCCTATGAACAAATGAGAACTTCAAGCACTGAAAAATTAAAGCTTTTTGAATGCCAACATGTGGTGCATTTTTTTCAGAAAAAAATAGTTTATAGGTAATTGGTTGTCTCCTCAGAACAATGATTCTCTCAGGTGGCTTTGTTTCCATTCTCTTAAAATGAGAATAATTTTGCAACTGGGAACTGTGTGCCTTTCTCTGTTAGAACTGCCAGTTCTTGTAGTCCTTTCCATGTGTTCTACATCTTATCTTACCTTATAAAATGCTCTTACAGAGCCAATTCTTTGAGGATTTTGAAGCTTCATTTGATATTTCTGCAAATTAAATGCTTGCCTTTTGAGTTCTCAGGTTTTACTCCTGACAACGATTTAGGTACATAACAGGATGAGAGATAAAGAGGAAAAATATTTCACCTTATGTAAAATCTTCCCCACATATGTTAATTATCTCATCTGGAAGTTGATAAGGGGCTTTAGTAGCTTTTACACGTTATAATTAAGGGGACCAGCTGTTTTATAAAGGTATTGCTAAGCAATACCAGTTTTGAAAAGAGTACATCCCATAAACATCATATTCTGCTCCATCTTTCTTGAATCCCTCTGCTTTATTATTTTTTGCCTCTTTCCCGCTTGTCTACTCCATATCATTAATCTAAAAGGTGAGGTAATTGCCAAGTGCTCATAATGTTACTGCTACACTTTTCTGTCACTTTCATGTCAGAAATAAATTCACGGTTTGAATGTTGTAATATTGACCCTTTTCTTGACCTAATTCAATGACATGCAATTAGAATATGGAAAGATGCTAATTTATTTTATCTATCTTTTTTGATATAGATTTTTAAATGAGAACACATGATATTTTGCCTTTTTAGAAGAGATTTCTGCTCCAAAGTTCTCACATGAGGAGATAGGTGTACCAAGTAAGAATATGTTACAATAAAAATGCGATGGTAAAAACTTTTGTTGCAATAGGTATCACTAAATATAATGTACTGGGAAGTA
Organism: Peromyscus eremicus; assembly: GCF_949786415.1. Lineage (NCBI taxonomy): Eukaryota > Metazoa > Chordata > Mammalia > Rodentia > Cricetidae > Peromyscus > Peromyscus eremicus. The sequence continues at coordinate 120,186,790 of NC_081439.1, forward strand.
CATAACATCTTTTTTTTATTTCTATATAAGTAGGAACTAAAAAGCATGTAATTATTTCTGATTTGTAACCATAGTTTTAGTGTCAGTTTGTTTTAATAAACAAGTCTAGAAATATAGATAAAATCAAACAATACAGTGTTGCTATGGTTATCATCTATTTAACAGAAGCATTTGAAGAATATTGATCACCAACGTTTTCCCTTGAAGTTCAGTGAATTGTACATAGAGAAATACAAATGGATGCATTCATCATGAGCTTTTTTTTAAAGGTCCTGGCTTTGTTGAACTCCTTAATTATATTCTCAGTCAAGCATTTAAATTGAGTTAAATGATTGAAAAAAACCAACAAGATCTATATATAGACTTTCAACCTAAATGCCTAACATGAAATTTATCATTAAGATAAATATAGGAAATCAGAAATATATTGGCTTATATGTTGAAAATGAATTGTAAAATGCAAACTTGATAATCAAATTTGAGATTTTAATTTGCTTCCTAATATGAGAATCATCTCATTCTCTTCCCCTACCCTTTTATAAATTAAAAAGTCACATGTAAACAGGTTATCTCTTATGTGTAATTATGTATTGTTGTATAGATAATTTGATGACAATTACATTTTCTATGAATTTCTTTAAAAGCTTCCCAGGACACTCTATTCTTATGGAGATACTGAGAAAATTAAGAATTATGGTCAAGTCCTGACTGAAATAGTCTGTGAGGCTGCATTGTCTGAGCCAGTTGCCTTGAAACTGTTCTGGATGTTGGATCATCTGGGCCATGGTGTCATCAGAGACCTTTCAGGTGGTCTTGGCTGGTCGAACCTGATGTATCTTAACCTGGAACAAATCCATAGCCTCTTGCTTCCTGTGGAAACAAAAGCAGAGCCTCCTTTCCAAAGCAACATATCCTTAGATCCAAATTTTGAATCTAAGGTACCTTTAAAATATACATATTGGTTTAACTGAGCAGCCTTCACAATCAAATGTCTTTCTGTAGTTAAAAATCCCAAAGACAGCACAATCCAGATTCTCTATGTGATATCCATCTTTACATGGCTTATTTTTTATATTACCTTTACTGTCTCTTTAAAGATTTTATTTTTTAAAACTATTTCTTTATATAACTGTCTAAATTTTTTTCTTCTCTTTTAAGTGTACATATATTTTTATACACATTGTAACCATTTAGAGGTTTATTTAATCTGAATCCGACTTATTGTGAATGCTTTAAACTGTAGAATGACTGGTACTGAAGCAGAAGCTTTGGCTGCTGGCTCTGCCCAATTCAGCTTTTCAACATGGTCCAGGCCTACACAGGTCTGCACCAGGTACTCTGGGTATATATTATGGCTTCCAGTTTAATGTTTTAATGAGTAAATCTTGAATTATTGTTCCTTCTCTTGGGTTCTTTTCCCTCTGTTGGTTTGTCTTGTCCTATTCCAATGTGGTATTTTTTTCTATCTTCTTATATTTTATTTTGTCTTATTTTATTATTATCCCCTAGAAGCCTGTTTGTTTTCTAATGAGAGACATAAAGATAGTAGATCCAGATGGGAAGAGAGGTGAGGAAGACCTGGGAGGGTTAGAGGGAGGGGAAACAGTAATCAGGATATATCATGTGAGAAAAAAATCTATTTCTAATAAAAGAGAAAAAAGTTAAAAAAAATGGAAACTTGTCACTCCCCAAACAAGAGAAGAAAATGGAATGGATGATGTGTTAAGGAGACATTGGCTAGGTATGATCAAAAGCCAAGATGAGAAAGAAACTAAAGCTGATGTAAAAATGTGAAGTCATTGAACTGGAGCAATGCCTTTCCTCTAAGCCAGTGTTTATTCTCTTGTCTCTATGTTTGGTTGGTTGCTTGGAAGGTTCTAAAATGATTTCATAGACCTGAAGAAGGAATTAAATGACCAGAATTTTTGAAGCTATGTTACTGTTATACTTTGGCATCTAAGGAAGCTGCAGTGGGGCAACTAATGCAAAGCAAAATACTGTTCAGCTAAAGTTGGCTTTGCTGAGGACTAATTCATATCCAGCCAGTTTTCCCCACTTGGAATATTACATTTCATGAATTATAAGGCATGTACAGTACACTTTTAGAACATTTTCATCATATCAAAAAGTTCCTTCATGTCCTTTTGTAGTTAATTCTCTCTTCCCACACCAAGTTATTGGCAGCCAGCAAACGGGCTATATTTAGTCAGCCTTTTTTTATGAGTTTGGCCTCTTTTAATATGTAGATTTTGTGCTGAGTATTTTTCATTTAAAATAATTGTTTTTTAAAGTATACATGTTGTCCCTATGCCACAATTAGTTTTCAGAATAAAATAATATATGTACTTTGTTGTTAGTCGAAAGCATGAAACAATGAAGAATACATTTCACTAGTCTTATTTCATGATCATCAGCATATTAATTTATTTTAAAATATTAACTCCAGGTTTTATTGATTCATATCGGATTTGTAATATGCATATTGCAGTATTCATAACCTTAACTTTAAGGTCTACAAATTTTGTAATCTATATCAGTCATCTACTAATTTCTGTACATTTAGGGATTTTATTTGCAATTTCTTACTTTTATGATGCACCTGTGTATTTTGTGAAGACTCAGTGCTCCTGAGAGTAAAAACCTTGGATGGCAGCTGATCACAGATTTTTCAGTTTGAGAAATAAAAAAACAGGACTCGGTTATTATAAGTATAATGAATATAAAAAAGATAATTACATTATTCAGAGTGATCAGTATGTTGGAAAAAATACAAAACAGACCCAAAACTATGAAAATTAACAAATAAGTAGCACATTAAACATTTAATTTTTATTTAGTTTTTTCCCTTAAAAGCCTTTACTTAGTTTTCTATTTTTTTCTTGAAGATTCTCTTTACTCCTGTGACTTAGAAATAACTGCATTTATATTCTTCAAATATTCACCTAATATTTTAATAAATATATCTAAACATGTTTTCCTATTGCCCAGATTTAGTTAATATGTTCCTCCTCCCATTATCACAAGCACCTGGGTAGTTTACTTTCCTACTTTTGATAATTCTTATATTAACACTTAATCTTTGTGTTTCAGAATCCCTGGAAGCTTGTCTTTACATGTTTGCCATAATCACCATTACTAAGTGTTTATTGTATAAGGGGATGCTGAACACACGAGTATGTTGGATTTGGCAGTATGCCTTGTCCTTCATATTACTGTTCATTTATCTGTTTTTTTTTTTAATTGTGATGTCAGCAACACAGCTCAGAAGTCAAAAGCAATGCCACCAAACTTGAGTACCTGAATTTAGTTCTTGGATCCTCCATGCTAGATTGTGAGAACAGACTTATTCAACTTGTTCTCTGACTTCCACATGTGCAATTAGAGAAGGAAACCCCTCCCTACACATGCAAATTAATACAAACTAACTGTGTGCACATGTGGTTTATGTGTGTGTTCAGGTGTGTATTCCTTTGTATGATGGTTTGGAGGCAATAGTTTGTAGGTTGAGATTGAGAGTCTTCCCAATCATTTGTCCACACTTTATCCTTTCAGATGGGCACTCTTCCTGAACCTGGAACTCACAGATTGGCATTGGCTAGACTATATGGCCAGAGTCCCAGATATCATCCTGTCTTTGCTTCCCCATCTCTATGATTGCACTAGTATGTGACCTCTGTTATCCTTTTATTTGGTGTTAGAAATCTGAACTCAGGTTCTCATGCTTGCAAGGTAATGTCTTTCCCACTGAGATACCTCCTCAGCCCAATTTACATACATCATAAGTAAAAGAAACCATTTACTGTTGTTTTTTTTTCCCTTGAGCTAGAAATCTTTGTTGCTTACTCTGTTTGGAAGAAGAAAGTTTAGAAAAGGTGAGAAGGAAGGGAGGGAGGAGGGGAGGGAGCGTGGGAGACAGTTGTCTTACTAGTTTTGATTCCATTGGGGCATTCTTAAAGTCACACTGGTAGTTAACCAAACCCTAAAGTCTGCTCTGTGACATGGTGCTTTAAACCTATTGTGCCCCGTCATCTTTTATATCCTTTTTCTATTTTCATAACAGACTTTCGCCTCTTGTGCTGATTTCTTTTCAATCCAATCCCATCTGTAATATACACCATCTGTCATTTTTCACTTTATAGAGGTGAAACAGACTCACCGCTGGGATCTAGTTTTTGAATCAATGCTTTTAACCAATAACCTATATAGTACTCTCTTTCTGCATGTAGTCTTAAAATCCCTCAATTGAAAAAAAAAGGCATGATCTCCTCAAGAAGCAGTAATTTTCATTGAAATAAACATTCATTACAACATGGAAAATCACTGAACATGGATCCTTAGTTCTTGTCTCCCCAGAGTGTTTCTGTCCATACTCATAGAACTACTTTTGGTTTCGTTTGAACTATTGTTGTTACTGTATATTGATATTTTTGCCCTGTTTTCATTTAGAAGCCAAACATGGAGAAAAGAAATCTCATCTTATTTAATTACCTATAAAACAACAGCAGAACATTTGGTTCTTGACTAGTTTTAAAGATGAAAAGATATTAATTAAGCTTTTCAATTTTAAATCCACTGAATATGAGTAAACTAAAGTTAATTGTATCTTAAGTAGGAAGAAGGGTTTGTTCATATTTAAGTGTTTATGAAAACTAAGGCACATGCATTTGAAAAAGTGTTTGGAAATCCAAAACAAACTCTGTCTATTTCCCTCTGAATCTCCCTCTCACAGTTATGTCAGAAGTGTACATGCCTAAAGAGAAAGTCTGTAGAACAAATGAATCCTCAGAGGCCTCTGTCTTGAAAACTTTGAAAAGTACCTGCAAAATCATCAAGTTGGTTCACTTTATTGCTGTGTAGTTCCTGTACAATCCATGATGTATCTTTAGCTTTTCTTTTTTAAAAAGACAGATATTGAAGGCACACACTTATTCTTCTGTCCAATATTTTTAGCCAAATGTATTCTGTACAATAAGTTCCAGGGGGCCACCATGTAAGGCCAAAGTGGTAAAGAAAAATATATATGGTCATATCAAACTAATTTTCCCAGCAAATTGCAGACCACTTTCAGGCAAGTAAAGTATATATTATATGTATGTAAAACACACACAACTGACAACATGGGTGACACTTTGAACTAATGACTCTGCTCAATCATTGTCTTTTTGAGTGGAAAACTATCTGCTTCTTCTGGTCTGAAGACTGCTGTCTCCAGACTCCTGGTTCATCATCCCTTTTCTGTTTGATTCCTAGAATTTTTCTATCATCCCAATATTGACAATAAAGACTCTGCTCCTTGGAGTGGATCTACTTGTTTTGAACCATTGCCCATAAACCTTAACCACACATTCTCTGATTTTCTCTTCTGAGTCTTGAGACCTCCAACTATTCTCTAGATCTTACTTTAAAAAAGCTTCACTTGATATCTGTAGTCCTAACTCATATGTTGATTTTGAATTCAAAATAATTTGCCTCCACAAATTGTTTTGTCTTGTTATCTAAGCTTACATGATGCTACATCTAAGTCACTTTACAATTCATCTTCACATAGCTGATAGTGCTAGACGTAGGTGTACAACCAACCATCCTATCCTCTCTGACACCCATTAGTTCACCATATCCCACATCTGCTGATCAATCAATGTTAATTGTAGATAGTTTTAGAAATTCATTATTCATTCTCATTTATAAAAAAATAATACTCTCGTGTGACAAATTAAAATAAGCACTTAAATACTTGCTTGTAAAAAAGATACTGTATGGGAAATTTATAGCCAAAGAATCATAGTTTATAGAACTTAACTTCTGCTTTTCTTCTACATCTAAAGACTTTCTGTATTGTCACTGATATTTATTTAATCACTGGATTTCAAGTAAAAGGCATAGAAATAAAACAGTAATAAGAAATTAGGGAAACACATGATAGTGAGGAATTTCATGAGACTCAAAAACAGGAATCCAACTGGGCTTAAGGGAAAAACAGACACAAATACTGCCAGGATTTGTTAACTTTTATCTCTCCTTTTCCCTTGTTTATAGGCTTTGTTCTGTCTCCACATGATTGACCAAATGTCTGTTTATAGTTCTTGAATTTTCTAGGACTTTCCTCAAGAGAGACTAACTTTATTCTTTACCTTTCAAGTCATATTTGCACACAAAGGCCTCGTCTTGGTTTGGTTACCTAGGCAGGATCAAACTTTATACCCATATTTTGATGTATAAATGTCTACCCTCTCATTATTTGTATTTATAGGTAAGAAGTTCTGAGGAAAACTGGGTATAACATAGGATAGTATATATATAAGCATATGCCTGTAAATACATGCATTTATAAGTTACATAATATTTATGATTATTTTCATTTATGTAAATTAATCTTACATAGCATAACAAATTAATCATTTACATAAGTGATATTATGTATAGTCTATTGAAATATTTATAGCAATGAAGAACTTGCTACCTCTTGAAGCAGTACTTAGATCCTTGAAAAATATGTGGCTTGTTTTTGTTATATAAGTCAGATTTCATATTTTATAGTTTAGAATACTGCAAGACCACCAAAGTAAATGTGAAATGTAGAAATATACTTGAGGCTGCATTAACCTTCAATCTAAATATGCTTCAGCATCATATTAGCAGTTAGGATGACTGTGTGTATCTCTCAGACAGTACCAATGATACTGTGGAGATTTTCTGGTGCACCTTAGACAAATGTTCTTGGCATGGGTAGGGATAAATAAATAAAGAAAAGAAAACAATAACTAGTTGATGATATATGTTTAGATCACTCTGACCTAAGTTACTACATAAAAAACAGTGGCATTTCAGATTGGGCCTTGCCACCACAGTTTCCATATTACAAGGAGCTTTTGATTTCATTTTGTGGATGGAAAATGACTCAGAACATACATAGGTGGACATATGGATGACACTATCTGGCACCATCAACGAAGCACAGGGTAATAAATGACTGATTTCTTGAAGTGGAGAGAGCGCCACTGTATAAATTTATTAGGATGAAATGACATATTGGGTCATATGTATGTATTAAAATCGTGTCAGATAAACCAGATCTGAGAACTAATTGGACCCATTGAGCCAAGGAAAGGTATAATTCTCTCACCTGAACCCCATAAAGATGTATGTAACTAGTGCTACAATGGTGATGGTCCCACAGACCTGTCATCTGACTATTCTGTGGGCAAGTTGAGGACCAGCAAGAAGAAAATTATTTCTCTTAAGAGGCCCCCATGTGGTAGGTTGTCTCATTTCACAGATATGCATTTCTATCATTGTCTTTGCTTCTCAGGCTCCCCAAACCTCTAGAACTGTTCTGTGGCCTCTGTGGCACACACACACACACACACACACACACACACACACACACACGCGCGTGCGCGCACGCGCGATGTGTGCTCAAGGAGTTAATACTGGTAAATAAAATTTAAATAAAATAATTTGTATTTATCTCAGTCAGGATTATTAAGGAAAGTATGAGTGTCTGACAAATTGTTGTCATTAAAACTGCTGTACTTTGTGAACTGATTGTTATTCAGTAAATTTTGAAACTGTGTAAAGCCCAAATGTGTTTGCCTATGTTTTTCTGACACAGCACATTCAGGACAATATAAATTTTACAGTGTTCTAAAAATACAAGATGATAAATGAGTAAAATATGTAAATGATGAAAAATAAAAAAGTATTAATATTTAACATAGTTTTTCCATTTTATAGAAATCATTAAGCATACACTTGAAATGTTTCTATTTACAACATATAATCACAGTGCTTTAAATATAGATTCCTAATTCATAAACACTTGCAGATAACTTATTCATACCAGACTTGGTTTAGGATGTTTATTGTAATCTCCTTGTCTGCTACTTATGTGGTATAATATGAAGTGAGGGGAGCATCATTACCCTCATTTGAATTTTATGAAAAAGCCTTGCAATTTTCAATGTCAGTTTTGTGGGCTGTAACAAATAAATTTGTAAAATGTAGAATAAGCTGTTGAGACTGAATTAAATATCTAACAAATCAGCACTTTGTATAACAGATAAAATTTGTTTTTCCTCAAAATGTATCTAAACATTTAAGCAATTCAATGGATAAATCTATATTAAATATAATAGTATATAAGCCCAAATTTCACTAACTTAGAAATAAAATAGATGCTTTTATAAATGTTTTTCATAAATCAGTATATTTTTATAGTTTTATTTCTTTTTGTAATTAAATTTTTTTCATATAATACATTTTGATCATTATTTCTCTCCTCCAATTCTTCCCAGATCCTCCCCATTTCCCTACTCACCCAACATCATGTTCCTTTTCTATCTTTAATTAGTATTTTGCTATGTAAATTTAATGTTGAAGAATTCAAGAGGTGGAATTGTGTGTAGAATTTTTATAACTACTTCAGAAGTGAATATTTTCAGAAATTCTTATAGAACTGGTGAAGTGACCTGCAGGACCATTCATCATTGACATATTAAAGTTCCTGAGGCAACAGTTAATCTTGAACTATGAATATGAATTTTTTCATGAAGTAAATGAAGAGGAATGAGAAAACTATTGTTATAACAAAGCATTAAAATCAGAAAAAAATTAAGATATAGCTTTTTTAGTCATATATCTTCTCTAACTTCTGGGAAATGATGATTAACTGTGTTAAATATGCTCCTTTAACTTTTTCTATGTATTTTTGCATGCCTGTGGTTCCCATTTGGCTCATACTCCTCAATTCAAATATAGCTAAACACAGCATATTCATTTCCATTAATCGTTGAATCATAGCCAATTGCATTTTTGAATTAAGAAAAACAGATTTGATGTATGTCTCTTGGCAATGATACATCTTTGAAGCTTGTAAATGCTTATAGGCAATTTTATGTACATGTTGTTTTTCAGTCTTTCCTTCTGCCAAATAGACAAGATAGATGTTCATATGAAGCTCAGATTAAGTGATTTATCCAAAGACTTATTTGTTTTTATATAATGAATATTCTCAATAACTTAAACCTAGAGAATTATTTTCAAACCCAAATTTGGTGTTTTATTATTTTTTTGTGTGTATGTGTATGCTTTTGATTTATATACAATGTTTATGGTCCCATTAATATAAGAATGCCAAAAAGTTAAAAGAATACAAAACGATGTATTTTTAACACTGAATGCAGAACCTCAGCATCAATATTCACAGAAACAATTATAGGCATTTTTAAAAATATTAAGCTGAACAAATATTTCTTTCTGCTTAATGCACCATTACATTGTTATGTTGGGTTTAAATAATCACTTCACATTTTTAGTATTTTATTATTACGGTAAAGATATATATCAGCATAAGTACCTACAATTTTCAAATTGATATTGAAATTTATTTGATGGTATGTAAATACATGTAAAACATATGTAACTTACTACCACATACCTAATTGTTACTTTTTATTACTGATGTCAATTTACCTGGCTCAGGACATTGTAACAATTTATTTTTTTTGGGTGGTGGGAGACAAATAAGTTTATTATAAGCTACTTGATCAAATAATGGTGGAGGTTCTGTCTCTAAAGTTCCTTCCTGCCTTGGGGCTGACCCAGGGACTGGTTGTGGAGAAGACAAGTGATCTTAGACAAGTGGGCACCTTCTCACAGGCAGGGTTTTATGGTGAAATGATGCACCTCTGATCAAAATCACCTACTAAGGATCATGATGTTTCTCAGATCTTCAAATCTCAAGAAAAAAAGACCAGTATTTCCTCAGGACATTCTTGTCACTGATTAGTTTGCCTGAGTGCATGCAGTTACTGATGTATTAAACCCTGAACAGCAGGTTAGAAGGGGCAGATGCCCTGAGGCTCTCTTGCTGATCATCAAACTCATTGAAATGAAAGAAAATGGCTTCTTCCAATTATTGTGAAAGATAAGGGTCAGGTCAGCTTAAATAGAAATTGAGTTCACGATCTGTTCTCAGTACACTAGGAAAGGAGACGACACAACAATCAAAGGTCTATAGCAAAGAAAAACACAGACTGATGATTGTGGCTATTTTTGCTGCTCATAGGTAAGTGGTTTAGACGGTAATTACATATACAGTCAGTGTTGTAAATGAAACGAATGTTTTAAATCAACCTTTCATCAGTAAATTAAGAATGAGTGGTGACTAGAAAGTATCTTCGAAACACGAGTGTACTCCCTGAGGAACATATGCTGCCACTCATTTTCTTTTCTTTTCGGCACAGAGATTTGGTTTACCTCTTTACATATGCTTCTGACTTAGTTTTCCACTCAGAAGAAAATAAATATATAGAACAACCGATTTTTATAAGAAATGAACATTATTTAAAACATAAATATGAATACAAATGATGCCATAAATACATAGAATGGAAAACGGTTATGCATTGCTTTGGAAGGAACAAATTGGAAGTGCTTATAGTTATTGTTTTTGTGTAATCACCCATTTTTATGATACTCATCCATACTTATTATTGAGGACCATCACATTTTTTCAAGTCTGACAAGCTCAAGAATGACCTCATACAATTTAGCTGTTCTGTATTATGTGATATTTGATTTTCAAGTCAAGACAAATCTTGTTCTAGTCTGCATTACATATATTGTTATTTTCAGTCTTTCAAAGAAGATGTTGCTTAACACAGTGTGATTAATTTGAAAAGGCTGGAAATTGTGAATAACTTCATTTTAGATGTTCAAAATATACTTCATACCTATTTTAAACATAATAGAAACTGTAATTTTAACAATTACTTACATTCTATTATTATTACAACTATATCTGAAATACTTGCAATATATGAATATTTTAGTGTGCATGGGTGTATGGGTGTATGTATATGTGTGTGCAAACTGGATTGATCAATTTAACTGGGCAAAATCAAATGTATGTAAGAGTGCTACAGTAGGCAGAATTCTCAAATGCTTCCCTAGATTTCTAGCCCTTAGTGTATAAATATACAAAGAGTACTACAGTAAGCAGAATTTTCAAATGCTTCCCAAATTTCTGGCCCTTAGTGTATAAACATACATGAACTCGGTAGTTTTATGGAAATATTTTTAGATGTAATTAAAGCCTCTGATCTTTCTTACTAAGTATAAGTGACAAGTGGAAAGGATACCTCTCAGACGATGCATTTGTGAATTTGTCTCATTGTAGTAACGATTTAACTTTATAGATGTGCCTTAAATGTGAGTGATAAATGCATTAAAAAAATGAAAGCTAGGTAACTTTGAGATATAGGAAATATCTGTGAAGTTTATAGCAACTAGTTGAGAATTTAAATCTGTATCTACCGGTCATAAAAGAAGAAATCAGAGAATCAACAAGTGAAATAAACACAAAGTTTATACTGTACATTTAAAACTGGGGTAAAGATAATGGTTGTCTTCTAGGATCTGAGAGTGGCCTTGTTTGACAACCAGCAAGAAAAGGCAGATCTCATTTCTAATACCATTAAATTCTACCTTAATCTGAATAAATTTGAAAGGCTCACAGCACCAGAGCACACACTGATCTCAATCTTAGTGAAACCTTGATCAGAGAACTCAGCCAAGGCATCTTTGGAAACTGTGAGGGAATAAATGTGTGCTGCTTTAAGCTAATAATTTTGTGTTAATTTGCTATGTAACAATAGAAAACAAACAGACATAGTTTGTCTTTTCAATCTGTATTTGACAATCTAGACCCTCTCCAAAGAGCAGCAACTGTAATTACCCTCAAATTTTCAATAAAAAGAAAAGGTTTTAGTGTTTGGAAACTACCGCAATTCTCCCAAAGTGATTTACCCGCCTTAACTTCATTTGAGATAGACTATCATTTTGTAGCCTAGACTGGCTTCTGAATCATAGCAGTCCTCTTGCCTCAGCCTTCCACATATTGCAATTTAAAATGTTAGCACCCATGTCCAGTTTTTTTAAGTTTTAGATTTATTTATTTCATGTGTATGAATATTTTGTGCATGTACATATGCACATGTATATACGTGCACCTGGTACCTGTGGAGATCAGAAGATGGCATCAGAGCACCTAAAACTGGAGTAGTGGATGGTTGTGAGACCACGTGCAGCTATTGAGAACCGAACACAGGTTGTCTACAAGAACAATCATTTAGCAATCTTTCCAGCCATCATTATAAAATTTTAATCATCCCCTTTGCTGAATACAGTCTCTTTGTATGTTTCTGTACCAATGATTCATAACACTGTCTGCTTAGAAGTGGTCTCTATATCCCTTTAGTAGCTCCCAGTATAAATCTAATCCTTTAAGGTTTAACTCAAGTGCTGTGTTTCAAAATCCACTGTTGATTCCTACAGCTTATATGAATTATCACAACTTCAGAGATGCATCCTAAGTCTCTCATAAGTTTTTCAAGTTCTTCACTGTATACTATTTATAAACATTTGATTTTTTTAAGGAGGGGTCATCACTATAATGTGTATGCTATCCTGTATATTAACAGGAAATTTAGTATTGGGTGGATAGATAGATTGAATATAGATAGAAATAGGCATTAATGAGTTAGTAAGTACAGAGAGTTGAATTTTACTAACTTAATAATCTACTCACCTTCACCTCCTCCCTTGTCAACTTCTCTTTCTTTGATTAGTTTCTCACTCATCCCAGCCTTCTCATCTTCATCCTCATACTTTTCCAAACTTATTTTTCCTATTGCTGTTCTTTCTTTTCCAGACATCTATAAGGAGTAACTTGAAAACCCACTGAATGAGAAATTGTGTTATTATTTTAATGCTCTGATTTAGTTCAAGTGTTTTGTTGAATGGGAGATAAGTATGTGATTATTCAGTTGCTATCATATAATTCTGAAAGGACATTCAGAAATAAATCTTTATTTTATATATATATATGTGTGTGTGTGTGTGTGTGTGTGTGTGTAGTCTCCAGATATTTTTAGATTGTTTCATTTGCTTATTAAGCATCTACACAATGTAATCAAAAGTAAAAGTCTACTTTACCTGGTGGTGCAAGGTTGTAATTCTATCTACTTGGAAAATTGACACAAGACAACCATAAATTAATAGCTTGGTAAAGATGGGTATCAAGATGAGGTCAAGGCAAATCTGGACAACTTGGCAAGGTGTTGTCTCAAAATAAAATATAAAATCATTGTTGAACATAGCTCAGTAATAGTGTACTTTTCCCAGCATTTGCAGACTCTTAGACACCATCCCTCGTGCCCTCTCTCTCTTTCTTTTCTTTTTCTTTTCTCCACATCCTCTTTCTCTGTCTCACAAACACATGCACACTCTCTTGTTCTCTCCCTCAAACACAGACATAAGAATCAGCATTTTCACACACACATACACACACACACACACACACATAAGCACACAGACAAAAGAAAAATCAAACTCCTTAGAGACTATGACAAGAGAAGTTTCTTTGATTTTATATTATTTTTTATTTTTAGTAATTTTTATATTTACTGTAAAGAGTAATAGGTCTCATGGCATATTTTCCTTTATTTTTATTTTCATTCATATTTATAATCTACTGTGATTATATCCACACTTGTTACTTTCAGATATCCCCTTCCTTCCCCTTTGTGTTCCTTCCTTTACTCTAGTTCTCTGTTAGAGAAAGTGACTTCTTTTTCTCCAGCAAGTCTTAACAGTAATTTGCTCCTCAGGAAGGGGTGGGGCCTGATGAGCACCCTCTCCATTCATGATGAAATGTCAGAGGGCCAATCTTGCGTAGGTATCCAAAGCTGCTGTGCGTTCATGGTTGTAAAAGTAATGTCATATTTAGACGACAACATTTCATGTTACACTTCCCCATTCTTGGGCTCTTAAATTCTTTCTACCTGCTCCTTTGTATTGTTGTCTATGCCTTACAAGGTGGAGAGTGATATAGTTGAAGAATGAGAACTCATCAAGTAACTTATTCTTAGCCTTTTGACTAGATATGATAATTTGCATTAACTATCACCCTTTCTGTAGATGAGCTTTTCTACCCCAGGCTGTGAACTATATTATCCTGTGTATATAAACACAAATATTTAGAAGGTAGTCTGACATGTCCATTTAAGGAAGCAACGGTTGTTATGTTACCCACATGAGCTTATACCTTCTCCAGCCATAGCCTTTTGACCAGATTTATTGTACCAGGTGCATATTCCCTCCTGTGAAGTGGGCCTCAAATATGATTACAAAATTGCTGGTCATCCCCAAAATAGTTGTGTCACTATTGAACCAGTCAGTGGGTTTATCTTGCCTGTTGTTTTGGTATTGTAGCTCACATGATCTACAGCTTAGTGACACTGTGGACGAGTTTAATCTCCTCCTGCCCGCATAGCACCTTCCAATGCTATGAACTCTAGAGAGCAGGGCAGGAGTTTCTGGCTCAGTTCTGTTTTGACTTCTCTGTTTCCTGTAACATAAGTCCACAATGTCTATAGCAATAGAATCTTACTATCTAGTCGTGGTGGAAAAACTAAAGGTAACTGCAACAGCCTCTATTCTTTTGGAGGTTCCTGAGAACAATCAATTCAATGACTCATGGGTAGATGTCCTGTACTTGGTACCAAGGTTCTTGTTTATAAGCCTATGGCTTCTGAGGAGCAGTGCTATATGCACATTGGGAGTATCTCTGTTTCAAGTGCTCTTTGCTTTATTTTATTTTCGTTCAGTTGTGAAATAGTTTTCTTTTTAGTTTATAAAACATAGTAACTTTCTATGTGGCATTTTCATGTGTCCTTAGTTTTTGTTAACCACCTGAAGATTAACATTTGTAGTGACAAATATGTGCCTCCAGGGCATGGAGAAACAATTACAATGATACATTTATAGTGCCATAATTTTGTAAAATACATGGAAACACGGGGATGTGAATGAACTTGAATAATTCTATGAATACGTTATCAGGACAGTTACTGTTATCACAAAGTTAGCAAGAGTGAGGGTAAATTTATAGTGCCTGGGGCTTTGATGGATACTTTGTGAGTAATTCAAATGATAGTTTTTGATATTACTTACTATGGTATAGTTATTACATATAACTTAGTTATCACATATAACATATAACACATATAGGTCAACAATTGCTTCTAATACTAACGTATGGATCCCACTAAGTTGATAATATTTCAGTTAAATACATAGGAATACTTTATGCGGTTTTAAAGATAACCATTCCATCTAGTTGTGGCTTGTAGTGACAATATAGCCATAACTGTCCATGTAAACAGATGCTTCTCTAAGCAGAAATCTCCTCAACTTGTTCTCTTCCCTTACTCGGCTTCCTTTCAGCCACTTCCTGCCCCCTACACACACACACACACACACACACACACACACACACACACACACACACACACACACACGTATATATTTCCTCTATGCCCTTCTTTTTCCCTCCCTCTCTCAGTGAGATGCTAGGAATAGAATCCTTGTCCTTATACGTGCTATGCACATTTTACCACTGTGGTATCTTCTTAACCCCTGGTTTCTGTTTCCTGGCTATGTCTGTAAAGATGACAGTGATAAAGATGTTAAAAGCCACCAGGTAGTGAATGATTATTCTGTGTTATTTAAATTAAATGTTTATTTAACCATCCAAATACTCCTAAATGGCAAGGTAAGTGATAAATAAATATTTTTGAACTAATAAAGGTGCTGTAAATAAACCTCCTCTCCAAATTCTGAATAGACTTATACATACTAAAATTCAGAACATTTACAAAAGGAACTGGCAAAGAATTTCTGCTAGGAAAGGAGGTCGAGGTCTAGCAATACAATCTTTGGGAGACCACAAGTCAGCAGGCTTTCATAAAAATCCAATCCTTTGGCACTCAAAAAAAATACTCCAAAACACCAAGAAAAAGATATAACAAAAAAGAATTAGCTGACAATTGAGAACATAAATTTAAGGATAAAAGTTGAAACAACAAAAATAACAGAATAATGAAGAAAAATTCGTCACATACAAAGCCTGGAACTTCTGAAGGCCTGATTGAGCTAAGCTATGAAGCAGAAGTACAAAGCTAACAGTACTGTTAAGTAATATACAAATCAAGTTAGTCAACAAATGTTTACCAATTAATTATGCATGACTTTTTGTTTTAGTTGCAATGAGGGATTAAATAGTATATTATATATTTTCTGTGACTCTAAAAATGAGTTTTCTGCAACAGATGCTTTCACTTTGATAGATAAATAGCAAAAAATTTATTTGATAATTTCTTACAAATCTAACATTTGATCTAATACTGGAAATTCCTGTCAGATCTAACACTGGACATATAAAAAATGTAACAATGCATAATGTTGAGAAGATGGTATATTTACAATGTGAACTTGAAAACTAAAGACATTATTTCAATTATTCTTTGTTTTTTCTGCATATTGAAAGCCTAATGGGCAATATTCTATAGAAATTTTTATTGAAGAGTATATAGAACTTATGTGTCTTGGCAAGTTACTCAACTTGGCCTTTAAGAGAAAAGTCTAGAGGACTACAAATATTCAAATCTGAGAGACAGGGAAAGCAGTGGTGTCATTTAATTACTTAGGAATTTAGGATCTAGTAGTGATGATGGTACACTGAACCTGCAAGAATTTGCTGAATCATTTTTTTTGTAACAAAACGCAATGCTCAATGTCTACATAATTACTTTCACTTTGAACATCATTTTGACAATTGATCTACTATGTTTATTCATTCATTCATCCATCTTGTTGGATTTCAACAATTTGGTAGAATATATACCAAATACTAGAGCTTTACAGAGAAGGCAATAGAGATTTTCGTATGTACAGAGCTTATAGATTAAAGTATATGGAGAAGAGGAATACCAAGATGTAATTAACTATGATTTTGATAAGAGTGAAGAGAATATGGACATATGAAGCACTTAAAAATGTGATTTAATGTGAAAATGGTTGCAATAGTAAAGGTAACTTGTACTCACAGTTACTAAGGATATCTGGATATCTTGTTGTTTTTTGTTTGTTTGTTTGTTTGTTTTGTTTGTTTGTTTTTCGAGACAGGGTTTCTCTGTGTAGCTTTGCGCCTTCCCTGGATCTTGCTCTGTAAACCAGGCTGGCCTCGAACTCACAGAGATCTGCCTGGCTCTGTCTCCCGTGTGCTGGGATTAAAGGCATGCGCCACCACCACCTGGCTTATATCTGGATGTTTGATGAGACATCTGGTTCATTTTTTTTTTTTTTTTACAACATCCCAAATCTCTGTAGTTATATAGCAAGATTTTACATATACTGAGAGTCTTACCTGGGAAATGGGGAAGTAAATCTGTAAAGCAAAGTACATGGTGCCTAACAACATAGCTCCTTTCCCTTAAAATAGCTCTTGTGATTATATTCAGTAACATAATTTAGAAAAATTAGCATACTTCTGGAAGTAGGCTTTTAGCACAGCACGTCCTCGGAACCAGTTAAACCACCTAATTTAACTCAGTATTCCTTCTGCTTGGCTTTTCATCTTCATCACCACTGTGATGGAAACCTTTTCAAAAGTCTTATTATGGGAAAGCCATAAATCTATATGAATTGTCAAAATCCTCATACTCTGCTTAATAGTTTTCTCAATCACAATAGCATGATGAATATACAGCATAGATTCCCCAAGACTCAAGTGAATTTCTTTCCCTACTGCTTTACAAATACATTATGATTTGTCAGGCAATGTGTCCTAGTTATTTTTTAATTCAGAAAGGAAAGCCTCAAGTCAAAGAGATGTGCATATGTGTAACTTAATTTATAATGTAGACCTTTCTAAATTTGCCGCATGTAATTTAAATACAATAAAAAACTACTTAATCTGTGAAAATAATAGGATAAATGGAACTCATTCAAAGACTTTCTCTTTGCCCTTTTAATAGGGAAGATCTCATTCTGTTGGCAGACTGACCTTGAACTCATGATCCTGCTGCCTCAAGCTGTCTAGAGAGCTAGTATTACAGATGCAATTCAGCTATGTGTTTTCTTTTAAATGTATCCTAGTAGTTACATATTTTTTCATGTATCCATTATATTGCCAAGCTCTTTGGTTTAGAAAGTTACATATCTTTTTCTTTTATCTATAAGAGTACTGCATGCCAATGTATGATACCCTTGAGCATTGATCAGTTGGAATAAATTTGCACAGTGATAAACACCTGTATTCATTACCCATAAATTTTCAGAATAGCTAATTTATTTAAAGAAAATAAATGGCAAAGTCTATTACTATCTGTAAAAGACAGGGAGTCAGATATTTCTTGCCATTCCCTTATTGTTACACAGATCTTCAGAGTCAGTTTCAGATTCTTTTTGGTTACAGCCCCATAAAGAGCAATTGTGCCATTTGAACAGTCATTATCCAATTCTGGGTACATAATTTGTTTTAGCAATGACAAACATATTCTTTTGGAAATTAAAGGGATAACTTCAGTGAAAAAATATGAAATATGTTTACATTTTGTGTCAATATGTATGTGTGTTAATGAATGATTAAATACTCAAATCAGGATTTATACACTTTTTTATAGAGAAAATCTAGGGGTTTATTTACTTATGTTGTTTTTTTAAATTTTATTTTATCTTATTTTACAATATAATTTAATTCTACATATCAACCACGGATTCCCTTGTTCTCCCCGCTCCCGCCTCCCACCCCTTCCCCCCAGCCCACCCCCATTCCCATCTCCTCCAAGGCAAAGACTCCCCTGATAATTGAGATCAACCTGGTAGACTCAGTCCAGGCAGGTCCAGTCCCCTCCTCCCAGGCTGAGCCAAGCGTCCCTGAATAAGCCCCAGGTTTCAAACAGCCAGCTCATGCACTGAGCACAGGACCCGGCCCCACTGCCTCCCAAACAGATCAAGCCAATCAACTGTCTCGCCCATTCAGAGGGCCTATTCTGCCTATTCTGCCTCCCAAACAGATCAAGGCAATCATCTGTCTCACCTATTGAGAGGGTCTGATCCAGTTGGGGGCCCCTCAGACATGGTTTCTCAGGGTGTATACCTGTTCCTTCTAAGGCAAAGCCTAATAATAAATTTCTGTGTCTCTGAGATGGAAAAGAATGTAGAAAAAAAGCCTTATGCTTCTTTGCATCTTTTCAGTAGTGACTTCAAGAAGTAGGCAAATTCAGTGTCAAATTGGTCCTAGGATGGGAGATCAGCCTTGTTCTCACCCTGGTAAATGACAATGTTTAGAAAGTTACATATGGGGTTTGGGGATTTAGCTCAGTGGTAGAGCGCTTGCCTAGCAAGCCCAAGGCCCTGGTTTCGGTCCTCAGCTCTGACAAAAAAAAAAAAAAAAAAAAAAAAAGAAGAAGAAGAAGAAAGTTACATATGATCCCTGTGCCCTCCTTCTGTAAGGCAAGTGACTATTTCTGTGAGACAGGAGGGTGACCTATTACTGGGGTTGGGGTTGGAGAGATAGCTTAGTCTGTAAAGCTCGTGACATGCAAGTACAGGATCCTAGTTTGATCCCCAAAATACATATAAAAAAGTAGGACATGGTGGCATGTATCAGGGAGCTAGTCTAGCCTACTTGGCAAGCCGCAGGCCAGTGAGAGACCTTGTCTCAAAAATCAAGATGGTATATCCTGAGGAATGACTCCAGGGTTGTCAGAACACATATACAAAACTAAATTATCCATTGGAATATACAGTGCATATTTTCTGAAAATTAATCTTAAACTATGATTCCAGTCTCCTCTGCTACACTCATTCACGGGGAGAAGAACATAGTCCAGTAAGTGGCAGAGCCCTTTGGAATGAACACTGTTGTTGTTCTGTTTCCCAAAGTTTCTCTTTGTTTTCTATTGAAATGAATGTTTTCATGCCCTCACTCACCTCATATGGTTAGCTGCTTTCTAAGTACTCAGTGTTTTTTCTAGAGATTTCAAGTCTCTTCTTGGTGGTCATCTTCCATCTTCTGCACTTTCTACTTCCTTTTCTCTCTGACAGTCTACCTATTCAGAGAAAGAACAAGTCTAATCTGTCAGGTAGATAGGTGAACAGTCAGTCACAGAGCTGATATTGCTTTGTATCTGGTACGGTGATAATATTGGCAGGCCTGATGATTTGCAGTGGAAAAATTTTCCCCTTTGTACACATCCAACCCAGGATTTCTTGTCACTTTTTGTTTGTTTGTTTGTGTGCATGTGTGTGTGTGTGTGTGTGTGTGTATGTGTGTGTGTGTGTGTATGTTTTGTTGTTGTTGTTGGTGGTGGTTTTCACCCTACTATTTCTGACTAGAGTAACATGAAATCTTAAAGTACTTTTAATTTGCATTTCCCTGATGTTAAATATTCAATTAAGAATGTTAAATATTGAAAAAGTTTCCCAGCCATATTTATTTTATCTTTTGAGGACTCTTTGTTTAGTTTCATGCTCCATTTTTCAATAAGGTTCTTTATTTCCTTAATGTTTATGTGTGTTTGTGTGTGTGTGTGTGTGTGTGTGTGTGTGTGTGTGTGTGTGTTGAAAATAAATTTCTTTTCATACAAAATATCCAGATCATGGTTATCCCTCCCCACAAATCTCCCAGATCCTCCCCACCTCACCAGACCCACTCAACTCCATGCCATTTCTTTCTTTATGTCTCTTTAGAAATAGGCAAATAAAAGCAACAACAAAAAACAATGAAAACTAAAAATACAAAAAAGCACAAGAGACATACACAATCCCACAAAACACAAAAATGGAAACCATAATATACACACAAAAGGCCAATAACACATGTTTTTTTAAAATTTACTCACAGTCAAAAGAATAGCTACTAAAGATTTTTTTTCACCTTGTGCAGGCTTCCATCTCACTTGACTAACAGTGTTCATTTCTATACAGAAACTTTTAAGTACTGCATTGAATAGGAATGGAAAGAATGAACATACTTCTCTTGTTCTTGATTTTAGTGGAAATACATTGAGTTTCTCTCCATTTAGAATGATATTGACTGTGGGCTTGTCAATTTGCCTTTTTATGTAGAAATGTATCTACCATATGACTAGATTTCCAGCATTTTTATCTTGAAGGGCTGTTGGATTGCATCAAAGAACATTTCTGGGCTTCACAGTGCAGTGTGCATAATTTTAGGTCTCTCACTCATAGTATCTTGCTATTATATATTGTGAGATCTAGAATGAGACCATGACAAAACCACACATTGATTTTCAAATCTGCTTTCTCTCTGAGCCAAACTTGAGTGGTATCTAACTAGTACTGCTAACTTACATGATGACTGGCTCATATTGCTAAAATTATGTTGAGTGAGATAAAATTTTGGAGTTTAAGCATTGATAAAATATTCCAGTTAATTTTGATAAGTCATAGTGTGAGCTATTCTAGTAACCAATACTAGTTTCACTTGTTTTCCTAGAATGTTTCACAACCTACTCATTATATTGAAGAATTTTTTTTGGGGGGGACGTGACACTAACAACAAAACCATATAGTACTTCTTTTTGAATACTAAACTTTCATTCCTGACAGTCTGTTAGATAAAGAAAAATATCCAGTGAAAGAAAATGCTTGAAGACTTAACATGGTGGCTCTTACGTGTAACCCAGATGAGACTGGAAGGCTGAAGCAGGATCCTCACTAGCTCAAGGCATGTATGGACAACACAGTGAGTTTCAAGTCAGCCTGGGCAACAGAGTGAGGCCATACCTCAATCAATCAAACTAATCAGTTACTAAACGAACAAAAGACAATCCTTGAAAGTAAAAGATGCACAAATAAGAGTACTTTCTTTGTGAGTTTCAGATGGCAGCACTCCTGGAAAAATAGAGTTAAGGAGGAATTTTCTGCTGTGACATTTAAAGTTGCTTCAATCTAGACCAATTTCTAATTTTTCTGAGAATGCTTTTTTTAAATTCTGCAAAATGGAGCTAAGTTTGATAATTAATTGATATGATTTTTAAAACAAAGTAAGATAATGGCTGACAAGATGGCTCAGTGAATAAAAACACTCACTGCTAGCTAAGTCTAATGACCTGAGTTCAATCCTCCCTCGGCTTCCATACTCCATTCAGTAGAAGCCAGTAGCACCACACACCAAAGACAACCATAAATATCTCCAGATTGCAGAATGTGCCTTTACTCAAGCCCTTGCCTTGCAACATTGCTTTAGTAAGGAAATGAGAAGGACTTTGCTTTGTAACAAGAGATAGGGACATAAACCTCTAAGTGTTGCTTAAGGCTTCGAAGAAATCTGTATCAGTTCTGCATTTTGTTCACTGAGTCTGGCCTTTCTATGCCTTATATGCTTAGGTTTCACTGAAGGGACATCAGAGTCAAAAGTAGGAGTCAGTAGGAAGGTGTTTTCCATATCAGGAAAGGGAAACACCCAGAACTTGTTTAGAAACTTTGAGAAGATTCCTTACAGATAACTGCAAAACGTGTGTTCTCAAGACTAGAAAGAAGCTTTTGAGCCTAGGAAAAAGGTAGGACAAGAGGGTTGCAATGCTCAACACTATGCTTCATTTTCTTGGTAGAACTCTGGAAGCAGCCAGATTCTAGGAAAAATGCTTTAAATGCCTGAGATCGTTTTCAGTACTTTAAAATAAAGGGGAATGGTGTATGATTCGGTGTGCCTCAGAAGAAGCAAAAAGAGTTCATTTGAGAGAGAGAGAGAGAGAGAGAGAGAGAGAGAGAGAGAGAGAGAGAGAGAGAGAGAGAGAGAGCGAGCATGAGTATGTGTACAAGGATCACCTTTATTGTGGTTGAGAGACACTATGTTGATAGGCACAAAGAATGCCAGAAAAATTATTAATAAGTCCCATTCTCAAATAAACACAGAAACTTTGACTTTAAACCACAGAGATGTAGCAGATATTTCTGAATTGGCTTCTGCTACCTTACGGAAATGGTACTTAAAAGTAAAATTGTAGAAAATAATGAACGTGACATTTCTTGTTCCCCTGAGTAGGTGAACTGATATATCAATTGGTATGTGTAAAATGGAAAGTAATTGTTGTGCCAGAGGATCCAGACATGAAAGCATAATTTGATTTGTCAGTTAAACTAAGACTTATGTAGGTCCTACTAGGTAGCAAGCCCTATGCAAGGCACCAAAATGAAGACAGAACTTCTGCCTCTACAGGGTCCACAGGCAAGTATACATATAATGGACAATACTTCTTGATATTAAGCTCTGTTATAGAGTATGTTTAAAGTGTTGTAGGAATCCAGAACTAGGACACTTGAGCAACATCAATGAAAGCAATAGAAGAGTATTCTGGTTTCCTAAGTTGAAGATTATACAATATACATAGACTTCAGCATGCCTCTAAGCTTTGAAGCAGCCACTATTTGCTAAACAAACTTCAAAGGCCAAATGTTATTGCATTTGAAAAGCACTAGAGACCTAGGCTTGTAATTTACACAGACTTAACACTTGAATTCCATTGTATCTGTGCAAATATTTTAAGTGCATTAGCACAAAGTTCAAATGCTGACTCTGGTTTATAGGGGCCTTGTTTTTTGAAACTGGTAAAACACAACTTTAGAAACGTTTATTTCAATAGCTCCACACAAGTCCTCAGCATGCATAGAAGAGTTGGCTGAAGTTTGGTGGCTTCAGAGCTCCAGATTTCAGCTTTTCTCATACAGATGGCAAATCCGGAGGGGATATTGATAGTCATAAGGGATGATGCTAGACACAGTCACTATCTGGCAGGAATAGCTGACAGAAAATGAGGTGATTATAAGTCCTTTCGTAGGCTGCACGGTTTGCACTGAATCATCACAGCTCTGTTTTCTTCTTTAAAGCAGCCCTCTGTAAACCCTTATGTTGTGAGGCTAATTAAATTTCTGCAGGGTATGATGCATAATAAGCACTAGGTGCTATGCACCTGGAATTTATTATTCATCTTCCAAGACCATGCATACTCACTGGCCTTTGACAATTAGTAATAGGTTAATCATTTTGAGAGTAATTGGCAGCTATATTAATAACCCCCTTTCTGAGCTTTCTAGAACATGATGACTAGCTCCTATGAATGGTTTAATGATACCTAGATTGTTTACTCCTGATTGGTGCTGATATGCTAGAGCATTCATTTGATGCTTACAATGAGAATAGGGAATTTTATATTCACATACTTTATATAGTGGCCTTACAAATACATGCTCTATAAAACATTTCCAATTTGAGAAGAATTTAATGAATCTTTTCTCTAATTATAGGTAGGATTCATGTTTCTTTTTTGTCTGTGGGACTATTTAAGCGTGGCTACTATCTAAGGAAACCAAATGGTTTTTCATTATATCTTCTGTGTATTTTACTTTGTAACTATGAATGCTTTATGTGATATGTTTAATATATCAAGGCTATATTAGCTTCTCAATGTCTTTATAACCATTTCCCCTAGAACATTAATGCTTACTTTTAAACTAATAGTTCTTAACTATGGGATAATTTGCTATCTAGGGAATATTTAACAACATTTGGTTGAATAATTGATTGTCATAAGGACAGATAACAGTGGATTTTCTTGGCATTCCTGTAGAATCCAGAACGATTCAAAGGATAAAGGACAATGTTGCACACCAAATAATTATCCTTCCACAAACATGAATCATGTAAAGATAGAAAAACCTCAATTTTAAGCTGTCGTAACACTCAAAATAGTTTTAGTTTTTCAAAATTTCATGTATGTGTTCACCTGTTCAGAATGAGGCATTTGTGTTGAGATATCTATTCTCTAGCTAGTAAATGCCTGGTATGGAATTTGGAACCTTGAGATGAATCTGCCAAAAATATCATTGGTGTTTAAGAGACAGAAATACCCAGTATCAAAAGTACTCATTTTTAGCAACATAAACCGCTACAAGGAGATGATCTTTAACCTGTTAGGAAACTAATAGCTAAAGAACAGTCTTTCCTAATTAGCTTTTAGTTTGTGATTCAACAAATGATAAATTAAAAAGTAATACTCAGGTTAAAAGATCTCATTTAGGTTTTCAAGAAAATGGTTTGTTGTAAGTCTATCACCATAAATAGTGATTCCAGAAGAAAATTACAGTTATAGGATTTTGATTTTTAATTTTTCTTTCCAAAAAATGTGAAATGAGAATATATACACATATAGTTACATGCTACTTGGCATTTGCTCTACATAGAATAATTTCCAGTTATCTTTAAGAACATTTAATAAACCTGGCATCATGATAACATCTTCATTTTAAGAAGTTTTTTAAGAAAAAATTTTATTCATTTTACATACCAAAGATCCCCCTCCTCCCACCCACCTCAAGCCTCCCCTCCCAGTTTTTTCACACAGGTAATATTTTCTTATATTTCCAAATTACAGAGACTATATTCCCTCGACAAATCATGCAGAGAAATATTTGAAACAGTGTCAGGTAGCCTAGGAAGATGTCAACCTGCTTATACAATCAATGCTGGCCTTCAACTTCTACCCTTTTTGCCTCTAGCTCCCAAATACTGAGATTACTGGAATATGCCACAATGTTCTGGTAACATATAGTCATGTTGAAATGGCATATTAAATGTTTTTTCCTTCAACTATTTGGACCTGACTGTCATTCAGTAAAATATGTAAGCAGAAGTCTGCCTGTGAAGAGAATCAATGAGTAAAAACACTTTAACTTTTCACATTAATGAGAGCCAAAAGACAAAAGCAAAACAGATACAAATAGTCAATGAATATTTAGTGAAGAAAATCATGTACTTGAAATTCAGAGTACAAGATGGGTATCTGAGAAAAGTTGGAGGGATAATGGATATAATCAAAAAACCTTCTCTCTCTCTCTCTCTCTCTCTCTCTCTCTCTCTCTCTCTCTCTCTCTCTCTCTCTCTCTCAGAGAGATCAAAACATTAAAAAAATATTATATTTAAGGGACTAGAGAATGAACCTTGCTATTTAGTTCTTATTTTTCTTTAACATCTGTCTTTCTAGTGGCAAATTAACCATGGCTTATAAATATGTTAAATATTAAATAACATTTTAACAAAAGAAATAGTAGCAGCCTTTTACAAGCTAAATTTTAGCAAACAATAGGATGATCATTTTTCTGTCTCCCTCCTAGCTTCTTCCTTTCTATTTCCTTTTACTCTAGTTAAACATCTAGAATTCAGTTTCCTCTTTGTTTCTTCTGAATTACTAATCATTCTTTACCTAATGCTCTCCGACTTCAGTTGTCATTACTCATCTGCAGCTACATTTTGCAAGATTTTTAATTATCAAATTATCAAATTAAATCTAATTATCAAATTCAATATCTCCTTCATGAGGTCTTTCAGATCTCAAAACAGGTCACATTTTCTTAGAAAAGACTTTTCTGACCATCTGAACAATATTTTAAGATAGACTCACACATACTACCATGTTTTCTTGATAGCCATTACTACAGGTTTAGGGCATTAGATTTATTTTCTGTATGTTCACATTAGAATATGAAAACTATGAGTAAAGGGACTAGCATTTGCTCTTCCTATGGATCCACCTTCTAAACTATACCTAGCATTTGTAATTTAAGTGTCCAATAAGTCACTGTTCACAACTGGCACTTATTTGTTTTCCTGTTGCAAGACCTCTCTGAAGCATGCATATGCACACATACTCTACATATGCTCCAACAAAATCCAAATACACTTCAAAAGTACTGTTCCAATGACTCATGCTTTCATGATAGAAATTTTAGAAGATATGTTGGCAGCATTGTCATTTTCTTTGAGGAAAAACGGTGTTCTTTTTTATTCATGGCTTCTAAGAATCCCCTTGTGTTTGAAAATATTTTGCATCTAGATTTCTCTTTCAAAGCATCACATTTTGTAAATATAAATAGAAACTTATGCTATACAGATGAAAGTGACATTTTTCCAGTTCAAACAGTGAATCACTGGGTGATCTGGGAATGGAAACCCTCAGTTTATACTCTTAGACTTCATAAACATTTCTAAAATGGTTTTTCTCTCCTAAAATGATACCCATATAAAGGAGTTCTTCTGCTTCAATTTTTCTCTGATTGCTCTTTTTTTTTTTTTAAATTTTTATTTTGCAATACAATTCAGTTCTACGTATCAGCCACAGATTCCCTTGTTCTCCCCCCTCACCTTCCCCCCAGCCACCCCCCATTCCAATCTCCTCCAGGGCAAAGCCTTCCCCACAGACTGAGATCAACCTGGTGGACTCAGTCCAGGTAGGTCCAGTCCCCTCCTCCCATGCCGAGCCAAGGGACCCTGCATAGGCCCCAGGTTTCAAACAGCCAACTCATGCAATGAGCACAGGACCCGGTCCCACTGCCTGGATGCCTCCCAAACAGATCAGGCCAATCAACTGTCTCACCCACTCAGAGGGCCTGATCCAGTTGGTGACCCCTCAGCCATTGGTTCATATTTCATGTGTTTCCATTTGTTTGGCTATTTGTCTCTGTGCTTTATCCGACCTTGGTCTCAACAATTCTCTCTCATATAAACCCTCCTCATTCTCGCTAATTGGACTCCCAGAGATCCACCTGGGGCCTAGTCATGGATCTCTGCATCCAGATCCCTCAGTAGTTGGATGAGGTTTCTAGCACGACAATTAGGGTGTTTGGCCATCCCATCACCAGAGTAGGTCAGTTCGGACTGTCTCTCGACCATTGCCAGCAGTCTGTTGTGGGGGTATCTTTGTGGATTTCTGTGGGCCTCTCTAGCACTTTGTTTCTTCCTATTCTCATGTGGTCTTCATTTACCATGGTCTCCTATTCCTTGTTCTCCCTCTCTGTTGTTGATCCAGCTGGGATCTCCCACTCACCCAAGCTCTCTTTCCCTCGACCCTCGCCCTTCACTACCCCCACTCATGTCCAGGCTGTTCATGTAGATCTCATTCCATTTCTCTGTCGTTGGGTGATCCCTGTGTCTTTCTTGGGGTCCTGTTTTCCAGGTAGCCTGCCTGGTGATGTGAGTAGCAGTCCAGTCATCCTTGTTCCACATCTAGTATCCTGTTATGAGTGAGTACATACCATGTTTGTCTTTCTGAGTCTGGGATACCTCACTCAGGATGATTTTTTCTAGATCCATCCATTTGTCTGCAAACCTCATGATGTCATTGTTTTTCTCTGCTGAGTAGTATTCCATTGTGTATATGTACCACATTTTGTTTATCCATTCTTCAGTTGAAGGGCATCTAGGTTGTTTCCATGTTCTGGCTATTACAAACAACGCTGATATGAACATAGCTGAACAAGTGCTCTTGTGGTGTGGTTGAGCATTCCTTGGGTATATGCCCAAGAGTGGTATAGCTGGATCTTGGGGGAGATGGATTCTCAATTTTCTAAGAAATCGCCATATTGATTTCCAAAGTGGTTGTACAAGCTTGCATTCCCACCAGCAGTGGAGGAGAGTTCCCCTAGCTCCACATCCTCTCCAGCATAAGGTGTCTTCAGTGTTTTTGATCTTAGCCATTCTGACAGGCGTAAGGTGGTATCTTAGAGTTGTTTTGATTTGCATTTCCCTGATGATTGCTCTTGTTCTAGGTTAACAAGTCATTTTAATTTCACCTTTAAGAGTCATATTTGAAAAATATACATGTTCTGAAGTTTATTATGCTATTGCTCATTTTGTTCAATATATAATTTTGAGAATAAATCTATGTTCTTGAAATTTATTGGTCTTATAGCAGTTGGTTCATGAATGGGCTTTATTGTGTAAATGGGTGATGGTGAGTCTCAGTTTAATTCACAAGCTGACCAGAATAAGAGCTATCACCCGCTTCTCAGCTTTATACACACAGCAGTTATAAAAAGTTTCATGATTAGAGCAAATATGCACAAAAGGGTGATTTTAATTAGAAATATGGATTTGGGAATGCTACAGACTATTTATTACTCAGTACAAGATGTGCTATCAACCTGGAATGTAGAATCTATAGACAAAATTGTTCAGCTCTGTACACAATGATCAGCTATCCTCAGATAATTTGGGAAAAAAACTTCCTTAGTTTTATCTGAATCTTCTTATGTGTTTTGAGAAGTCATCTGTATATTTGGTTTAGACTGTTCTCCAACTTATGAAGTCTATAGACATTCCTTCCTCAGCCTATTAAATGGTTGGAATCATAGGCCTGAGATGTCTTTCTCATCACCATTTTGTATTTAGAAATTTAGAAAATAGTTGGATTGAATCATAACCTATGTGCCTTTTCTGATTTTATTTCATTACAGTGTGTTTTTGAAATTTAAACATTTATTTTTACTACACTATAATGTCTAATTTTATGAATATATCAAATCTCTATGTTGGGTATTTTTAAAAATTGTTTGACAATCATTTCTTGTTTCTATTGACAGAATAGGTCGTTATTTCAGCTTATCTCAAGAAAAGTATCTAATTAGGGCATAGGATTTTAGGTTGGCAATTCTACTACTTGCTCACTTGTAGAAAAGCCAGCTTTCAATCTAATTTCTACACATGAATTATTTCCTCTGTATCTCTTTAATGTCCTTTGTATAAGCTTCACATTCTGCTTTTTCACTGTGGTATGTCTTGGTGCATGCTTCTCTTAATTCATTCCATTCAAGACTTGGTGTCTTGTTATTTGATGTTTGGTGTCTTCAAAAACTGTGAAAAACATATGTCACTATCTCTTTGACTTTTTTCTTGACTCTTATCATCTCTTGTGATTTCAGTTATGTGCATCACCAGTTTTCTTATCCAACATATTATGTTTTCAATTTCTTTTTTATTAGTTACCATTTTGTATAATTTCTTCATTCTTTCTTTCTATTTTAAGTAACTGTATGGTATTTTAATGAACTAAAAATTTCAATTTAGAAGTAACATAAATCAATACCAGCATTTTCTAACATAATATTTAACCTTGCAGGAAAGTTTGAAAATGCCCCACTCCTGAATAATGGATTATTTTCATTTTCCAAATGTTACTTTATCAATATTAGTTGGTGATCTGTTTAAGTGGCAACATTTTAAAGGATGCTAGGTCATAATATGCATTTTCTGGTGTTATATATTTTTACTGGAAGTTCTGCTGCAATAGCATTATGAGTAACACACAGAAGTAGTTGGAGGTACCTTGTCATACTTATTTCAATTAAACTATGAATAATGGAAAGTAATGGTATGTAGAAAATCTTTAAAAAAAAACAATCATCCCAAATTTTGCACTGAATGCCAAGGACATTTTGCAAATGAACTTATGATATGATTTAGACACTAATGAAAGACTAAATTGGACTGGAACTGAAAAGGATATTTCTTTGGAATACAAAATTTGCATACATAGTTTTATTGTGTAGAACTGTGTTTATGTTGATAAATGAGAATAGTCTTACGATGTTAAAAAATTTTGAAATTTCATAAATCATGTTAGGATAATGATATGGGGCTGGAGAGATAGCTCAGTAGTTAAGAGCACTTACTACTCTCACAGAAGACCCTGATTCAGATCCAAGCACTCAGGGTTGCAATGCACACCTGTCTGTAACCTCTAGTTACACAAGATCTGATGCCCACTTCTTCCAACCATCTTGGGCATCAAATACAAATGTTGTTCACATGCATACAATGCAGGTAAGCACCCATATACCTAAAATAAAAATAATAAAAAAAAACTTTGATGTGCTATAATTGTCACATTATGTTCCACAATATTCCTATGTCAAAGCTACTGAGTTTTGTTATTGTATGTTTTTTAATGAAATGAAAGTTCAAATTACAATAGCATTTAATTAAAAAGCATTTTTACTAATTGTGATTATGACCTAATAAGTCTCTGCCATTAACTAATGGCATGACTAAAATCTTATTTTAAAAATTCAATTCCTTGTAAGTAAAGTATATATGATAGTATGTAAATAAATAGGGATTTAGGAAAAATTAAATTTGATCACTGTAGCACATCTATGACAATGTCTGACATTATATTTTGAAAATATATTATGCTCCAGACATTATACTGGATATATTTGATGCTGAGATATAGAGAACAAGTTACTCTTAGCACACAATAGGAAAGGCCATTTTTACCTATTATTTGATGATTTTTGGCAGTTATTCCATTTGAAATTTAAATTTACACTGTTTAATCAACAGAAATTTGTCATGTATTTTTAAATTTTTGCTGCTTTCTTGTTAGTGTTTTTTTTTTTTTTTTTTTTTTAAATTTTTATTTTGCAATACAATTCAGTTCTACATATCAGCCACAGATTCCCTTGTTCTCCCCCCTCCCGCCCCCCTCACCTTCCCCCCAGCCCGCCCCCCATTCCAATCTCCTCCAGGGCAAAGCCTTCCCCACAGACTGAGATCAACCTGGTGGACTCAGTCCAGGTAGGTCCAGTCCCCTCCTCCCATGCTGAGCCAAGGGACCCTGCATAGGCCCCAGGTTTCAAACAGCCAACTCATGCAATGAGCACAGGACCCGGTCCCACTGCCTGGATGCCTCCCAAACAGATCAGGCCAATCAACTGTCTCACCCACTCAGAGGGCCTGATCCAGTTGGTGACCCCTCAGCCATTGGTTCATATTTCATGTGTTTCCGTTTGTTTGGCTATTTGTCTCTGTGCTTTATCCGACCTTGGTCTCAACAATTCTCTCTCATATAAACCCTCCTCATTCTCGCTAATTGGACTCCCAGAGATCCACCTGGGGCCTAGTCATGGATCTCTGCCTCCAGGGCCATCAGTAGTTGGATGAGGTTTCTAGCACGACAATTAGGGTGTTTGGCCATCCCATCACCAGAGTAGGTCAGTTCGGATTGTCGCTCGACCATTGCCAGCAGTCTGTTGTGGGGGTATCTTTGTGGATTTCTGTGGGCCTCTCTAGCACTTTGTTTCTTCCTATTCTCATGTGGTCTTCATTTACCATGGTCTCCTATTCCTTGTTCTCCCTCTCTGTTTTTGATCCAGCTGGGATCTCCCACTCACCCAAGCTCTCTTTCCCTCGACCCTCGCCCTTCACTACCCCCACTCCTGTCCAGGCTGTTCATGTAGATCTCATTCCATTTCTCTGTCGTTGGGCGATCCCTGTGTCTTTCTTGGGGTCCTGTTTTCCAGGTATCCTGTTATGAGTGAGTACATACCATGTTTGTCTTTCTGAGTCTGGGATACCTCACTCAGGATGATTTTTTCTAGATCCATCCATTTGTCTGCAAACCTCATGATGTCATTGTTTTTCTCTGCTGAGTAGTATTCCATTGTGTATATGTACCACATTTTGTTTATCCATTCTTCAGTTGAAGGGCATCTAGGTTGTTTCCATGTTCTGGCTATTACAAACAACGCTGATATGAACATAGCTGAACAAGTGCTCTTGTGGTGTGGTTGAGCATTCCTTGGGTATATGCCCAAGAGTGGTATAGCTGGATCTTGGGGGAGATGGATTCCCAATTTTCTAAGAAATCGCCATATTGATTTCCAAAGTGGTTGTACAAGCTTGCATTCCCACCAGCAGTGGAGGAGAGTTCCCCTAGCTCCACATCCTCTCCAGCATAAGGTGTCTTCAGTGTTTTTGATCTTAGCCATTCTGACAGGCGTAAGGTGGTATCTCAGAGTTGTTTTGATTTGCATTTCCCTGATGATTAGGGATGTTGAGCAATTCCTTAAATGTCTTTCAGCCATTTGAGTTTCCTCTGTTGAGAATTCTCTGTTTAGTTCTATAGCCCATTTCTTAATTGGACTGTTGGGCATTTTGATGTCTAATTTCTTGAGTTCCTTATATATTCTGGATATCAGTCCTCTGTCAGATGTGGGATTGGTGAAGATCTTTTCCCATTCTGTAGGCTGTCGCTTTGCTTTGTTGACCGTTTCCTTTGCCCTACAAAAGCTTCTCAGTTTCAAGAGGTCCCACTGATTGATTGTTTCTCTCAGTGTCTGTGCTACTGGTGTTCTATTTAGAAAGTGGTCTCCTATGCCAATGTGTTCAAGACTACTTCCTACTTTCTCTTCTAGCAGGTTCAGAGTAGCTGGATTTATTTTGAGGTCCTTGATCCACTTGGACTTAAGTTTTGTGCACGGTGATAGATATGGATCTATTTGCAGCCTTCTACATGTTGATATCCAGTTTTGCCAGCACCATTTGTTGAAGATGCTTTCTTTTTTCCATTGTGCACTTTTGGCTTCTTTGTCAAAAATTATTTGTTCATAGGTGTGCGGATTAATATCAGGGTCTTCAATTCGATTCCATTGGTCCACATGTCGGTTTTTATGCCAGTACCAAGCTGTTTTTATTACTGTAGCTCTATAGTAGAGCTTGAAGTCAGGGATCGTGATGCCTCCAGAGGTTGTTTTATTGTACAGGATTCTTTTGGCTATCCTGGGTTTTTTGTTTTTCCATATGAAGTTGAGTATTATTCTTTCCAGGTCTGTGAAGAATTGTGTTGGTATTTTGATGGGGATTGCATTGAATCTGTAGATTGCTTTTGGTAAGATTGCCATTTTTACTATGTTAGTTCTGCCTATCCATGAGCATGGGAGATCTTTCCATTTTCTGACATCTTCTTCAATTTCTTTTTTCAGGGACTTAAAGTTCTTGTCATATAGGTCCTTCACTTGCTTGGTTAGTATTACCCCAAGGTATTTTATGTCATTTGTGGCTATAGTAAAGGGTGATGTATCTCTGATTTCCTTCTCCGCTTTTTTGTCCATTGTATATAGGAGGGCTACTGATTTTTTGGAGTTGATCTTGTATCCTGCTATGTTGCTGAAGGTGTTTATAAGCTGTATCAGTTCCTTGGTGGAATCTTTGGGGTTGCTCAAGTATACTATCATGTCATCTGCAAATAGGGAAAGCTTGACTTCTTCCTTTCCAATTTGTATCCCCTTAATCTCCTTATGTTGTCTTATTGCTCTGGCTAGAACTTCAAGTACTATATTGAATAAGTATGGGGAGAGCAGACAGCCTTGCCTCGTTCCTGATTTTAGTGGAATTGCTTTGAGTTTCTCTCCATTTAATTTGATGTTGGCTGTTGGCTTGCTGTAAATTGCCTTTATTATGTTTAGGTATGTTCCCTGTATTCCTGATCGCTCCAAGACCTTTATCATGAAGGGGTGTTGGATTTTGTCAAATGCCTTTTCAGCATCTAGTGAGATGATCATGTGGTTTTTTTCTTTGAGTTTGTTTATATGGTGTATCACATTGACAGACTTTCGTATGTTGAACCATCCTTGCATCCCTGGAATGAATCCTACTTGATCATGGTGGATAATTGTTTTGATGTGGTCTTGGAGTCTGTTTGCCAGTATTTTATTGAGTATTTTTGCATCAATGTTCATGAGGGAGATCGGTCTGTAGTTCTCTTTCTTTGTTGTATCCTTGTTTGGTTTGGGAATCAGGGTAATTGTAGCCTCATAGAAGGAGTTTGGTAATGTTCCTTCTGTTTCTATTGTATGGAACAATTTAGAGAGTATTGGTATTAACTCTTCTTTGAAGATCTGGTAGAATTCTGCACTGAAACCATCTGGTCCTGGGCTTTTTTTGGTTGGGAGACTTTTAATGACTGTTTCTATTTCGTTAGGGGTTATTGGACTATTTAAATAGTTTATCTGGTCTTGATTTAATTTAGGTATGTGGTACCTATCCAGAAAATTATCCATTTCTTTTAGGTTTTCCAGTTTTGTGGAATAGAGGTTTTTGAAGTATGACCTGATGATTCTCTGGATTTCCTCAATGTCTGTTGTTATGTCCCCCTTTTCATTTCTGATTTTGTTGATTTGGATGCTCTCTCTCTGTCTTTTGGTTAGTTTGGATAAGGGCTTGTCTATCTTGTTGATTTTCTCAAAGAACCAACTCTTTGTTTCATTAATTTTTTGTATTGTTCTCTTTGTTTCTATTTTATTGATTTCAGCTCTCACTTTGATAATTTCCTGGCATCTATTTTTCCTGGGAGACTTTGCTTCTTCCTGTTCTAGAACTTTCAGGTGTGCTGTTAAGTCACTAGTGTGAGATTTCTCCAGCTTATTTATGTGGGCGTTTAGTGCTATGAATTTCCCTCTTAGTACTGCTTTCATAGTGTCCCATAGGTTTGGATATGTGGTGTCTTCATTTTCGTTGATCTCTAGGAAGTCTTTAATTTCTTTCTTTATTTCTTCCTTAACCCATTGGTGATTCAGGTGGGTATTGTTCAGTTTCCATGAGATTGTTGGTTTTCTGTAGTTTTTGTTGTTGTTGAAATCCAACTTTAGACCATGGTGGTCTGATAGAACACAGGAGGTTATTCTAATTGTTTTGTATCTGTTTAGATTTGCTTTGTGACCAAGTATGTGGTCAATTTTAGAGAAGGTTCCATGGGGTGCTGAGAAGA
The DNA here is from genome assembly GCF_949786415.1 of Peromyscus eremicus. Taxonomy (NCBI): domain Eukaryota; kingdom Metazoa; phylum Chordata; class Mammalia; order Rodentia; family Cricetidae; genus Peromyscus; species Peromyscus eremicus. The sequence continues at coordinate 120,222,042 of NC_081439.1, forward strand.
AGGTATATTCTTTTTTGTTAGGATGGAATGTTCTGTAGATGTCGATTAAGTCCATTTGAGTCATGACATCAATTAAGTCCTTTATTTCTCTGTTAAGTTTCGATTTGGGGGATCTGTCCAGTGGTGAAAGTGGGGTGTTGAGGTCTCCCACTATTAATGTGTGGGGTTTTATATGTGATTTAAGCTTTAATAATGTTTCTTTTACATATGTGGGTGCCCTTGTGTTTGGGGCATAAATGTTCAGAATTGAGACTTCATCTTGGTGGATCTTTCCTGTGATGAGTATGTAATGCCCTTCTTGATCTCTTTTGATTGATTTTAGTTTGAAGTCTATTTTGCTGGATATCAGGATGGCTACACCCGCTTGTTTCTTAAGACCGTTTGATTGGAAAGTCTTTTCCCAGCCTTTTATTTTTAGGTAGTGTCTATCTTTGAATTTGAGATGTGTTTCTTGTATGCAGCAGAAAGATGGGTCCTGCTTTCGTATCCATTCTGTAAGCCTATGTCTTTTTATAGGTGAATTAAGTCCATTGATATTGAGGGATATTAATGTCCAGTGATTGTTCATTCCTGTTATTTTTTGGTGGTGATGTGTGTGTACTTTTCTTCGTTGGGGTCTACTGCTGTGGCTTTATCTATTGCCTGTGTTTTCGAGGTTGTATCTGACTTCCTTAGGTTGAAATTTTCCTTCTAGTGCTTTCTGTAGGGCTGGGTTTGTGGATAAATATTGTTTAAATCTGGCTTTGTCATGGAATGTCTTGTTCACTCCATCTATGACGATTGAAAGTTTTGCTGGGTATATTAGTCTAGGCTGACATCCATGGTCTCTTAATGTCTGCATTACATCTGTCCAGGACCTTCTGGCTTTCAAAGTCTCCATTGAGAAATCGGGTGTTATTCTGATAGGTTTGCCTTTATATGTCACTTGGCCTTTTTCCTTTGCTGCTCTTAATATTCTTTCTTTATTCTGTACGTTTAATTGTTTAATTATTATGTGGCGAGGGGACTTTTTCTGGGGGTCTAGTCTGTTTGGTGTTCTATAGGCTTCCTGTATCTTCATAGGCATTTCCTTCTTTAAGTTGGGAAAGTTTTCTTCTATGATCTTGTTGAATATATTTTCTGTGCCCTTGAGTTGGTATTCTTCTCCTTCTTCTACCCCTATTATTCGTAGGTTTGGTCTTTTCATGGTGTCCCAAATTTCTTGGACATTTTGGTTCATGACTTTGTTGACTTTAGTGTTTTCTTTGACTGATGAATCTATTTCTTCTATTGTATCTTCAACGCTAGAGATCCTCTCTTCCATCTCTTGCATTCTGTTGATTATACTTGCATCTGAAGTTCCCAATCGTTTTCTCAGATTTTCTATTTCCAGCATTCCCTCTGTTTGTGTCTTCTTCATTTTTTCTATTTCCTTTTTCAGGTCTTGGACTGTTTCCTTCATTTGTTTCATTGATTTTTCTTGATTTTCTTTCAGTATTTTATTGTTCTCTTCCAGGACTTTATTGATTTCTTCTAATTTGTTTGCCCTTTCCTCTAGTTGTTTACAGCGTTCTTCACATTTTTTTGTCTTTTCCTCTACACGAGCCTCTAGCTTCTTCATGATGACATTCATAAGGCTATTTTCTTCTGCTTCTTCCAATTTCTGATGTTCAGGTCTAGGTGTTGGAGGAGGGCTAGGGCCTGGTGATGGTGTATTACTATTCATTTTGTTGTATGTGTTTCTGCCTTGACGTCTGCCCATCTCCTTGTGGTTCGTTCCTGGCCTTATCCGCACACTTGGTTCAGAGCTGACAGATTCAGGAAGTCTCTCTCTCTTGTCCAGATGGGAGCTCTCTTGTCCAAATTGGAAGTCCGGGGCAGGATGGAAGCTCTTGTTCAGAAGGGAAGTCCGGGGGAGGATGGGTGCTCTCCTCTCTCTCTCTCTCTCTCTCTCTCTCTCTCTCTCTCTCTCTCCTCCAGATGGGAAATCCACGGCAAGATGGGAGCTGGGGGCCAGCCTCTAAGTCTCAAGAAGAGGCTTGGGGCTCAGGCGGATGGGCGTGGGGGCAGGGCGTGGAGACTGCAGGGTCTGCCAGGGGTCTTGGAGAAGGAGATCCTTCCCGGTGGGGCTAGAAGGGCACCTGCCCAGGGAGCAGAACCTGGGGCCAAGTTGGGCAGGTCTTCCCCGGAGTGGCTGGTGCCCAGGGATGGGGTAGGGGGCAAGCTAGGGCACTCACCTGTGCTTCAGAAGGGAAGTCCTGGGCAAGATGGGAGCTGGGGGGCCTGGCCTCTAAGTCTCAGGAAGAGGCTTGGGGCTCAGGCGGATGGGCGTGGGGGCAGGGCGTGGAGACTGCAGGGTCTGCCAGGGGTCTTGGAGAAGGGGATCCTTCCCAGTGGGGCTAGAAGGGCACCTGCCCGGGGAGCAGAACCTGGGCCCAAGTTGGGCAGGTCTTCCCCGGAGTGGCTGGTGCCCAGGGATGGGGTCGGGGGCAAGCTAGGGCACTCACCTGTGCTTCAGAAGGGAAGTCCGGGGGAAGATGGGAGCTGGGGGCTGGCCTCTAAGTCTCAGGAAGAGGCTTGGGGCTCAGGCAGATGGGCGTGGGGGCAGGGCGTGGAGACTGCAGGGTCTGCCAGGGGTCTTGGAGAAGGGGATCCTTCCCGGTTGGGGTAGAAGGGCACCTGCCCGGGGTCCAGAACCTGGGCCCAAGTTGGGCAGGTCTTCCCCGGAGTGGCTGGTGCCCAGGGATGGGGTCGGGGGCAAGCTAGGGCACTCACCTGTGCTTCAGAAGGGAAGTCCTGGGCAAGATGGGAGCTGGGGGCCGGCCTCTAAGTCTCAGGAAGAGGCTTGGGGCTCAGGCAGATGGGCGTGGGGGCAGGGCGTGGAGACTGCAGGGTCTGCCAGGGGTCTTGGAGAAGGGGATCCTTCCCGGTTGGGGTAGAAGGGCACCTGCCCGGGGTCCAGAACCTGGGCCCAAGTTGGGCAGGTCTTCCCCGGAGTGGCTGGTGCCCAGGGATGGGGTCGGGGGCAAGCTAGGGCACTCACCTGTGCTTCAGAAGGGAAGTCCTGGGCAAGATGGGAGCTGGGGGCCGGCCTCTAAGTCTCAGGAAGAGGCTTGGGGCTCAGGCAGATGGGCGTGGGGGCAGGGCGTGGAGACTGCAGGGTCTGCCAAGGGTCTTGGAGAAGGGGATCCTTCCCGGTTGGGGTAGAAGGGCACCTGCCCGGGGTCCAGAACCTGGGCCCAAGTTGGGCAGGTCTTCCCCGGAGTGGCTGGTGCCCAGGGATGGGGTCGGGGGCAAGCTAGGGCACTCACCTGTGCTTCAGAAGGGAAGTCCTGGGCAAGATGGGAGCTGGGGGCCGGCCTCTAAGTCTCAGGAAGAGGCTTGGGGCTCAGGCAGATGGGCGTGGGGGCAGGGCGTGGAGACTGCAGGGTCTGCCAGGGGTCTTGGAGAAGGGGATCCTTCCCGGTTGGGGTAGAAGGGCACCTGCCCGGGGTCCAGAACCTGGGCCCAAGTTGGGCAGGTCTTCCCCGGAGTGGCTGGTGCCCAGGGATGGGGTCGGGGGCAAGCTAGGGCACTCACCTGTGCTTCAGAAGGGAAGTCCTGGGCAAGATGGGAGCTGGGGGCCGGCCTCTAAGTCTCAGGAAGAGGCTTGGGGCTCAGGCAGATGGGCGTGGGGGCAGGGCGTGGAGACTGCAGGGTCTGCCAGGGGTCTTGGAGAAGGGGATCCTTCCCGGTTGGGGTAGAAGGGCACCTGCCCGGGGTCCAGAACCTGGGCCCAAGTTGGGCAGGTCTTCCCCGGAGTGGCTGGTGCCCAGGGATGGGGTCGGGGGCAAGCTAGGGCACTCACCTGTGCTTCAGAAGGGAAGTCCTGGGCAAGATGGGAGCTGGGGGCCGGCCTCTAAGTCTCAGGAAGAGGCTTGGGGCTCAGGCAGATGGGCGTGGGGGCAGGGCGTGGAGACTGCAGGGTCTGCCAGGGGTCTTGGAGAAGGGGATCCTTCCCGGTTGGGGTAGAAGGGCACCTGCCCGGGGTCCAGAACCTGGGCCCAAGTTGGGCAGGTCTTCCCCGGAGTGGCTGGTGCCCAGGGATGGGGTCGGGGGCAAGCTAGGGCACTCACCTGTGCTTCAGAAGGGAAGTCCTGGGCAAGATGGGAGCTGGGGGCCGGCCTCTAAGTCTCAGGAAGAGGCTTGGGGCTCAGGCAGATGGGCGTGGGGGCAGGGCGTGGAGACTGCAGGGTCTGCCAAGGGTCTTGGAGAAGGGGATCCTTCCCGGTTGGGGTAGAAGGGCACCTGCCCGGGGTCCAGAACCTGGGCCCAAGTTGGGCAGGTCTTCCCCGGAGTGGCTGGTGCCCAGGGATGGGGTCGGGGGCAAGCTAGGGCACTCACCTGTGCTTCAGAAGGGAAGTCCTGGGCAAGATGGGAGCTGGGGGCCGGCCTCTAAGTCTCAGGAAGAGGCTTGGGGCTCAGGCAGATGGGCGTGGGGGCAGGGCGTGGAGACTGCAGGGTCTGCCAGGGGTCTTGGAGAAGGGGATCCTTCCCGGTTGGGGTAGAAGGGCACCTGCCCGGGGTCCAGAACCTGGGCCCAAGTTGGGCAGGTCTTCCCCGGAGTGGCTGGTGCCCAGGGATGGGGTCGGGGGCAAGCTAGGGCACTCACCTGTGCTTCAGAAGGGAAGTCCTGGGCAAGATGGGAGCTGGGGGCCGGCCTCTAAGTCTCAGGAAGAGGCTTGGGGCTCAGGCAGATGGGCGTGGGGGCAGGGCGTGGAGACTGCAGGGTCTGCCAGGGGTCTTGGAGAAGGGGATCCTTCCCGGTTGGGGTAGAAGGGCACCTGCCCGGGGTCCAGAACCTGGGCCCAAGTTGGGCAGGTCTTCCCCGGAGTGGCTGGTGCCCAGGGATGGGGTCGGGGGCAAGCTAGGGCACTCACCTGTGCTTCAGAAGGGAAGTCCTGGGCAAGATGGGAGCTGGGGGCCGGCCTCTAAGTCTCAGGAAGAGGCTTGGGGCTCAGGCAGATGGGCGTGGGGGCAGGGCGTGGAGACTGCAGGGTCTGCCAGGGGTCTTGGAGAAGGGGATCCTTCCCGGTTGGGGTAGAAGGGCACCTGCCCGGGGTCCAGAACCTGGGCCCAAGTTGGGCAGGTCTTCCCCGGAGTGGCTGGTGCCCAGGGATGGGGTCGGGGGCAAGCTAGGGCACTCACCTGTGCTTCAGAAGGGAAGTCCTGGGCAAGATGGGAGCTGGGGGCCGGCCTCTAAGTCTCAGGAAGAGGCTTGGGGCTCAGGCAGATGGGCGTGGGGGCAGGGCGTGGAGACTGCAGGGTCTGCCAGGGGTCTTGGAGAAGGGGATCCTTCCCGGTTGGGGTAGAAGGGCACCTGCCCGGGGTCCAGAACCTGGGCCCAAGTTGGGCAGGTCTTCCCCGGAGTGGCTGGTGCCCAGGGATGGGGTCGGGGGCAAGCTAGGGCACTCACCTGTGCTTCAGAAGGGAAGTCCTGGGCAAGATGGGAGCTGGGGGCCGGCCTCTAAGTCTCAGGAAGAGGCTTGGGGCTCAGGCAGATGGGCGTGGGGGCAGGGCGTGGAGACTGCAGGGTCTGCCAGGGGTCTTGGAGAAGGGGATCCTTCCCGGTTGGGGTAGAAGGGCACCTGCCCGGGGTCCAGAACCTTGGCCCAAGTTGGGCAGGTCTTCCCCGGAGTGGCTGGTGCCCAGGGATGGGGTCGGGGGCAAGCTAGGGCACTCACCTGTGCTTCAGAAGGGAAGTCCTGGGCAAGATGGGAGCTGGGGGCCGGCCTCTAAGTCTCAGGAAGAGGCTTGGGGCTCAGGCAGATGGGCGTGGGGGCAGGGCGTGGAGACTGCAGGGTCTGCCAGGGGTCTTGGAGAAGGGGATCCTTCCCGGTTGGGGTAGAAGGGCACCTGCCCGGGGTCCAGAACCTGGGCCCAAGTTGGGCAGGTCTTCCCCGGAGTGGCTGGTGCCCAGGGATGGGGTCGGGGGCAAGCTAGGGCACTCACCTGTGCTTCAGAAGGGAAGTCCGGGGGAAGATGGGAGCTGGGGGCTGGCCTCTAAGTCTCAGGAAGAGGCTTGGGGCTCAGGCAGATGGGCGTGGGGGCAGGGCGTGGAGACTGCAGGGTCTGCCAGGGGTCTTGGAGAAGGGGATCCTTCCCGGTTGGGGTAGAAGGGCACCTGCCCGGGGTCCAGAACCTGGGCCCAAGTTGGGCAGGTCTTCCCCGGAGTGGCTGGTGCCCAGGGATGGGGTCGGGGGCAAGCTAGGGCACTCTCTTGTTAGTGTTTTAATGAATGTGTTCCAATCACTTTCCATACTTTTTCCAACTGATAAAGTATTCATTGATTCAGTGATTTACAGTGGCTATCTGTCATGCGTCATTATGAATTTACACTCAGTGGCCTAAAAGAGGAAAAATGACTCATTAGGTTGAGCAACAGGTGAGGTGCTAACTATCTGAAAATCTCCATGGTGATATATGATACTCTATAATTATTCTTCCTCTACTTTAAGAACCATAAATTTTTATACCTTCTTATGGGTTCCTCACAAGAAAATACTTGATATTCGGTTAGGCTGCCTAAATTCTCATAAGACATCCAACACTTCGATAGTCCTACATTGTCCATTTTCACATCACTACCAAGAGCTAACTGAGACAGTTATAAAGACTAAAGGCTTATTTTGTTTCACGTTTTGGGAAGTTCTATTTCAAGATCAGAGGTACACATTTGCTTTTGACTTTATGTGAGGGCAGCACTTTAAGTTATTATTTGGATGTTGTTGTAAATTAAATTGCTTTTGTATTTTATTTAGGAGGTAATTTTTGGTTTGTGCATTTTTGTTAGCGTGTGAAACTACAACAGATTTTTGTGTGTTGAGTTTGTATCCTTGATTCCTTGTAAAATCTTTTGTTTTATGTAGTGACTTGCTTTTTGTGTGCACTCTTCAGAATTTTCTATATGTGATTTTATCATGCAGTCTACTGAAGCCAGACACTTTTCTCTATCCCGCCCTGGTCCTATAGTCCTCCAGCTGCTTCTAAAATAATCACTCAGAGGCTTAATATTAATTATAAACTGTTTGGTCTATGGCTCAGTCTTCTTGCTAGCTAGTTGTTTCATCATTAAATTAACCCATTTCTATTAATCTATGTTTTGCCATGTGTCTGTGGCATTACCTGTGTTCCATTACATCTTGCTTCCAGGGCAGTGCTCAGCATCTCTCCTCACTCTGACTTCCTTCTCTCTGTATCTTTGCTTGGATTTCCTGCCTGGTTCTATTCTGCCTTGCCATAGGCCATAGCAGTTTCTTTATTAACCAATGGTAGCAACACATATTCACAAGTAAAGAAAGACCATCCACAGGACTTCCCCTTTTCTGTATAATCAAATTTTTTTTATATTAACTGGTTTTATTTTACTGTTCAACAATATATTAAGATTTGGAAAGAAAACAATGTAGCTCATTGATTTTTTTACAACAAGACTCACATCTTCCCCTCCTCTGCTCTCTTTGTCTGTTGGCAAGAGATTCAGAGACTGGTTTTATCTCCCAGGAGGAAAACAAGCATCCAGATTCCCTTGCTGTGCCTTGTTGACTATAAGTACAATGTACACAGTAGAAACACAGTATTAATACAACACTGTCACGTGTTCTTCCCCTCTGAATGCATTTCTTCTTCATTGAAGTTACTACTGTATTGTTCCCCACTTTCCTGTCCTTTCCTTTTTTTTCCTAAGCAACCTCTTGCAGTTTGCCCTTGTCATTGTATAAATTGTTCCCTCCTTTTAAACGAACCCTGTGAGAATCCTATAATAATTCTTGCCCTAAACGTGTTGCCCAAGATGCAAGGAAGGTAGGAAGTATGCCAGCAGATTTCCTAAGTGTCTCCATCATGTCAGGAGATACTTTGTCAAGGAACAAAGTAAGCAGAGGATTCTGAAGGAGCAGGGCTGAGTGAAGGGGAAAAAGAGAAAGCTACATTACACCAGAAGCAGAAGGGATGGCTTGCCTTTGAGCAACTATAGTGTTACAAAAAATTTATTTACTTCTAAGTCTAAGGAGAATACTCATAAAGATTGTGTAAAATGTTATGAGGTCCCTTGCTTCACATTGAAAGGATAGAAAGTGTGTCAGTCATAGCACAGAACAAGTGCCATGAATTGAGGACACACTAGAGGGGCTGGGATACACAGAACTGCACTGGGAGCTCTGGGTTAGGCTCCATTATGGAGGGTGTTGTGTGTTCTTTAATATTTGCTCTAGGTTTTGTTCAAAATAGTTTCAGAAAATTAATAACAATCTTAAAATTGTCTTTCATGCAACATGAGATATCACTTAATTTAATTTTTTTAAAGAGATGATTTGTCTGTTATTACTGATATTTTGAATTTAGACTTTATGGTCTAGCTAATCAAAATTTTAACATACTAAAATTACAAATAACAAAGCAGTTATCAAGCAAGAATTACAGTTACAATATCTAGTCTATTTGTATTTGGCAAAATTAAAAAAAATTCTATCATCTATCCTATCTTTGTGAGTCTAAAGTTTTATATCTAATTTACTTTTTATCATAACTAAGGAAAACTATAATTATAATTATCTTGTCTTCAACTCCATCAAAGACCCCAGAAGGATATAATACTACCTAAGTAAACAGGAAGTGCATTGTAAGCAACTTCCAAAATTTTAAAAATGACAGAGACAGCTGGTTGCCTGGACAGTTACCCAAAGTTCCTCTATAACATTGGGGCATCCATCTTCAGCTTACAGGCTTAGAGTCTCTGGCATACTTTTCAGTGAAGCAGGAAATTTGAAGGACTAGGCAAAAACAGTTTCTTGTGCAGTGGCTAACCTTGCCACAGTGAAAGCAAACTCCATAAGGAGTTTCCTTGATGCCCATCATCTCTGAAGTAAATTGGTGCTACCAGGAGCAGATTTGTCTCATTTTCATGGAAAACTATCTTAACAAAATAGTTTAAATGTTATATTCTATAGGTCTTCAAAGTTTTTGAAGACCATCTATCTAAAATATATCTCTATATGATCCTGGAAACATACCTAATATATCTACAAATTTGATTGTTATAGATGAGTAACTACTAACCTATGTTTTTTGATTATCCTAAATAGTTTATAATAATAGCTTTCAAAATTTAGAACTTTACCTTATATTTTAAATGAACTGCATAGGTACAATACCTTAAACAAAATAGAAACATATATACAATATGTTGTAACAAAAATAACCTTAATTTTGTATCAGTATACAAGAGTAAAAACATATATATATATATATAGTAACAAAATTAACTTTAAATTTGTATCACTATACCAAAATCCATGTCAATGGAAAGTATCTGAGATGAATAGTTGTCTTTTTATCCTATATTCTTATATTCCCCTAAATTATTACAAGCATTCATAACCCACCAAATAACCAAAGACCATCCACATTCCTCAACTCTTGGGAATATGGGCATAGCTTTTTCCATACTGCTTCCTTCTGTCTGTGGTGAAGGCATCCCAAGGGGTCCCTGTGAAAATTTTGAGATAATGACCATGTCCGGGGAAGACCAACTATAACCTTTGTTGATAGATATCACCTGTCAAGATTCAGGAGGTCTCACTTGATCACACCTGATCCATATTAACCTGGGATGAATCCACAGTCTCTTGTTTCCTGTGGAAACAGAAGCAAAAACGCTTCTCCAAAGCAATGCGTCTTTTAAGTTCCATTTTACAAATATATTTGTTTATTTCTGTTTTAAAGTTAAAGCATTCTTAAAATGTCTAGACTTGTGTATTTCATCTGTTCCTCTTTCAATCCCATGTATCTCAGCAGCTGTTGTTTGCTTGTCAAAATCAATACAACACTATACAAGATCCAGACTAACTGTGCATTTCCCACCTCTACATTGCTTATTATTTTTCTTATATTACTTTACTTCTCTCTTTCAAGACTTTATTTTCAAACTATTTCTATTTTTCTAGAACTGTCCATACACTTTTTATTCTTTCTTAATCCTACGCACATTGTAAAAAGCACATTGGCACCTGTTTAGAGGTTTTTCTGTCTTGACCTCCTTTTAGTGTGTACCTTTAGTCTTTTTTGCCTGTATGAGCAAAAGCTAAATCCTCCATGCATCATTCTGAGCAGCTTGGAGACACCTCTATGTACTGCAGCAGGAACCCACCATACTGTATCTCAAGCCCACATGCCAGGGTGTCTCTCTACCATGGCTGGCATGAGAACTAGGAAGCTGTTTTTTACTCCATGTGTTCTAGAACCCTTTTTAAGCTTTCTCAGGTTTTATGTGGAATTCCTGCTGAATGTTTGGGTGCTATATGTAGCCAGACACTTTTCTCTGCAACACTGGGCCATTCACTTTGGCTATAGTCTAGAATATCTGACAGACCATCTTCAGAAGCAGGATATTTTGAAAGAACATCTTACCCTGTCTTTTCCAGGTTCAGCAGTCACTTTTCCTTGTGTCCTGCTTGTCTGGAATGGACAGCACACTTACTGTTAGCAGCCAAGTCAAGGGCCATTCTTTGCCCAATAGGCCATTTTGTGCCAAGAAGAAGACAAACTCCATATGGAGTGTCTTCGGTGCCCAACATCCTCTTGGGAGTAGATCGGTGCTGCCAGGAGCAATCATGTCTCACATCAACAGAATTCTAAGTTATTAAAACATTTAAATGCCATATTATCTAGGTCTATGAAATGTTTGAAGATTACCTATCCATCTGGCATGTATTTCTGAATATCTATAAAACCTAACTAACATGACTATAAGTATTACAAGCATGGGTGATTGACTATTAACCTGTAATTCTTATCAACCTAGATAACTTAAAGACTAAAGTTTCATATTATAAAAATAAACAATCTGTAAACAGATGTATATTGTAGGGACAATGACCTCGAAGTTGTGACAATATACAAAAATATCTTAATCAGAGGTAGAAATGTTTAGTGCCATGTGACAACAATATCCTTAATATGTATCAATATACAAAATATCCTAAACAGAGTTAGAACATACATACAGTGTGACAAATATAATTTTACATTTGTATCAAAATACTAAGTATTTCACACAGGAGTAGGAACGTATGTACAATATGACAAATGTAGTTTTATATTTGTATCAATATACAAATTATCTTAAACAGGAATAGAAAAATAATTTTACATTTACATCAATATACAAGAATCCATACCAATGCAAATTATCTAAAGCTGATAGTTACTGATTTAGTTTACAATTAGATACAATAATCTACCTTATTATCCTATCCTATCTTTTCCCCTTTTTTCTTTTCAAAAGAGAATCCTGAGTCTAAAATTTATTGTTCCACCCCCAACCCTATCGCAAATTATAACCAACCCCTAACAGATGATAGTTATCCACAACCCTGAGAACATAAAACCTTTTGGGAGAGGTAGCATCATTTTCTTAAAATTGCTTCCTGCTGTCTAGAGGATGACAGTATCTCTGTGGGATCCTGTAAGAAAACTAAAACAGTGTTTAGTTCTTGTAAGGAATAGCGGTAACATCTGTAGCCAGTCTCAGAGTAATGGGTAAAGCTTATCTAAAGTTCTGGCTAGAGGTGTAAGAAGGTGAGTTATCTTAGTTAGCCACCTTGGAGTTGTCCTGAACAGTTTGTAGTCCAGAGCTGATCTTGGAGTGATGTTTATTGACTGAGTGGCATCATTATGAACCAGGTAGAATCGTAGTTGTGGGGCCCCCTCTTTTTTTCTGGAGACTTCAGAAAATTTATTGTTCACTGTGGAAAACTTAAACATTATTAATGTCAAAACAGAAAGTTTAAATTTTTTAGGACAACACCATATCTAAAGGAAGGTTCTAAAGATTCAAGAGTAAGTATGTGGAGAAATAGAATTTTGACAATAGTCGCTAGATTTTTGGTTTTCTTATGTCCCACACCAGGTGGCTCTTCTGAAATGAGACAGAGACTCTGAATTTTTTAACAACATGCTTGGATTTAGAGAAGAAGAGAATCATGCTCCAACTCCAAAGCCAGCTTTGATTATAATTGAATTGGGACTTCAACTTTTCTTAGAAGTAAAGAGATATAGATGTTTAGGTAGTGAGATTTTACTCTGTAGAAAATATAGGTACCATTAGGTCAGATTTTTCTTTGCTTGGTAATTTTTTCTGAAAGTTTTCCAGTCTTCTTTAGATGTCTACATGTCCAAGGTCTTTTGATTTCTTGAAGATGGGTATTTCTATTTTCCTGTAAAGACAGAAACAAAACCCCACCCTGATACTTGTTTGGTGAGTTTTTCTTACAACTTGTAGAAGTGTCACATTGGTGGATGAGCCATCATTTCCCCCCATCAAGAGCTTTCTCCTGTTCGAATCAAATCTTTATTCATTTTGATGGTATTCATAGCTTTTCTTCTCCTGTGATAATAAAAGCAAAGCCCCTTCCCCAATGTAGCACATATCATGGTTTCCATTCTTAGGTCAACACATCTTTGAAGTATACAGGCTGATTTAGCTCAGTAGTTTTTTTTTGTAGTTCAATGTCTCTCCACAGCTGTTGTTCCTTTTTCATTAGCATTAAGAAAATTCAAGGTTAATAAGTCATTATGCAATCTATCTTTGGGGGTTTTAGTTTCCCCTTTCTGTTTATTAAGCATTTCTTTTAAGTGAGATTAGATCTTTCTACAACTACTTGACCTGTAGGGTTATGTGGTATGCCTGTAATATGCTTTATATTGTAATAAGCAAGAAAACTTTAATTTTACTGGAGACATATGCTGAAGCATTGTCAGTCTTAATTTGTACAGGTACACTCATTATGGCCATGAATTTTATTTCATGTAAAAACTTTTGTCTTATGTAATAAATTGCTTTTTGTGTTCATTCTTAAGAATTTTCTATATGTGATGTTATAATGCAGTCTAGAAATAGTGATAGTTTTCTATCTTTCTAATACAGATGTATTTTCATGAGTTTTTCTTTACTAATCACACTGAGTTGAAATTTAAGCATTAGTTTGAATAGAAATGGCCTTGCTTTGAACTTAGGGAGTCAGATTTCAATCTTTCAACACAGAGCATGATGTTAACTGTAGAAATTCCTTTGTTAAGGAAGTTACTTTTTTTTTTTCGAGACAGGGTTTCTCTGTGTAGCTTTGGAGCCTGTCCTGGAACTCGCTTTGTAGACCAGGCTGGCCTTGAACTCACAGAGATTCACCTGGCTCTGCCTCCTGAGTGCTGGGATTAAAGGCATGCGCCCCTACCGCCCGGGAAGTTACTTTTTCTTAGTAGTTTTTGTCACCATGAAAGTATTCTCCATTTATAGGAAAAATATATATCAATTACTATATTTTTTGTGTTACAATAATGTCTTGATAGGTATTTTAGTATTTGCTTCAGGAACAGCACATGCATAGAAGAGAACTTATTTGATTGACTTGTTTGATTTGGGCTGGTTTGTCCAACAATGCTTATCTGTACACTAAGAAGTACGAAAACCTGGTACCTGTACAGTCCACAATGGTGGATGTTTTAGAAGTGCCAGTCTGCTGCTGATAGCCTCATAGGCTGTCAGTAGCTATTGTAACAACAAAATAGATCCACTTACAAGCAGGAAGAGATGGCAGGCAGGCATGAAGAAGCACTATCCCCTCCCCCAAGACTTATCTGTGTCTGGGTTTCTCGAAGGTGCTCATCACTCTATGGTAGGGTCTTCTGCCTGTCAGTTAAGTCTCCCTAGAAATACCCTCATAAGTGAATCAGTTATGTATCTTTTAGTGTACCTGAGAGATTCAATCAAGTTGACAATCACATTAACCATCACAGAATGCTGAGCAAGCTTTAAATTGTTAGCATAACTAACACCTGTTTCTAGTTATTATACTGTTTTCTAGTATTTTTGAGGAATCTATACATTCATGTAAAATTTTGGTTTATATTATTGTTTTCATATGATAATTATGACTGATTTTGTTCTCAGGGTAATTCTGGAAGCCATGTTTTTGTAATGTTTTAATTTTACCATTTATTTACTGATTTTCTATGTTAGAAGAAGTCCGTGGGTCTCTGATCCTGAAGAATTGTTTTGTCCTTTCAAAACTATTCTATTCCCTCTAAGAGTCTTGTTTTTAAATATAGATTTGTAGGCCCTTGCTTTGAAAAATAAGAAGATTAAGAAACACAATATACGTGTAGAAAAAAAAGAAGAGGAAAAGTTCATACATACAGCTTTAGTAGCTGTGTTTTGGTGATGTGTTGATTGGAAAGTTCATAGGTGGAGGGGTAAATGCATTTAGCTTATATTGTCTAAATCAGGAAAGAGTTCGTTTCTTTCCAGTAACACCAAAATTCAGATCATGGCAAGTGAGAATGGTATGCAAATGAAGCCATAGACTATGTTAAAAACTTATGAAAATATCTTCTTGTCCATATAAGGGATATTTATCAACATATTTTCTCTCCTTCCAATTAGACTTTTCATATATTTGAGAGCAATGTCACTGTTACAAAAACATTTTGTGTGAAGGAAATCTAACTTTGAGAGTTCTTCTACAGTTTTGCTAAGTGACAAGATAGGTGTCACTGTAAAATGAATAGTGACACCAGCTCAATTGAGTGAAACATCTATGGCTTAAGACAGTATTTATTTTCCTTTTCTTAGTCAGTACTGTCTGTTTCTATGTTCTGTGCATTTTTGTCCTTTGGCAAGAAACACACTCTTTGTTTCATTTCAAGATGCAAAAGTTGATGTTCATTGACCCTAGAGGAGATCCTACTGCTGCCATCTTCCTAGACCAGTGTAGTTTCTAACTGCTTTCTAAATATGTATCCTTATGCCCACAGACAAGTGTAGTTTGCACCCCTCATCAAAGAACCTTATCGTTGTATCAGAGACCATTACAAAAATCTGCAACTGGTCAAAATACAAGGAACAACTGACTGTGAGATGATCAGCTCCAATTGATATCTACAACATAACCCCTACACTGGGGGTTGGGAGTATTAGTGGATAGTGTAAAAGCCAGAGAACTAGGACTTCTACTGCAAGGTTGTGCCTTACAGATATGACAGTGGTGCTATGCCCATGAAATCTTATGGCTATGTGGCTACTTTTCACAATGATATCATTTGACATGCCAGCGTGGATGGGGGAACTATCACAAATTTCCCCCCCTCAATGAAGAGTTACAAGCAATTAATGACTGCTGAGAGAGAAACAATCAGTCTTCCCTAGAGATGAGCCTCCCAGACAGGTTATCCAATCTCAAGTAGTCAGTCCTAAGCATATGTGCATATGATCAATACTAAATGCCTCAGCAGGTTGTATTTATAAATATATATGTATACCTGTATATGTATATTGCCATAATTAAAGAATAAGGGACAAAGAATTTGAGGCATGGAGTGCCCAACCCCAATTAACAAAATAATTTTGTAATGCTTATGGAATATTCAAATGCTTTTCAGTCGAGACTCTTTATATCTATTATATCCTGATGATCAAATATAAATATTCATTCAAAATTGATCAATTAATTATTTTATTTTATAATTTATTTTAATTTTACATATCAGCCACGGATTCCCCTGTCCTCCCTCCTACTGCCCCCCCTCCCCCGTCCGCCCCTGCCCTCCCCCCAGCCCAACTCCCATTCCCATCTCCTCCAGGGCAAGGACTCCCCTAGGGATTCAGCTCAGCCTGGTAGATTCAGACCAGGCAGGTCCAGTCGCCTCCTCCCTTCACCCAGGCTGAGCAAAGTGTCCCAGCATAGGCCCCAGTTTCCAAATAGCCAGCTCATGCACTAAGGACCAGTCCTGGTCCCACTCCCTGGGGGCCTCCCAAACAGTTCAAGCTAATCAACTGTCTCACTTATCCAGAGGGCCTGATGCAGTTGGGGGCTCCTCAGCTATTGGTTCATAGTTCATATGTTTCCACTAGTTTGGCTGTTTGTCCCTATGCTTTTTCCAATCATGGTCTCAACAATTCTTGCTCATACAATCCCTCCTCTTTCTCGCCAATCTGACTCCTGGAGCTCCACCTGGGGCCTGGCGGTGGATCTCTGCATCTGCTTCCATTAGTCATTGGATGAGAGTTCTACTACGACATTAGGGTGTTTGGCCATCCTATCACCAGAGTAGGTCAGTTTGGGCTTTCTCTCGACCATTGCCAGTAGTCTATTGTGAAGGAATCTTTGTGGATTTCTGGGGACCTCTCTAGCACTTTGCTTCTTTCTATTCCCATGGGGTCTTCATTTATCATGGACTCTTTTTCCTGGTTCTCCTTCTCTGTTCTTGATCCAGCTGGGATCTCCCACTCCCCTAAGCTCTCTTTCCCTCGACCCTTGCCCTTCATTACCCCCTCCCTCATGTCCAGTTTGCTCATGTAGATCTCATCCATTTCTCTGTTGTTGGGCGTGATACCTGTGTCTTTCTTAGGGTCCTCTTTTCTAGGTAGCCTCCCTGAAGTTGTGAGTAGCAGTCTAGTCATCCTTTGTTTTACATCTAGTATCCACCTATGAGTGAGTGCATATGATGTTTGTCTTTCTGAGTCTGGGTTACCTCACTCAGGATGATTTTTTTCTAGATCCATCCATTTGCCTGCAAACCTCATGATGTCATTGTTTTTCTCTGTGTATATGTACCACATTTTATTTATCCATTCTTCAGTTGAAGGGCATCTAGGTTGTTTCCAGGTTCTGGCTATTACAAATAATGCTGCTATGAACATAGCTGAGCATGTGCCCTTGTGGTATGATTGAGCATTCCTTGGGAATATGTCCAAATCAATAAAATAGAAACAGAGAGAACAATACAAAAAAATTAATGAAACCAAGAGTTGGTTCTTTGAGAAAATCAACAAGATAGACAAGCCCTTATCCAAACTTACCAAAAGTCAGAGAGACAGCATCCAAATTAACAAAATCAGAAATCAAATGGAGACATAACAACTAAAACTGAGGAAATCCAGAAAATTATCAGGTCATACTTCAAAAACCTCTACTCCACAAAACTGGAAAATCTAAAAGAAATGGATAATTTTCTGGATAGGTACCACATACCTAAGTTAAATCAAGACCAGATAAACTATTTAAATAGTCCAATAATCCCTAAGGAAATAGAATCAGTCATTGAAAGTCTCCCAACCCAAAAAAGCCTAGGACCAGATGGTTTCAGTGCAGAATTCTACCAGATCTTCAAAGAAGAGTTAATACCAATACTCTTTAAATTGTTCCACACAATAGAAACAGAAGGAACATTACCAAACTCCTTCTATGAGGCTACAATTACCCTGATTCCTAAGCCAAACAAAGATGCAACAAAGAAAGAGAACTACAGACCGATCTCCCTCATGAACATTGATACAAAAATACTCAATAAAATACTGGCAAACAGACTCCAAGAACACATCAAAACAATTATCCACCATGATCAAGTAGGCTTCATCCCAGGGATGTAAGGGTGGTTCAACATATGAAAGTCCGTCAATATAATACACCATATAAACAAACTCAAAGAAAAAACCCACAGTCATCTCACTAGATGCTGAAAAGGCATTTGACAAAATCCAACACCCCTTCATGATAAAGTTCTTGGAGAGATCAGGAATACAGGGAACATACCTAAACATAATAAAGGCAATTTACAGCAAGCCGACAGCCAATATCAAATTAAATGGAGAGAAACTCAAAGTAGTTTCACTAAAATCAGGAACAAGGCAAGGCTGTCTGCTCTCCCCATACTTATTCAATACAGTACTTGATTTTCTAGCCAGAGCAATAAGACAACATAAGGAGATTAAGGGGATACAAATTGGAAAGGAAGAAGTCGAGCTTTCGCTATTTGCAGATGACATGATAGTATACTCGAGTGACCCCAAAAATTCTACCAAGGAACTCATATAGCTTATAAACACCTTCAGCAATGTAGCAGGATACAAGATTAACTCAAAAAAAATCAGTAGCCCTCCTATATACAATTAATTTCTTATATCCATTACATGTTTAATTGGTGAAAATTACTTAAAAAGTGTGCCTATACTCAGAAATATCTATGGATTTTCTTAGCTTTCACAGTTATAATGTAATCATAATATGACTTACAAAGAAAATAGGGTATTAACTATAATGACAAATTAACCTATCTTCAGTAAAACATGAGCAAACATCACTGATGGGAGATAGGAAAGATTTTTTTTTTTTTGCAGGAGGAGGAATGAATCTGACTAAAATCTATGTTTAATGGGTTAATTCAGAAGAGTCATACTGGGCATTTAATAGTGTTTTGTCAGACTAAACATATGTGCAAGGTACTGTGATTAGGGCGGATATCACCAATACTTGTGAAGTGACATTAAATAAACTGCGGATTTTGTTTGATTAAAGCTTGAAAAATCTCTCTTTCATGAAAAACTCATAAAATGTCTGATTACTCATATATTCTGCAACTGAAAATTTCAAGGAGATTAAGTTTTTAATGTCATGCAATGAACATGAAACTGCTGCTTTTAAGTCCAATATTAATTTTATGAACCATGTGCTGGAACAGTAAATAAACTGGAAGTGGCTAATTTATCCTCTGAACACCACATGTTGGGAAGAGAAAACTTAACCCTTATGCTTTTCTCAAGTGTCCTGTTTATAACTAGAAAAGACAGACAAAACACCATGTCAGCTATCGGAATATCAATTGATAGCTTTCAAACTCCTGAGATACTGTGCACCAATAACAGTAATGAACATTACTCAACATGCCACCTTAGAGAAGCTCAAGGAGTCTAGTAAGTCTTTAGTTCAGATTTTTCTGAGAGATATACCTTGTGAGCTTATTGCAAGATGGACCCACTTTTATTAGTTGTTCTCAAGATATTAAAAGGAACAAAGTGATCCCTAAAAATATATTCAGTATACTACTAGATATTGGAACATATTTTAAGGTAGGTAAATTGCCTGAAGAAACCTGAGTATGACTGCAGTCTCTCATATTTCATAAGTCCTTACTACAATATTTCTGTGTTCCCACCAATGCATCAAATATTTTCTTAACAGAGAAATTTTAGTGTACTTGATGACAGAATGGAGCCCTTTTCATGCTTTGATTCAGGATCAAATGAATATCACCAATGTAGAAGTAGTTTTAAAATAAAACTGTGTTACAATTCATGTTATTTCTGTGCCAGAGTGAAGATAGCAGACTACATAGACATAGTTTTTTTTTTTTTTTTTTTTTTGGTTTTTCGAGACAGGGTTTCTCTGTGTAGCTTTGCGCCTTTCCTGGAACTCACTTGGTAGCCCAGGCTGGCCTCGAACTCACAGAGATCCGCCTAGCTCTGCCTCCCGAGTGCTGGGATTAAAGGCATGCGCCACCACCGCCCGGCATAGACGTAGTTTTAAAATAAAATTATGTTACAATTTTTGTTAGTTCTGTACCAGAGTGAAGATAACAGACTACAAATATAAAGACAGTGACTATGAAAAAATCTTCAGGAGACATAAATTGCATTCTTGAATATTTTGGCTCAGAAGTCTACTAGAAAGCTTCAGAAGACTCCCCTCTCAGAATGCCTGACTCTTTAGTCAAACAATTTATTCAGTGAATAGTGATTACAACTTCAAAGGCTATAAGCAAATTTCAAATGGACATAATGGTAGCTCCTACATAAAATATTATGATGAATTATTGTATTATACTGTGTTGAAAATAATTAAAATAATAAAAAGATGGTACAAATTAAACACCTAAGAACCTTAATGTATGTTCAAGTCAGCCCAAGTCTCACAGATTAAAAACCCTTGACAAAAAAACAATGAACTCATTAGAATGCGGGTGGCTATGAAGAGTCCAGGCTTTGAGAACTTGGAATTTATAAGGAAATTGGGCTCTGGAACTAGATCTGTTCATCTACAAACAATTTGACAATTACTGAAGGGCCTGCCCACAGGTAATTGTGTATGAGCTAAACATATCTGCTTTTAAAACATAGATTGCCTTTAGAATTATCCATTGGAGTACCTAGTATGCTAAAACTCTTCATACAAATTTCCCCCTTTCATCAATCAACCTCTGCCTCCTTTTGCTAGAAATCTAGAAAACACTTGGAATTTCAAGAGCCTAACTCAACAGTATTTCTATATACAAAGAAAATGAGCCCATAGTAACATTTACAGTGGTAATTAGGCAGTGTTTTCTGAGAACATCAAAAATGAGGATGTTCATCCAACATCACAAATTGGAGTAAAGTAAAGCAATTATTTTTTATCATTTTTTTGGCTATCCTAGATTAAACCCAGTGCCCTTGGTAGTCAAATGCTAGGATATACTTCCAGACTCTTTATTATATTTATGTTGAAACAGTATCTCAGTACAATGCTCATACTGGCCTTGGACTCACTCTCTAAACTAGGCTTTGGCTTTGTAATCTCCTGGTTCTATTTCCTGCGCAGCTGGGATTTTAGACCTGTTACACCAAGAATTTAAGCAATTACTTAAAAAAACAAACTATATTCTGATTAAGAATTCAGGACGATGGCAGATGAACAGCAACATACATACACATCTCATGTTAGTTTGAAGATATCCTGGAACAATTGGGCATGACTTCTCTAGTGCGATCAATGAAGAAAATGAATAGCAACAACATTTTGCACTTCCTAAGTATGAGGCACCTAATATAATTTCTTTTGGAAGTCTCTGAACAAATCTCAGAGACAAATTCGTTTATGAAAAGACTGTCTCTTGAGTGTATATAACGTAAAATCCAAATGGAATCCATAATAAGGAATTCTCAGTCCCATGTTGGCACCTACAACCTTATGTAATATAAATGTCTCCAAGTACATTTCCCCTCCATGGAATCTGAGTAATTTCTCCTCTTCCTCAGAAGAAAATATGAACACACACACACACACACACACACTACAGTTCCTTGAATATATCAAGCTCTTCCTGTCTCAAGGCATTGTGGTTGCTGTTCTGTGCCTGGAACATCTTTCTCCAGTTCCACAATGGTCTTTCCTCCACTGATCTTAAGTGTCTGCTGCAATGTCACTAACTCAGAAAATCTTGCCTTGACATCTTTGCCCAATTCTGTCACTATCTCCCACTTCTTGCTTTTCATCTTATCACAGCGTTAAAAATCATCTAGCTTATGTGTCATATCACTATTCATTATAATATTACTTTAAAAGGATAAGTAGGTGCTTTTTACTGACGCATACTGAGTACATAGCAGGTTTTGAGCACATACATCTTCAAAAATAAATGTGTTTGGGGACAGGTGAGAGGTTCAGCAGTTAAGAAAATTTATGGCTCTTGAAGAGCACCCAAGTTCATGTCCTATCTACCACATGGTTGCTCAAAAATGTCCGTAACTCCAATTACAGGGAATTAGATGTCCTCTTTCAACATCTGTGGTTAATAGGTACACACTTGTTATACACACAGATAAATAGGTGAAACACTCATACACATAAAATAAAATAAATACATCTGAAAACTGTTCAAAAATAAATGTATTTATAATGATGGAATATGCATTAAGTAATCATCATTATGGGAACATTATTAATGCAGATTTATTCTAATGAAGCAAATTAATTGCCTGTTTTCAGTGATAGTTAAGTTTTCCAGGAGGAAGCTGTATGCAGGTCATCAGGGGAGAATTCGAATCATAGAGAGACATGAAGGAAGTGACTAAGAAGGATAATTGAAAGGATTTGAGAACTTCCCCTGTACCATACACATATGCCACATATACTGCCCTCCATGGCAGTTATCCTTGAGAGGTTGCATACAGTCTGAACTGTGTGGTTTCCTGTTCTCCATTTTGGGAAGCTGAGGGAGTTGTGGCTTTGGGGAAATGTTCTAGATTTCTTACATGAGGAAAGGAATCTTGGTCTTAAAGATTTAGATTCTCATGGAGATGAATAGGTCTAATCATTCACACATGGAAATAGGGTGCATCATTGACACATAGATGTAAGTTCCTCAACAGGTACCATTCATAGTCAGGGCTTTCTTTGTGTCCTAGAGGTGCATGTCAGGAATTCTAGATTTTTGAGACGTTGTGGAATGGGATGCACTGGTCTTTTCTAGAGAGGATTCATAGAATGGAGATTTATCAAGAGGAGGTCCACAAGGAAGGATGAGGCAGACACTTGGGAGAATTTGTGAGCCTTTTCCTCTTTTGTGCCTATTACTAAAAATCATATTTGGTAAAGTAAAAGACAGGCTTAGAATTGTTGAGCTCTTTGTGCTCCTTTTTTAAAAATTGGAATATGGTACAGTTTTTACATTTTTTATCGTTAATGTGACTTAGTCACTGCTCTATTGCTGTGAGGAGACACCATGACCAAGACAACTTATGAAAAAAAAACACTGTATTGGGAGATTGCTTGGAGTTTTACTGGGTGTGTCCACAACCATCATGGTGGAGAGCATGGGAACAGGAAGGCGTGGTGCTGGGTCAGCTGAGCACTTATATCCTTATTCACAGTTGGAGACAGAGAGAGATAAAAAGACTGGGCCTGACATGTGCTTTTGAAGCCCCCAAGCCCACTCTATGAAATATGGACAAAGCATGCACATATATGAGCCCATGGGGGCATTCTCATTCAAACCACTAAAACATGGTTTTAAATGAAATAGAATTATATCACTTTCCCCTCTCCCTTTTCAGATCCCAGTTATAACTATTGGTCTCTGTGTCCTTAGTCTGAGTAAGGAGAATCTTTTGGGGATTTGACTGCATTCCAAATAGTAGTATATGTTTACCAGCCTGGAAAAAATATTCAGAAGATTTTCTTGACGAACTCTGAAGAGTATGATGGAAAGTAGTGAAGTTTTCTTTGTCTCACTGATATTCAAGTTTGAGTGGAGAGGGCTGCACTGTCTTCTGCCGCAGCTACTTTGTTAGAATTTAATCAGGCTGAGTGATGGGCAGCTTCAAAGACTCTATCTTGGAATCAGAGGGAGGTAAGACTATTTCAAAGGGAGGTGGACTTATTTGCTTAACAAAACTAAGGTCCATCCTTGAAGGGCAGGACCCAAAGTAAAGACTGATCCTTGCCCTTGCCCATAGAACAGTCCTGATTCCATAGTCAGTTGTTCTGGGAAGGTCCATGAAAGTTCATAGCATTAACCATTATATGCAGCCTCAGTCAAGACTCCAAGGAAGGTGAGATATTTACAGGGTAGACAGGCAAAAGATGATCCTAAAACTGGGAAATACTGAAGAGAGATTTGAGGGAGATTTGTGAATATTTCAAGGAACTTTTGGAATTCTTTGCATTATTACCAGCCATTGGGGATCAAATGTGCAAATATAGTTTTTAAATTCTACTTTGTAAATCAAGGGGGAATGAACCTTTTATGAGGTATGTATCCCCATCCAAGGTGGACAGAGGAAGCATTACCAGGTCTTACTAGTATCAAGGTGAGGACCCTAAACATCGACTAAACGTACTCTCCCACGCTGGATATATGAATCCCCAAGCCAGCCTCAGCATGACTCAGTTTTGAGAAGTCCCAGGCCTATTGATGCCATATTGGACATCCTGAGAGACTAACACAGCTGGTCAAGGATAACTATTATTTGGAGGGAGGTCAAGGAATGGAGGATCTTGTTCTAAGATCACCAGAAAGACCTGGGAGGTTACAGGTTGTGGTAGCCAAATGGGACAAGCTCTCTCTCTACAGCCGTGAGCTCTCACAAGGACTAAATGGATATTGTCTGTGGTGGCTGTTCTTTGTTGTCTGGAATGAACTGCAATCCAGAAATGGAGGGCACAGCTGTGATCCAGATCTTGAAGTGAGGTTGTAGCATGAATCTTAAAGAGTCTTATTAATAAAACAAACTCGGAGCCAAGTATTGGGTTGAACACTGGAAGATCAGAGAGACAGAACAGGCTACAGCTTCCTCACCTCACCGATTCCTCAGGTGATCCTGTTTCTTCAGACTGGATGCCTCTGAGTCCTCATCCAGAATGAATCTCAGCTGAACCTATAACTAGACTCCAGGCAAAGCAGGCTCCTAGAGGGGAGGTAGAAAGTGCAGTCCATGAGGAAGTGCACTACACTACTAAGGAGCTTAATGATTTTGCTAAGTCATTCAAGCAGAAATCTGGGAAATATGTGTGGGAATGGATTTTAAGGGTGTTGGATAATGGTGGGAGGAACATAAAACTAGATCAGGCTGAATTTATTTATGTGGTCCCTCTGAGATCCTATGTTTTATATGGAAGCTTACACAGTTATAATAGTTGTGAAAAGTTTGTTTGAATGGTTGGCTGAAGCGTTTATTAAATATGGCCTACAGAAAAGGAGTTGGAGATGCCTGATATCCCTTGGCTTAGTGTAGATAAGAGGATTTTTAAGGCTCAGGAAATTGCAATGCTAGAGAGGACATGCTGGGGAAAAACTAACCCTCCACAATGGGGAGGCCCAGAACGCAGGCCCTTCACAAACCCTATAAGATGCAAAATGGTGAGAGGGAACACCAGCACATTTGAAGAGTTTTGTTGTGCCAGACCTTAGGTTAGGGTTGGAGATGCTGCTGCTCAATGGGATGGATTCACTGCAATGCGTTTAATTGGGCCCCAAGGTAGCAGGGGACAGGTGGCAGCACTGAATTACCAGAGACAAGGTGATCATAGCTGTCATAGTGGACAAAGTAGACAAAATAATATTCATAATAGCCTAGCACATAATGTTCAGCACAGGCAATGTGAATTTTATAGTAGAATGACTTCTACGGACCTTTAGTACTGGCTTATCAATCATGGTGTTTCCAAGCATGACATAGATAAGAAGCCTACTACATTTCTGTTTAATTTGTATAAGCAGAAAAAAATTCTCAAACAAATGAAGGAATGGCTGCATTGGATTGTGGCAAAAGGCAATCTAGGCACATGAATAAATTTCAAGACTTGAGATAGTTTGCAGACCCAGAACCACTTGAATGAAGGGGTGGCCAGTTTCCCCTGAGGAAGGATCTTGATAAGACATCTAAAAGTTTACACTTAGTCTTTCTACAGTTCTTCCCCAGAGGGACCTGAGGCCTTTTACAAGGGTAACTATACACTGGGGAAAAGGAAACAGACTTTCCAGGGTCTGTTGGATACTGCTTCTGAATTGACACTGATTCTGGGAGATCCCAAGAAACATTGTGGCTCTCCAGTTAAAGCAGCAGCTTATGGAGGTCAGATGATTAATGGAGTTTTGACTGATGTTTGACTCAAAGTAAGTCTAGTAGGTCCCTATACTCATCCTATGGTCATTTCCCCAGTTCCTGAATATATAATTGGGATACGTATACTTAGAAGTTGGCAGACTTCTCACACTGGTTCCCTGACCTGTGGAGTGAGGGCTATTATGGTTGGAAAGGCTAAATGGAAGCCTTTAGAGTGGGCTCTGACAAGGAAAATAGTGAATCAAAAACAGTATTGCATCCCTGGAGGAACTGCAGAAATTAATGACACCATCAAGGACTTGAAAGATGCAGGGTGGTGGTTCCACCACATCTCCCTTTAACTCTCCTATTAGCCAGTGAAGAAGACAGATGGATCATGGAGAATGATAGTTGACAATTGAAAAATTCAGTCAGGTAGTGACTCCAAATGCAGCTACTGTACCAGATATAGTGTCCTAACTTGAGCAAATTAACACATCTCCAGGTACATGATATGCAGCTATTGATTTAGCAAATGGTTTTTTTCTTGGTACCTGTCCATAAGGACCACCAGAAGCCATTTACTTTCAGTTGGCAAGGCTAGAAGTATACATTCACTGTTTTGCCTGAGGGAAATATTAACTCTCCTGGCCTGTGTCATAACTTGAGTGGACCTTGATCGTCTGTCTCTTCCACAAAATATCACACTGGTGCACTATATTGATGACATTATGCTGATTGGACCAAGTGAGCAGGAGGTAGCAACCACTTTCAACTCATTGGTAATGCATATCCGTATCAGAGGATAGGGTATAAATACAACCAAAATTCAAAGTCTTTCTACTTCAGTGAAATTCTTAGGAGTCCAATGGTGTGGGACATGGAGAGACATTTCTTCAAATATGAAGGATGCTATTGCACCTGTTCCCTCCCATTTCCAAGAAAGAAGCACAACATTTAGTGAGCCTATTTGGATTCTGGAGACAGCACATTCCTCACTTGGGTGTGTTACTCCAGCTAACACACTGACTCGGAAAGCTACTAGCTTTATGTGGATCCTGGAACAGGAGAGGGCTCTGCAACAGTTTCAGGCTGCTGTGCAAGCTGCTCTACCACTTGGATCATATAAGCCAGTAGACCTGTGGTACTTGAGGTGTCAGTGGCAGATAGGGATGCTGTCTGGAGCCTTTGGCAGGCTCCTATAGGTGAATTACAGAAGAGACCTTTAGGATTTTGGAGCAAGGCTCTACCGTCATCTGCAGACAACTATTCTCCCTTTGAAAGACAGTTCATGGCCTGCTATTGGGCCTTAGTAGAAACTGAATGCTTGACAACAGGCCATCAAGTTACCATGAGATCTGAACTAGCCATTATAAAGCTGAGTGTTATCAGACCCACTGAGTCATAAAGTAGGACATGCATAGCAGCAATCTGTCAAATGGGAGTGGTATATTAGAGATCAGGCCTGAGCAGGTCCTGAAGACACAAGCAAGCTACATGAAGATACTCATGTTCCATGTAAATGTTTACCATAAAGATGACTAGATGAGGAGTTCAATAATCAAGTAGATAGGATGACTTGTTCTGTGGACAGTCAGCCTCCTTTCCCAGACATTCCTGTCATTGCCCAATGGACCCATGAACAAAATGCCCATGGTGGCAGAGATGGGGGTTATGTGTGGGCTTAACAGCATGGACTTCCACTCACCAAGGCTGACCTAGCTACAGCTGCTGCTGAGTGCCAGATCTGCCAACAGTGGAGACCAACACTGAGCCCCATATATGAACCATTCCCTGGGGTGACCAGCCAGCACCTGGTGGTAGGTTGACTACATTGGATCACTTCCTATGTGGAAAGGGCAGCACTTAGTCCTTACTGGAGTAGATACTTAATCTGATTATGGATTTGCCTTTCATGCACATAATGCTTTTGTCAAAATCACCATCCATGGACTTACAGAATGCCTTATCTACTGACATGGTATTCCACACAGTATTGCTTCTGACCAAGGAACTCACTTCACAGCCAGAAAAATGTAACAGTGAACCCACAATCATGGAATGCACTGGTCTTACTATGTTACCCCTATCCTGAGGCAGCTGCCTCATGGAAAGATGGAATGGCCTTTTTAAAATGCAGTTACAGTGCCAATTAGGTGGCAACAGCATGCAGGGCTGGGAAAAGGTTCTCCAGAAAGCGGTATATGTTCTGAATCAGCATCCAAAATATAGTACTGTTTCTCCCATAGCCAGAATCCATGGGTCCAGGAATCAAGGGGTGTAAAGGGGAATAGTTTCACTCACTATCACGCCTAGTGACCCACTGAGAAAGTTTTTGCTTCCTGTTCCCACAACTCTAAGTTCCACTCTCCTAGAAGTTTTGGTTCCAGAGTGGGGAATGATCCTGCCAGCAGCCACAAAAAACATTCCACTGAACTGGAAACCCAGACATCTTTCTGGTCACTTTGGGCTTCTAATGCCCTTAAACCAACAGGCTAGGAAAGGAATAACAGTTTGAAGAGGGAGATAGCTTCAGATTACCATGGGGAATTAGATTGTCTCTCTAAAATGGAGTTAAGAAGGATTATATCTGGAGTTCAGGAGATCCTTTAGGTGTTTTAGGAGATCCTTTAGGGTGCTACTGTGCCTTCTGATTAAAGTTAATGGGAAACTACAACAGCCTAATGCAGACAGGACTGCACAGACTCATTAGGAATGAAGGTATAGGTCACTCCTCCAGGAAAAGAGCCAGGGCCTTCTCAAGTGCTTGCAAAGGGTGGAGGAAATACAGAATTTGGTAGTAGAGCATCTATGGCCACATGACCAGTTGCAAAAATGAGGATTATAAGTAACATGAGTGCTTCTGTTGTATTTTGTTAAGAATGTATTTGTACAGATATTTGTGTTTTCTTTCAATTTCCTTATCATATGCTGTAATGTCAATTAAGAGAATATCAATGGTTATCAACATGTAAGTTTGAGATACTAGAAGGATGTCCTCCAAGGGACATTGCCACGTATTCTAAATTTATAATGCACTTGTGGTTGTACGGGGGATAGTTACATCATGTTAGGCATAACTAGGACCTGGTTAAATATATATAATGCATTTGTGATTGTATGTGGGAGAGTTATATTATGATTAGATGGTATTGTTTTCATTTAGAAATTACTCATGACATAAGGAGATATGATTGTGCATCAAGTTGACAAGAGGTGGATTATGATGGCTATTCTTGGTTGTCAAGTTGACTATATCTGGAATGAACTACAATCTAGAAATGGAGGGCACAGTTGTGATCCGGGTCATGACACTGGAAAACACATGCCTATAATCCAGATCTTGAGGCTGGAAAGCACACCTTTAATATGGGCCATACCTTTTGCTGGAAGCCTATATAAGGACATGGAAGAAGGAAGATCATTCATTCTTTTTTTTTTCTGGCCTGCTTGCCCTCACCTTGTCAGCACATCCATCACTTCACTGGCATTGGAGCCTACTTCTCTGGGATTCCAGCATATATAGAAGACACCCAGCCTCATGGCCTCATGGGTCTGAGCAACTAACTACTAGATTCTTGGACTTTCCATTCACAGCTAACCATTGTTGGACTGCAGCTTGTAAGCCATGCCAATAAAACACACACACACACACACACACACACACACACACACACACACACACACATATTGGTATATATATACCAATTCCATAAACTCTGTGGCTCTAGAGAACCCTGACATCCTCATGCTCACTTCCCCTAAGGGTAGGAGATTGACTCAAGAAGTTCAGTTTCTTTTCTCATGAGACAATATCTGGTTAACAGGGAATGACTAAGACTCTGTATACAGTAAAGATTAGTATTACTAGTGAAGAATGAGAGAATCCCTAATTTCTCAGCCTCTACCTTCAGTCTTCCCACTAAAAGAACTGAGTCTCAGGTCTGCTAGGCATTAGTGTGAACAATGAAGGTACCTTTCACCAAGGAGAGCTGCATTCCTTACAAAGTTATGCCAATATTTCCCATTACCCAGGAGTTGCAGAGCAGATGTGTTTAAAGATGGTATTCCATCACATCTTGATCGTTTTTTATCTTAGCAATGTGGGGTATTTGGCAAAGAATTTGGCCTCAGCCCATCAGATGCATTGAATCCAGATCATGCTAATAGAAAGGTGGTCATAAAAAAGGACTGCCCACACAGACTATGGCGATCCCAGAACCTGGCTCTACATGTCAGGTCAGAGAAACTCAAATCTGTGCTAAAATCCCTCAGCACAAGCTGCCTTTTAATTGTTCTTAACGGAGCCATCAGGAACCGTGGTTAGTGTATTGCTGTCAGTCATGAGCTCTCAGATAGCAGTGCAGAAGATTCTGTGGAAGTGTCAGGAGTCAAGGTGAGGTACAAATGCTGACTAGGCCTCAAGGTCACAAACCAACTACAGTAGAAGGGACCCTAATGCACGCCATTCCACATACCCCACTGAGGGTTGTGGTACTCAAGACCTTGCCAACTGTCAGTGATTTGTGTACTTCTCTCTCTCTCTCTCTCTCTCTCTCTCTCTCTCTCTCATGTTTCTACCAGTTCCTAGAGGGAAGTCCAACTAGAAAGAAAGCTGAGAAGTGAAGCTATGGGATATATCCTAACAAGAAGATCTGTAAGTTGGCTTTTCTTTTCAGAGCCACAAGGGTTGAGAATTTTAGCTGAGTCCATTTACTATTTTGTGGTGATATTGTGTCCCCCAATATATTTTACACACTAATAAACTTATCTGAGGTCAGAGAACAGAACAGCCACTAGACAGACATAGAGGCCAGAAAATGGTGGCACATACACACCTTTAATCCTATTACCTGGGAGGCAGAGATCCTTCTGGATCTCTTTGAGTTCAAGGCCACACTGGAAACTGCCAGGCATGGTAACACACAACTTTAATCTCAGGAAATGATGGGAGGAAGAAGAAAGGTATATAAGGTATGAGGACCAGGAACTATTTTTGTTAAGCTTTTAGGCTTTTAGCAGCAGTTCAACTGAGATCCATTTGAATGGGGACACAGAGGCTTCCTGTTTCAGGAAACAAGATCAGCTGAGGTGTGGCTTATTCTATTTCTCTGATCTTTCAGTGTTCACCCCAATACCTGGCTCCCGGGTTTGTTTTTATTAATAAGTCCTTTTAAGATTCGTGTTACCTCTGGCGCCCAACTCAGTCGGTAGAGCATGAGACTCTCAATCTCAGGGTTGTGGGTTTGAGCCCCATGTTGGGCACCAAATGTAGATGAATTTTATATGGTCTTATTAAATTAAAAACATGGAGCCAAATATAGGAGTGAAAGCCTTAGAGATCAGGGAAATAGGAATAGCCACCAGCTAACCTTACCTCACCATGCTGCAGCTTCCAAGTATGTTACTTCCTGTCTGCCTACACCTTTATTGCCTTGCTGTTCTCCCCTCTCATTGGCTCTTAGCTCAGCTACCTCACTTCCTTGTCACTGCCTGTCTGTACAGACCTCCAGGTCTCCATGGTTTGTACTGGGATTAAAGGCATGTGTTACTACTCTTGGCTCTGTTCCCTAGTATGGCCTTGAACACACAGAGATCCTGCCTGCCAAGTGATTGGATTAAGGGCATGTGCTACCACTGCCTGACTTGTGTGTTTACTTAAAATGGCTTGCTATTTCCTCTGATCTCCAGGAAAACTTTATTTATAAACATACAAATAAAATATCACCACATTTCAGCACAAATAAAATATCACCACACTATTTTTTTTCCTTTCAGGCCTGTGGCAGCTCATCACCCACACAAGAGTTCATACTTCTTCCCACTGGCTCCTGTAAGAATCAGCATGAGTTGCTATCAAAAGTATATATGTCTCTGTCTGGAGGGTGACTCTGAGGATCCAAATGAAATGGAGGACTTCACATTTGTATTGGTTCCCATACCTGAAAAAGAGGAGGAGAGAGAGGAGGAGGATGCAGAGGAAGAAGAAGAAGAAGAAGAAGAAGAAGAAGAAGAAGAAGAAGAAGAAGGAGGAGGAGGAGGAGGAGGAGGAGGAGGAGGAGGAGGAGGAGGAGAAGAGGAAGGAGAAGAAGAGATAGAATAGGAAGAAAATGAAGAGGCAGGAGAAGAAGATAATGAGAAAGAGAAAGAGAATGAAAGGGAGGAGGAAGAAATGGAAGAGTGGGAAGAGTATGAAGAAGAAGAAGAGGAGGAGGAGGAGGAGGAGGAAGAAGAGGAAGAGGGAAGTGAAGAGGAAACAAGAGAATATTATTACACATCTTCTATACCTTTTTCCTTTTTAAATGTCTCTTTGCCTACTTTGAGTCCTACCTTCTCCACCCCATTCTCCAGCTCTCTTCTGTTTCAGGATGCTAAAGAAGAGAGGTATGCTTCAGGAATAATGACTCCTCAGAAAGCTCAGAGCTCCTTTATAGCCACATTTCAAAGAAATTTAGGTAAAGAAATCAACTACATGGAGGAAGAGGGGAGTCTAGGCATTATTCAGTCTTCAAAAGATTCTCAATCTTTGTTGAATAGCCAACTAAAGGAAAAGATGACTGATTTGGTCTATGCTATGATCTTCAAGTATCAAGTGAAAGAATCTATCACAAAAGTAGAAATGTTAGAGATTGTCAGCAAAGAATACAAGAAACAATTCCACATGATCTTTATGGATGCTTCTAAGTGCCTGTTCATGCTTTTTGGCATTGACATAAAGGAAGAATATACCATAAGAAACTCCTATACCCTTGTCAATTCACTGAACCTTACCTATGAAGAAAAGCTGAGTGGAGAGCAAAGAATGCCTAGAAATGGCTTCCTGATAGTTATTCTGGGCTTGATATTCATAGAAGGGAATTGTGCTCCTGAAGAAAGTGTCTGGGAATTCCTGAATACAATGGGATTATATGATGGGGAGGAACACTCCATCTATGGAGAGCCCAGGGCATTTCTGACCAGAGATTTGGTGCAACAAAATTATTTGACATATCAGCAGGTGTCTAACAGTTATCCTCCATGCTTTGAGTTCTTGTGGGGTCCAAGAGCCCATGCTGAAACAACCAAGATGAAAGTTCTGGAATTTTTGGCAAGGATCAATGAATGTGACCCACTTTCTTTTTTATTTTTGTATGAAGAGGCTTTAAGAGATGAGGAAGAGAGGACCTGTGCCAGAAGTATCTGCCCAAATAGAAGTCCAGTCACATTGACTGCAGAGCATGTATTTCCAGCTAATACCCAGAGTGATAGATTTGTTTTTGGATGTATTCACTCTGAGTTTGAAAAGAGCAGTCAAAATTCTAAGTAATGGAAGGTGAAAGTTAGCTTGAGTAGAAAATAGTGGAGCACAATATTGCTATATATGCTATTTGGGGAGTTGTTATTTTCCATTTGGGATAGACTATCAAATCTTACTTCTTGTAGTAACAGATTTACTAGCTTTGCAATCTAAGTTATGAATGACCTTGATCATACATTTCTTGCTGTTTATTATGTTTTTAAAAAATACAGAGAAAAAAACTGTGATGTTTTATTTTTAGATTGATATTCTGTTCTATTCTGTAAAATTAAATGCTGTGCTTCTATATTTATGTAGCTTATAAAATACGAAAACAGGAAAATCTTAGCAAAGTTTCTGCTCACTGACTCATTCATTTACTGAACATTAGTTGAATATTTTATTTTTGGAAGATACTACTTTATTGACACAGGACACATGGATAAGTTAGACACACCCCTGCTCAGAGAATTATAGAATCTAGGGAGAGCTACTGTATCAAGAACAGGGTGAAATGTCTTATAAGACATGTGAAAACAAGGACAACGTAAGAACAATTGAAAACAAGAAAAAAGAGCTACCCATCAGGAGCAAAAGCCTAGAGTCAGTGCAATTTGACTGGGGACTTGGGAAACTCTAACTCCTTTTGGGCCAGTTTTATATTAAGTCATGGAAAGTTTCAGGGAACCTATGCACAATGAGTCTTGTAGGAGAGAGAAAACCCTTGAATGAAAATTGCTCTGAGCCGTTCTCTTGGAATTCGGGGTAAATAAAGAGGGTTCGACATCTGGTCCCTGTGTGGAGAGTGCTTTGCTGTTCTGTTCTTACCCAGCTAGACTCAATGCATGCAGTAGTAGACTCAGTGCATGCAGTAATTTTGAACTCACAAGAGCTGAAAGAGTTTTCTGAGGAGTAATGTGGGAACTTCTTGGGTTGTGACCTAGAGAAACCATCACGCTGCCATTCCTTCTTCTGGTCTGGAACAGACAGAACCCATTCCATTGTTATTTCATGTTGATTGCTATTTATCTAAATCTAATCCAGGTCAATGAGTTTGTGGTAGTAGATTTAATTTAAAAGTATATACAGAAAATGAGCAGCTAGAAGGGAGGACAAATTGGTATTTGACTGAGTTCTAAGAACACTGAGTTATTTTACCCTAGAAATTAAGCTTCAACTCCAAAATAATATGTCAACTAAGAGTGAAAATACCATGACTTGTATTTGGAATGCTGAATTTTTGGTTGTTTTGATATTCTTTACCATGTTGAACTGCCTGTTTTCTCAGATGTTATAGACAACAGTATCAAAACCCATGGGAGAGGATGCCAGGGTTCAGGGTCTAATGATTATTCACCCCACCACTCACTAAACTATCAATATCTTTGGGCAGTGTACCAGGTGTTTTATTCACAGTCAATGAATTTTCACTGTGATGCCACATCTCTCAAACCTGATTATCAGCAGAGCAATTTAAAGTTCCTAGTGCTTGAAAATTACCCCCAAGGTCATGTAGCTGGTATATGCCAGTACTCAACAAGAATTTATCTAAAGTACATATTGGTCCAGCTCTGCTTAGCTTGAGGCACCTTCAGTTTCTTAGTTCATTTCCTACTATCCCAAAATGTCTTAGCTTGTATAAAAAAAAAAAAAAAAAAAAAAAAACCCACCGTGTCCACATACTGGAAACAGAAGGAAATAGAGATGAAAATAAAACACAATGTGAGATTTGCCTTCATTGTATGAGGACTGTCGTGCTCCACCTCTTAGGAAATTTCATTGCTCACTTTCCCTAGATGCTGGAAGTTCATTACTATTACCTCTTCTTTCTGAAACAAAGCAACCTTCCATTGCTGTTTTCCATTGTTTACTCCTTCCAAAAGCAGGAATCTAATGTTGTGACCTAATCAATACTGCAAGCTTTGTCTCTCTTCTAGTGATATTATTTGTTACAGCATTCTTTGTTCTTCTCTTGACGTAGAGCATTCCAATTCCTTGTAAAAGTTCTCAAACTATGCTGTCTTTAATTTTGTATTACCTTTGCTTTGGTTTGACGATTGTTTTTCCTTCAAAAATTCACAGGGAAGCTTAATGAAAGATGAGTTTGTTATGAAGGGCCCTCTCTCATAGCTAGATTAGCACTTTTATAAAAGGCATGACACTCAAGGGAAATTTTTGTTCTTTTGTGCTTTCTGGAATGGAAGCAAACACCATTTATCCTCCCTGGAGAATGATTTTACAGCTTTGGGGCTCAGAAGCAGAGAGCAGCTCAAACATGACACCAATCCTGCCAGTTTCGTAGTCTTGCACTACTCTAACTCTAAAATATTTTTTGTATTTTCTTAAGGAAAAGATCAATAACCCCTTCTATAGAGAGCAGGATTAAGGCCATGATCCCCAGAATAATCAGACTCCTATGGACATGACTTAAGATACTAAAACACTGATAAAACTTTTTCACCCTACTGGGAGAATTAAGGATTTGGTATGGTTTTTAAGAGCTAGGGGTAATGTCCAAACAGGACATTATCTCCTAGTGAGTAGAACCAAAGGAAAGTAAGTTTACAGAAATGATGAAAAGACTAAATGAGAATGCAACTGAGAGAGCTGAATGGCAGCTGCTCCTCAACCCTGAACACCAAATTCAATATAGGGTAGAAAAGGATTCAAATGTAAATAAAAAAAAGTGGAGAATACAGGGAAGGATAGTGTAAACAGGCTCTGGGAATACTGAGTCATCACAGTCAGACATTCAGTGTGGTCTAATCAGGTCTAATAATGGATTGGAGCAGTAAGCCACCCCTGTGTTCATTTACAAGGACAGAACAATGTCTCCTGCATCTGTTTGGTTGATCCATTTCTTTTGACCACTCTAGTGGTTCAGTTTACCTTGCCCTGTGTTCCAGGTCTGAAACATCCTTGATGCCTACTGAAGGATGTTTGTTTTCCTTCATTGGTGGAATTCCCCCATAGACTGGAATTATGTTAGTGTCCAGGGTGAATATCAGATGACTTCAGTTGAGGCAGACAGACAGGGAGCAATGAAGGCAGTATGAAGAAGTCAAGTAGTGTTAAACAGAAGTGGGAATTTCTTGGGGCCTGGTATCAAAACGACATTGCAAATAAAGGGAGTGATGGTCATTTCTAAAACAAATAAATAGATTCATATGGGTATACTCAACTCAGATGATGTTTCTTTTGGATTTTAAGGTATCAGCACACTAAGGAGTGGATAACATAATGCTGTAATGGTGGGCCTCCATTTACACTAGATTCTATTTGGGGTAGGAGTTAGTTCCAGTATGCAAACTTTTACAGGAAGATGAAGATGGCATTCTTCTCTGTGAAACTAATGGAGACTGATGGATTCAAAATTGAAGCATGGTATATCATGGTTGAGAACATGAAGATGGTGTTTGTACCTAAAGACAAGATGTCCATGTTAATGTTAGCCATGATATTTTCCCATGGGAATTCTGAAGTTACATGAATAATTATATACGTTAGTTCTTCCATGTAGATAGACAGGACAGGCAAAGGACATGTTCTACATTTCAAATCCTTGAATATGACTATCCACTGTTTTGATTTAGTGATTTATACTTTTGTTTCCTTGTTTCTCCATCAAACATTTACTGAACATATGATACAATAAGAATAGTAAATAGGCAAAGCAGAACTAAATCACAAGGCATATAATTTTGGGTACTATGTGAGAGAACAGAGGAGGAGAAAGGATCCTGGAACCTTCAGGAAAGTTTTATGAAATAATAGAGGACTGCATACACATTCTGAGTTCTGAAGGTTGCTGTGAGACAGAATATTGTCCTAGTTCACTTTATATCATATAGGCCATGACCAAAAGCAACTCGAGGATGAAAGGGTTTCCTTTGCTTACACTTCCATATCTTAGTCCATTGTTTAGGGAAGTCAGGTCAAGAACTCAAGGCAGGAACCTGGAAGCGGGAATTGCAGCCCAGGCCAAGAAGGAACAATGCTTACTGGCTTGCTTCCATGGCTTTCTCTATTTGCATTGTTATGTACCCGAGACCACCTACCAATGAGTAGTACAGCA
Source organism: Peromyscus eremicus (assembly GCF_949786415.1). Taxonomy (NCBI): domain Eukaryota; kingdom Metazoa; phylum Chordata; class Mammalia; order Rodentia; family Cricetidae; genus Peromyscus; species Peromyscus eremicus. The sequence continues at coordinate 120,258,540 of NC_081439.1, forward strand.
CTCAATAGCCTAGGCTTGCCACATCAATTATTTATTAAGAAAATGCCCCATAGACTTACATCAGGCTGATCTCATGGGAGTATTTTCTCAGTTGTGGTTCTGTCTTTCCAAATGGCCCTAGCTTGGGGCAAGTTTGAAAAAAAAAAAAAACTAACCAGTATAATTTCATTCCTCTGAGCTGAGACTGGGGATCAGTAGGAGAGGGTTTTGTTGTGATTTGAATATAGTTTTGCCTTTACAATGTAAATTACTTCTGAAATTTACATAGTATAGAAAAGTGTCATTTTAATTAATTTCTGGATTTCTTCATTCCTTTTCCAGATACAGAGACAAACAAATATCCAAAACCTGGGCATTTGATTTAGCATATGTTTCCACAAAATGCTATCCACCTTCAAACCATTTCAAAAAATATTTTTAGGAATTCATGAATGTGATACGTAATTTAATGTGGAAAAATTTGTAACAAATTTATCAATCCTGTCTTTGGCATACATAACCTTTTGTAATACAAATTTTTCTAGTGCATTTTCCTTCTCTGGAGTTTTGGTAACTTTCTTTCATCTGTGCAGTACTATATAGACTGTTTCTACTCTGAGAGCAGCCCCTGCTAGCCTTTTACAACTTAAGTCCTGAATATTAGACTCTGATCCTCTCTCTTCCGCTATGGTCACAAACACTTCTTTGAATATATCAATCTCTTTGGATATGTCAGACTCTCTCTTTCTTAGGGTTTTGTGCTTGCTGATCTCTACTTCTATCCCTCCTCCTCCAGCCTACAATGCTCTTTGCTCTCCTGTCCTTTAAGTCCCTCTTACAATGCCAACAACCCAGAAGAGCTCAACTCTGCCACTGTTTCCAGTATTATGGTTTTCATTTTAATACTTTCATAACTAGATAAATGTCTCATTTTTTTTAAATATACAACTTAAAAGGGTAGTTAGGGGTTTCATCAGTCTTTGCTAAAGACATCGTTTTTAAATATGCACATTTCAAAAATAAATGATTGGATAATGAAGGCATGCACATTGTTACTATCATGAGAGCACTATTAATATGAATTGATTAATTCTAACCAGTGTATTAATTATATATGCTTAGTGATAGTTACATTTTGTTCAATTAGCTGTTTCAGCCTTGGAGGTAAAATATTAGCCTGGGTGGTTCATTAGAAGCGAAAACAGTAAAAATGGCAATAAATACTATTGCTGAAAATTGCCCAATTTTGTTCAGCAGAAACAGGCTCAGTACTATCTCAGGTTGAAAACCTTAGTTTATACTAATTCAGAGACCAATTGCTTGCTGTGGTGCAAACAGAAAATTATAAATGAAAGTCATGGGAAAGCAGATTTTGTTTCACTTCTAACAGAAATGAAACAACTATTTTCTGTGGATGGCCTCATCATATGGTGACAGTGTCTAAAATCTCATTTATTCCCAATAATCTGTCTTATGTTTTATAAATTTTTATTAAATAATTTAAAATGTACTTTATGTATTTTCATTATCTGAGGTCATATTCAACTGTCATCTTTTCAGTCTTATCACACTTCCTTATGTTGTTAGTTGGTTTCTAATTTCCCCAATTCAGTCACTACCTGTCCAGTAACTTACATTATCATATGTGTTGTTTGTGAAGATCATTGTGAAATACAAATCCATGTAAGTGTGCCACTCAAGCTCCTTAAAAACATGTATTGTTTTACATTTCAATTCATTCTCATGTTTTCCTTGTTAGTTGTTTTGTCAGCTTGCCACAAACTAGGGTCACCTGAGAAAAGGAAACTTCAACTGAAAAAGCATGCCTCCATGAGATTGGCCTGTGTGTGTAGTGCCATCCTACTGTGTGTAGTGCCATCCATGGGTAGGTGGTCCTAGATTAAGAAGCAGGCTGAACAAACCATGGAGAATAAGTCAGTAAGCATTGTTCCTTCATGGTTTCTGCTACACTTCCTGTTTTATGTTTCGGCCACGATTTCCCTTCATGATAGACTGTGATTAGGATATGTAAATAGAAGAAAACTCCTTCAACATGTCAGTGCTGGAAACTGAACCTTAGATCTTTGTATAAGCCACAAGTTCTCTTAACTATTGATTCAACTCTCTATCCCACCCTAAATTTTTTGTAGCTGTGCATATCAGGCAGGCAGAGACCACCAGCATAGTTCTTTTTGCTCTAAATTGATTTGGCCTTCCATATTAATTCTAAGATTGTTTCTTTTTTTCTAGCTCTGTGAAGAAAGTTACTAGAATTTTGATGAGGATTGCATTGCATCTACAGATCACATCTGGTAGGACAATCATCTTCCCAATACTAATTCTTCCAATCCATGTACGTGGAAGGCCTTTTCATACTTTAGTATCTTCTTCAATTTATTTCTCCAGCATGTTAATACTTTCATTGTGGAGTTCTTTTGCTTCCTTGTTTAAATTTATTCTAATATATTTTGGAAGTAATTTTTAATGTGGTGGTTTCCCTAATTTCTTTCCAGGTGTGTTTGTTATTGATATATAGAATGAGTACTAATTTTCACATAATTTTGTACCCTGCCTCTTTTGAAAGCACTTACCAATTCTTTTCTTTATTTTATTTTATATACCAACCACAGCTTCCCCTCCCCCCTCTCCTCCTGCTCCTTCCCCCCACCTCCCTTATACCCATGCCCCCCATCCACTCCTCCTCCCTCTCCATACAGATGGGGTAAGGTCTCCCTTGGGAATCCACAAAGCATGGTATATCAAGTTGCCTCAGGACCAAGCTCCTCCCCCTTCATCAAGGCTGAACAAGGCATCCCACCATAGGGGACAGGTTCCAAAGAGCCAGCTCATGCATCAGGGACAGGTCCTGGTCCCACTGCTAGAGGCCCCACAAAAGACCAAGCTACATAACTGTCACCCAGATGCAGAGGGCCTAAGTCGGTCCCATGCTGGCTCTATAGCTGTCCATCCAGAGTCCATGAGCTCCCACAAGTTCAGGTCAGCTGTCTCTGTGGGTTTTCCTGTCATGATCTTGATGCCCCCTTGCTTATATATTCTCTCTATCCTCTCTTCAACTGGACTCCTGGAGCTTGCTCAGTGCTTGGCTATGGATCTCTGTATCTGCTTCCATCAGTTACTGGATGTAGGCTCTATGATGACAATTAGGGTGTTCACCAATCTGGTTACAATAGCTGCCCAGTTCAGGCACCCCTTCCACTATTGCTAGGGTTCTTAGCTGGAGTCATCTTTGTGGTTTCCTGGGAGTTTTGCTGGCACCAGGTTTATCTCTTATTACTCTCCCCCTCTGCTTCACCCCCAACTCGACCATCCTGGTCCCTCAGGTTTCCATTCCCCCATTCACTCCCCTCAATCCGCCCCCAGTTTACTCAAGACATCTAATCTACTTCCTCTTCCCAAGGAGATCCACGTGTCCATCTTAGGGTCCTCTTTGTTTCCTAGCTTCTCTAGGGCTGAGAATTGTAGTCTGGTTATCTTTTATCAATTCTAAGTGCTTTCACAGAGGTGTTTTTTTTTTTTGTTTTTTTTTTGTTTGTTTTGTTTTTTTTGAGACAGGGTTTCTTTGTGTAGCCTTGGCTGTCCTAGAACTCTCTGTAGACCAGGCTGGCTTTGAACTCAGAGATCTGCCTACCTCTGCCTCCCGAGTGCTGGGATTAACGGTGTGCACCACCACTGCGTAGCTTATTATTTTTGTATTTTTAATTGCTTTTGGGAAAAGGAGATAAGACCAACACAGAACTATCATATAAGAAGATAGATAAAAGAAGAAATTATTAGTCTAGCAGTAGAAATAAAACCTTTTGCATCACTTGTTTTATACTAACCAAATTCAAACAGGCCATGTGGAAGGACCCTCTCCTCTCACTTCTTGGTTTTGTCAAAAAATATTGGAACATGTATACAGGTAACATTATACAGACTGAGCAGTGTCGCGTCCGCCTCGACCAGCAAGGATGACGCGATGCCAGGCTCTTCTCCAAGCAGTTTATTCAGGAACCTTGAACAATCTTCTGACCCCGGGGAAAGTCATTTTCTTCTTCTCTCTCACTCTCACTCTCCCATTCACTCTCTCATTCTTGCTCACAGTCACTCCCACAGTCACTCCCACAGTCACTCCCACAGTCACTCCCACAATCACCCTCCCAGGAAAGCCAGCCCACGCCATTTATAGCCACTGGGCAATCAACCCCGTGGTGCCACGTGGACAATGCCGCTAGGGTCAGACATATGCAAGCAAGCCAGATTAGGTCCAGGTGTGCAGAAGCAAGCCAGATCCTAGCCTTAGCCAAATAAGGAGCATCTGCCATCGGGAAGGCAGAAACCAGATGCAGCGCCATCTTTGAGGCACGGCCGTGCACGGCTCTCTACAGCTCCCCGTTTATTGTTTTAAGCAGCAGGCAAGAGCAGAGGTCTAATCTCTGCCAGAATACAACTTGGACATTGTACTGGTGTTAGTCCAGGTGTCATCCACCCAGAGAACACTTGACCCGTCCAATACCCTTTTTTGCAGAGGTGGGAATTAGGGTATCAACCCACATGCAATTAGACTTGCTCTTCTTGGGTTTTGCAATACAGCTAGACCCAAGTGCAGTGCACTAGCCTCGCATCCTGCGCGATCAAGCTTTTAATGCGGCCAGCCAGGCCTGGGGAGACTGTCCAGCTTCTATGGCTGTAAAGGCTTGGATAATCATGGCTGCATTGCATTGCTGAGAAACCCTTAAATGAACAATGCACCACAGGCACATCAGGGAGACAAGTACCAGTAGGCCTTCCAGGGCACCTAATCCCGCCCACTTCTTTAAAAAGGTGATAGAATTGATGTTATGGGTAAAGGGTATGGCCAGGCTTTTATAAGAGCCCAGAGTAGTCAGCTGCTCCCGCTGGCACGCTTGTCAGAATCAGGGCTATCAGGATCAGGCACATCAGCTTCCCGGGTGTCATCACGTCTCTCCGTCTGAGGGGCCTGTCGCACCAATCATTCAGGTACCCAGATAGGGTCTAGCCGATCCTGTGGGAAAACACAAACAGAACCTCCCGCCCATGTCATCACGGGATCAGGGCCATGCCGGCTACCCATGAGAATATCTTTCCACTTCACCATGCCCTTCATAGGGCTGTATGGATTAAGACTTCTTATGGTGGTGGAGGATCTTCCTATCAATAAACCCACCATGCCTGGCTTCAATCGCTGTTAGCTCAGGTTTTTCTGTGTTGCATTGATTTTCCACAGATCTCAGCTGCGGATGCCTTGTTGTGCTGGTTCTGGCGTCCACCATCCTTAGTTTCTTAGCGGCTTTTGGAGCTTTTGAAAACCGCTCAGACTGCCTGCTTTGCAGTCTACTAGGACACTAACTCTGTATCTCAGGTTCTTTCACCACATACATTAAGCTTAGATTCACGATCAACATTTACACCTTTTCACAAACTATAGAACTACTTTAGCAAATATATTTCTTATTACTTCTTATATACTTCTTATCTTATTTCTTATTTAAACTTTCACTTACAACTAACATCTTTACTTCTTACAAGCTTATTACTACATGTCTTAAGACTACCTTAGATACTTCTTGCAAGCTTATATTCTTAAAGGAACTCTATCACATATAACATTAACATCTACTTATCTATGCTTCTTAAGGAAACTGTAGAACTACATTAGCATATATTTCTTATTCACTTATATTCATTCTATCTTTTTACTTAAACTTGCATTTACAACTAGCATCTTACAAGCTTGTTCTTTTATATATCTATTACATTTATATTACTTATACTTATTTACTTACAGCTCTATTTTCACACTTATATTCATAATAACTATTAAGCAAACTCTACAGGGCTACCATTAACATACATCTAACTTTGCAAACACTTAAAGATTTCTTAACACAGATTTAACAAGACAGAATTTTTACTTCTTACTCTTAATTATTATCACTATCTCTATTAGATTCTCTTAACTAGACAGGAAGTACGTACATCATTTCTAAAGTTTGGAGTTTATAGTCAGCTTTGTTATAAAGCACTGGGATTTAGTGAGTGTTGTTATAGAATTGTGATAGTTGTTGTTAGGGGACTGTAACATTCTTGGGATGACACCACACTCCAAAGTTGCCAGTTCTCTCAGCCATTCCGAAACCGGCAGAGATGCACTGTCAGCGGTAGACGGTTTTTAACTAGAGGCTGTCCCTTCACCCAAATTCATAGTAGTTCCCCTAAATGCTTCAATTCAGACAAACGTTTCTATCACTGTAAAACTTCACTTCACCCTGAGGGTGAAATTACCATATTTAGCTGCTGTAAAGCTCTTTGCCAAATACTGCACAGCTATAAGGTGTTATAAAGTATTTTTCTAAAGGAGCGAGTAAAGCCACAAGTGGCACAGCTCCAAACTGTATTTAGTATTTTCCTTCATTAGCTTTAACTCCTGATGTTATTAGTGGCTGTAATATTTAGCATTGATTTCTTATAAGGAACTTTCAGGTGAAGCTTTTTAAGACAAATTTTTCTGAAGTTTGTTTCCCATCTATAAAGCAGTCATTTCTTTTTGAATGCCTGTTTCTTATCCCCTTAATTAGATTTGCAAAGGAATCACTCATTTCCGGCTGTTTGTTCAAGAGGTAAATAATTTTAATTTCACATAAGTTTCTTCATATCTAAGACAACGTTCAGTGTATAAACTGCACTCTCTTGCTTTAAGGATTTTAAAGTGGCTTGTTTGCTCTTAAAGGTAGCTTTTGTCATCCAACTACCGTAAAAACTTTGCACAGCTATTAGGATAAATAAGGCATTTTCCCAATGGAGCCCCAAACTGTGAAGCACCTAGTTCCATATTATTTCAATTTTCAATGGAACTGACACTTAAACTCTTAGACGATTTTCCTCCTTATTCTTTTAAAAGCTGTATTTTAAGTTTACCATGAACGTATTTTCGGGCTGACAAAAGAGTTTCAGGGCAATGTCGCCATCTTTAGTGGAAAAACTACCTTTCCCAGAATGCATTTCCCTTATATCAGTCTATAATAATATCAGTCCCTTATATCAGTCTTTTATATCATTTCCCTTATATCAGTCATTTCCCATAGTTCTTTTCGGGTCTGAGAGTCAACTGGTTCTCTTTTACCAGACTTGCTTACAAATTCTTGCCCGGGGGGGTTTGAACAAGGTTTTTTGCTTTTGCAACGGGAGATTTGAACAGGCATTTTACATTTTCAATTATGGGACATTGGGAGATTCCTATTCTCTCCTCAACTGGCTTTAGCAGGTCTCTCTCCTTTATTTGACACTGGCCCCCAAATCAGAACCGCACCTGCCTCGTTAGTAAGCATTGAGGTGGGCAATTTCTGATAGCAACTTTCCTCGGGGCTTGTGTTTGTCTTAGCCAGTCAGTGAAAAACAAGATCATGCACTACAGCTTTTCCATAGCTCTTCCGGAGAGATTTCCTCCCACTGATTTATCTCATTTTGCTTGTTCCTTCCTTCCCCAGATGCAGAGCTTCAGGTATCTGCGGCTCTGTTCCTCTGCTAGCTGCCTTTGGAGGTAGGGGCTTTTTTTTTTTTTTTTTCTCTCTCTCTCTCTCTCTCTCTCTCTCTCTCTCTCTCTCTCTCTCTCTCTCCCGAATCTGCCTCAAATTCTAGCAGCTTTTTCAGGTCATATTTTTCTGGGGAGGATTATATCCCTTTTCTGTTTCTTCAGAGTCTTTCTCCTAGACAGTTCCCAGTTTGGTCTCAGTTTATCCCCTCTACCCCAGAAACAGTTTCCGACACTACAGTGGCGGCTTTCCCTGCTACTGAAGGTAGGGCTTTTTGTCTGTTTCTGTTTTCGGGGTCTGTGTGGTTTGCGTACAGACTGAAAATCTAACAAGGGAGGTTTTTGCCATTTCTGAACCCCCATTAGCACAGGTGTTTTGCCTCATCAGGCCTTCACCTGGCCCAGTCCCCTAGTGGGTTGCATTTGCTTATCTGGGTGCTCAAGGACAGAGCTTATGCCAGAGGCAATCACCCCTCAGGGCTACACTCCCTCACCTCATCGGGAGTCAGTTGAAACAAAGCTTAGTTCTGTTCTGCCCTGGCTGGACTCTTTCCCCACACAGCATTCTGACTCAGCAGCACAACTGCTTCAGACACAGTTCAGCTTTACTGTTTTCCCAGAAAGGTCCTTATTCTGATAGGAAAGCTTTTCTCAGATTTCTTTTTGCAGCTGTGGACCTATCAACCCGGGACTTGTAGGAAAGCAGGCAACTGTGCTGTTCCCACTGGCTTTAGTTTTGTTCATTGGCAATCTTCCCCTGGGTCCTGCATCTTCCTGCCTCAGCTCTGTGCTCCAGGAAGTGTACCACTGCAGGAACCCTAGTATCCCCGAAATGCACTCCAATTCAGAGACACTGACCAGTTACCTCTGGGTTTTTGGTCAGAAGCGAGGATACAATGCTAACAGTTTGCATTGCTTCAGGGGATCTTTGCATTAGGACCATTAGGAGCACCTTTTCATTCTGAAATGCTCACTCAGAAACAAAACCCTTGATGCCTCAGCTCGGCTGTAACTGAAAAGCTTGGCTTTTTTGCTTTTCTCAGGTAAAGTTTCCCACCCTTTTGGGCTCTCTGTAGCTCTTTACCCACACTCTCCCAAGCGTTTCCCTCAGGGTACTCTGACCCACTGTCTTTTACTAGCTTGAAGAGACAGAGCTCAGAAGAGGTTTTTAGGAACTTATCCCTGCCTCCTGCATTGCAGGAGGATTTTTAAAGCTTGAAAGAGAACTTAGAGAGGTTTTGCCATCTTAAGAGGTTTGTTGTTTTCCCTTAGAGCTAATCACAGGTGGTCCCCACACTAATCTTCAGGTGATTCTAATTTTTGTCCTTCTGAGAATGAGTTCTGAAAGACTTTAGTTTTTAAGTTTAAGAGAGCTTTTGAGAAAGATGAAGGCTTTTTAGAGAGATTTTTCCCCCAAATTTTCCAAGAAAAACTTTATAGTTTAAGAGAAAGATTTTTTTTTCCCCAAGAGAGAAAGACCAACTTTTCCCAAAACTTCGCAACTTTAAACTTTGACTTCTTACACCCCCATTTTTGTCTCAGGGAGAAGTTACTTTCTCCTGCTGCTTGGACTTAGCATTTCAGCTGTCCCCAGGACAAAAGCTTCCATAGGAAACTTTTTCTTCCCCATAATCTCAAAGAGCTTTTTTACTACCTGTAAAGCCCAAAGAAAGATTTTTTTTCTTTTTTTTTCCAGTTTGCATTCAGAGCCCCCAAAGTTAGAAAATTGAAGAGTTTTTCTGTCTAGTTGCCTTACTTATTTTTCCTACACAATCTTACACTTCTAAGTTTTTCCTACACTATATTACTACCCTATGCCTTATTCTTAATTCTCCCGTCTGCTTTTGTCGCAGCTCTACTTATTTTTCCCGTCTGCTTTTGTCACAGCTCTACTTAATTCTCCTGTCTGCTTTTGTCACAGCTCTACGTTTCCCGCTTTTATCGCGGATCCCCGCCTTCTGTCCGCTTTGGTCGCGGCTCTACGTTTACCTGGGGACTTACCAGTGCACTGCCCTGACTGCGAAGAGTTCTGAGCCTTAAAATGGTTCCCCGTACGGGCCACCACCTGTCGCGTCTGCCTCGACCAGCAAGGATGACGCAATGCCAGGCTCTTCTCCAAGCAGTTTATTCAGGAACCTTGAACAATCTTCTGACCCCGGGGAAAGTCATTTTCTTCTTCTCTCTCACTCTCACTCTCCCATTCACTCTCTCATTCTTGCTCACAGTCACTCCCACAGTCACTCTCACAATCACCCTCCCAGGAAAGCCAGCCCACGCCATTTATAGCCACTGGGCAATCAACCCCGTGGTGCCACGTGGACAATGCCGCTAGGGTCAGACATATGCAAGCAAGCCAGATTAGGTCCAGGTGTGCAGAAGCAAGCCAGATCCTAGCCTTAGCCAAATAAGGAGCATCTGCCATCGGGAAGGCAGAAACCAGATGCAGCGCCATCTTTGAGGCACGGCCGTGCACGGCTCTCTACAGAGCAGCTTATATTTAGGAATATATTTGTATGTACATGATCGCATATGTAATAATTAATATAAAAGAGGCCATGAATTTGAAAGAGAGCAAAGAAGGATATATGGGAAGGTTCGGAGGGGGAGAGGGAAGGGAGAAATGATGTAATTATATCTTAAAAATAAAAGGAAAAATGAGAAAGAGAATTATAAATTTGATCTCCCATTCTGTGCCTGGCTGAACCTGGTGAGGATCATATTTCTCTTTTAAGTCAGGAAGTGAACCTTCCATCCCATGCTGGAGACAATTTCTCCACATGACCTTGTAGGGAGATTGACAAAAGTGATACTTTATCTACCAACTGGCTGATTTAGGAAGGGCCGTGACTCTACTCTTCTGTCAAAGTACATACTCCTTGTGAGATGATCCTTTTCTACTTTAGTGATGACACTGAACTTGATTTTTCAAAGCTGGCATAGCTAGTTAGCACTCCACTGTGAAGATTCTGCTATGCCTAAGATAATTTGGGGACTAAAGATAAAATCATTTGACATGCTATCCTGTTAAAGTCTTATCAAAATCTTGTTGCAGAATCTTGATAATGAGGATACAGTAGACAAATGAATACTTCTCTATTTTATCTATTTTTGAAAATTAGAAAGAAAAAATTTTAATTTTTCTTTTTATCTAAAATTGTTTTCCATATAATATATTTTGTTCATATTTTTTTCCTCCCTCAAATCCTTCACAGCCCTCCTCACCTTCCTACTCACTGAAATTCATGTTCTCTCTCTGTTTGTCTCCATCTGCCTGTCTGTCTCTCTCTCTCCGTGTGTGTGTGTGTGTGTGTGTGTGTGTGTGTGTGTGTGTGTCTCTGTCTCTCTCTCTCTCAGACAAAAACAAAAAAAAACTGAAATAAAAATTTAAAAAAAGGAAAAAACAAAATAAGAAAAAACTAAACTACCCTCCAAAAATTGTAGTCCATCTTGCTTTGACAAAGTTCTACTGGGCATGGGACATACCCTGGGGTTTGATTGATGAACAATGAATCTTCCTTCTCAAAAATGGATTTTCCCTTTCCTAGTAGGCTGGGATTTTGTGTCTACTCGCCACTCTCCGTGTAAGGGTTATGTCTACTTTGAACCTGTGCAGGTTGTGTGCATGCTGTCACAGTCTCAGCGAGTTCATATGTGTACCAGTTCTGTTATATCTACAACACACCATTTCCTTAGAACCAAACACCCACCTCTGGCTCTTACAATCTTTCCAAATCCTCTTTTTCATAAATTCCTGAGCCTTGATGTGAGGTGGTTGATAAAGATATTCCATTTAGGACTGTGTGCTCCAAATTCTCCCACTTACATATTGTACAGTTGTGAGTTTCTTTGAATTATGATCTGATGCAAGAAACAGCTTCTCTGTTGGGTGTTGAGCGATGCACTGATCTATGGGTATAGCAATATCTAATTAAGAGTCATTTTATTGATATATTCCTTTAAGAGAACAATAGTAGTAGGGTTTCCCTAGGTCTATGATGTATCTAATCTCTGCTTTTTGGCTACTTTAGCAGTGTCAGGTACTGGTTCCTTCCATGGAGTGCACCTTAAGTTTAATAAAAAAGTGGTTGGTTATTCACATAACATTTGTGCCACTGTTGTACCAGAATACCATGCAAGCAGGTCAGACTTGTAGGTTGCAGGATGTGTAGCTGGGTAATATTGATGATGACTTTTTTCTGCTCCAGTAGCATGAAGATTACCTTTAGTGAGGATGAAGGTTCTGGTTAGGAACTAGCTCTATTTATTCATATTCAATGGCATGTGAGTGGTGTCTTCAGCAGCACAGCCTTACCATAGGTGGTGAAGAGTGACCAAGAGTTATGACAATAGTCTGTGATGTTGGGGGCCATGAGTTCTATGGAACTCCTTTGGCCAATGACACAACAAGATGCAAACTGTTCCTGACACTGAAGGTTTTACTTGGTGACATAAGATGTCCAGTTGGGGCACTGCTGCCACATTGTATGGTGACATCATTTAGTTTCCTTTTGTAGATGTATGTATTTTAGGAAACTTCTACAGTGGTAGGATTCCATAAGGTTTTCCCCAAGGCCTTTAGTGTTAGTTGGCTTTCCCCACATTGTCCCTCTACCCTGCCCTCCAGAGTTACTCCTCATCTAATTCTCTTAATCTGGTTACATCTTTACCTCTTGTAACACTATATCCTATTTTCTCCTCCTTGGAAGACACCCTCCCTAGTCTCTTCCTAGTTACCAGAACCTTTGCTTATTTGGAATGAAACACACACATTGAAGGCTTAAATATTAGCTTCCATATAAGGGAAACCACAAAAAGACAAAACAACAAAAATAAAATTATAGACTAATATCTTTTATGAACAAAGGTGCACAAATTTTCAATAAAATCTTGAAAACTGAATTCAAGAACATATCAAAAATTATACAATGTGAATAAATTGAGTACATCTCAGGGGTGATTTTCCTCATATGTAAATCAATAAATGTACGCTGCTACATAAACAGACTGATAGACAAAAAATGCTTTGTCATTCCATGAGATGCAGAAAAGGTCTTTGAAAAAAATATAATAGTCCTTCTTGATAAATATCTTGAGAGCGTATGGAGAAATGGCTTCATGGTTAAGAGCACTGGCTGAGCTTCCACAGAATGTAGACTGAATTCTCGGCACCTACAGGGCAGCTCACACCTGTCTGTAACTACAGTTCTAGGATAGACATACATGCAGGCAAAACACCAATGAACATAAAAAAATAAATTATATATTTAAAACTAAAAAAATAACAGAACAAAAAATATCCTGGAGAATTTAGGGATACAAGAGATATACCTTAATATAATAATAGCAGTTTACAGCAAGCCAACAAACAGCATCAACTTAAATGGAGAGAAACTCAATGGATTTCCACTAAAATCAGGAACAAGGCAAGTATCTCCACTATTTCCATACCTATTCACTATAGCACTTGAAGTATTATCTAGAGAAATAAGACAATTGAAGGGGATCAAGGGGATAACAATAGGAAAGGAAAAAGTCAAAACATCTTTATTCACAAATGATATGATTATATGTATAATCACGCACACACACACAATATATATATATAATATATATATATATATATATATATATATATATATATATATATGTCCTAAAGGCTCTACCAGAAATCTTTGACAGTTGATAAACACTTCCAGCAAAGCATCAGGGGACAAAACTAACACCCCCCAAATCAGTAGCCTTCCTATATATAAATGACAAATAGACTGAAAAAGAAATCATGCAATAAATATTGCCTTCACATTAGGTATTATAAAACAGTACCTTTCACAACAGCCTTAAAAATATTTTGGGAAAACACTAACCAAGCAAGTGAAAGAATTGTACAATAACAACTCTAAGTCATTGAAGAAAGAAATTGAAGAAGATACCAGAAGATGGAAAGATCGTCCATGCTCATGAATCAGTAGGATTGATATTGTGAAAATAGCTATCCTAACAAAAGCAATTTACACATGCAGTGCAATCCTCATCAACATTGCAACACAATTCTTCAAAGAAATTGAAAACACAATCTTCAGTTTCATATGGAAATACAAAAAAGTCAAGATTGCTAAAAATAATTCTGAATAATAAGAAAGAAACTTCTGAAATTATCCCCATCCCAGATTTCATGTTGTATTAAGAACTATGCTAACAAAAACAGCATGCCCTTGACATTAAAACAGATACGTTGTCTATCCCGAGTTATTAAAAAAAAGCTTATTTGAAAGAATTAGAAAGAACAGGCCTCATGAAAAGAAATGGAGATACAAAAGAGACCTAGAAGTAAAAAAAAAAAAAATTCAAAGGGCTCTGTCACATTGTGTGGACCTTCTTTGGATCCCAATTCAAATAACTCAAGTAAACAAATATTGAAGGACAGACGGATGTGTGAATAGAAGCAGACTTGGGGGGGTTCTTTCTTAAAGATAACCTCCTGTCTCTGTAGCCCAAGCTGGCCTCATACTTGTAACAGTCTCAGGCTGTACCTCCAGGGGTGTATCTTCAAACCTGGCTGTTGTTAATTAGTAAGTGTGAATCTACTGATACATACATATATATACATATATATGTATATGTGTGTATGTATAATATATACATAAATATACATATATATTTAGGATTTTTCATTTTAAATAACTTATGTGTTAAATGTTACAGTGTCCAGAATGTGCATCAAAGAAATAAAAGGGTGACAAGATTATATGGGAGTAATAATGAAATAAACTCACTGCAAGTTGTGGTCAAAACCAAACCAAACCAAACCAAAAAAGGCACATTGGACAATGGAAGTGAATTGAAGATCCAGGCACACACACCTACAGATACCTTGTTTTTTTTTCCAAAGAAGCCAAAATGCACACAAGAGAAAAACCAGAGTTTATAAATAATGCTGATCAAACCAGATATCTGCATGTAGAAGAATGCAAATAAATCTGTATCATTCTTTACAAAGCTTAATTTCAAATTAATTAAGGGCCTCAATGTAAGATCAAATACTCTCAGTTTGACAGAAAAGGAAGTTGGGAATAGGCTTGAACTCATTTGCACAGGAAAGGACTTTCTTAAGAAGATGCTAACAGCATAGGCCAACAATTAATAAATAGAATCTTGTGGAGATTTGAATGAGAATGGTCACCAAAGGCTCTTATATTTGAATACTTCATTCCAAGTTGGTGGAAGTTTGGAAGGATTAGGAGGTGTAGCTTTGTTGGAGTAGGTGTGTCACTGAGCATTGGCTTTGAAGTTTCAAAATCCACACCATTCTCACGTAGCTGTCTCTGTCTCCTACTCATGGATAAAGGTGTAAGCTCTCAACTACTGTTCAAGCACTATACCTGCCTGATTGCTGCCATACTCCCTACCATGATGGTCATGGACTTTGACCTCCTGGAACTGTAAACTGGTCTTTCTAATATAAGTTGTCTTGGTATCTCTTCATAGCAATAGGAAATTAACCAAAATTGACTTCAAGAAGCTAAATAGAAAAAAAAAAAAAGAAGAAGAAGCTAAATAGTTTCTTTATAGTCAAGGACACTATCATTTGAACAATGTAGCAGCCTACAAATGGTTAAACATCATTACCAGTTGTACACTTAATAAATGATGAATATATATATATATATATAAAATTAATAGAGAACTAAAATCTTTAAAAACAAAAGAAAACAAAACAAAAACAAGAACAAGTGACCCAATCAAAAATGGAGCACAGAATTAAACAGAGAATTCTTAAAAGATGGAACACAATAGGCAAGAAACACTTTTAAAATGTTTAACATCCTTAGCCATGAGGAAAATGCAGATTAAAACCACACTGAGATTTCATTTTACCCAGTCAAAATGACCAAGATCAATAAAACAAATAGCCATAGATGCTGATAAGGATATGGGAAATGTATTCATTGCTGGTGGGAGTGCAAACTGGTATGGTCCATATAGAAATCAGTATGGAGTTTCCTCAAATAGATGAAGATAGATCTACCAGATTCAGCTATACCACTATTGGTCACATACTCACAGATGCGTCATTCTACTAAATGGACACTTGTTCATCCATGTTCATTGCTGCTCTAGTCATAACAGAAACAGCCTAGATATCTATCAACTGATGAATGGATGAGAAAAATGTGGTACATTTACACAAAGGAATATTATTCAGTTGCTAAAAAAATGGAATTATTAACTTTGTGGGTAAATGGATGGAGGTAGAAACAATCATTCTGAGTCAACTCAAATCCCAAAAGACAAATGTTTAATGCTTTCTCTTAGAAGAAGGGGTTTCAAATGATAAAAAGTTCTATATACATTGTTATTTCAAGTCTGTGATATTCTGACACAGGAAAAAAAGGTTATAGTACAAAAATGAATAGTTTCTGAGAGTTAAAAAGAAAAAGGTAAGGATGAATAAAGGCAAGTCAAAGGGGATTTAATAAATTATACTGTATAATGTGGAAAGCTAATATATGGCATCAGCTGTTAATATCTACAGAATCTGTAATACAAAGAGAACACTCTCACTACATTGAAAAGTCAAATTCAAAGAAAAATTTTAACATTTTCTCTTTAGTTTAAACACAGGTACTACATTTCCAGATAAAATAATCAAGGATACTGTGAGGAGAGGAATTGATATATGGAAACTATATTTTCTTTATTAATTTTCTGAAAAAAGTTTTCATTATATATCAAAGCTCATCTAGAGTACACTATGTAGCAAAGGCTGGCGTCAATATCATTATCCTTCTGTTTCAGCCTCCCAGGTACTTAGATTATAGGCATATGTCACTTGGCCCACTGGTGGGAACTCTATTTTCTGATCAGTTTTTTAGATTAACATGACAATGCTATAAAGGGTAAACTATTAATTAAAAATATTAAAGTTCCTTTAAAAAATTCACATTACCATAGAAGACTCAAAAACACAGTAAAAGATGCTCAAAATCACCTGGCATAGCTAAATGCAAACAAACAAACAAACAAACAAAAAACCCACGATTGAATTCTATGGCACATTAATTGGAAAGGATAAGACTAAAAAATTTTAATGTAATAGCACATGCATGATAAAAGTACTCTTTTTCATTGATGATTTAATAAAAACATATAGCCACTTTACAGAATAGTATGTTATCTTGTTCATCTCATGTTTTGTAAAACCTCAAAAGATAGATGCAGAAGATGAATAACAGTTGCCAGGACTTCAATGGGGCTAGTAATTCAAAACAAAAGTGTTGCACACGATTGAACCCAAATTACTCTTGTCAGTAAGCAAAGACTAGGGAATTTTGTTTTGTGACTTCCATTTTGTAAGTCATAAGGTGACAAGGGATATATCCTCTGGTCAACAGTGAGTGGAATACCAAGATGCATTAATCATCAAGTTGAAAGCATTAAAGAAATTATGAGAGGCTACACTAGACCAGACAGAGAAAACCTTAGTTCTCCCTCGCCATTTCCTCAGCCTTGGTACACCCAAGGCAAGGGTGACTACATGTATTGCTTCTCCTTTTGTAGTACACTAGAAAAGTACACATTTATGTCAGGATGAAAAGCCAGAAGTAACTAAACTGAGGTGGTCCACATAAAGCCAGGATTAAAAGTGATGTTTAAACAAAACAAAACCAAACTGTCACCACAGAGTTTTTGGTCAAGTATATCAAAAATAGACTAATTTGTTCACTCATTATGTATGTCATAGAGATGGAATCCCTAGCTTAAGGAATTCACAGTTCACAAGAAGAGAAGGAACTTAGTCCTTAAGAGGGGTAGCAGTAGCAAGTAAATATCATGAAAGAGATGGACAGCTACAGAATTCTGCCTACCTTGTTTTGAGCTTGGGAAGCTTAGGCAGATTGAGCTCCATATGAAAAATATAATTGTTCGTAACTTCCCCTTGGGCTCTGTCAATGATCTTATTTTCAGGGTCCCAGGCTCAATTCACAAAGCTGACCCATGTCTGGTTAGAGTACAAAAGTAGTACAACAAAGATAGATTTAGAAGAACCTTCAGTGCCTGTGGAGAGTTACCATATGACTCTATTCCTCCTCATATACACAAAGGACTCAACTTGCTCCACAGATACTTGTTAAGCCATGTTCATGGCCACTCTTTTCAAAACAGATATAAATAAAAACAAAACAAAGTTCCACAACTGATGGATGGTTAATGAAAATACACAGTATGGAATACTATTCAAACTGTAAAGAAAAATAAAATCATGAGAAATTCAGGTAAATGGGTGAAATCTGTAAAAATCATATTGAGTGAGGTAACCACGACCCAGAAAGATAAATATCACATGTTATCTCCTGTCTGTGGTTCTTAGCTACAGGTCTTCAGCTGTGACTATGTAACCTAGAGTGACTGCAGAAACCAGGAGAGTAAAAGGGAACCATGTGGAGGTGCCATAAAACATGGAATAACAGGGTATAAATGATTTGACAGTGAAATGGGAGAAATAGGGAGTGCATTAATTAGGAAGGGAAACTGAGATAAGTATAAAAGAAGAAGGAGAGATGAGGGTAAAATTACAGTAATGATACATGAAAAAGTATGATGCATCAAATTATCTAACTACATAAAATTACGTGTACTTATAACACATATAAGTCTGTGTATACGCATACACATATACATACAAATACACATTCATATACATATGCATAGTTTAAATGAAATTTTCCCATTTGGTCTGACAATGCTTCCCTAAACATCAACAAACTATATAATGAAAACCCTAATACCAGGCATGAGATGCCCACTTTTGAGTTATTGATAAGGGTTGTTCAAAGATTCCTAAAACATTATAGATTATTTCTGGTGCCCTTGTTTATCTCACAGAGGTAAGAAGTAAGTCCTTATTGCTGAAGACACCATGAACTTCAGATGCAAGAATGACAGGTTCCTGATTTGTATCTGACCTGAAAGCCTCCTCCTTGAAGACTAGCTTTCATGTACCAAAAGGCACCATGAAAGCTTCCAAGAGAAGGAACCAAACAATAGTCCAACCCAGCTATGATGCCCATGAACCACAATGGCAACCAGCATGGCACAATAAGCCTAAATGTACAGTAGTGACACATATACTTTTTCAGACACCATCAGCTCTCTAAATGGACTTAAGGCACACTCAACTGGTATAAAACTGGGCCTAGTTCTAGAAACCCCACCAATTACCTGGGGCTAGTGTAGTCGTGGCTCTTGGAGAAGAACTTACAACTACCAATTTACTAAACCAACATAATTTCCAACTGCATTCTAAATATTTAACTTCTTACTCAGAAATAAGTATACTTTTCTTCCCACATCAAAGAAACTTCTCTTTGTAACAGACATAGACAATTACAGAAAACCTCAATCTATGAAAATGCAGAGAACAAGAGAATGTGGTTCCCAGTCCCAACTGATATACCTACAACTTAGTTCCTGTACCTACGGCTCAAGGATCATTGCAGAATGGGGTAGAAAGATTGCCATAGGCAGAGGAAGAGGAAGTTTCCTGTGAGGTTGTGTCACCTACAAATGACATAGAGGCTATACTTACAAAGTATCAACAACATGGATGCTAAACAAGACCTGAGCAAGGATGACACTCATGCACATGGAAAGGCATGAACTTTAGACAAAGAACTATGGGAAACAAGGTAATGCTGAGAATGGGAGAAATGGTCTTCCTCAAAAACTAGCCCTCCCCCCAACAAAAAAAATAGTTAACCAATATTGTGTTCAACCCTGAGATCATGTACAAATAAATAACATTTTATGTACTAATGGGGGATACAATGCCCCAAGTAGACATCAACAATTCCAACCTCCAGTGTCAGTAATGGGATACATTTTTGTGTGTTGATGGCCAAAGGAATACTATAGACTCCTCCAAATACTAAAGGCTGTTTCTAAGACTATTGATTACTCTCTACAACCTGACTGTAAGGCCCTATTGCTAAAGACACCAATTAGTTATGTCATCAAACATGGAAAAATCGAGCCAGTGCACAACTAGAAGCTTTATCCCTATTGACTGTCATTCATGGTAGTGGAAAATACTTTTCATGCTACTGGAGGAGAAATGTAATTATTAATATCACCCAGCTATAAACCCTGCAACCCACATCTGTCTACAAGGTATATTAGTACAATCCTAGAACAAACGTTATGGGAGAAACAAGACACTTTTTAAAAATTAGATTTCGTGCTAACTCCATGAAATGGAACCCATACCTGACACTGCTAAAGTGGCCAAGAACCTGAGATTAGATAGGTCATGGGCCCTGAAGGAAAACCAACTACTGTTACTGTGCTAAAGGAATATAGCAATAAAATTACTCCTAATGACATATTGCAATTGAGACCCACAGATGGACAATGTGGAGAGAGTTAGAATTTGGGGGTACTCAGACCCAAATGAGATGTCTTTATCAAATCCTTCCCCTGAAGCCTCAGGGATCAATGAGTGAGAAAGACTTTAAGAGCCAGGGGTGGTGTTTGTCTCCAAGAAAACTGCATCTTTCAGACACAAGAGGGTTGATACAAATGTGAACTTACAGAGTTTGTGCAGAAGACCTGCACACGTTTAAACCAGATAACATCTCTGTCTGAAGAGGGGTAAATAGACACAAATTTCCACCACTAACAAAGAATCCGTTTGCAATTAGTGTATGCTGGGCTAGGAAAAATCTATATCTTCAATGGAGTGTCACTGGATTTATCAACCATGCTCCAAGGCGGGCCTTATGCTCAGGAGTAGTTGGCCAACACTAAACAGAATCCGTGTTTCTTGTGTGATTTTTTTTTTTTGTATTTTTTTGTCCTACTGGGTTTTTGTTGTTGTTGTTTGTTTATTTTGATTTTTATTTTGTTTTATTAATTTTGTTGAGAGGTTCTGGGACAAACATGAAGTTGTATGGATAGGAAGATGATGATGATCTTGGTGATATTGGCAGAAGGAAAAGAATATGATCAAAATATATTGACAGAATCGCAGACCTTGCCCAGAACCAGGTCAGGAGTAAGGAGTTGGAGAGGAGGTGCTTTCAGTTCAAATAGAGGGAATACCAGTAACTTTGAGCCCTGTCTGCCCCCCACCCTCCAGAAGTCAGAGTGCTACTCAATTGTCCTTGTTCCAGAACTCCATCTGGGAATTCAGAGGGGTGTGGCTTCACACTGCAGAAGGCGTGGTCCTAGGCCTGACCAATCATCAAGGGAAGAATGCACAAGACTTTCACAAAACGAATAGGGGGTGCTAGAGTTTGGCACCCGCCGTTTTTCTGGTCTGGAACCTCCGGCACTGTTTATAGCTTGCAGTTTTTCTTTAGCCCCATCTCCTACTTCAGGCAAGTGAGTTTTTTGTGAAGGGCCTAGAACTTAGTTTGGGAGGCAGAGGTTGTGACTTTGAACTGTCAAAGGGTGTGGCCCAGTGGAGGGAGGAGAGATTTTTCTTTCACCACAGCTGATTAGGTTGAAAGCGCAAGAGTGAAGGTCGTGGTGCTTTCTGTGAGTGGAGTTATATGTCAGTTCTGGAAGTTTTGCCTTGTGGAATACTGACTAGGGATTGGGGAGAGGCAGTCAGGGGATCCTGAGGATGGAGAAAGGTCCTTCCACCTTTCTGCAGAAATAGCTAGTGCTGGAGTGTTGCCTAGACTGTTAAGCCAGTTGGGGATGATTGTGGGGCTGGGTAGAGGGGGTCAGTGATGATCTTGGCTTTTACTGGCGGTCTAGTGCCATTGTGTCAGTCTCAGGATGGTGAGGCTTTCTGTGAATGAGGCAAGAGGCCAGTCAGCAAGTAAATTCTGGAATTTCTGCCTTTTCAGTACTAACGGGGGTGGGGCACTGGGAGACCATGAGGAAGGAGAATGAGCCTTCCATTTCACCATAGAAACAGGGCTTACTACAGTCCCAGCTTTCCAGATAATTAATCCAGTGAGTGGGAAGGGAACTTCAAGTCTTGTACTGGCTTTCCAGTGTCATTGTCACAGCCTGAAAAGATGGTAAGGTTTTTGCTGGGTGTTATAGCCTTGGGAACTATCAAGGGGGGCAGTGTGTATGGGGGGACTCTGAATGAAGAGTGAAAGGACACTAGCTGATAACTGTGGTCCTTCCTCTCAACAGATAGAGGAGTGTACTACACCTAACTTCCTTAACCATTTCTTCCTAGAATCAGGTTGTGAGCCCTGTGCAGTTTCTTCGATTTAGTCTGGTGGCTCAAGGGAGGTGAGAGTCTTCCTTCCTTCCTTTCTTTCTTTCTTTCTTTCTTTCTTTCTTTCTTTCTTTCTTTCTTCCTTCCTTCCTTCCTTTCTTTCTTTCTTTCTTTCTTTCTTTCTTTCTTTCTTTCTTTCTTTCTTTCTTTCTTTTTCTCCCTCCTTTTCTTCCTTGCTTCCTTGCTTGCTTCCTTCCTTCCTCTCTTCCTCCCTCCCTTCCTCCCTCCCTCCCTTCCTCCCTTCCTCCCTTCCTCCCTTCCTTCATTCCCTCCTTCCTTCCTTCCACCTCTCTCTCTTTGGTTGATTCTTTGTGAGGGGAATAGACTTAAGCCATCAGGGGTAAGGATCTAAGGCAGAGATAACTGTGGGAGGAATGGAGCCGTCTTATCTTTAGGAATGCTTAGGGGAAGGGTCAATCTTACTTACCCAGAAAGTTGCCCCTGGAGGCTCCTGGCCAGGTCTTGTATTGAAATATTTGTTTCTATTAATTCCACATCCAGAGTTCCAGGGAAGTAAGCTGTTTCAGAATATGGCTTAGACTGCAGGTAGCTCTGGAGGACGTCCAACCTTGGCAAATACTAAGGGGGGGGGATCTTGAGGGATGGTAGTGGGAACAATAAGGACGATTTGGAAGCCTTTATCTTCCTTGCATTTAGAGATCTGTTTCTACCTTTCCCAGCTCTCCTTCCTGGAATATTCTAGGCAGGCTTATTGGTGTGTGATTTCTAGGGCTGCATCATCGAAGGCTTAAGGAGCTGGTGTCCAGTAGGCACAGGAGTCTGAGCTTATCACTAGGAAGACTCTGAGGGAAAGATTCATTCTTCCCCTAATATCACTATTTACAGACAGGGGTTGGCCATGAGTCACAGACTGACATCCCCAATAGGCTCTGGACAGGTGAGTGATATGTAGGTTACTGGGCTTATTCATGGACAGTGAAGGAGGTAAAGGCTTGGGGGAGGCTCAGTTCTGCTCATCTAGAGGAGGCATTTCATACTTGAGTGAGAAACCTGTCACAGGAGTATATGCTTTTCCCCACGTGAGAAAAATGGGATTGGCAGCTCTTATTTCCCAGACAGTTACTCTGGGAAGCTCCATCTTATGTTTCCCTATGATACAAGCTGGCAATACAAAAGAAGAGGTGAGGCTTTGAGCGAGGAATGTCTTAAAATCAAGAGCACCTTTGCCTGAGAGATAGAACAGTCACAGGAGAAAGAAAAAATAAATAAAAAGAAAACAGAGGGATTCTAAGTCTTAGGAGGTTTATATATAACTATCACCATCCTGTGGAGAATAGACTACATGCCTGCAATCTCAGCCACACTTAGTTAGCTGTCATCTGTGGTAAGCTCCCAGAAATAGAGGGATCAAAGTTCATTTTCTCACTTCTAACTTGCTCTTTTTACAATGCAGAGTGGTTTCTGAACCCAAAGAACTCATGCCCAAAGAGCCCAGTCAGTACCTGAAAGAAGGAGAAAATTCTAAGCTAGGACCAAGCTTTTTCACTCCACATATCCTTAGCAATGTTCTTCCTCAGCAATTCTCTTTGGAAGGTGGAAAGCAGGGTTCCCGGATTTTGGTATATTCTGACTTCTGTTATGGGAGTCCAAGGGATATAGATTTTCATCTGATAAGGTCAAATTCAGCTCAGCTAGGGGTGGAATTTTAGACTAGCCAAATATCAAATAAGGAACCAAAAGAAGAGAGGGATCTCCTTTCAGACATGACATGACAGTCCCACTGGGCTCTGGTTGCCATCAAGAAGGCTCAAAGTCCCCACCTACAATGTTTTCAGGAAAGTCTGAGGTTTATGGTTCACAGAAGGTGAAGGAGGTTATCTAGACCTGGCCAATCATGAACAGAATGTTCCAAATTTGGACTAGAAGCCTCTCTCATCACTGATGTAGAGAGTACTGAGCTCCCTGGGTCAGTGCAGTTTTTCCCAGAGCCACCAAACATGATAAGGGTTGTAATCTTTCCGGAGTTCAGTGTCTGGAGTCTGCGGGATGTGAGGCTTTGTGACAGCACTGGACTCTGGTCAGCAGTAAAAGAATCCCAAGTTTGTGAAATATTAAAGGAAGGACCTTGAGTGAGGACTGAGCAATCTCCCCTCTCCCGGAGAAATGGAGCTACTAATCCTCCCTTCTTAGAGCTTTAAACCCCTGAGCTTCAATTTCCTGTTCCACATAGGAAGCCTAAGGGAGATGAAGCAATCTTTAAGGGACTGGGCTGAAATTTTGAGAGCAGGGAGATGAATCTTAGCCTTGGAAATACCAAGAAGAGGAGCGTATGAGACTGAGAGGACTCTGAAAGAAGATTAGAAGCTTTGGCCTTCTCCAAGGTACAGAAGGGGCTCAAGTTCTCTTGTGAAACAAATAGCCCAGAACGTCTCCAGACAGATGGAGGAAGGGGCTGTTTCCAGGGTTCCAGTTTGGAAGTTTGAGGGAAGTGAAGCTTTTTCATATGGAGACAGACTCTAGTTATCAGAGGGGTGGGAAGATACTGATAGAGGAGTGGGTGCATGAAATTTCCTCACAGAAATAGTGTCGTTCCCATACCATTTGCTGAAATAGTTGCTCCACAAATCTTGGCAATTTTTTTTTTTTTTACCTAAACTCAGCTACCAAGTTCTATGTCTGGAGTTTGAGGGAAATTGTATTTTTCAGGAGGTGACTGGGCTAGACTGGGTCCAGTATAGGTTTGGGATAAAGCCATTTCCTTGCCTGATTTTGGGGGGGGAATCTGAAAGATGTTAGGCTGTTTGAAAGTTAACTTGATTTGGGTCAGAGGTTACCCTGCCTAGATAGCCATTGAGAGGAAGCCTTTAGGAAAGTGCTGGGAGGGATCAGAGAAGTACATATAGGGGTAAACCAGTTACACTTGCTCAGGCAGTTCCCCTTGCTTTAACCATTTTTATCCTGCAATCAATGCCTGGAGCCCAAGGTAAGGCTTTTTCAGAGGGGCATATGAGGACGGCGGGGGGGGGGGGGGGGAAGGGGGGGGAGGAGATAGACCCTGTTTTCTCACTCATAAGAATAGGGTCCAAGAAGACCTGCCTGTCCAAGGAGATGGCCTGGGATCTTCTAGGCCAGGTACATTTAGGGAAACATGTTAAATAATATATTTCCCTAAGTATTGTTAGAAATAGTCTTAGGGTCCCAAAGAAGGAAATCCCCAACATGAATAATGTGTCTGGATAAGACAAATTTACTTCTGATCATAAGGATGACAAATTCTCACAGAAATGGTTGAGCAAGCACATCCAGCAGATGCGGCCTCCCTCTTCTGTCCCTAACACAAGAGGGGACTCGGCTGTTCCTCATTTGCTGAGATCTAACCTCACAGTCTAATTCTGCTTGGCTAGTTTGGAAAGCATCTGGAGAAGGAAAGGAGAGGAGATGGGGCACGTTGCTGGCTGGATAGGCATTTTTTTCTTTTTATTTCTTATTTTACTTTATTTTTGTATGTATGGGTGTTTTGCTTACAAGCATATACATATATGGACTGTGTATGTGCCTCATACCCATGGAGGTCAGAAGAGGGATTTGGATGCCCTGGGACTGGAGTTACAGACACTTATGAACTGCCTTGTACGTTCAGGGAATTCACTCTGAGTCCCTCTGGAAGAGTAGCCTGTGTTTGTAATTGCTGAGCCATCTCTTTAGTTCAATATTCGTTTTTAACAAAGAAGGAAAGTTGGTTACAGTGGCTGGTCAAATATTCCTGGATCACAAAGGGCAATAGGCATAGAAAAAAAAAGATTAGACCTCTCACAGAAGGCATATATCTGGGAATGAAGAAAACAAGTCGGAGAGCATGTGTATTCAGTAGTGGAGAAAGAGGAGTGTTCAAGGTTTGTTATAAAGTATTTGACAGAAAAGATGAAAATATGATGTTTTTCACAGTTCTATGTTGGAAACTGGAGGGACATGAGGCTTTTGGATGTGGGGCTGGACTTGGGTTGGCAAGTGAAGAATTCTAGCAAACTATGATGAATGAGTAGGAGCCTTTCCCTACAGTAAGATGAGGGTGTTGGTCCCACACACAAAGAAAGTTTCTGATGGAATCTCCATTCCTTACCAAATCTCCATTCCTGACCATGACTCACACTATTTTGTTTCCCAGACTTTCGTGTCTGGAGATCATGGAAGCGAAACTTCTCTGAAGAGGACTCTGTACTCAGATTGCTAGGGGAGAATTTCTAGCCAGGGAAAATCTTGTGGGTTTTATGGAGATCTCTTAGTTCTTGTCTTCTTGAAGGAGTGAATCCAGTGACTCAAGAAATAAAGATAGTTTAAAGAGAAGTTTATTTAACAAAAGTAAACAAAGCAAACACTCCAAATACAGAATGGACTAGGCTGCCTCAAAGTGAAGAGCTGCACTGATGAGTCTATGCAACTATTAAACTTATAAAAAGTTTTATAAGTATTCAGGGGGTATGTGGCACATTCCTAGGATAAGGTGATCAACAATTTTCCCTTACAAACAATGCTGGACAAGGTCACCTCTTTTAAGGAGTTTCTTTCCTAATTCTCTAGAAAAGTAAGAAAGGGCCGAATCCATAACTTAAATGGTTAATGAAGTTAGGGCCTTTTTAAGAATGTTACTTTATATGTGTGGGGAAATGTTCTGGTATCTTAGGTTCTGATAAAGCAGCAACAACCTAAGCTTCACTTCAGCAATGTTTAACCACAAAGGTGTGTTCTGTTCCTTCAGAAGACACAATTACCAGGTCCTGCTGCAGTTTTCTGCGGTTAATTCCTATGGACGTCTTTGCCTCCCAAGCATCATCCTGAGGGCTTTACCTTAAAGGAGGCCTTGCAGAATTTGTTGTGTTCTTTGCTCCCCCAGATAGAATTATTCTGCCTGTGCCCTCCCAGGAAGCCATCCCTGCCTGGATGAAAGAAAGAAAAGCAATGTATGATTCGCTGGGTTCTATCCTGATAGGCCAATGGAATTGAGACTTTGGAGAGGGAGCTGGAGTTTGAGTCCTGAGGAGGTGGAACTTGAGGGAAGAATATGAACATTTCCTTCACCCACAGACAATACAGGATGCCAAGCCCATTTGTCAGAGTACATTCTCCTGAGGGTGGGGGCTCCAGGTTACATCACACTTCTAAATATTTTCCTCATGTTTCATTTCTGGAATACAAGGGATTTGCAGCTTTTTTTTGTAAGGGGCTCCATTCCCTGATGATACATATCCATCAGTGTAAACAACGGACTTAAGAATGGAACCTTCTTTTCTCCCCACAGAAATAGTGGGAACACCTTCTTTTGCACCTCACGGTGCTCTGCTTTAGGGCATGGGTCAAAATCCCTTTTTCCAGAAGTGTCATGGCCAGAGTCCACAGGAGGTGAGGATTTAGGGGTGGTTTGGACTTAGGACTGCTGGGAAGGGTTCTCAGACAAGACAAACATTCAAGTGAAGGGGGCTATCACAGGGCACCAAGGGAGGGATTAAACAGCATCCCCCTTCCAAAAAAGAATGGAGCTGACCCTGTCTACCCTAGCAATCATCTCTGGCACATTATGGGCTGGATAAGCAGTGTGCTGTTTCTTGGATTCTGTATTGATAGTCTCTGGGGATTGAGGCTTTTGGATTGTATAGTTCCAACCTTGGTAAACACCAAGGTAAGACAATAGGAGTTGAGGATTGTCAGTTTTCCCTTTTCCCATAAATATTGTGGCCTCAAATCCCATATTTTCAAGCAGCTTCTCTAAAGTCTAGGGGTTGCATGTCAAATTTTGGATGAAATAATTTGTTTCCCTGAATTCCATGTGGGGAATCCAAGGAAGATAAATATTTTATGGAGTGGGCTGGATTCAGAATAGCAAAGGAAGTGGTCCCAGGATTGGGAAATATTGAGAAGAGATCCCCTGAAGAATGAATGAAAGATCCTGATGAGACTTTAGAAATCTCCTACTCCCTCACACATATAGGGGTTTGGGCTTCACCTTCCCAGAATTCTTATGAGGAAACATCCAGAAGGGGTAAGAAATATGCTACTTCGAGCTTATATCTGATTGGCTGTGGGCAGTGAATTCTTTGCTGGATGTAGTGGAGCACAATTATCTTGGGAGAATCCTAGCCTTAAGGGTTAGGGTCCAAAAGGAAAAATGGAAGGGAGTCTCCCTGACCTCTGTAGAAATAGTTATGTGACTGTGCTCCCTAACTAGGCTGTGTCCTGGGAATTACTAGGCAAGGCTGCAGCTCTAAATGTTGTTTCCATAAATTCAGTATCAGGAGTCTGTGGGATCTGAGGGCTTTGGAACAGGCCAAGACTCAGAAGTCCTAATCTGGAGGGGAGAAACCTGAAGGACAGTTGGGCGCCTTCCACCCCTACAGGAATAATTAGGCTTTAGTCCTGTTTGACCAGATTGTGGCTCTGGGAACCTCCAGGCAAGGTTGCAAGTCTAAACATTGTTTCCACGAGCCCATTATCAGGACTATGGGACTTGAGGTTTTTGAGATGAGCCTGAAACTGGTTTATCAAGAGCAGGGTCAGCCTTGAATGGGAGGAGTCTCAGAGACTAGTGGGGGCTTTCTTTTTCCGTACAGAAAGAGGTGTGGCCAATTCCTTTTGCTCAGACGGTTGCCAAAGAGGCGTCCAGTCTGTTCCCGCTTGGTGTTTGTTACCTGGAGCTCCGTATCCGAAGTCTAAGGCAGGTAAGGCCTTTTGTGAGAGGGCACTGGGTTTAGTGGAGCACAGGTTCTGACCTCAGGAAATATTGAGGAGAGAGCTCTGAGAGTGAAATAAAAAGTTGAGAGACGATTGGACCCACACATATAGGGGTCTGTCCAGTATTCATCTCGGAAATGTTCTAGAAATATTAAGTGGTATATTGTTTCCAGCTTTCATCTGGGATACTGAAAGCAGTAAGACACTAAGAGTGGGCAGAACTGGGTCAGCAGGGCGTAAGTCCAAGTCTGGAGGAATGTAAACGGAGAGCCTTGGAAGGACAGTGATCAGAGATTGGGAGAATTGGTCTGCAGTGCAAATAATAGGGGCTTGTGAATTCTTCCCTGGTAGAGAGGCTTTTAGGGAGGGAGCTAAACTCAGCTCACTGAGTGGAGAGATGCTAAAGGATAATGTGAGCTTTTCTTCCCACAGAAAGAGGCATAAGTAGTCTCATTTCTGATGTAGGACCTCTAGGAAGACCCAAGGAAAAGGGGTTCATGTTGTTTGTTTCTCTTTGCTGTGCTGAGAGTTCCAGAGAGATGAGGCTTTTTGTCAGGTGGCAGGACTGGCTGGCAGGGAAGCAGTGGCAGCTTCAGCAAACACGAAGGGAGTAACGCAAGGATTTGGGGCCTGCCCCTTTCCCACAGAGAGAAAGAGGCTGTTCCACTTTCTCAAACAACATTCATCTCAGGGAAGCGTCAGGCACTGTGAGCAGTTTACTGTGTCTAGAGTTTATCTTGCAAGATGACAGAGGTGAGGCTCTGATCATCATGTGTAAGAATCTGAACCTTGAAAAGGAGGAACTTGAGAGCGCAGCCTTTTTGCTATCCCTACTCCCCCCTATAGAAGTTGAGATGGAACCTCAGTGCTGCTTGTCCAGGAAATTTCTTAATTAATTAAGCTCTAGGCCAGTGGTTCTCAACCTTCCTAATGCTGCAGCCCTTCAACACAGTTCCTCCTGTTGTGGTGACCCACAATCATAGCATTATTTTCACTGCTACTTCATTTTGCTACTGTTATGAACTGTAATGTAAATATCTGATATGGGGGATATCTGATATGTGACTCCTGTGAAAGGGTCATTCAACCCACATGTTGAGAAGCACTGCTCTAGACCATGTCACAATACAAAGTGTTTTGCTACCCTGGTGAAATGTTCGGGGAATCAGAGAGGTAACAATTTAACATCTGATATTGACTTGGGTTTTTCACTTTAATTCCTGCATGGAGAAAAATCAGGGGCAGATCTCTAAGGAGGACTGGGAGGACTCTGGGGAAAGATGAAGAGTCTGCCCGTCTTCCACAGGAATAGACCTCTGCCACTATTGTCCTCAGCTCCTATCCCTGTGTGACTCTAGGCAGGCCAATCAATGGGACGTTTCCCTTACTCTATGCTGAGTTTTTTCAATGGTATTAGATACCAAACACCATACTTAGGAGTTCCAGTCTTGAGAGACATAAATCTGAGGGAAGAGTCAGAGCTTTTCCTCCTCCCGCAGAAATAGTAGGGAAACAGGCCTGCACACTAAGGTACTTGCTTATTGATCATTAAGGAAAAAATAAACTGAAGGAGGCCAGTGACAATTCTGAAAGAAGAGGAGGATCTCTTGGGAGGAGGGGTGAGACTTTCCCTTTCCCTTCAGAAATCAGTAGTGTTAGTCCTGCTTCCTCAGACAGCCTTACCAGGATTACCAGGATGCTGAGACGAGGTATCAACAAAAACACTTTTTAACCATAATTCTGTGTGCAGATCCCAAGGAAGATCTGTTCTATGAGAAGGGGAATGTATTCAAAAAAGCTGGGAAGGATTCTTTGCCTTGGAAAATATCCAAGAGACTGCCCCAATGATGGAGGACTGGGGAAAGTCTGACAGAGTCCTCTCATTGATATTTTACAAACCTCTGCTGCTAATCACATTCCAGCCTCTTCACAAAAGGCCTCCCAAATTTAAATCATTGACAAACCATACCCCCTCTCTGTCTGGAGCCCCCCATCACAGACAATCAGACAGAACGGAAAGTGAGTTCCTTTACATCCTCCCCTGTATAGTCCAGCACCCCCTAAAAGAGCCTCATTAACTTCAGAGTCCCAACATGGAACTCAAGAACCTGTAACAGTTCTAAATTACCTGAAGCATCTCAAGACAACTACGTGGCCAGTTAGGGATGTCTACCTTTAATTCTGTGGTGGTAGAGAAGATTTATAGTTCTTAGAGCAAAGCTTCATTAGTATTTCACTGCCTCACTGTTCTCTCTATTCTCAGGAAGTAAGCATCTTCATTAGAAGAGAAGGCCATCTGGAAAAGAGGAATAGCAAGCAAATCAGCAGAGAAAAAAATCTGTGTGGAGAGCAGGTAATAGTCCTGAATGAGGAATGAGGACACAGTTCTCTTTTTTTTTTTTTTAAGGGACAAAAGGTATGCTAAGCTTGACTATATCCTCTTGCCCTCTCTTGGAGGAGCTGTGTACATGGTCATATAAGGTTCATACCTTATCTCTATGCTCAGATAATTGAGTGCTTGCTCTGAGGAGGCAGACCAGGAGCAACAGAGGGAGAGCTCTGAAAATTATCATTATAAAGAATGAAAGATCTTACAGCAACTTGATGTGCCATGCTTTGTTGATATCCATGGGAGGCCTGCTCTTTTCTGAACAGAAATAGGAGTGGATTGGGGGGAGCAGAGGGGAGGTGAGGGAAGGAAATGGAAGGGGAAGAGAGAGGGGAAACTGCAGTCAGTATGTGAAATTAAATAGATAAATAAATAAATAGATATATAAATAAAAAGGAAAAAAAAAGAATGAAAGAATCTCTAACCTAGGGGAGTTGTGATCCCTGCAGTTTGGCTGGCACTATCTTGTCATTCAGTTAGCCTGACATGGTTCGAAATGGTGCTCCATCACTTCCACTTCACTGTGTTAGGGATGTTAAGTCTTGTCCTGTGAATTTGACCTCAATCTACCAGATGGGTATAATCCATTTCTTCCTAGGGAGAAGGTAAGCACAAAGGGGGCCTTTCACCCCACAACTATTCAGAGTTCAGCCCCAACAGCCAGGACAACCCACTGTTCTACTTTTATTCTTAACCTATGGATGCCACCTAGTTTCCTATTACAAAACTCCAGGAACTATATGAGTACCTTGGGGTTAGTTACATGTTTTCAAAATCATAGAACATAGAACGAAAGAGACCCAGCAAGTGTCAACAGTCCAAGTTAGATACACACTTGAATATGCACAAACATTATACTGTAGAACACAGGGACCCCAAGGCAATTGATCCCACATACTCTAGTGTACTTCCTGAAGTCAGACTCTGCCATCTGGCTGAACCCTAAGTACCTTTATCACTTTCTTCTATAGGTTCCTAAAGGACAAGCCAAATAGAAAGGCTGCAGAACTCCAAGGCTATACCATATTACCTGGAGAAAACCTGTAAGTTGGCTTTTGTTATAGCCTTCAAGAGCAGATATTTCCTTTTGATGCTGCCCACTCTGTTTTCTTGCCTCTCCATGCCTGTGGAATCCCTTCACCCTCACTCCTGTTTACATTCTGTCTTCTGTCTCCAGAAAGCAAAATAATGTCTCGCTACGGAAAGCACCCACGCCTCAGCCTGGAAGAAGGTGTAAACTTCCAGAACCCAACTGAAACGGATGAGTTCCCACTGGTTCCTACACCTGAGAAGGAGGAGAGAGAAGGAGAAGAGGAGGTAAAAGAAGAAGAGGAAGAAGATAACAATAAGCAGAAAAATGAGGAAGATAACAAAGAGAAGGAAGAAGAGGAAGAAAAAGGGAAAGAAGATGAAAAGGAAGAGTGTGATGATGAAGTGAATGATGAAGAAAATGAGAAGGGAGAGGAAGAAGCAGACTTAGCTTCCATCTTTTTTTCATCTTCTAATGTCTCTTTTCCTACTTTTACCCCTCCTTCTCCTTCCTCCTCCTCCTCCTCCCCCTTCTTCTCTCCTTCCTCCTCCCCCTCTTCCTCTTCCTCTTCCTCCTCCTCCTCCTCTTCCTTCTTTTCTCTGGTTCAGAGCAACCTAGGGGGAAATGAGGGCTATGCTGCTGGGATGCTGAGCATTTTTCAGAATGCTCCAAGTTTCTTTCCCTCACCTACTTTAGGGGAGAATTTAGATGAAGCAAACAGTCACCAGGAAGAGAGTTCAGGTGCCATTCAGTCTCCAGAAGACCCTGAAGCTTTGCTGAATATTGTGATACAAGAAAAGGCTACTGATTTGGTATTTCTTTTCATTTACAAGTATAGAATGAAGGAACCCATCACATTATCAGAAATTTATGAGGTTGTCACAAAAGATTATGAGGATCATTTTGCTGTCATCTTCATTGAAGCTTCTAAATGCTTGGAGATGACCTTTGGCATTGATATAAAGGAAAGTGACCTTCTAAGCAGTGCTTATGTCTTTGTCAACTCACTGAACCTCACCTATGAGGACATGCTGAATGACAATGATAGACTGCCTAGAAATGCTTTCCTCATAGTTATTCTGGGTGTAATATTCATAGAAGGGAACCGTGCTTCTGAAGAAAGAATCTGGGAATTTTTGCAGCTGGTAGGAGTGTATGATGGGGAGGAGCACTTCATTTGTGGGGATCCCAGGGAGTTCCTCACCGTAGATCTAGTGCAGCAAAATTACCTGGAGTATCGGCAGGTGCCTGATAGCCAGCCTCCATGCTTTGAGTTCCTGTGGGGTTCAAGAGCCTATGCTGAAACTACCAAGATGAAAGTTTTGGAGTTCTTGGCAAAGATGAATGGGTGTGACCCAACTGATTTCTCAATCTGGTATGAAGAGGCTTTGAGAGATGAGGAAGAGAGGGCCTGGGCCATAAATGACTCTGCAGATGGAAGTCCAACCACTTGGTTTTTAGAGCGTTGATTATCAGTTTTGTTTTTGTTTTTTGTTTTTTTTACTTCGTGTGAGGGACCTGTTTCTACGTGGGTTCACTCTAATTTTGAAAGGAGCAGCCAAAATTTTAAGTAAGGGAAAAATCAAGCTTAGGCTCAGTAGAAAAGGTTAAAGAATCACTATGTTAATTGGGGGTTTGCTTAGCTGTTTAATTTTGGGTTAATTTTAAATGTTATTCCTTGTAAGCAAAAGTTTATTTGCTTTAGAATCTATGAAACTGGTAACACTTATTATAGTTTTTTTTTCAAAAATATAGTGGAAAATTATGTAATGTAGTTAACTTTTGAATTAGTTTAAACCTTTTAGTTTATTCTGTAAAATTAAAATGCAGTGTACATTTATTTACCAGGCTCATGTAAGAAAACAGGACATATTAATAAATCTTAATAAAGACTGCTCACTGACTCATTCACCAAATATGAGTGAAATTTTTCTGTTTTGGAAAATAATATGATATTGGGGTTAGGTGCATGGAAAAATAAGACACTTCCCTCCAGAGGGAATGGTAGAGTCTGTGAACATCTATCATATAGGGAACATGGTGAGATGTGTGTCAAGATGTAAAGAACAAGTAGAAAGAAGGAACAAATGAGGAGAAGGGTTTCCAGTTATCAGAAGCCAAGAACAAAGGTTCAGAGCCAGTGAAATTGGGGAATTGGGGAAATTAAATGTTTTGGGATATATTTTATATTAAGCCATGAAAGGCATCACAGGCCACAGGCTTAGTAAATCAAAACTAAGTGTTCTATGCTTAAAGGTCCAGGGATTTCCTAGGAACAAAGAGGTGCATCCTTTCAGTCTGCCTACAAATTATCAGTGCGTCATTTTTTCCCCTGCCCTGGGAGTCAGAGCCCTCTCTCCTACAATGCATTAAAGTGGGTGTTCTTGACTGCCATTTGTAC
Organism: Peromyscus eremicus; assembly: GCF_949786415.1. Classification (NCBI taxonomy): domain Eukaryota; kingdom Metazoa; phylum Chordata; class Mammalia; order Rodentia; family Cricetidae; genus Peromyscus; species Peromyscus eremicus. The sequence goes on from NC_081439.1 coordinate 120,292,814, forward strand.
TAATTCAAACATGGTCAAGGATCTGGTGACAGTGAAGTTACTATACAAAGTATATACAGAGAATGATCAGTCAGGAGAGAAAAAAAGAAAGAGCTAGCTTTTTTTTTTCATTTTTTTAAGAGATTTTCTATTCATTTTACATACCAACCACAGATTCCCCTGTCCTCCCTCCTCCCACCCCCCAGCATTTCCCCCCCCAACCTACCCCCCATTCCCACCTCCTCCAAGGCAAGGTCTCCCATGGGGAGTCAGCAGAGCCTGGTACATTCATTTGAGGCAGGTCCAAGCCCCTCCCCCTGCATCAAGAGTGAGCAAGGTGTCCAACCATAGAAAGAGCTAGCTTTTTACTTAACTGGGAGTTTCTAATTTTTTTTTTAGCTAAGCACACCCGACTTAGCCCCCAAATAATACACTGTCTATAAGGGAGTATGTGGGTTTTAGTTGTAAAGCACTTTTTTCTGATTTGGTATTCTTTCTCTCCCTGAGTTGCATTTCGTGACATACTTTGGTTAATGACAACAACAAAACCCAGGGGATAAGACGGCAGGGTCTATACTCAAATTGATATTCAAACTAACTTTCATTCATTAAATAACCAATATATTTGGGCAGGACGCCAGGTGTTTTTCAGTCAATGCATTCTCACTCTGCTGCCACATTTCCCAAACCTGCTTCTGAGAGGCTTCTGGTTCTTTGTAATTATCCAAAGAACAGGCACCTGGTATGTGGCCAGGCCTGGACAGGAGTTTATCTATGGTACACTTTGTTCCCTATCTCCTAGCCCAAGGCATGTCTTTGGTTTCTTGCTTCATTTCTTGCTGTTCCAAAATGTCTCAGTTGACAAAAAGATGCAATCCAAATATTCAAAGCATAATGAGGATAAAAATTTGTGATTGCTTTTCACATTACTAGTAAGGTTATCTTGCCCTTGTAACCAGAAAATTTCATAGCTGTGTCCTTGGAAGTAAACAACAGCTTTGATCAAATGTCAAATTTTCTAGTCTTGAAATTCTCAGCCCCCAGAAATATTTCATCATTCAAACAATCAGAAAATTAATCTTCACACAAAGATGGTTAGATTTGTGCAATAACATCAAGATTTTGGGGGTTCCGATGGATGTTATTTAAAAATTCAATACACCAACAGAAGCTTCTTACCAAACAGGAGAACCATGGATCTTCTCAGAAAATTTATAGTCAGTGTATAAACAGACATGATATGAAAGGCTACGGAAACATCCATAAGTGAAAAATTGCTGAAGTCCTTAGGAGAAAATGTAAAACCAATCCAGAGCCCTATCATAGCTACCACTCAGGTTTAATATGAGAGTTCAGTATAGCCTGAAGTAGGGTCCAGAGGAGAGGGGGTAGGAATCTTGGTAAGAACTGTGGTTGTGATATACAATACCTTACCTGACTAGGCTTAATATATCCTTGAATTTCCAGTCCAACTCTAAGATTCAGTGTGATCTGAGCATGCAGTTATAAGGAGTGGGCCAGAGAAGTTCTAGATCACATGTGCTGTGGCACAACACTTCTGGGTCAGGGAGAGTCAGCTGTGTCTTCTGCATAATTCTGAGTAAGCCACCTCCTTTGTCCACTCTGATGAGTGTCTGTGGTCTCTCAAATGTGCTTAATGCTCACCAGATGGTATGTATTTCCCCTTCGTGATGGAGAAGATGACTCTGTTAATAGGGTGAGGGCCATGTGGCCTGTGATTTAAACAGGCAAGAAAGAAATCCAAGTTCAGTGAATAAAAGTGTTCAGCTTAAGGATGAAGAATTGAAATGGAAATGCATAAGGATGAAGTGCTGAGGGAAACACATCTGGGAACATCATCTATGTGATGTTCCCTTCTTAGACTTAGCCCTTTTAATTTCTAGGTTTTATTACCTTGGTAGGTAATTCTTCTAAGTTTGTCACAGTTGTTCTATGTTGCCACCAGATATTATCTGAGGTATTGGAACAAGGTATAGTTATCTTCTTCAGCATAGATTGAAAACATATGCAGCCAGAATAGATCTTTTTTATAGTAAAAGAAATACGTGACTTGAAAGACAGGGAGGGAACTCCATGGATCACACTTTTGAAAACCTCTTCATATTGAAAAAATGTTTAGGTGTGAGGAGGAAACATGTAAAATGACACCATGCCTTTGCTCCCCATTGAAATCCTGAATGAACAGATCATTGGCACCATTTTGATTTTCTACCAAGGAGGTGGAAGACCCTGGTAGAGCTCATGTTCCACATTTTGATTCAACATATGTGACCATCTGCAATTTTATGCATTTATTCACTCTTCTGTTCTTTCTTTGATTAAATATTTACTGAGTAAATGTGGAGAAAATAACTAAAGAAAGCACAGGATTATAACTAGTCATCTAACTTAAACAATGCAGGGAAATAGTTCTAGAGAAGTTGAGGAATTCATGCATTGAGGTAGTGGTAGCATGTGTATACTACCAACTAATCCCTCAAAATTAAAACAAAAAATCTTTTAAAAAACTTTTTTAATTGATTCTTTGTGAATGTCACATCATATATCCTGATCCCATTCATCTCCCTGTACCCTTGCTCCTGCCCACTGCCCTTGCATCTCCCTCAAAAAACAAAATTTAAAAGTAAAACCCAAAACCAAAACAAAACAAAAACAAAAATCAAAACATTATCATTATCAACAACAAAACAAATAAAAAAATCTCAGTGTGGAAGCTGTAGTGTGACACAGTGAGTCACACAGTGTATCTCTTAGTCCATACATTTTTACTTGTAAGTGTTTATTGCAATTAGTCATTTGTCTTGTTTGAAGCCTCTAAAAAATACTATCAAATTTTAGCATAAGTAATGAGTGATCCAGTATAAGGGAAATTTATTCTAGGAATTATTTATTTTAGCACCTCAAAATAATGTATTAACATTATATAAAATAATGTGTAATAGTTAAATGATTTAGTTGGGAATGATGATGTACTACTAGCTGCCTCCATGTGACCCAGTAAAACAGAAGAGTCAGAATATGAAAAAAAAATAGACATTCTAAACAAATAAGAAGAGGAAAGCCTCAGAAATTCATGAAGATATTGACAGGATATCTGAAAATTGTGTAGAAAAACAGTGGTGACTCATGAAAACCAAGCAGAACATAGCTCCAGATTCCTCAAAACATAAGCCAGGTGGTCTGGAAGATAAGGATCTTGCACTCATTCCTACCTTCAAGAGAAGCCCATAGCCTTTCAAGACTCAAAAGCAGATGGAGGTTTTGGTGAGAGAGTTGACCAGCAGTGGAGAGAAATTTCATTCTAACAGGCTCTGTAACTTGGAGAGAAGGGACAGCATGCTATCTTAAGAGATAACTTATCCTTGGAAGCTGAGCCACACTGGAGCCTCCAGGAGGAACAGCTACAAGATTTAGAGATGACATGTAAATAGCTCTAGGGTGAGAGATAGCCCAGGGAAGCAGCTGTGGGAACAGACACTGGAAAACCCATAAAATGCCACATAGACTCAATCCAGAAATAGTGTGCTCAGGGAAAGGAGCCATATTTTTGGTTGTTGAAAGCAGATCTCAACTGAGAGTGATACTGGAGTTTGATTTCATTAATCTTGAGATCAGCCTAATAGTCATTCACTGCTTTTAAGCCTGAAAACTGTAAAACTTTTGACTCATACTCAACAAACACACACATCCAGCATCAGAATATCATGGAATTATAAGGACAGATTTTACACCTATACAGATTTCATTGCTATGGCTTCGTTTCAATGTCCTAACACAATTGGGAGGCACCTCCTGATATCCTTCCTAACTTAGCAATATTTTTATATTTTACTATTTTTACAAGCATGTTTTGCTCCTTATCTTCTTTGAAACATTCATCTAATTCTGTTTATACCTTTAGTCATTATCTAACAATCTTTTTTTCCTTTCTTTGTTATTCCTTTTGGCTTATGTCTCCCATGTTTTCCCATTTTTCTCTCTACAATAATTTTCATATTATTTTGTTGTTCTTTAAAAATAATGCTTCCTATTACTCCAAATGCACTTATTTAATCTTTCATGTTCTTTTTTGTCTTTTGTAATTTCTTTCTCTTTTTACTTCCCCTCTTTAACATCCTTCTCTACCTGTCCTCTCTTTATTTGATTTATGTAAACTTGCTTCTTTCATGTTTACCTTTTCTCTGTCTCCTGCATTTTTCACATTCACTATTTTTTAAATTTATCCCAAGGAGACTTTAAAATTTCTTCTCTAATTTCCTCAGTATATTTTTAATTCTCCAAGTACTTACATAACTTCTTTAATTTTCCTTATTATTGACTTTTGGTTGTAATTTATTGTGGTCTCATTAGATGCAAAAATTTTGTATGTGAAATTGATAACCTATTTTGGTTTAGGAAAAGTTGCATAGATTTCTGTGAAAAGAAAAAAACGTTCTCCTTTGCTGGTTTAGGATCATTGGTGATATAGGCTTCAATTCAATTTTGAGTGTCTTTCTACATCTTGTACAGTTTGATGTTGTTGCCATTGGAAATGAAGCTCTCAGGAATTGTCTGCTCAAAAGGAGGAGCTACAAATAAAGCAGGGAGAGATATCTGATGAAATAGATGATCAAAGTGTATCAAGGAAGTACAACAGGTGTTAAAAAAATAGGCAAAAGGACAAAATCCAACAAGCAAACAAACAAACCAGAAAAAAAAAAGAAATGACAACCCTAGCTCCTCAACTGCTGAGTCCAAAAGTAAAATATAAAAAATGTGGATAAAGATTTCAAAAGTTCTGGTGTAAAAATGAGCAGTAATTTCAGAGACTACAAGTAGATAAATGCAATGCTGAGCTTGAAGAGGAAAGTCAGTAACATAACAGGAAACATCAGCAAACTGGATAACAAAATCAGTAATATTGGTGAAAGAGCAAACAATATGGAATGAAAATTCAATGATGAAATTGTGATCTACAAACTAAGAGGGAATAACAGACAAAATTAAGAAAATAATTTTATGAACAAAACAATAAAATTATAATTAGTTAATATAATACTCAGGATTGAGTTTTATATAATATATACATAAATTATTAATGAAAACCTACAAAATTGGACATTGTGGTGCATGCCTTTAATCCCAGTAATCAAGAGGAAAAGGCAAGTAGATCTCATGTGAGTTGGAATCCAGCCTCATCTACAGAGTGAGTTCCAGGACAACCAGGCCTCTTACATAGAGAAACCCTGTCTTGAAAAACCAAAAAAAAAAAAAAAACCCAAAAAACTCATAAATATTGAAATATATGGAACAGAATAACTAAAATTGTTTATAAGTAATTAATACCTGTAAATTGGTCTAAAAATCCAATGCAGTCTTTAGCAATAGTTGGAAACTGGAAAGCTAATCCTAATATTTATATTTACATGGATTTGGCTTTGAAGTAACAAGATAATTTTGATCCATAAGAAAAATCAAATGATTCTCTTTTCAATATTAAAGAAACTAAAATAACCAGTAATTTGAGCTATGTATCTGTGACTAAAGAAATAATCATTATTTTGTGACCAGTGACATTTTTAACAAGGATGTCAAGACTATTGAGTAGAGAAAGTCTAGTCTTTGCAACAAATAGTGCTATGAACAATGGATATAAATGTAAACATATTTCACAGTATGTACAAAAATTCAGTGAAAGTGGATCAAAGAGTAAAGTTATAAACATTTCATAAGAAAATCTGGGAACTGGTAAGATAACTCTGTAGGAAAAATGACTGCCACACAGACATGAAGATCTGAGTTTGATCCACAGAATCCACATATAAAAGTCAGGCTTAGAGATGGGAAATTGTAACTCAGCTCTAGGGAGGCAGAGAATAGCAAATACTCGAGGTTCATTGACAAGCCAACTGAGAGGCCCTGAATCTTCTGGTCTCCATAGGCACCTGTATAAACACACACAAAAAAAGTCTTAAATTTTTACAGAGTTGTGCTGCTCCTGATGAACAATACCCAAAAGGTTCCTAAGGTCTCTATAAATATAAAGTCACCTACACAAGCAAAAACCTGTGATCATACTTGTGAATGTGTGTATTTGAGCACACACACATGCACACAAACACATATACACCTACAAATTCAAAGGAAATAACTATAAGTTGTCATGGCTTTGGATTAGGCAATGGCTTTTTGGAACTTTCCCCCTTACTATTAGAGAGTAAACCCTCTCGAGGCTATCCTTTATTTTCTATCTGTTTATCTCTAAAATATTCTCAGCAATAAATCCTATCTAATATTTCCTGCTGCTCACACTCAAGAAAACTCTGGGGAGCTGTGGGGTTGGTGGGTAAATGCCCCACAGAATGGCGCCATGAACAGGGACTAAAGAAAAAAGAAAAAGGGACTAAAAAAGGGGGGACTCAAGACAAATGAACAGGGACTAAAGACAAAGTAATAGGGACTAAAGATAAAGGAAAATAATAGTTTTATTACAGAGTTTTTGGCAAAAGTGCTGAGTCAGCCCTGCCAGTGGAAAGGCATACCAGTGTTAAGGAATATATATATATATATATATATAATTTGAGAGGCAGAGGTTTTATCCTCGAGAGAAAAGGAAAGCAGACTGGAAGGATGTCCGATGCTGCAGTGCAAAATTCTCATCTGTCAAAATTTTCTATCTTCTATCCCTTTCTCAATTTCTATCTGTGAAAAATAAGTATAAGGTATAGGGTAGTAATATAGTTTAGGAAAAACTTAGAAGTGTAAGATTGTGTAGGAAAAAATAAGGCAACTAGACAGAAAAACTCTTCAATTTTCTAACTTTGGGGGCTATGAATGCAAACTGGGGGGGAAATCTTTCTTTGGGCTTTATGGGTAGTAAAAAAGCTCTTCTTTGAGCTTATGGGGAAGAAAAAGTTTCCTATGGAAACTTTTGACCTGGGGACAGCTGAAATGCTAAGTCCAAGCGGCAGGAGAAAGTAACTTCTCCCTGAGGCAATAATGGGGGTGTAAGAAGTCAAAGTTTAAAGTTGCGAAGTTTTGGGAAAAGTTGGTCTTTCTTTCTCCTGGGGGGAAAAATCTTTCTCTTAAACTATAAAGCTTTTCTTGGAAAATTTGGGGGGAAAAATCTCTCTAAAAAGCCTTAATCTTTCTCAAAAGCTCTCTTAAACTTAAAAACTAAAACCTTTAACTTTCTCTCTCAGGGCAAATTAGAATCACCTGAAGATATTAGTATGGGGACCACCTGAGATTAGTTCTAAGGGAAAACAAACCTCTTAAGATAGCAAAACCTCTCTAAGTTCTCTTTCAAGCTTTAAAAATCCTCCCTGCAATGCAAGAGGAAGGGACAAGTTCCTAAAAATCTTTTCTAAGCTCTATCTCTTTAAGCTAGTAAAAGACAGTGGGTCAGAGTACCCTGAGGGAAATGCTTGGGAGAGTGCAGATAAAGAGCTACAGAGAGCCCAAAAGGGCGGGAAACTTTACCTGAGAAAAGCAAAAAAAGCCAAGCTTTTCAGTTACAGTCCAGCTGAGGCATCAAAGGTTTTGTTTCTGAGTGAGCGTTTCAGAATGAAGAGGTGCTCCTAATTGTCCTAAGCAAAGATCCCCTGAATCAATGCAAACTGTTAGCATTGTATCCTCTCTTCTGACCAAAAACCCAGAGGCGACTGGCCAGCCTCTCAGTTGAAATGCATTTGGGGACACTAGGGTTCCTGCAGTTGTAAACTTCCTGGAGCACAGAGCTGAGGCAGGAAGGTGTAGGACCCAGAGGAAGATTGCCAATGAACAAAGCTAAAGCCTGTGGGAACTGCACAGTTGCCCGCTTTCCTGAAAGTCCTGGGTTGTTATGTCCACAGCTGCAAAAAGAAATCTGAGAAAAGCTTTCCTATCAGAGAAAGGACCTTTCTGGGAAAACAGTAAAGCTGAACTGTGTCTGAAGTAGTTGTGCTGCTGAGTCAGAATGCTGTCTGGGGAAAGAGCCCAGCCAGGGCAGAACAGAACTATCCAGGAGTAAAGCTTTCTTTTCTATCAGAGAAAGCATCTCTTTGAGAAAAGCCTTGTTTTAACTGACGCCTGTGAGATGAGAGAGTGTAGCCCTGAGGGGTGATTGCCTCTGGCAAAAGCTCTGTCCTTGAGCACCCTGACAAATGCAACCCACTGGGGGACTGGGCCAGGTGAAGGCCTGATGAAGCAAAACACCTGTCTTAATGGGAGTTTAGAAATGGCAAAAACCTCCCTTGTTAGATTTTCAGTCTGTACACAAACCACACAGACCCCGAAAACAAACGGACAAAAAGCCCCTACCTTCAGGAGCAGGGAAAGCCACCACTGTAGTGTCGGAAACTGTTTCTGGGGTAGAGGGGATAAACTGAGACCAAACTGGGAACTGTCTGGGAGAAAGACTCTGAAGATAGAGAAGGGACATAATCCTCCCCAGAAAATGCATGACCTGAAAAAGCTGCTAGAATTTGAGGCAGATTGGAGGGAGAAAGAAAGCCTCTACCTCCAAAAGCAGCTAGCAGAGGAAACAGAGCCACAGACAGATACCTGAAGCTCTGCATCTGGGGAAGGAAGGAACAAGCAAAATGAGATAGATCAGTGGGAGAAAATCTCTGAAGGAGCTATGGAAAAGCTGTTGTACATGATCTTGTTTTTCACTGACTGGCTAAGGCAAACACAAGCCCCAAGGAAAGTTGCTATCAGAAATGCCAGCCTCAATGCCAGCTAACGAGGCAGGTGCGGTTCTGATTTGGGGGCCAGTGTCAAATGAAGGAGAGACACCTGTTAAAGCCAGCTGAGGAGAGACCAGAAACCTCCCAATGTCCCATAATTGAAAATGTAAAATGCTTGTTCAAATCTCCCGTTGCAAAAGCAAAAAAAAAACTTTGTTCAAACCTCCCGGGCAAGAATTTGTAAGCAAGTCTGGTAAAACAGAACCAGTTGACTCTCAGACCCGAAAAGAACTATGGGAAATGACTGATATAAGGGAAATGATATAAAGGACTGATATAAGGGACTGATATTATTATGGACTGATATAAGGGAAATGCATTCTGGGAAAGGTAGTTTTTTCGCTAAAGATGGCGACATTGCCCTGAAACACTTTTGTCAGCCCGAAAATACGTTCATGGTAAATTTAAAATACAGCTTTTAAAAGAATAAGGAGGAAAATCGTCTAAGTTTAAGTGTCAGTTCCAATGAAAAATTGAAAGATACGGAACTAGGTGCTTCGCGGTTTGGGGCTCCGTTGGTAAAATGCCTTATTTACCCTAATAGCTGTGCAAAGTTTTTACGGTAGTTGGATGACAAAAAGCTACTATAAGAGCAAACAAGCCACTTTAAAATCCTTAAAACAAGGGAAAGCAGTTTATACATTGAATGTTGTCTTAGATATGAAGGAAACTTATGTGAAATTAAAAATTCTTTACCTTTTGAACCAACTGCCTGCAATGAGTAATTCCTTTGCAAATCTAATAAGGAGACAAGGAAACAGGTATTCAAAAAAGAAATGACTGCTTTATAGATGAGGAACAAACTTCAGAAAAATCTGTCTTAAAAAATAGTTACTTCACCTGAAAGTTCCTTGTAAGAAATCAATGCTAAATACCACAGCTGCTAATAATATCAGGAGTTAAAGCTAATAAAGTGAAAATACTAAATCCTGAAAATGCTTTTTCTCAAAGTAAACTAATGAAGGAAATGTTTCATGAAAGAACATCTATGTTCTTGACTCCTTTGAATAGTAACAGTTTTGGTGAAAATATAGGAACTGACAACAATCAAGTCAAAATGTTTCATCAAATTCAAGACGCTATTCCACCAAAGCAAGCTGCCATGCTTTGTGGGCCATATTAGAGCTCACTCCAATCTTCAAGGTCCTTTAGCAGAGGGTAATGCAAAATGGAAAGATCCCTGCTCGGGACTATGGTAGGGTCCCGATCCTGTGTTACTATGGGGTCGAGGACATGTTTGTGTTTTTTCACAAGAGGAGAATGAAGCTCGGTGGTTACCGGATCATCTGGTAAGGAGCGTGGAACTAAGGAAGGGTCAGCTCCAATGACGTTCCTATAAAGGAACTAAAACGAAAGTGGCTCGATTAGTATTTCTGAGGTCTTGTCAATGATGAATGCAAACAGTGAGGAAATAGAGTTCGGAGCTGTGCTGCTTTTGGCTTTACTAGCTCCTTTAGAAAAATACTTTATATCACCTAATAGCTGTGCAGTTTGGCGAAGAGCTTTACAGCAGCTAAATACGGTAATTTCACCCTTGGCGTGAAGTGAAGTTTTTCAGTAGAGCAAACCAAGAGTACTGCTGTAATAGATATGTTTGTCTGAATTGAAGCACTTAGGGGAACTACTATGAATTTGGGTGAAGGGACAGCCTCTAGTTAAAAACTGTCTACCGCTGACAGTGCATCTCTGCCTGTCTGGAATGGCTGAGAGAACTGGCAACTTTGGAGTGTGGCGTCATCCTTCCTGGGAAAGTTATAGTCCCCTAGCAACAACTATCACAATTCTATAACATAACAACAACCCTCACTAAATCCCAGTGTTTTATAGCAAAGCTGACTATAAACTCTAAACTTTAGAAATGATGTACGTACTTCCTGTCTAGTTAAGAGAATCTTTCTAATAGAGATAGTGATAATAATTAAGAGTAAGAAGTAGAAAAAGATGAAAATAAGATATGAGTTTGTAAAAATTCTGTCTTGTTAGCTCTATGTTAAAGAAATCTTTAGGTGTTTGCTAAATTAGATATATACCTATATATCTAATTAGATAATGCCTATATAAGTTTGTAAAATAGATATCTAATTAGATACTGCCTATATAAGTTTGTAAAATAGATCTAAAGAGTTCCTTTAAGAATATATATAAGCTTTCAAGAAGTATCTAAGGTAGTCTTAAGACATGTAGTAATAAGCTTGTAAGAAGTAAAAATGCTAGTTGTAAATGTAAGTTTAAATAAGAAATAAGATGGAATGAACATAAGAAATACATAAGAAGTAATAAGAAATATATTTGCTAAAGTAGTTCTCTAGTTTCCTTAAGGAGTATAAATAAGTAGATATTAATACGTTATATGTGAGTTTGTAAAAAAATGTAAATGTTGAATGTGAGTCTAAATGCTTTGCAAGGCAAAATATGTTATATGTGAGTTTGTAAAAAAGTGTAAATGTTAAGTGTGAGTCTATGCTTAATGTATATGATGAAAAAAACCTGAGATACAAAAGTTAGTGTCCTAGGAGACTGCAAAGCAGGCAGTCTGAGCGGTTTTCAAAAGTTCCAGAAGCCACTAAGAAGCTAAGAATGACGGACGCCAGAACCAGCACAAGGCATCCGCAGCTGAGATCTGTGGAAAATCAACGCAACACAGAAAAATCTGAGCTAACATAAAAAACGGTGCGGTTTAGAATACTACTGTACCTAAAAAGGTAGGTCTGTGAGAACAAAAGTTGCAGAGATTCTTGTTTGAACTAAAATTGTTAACTACAAAAAGTTTTGGTTATAAAATGTCTCTTCATATTTGGAAGTGAAAGCCTGATACCAGAATTTATTTCCTGTTTGAACTTTTTGAACTTAAAATGAGATAAAACTACAGAAAGATTTTGGTTATGGATTTCTTCATATTTGGAAGGCTAGTACCAGAATTTATCATTTGAATTTAAGACTTAAGAAATGAAATAAACAGAGATTTCATTGCAATGGGACAATTTTGAGTTTACTTATAGTAATGACCTAGGAGCTATTTCTGGAATTGGGTAAAAAATGGAACTGTTTAAATGAAGAAATTTATTGTTTCTACCTTGACTCAAGATGCAGTTCTGTGTATGCATATATGCTGGTGATTCATGAATTGTTTTGTGTTAAAAATGCAATTGTTTTGTGGAACTGTTTATGTAAAAATAGAATTACTTATGGAACTGGTTTTGTATTACAAATGGAACTGTTTAAACAGAAAAGTTTCGGTTTTCTAACTAGGTTTGAGATTTTGCTTAAAAATTATAAGAAAAGGGAGAGTTAATATTTCGTAGTCTAATTTTAAAAATTGAGTGGATTAATGTTATGTTTTGTTAGTGAGAAATGCAAATGGGGTATATTAAGAGACTACTTTTAAAATGTAAAGAGTTTTATTAAGAAACTGCTTTTGGATGTTTTGCTAAAAGTTTTCAAAGTGTTAATGGTTAGATTGAAAATATTGCTTTTCAATATGGGTTTGTAGGAATTGTATAAGTTTGTTTTTTTTTCTAACTGAGGTCTGAGGTTTTGTTTAAAAAATTATAAAGAAAAGGAGGAGTTATGAGGTTGAATTTTATGTTTGCAGAAATTATGTTTAACCTATTGATATTAATGCACCATGGTTTTGTGGAGTTAATGAAATATTTAAGTTTGATGTGAATACATCGAAGTTTTTCCTATGTTCTGTTGGCAAGAAAATTCAAATGATTGAGTTAAAGTTGTAAGACGGAGAAAATTGTTAACTATATATAGCACCATATGTGCTAATTCAAATGGTTCTGTTAAGAGTTTGCTTTGAGTTGTAAGATTGAGAGAATTGCGACTATGTATAGCAATATTTATGTTAACCTGTTAAAGGTAATGATGAAGCTAAGAGATTCCTTAAGTTTGTAGTTGCCTTAAGAGTTTTTGGTTTAGAAAGGGCTTGAGTCAGCTAAGACTGCCATAGTCACCTTGGACCTAATTCAAAAGCGTAATGCCATCTTTATCATCCTCTACTCCCATACTGGGAGGTGTAACAGCTATGGAAATTGCTGTAAGCCATTAATAGTTATTTTTTATATATTAAGAAAGGGGGACCTGTGGGAGCCCATTCTCGGGTTCCTCGTGGCTTTACCCAGCAGGTCCGCATAGAGGATGATCAGGACCACGGGCCTGAATGCAGGTGTCTGAGATGGTCTGCACTTGGCTGTGCTGGGGGAGGAGGTCTTTTGCTCCACCCCTTGGCATCTCTATAAAAATCCTGGGGCAGAGACAGTCAGGGCCCATTGGAAAAGGTTCCAGGCCCTCTCGAGGCTATCCTTTATTTTCTATCTGTTTATCTCCGCAAGATTCTCCACAATAAATCCTTCTATCTAATATTTCCTGCTGCTCACACTCAAGAAAACTCTGGGGAGCTGTGGGGCTGGTGGGTAAACGCCCCACAATATACAAGACATTTAAACACTTGTACTCACAGTAACGTGGCCACAAATTCTCATTACAGTATTCATAATTTCTGAAACCTGAAACTACCAAAATATCCATAAACTAAAACATAGACACACAAATATGCTTTACTTAGTCATAACAAGAAATGCTGTGACATGTTACATCATGGATTAAGCTTGAAAGTAATATGCTAAGCCAGATAGGAAAGACTTATACTGCATTTGTACATTTAATTAAATACATAGAAAAAGGGGCATTGAGATAGAAAATGGACTGGTTCACATCAAGAAGAATCAGTTGAATGTAGAAATGTGTATGTTTTTGAGATTTTAAAATTATTCCAGAATTGGGTAGTAGTATTGTTTGAATGAGAAATATTCCCCATACTCTTGGACATTTGAACACATAGTCTTCAGTTGATGATTTAGGTTGTGCACCCTTGCTAGAGGAAATCTACCACTGGGGCAGGCTCTGAGATTAAAAATCCTCACCTATTCATCTAAAAAAATCAACAAAATGATTTATAATATTTACTATATTCATAGATTAATGATTTATCCAGCCATCATCAGAGAAGCTTTCCTCTCGGAGCAGATGAGAACAAATGCAGAGACCCACAGCTGGATATTATGTGAAGAGAGAGTCTAAATTCGAGGTTTCCATTAAATCCCTCCCCTCAGAGTTCAGTTGAAAAGATTCTAAGTGGCTGATGGGATTGGGGGAGAGACTAAGAGAACAAGGCCCTCTGAATCAACTAAGCAAGGCTACAGAGACTGAGGCAGCAAGTACAGGGCCTACATGGGTCTGCATCAGTTCCTTTGTGAATTCAATATGTCTATTAGCTTAGTATTTTATGGGACTCCTGACTCTGAGAATGAGTGTTTTTTTCACTCTAGTGCCTGCTCTTGTGACTCTTGTTTCTTCCTTTTGGGTTGCCGTGTCCAACTTCAATGTGATAGTGTTTGCTTCATCTTATTATATTTTATTTTGTCATGTTTGAATGTTATCTCTCAGATGCTTGTTCTTACCTAATGAGAGATAGAAATGGAGTGAACCTGGAGGAGAGGGGAGGTTGGGAGGAACTGGGAGCAACAGAGGGAGGAGAAATTATAATCAGGATATATTGTACGAGAAAAAAATCTTTCTGTAGCTATGAACAAGTGCCTAGTCTGTGCCTTACTTTTGTCATCTGGAAGACAGTGATATTACTAGAATCTTTTCCAAATTTGAGCTGTTATGTGCAGAGATATTCATGAACATGAACAATTTTTGAGTTCTTGTACTTTAATTTCTGTAATATGATCCTGATCTTGGTTGGTTAAGGGACCTGACTCTGGTTTGAAAGTTGAGGTTACTGTGGATGTCTGTCTCTCATTATATGTCTTTCTATTAGCATATATTAATTATGCAAGATAATGGATTTCATTGTAACTTTTCATGCACTCACTTAACATACTTTTATAATACTCATGCCCTACTGTTATCCTCCCTTGTAAGAAGAAACAGGAGCTGACATGCAATGTGAACCCAAACACTTTTCCTTTGATCCTCTCCCTCTTTTCAAACACTAATGCTGATGTATTTCATTTGGTTTTATAATTATTATTGAAAATAATATTTTCATGCAATATATTCTGAACACAGTGTTTCTGGTAATAGTTGAATACATAAACATTATAAAATTCTTAGAAAATATATACTTCCAAAATTATTTTCTTTCTTTTCTCACTGACTCCACTTAGGTAAACCTGGTCAGAGATTTTCAGTATGTTTTGATGTCTTTAACAAGAAACATCAATAACTAGAAATTACTTTGATACTGAGCCTTGAAAGAAATTTTAAAGCTATGAGTTACAAAACACTGAGGTGCTTGCTTAGAGAAAATAAAAATAGACATATAGAGAAAATAATGTTATACTCATGTGTTAAATCTCTTACTATATATAGTAACATATAAACATTCTGGGAAGGGGAGTATAATTTATCATTTGGGGATGTACAGAGTTACCATATTTGTCTATTTTCTTTGTATAGATCATTATATTTACCTTTTATATTTTTCCAAAATTTAGTTTTATATCTTTTTGCTTGTAGTTAATGTGAATCATATCAGTTCTCATGTTATTTAAATATAGAACAAATTTGTATAATTATAAATAAATATCTTCATATACAAAAGTTAGTATTCATTTTAGTTTATTTTCTTTCTGATTTTTGGTTTTTGACTAGTCTTATACCATGTGGAGCTCAAGATGGGCTGTTTTTTCTTACATATTCCAGGATGACATCAAACACACAGAAACCCTTCTACCTCAGTCGTCTGAATTATGTGATTACAAATGAGAGCCACTAAACACATCTTGACCTATTTTCTTAAAAATTAAATTTAGTAATTACAGTTTTGGACCTAATGATGTAGAGTTAATAATATATGGGAGGTTTTTGGTCATTTAATGAGTTTTGGATATTTTCATTGTTTATGACAGTTGGTTACAAGTTATTAATTGTTAATGGTCAGGAAAAAAGTTGAAAAAGGAAATTAGATTCAGAGTTTTTGTTTAAAAAAAAGAAATGAGATAGATCATTGAGTCTATTCTGAGAAAAAAGATAAAGAAATAATAAGATAAATGGGTAGATTACTGAATCTACACTAAAAAGAAAAAGGGGAAGATATAAAAATGACAAAAGGTAGATTACTGAATCTATTATGAAAAGAAAAAATACTTTTAAAAAGCAACTACTTGTTTTAAATAAGATAAGTAATGAAATTTTTTTGTCTGAATTTGTCAAATGTTACTGGACAAGACATCGTTAATGTAATCTTTACTGTGTATATTGTATATACTTATTGGATACAATTTTTCTTGTATTAGTTATAAGCTTTTTTTTAATTTTAGACAAAAGAGAGGAAATGTGGTGGTACTGTGTTCCCCAAAATATTGTGCACCCTAATAAACTTATCTGGGGTCAGAGACAGAACAGCCAGTAGATACAAAGGCTAGAAAATGGTGGCATTCACACCATTAATCCTAGCACTCCAGAGGTAGAAATCCCTCTGGATTTCTGAGTTCAAGGCCACACTGGAAACAGGCCAGGCATGGTGACACACGCCTTTAATCCCAGAAAGCAAGCCTTTAATCCCAGTCAGTGGTGGTAGAAAGCAGAAAGGTATATAAGGCGTGAGGACCAGAAACTAGAAGCATTTGGCTGGTTAAGCTTTCAGGCTTCTAGCAGCACAGTTCAGCTGAGAGCCATTTGCATGAGGACTCAGAAGCTTCCAGTCTGAGGAAAAAAGACCAGCTGAGAAGTTGGCCAGGTGAGGTTAGCTGTGGCTTGTTCTGTCTCTCTGATCTTCCAACATTCACCCCAATACCCGTTTTCAGGCTTGACTTTATTAATAAGACTCTCTAAGCTTCCTGCTACAGTTTGGGGTGATTTACTCAGACAGTAGCCATCCTGGTGCAGCTCTGGATTGGTCTGAGCAGATAGAGGCAGTGCAGGTGTGAGACTTGGAGACTCACCTATATGATTCATACTCAGGTGGGACTACAGATGGACCTGGACATGTAGTAGTGGCACACTCACTACCAGCTGGTGCACACTCAGGAGTGGACTTGGGTGTGTGGGAGCATTATAAGTAGGTCTTTGGTGCTCAGTTAGGCTTTTAAAGTTATAGCTTCACAAGAACAAAGTCTTCTAGTATTTTCATTTAAATAAATATGTTGTTATTTCTAGTTCTCATAATGGCAATATAGTTTATTCCATGAGAGAATGATTATGTTATTATGTCCAATTTTAAAACAAATTGATTTTAAGGTACTAGAGTCAGAGTGAAAACAAGTAGAAATTGGAGGGGATTCAAGTTCTGGTAAAAGGAGGGTTCACTGGGTAAGACTCCCGATTACAGGACTTTTCTATTGTGACAATGCTGAGTTATCACTAAATATTCTTAAAGAGAAATTCGCCATCTAATTGGTTTGAAATATTAACAAGCATTAATCTCATTGATGAAACAAAAGTTAAGGAAGGAAAGCCCCAAAGAAGAAGCCAAAAATAGTATTGTGTCAACTATCCATTTGTTTATTTTTTTTAAACCCTAAATAGTGTATTAGGGAAAACTCCACATTTCTTCTTGGTTTGTAGAGTTTGTTTTCATTCCAACAATTACAGAACTTGGAATAAAACCTCAATAATTCAGAGCCTAATTGTAACAAACTATGAAATAGTTTTTTCTCAATATATGCAATCAAGTATCAGTTTATTGTGTTAAATAATACCCCTACCAAAATCCAAAAGCAAAACCAAAACGTTCTTTCAAAGAAGACAACACAAGCTGAAGCACTTACTCAGAAGTTGCTTGTTACTCTTCTAGCGATCCTAGTTGGTTCTCAGCATACATATCAAGTGCCCTTCAAAACCGTTTGTAACTCTATTTTCAGGAGGATCTGAAGTTCTCTTTTGGCCTCCATGAACACCCACATACATGTGCACACACAGAGTAAATAATAAATCTTTTAAAAAGAAGACAGTATATTCAGACTCTCTGTAGTAGGCAAATACAGTATACTTTGCATCTGAAGACAGTTGCTGGACTAGCAAAGAAGTGGAACTATGTTAATCTTGGTGATAATACAAATAAACTGAATTACAGAAAAATTAAACTTTTTAATGTGTCAAGAAATACACTGTCAAATCATCAAAGATGCAGTATGAAATTGGATGAATTACTTGTAAATCATATGTCAGATAAGGTTGAACTCTATAGTATATGATGAACTCTTACAACTTAACAGAAAAATACAATCTAACTGAAATGTTGCCAAGATATTTTAATGGTCATTTCCCTCAATAATGTATAAAATTAATAAGAGATGCAAATGCTAACTACAATAAGCTATCACTTCAGAGTCATCACTACTACTACTCTAGAAAAAAATTAAGATGACAAATTATGATATTGATGGCAAATAATAACTGGGAACTTCTTATAATATTGATATTAGAGAAAGTAAGTATAATACTGGTCAATTTGGAAAATCATCTGCTATACACTGAAAAGACTAAACAAATGAAATGATTAAACACAACTCACAAATTATAGATGTGTGCCTAAAACAATAAAAATATTTGCATTGAACCTTGGATACAAATGTCCACAGCAGTATTATTTATTATATTCTAATAGGGAATGATTCTCATCTCTGTGAATTGATGAACTGCTGAATAAACCAGTATATAGATGTGAAATAGGACACTTTTCAGTAATAAAATGAATAAAGTTCTGACACATCTAGAGCATAGATAAAATTTTATATTATTATTCTAAGTGAATAAAGACATAGAAAGAAGCTACAAGTGATTTTCATAGGTGATCCATAATATTCAACAGAGCAACAGTGCACTTCTGTCTTTCAGGGTGAAGAAGAAGACACAAAAGAAGAGGAATGGTAGTTATACTGGTTAATGGTGTTTTTGACATTTCATTCAAAGGTATTCAAAATGTCTACCCATGAGATAATGCCCAATGTTGTACAACTCTGAATACACTAGAAACCACTGAACTCTGCATTATAATTGTGTGTAATTAATAACATTTAAATTCTACCTAAATAAAGCTATCAAAATTTAATGTCTCTTGAAGTTAGTTTAGAATTACATTACAATTAAGAAAACAAAGAACAAGAAACACAATTGAGCTATACATATAAAACAATGGGCTTTGTAATTAAAAATCTTCCCACAAGAAAAACTTCTAAAAAGTCATTAGTAGTCAATCTTTTGTAGCACTTAAGGAAAACTTAATAATCATTATGTACAAACTCATCCAAGAGATAGAATAGAGATTAGTCTCCAAAGGTTTTATGATGTTAACTTGATATTGAAGGCAGAAAATATAGTAAAATGTAAGCAAAATTCACACTCTGTATGTTGAAAAGTTATATATAAACACAAAGTTTTTACACAACTCATAAATGATAGATATGTGCCTAAAATAAAAAAAATATGGTTAGAGACTAAGAGTGTAGATGTGTGCCTTCAAGATGCCTCATAAGTAAATATAATTGCCACCAATTCTGAAGACCTGATTTTTGTCCCTGGAACCTACAGTGCAAGGAGAGAATTGAATACTCATATTTATCCTCTGATTTACACAAATAAGCTCATTACGAATATTATATACACATAATTTAATTTCTGTTTATGGTTCCTGGTTATACTCCATAGTGGGGAATCACAGCAAAGGGTTCAAGGGAGCTGATTACCACACTTCCGTCTGTAATCAGGATCAAAGAACAATGTTGAATACATGTTGAATACATAATGACAATATTAGTGATTATTAGTTTTGGAAAGAATATGTATATAAAATGTTTAGCTAAATACTGGCAAATCATTTGTCCAAATATACAAAGCACAGCACTTTATGTGAAATAAAGGTTTATGCAAAATAACAAGAGTTAATCAATTTATGAAGACTGATCAATATAATCCTGTTTATTAATATAATGAAGGCCTAAATTCATATATTTTATTTACCTAAAATAGAATAACTATGTCATCTTAGAAGAAAAAAATCAGCAAATTGAAAATAAATGGGAATTATCTCAGTCACATAAAGAGCATGTGTATATTTTGTATTGAATATCATGATAGATGGCAATACATTCTTTCTAAAGCAAATAATATACCATAGATAACCATTGTTGTATCTTCTATTCATTTTAAAAATAAAGTTGAAAGTACCATTTCAAAATTCCAAATTGCCCACCAAACTGAATTTTGACAGATATACTGAAGCAATTTTTATGGTGAGAGAAGTATTTTAGTAAATGATTCACAATAACTTACTATGTATATTTAAAAGGCCTAGACTCCTATCACCCACTACACATGAAAATTATTTTTTTCTGAGAAATGATTGCCTCATTAGGTAGCCCTGGATGGCCTTCAGCTCTCTATATAGACCATGCTGGATTTAAAGTCAAATACAGAATATGCTTGTCTTTGCCTCACAAGTGCTGAAATTAAAGGCATGTGCCATTACATAGCACAATACCAAAAATTTTTTTTTTTTAATTTTTATTTTGCAATACAATTCAGTTCTACATATCAGCCACAGATTCCCTTGTTCTCCCCCCTCCCGCCCCCCTCACCTTCCCCCCAGCCCGCCCCCCATTCCAATCTCCTCCAGGGCAAAGCCTTCCCCACAGACTGAGATCAACCTGGTGGACTCAGTCCAGGTAGGTCCAGTCCCCTCCTCCCAGGCCGAGCCAAGGGACCCTGCATAGGCCCCAGGTTTCAAACAGCCAACTCATGCAATGAGCACAGGACCCGGTCCCACTGCCTGGATGCCTCCCAAACAGATCAGGCCAATCAACTGTCTCACCCACTCAGAGGGCCTGATCCAGTTGGTGACCCCTCAGCCACTGGTTCATATTTCATGTGTTTCCGTTTGTTTGACTATTTGTCTCTGTGCTTTATCCGACCTTGGTCTCAACAATTCTCGCTCATATAAACCCTCCTCATTCTCGCTAATTGGACTCCCAGAGATCCACCTGGGGCCTAGTCATGGATCTCTGCATCCAGATCCCTCAGTAGTTGGATGGGGTTTCTAGCACGACAATTAGGGTGTTTGGCCATCCCATCACCAGAGTAGGTCAGTTCGGACTGTCTCTCGACCATTGCCAGCAGTCTGTTGTGGGGGTATCTTTGTGGATTTCTGTGGGCCTCTCTAGCACTTTGTTTCTTCCTATTCTCATGTGCTCTTCATTTACCATGGTCTCCTATTCCTTGTTCTCCCTCTCTGTTGTTGATCCAGCTGGGATCTCCCACTCACCCAAGCTCTCTTTCCCTCGACCCTCGCCCTTCACTACCCCCACTCATGTCCAGGCTGTTCATGTAGGTCTGATTCCATTTCTCTGTCGTTGGGCGATCCCTGTGTCTTTCTTGGGGTTCTGTTTTCCAGGTAGCCTGCCTGGTGATGTGAGTAGCAGTCCAGTCATCCTTGTTCCACATCTAGTATCCTGTTATGAGTGAGTACATACCATGTTTGTCTTTCTGAGTCTGGGATACCTCACTCAGGATGATTTTTTCTAGATCCATCCATTTGTCTGCAAACCTCATGATGTCATTGTTTTTCTCTGCTGAGTAGTATTCCATTGTGTATATGTACCACATTTTGTTTATCCATTCTTCAGTTGAAGGGCATCTAGGTTGTTTCCATGTTCTGGCTATTACAAACAACGCTGATATGAACATAGCTGAACAAGTGCTCTTGTGGTGTGGTTGAGCATTCCTTGGGTATATGCCCAAGAGTGGTATAGCTGGATCTTGGGGGAGATGGATTCCCAATTTTCTAAGAAATCGCCATATTGATTTCCAAAGTGGTTGTACAAGCTTGCATTCCCACCAGCAGTGGAGGAGAGTTCCCCTAGCTCCACATCCTCTCCAGCATAAGGTGTCTTCAGTGTTTTTGATCTTAGCCATTCTGACAGGCGTAAGGTGGTATCTCAGAGTTGTTTTGATTTGCATTTCCCTGATGATTAGGGATGTTGAGCAATTCCTTAAATGTCTTTCAGCCATTTGAGTTTCCTCTGTTGAGAATTCTCTGTTTAGTTCTATAGCCCATTTCTTAATTGGACTGTTGGGCATTTTGATGTCTAATTTCTTGAGTTCCTTATATATTCTGGATATCAGTCCTCTGTCAGATGTGGGATTGGTGAAGATCTTTTCCCATTCTGTAGGCTGTCGCTTTGCTTTGTTGACCGTATCCTTTGCCCTACAAAAGCTTCTCAGTTTCAAGAGGTCCCATTGATTGATTGTTTCTCTCAGTGTCTGTGCTACTGGTGTTCTATTTAGAAAGTGGTCTCCTATGCCAATGTGTTCAAGACTACTTCCTACTTTCTCTTCTAGCAGGTTCAGAGTAGCTGGATTTATGTTGAGGTCCTTGATCCACTTCGACTTAAGTTTTGTGCACGGTGATAGATATGGATCTATTTGCAGCCTTCTACATGTTGATATCCAGTTTTGCCAGCACCATTTGTTGAAGATGCTTTCTTTTTTCCATTATGCACTTTTGGCTTCTTTGTCAAAAATTATTTGTTCATAGGTGTGCGGATTAATGTCAGGGTCTTCAATTCGATTCCATTGGTCCACATGTCGGTTTTTATGCCAGTACCAAGCTGTTTTTATTACTGTAGCTCTATAGTACAGCTTGAAGTCAGGGATCGTGATGCCTCCAGAGGTTGTTTTATTGTACAGGATTCTTTTGGCTATCCTGGGTTTTTTGTTTTTCCATATGAAGTTGAGTATTATTCTTTCCAGGTCTGTGAAGAATTGTGTTGGTATTTTGATGGGGATTGCATTGAATCTGTGGATTGCTTTTGGTAAGATTGCCATTTTTACTATGTTAGTTCTGCCTATCCATGAGCATGGGAGATCTTTCCATTTTCTGACATCTTCTTCAATTTCTTTTTTCAGGGACTTAAAGTTCTTGTCATATAGGTCCTTCACTTGCTTGGTTAGTATTACCCCAAGGTATTTTATGTCATTTGTGGCTATAGTAAAGGGTGATGTATCTCTGATTTCCTTCTCCGCTTTTTTGTCCATTGTATATAGGAGGGCTACTGATTTTTTGGAGTTGATCTTGTATCCTGCTATGTTGCTGAAGGTGTTTATAAGCTGTATCAGTTCCTTGGTGGAATCTTTGGGGTTGCTCAAGTATACTATCATGTCATCTGCAAATAGTGAAAGCTTGACTTCTTCCTTTCCAATTTGTATCCCCTTAATCTCCTTATGTTGTCTTATTGCTCTGGCTAGAACTTCAAGTACTATATTGAATAAGTATGGGGAGAGCGGACAGCCTTGCCTCGTTCCTGATTTTAGTGGAATTGCTTTGAGTTTCTCTCCATTTAATTTGATGTTGGCTGTTGGCTTGCTGTAGATTGCCTTTATTATGTTTAGGTATGTTCCCTGTATTCCTGATCGCTCCAAGACCTTTATCATGAAGGGGTGTTGGATTTTGTCAAATGCCTTTTCAGCATCTAGTGAGATGATCATGTGGTTTTTTTCTTTGAGTTTGTTTATATGGTGTATCACATTGACAGACTTTCGTATGTTGAACCATCCTTGCATCCCTGGAATGAATCCTACTTGATCATGGTGGATAATTGTTTTGATGTGTTCTTGGAGTCTGTTTGCCAGTATTTTATTGAGTATTTTTGCATCAATGTTCATGAGGGAGATCGGTCTGTAGTTCTCTTTCTTTGTTGTATCCTTGTTTGGTTTGGGAATCAGGGTAATTGTAGCCTCATAGAAGGAGTTTGGTAATGTTCCTTCTGTTTCTATTGTATGGAACAATTTAGAGAGTATTGGTATTAACTCTTCTTTGAAGATCTGATAGAATTCTGCACTGAAACCATCTGGTCCTGGGCTTTTTTTGGTTGGGAGACTTTTAATGACTGTTTCTATTTCGTTAGGGGTTATTGGACTATTTAAATAGTTTATCTGGTCTTGATTTAATTTAGGTATGTGGTACCTATCCAGAAAATTATCCATTTCTTTTAGGTTTTCCAGTTTTGTGGAATAGAGGTTTTTGAAGTATGACCTGATGATTCTCTGGATTTCCTCAATGTCTGTTGTTATGTCCCCCTTTTCATTTCTGATTTTGTTGATTTGGATGCTCTCTCTCTGTCTTTTGGTTAGTTTGGATAAGGGCTTGTCTATCTTGTTGATTTTCTCAAAGAACCAACTCTTTGTTTCATTAATTTTTTGTATTGTTCTCTTTGTTTCTATTTTATTGATTTCAGCTCTCACTTTGATAATTTCCTGGCGTCTATTTTTCCTGGGAGACTTTGCTTCTTCCTGTTCTAGAACTTTCAGGTGTGCTGTAAAGTCACTAGTGTGAGATTTCTCCAGCTTATTTATGTGGGCGTTTAGTGCTATGAATTTCCCTCTTAGTACTGCTTTCATAGTGTCCCATAAGTTTGGATATGTGGTGTCTTCATTTTCGTTGATCTCTAGGAAGTCTTTAATTTCTTTCTTTATTTCTTCCTTAACCCATTGGTGATTCAGGTGGGTATTGTTCAGTTTCCATGATATTGTAGGTTTTCTGTAGTTTTTGTTGTTGTTGAAATCCAACTTTAGACCATGGTGGTCTGATAGAACACAGGAGGTTATTCTAATTGTTTTGTATCTGTTTAGATTTGCTTTGTGACCAAGTATGTGGTCGATTTTAGAGAAGGTTCCATGGGGTGCTGAGAAGAAGGTATATTCTTTTTTGTTAGGATGGAATGTTCTGTAGATGTCGATTAAGTCCATTTGAGTCATGACATCAATTAAGTCCTTTATTTCTCTGTTAAGTTTCGATTTGGGGGATCTGTCCAGTGGTGAAAGTGGGGTGTTGAGGTCTCCCACTATTAATGTGTGGGGTTTTATATGTGATTTAAGCTTTAATAATGTTTCTTTTACATATGTGGGTGCTCTTGTGTTTGGGGCATAAATGTTCAGAATTGAGACTTCATCTTGGTGGATCTTTCCTGTGATGAGTATGTAATGCCCTTCTTGATCTCTTTTGATTAATTTTAGTTTGAAGTCTATTTTGCTGGATATCAGGATGGCTACACCCGCTTGTTTCTTAAGACCGTTTGATTGGAAAGTCTTTTCCCAGCCTTTTATTTTTAGGTAGTGTCTATCTTTGAATTTGAGATGTGTTTCTTGTATGCAGCAGAAAGATGGGTCCTGCTTTCGTATCCATTCTGTAAGCCTATGTCTTTTTATAGGTGAATTAAGTCCATTGATATTGAGAGATATTAATGTCCAGTGATTGTTCATTCCTGTTATTTTTTGGTGGTGATGTGTGTGTACTTTTCTTCGTTGGGGTCTACTGCTGTGGCTTTATCTATTGCCTGTGTTTTCGAGGTTGTATCTGACTTCCTTAGGTTGGAATTTTCCTTCTAGTGCTTTCTGTAGGCCTGGGTTTGTGGATAAATATTGTTTAAATCTGGGTTTGTCATGGAATGTCTTGTTCACTCCATCTATGAGGATTGAAAGTTTTGCTGGGTATATTAGTCTAGGCTGACATCCATGGTCTCTTAATGTCTGCATTACATCTGTCCAGGACCTTCTGGCTTTCAAAGTCTCCATTGAGAAATCGGGTGTTATTCTGATAGGTTTGCCTTTATATGTCACTTGGCCTTTTTCCTTTGCTGCTCTTAATATTCTTTCTTTATTCTGTACGTTTAATTGTTTAATTATTATGTGGCGAGGGGACTTTTTTGGGGGGTCTAGTCTGTTTGGTGTTCTATAGGCTTCCTGTATCTTCATAGGCATTTCCTTCTTTAAGTTGGGAAAGTTTTCTTCTATGATCTTGTTGAATATATTTTCTGTGCCCTTGAGTTGGTATTCTTCTCCTTCTTCTACCCCTATTATTCGTAGGTTTGGTCTTTTCATGGTGTCCCAAATTTCTTGGACATTTTGGTTCATGACTTTGTTGACTTTAGTGTTTTCTTTGACTGATGAATCTATTTCTTCTATTGTATCTTCAATGCTAGAGATCCTCTCTTCCATCTCTTGCATTCTGTTGATTATACTTGCATCTGAAGTTCCCAATCATTTTCTCAGATTTTCTATTTCCAGCATTCCCTCTGTTTGTGTCTTCTTCATTTTTTCTATTTCCCTTTTCAGGTCTTGGACTGTTTCCTTCATTTGTTTCATTGATTTTTCTTGATTTTCTTTCAGTATTTTATTGTTCTCTTCCAGGACTTTTTTGATTTCTTCTAATTTGTTTGCCCTTTCCTCTAGTTGTTTACAGCGTTCTTCACATTTTTTTTGTCTTTTCCTCTACATGAGCCTCTAGCTTCTTCATGATGACATTCATAAGGCTATTTTCTTCTGCTTCTTCCAATTTCTGATGTTCAGGTCTAGGTGTTGGAGGAGGGCTAGGGCCTGGTGATGGTGTATTACTATTCATTTTGTTGTATGTGTTTCTGCCTTGACGTCTGCCCATCTCCTTGTGGTTCGTTCCTGGCCTTATCCGCACACTTGGTTCAGACAGAGCTGACAGATTCAGGAAGTCTCTCTCTCTTGTCCAGA
Organism: Peromyscus eremicus; assembly: GCF_949786415.1. Classification (NCBI taxonomy): domain Eukaryota; kingdom Metazoa; phylum Chordata; class Mammalia; order Rodentia; family Cricetidae; genus Peromyscus; species Peromyscus eremicus. The sequence continues at coordinate 120,319,051 of NC_081439.1, forward strand.
TGGGAGCTCTCTTGTCCAAATTGGAAGTCCGGGGCAGGATGGGAGCTCTTGTTCAGAAGGGAAGTCCGTGGGAGGATGGGTGCTCTTCTCTCTCTCTCTCTCTCTCTCTCTCTCTCTCTCTCCTCCAGATGGGAAATCCAGGGCAAGATGGGAGCTGGGGGCCAGCCTCTAAGTCTCAAGAAGAGGCTTGGGGCTCAGGCGGATGGGCGTGGGGGCAGGGCGTGGAGACTGCAGGGTCTGCCAGGGGTCTTGGAGAAGGAGATCCTTCCCAGTGGGGCTAGAAGGGCACCTGCCCGGGGACCAGAACCTGGGGCCAAGTTGGGCAGGTCTTCCCCGGAGTGGCTGGTGCCCAGGGATGGGGTCGGGGGCAAGCTAGGGCACTCACCTGTGCTTCAGAAGGGAAGTCCTGGGCAAGATGGGAGCTGGGGGCCGGCCTCTAAGTCTCAGGAAGAGGCTTGGGGCTCAGGCAGATGGGCGTGGGGGCAGGGCGTGGAGACTGCAGGGTCTGCCAAGGGTCTTGGAGAAGGGGATCCTTCCCGGTTGGGGTAGAAGGGCACCTGCCCGGGGACCAGAACCTGGGGCCAAGTTGGGCAGGTCTTCCCCGGAGTGGCTGGTGCCCAGGGATGGGGTCGGGGGCAAGCTAGGGCACTCACCTGTGCTTCAGAAGGGAAGTCCGGGGCAAGATGGGAAATGAGGGGCCGGCCTCTAAGTCTCAGGAAGAGGCTGGATGGGCGTGGGGGCAGAGCATGGAGACTGCAGGGTCTGCCAGGGGTCTTGGAGAAGGGGATCCTTCCCGGTGGGGCTAGAAGGGCACCTGCCCGGGGACCAGAACCTGGGGCCAAGTTGGGCAGGTCTTCCCCGGAGTGGCTGGTGCCCAGTGATGGGGTCAGGGGCAAGCTAGGGCACTCACCTGTGCTTCAGAAGGGAAGTCCTGGGCAAGATGGGAGCTGGGGGCCGGCCTCTAAGTCTCAGGAAGAGGCTTGGGGCTCAGGCAGATGGGCGTGGGGGCAGGGCGTGGAGACTGCAGTGCTGTGGGATGGTCTGTATGTCAAGTGTGTTGCTGATTGGTCAGTAAATAAATCACTGATTGGCCATTGGCTAGGCAGGAAGTATAGGCGGGACAAGGAAAAGAATTCTGGGAAGTGGAAGGCTGAGAGAGAGACATTGCGAGCCGCCATCAGGACAAGGAAGATGTAAGGTACCAGTAAGCCATGAGCCATGTGGCAAAGTAAAGATTAATAGAAATGGGCTAAATATAAGAGTAAGAGCTAGACAATAACAGGCCTGAGCTAATGGCCAAGCAGTTTAAATAATGTAAGAGTCTGTGTGTTTATTTTATAAGTGGGCTCTGGGACTGGCGGGACTTGGTGGCGGGAGCTGGAGAGAAATTCTCCAGCAACAAATGGCGTCCAACGTGGTGGCAAGAGTTTCCACCTAAAAACTTAGAAAAAAAGATTCTAAAACGGACCTAAAAACAGCTTCCTAATTGTCTCTCTCAAATAAGCGGCAGCTGCCGGTTTGAGCTACTGGCGGGTTCCTAGCGTGCGCTTTCGACCTGCAGTATGGTGGGAATGAGGCCTCTGCAAGTAGCACATTAAACTGTGTGGTGAATTTAGCCTTTGCTAGTACAAAACAAAAAAAGAGGTTTCTGGGCTACACGCTACTTTGGTAAAAGTGTAGACCCACTATTTCTGAGAGTTATGGCTCCCAGAGCTGGCGGAAAGCGGACCGCCGCCATGTTGGGAAGCTGAAGTGGGCGGAGCCAGCAGCCACTGCACCGTTTCAGGCTTAGAAGGCTGCAGTTTAAAGCAATAGGCTCAAGCTAATATAAAAAAATAAGCCACGTAAAGATGACTACCACACAGAGAATCTGGATTACGTTCTCTTTGATATTCGTAACTGCAGAAAAACATTTGATTGTAAAAGCTGTTGAGTTATGCCAAAATGTATATTTTAAAGGTACCTTGACTTCAAAATTTGGATATAAGGATATGTTGCTTTGGAAAAGAGTCTCTGCTTTTGTTTCCACAGAAAGCCAGAGACTATGGATTTGTTCCAGATTAAGATACATCAGGTTTGACCAGCCCAGACCCCCTGAAAGGTCTCCAGTGACACCATGGCCCAGATGATTCAACATTCAGAATGGTTTCAAGGCAACTGGCTCAGACGATACAGCCTCACGGACTACTCCATGATCCTAAAATTTTCTTTGTGTCCCCATAAGATACAGCGCCCCCCTCCAGTAGGAAGTAGTAAGAGAAGCTACGCCCAAATTCCCAAATATACCAAGCTGGCTTTAGAGATGGAATTGGCTCACTCCCCCTCTAAACCCAGACATATTGCTCAAAAAAAAAAAAATGGTTAAGAGATTCTTGTGTCCCAAATCAGAAGAGCCCTCTGGTGTGGGACAGAGAAAAAACAATATTTTTATTTAAATCAGGTTGATTATAAATACAATCTCTTTCTAAAACAAAAAGGGGGATAGTTTAGATATGATAGGATGAAAGGGTAGATTAATGAACCTACTTTTAAAGAGTAACAACTTGTTTAAAATGTTTTACATTGCTACAGATTTTAGTTTATTGATACAAATTTAAACTTAATTTTGTTATACTGTATATATATTTCTATTCTTGTTTGAGGTATTATGTTTATGTAACTCATTTAAAATTGTAATGGATAATTAAAAAATAGATTAATAGTTAGTCATTTATGATAATATTTGTAGCCATGTTAGTTAAGTCTTCTAGGTATACATAGATATATTTCAGATAGATAGGTAGTCTTCAAACACTTCAAAGACCTACAGAATATGGCATTTAAAATGTTTAAAAAATTTAGACTTTTTGGACAGTGAGACATGTCTGCTCCTGACAGCCCCGATTTACTTCAGAGAGGAGGATGGGCATCGAAGACACTCCATATGGAGTTTATCTTCACCTTGACAAAAATAGCCATTTGGGCAAGAAACTGTTCTTGCCTGGACTGCCTGATCAACTGGACATGCAGGACCCATACAAAGGTGACCACTGAACTTTGCTTGACAAAATGGTCCTTCAGGTTCCTGCTTTGCAGAGAAAACTGCCAGACATTCTACAGGACACAGAGAAAAGTGAATAAGAGACTCTAGGCCTGTGGGCTGAAGACAGATGCCCCAACTTTACAAGAGAACTTTGAATGACTGTCTAGGCTGCCAGCTGTCTCTGTCTACCCTACAAGACTCCTAAAAGTTGCTTATATCCTTCTCCATTTCTCAGGTAGTAATATATCCTTCTGAGGTCTTTGATGTGGTTAAAGACTAGATACTTACAATTTTCCTTAGTTATAATAAAAGATAAGTTAGATATAAAACCTTAAACTTACAAATATAAGATAGATAGGATCTCTTCTTTAATATTGTAACTGTAATTCTTGCTTGATAATTGTTTTGTTATATGTAATTTTACTATGTTAAAGTTAAAACCTTCCTTTTTAAGAAAAGAAAAGGGGAAGTGCTGTGGGATGGTCTGTATGTCAAGTGTGTTGCTGATTGGTCAGTAAATAAATCACTGATTGGCCATTGGCTAGGCAGGAAGTATAGGCGGGACAAGGAAAAGAATTCTGGGAAGTGGAAGGCTGAGAGAGAGACATTGCGAGCCGCCATCAGGACAAGGAAGATGTAAGGTACCAGTAAGCCATGAGCCATGTGGCAAAGTAAAGATTAATAGAAATGGGCTAAATATAAGAGTAAGAGCTAGACAATAACAGGCCTGAGCTAATGGCCAAGCAGTTTAAATAATGTAAGAGTCTGTGTGTTTATTTTATAAGTGGGCTCTGGGACTGGCGGGACTTGGTGGCGGGAGCTGGAGAGAAATTCTCCAGCAACACTGCAGGGTCTGCCAAGGGTCTTGGAGAAGGGGATCCTTCCTGGTTGGGGTAGAAGGGAACCTGCCTGGGGACCAGAACCTGGGGCTAAGTTGGGCAGGTCTTCCCCGGAGTGGCTGGTGCCCAGGGATGGACAATACCAAAAATTTTTATACTGCTTTTGAGAAGCTGGCCTTGAAACATTTTAAATTTATTCATTTTTTTAGCTCTTTGTGAATCACAGACACATTTTTAGAACATGAATAAAGAGCTAGTGAAATTTGGGTAGGAGGGGAGGTAGAGAAGATCTGTAAAGAATTGGGGGAGGGAAAACAATAATCAAAATATATTACATGAAAAAAATCTATTTTTAATAAAAGAAAATAACAAAAAATAGCCAGTAGAAAGTAAATAATAAAGATTAATATGACAAGACCAAAGAAGTCAAAGGGCAGGGATGAGATTTTAAGCAAAGGTGAAAGAATATATTTCAATTACCACAAAAAGAAGGCCCGATATTTGATAATGAATCCCAGAGAAGCCCACCAGAATTTTTTCACCTCATTCTATCCACTAATGAAGAAGTGGTATCCCAGGAACAGGTTCATCTGTAGGACTGCTGTGCTAAGCAGATCTGTTATTTGTTTCAATGAAGTGCTCATTTACTGGTACACATTTTGTAAAGTCCTCTAACACATAGGAGTTCTTCTAAATTGATAGCTTTATTCAGTAGATAGTGGAGATAAGAATTTTTTCATGAATCACTCTTAATCCTCTGTCCTTGCTCTTAGAATTAGACAGAATTGCCCATTTTCAGTGCTAGACAAACAATAAATATAACTACTATATATAGCACCTGTACATTATGTATTTAAGTGTGTGTTAATATCAGAATACCCAACTTTCACTGATTGCCTAAATTCCTACTAAGCATTGCTCACTCATTACATATTTAACTTTTTGTCTCAGGGAATGGCAAATATAGATAGGAGTTTTAAAGCTAGATTTATCTAGTAGTTGTGGACCCTTTGAGAATAAGTGTACTCACTCTCAGAGTGGTGAGTTTGATTAATGTCTTTTTTTCTTTTGCTGCAATTAAATACTCTGACAAAAGAAGCTTAGGGGAGAAAACTTTAATTTCGGTTTATGGTCCCTGGTTATACTCCACAGTGGGGAATCACAGCAAAGGGTTGAGGGGAGCTGGTTACCACACTTCCATTATCAGGATCAGAGAACAATGTTGAATACATATTTTTTTCATGTTCAGCTTGGTTTCTCTATTTTAAATATAGGCTCTGATCCTAGTCAGGGAATGGTGTCACCCACAATGGACAAGTCTTCCCACATCAATTAGTGTAATCAGGCTAATCCCTCACAGGCATATCCTGTAGAAGGAATCTTAACAGTTCTTATTAATAAAATCAAACCTGAGGCCAGTTATTGGGGTGAACACTGGAAGATCAGAGAACCAGAATAAGCCACAGCTAACCTCACCAAACTCCTCTACTTTCAGGCCTCTCCTGGAGTCAAACCCACTTGTGCTCTCTAAGTGAGTCTGCTCTAGTCCCTAGCCTTGTTCTACCCATCCATGTCCAGATGCAGACATGAGTCACAATCACACACTCTTTTGGTGAATATGGCCCAAATCCCTTGTCACACACCACTTTTCTATACCAACTAACTTAACTGCCTAGAAGCCACATCTTCATGCTTCACCTGGTACCACTGAATTGGAAACAACTAAGTCTCTTAAAAGTAAGCACTAAGTATTGGAAGGATATTTTATACCTGATCAGAAATAAACTAAATTTGGGCAGTGGGAAAAACTAAAACAAAACAAACATAAAAGCAACTATCACTCAACAGAAGTAGAATAGAGTCCCATATCAGGCAATCAATGAAGTCAGTCTTCATGCATAGGTCTTTTTCACAAAAATTACAAACAACAAAAAAGGCAAAGACTAAAGAAACCAAACAGTCCTATTGAAATGTTTTCTAATGAGAATAACCTAGATGAACTCCATAATACATAGCTTAAAAGAATAATGAGAGACATGATAAAATAAATTTAAGGAGTATAAAAATGACACACAAAAATATCTCAAGGAACTTAAGAAAATAATAAATGTCTGAGTGGTCTTAATGAAGTCCCAAGAAACACAAACATGAATTTAAATGAAGTGATAAAGACAATTCAGGATTTGAAAAGAAATTCAGCAAAGAGGTAGAAATACTGAAGAAAATTGAGTTGAAATAAAAATGGAATTGAATTTTCAGTACCCAATGTAGAAAACTCAGGGCAAAACCTTGCTGGTAGAATGGATCAAGTAGAAGACAGAAATATCAGGACAAAATAAAGGTGATAAGTGCATAGCTAGCATCATCAACTAAATAGAGAAAAGCAAGAAGCAATCCTACTAAAATAAGGAATGAAACAGGGCTGTTCAGTATCCTCACTCCTTTTAAATATAGTACTTGAATCCCTAGTTAGAACAAGAAGACAAGAGAAAAAGATTAAAGGGATACTAACAGAAGAAGACTTCAAATTATTCCCATTTACAGATGATAAGATATTATGCATAAGACATTTGAGTTGTTGATCAGGAGGGTCTCAGAGACCTCCTAAAACAATTCAGGCTATTGTCACTGTCCTTGGTTGCATCCAGACTTGAAGGTATGACCTTCTTGCTGAAGACACACTGTCTTTAGACACAAGACTTGGAGCAGTCTAGGTGGAACTGATTTGGAAGTCTCTTTCTGAGTACCTGTTCTCACGCAAATGGGCCATTCAATCTGCCAAAGAAGGAAACAATGAGTAGCCCTACCAAGCTGCAAAGCTTACAAACAACAGTGACCAACTATAACACAAATTACTAAGAGGTCTTATTAATAAAAAACCTAAAGCCAGGTATTGGGGTGAAAGCTGAAAGTTCAAAGAAACAGAACAAGCCACAGCCACTAGCCTATGTCTTCGAAATCCTCAGCCTCAAGAGAGAGACTTCCTGCTTACTCACGTCTTATTTATCTTTCTGTGCATTGCCATCTTACTTACTTCCTAGTGCTGGGATTAAACGCATGTGCCACCATACTTGTCTCTGTTCCCAGTGTGGCCTTGAACTCACAGAGATCTGTATGGATCTCTGCCTCCCAAATGCTAGAATTAAAGGCAAGAGCTGCCTGACCTCTATGTTTAATATAGTGGCTGGCTTTGTCCTCTGATCCCCATACAAGTTTTGTTGGGGTACACAATATATTACCACAACCAACTCAGGAAAGATGGTTTCAGTGGTGTATTAATGGCACTTTGATCACAGGGATAACCAACAACTGTCAATTGGATTAAAGGCCTGACAATAGAGGGGAACTGACTGATGCCTGACATTATGAATGCAACCAACTAGACCCTAGAAGAGAAGCTACTACCATCAATTTTATAAATTAATACAGGTTCTAACTATACTCTAAATATGTATTCTTTATAAGGGAGAATGATTTTCTTATTTTAGATTCCAGGTAAGTTGGACTGGATGTGAGAATGCCATGGGTCATGTGGGAAAACACATGGCACATGAAGGTAAAGAGGCACAAGAAACTTTCAGTTTATGTATAGCAATTTGTCTGTCCATTGCAATAGAATCTGGAGGGAAGGACAAGGCTCAGATAGCATAGCCTCTGATCCTGATATCCCAAATGGGAGACTCTTAGTCCTCACATTATGGCCCTAGGAAGTCACCAGTCTGTGTATGCAAAAACTGAGAGACAAAAAAATCACCCAGAAACTTTAGAAAGAATGGTGACAAGCGACTAAATAAAAATCAGCCAATATCACCTTCTTCAAGATTGCCTATGTTTAGGTTTTTTATTTAAAATAATCTCTATCATGTGTATGTAACTGAGAAGGGGGGCTCCTCTCTAGACATCCAGAAACCGAGATGTCAAAGGAAGCCTGAGTTTTGCTGATTGGAGCAGGGGGAGATGGTGGAGGGAGGTCAGACTCTTGTCACTTTTTCCTGTCCCACTTAGCACCCTAGCTTTATAGAGATCTCTTAAATGGGCAGTCTTGGAACAAGCTGGCTCTACCATCCAACTCCAGATGCCCAGGTGACCCAGATTTCACAAAAGGTCACTCCACTGTCACTGACATATACTTGTTACTTGCAAAAACAGCTTCTGCCTTAAGGACAGTGGGTCAGCAGACCCTTTTGGAGAAAGGGGTTCCATCTTGAGTACGTGTGTTAGTAGACCATAGGAGCAAAGTTGCCAACTTCACAGCTGCTGTTGTTAAGCAGTGGTCACTCACCCAGCTATGGACACTGGCACTGCCCTATCCCTGCTGGTGTGAGCAAGAGGTCCAGAGGAAGTGCAGAGAACCAGGTAGGATTCTGAATTACACCTTCTTCCCACAACTTGGGCATGCAGCAGTGTTGCTGGGGTGGTTCCCAGAGCATACCTCAAGTTCTCTTGGGCCAGATCTCTGAGCCCAGTGCCTAAGGATTACTTGACATTTGGCTCAATTCCTTAATACAGAAGTAGCAACTGCCTTGGATCAAACACAAGATGGAGAGCTATGGCAGGAACATGGATACCCTGGCATCCACTCATCCAGTGACTGTGAGATGCAATTCCCCATAGCCAAAAGGGCAGGGAGGGGAGGGGATCTCCTGAAGATCTTGACATTCTCTATGGGAACTATCCAGCCTCTAATCTGGAGTATCTGCAATTGCTAGGTGTGCCAAGGCAGGGAAGCAGGACAAGTAACAGCCTCTGGTTTCAGAAAGCCTTAAAGAGTTCTCCTTGAGTTCTAGGGAGAGGTCAGATCTGCTTGTCTCTCCTGGTCAAGTGGGAGCAGATTAGGTGTGGCTTGGGGGATTTTCGAGACTAGTGGCCTCTGTAGCTTGGCATGTCCATTTTCCAGACTGAATCTCCTCATCTCCAGGAGATCCTGTCAGCCCATAAACACCAATAAGTGCTCAAGACAGCCCCTTGAGTCAGTACAATGGGGAGGCAAAGCCTCTCAGAATGAGTGGAAGGGGTTGGTGAATCACCCTATACAACAACCAGACTGAGGATCTTGTCAAGAGCTGGCCCATGGGGTCTACGTCAAACAATGTTGGTGCAAGGGTGGCAGGAAGCAGCCCTCCTATGGCAAGAAGCCTCCTATTTTCTGATACAGGGAGTGGGTGAAGTATGGAGTTTATGTCTTCTTCCTGTCTAGCTATCATTTTCTCCTCTCTGCTGGGCATCTTCCCATCCTAAACCCCAATCAAGGCTGCTGAGCTTGAGTGAAGGTCCCCAAGTGCCCTCTGATGACGCCAGGCCATGAACTTTCCATAAGTCTCAAGAGGAGGAGGAGGAAAAGGAAGAGGCAACAGAGGGGACAATGGGACCTGGACCCAGAGCTTTTGAGCCAGTGAGTTCTCGTGCTGATGCCCTGGAATTATCTAAACTGACTGAGGTAGGTAAAGGAAACAGGGAAAAGGTTTCTTGGGAGGGGGGTGGCCACTGTTAGGCTGTCAGAAATACCAACTGGGATCTGAGTGTACTGGGGCAAGAGAAAAGGAGAATGGCGGGGGGATTTCAGTTGGACTGAGAAGGTACAGAGCATCAGGAGCAGCCACAGGGACCTCTGCAAGCAGAATGTCTGGAAATACTCCTGCCCTGAGGACCTGACCTCTGTGAAATCAACACCTCCAGGAGCACCCAATCTAAGTCTTTTCAGCCCAGGGCATTGAGTATTACCTACCTATTGGCGAAATTATTAAGGCCACTCCACGTAGTTAAAAGGGAGATTTGTTTAATGGCGTAACTTACAAATGAAGGGATAGGTAGTTTGAGGGTTCTAGGAAAGGCACAGCACAGTCCGGTGGTGTTCTCTGGAGAACTCTCCTCAGTCCACCTCTAGCCTCTGGGCCCCTAGCAGGAAGAGCACGCAGCGCATTCTATTCTCAGGTCTTCAGGGCCCTCCCTTGTAGGCGTGATAGTTACCGAAGCCTCATTGGGTTGGAACTTCCAGACCAAAGCTGGAATGGCTACCCACTACATCGCCCCCTTTTTGTCTAAATAAGAAGGTTCTAACTTAATACAAGACTATATACAAAGGAATGGTTATCAAATATTGTCCAGGAGTAATGAGGGATAATGACCTAGATAAGATGGAACTATAATCAATGTGAACAATATCAAGCAAGAAACACATACTAAAATCCAGAGAAGTCTAGAGTGTAGGTAAATGGTATGTTACAAAGATCATTCCATAAGGTGTCCTATCCTAAAAAACCTGAATCTAATACTTAATATGTTCTATCTAAGAGATATATATATATATATATATATATATATATATATATATATATATATATAAAGTTGTAACTATAACTGGTAGTCTTCAATCTCATCAAAGACCTGAGAAGGAATATAATGGTACCTGAGAAATGGTAGACAGATGCAAGCAACTTTTGGGAATCTTGCAAGAGTAGGCCAAGGCAGCTGGCAGCCTGGACAGTCACCTAATGTTTCTCAGCATTGTTGGTGCATTCAAATTGGCTACAGGCTTAGAGTATCTTACAGACAATTTTCAAAAGCAGGAATTCTGAAAGACCATCTTACCCTGTCTTGGCAGAGTACAGTGGTCACTTTCTTTGTGTCCCGCTGGTCTAGAAAGGACAGCATTCGTACTGTCAGCAGTTGAGGCAAGGGCAGTTCTTTGCCCAGTAGGCCATTTTGTGCCAAGAAGACAAACTTCCAAATAGAAATGTCTTAGAAGCCCAACATTCTCTTGGGATCAAATTGGTGCTGCCAGGAGCAATTGTGTCTCTCACGTCAACAGAATTCTAAGTTATTTAAATGCCATATTCTCTAGGTCTATGAAGTGTTTGAAGATTACCTGTCCATCTGACCTATGTATCTGTAAATCTGGATAACCTAACTAATGTAACTATAGAGATGACAAGCATAGGTGACTATAAATCTATAAGTCTTATCTACCGAAATAACCTAAGGACTAAGGCTTCATGTAAACAAGGTAAAATGTATGGTAAAGAACAATGACTTCAAAATTGTGACAATACACAAGATATTTATAACAGAGGTAGGAATATATAGTGCAATATACAATATGACAATAATCTTAAATATATATCAATATACAGAATATCCTAAACAAAAGTAGAACATACATAAAGTATGACAGATATAAATTTACATTTGCATCAATATACAAATATTTCAAATAAGAGTAGAAATATATGTACATTATAACAAATATAGTTCTGTATTTGTATCAATATACAAATTATCTTAAACAGGAATATAAAAATAGTTTACATTTGTATCAACATATAAGAATCCATAACAGTGCAAATTACAGTGCAAATTTTCTAAGGCTGCTATTTTATTAAATTTGTTTACTAGTATATACAATAATCTACCATAATATACTATACCTATCCATTCCATTTCTTCTTTTCCTTTTTTTTAGAGAATACTGAGTCTAATATTTTCTTCCACCCCAACCCTATAACCATCATACATAACCCTGAGAAATACAAAACCTAAGGGAGAAGGGGCGTCATTTTCTTAGAATTGCTTCCTGCTGTTTAGGGGGTGATGGTATCCCTGTTGGGTACTGTGAGAAAGCTCAGATAGTTAAATCTCAGTTAGACTAACTGTAGGTTCCACAGCAAGTCTTAGAGTAATGGGTAAGATTGTCTGAAATTCTGGCAAGAAGTGTAGTATGATTATGATTACCATGACATCATTCTGGATTGGGTAGAGTTGTTGTTGGGGCCCCATCTTCCTTCTGGAGACTTCTGAGATTGCTATTGGAAAAACTTATTTTTTATCAAAATGGAAAGTTTGGATATAAAGAGGACACAACATGTAAGAAAGGATTCCGAGAAATCAAGGGTGAGCATGGAGAGAATTAGCATTCCCACTTTGAAGAAATACACTAAGCTGCAAACCTGACGGGACTTGGCCTTTGTTTGATGACCTCACACTGGTTGGTGGCCAGGCAACTGTACTGGATGTTTCCTTGAATATTCCATTTCTGAAAGCCTTGTAGGCCTCACAATAGATCACACCACAGTTGTAGCCAGAAGTGGCTTTGAGCATGTACTTGCATTTAATGGTCAAGTTGTACTTGCATTTAATGGTCAAGTTCTCCATGATACAACAAGATGTCTCTCAGTAATAAATCAGTAAATGCAGACCATTGGCTTGGGTGCCTAGGGCCATGCCAAAGCTACCCCTGACATCAAACAAGCTACTGAGGCTCTGGTGACTGACGGAATCAATGACTGACAAATGGCTGGATGGTTCTGTCTTGATGAAGGTGCCCAGGTGCCAGTCTTTCAAGAACAAAAGGTTCAACCTAAATATTTATTATTCTATTCTATTCTAAGTGCAGCTCCAACATCTCATCAGATAAGCTTCATTTTGAAGCAGAAAGATACTTCAAAGATCCACAGCTGTAAAAGATTCAGAAAATAAATGACCATTGGGGAGTACAGCCCCGCTTGATGTATTGACTACATAACCTAAGTCTTAGGAGATATTTCAGGAGAGGGGTCAGCAAAATTGTAAGAGACAAAGGAGCAGAATCAATGTCTTCTAGACATGATAGATATACTGCTCTCATGAAATTTGAACAATATGGTTTGCTAAATAATACCTACATAATCTCCACACAAGTCTACAGGCAGATATAGATGGGGTAAATTTTATAGTATCCAAACACTAAATGAAGAGCTACAGATAGTCAATGGCTGCTGTAGGAGGAAGAACTAGTTTTCTCCAAGAATGAACCTAAGCACATATACATATAAGCAATGCTAAGGGGACTCAGTAGGTTATTTATGTGTATATATTTTACTTATATTTTGACAATATTTTTATATTTGACAATCATATTTATATTTTAATAATAATAACTATAGAAAAGGAGGTCATGAATTCCAGAAGTAGTTGGTGAAGGACATGGGAAGAGTTACATAGGAGAGGAGATGTGGAAATGGTGTTCATACTGGGTGCCCATGTATGAAATTCTCAAAAAAAAGGTATAATTGAACTTAGATCAAAATGTATAGCCCACTATTAGAAAAATGAATAATCTTTATAAAATGTATAAATTTATTTTGGCAACGTATTTCAGGAACTTAATTATACATATATATCAAACAGAATTATTGTGAAAAAATCCAATAAAACTTCAATTAAGCATCTAAATTACATACTTAATCATAGTTTTAAACTGCACAAAATTTATTAGCATATATTTTCATTTTAAAAATGCTTAATGTGAGATAAATATTGCACTTATGTGCAGTCTCAAATCTATTAGTTATTTATACTGCAAAATGGCAATGCATTAATTTATCAAGTTTATTTTTGCTTCATCTGCAATTTATTGTTAATCTAAGACTTTTTCTTTCTTAAATTCTCAGTACTGAAATTGAGAAAGTTCATTACTTTTACCTTTAAATGCTCTATTTATGTAATGGGCACTTTCAGCCCCAGTATTCTTAGCATTGTTACATGATTTGGCTGAGAGTAATACTCAATGGATCAAATAGTCATCAACGGCTTTAATATTCTTGGTTTGGAAAACTCTATGTGAATTTCCAGCTCTGGATTTTGCCTTACAACCAAGAATATTAGACTTAACTAATTCTTTTTTCCCTCAAATTAAGTTATAGTATGAAGATAATGGACATTTACTGTTTAGGATGTACATTATTATCCCATAGATTAAATAAAAGTAGTTCTCATTTAAATATTAACAACACCAGGAACAAGCTTTTTGTTATAATTATTTTAGTAGTAGAAATGGGAAGAAAGATTCAATTATATGTAAATACACGTGTCTTTCCCTGATCAAATTGTTTATGCTCTAATTCTGATATCTCCTGAAATGAACTGGTGATTTTTTTTAAATAGACTATATTCACAGAAAAATAAAAACAGAAACAATAAAAGAAAGTTCAAGAGCTCACAGGTAACTTGAAGTTCACACAGTCTAAAGAACACAAGACATTCCTTAAAATACAATAATCTTTTGAATATTAATCTTAGAAAGAGTCCAATGTAGAAATTTCAGTTAGAATCTACATCTCTTTCCTTCTGCGTTGTTCTGATGGAAAGGCATGTTTCCAAACTGAAGTAACTCATAGGATTTTTTAGTATATTTGTTAATTTATGATTTGAGAATTTCATACACATTTACAATATATAATGATCATGTCCACCTTTCCATTGCACTCGATTTTCCTTGAAATAATGCTTCTGCTTTCTTTTATTCTGTCAATGTAATGAGTTAAATGGATTGATCATTTTTCTTTCCCTTTGTATTTTCCTTAGAAACAGCATTAGAGGTCAAGATTAGTGATATTCACTTCTGTCAATGTCAGCTAGCACATTGAAGTATGTAATAGTGGGCTTTCCATAAACACATGCTAAATGAAAAAAGAACTCTTATCTCATAATGAATTCATGAAGATGTTCATATTTTGTGTGAATTATTTTATATTCACTCACTTGCAATATATCCCAAACTTTTGAAAGCATGAAATTGGAGACAGCACTTATTTATGAATTTAAATATAGAATAAGAGTAGCTATTGCTTTATTAAATGAACTTTGCTTTTTGACAAATATTGCCTCAATTTTTAAATTAATTTTAGTATATAATTCACATAACTTAAAATTTGCTCTTTGATTTTCTTTGTTTGTTTTTTCCTCAGAGCTATCACTGGCACTGAATCTTGGGTGCTTTGGTCCTGAGCTTCTTACTTACTTTGTTTAGTGGCTTTCTCATAATGTATTGTCAGACATCATCTTCTTTAGAGAGATTAAAAAGTTTTCAGATTCTGTTAGCTCTTTTAGGTCCCAATCGACGAGGCACAGTAGTATCTGTTAGTCCAGGAATATCCTTCTCACCTTTTGTTACAATAACCAAGTTGAGAACACTCAGATAGGTGTCCATGATGCATCCTCAAACAGACTTGTGTTTCCTCTTTCAGTTCTCCTTGTTCTGTAACAAGAATGCCCCTAACTCAACAGCAGGAGCACTCTGCTATGGGTCAAAACACCTTACTTCATGGGAAAACCTTGTTTGTCATTCCTGCCACTGATTCGGACCACATAACCCCTCCACTCTTCACCCAGAGCATCAGCAGCTACTTTGATGGCCATGTGCTTCTCATAGAATGTACGAAGCTTGTGTTCATCATTCACTTCAATGAGTTTCTGACAGTCGGTGGCAAGGAAGGAGATATTCAACTTCATCTTGACACAGCTGCAGAATATGCTAAACTTCTGACTAAGAGAATTGTAACCTAGACAAGATTTAAAGTGAGGTTAAGGAACACTGGTATAGTGATGAGAAGGGCATAATTGAAGGAAGAAGCAAGATTTAGTACCATATCTTCATTCCACCATTCACAGTTGTGTGTTATAGTTTCCAGTTTATAAAACAGTGACATTAGTGCCTTTGTTGAATAAAACTATAAAGAAGAAATATTCACATGTTGTAAAGGTTCCTATTACATATTTAATGTATATATTATATGCATTATATTTAATAGATCATATAAACAGTAAAGTCTAACAAGTCAATGTAATTTTATGTACTATTTAATCATAAAGAATATAGCATGAGTTTAAATGTCTTACTTCATTGCTTAAAAAATGTGAAATAAATTTCCTGTTCCTGTGTCTTCAATTGCACAGGAACATTTATATGCTAGAGTTAATCCTTGGTAAATACACATCTGCTTTTATTAAATATTCAGAAACATTTCATTAGATGAAATCCCTAACTAAACACTGAAATCCAAGTCCGTTATGCCAGTATGAAAAAAAAAAATTCTCCTCCATTAGTTTTTCTTCTATAGAAACTATAGACCAAAATGTAACCTGTCCACTCAATTCAGCTTTCAAACTCTGTAAAACTCTTTCTTTTGCCAGAAGACTTACCAGGAGCTTACCTGTATCTGAGAAAGTTCCAGAGTCTGAATGCATACATTTTCATGAGTTGAAATTTTCGCCTCAAACACATTGGCATAAAAAGTAGGACTTTTGACATTAAGAGACATAATTTCACAGGAGACTCCCTGATCCTTTGGCTCTTATGATTTCTCTGCCTTTTCTTATACCATGTTCCCTGAGCCTTACGTGACGCATTGTTTTGTAAATGTATCTTCCAGGACTACCCTCCATAACTCTGCATTTTGATTGGTTATGGTTTTATGTAATGGTTTCCATTTGTTGCAGAGAACTTTACTTGTTGAGGAGTGAGGACTATACTTGTCTGTGAGTATAAGGACAAATGTGTAAGAATGTAGTTAGGGAATCTACAGGTGTCTCTTAGTAATGTCATAAACTACACACATAATGTCCCACAAACATGACTGTTTAAACATGAGCTGAACAAGGACAACAACAACAGACATGCGAAAGTGGAAGGGGGAAGGATTATAAGTCCTCAACCCTATACAAAGAACTATAGGAAACTAAGTAATGCTGAGAGTTGGAGGAATAGTTTTCTCCAGGGAAGAGCACACCAACTGGGTCTCTAATATCATATGACCAGTCCTAAAAACATATATACAAGTAACACTATACAGACAAAGAAGGTTATAGTTAGGAATATATATATATATATATATATATATATATATATATAGTGTACAAATATCCAAAATATATATATATATATATATATTTTGGATATTTGTACACTATGTGAAGATATACTATTGTGATTTTTTAATTAAGAGCTGAACAGCTACCAGCTAGGCAGGAGGTATAGGCAGGATTTCTGGGGAGAGAAGGGAAGAGGAGGAATCTAAGCACAGAGGACAGAAACAAGGAGACATGGAAGGAGTTGGATATACAAAATGAAAGAAAGACAAAAAGTCACATGGTAAAACACTGATAAATAAAAGTAGGTTAATTTAAGTTATAAGAGCTAGTGGAAAAAGCCTAAGCTAAGACAAAGCTTTTGTGATTAATAAGTCATCTCTGGATCATTACTTGGTAGCTGGTGGTGGGACAGAGAAGGATTCTTTATATATGGCATCCAACATGGAAGCGCAAATATCTACATAGGGACTGTGAAAATGGTCTCTTAGGAAGGATTGCAGCCAAGTACTTGAGCAGCTGATACTTGGTGCAAACTTCTGCTTCAGGCAGACAAAACCAATTCCCAGAGCAGGGGTGGATAAATGTGGCTCAAGGAAGGTACCTGCCAACATGAGACTAGGCTCTGATGAAACTGAGGGGAGCAGAAAGCCAGCTACCAGTATGAATGCGCGTGCGCATGTGCACACACACACACACACACACACACACACACACACACACACACACACCAAAAGTCCAGGTCCAAACTGACAAAACCTCTGAACAGGTTACAGTGTGTTTAAAAATGTACTTAGATGTTAAATAATTAAAAAGAAAATGAGTATAAACAGTCATAGAAAAAATAAATAAAAATTAAAGTCTTTAAAGAAAGAATAAAGAAATATGAAAAGAATAGGCCAAGTATAGATGGAAAATACACAGGGCATCTGGATCCTTTATGATATTTTGTTGAATTTGAATTTTTTTTTGGGGGGGGTTTTCGAGACAGGGTTTCTCTGTGTAGCTTTGCGCCTTTCCTGGAACTCACTTGGTAGCCCAGGCTGGCCTCGAACTCACAGAGATCCACCTGGCTCTGCCTCCCGAATGCTGGGATTAAAGGCGTGCGCCACCACCGCCTGGCGACTTTGAATTTTTTACATGCTAATGTACAAAAAAAACCAATAGCTGCTGAGAGACATTGGATAATGGAAACTGCTAAATTAAACCAATCTATATATTTTAAGAATGTCTTAACTTCAGAATGGAAGTAAAAAACGTGTTGCATTGGAGGAGAGATTATTCCTTTGTTTCCACAGGAAACAAAACGCTATGATTAGCTTCAAATTAATGAAGAACAGATTTGATTGGGGGAGACCTTGTGAAAATCTTGGCAGCAGACATGAAAAAGGAAACCAAGGAAGACCACAGGACAGATGAATTATATGCTGATCCCTTGGAAGAGCTCTGAGACTAGATGAGACATGATAAATCTTGTTGGCTACAGAGTTATCATGACTTATTATTACATTCCATCCTTTCATATGGCATGGATAGAGAGGTTTGGTTATACAGTTGAAATGGACTTATAAAGTTAACAGATGTCCTTATCTGCTCAAACATAGAACAAAAACATTTTAACTGACTTGTGCGTACCACATATTCCATATTTGTATTAATACAGATATGTATGTTAGCTTTCAAAATTTGTGTGTTTTCAGAAAGAAAAAAAAGGACCAGATACCAATGAAGCAGCCCAGGTGATCCAGCCTCTCAAAATGCTTCTGTTGCAATTTCCTCAAAATTAACCATCCAGAACAATTTCAAAACTGCTAGCTGAGATGATCTAGCCTCACAGACTATCCAGACAGAACTTCAGATAAGATTTGCACTTTCCCATCACACCAACACTGGACAACAGCTATCTCCCAGGACTTGACCATTATTCCAGATTTCTCAGGATCCCCTAAAGATGCTATCACCCCCAGATAACAGGAAGCAGTCTAGAGAACATGACACCCACATTCCCAAGAGGTGGAGGTGGTTTTTGGGTAATTCAATGCATTATGGCTTTTTATCATCATTTGGAGGATTGGTTGCAAGTTGTTGTTGGTCAAGGTCAGGTTAAAAAACTAAACAAAGGCCAGGGGGTGGTGGCACACGCCTTTAATCCCAGCACTTGGGAGGCAGAGCCAGGTGGATCTCTGTGAGTTCGAGGCCAGCCTGGACTACCAAATGAGTTCCAGGAAAGGCGCAAAGCTACACAGAGAAACCCTGTCTCGAAAAAACCAAAAAAAAAAAAAAACTAAACAAAGAATATTAGATTCAGGAATCTCTTTCTAAAAGGAAAAAATGGGGGATATGTTATAGAAATGGTATAAAAGGATGGATTGTTGTCTACTTTTGAACAACCACTAGTCTCAAATATTTTTACATTGGTATGAATTTTTGTATATTGATACAAATTCAAGCTTATTTTGTTATACTATATATATACATATGTTTCTACATTTGTTTAATGTATTGCACTTATATGCACCTCATTTAACATTGTAATATAAGTTTCTAGTCCTTTAAAGTTATTGTTACAAACTATTTAGGATAATTAAGAAATATAGGTTAGTAGTTAGTCATCTAACAATCAAATACGTGGCCATGTTAGGTATATTTTCAAGGTCCAAAAGAGAGATATTTTAGATAGACAAATGGTGTTCAAACACTTCAGAGACATACAGAATTTCATTTAAGATGTTTTAATAATCTAAGGTTTTTCATAACAGTAAGAAATGTCTCCTCCTGGTAGCACCAATTTATTTTATAAAAGGATGATGAGCATTGAAGAATTATTGATTTTGCTTTTCTTGTGGCAAAAGGTATTTGGTCAAGAAACTGTCCTTGCCTTGAGTGCTGACTGTACACTGTCCAAACTGGTCAAGCAGGACACAAAAGAAAGTGATGCTGAACTTTGCCAAGATAGGGTAAGATAGTCATTCAAAAATTTCTGCTTCACAGAAAAGTCTGTTAGATATTCTAGGCCTGTAGGCCAAAGATGGGTGCCCCAACATTACAGAGGAACCTTGAGTGACTGTTCAGGCAGCTAGCTGTTTCTGTTGTTTGTGTATTTTTGGAAGTGGTTTGCTCTGCACTTCCTGTTTACTCATGTAATATTATCTTTCTTGAGCCTTTGATGGTGTAGAAGACTAGATAATTATAATTACAGTTTTCCTTGTTACCAACCCCCCAAAAAAGTCCTCATAAATGAGGTATAAAGTGTATAAAATTGAGAGACATAAAAAGCTTAGATTCTTCATCTAAAAATATTTTGAGGTCTAAAAAGATAGTTTTAGGATGGTAATACAAGTTATGATAAAAAATGGTTTAGGTATAAAACTTTAAACTCATCAAGGTAAGATAGATTAGAGTTTTTTCTCTAAATATGCCAAATACAAAAGGATTGGACATTGTGAATGCAAATCTTACCTAATAATTTTTCTTATTGTATACAGTTTTGCTATGTTAGGGTTAAAATCTTTCCTTTTTATTTAGACAAAAAGGGGAAATGTTGTGAGATATTTGTATACTGTGTGAAGATATATTCCTGTGATTGGTTTAATAAAGAGCTGAGTGGCCAATAGCTAGGCAGGAGGTATAGGTAGGACTTCCACAGATCAAAAGGAAGAGGAGGAGGAGGAATCAAAGTACTGAGGACACACCAAGAACACATGGAAGTAGTCATACATACAGAATGAAAGACAGGTAAAAATGCATATGGTAAAATGTAGATTAATAAAAGCAGGTTAATTTAAGTTATAAGAGCTTATGGGGCAAGCCTAAGCTAAGGCCAAGCTTTCATAATTAATAATAAGTCTTTGTGTTGTTATTTGGGAGCTGCTGGTTGGACAGAGAAAGACTTGTTTTATATACATACATACATACACACACACACACATTCACACACATATAAAATTAAAGAAAAATGAGCCAATGAAGTTGAAAGACAACAATGGACATATGTGAGAATTTGGAAGAAGGAGAGGGAAGGGGAAAATGATGAAATTGCATTATAATCTCAACAAAAGACATAATTTTAAAAATGTAGGGCTTTGGGCAGGGGATTGGTGAGATTTTTAATGAGACTAGTTCACAAAGAAGATCCCAGGGAGCTTATTTGCTCAGAAAAAAACTCACTAATTATGAATTAGGAGATGTGTTCATATTTAAACCTGAATTTTCTGTTCTAAACTGGAGCTATGGTCTCTATACTGTTTCTACTGAGCCTCAGAGGAACTAAATGATTTTGCTAAGGTCTCATAGGTATTAGGCAGAAGATGTCAGATCAAAAATTCATTTGATTCTAAACCCACATATTTACTTGTCACACTAACACCTAATTATCCTTTTATAAGCAGTGAGTCTCATCTTCTTTATCAAAAAAATACAGAGACAAGAAAAATTAGGCTTTTCATATGTAAATTGAATGGGTATTGAATAATGACAAAAATGTAATTTTGTAATTTAGTTGAGTACTGTGTTAAGTTTTAAATCTGCTTGTGGTACTGGTGTGGAAATTTAACCCAAAACATGTTTTATTGGGATGTTCATTTTTGTATATTAATTGCTGCCTCCATTCAGTAATTATTTAAACCTATGCTGGGAATGGTATAGTGCTTACAACTGTAGTGGGTAGCCATTCCAGCTTTGATCTGGAAGTTCTAACCCCCATTGAGGCTTCAGTAACTGTCACTTCTACAAGGCAGGGCCAAGAGAGGACCCTGAAGATCTGAGATCCAGATACACCACCCTCTTGGTTCCTGGACCCTGGACACTGGAGGTCCCACCGAGCAGAGTTCTCCAGAGAACACCGCCAGACTGCACTACATCTTTCCCAGACCCTGCAACCTAACTATCCCTACATTTGTAAGTTATGCCACTAAATAAACCTCCCTTTTAACTACATGGAGTGGCCTTAATAATTTCACCAATATACAACCATCTATATGAAACTAATGTAGAATTCATCCTCAAAAGAAACCCATAATCTTTTGTGTGGTAGAGTGAGGTAACGATGTAGAAAGATATAGTTGTGACTTTTATATGTGGTAGAGATATTCAGAAAACACTAAGAAATGCACAGATTGGATAGTCCATAAGAAGACAGTTTAAGGATTTATTGAAGATATTGACATTTAAAACATATGTCAAAAATGTCTATAAGAGCAAGAAAATTTACATTATATATCACAGTGCATCAAGGAGGCTTGGAGATTTATTAGATAGCAGAGATACATGGGTGAACACAGTTTAGTCAAGACTAAATACATTTCAGAATTACTGGAACATGAAGTGCAACAAGTTTACTATTGATAAGATGTAACTTTTGAGGTAAAGTTAAAAGTCACATATGGAAAGTTTTATATGGTCTGCATAGAATTGTACAATTTATGTAGTAAAAGAAGACTTTCTCAAGTATGGTCAGGTACCTATGCATCTGTAATATCATCTCACCTAATCTACAAGGCCAGATCATGCATAGGTCTTTTTTACATTTAACATTTTAACATTTTACATCTTGAGTTGAAAAGCTAAGTCCACAGAAATCATTTCTGCTGCAAATTGAAGCACAGTGGTTGTCTCCAGGAAAAACATTTGTGTTATTACTTTGTTATTTGCATGAGATATTGTTTTGCTCGAGAGAATGGTCAAAAGAACAACTTACCTAGTTTAGTTACCCATACTATCTTAGAAAAAAATAATCAAAATATTTGTAAAGGGTAATAAAATGACCCAATATTTTCTGACTGTTGTTAGTATATATGTTTTTTTCTTGTGTTTCAACCAAAATGATTTATTACAAAAGAATGAGTAGAGAAAAAATATAGGAATCCAAGAAAAAACTTTCTACAAGTTCCCTTCATATGTAGTTGTTGCTATTCGCTTAAAGCTGGGAACTTGTAGAAAAATAAAAATATTCATACTTCTCTCTTATTTTTTTTGCAAATAGTTATTTTAGGAAATATTTTTTTAATTTGTAACAGATTTATTTCAGTTTGCCTTTAAGTTCTAATATAGAAAATTTTGATAGTTTCAGTCTCCACAATAATTATAATGAGTATAAAAGAACCTTAAAATCAGAAACTTTGAAAAGTGCTACCACACTTTAAGGTAAAGAGGCTGTGGTGGTTAACTTTTTTAATATGTAAAAATGGTTCCATCAGAGTGGCCTGTGGGCAAATCTGCAGAGTATTTTTTTTGATCAATGGTTGATGTGGGAGGGCATAGCCCACTGTGGGTTTGGTGACCCTTGGTCTGGATGTTCTGGATTTTATAAGAAAGCAGACTGAACAAGTTATGAGGAGCAAGCAAGTAAGCAGCATCCCTCTAAGGCCTCTGCTTCATTTCGTGCCTCTACGTTCCTGCCTTGAGATCCTGCCTTAGCTTACCTCAATTATGAACTGTAATTTCTAAGCTAAACCTTTCTCCCAAGGTTGACTTTGGTTATGGTGTTTTTCACAGAAACAGAAAATGTACTAGGGTAGACATTGGTACTAGGTTTATGAGTCATTACTATGACAGACTTGACCATGTTGTTTTGGGGGTGGATAATTGAAGTGTTTGTAACTTTTGACTTGGGAAAGATACTGCCTGCTCAGAGCTTTGTGAGCTGTTCTTTAGGGTGTTGGAAGATAATACTGAAAGCAATTCAGAAAATGGAGGCCAGTTGGTAAAATTTCAGATGGAAGGTTGAAAGTCCCTCAAATATTCTATTGGGGTCATTTGTGTGATTATTTTGTATTAGGAATTTGTGGTTTCTGGTCAACTAGGGCTGAAGAATCAGTAATGATTAACAAAAGACTAGCGCCACTGAAATGAAACCTTTACTTAGGTGTTACAATTGAAGCAGGTTAGGTAGCTCTGAGAAATGAGCTGTGCTTAACAAGAAACAGACATCACTGAGTTGAAATCTTCTGGGAGTACTTCCTCAGGGTCAGCACACAGAGTTGTGGTTCAGGGTAGCAGGGAGGCAAGGCTGCATTCGAATTTGGTAGCTGGAATTAGTAAATTCTTAGAGTCCACCATTTTGAACTGGTTTTGGCAGCATGGGAGATGCAGGATTGAAAGGGTCATGGAAAAGAGCTGAGAACTGGCACCATTAGAGGCCTAGAAGGACCATTTGTGAAGTAAAGATGCAGCCTCAGTTGAAATAGAAACCTCAGGATTGAAGGGGTCATGGAGAGAAACTGAGGCCAGAAGAAGCACTGATGAAAGTGTGGCCTCAGTTGCAATAGAAAAGGAGTAACAAGGACAAGCTGAGGCTTTGGCACCATGTGGCAGGGTTAGGGTGCCTAAAGAGAGCACAGGAGAGGCAACTGAGGAATGTGTAGCCTCAGTTGCATTGGAGATCCCAGCATCCTGAAATAGTAGAGTGATCACCAAGGACAGTGGCAGGTATGGGATGGAAAAATTCTGAACTGATGAGACAAGCTTTGTGTACTGTGGAGGGCAAAATCAGAAAAATGGATCTGTACAAGCCCTTTGGAACCTAGATATGACTGGTTTTACTTTGATTGTGCCCTAATTATTCCCTCTTTGAGTAAGAGGGAATATTTTTGATTTTACAGAAGCCCATTTTTTTATAGGAGACACTTTGGAATTTTAAAGAGATTTTTTTTTAAAAGAGATTATGCACTTTGATATGTTCAAATATTTTAAAGTGTGGAACATTTAAAGTTATACTGAATATTATCCTGTAATATGAACCTGAGATCTTGGGGACAAATTATAAATAAAAGTGATGTATGCATTTATAGTCAACTTGGAAAGGGTTTAGTTTTTTATAATCTTGGGAAGTGGGAAGCTCAATTAAAAATACTTCCATCAGATTTGCAGATAGGTACGTCTGTGGGAACATTTTCTTAATTAATGACTGATGTCGGAGGGTGCAGCCCATTGTGTGTGGAACCATCCCTGGGCTGGTTGTCCTAGGTTCCATAAAAAAGCAGGCTGAGCAATCCAGGAAGAGCATTCTATTAAGCATCACCTCCCTATGGTCTGTTTTAGTTCATGCCTTCAGGTTTGAGACTTGAGTTCTTGCCCAAACTTCCCTCAGTGATAGACTGTGACAGGAACATGGCCAAGTAAACTCTTTCTCCCAGAGTTTGTTTACATAATGGTGTCTTATTACAATAGAAAGCAATTTAGGACAGAGGCCATCACCACATTGTTATTTTGATGTATTAGTAAAGCTGTGATTTTTGTGACTGCTGAAAAAAATCAAATGTACAAGATGTCTTGTTTTATTTTTAGATCCTCATGCTTGGAATAACAATCTTTTTATGTTATAAATATTAAACATGTCTAGACCACAAACAAGATTTAAAGAGGGTGGGAGTTTTTTGTAAGAAATAATGACTTTGATGTAGAAACTTCCATTGTTCACTTTCATTATTCATGCCAGGATTTGAACTCTTGATGTGTCTATTAGCTATAAAGTTTTTAGTGCACTATATTTCCATCCTTCGATTATGCATTGAAAAACATAAATATTCCTTTCTCTTTGACTACTTGAGAATTTCCTCTTAATAAGAGTTCTTTGGGTGGGCAAGATGGATCAGTTGGTAAAGAACCTGCCACCAAGCCTTGTGACCTTTGTTTAATCTCCAGGTTCCACAGAGTAGAAGGAAAAAACTGACTCTTAAAAGTTGTCTTGGGCAGCACCCAACTGGACTAAGAGGTGAGTTTTTATCCTCATACCCTAATACCCCAGCCCCTAGGCTTTGGGCCCAGGAGCACAACGCTGTGCCCCTACATCCCCACCCATTGCAGTTCCAGTTTCAGGCCAGTTGGCAGGCAGACCTCCTGCACACAGGTCAGACTACTCCCATGCCCCATCAGACCCTGTAATCCAAGCCCCACCTCCCCCAAATCCCACCCACCCTCCAAGACTGCAACTGTTCCCTGAGATAGAGCCTGCCAGCACCCAACTGGACTATGAGGCCAGTTGACAGGCAGACATCCTGCAGACAGGTTTGATTACCACCACCTACCACATACTAAGACTGCAGCTACTCCCTGAGACAGAGCCCACTAGTGCCAGTTGGACTAAGAGCTGATCTCTGAGACAAAAAGTCCATCAACATCGACTAGATCAAGAGCTCCCACTGGATCAAGAGTATCAATGAGACAAAGAGAGGCTCCCTCAGACACAGACACCACTTGCACCAAGTGGAGAAAGAGATGGGTAGACACCAGTGCAAAAATACAGTCAACAACATAAAAACCAATATGGCTCCATCAGAACCTACATCAGCAAGACCTGAACATCCCAACACAGAAGAAATGGAAGATATCTACCATAAAATTGACTTTAAGAAGATATTAGAGATCTTAAAAGAGGAAATGAAAAATTGAGGAAAAATCAAACAAAAAATGGGAAGAAGTCAGTAAATCCCTTGAAAGCCAAGAGAAAGCAATTAAACAAATGAGGGAAACAGTTCAAGATTTCAAAACTGAAATGGAGTCAATAAAGAAGACACAAATTGAGGTAATACTGGAAGTGGAAAATCTGAGTAAACAAACAGGAACTACAGATGCAAGTATAACCAACAGAATGCAAGAGATGGAAGAGTAGATCTCTGGCATTGAAGATACAGTAGAAGAAATAGATTCATCAGTCAAAGAAAACACTAAAACCAACAAAGTCATGACCCAAAATGTCCAGGAAATTTGGGACACCGTGAAAAGACCAAACCTAAGAATAATAGGGATAGAAGAAGGAGAAGAATACCAATTCAAAGGCACAGAAAATATATTCAACAAAATCATAGAAGAACACTTTCCCAACCTAAAGAAGGAAATGCCTATAAAAATGCAATAAAGTTACAGAACACCAAATAGACTGGATCCAAAAAAAGTCCCCTTGCCACATAATAATCAAACCACTAAACATACAGAATAAAGAAAAAATATTAAGAGCTGCAAAGGAAAAAGGCCAAGTAACATATAAAGGCAGACCCATAAGAATAACATCTGACTTCTCAATGGAGACTCTAAAAGCCAGAAGGTCCTGGACAGATGTAATGCAGATACTAAGAGACCATGGATGCCAACCCAGACTATTAGACCCAGCAAAACTCTCAATCAACATAGATGGAGTAAACAAAATATTCCATGATAAAAACAGATTTAAACAATATCTCTCCACAAATATAGCCCTACAGAAAACACTTGAAGGAAAAATCCAACCTAAGGAAGTTAGAAACACCCATGAAAACACAGGGAATAGATAGGCCCAATCCAACAAATACCACAGAAGGGAAACATACAACCATACCACCAAAAAATAACAGGAATTAACAATAACTGGTCATTAATATCCATCAACATCAATGGTCTCAATTCACCTATAAAAAGACACAGGCTAACAGAATGAATACGAAAACAAAATCCATCCATTTGCTGCATACAAGAAACACTTCAACTTCAAAGACAGACACCACCTCAGAATAAAAGGCTGGGAAAAAACATTCCAATCAAATGGATTTAAAAAGCAAGCTGGTGTAGCTATCCTAATATCTAATAAAATAGACTTCAAACTAAAATCAATTGAAAGAGATCAGCAAGGACACTACCTATTTATCACAGGGAAAATCCGACAAGATGAAGTCTCAATTCTGAATATTTATGCCCCAAACACAAGGGCACCGACATTTGTAAAAGAAACATTACTAAAGCTTAAATTGCACATCAAACCCCATACACTAGTAGTGGGAGACTTCAACACCCCACTCTCACCAACGGACAGGTCTGCCAAATTGAAACTTAACAGAGAAATAAGGGAACTAACAGACATTATGACTCAAATAGACTTAATAGATATTTACAGAATATTCCACCCTAACACAAAAAAAATACCTTCTTTTCAGCACTCCATGGAACCTTCTCTAAAATCAACCACATGCTTGGTCACAAAGCAAATCTCAACAGATACAAAAAAATTGAAATAACCTCCTGTGTCTTATCAGATCACCATGGCTTAAAGTTAGACTTCAACAACAACAAAAATTACAGAAAGCATACAATCTCATGTAAACTGAATAATGCCCAATTGAATCACCAATGAGTCAAGGAAGAAATAGAGAAAGAAATTAAAGATTTCCTAGAATTCAATGAAAATGAATGTACAACATTCCCAAACTTATGGGACACCATAAAAGCAGTGCTAAGAGGAAAATTCATAGCTCTAAATGCCCACATAAAGAAGTTGGAGAAATCTCACACTAGTGACTTAACAGCACATCTGAAACCTCTAGAACAAGAAGAAGCAAAGTCATCCAGGAGAAACAGACACCAGGAAATAATCAAAATGAGGGCGGAAATCAATAAAATAGATAAAAGAGAACAATACAAAGAATCAATGAAACAAAGAGTTGGTTCTTTGAGAAAATCAACAAGATAGATAAGCCCTTATCCAAAATTAACCAAAAGACAGAGAGAGAGCATCCAAATTAACAAAATCAGAAATGAAAATGGGGACATAAAAAGACAATGAGGAAATCCAGAGAATTACCATGTCACACTTCAAAAACCTGTACTCCACAAAATTGGAAAATCTGAAAGAAATGGATGATTTTCTGGATAGGTACCCCATACGAAAGTTAAATCAAGTCCAGGTAAACTATTTAAATAGACCAATAACCCCTAAGGAAAGAGAAACGTTCAATAAAAGTCTCCCAACCAAAAAAGTCCAGGACCAAATGGTTTCAGTGCAGAATTCTACCAGATTTTCAAAGAAGAGCTAATACCAATACTCTTCAAATTGTTCCACACCATAGAAACAGAAGGAACATTACCAAATTCTTTTTATGAGTCTACAGTTACCCTGATACCCAAACCACACAAAGATGGAACAAAGAAAGAGAATTACAGACAAATCTCCCTCATGAACATTGATGCAAAAATACTCAATGAAACACTGGCTAAGCAAATCCAGGAACACATCAAAACAATTATCCACCATGACCAAGTTGGCTTCATCCCAGGGATGCAAGGGTGGTTCAACATACGAAAATCTGTCAATGTAATATACCACATAAGCAAACTGAAAGAAAAAAAAACACATGATCATCTCATTGGATGCTGAAAAAGCCTTCAACAAAATCCAACACCCCTTCATGATAAAGGTCTTGCAGAGATCAGGAATATAGGGAACATACCTAAACATAATAAAGGCAATTTACAGCAAGCCGAAAGCCAACATCAAATTAAATGGAGACAAACTCAAAGCAATTCCACTAAAATCAGGAGCAAGACAAGGCTGTCCACTCTCCCCATATTTATTCAATATAGTTCTTGAAGTTCTAGCTAGAGCAATAAGACAACAAAAGGAGATCAAGGGGATAAATTGGAAAGGAAGAAGTCAAATATTCATTATTTGCAGACGATATGATAGTATATATAAGTGACCCCAAAAATTCTACCAGGGAACTCCTACAGCTGATAAACTCATTTAGTAAAGTGGCAGGATGCAAGATTAAATAAAAAAAATCAGTAGCCCTCCTATATACAAATGAAAAAGGGGCTGAGAAAGAAATCAGAGAAACATCCCCCTTTACAATAGCCACAAATAATATAAAATACCTTGGGGTAACTCTAACTAAGCAAGTGAAAGACTTGTATGATAAGAACTTTAAGTGTCTGAAGAAAGAACCTGAAGAAGATATCAGAAAATGGAAAGATCTCCCATGCTCAGGGATAGGTAGAATCAACATAGTAAAAATGGCAGTCATACCAAAAGCAATATACAGATTCAATGCAATCCCCATCAAAATACCAACACAATTCTTCACAGACCTGGAAAGAACAACACTCAACTTCGGGATCTGTCCCTGGTGCATGGGCAGGCTTCTGGGAATCCAGTGTCTGTGGTGTGACACCTTGCACAGCCTTGGTGCAGTGGGAAGGGGCTTGAACCTGCCTAGGCTCAGTGTGCTGGGCTCTGCTGACTCCCCATAGAAGACCTCGATTTGGGGGATGTGGGGATGCGAGGTGGCTTGGGAAAGAGGGCTGAGGGGTGGGAGGAGGGAAGAGGGCTGGTCTGTGGATAGCATGAGGAGTGAGTAGAACATTTCTTACTAAAGAAAAAACAAAACAAAAACAAGTTGTCTTGGGACCACACACTCATAATTCCCATGCACCCACACCCACAAACCACATTTGCACACACACAGAATATGATAAATATATTTTAAAGACATTTGTAAATTTTCCCTTATTTTCTTGCTCAAATTTTACATTCTGTATAGAAATTGGAGAAGCAGTTTGCTTCTGAGACAAGTACATAGTCACCAGAAAAGTTACTTGTAACATGCTCCTAGAGCATTGTCTTTCATGACTGAAAACAAACAAACAAAGGTCAAACTATACCTTCATGCTTTATCAATATCTTAGTTTCTTTTCCATTGCTGTGATGAAAAACACCGACAAAAGCAATTTAAGGGAGAAAGAATTTATCCTTGCCCATATTTCTTTCTTTCTTTTTTTTTTTTTTTTTTGGTTTTTCGAGACAAGGTTTCTCTGTGTAGCTTTGCACCTTTCCTGGAACTCACTTGGTAGCCCAGGCTGGCCTCGAACTCACAGAGATCCGCCTGGCTCTGCCTCCCAAGTGCTGGGATTAAAGGCGTGCACCACCACCGCCCGGCGTGCCCATATTTCAAGTTATAGTCCATCATGATGGAGAGGTTAGGGCAGTGATAACTTGAAGCATCTGGTCACAACAAATCCATAGTCAAGAAGCAGAAAGTGATTGATTGATGTATACTACTACTCAACTCCCTTTCTCTACCTGTATAGTCCAGGATCCAAGCCATGAAAAGTAGCATGGGTGGGTTTTCCCTCCTTTTATTTTGGTTTTTCGAGACAGGGTTTCTCTGTAGCTTTGGAGCCTGTCCTGGACTAGCTCTGTAGACCAGGCTGGCCTCGAACTCACAGAGATCCGCCTGCTTCTGCCTCCTGAGTGCTGGCATTACAGGCGTTCATCACCACCACCCGGCTGGTTTTCCCTCCTTAATTAATGCAATTATGATAATCTCTCACTGGCATGTCCAAAGGGTCATGTGCCTGGTGATTGTAACATTTTGTCAAGTTGGCCACATTAACCACCACACTCATGGCACACACATGAATAAACACACCACAAACAAAGCTATAAAGCATAACTCTTCCCCTCCAACATTATTTCTAGAGTAAACAACTAGAAACTTATAAATCACAAGTTTGTTTTCTCATACCTCAGGAAATCAGAAGTAAAAAATAAGTCTAATGAGTTAAAATAGGGACTGGGAGGCTGTACTTCCTTCAGACTCTATGAGAGCATTTGTTACCTTTTCTACCTTTTAGAGGCTTCCCACAGTCCTACTTCTTTCATATTTTTGCTTAATTTAAGGATAAAAGACTACCACCCTTATTTTACTTGGTATGCACATGTGCAAATCCAAGTTTTATATATTTTAAAGACACCTGTAAATTTTCCCTTATTTTCTTGCTCAAATTTTGCATTCTCTATAGAAGCCTGAGAAGCAATTTGTTTCTGAGACAAATACCTAGTCACCAGGAAACAACTTGCACTCACTAGTTTAAATACTTTTCTATTTTATTAGTTCTTTGCAGTATTGTATAAATCTTACTCTATATTATGTATCATTTTTCCCATTCTATGACCCAGTATTATCTAAAAAAATCAGTCTCAAACAATAAGAAATTGAATGCCTTAAATTCTGCTGAGGATGAGTTATTGCTAATTGGTTCTTTGAACAGACTGAATGATGTGAGCTTCTTAGAATTTGCAATTCAAGAGAATAAATTTTATGTCAGCAAAATCCATAAAGATTTTTATGGTGTTTGCCTCAATTTGACACATTGTCTCTTCATTTTGATCAGTTCTCTTTTTTTTTTCTGCCCAGACAAATTAGAAGGAGGGAAGAGAGTCAAGAAGATGGCCCTGATGTATTTGTTTTGACTGCACATGATGTATAGTTCTCCTTTGGACAAGTCTATAAATTTTTCTCAGCAAATCTATAATATGACAGCAGCTTCTGGTTCTGACTCATTGTTCATCCAGATTCAACACATTCATATTCCTCAGTAATTGCTAGTTTACATTTCCAGTTTTATACATCAAAAATCCTAGCATTTTAAATATGAACATAACAGTACACTGAATAAATAAGTACATTGATACACATCCATTTATTTATGTGAGGATGGACATTGAAGTTGTTAATTACATATGATTCTTCAATGACTACCATTCATCTAGGTTTACACCATTCTCATTCTTAGAATTACTTGTTGATTGCTGCACTGTGCATTTGAGGGCATTTAGAAATATCTCTAGCCTCTTCCAATAGCACCATCACTTTTCTGGCAAACAGAAAACATTCCCAGATATTGTCAAATACCTCCTGGGGATCAAATTGCTGTTAGCTGAATATCACTCCCTTAGAATCTATGTTTTCGTACAATTCAATTATTTCTTTTTGGCCAAAATTCCTAGATCAGCATTTATTCACTAACCAGGTCTTTGTACAATTCTAGATGTATTGTTGAATTGTTTTACTAAATGATATCTAAACTTTTTCTGCTCACCAGTAAAATTATGCACTAACTGCAGTAGTCTCATATGATATCACTTTTTTTGTTTACAGATACAAAGAATTTTTCACTATTACTACTTGACTTTTTTCTTTGATAATATTAAAATAAAGTGTATGAATCAATTAGTTATTTGTATGCTATATATTTTTGAAATGCCATTTCACATCAGCCCACTCGTGTTAGAGGATTTACATAAATAATAAAGGACAAATGGGAAACAGAAGTGGATCAATTTTTTTTTATTTATTTGTAGTCAGAAGATTTCCTCGGGACAAATCTCTCCCACTCGCATCCCCCAAGTAAACACACAGAGGTTTATACTAATTACAACTGCATGGCCGTGGCTCAAGCCTTTTGCTAACTAGCTCTTATATCTTAAATTAGCCCACAAGTATTAATCTATGTATCGTCACATGTTCCATGGCTTTACCTGTGTCCCATTACCTGTTGTTCCTTGGGCAGCTTGCTGGCATCTCCCCTGCCTTCTTCCTGTCTCTGTTTGAATTTCCTGCCTGCCTCTAAGCTGCCTTGCCATAGGCCAAAAGGCTTTATTTATCAACTGATCAGAGCAACACACATTCGCAGTGTACAGAAAGACATTCCCCATCATTTTTTTTTTCGAGGCAGGGCTTCTCTGTGTAGCTTTGGAGCCTGTCCTGGAACTCACTTTGTAGACCAGGCTAGCCTCAAACTCACAGAGTTTTGCCTGGCTCTACCTCCCGAATGCGGGATTAAAGGCGTGCACCACCACCACCTGGCTAGGTCAATGTTTTCTAATAAGAGTTAACCAATGAATTTAAAATCTTTGTGAGTTTTTGTTTCAAGATTTCATTTTTATTCAGAAAAAAGACAGTATGTGAGATCGTCATTAAATCTTTCTTTTTGATTTTTTTCCAGCCTTTATATTTGTGCTTTATGTGGAAGGCATGGTCTAGAATACAGAAATGATACATCTAAAATGTGTTCCAATATCTGGTAGAGAAAATTAAAAATATGTTCACTGATGCAATAGTGCAATGAGCATCATGGGGGTAACTAATCACTTTCAGATTAGATTTAAGTGCTACTCAGGATGAAACCCATTCCTGGTACCACTTTCAGGCTAAGAATCTGTGGCTAGCTTAGAGGAGAACCCACTCTGTTATTTTGTTAAATGTGTGTAGTATTATATCGACTCCTGATGAATTATCATTATACTCATATAAACAGGGAACCTTCTATTTGCAGTAGATGGTGATTAACACAGAAACCCACAACTTTCGGAGATGTAGAGAATAAGGGACTGTGGAATATTCAACACTATATCATTCTCCTCCTCCCAAGACTCAGGGATAATTATAGAAGAGATACCAGAAAGAGTGTAAGAGCCAGAGCCACCAGCTGACAAGGAAGCAGTGTCTTCTAGACATAGTAGGCCTGCTGCATATATGACTGATTATGACAGCATACCCAAGATCTGTACAAGCTTAAGCTAGACCAATTCCCAGCAAGGAGAGAAAAGGGGTTAACAAAGTCCCATCCCTATCCAAGGAGTAAGTCATAGCCGATAGGAGAAGGAGTTAGTTAGTTTTTTCAAGGGTACAACCCCTGGTGAGTTGAACACAGTCAAGCAAAAGACCACACATCCCATAGTATATGGAACACAAATTGGGCTTGAAGGATTGAAGAAAAAGAGAACACAAATTTGGAAGGCTAAGGAAGGAGGTATGGAATAAGAGAGTAGTACAAATACTGAAATAACTGATAAAAATCTAGTTTGATAAAATTATTTAAATATTCTAAATATCTCCATTTACTTTGTGAGTAAATTGATCATAAAATTAAAATAATATCTCTTAATGCTTTATTCTTGAAAACAAGGTATTTTCTCACTGTATAAATGATAATCTACACTTCTTTTACATTATCTGCTTACTACTTGAACATGTGTTCTTCTTCTCTACTCTGAGTGTCTCATACCACAACCATCTTTTCCCTATCCCACTTCCTAGCATAACACACATACTACTGAGCAATTCTGTTTATTATGTCTAGCCAAGAAATACTAGAGCAGTCAACTATATAAGAATGGATTATCTTTCTGAAAATCATTTTACTCATCTTTCTGTTGAAAGCACTGAACTCACAGACTCCATAATGACCAAAATGAGGTCAATCAGGAGCCACAATTCTTGGTCTTCCTCCATGCTCTATACGTTACTATTGAAGAGCTAGAAATTTCTGTGATGAAGCCAAGACAAAGAACACAAATGCCAGTGTCTTTACAAATTAAAAGACCCAGAATCATTCAGAATTCCATCCTGAAGTGAGGTAGGCACTACAGCAGTAAATATTTATGTTTTAAGAAATTTAAATTCCATCTTAGTAGTCATCAGAATAAATAGTATATATGTTGGTTATATAGCACATCTATTTTGTAACTTTCCTTTATATTAACTTTTACCACTGACTAAAAGTTTTTTCATAAAATATCAAAGTTTATAGTTTATTGGTTAAAATTAAATTCCTGAAGACTGATTTAAATTAAATAAGGGATGTCTCTTTAACAGGACTACAAACTGAAGCTAAATAGACTTTTAAATGACAGTGTTTCATTTTTAAAGCAAAAAACGTTCAGTGCAATAACTAGGCAATCTTGTTAAATCTTCAGTTGTGATGTGTTTCTGTCCCAAAATGATCACCTGTCTTTATTTTGCCAAGTTTATTGCTCCAAAAGGATACCAAAAGGGCATAAATTGCTACCTGCAACAAATGTTCTAGTAGATTTAATATCACCAGTAAGGCTGTTTCAACACTAGTTTTTGGATTGTTACTCTAAGGAAAAATCATCTTTTCATTTTGCTTGTGTTTCATTTTTGAAAGCTTATTCAAGCAGTTGAATCAGACAACTTATACAGACTTTTACTAATGAACAAATCAGAAGCTGAAGCCTGGGACCAATAATCTATACACTTGACCATTAACACTGTATGAAATGTTGCTGGCTATATCTTGCATCACACAACTGCATAGCAAAGCAGAATATAATTATAGGATACAGACATCTATGCAAGGGAAATAGGCATGGGATGCAAAGGTGCATATTAACCAGTGAAGTCTCAGTCAGATGATGTGTGTGTGTGTGTGTGTGTGTGTGTGTGTGAGAGAGAGAGAGAGAGAGAGAGAGAGAGAGAGAGAGAGAGAGAGAGAGAGAGAGAGAGAGAGAGAGAGGGATTGTTTTTTTGTCTGTTTTTTATTTATTTTTTATTTTTTTATTGAATAGTTCAAATGCTGGCCTGAAGTTATAGGAGAATAAGGTCACTTGATAACACTTATAGTTTCCCATTTTATGTAGCATTGAGTTTGATGATTTATTAGCAGTGGCCCTATTTACCTTTTACAAGATACAAGTGATTAGTAGAGGAATAAAAAAAGTAAAAATGTCTTATGAGGTTATTCAGAGAACTCTTTTGGAAGAATGATGGATAATTCAAAATACTAAAACCCATTTATTCTCTGTATATGAAGATCATTGAGTTAGTTTTTTGGACATTGTCAACTACTTTTTCACCTTCATCTTTCCTTCATTCCTTTCATTTCCCTTTCTTTCTTTCTTTCTTTCTTTCTTTCTTTCTTTCTTTCTTTCTTTCTTTCTTTTTTCTTTCTTTGTCTGTCTGTCAATAGTTGTATTTAGCTTACAATTCTCTCTCCTCTTCCTTTGCAGTGGCAGGATTACAAGTGTGCTACTGTGCTCAGCCAGTTTGATTTCTTTTAAATTCTGTATTAAAGTTCATACATAGAGAAAAATCTGTCTTGAAAAAGGACACAATCTCAATTTTCTCACTAGGTCTGTTTGCTGTTCTTGCCTTAAAAAAAATCTTTTCAGAGTGTTTAATAGTATTGTTACAGTGCAACCATGACCCTAGGCATTAGATGTTTTGTGTTAGCTCATTTGGTACATTCCATACTTTCAATTTAAGTCATGTTTGGCATGCAAATTCTTAGTATAACCTTAAATTCAGAGCAAATTAAAATGTTGACAAGTAAAGAGCTACTTTGGAAGAAGTCTAAGAATGCTTTTCTTAATGCCTTCTGTCTTCTGGAAAGATTTCCAAGAAATTAGAAGGGAAAATATGAGCCTGTCATTTTGTATGAGCTTTGGAGATCTCTAGTTATTTTTTTTTGTGGTTATTTCTTATTATATAGTCCAAGCTGGTCTCAAATTCAGTGTACTTAGCTCATGGTGGTCTCAAATTCATGTAAGAATCCTATCTCTTTCACTGAACTCCTTGGGTTATAGGCATACATCCTCATTTCTGGCTTGGAGTGGCTTAAATCTTATTAGTGATATTTAAAAAGATTTATTTTACTTTTTAATTATGTATATATGTTGGTGTCTGTGTGTATGGATGTGCCATGTGAGTACATGTGCTAGTAGAGGCCAGAAGAGGATGTAAGATCCCCTGGTGTTAAAATTGCAGGAAGTTGTGACCACCCAAAATGGTTGTGGGAGCCAAACTCAGGTCCTCTTCAAGACCAACAAATATTTAACAACCAAGTCATCCTTCCTGCGCCCATTTTTGTATATTTAGTTATAGTGATACAAGTCCTTAGAATAGTCCTTAAAATTTCTGTTTCCAAGATTCAGTCCACTATATAACTGAACAACACTGAAAAGAAAACTTCCTTCAGTTTTGAAGCAAATAGGTTTGTATTTTATTCTAAACCTGTTGCTTACTTCAGTATTTCAAAACTTACTATCAAAGCTTACAAGCTACAATCCTCCATTGTATGTGCAGTGCAAATAATATCCCATAGAAACTTTCTATGAGCCTCCAAAGATTGATTCAAGATTAAAACCCAAACTGTGAAGCAATAACAAGATAAGGTAAAAAGGAGTTCTGCTAATATTATTCAAATGTTCAGATGCAAGAATGACTCTAGGAGATAACTATGGTCCTTTTTATTTTAAAGATGAGGAAGCAGGCTGGAGAGATGGCTCAGCCGTTAAAGGCTAGGCTCACAACCAAAAATATAAAGATGAGGAAGCAGGTTCAGAGACATTAAATTACTTTCCTAAGGCTACACATTTGTCCAAACCATTAATAAAGGGTTATTTTTTTTATTTTTCTTTTCTTTCAATGATACCTCTTCCAATCACCTACTCAACTAAGAAGAAATCACTCTAAATTTTATTTGTTAACATCTCTGCAAACCAAGAACCTGTTTTAAAGATTTTGGCCATATGTTATTTTATTTTATTTTTTAATGTGCCATAATTAAGGGTAAAATTAAAAATCATGCTTAGTTTCTTTCTTTCTATTTTCCTTTTACTGGAAATAGATTTTTCCTCACTTAATATATCCTAATTATGGATTCCTTTCCCTTTACTACTCCTAGTTCCTTCCTACCTCTCCTCCAATCCAGATCCATCCTCTTTCTGTATCTCATAAGGAAGCAAGCAAGCAGGCTTCTACAAGATAATAACACAATAAAATAAAATAAAGTAAAATAAGAAATACTAACACACTGGAGTAGAACAAAACAAACAGATAGAAAGGAGACCGAGAAAAGGCACAGTAAACTTGGGAATCCCACATAAACAAAACTGGAAACCATAACATATACACAAAGGATCTACATGTAAAAAAGAGGGAAGAAAAAATTTATAAAAATAAAATAGAAATAAAAGACAGGACAAAATTAAAAAAAGAAATCCTGGGGCTGGAGAGATGGCTCAGCCGTTAAAGGCTAGGCTCACAACCAAAAAAAGAAATCCTGACACAATATTATGAGACAACGAACTTACAAAGGTACTATTGAGTTTATTTTCTGTTGACTTCTGGGCATACGGCCTACCCTTAAACGTCGTTTGTTTTCCCAGTGACACTCCTTTGGAGAAAAGTAAATTTTCATTTGAAAGTGGTTATCAATTGGTGGTAGCTTCTGAGCTAAGGCTAGGGCCATGTGCCCACGGCTTTTTTTCAGCTCTAGGGTGCCATCTGGTGCAGACTCCTGCAGGCACTCTTCATAGTGTCTCAATCTCTGTGAGTTCACATGGGCTTCAATTCTGTTGATTTATAGGCCCTTGTATTCTTGTTGTCCTCCACCCTGTTTCACTCTTATACTCTTTCTGCCTCTCTTTTTGTCCAGTTTCCTTAGATCTGAGGGGAGATATTTGAGGAGACATCCCATGTAGTGCAGAGTGTTCCAAAGTCTCTCACTCTCTGCATGATGTTTGGCTGTAGGTCTCTGTATTTGTTCCCATCTGCTGCAGGAAGAAGCTTCTCTGATGGCTGAGCAAGGCACTGATTTGTTTTATTGCTGATGTATTTTTGGGAACATTAATATTTATTTACACATAAAGATACATTGATTTCTTCCCTTCCTATATGTATTCCCTTGATCTCCTTCAGTTGTCTTACTGTTCTTTCTAGTTAAGACTTCAAGAACTGTATTGAATAGTTATGGATGCAGTGGACAACTTTATCCTGTTCTTTGTTCTTGTTTTAGTGAAAATGCTTTGAGTTTCTCTCCATTTAAGTTGATGTTGGCTATGGGCTTTTTGTAAATTGCATTTATCATGTGGAGGTATACCCCCTGGATCACTGATATCTCCAGACCTTTTATCTTGAAGAGTGTTGACTTTTGTTGAAGGCTTTTTCTGCATCAAATGAGAAGATCATGTGGTTTTAGTCATTCTATCTATTTATGTGGTGGGTTACATTTATGTTGATCCATTCTTGTATCTCTGGGATGAAGCCTGTTGGATCATGTTGAATGTTCATTTTGATATGTTCTTGGATTTTCTTTGCAAGTATTTTATTGAGAATTTTTGCATCTATGTTCATAAGAGAAATTGGTCTTTATTTCTCTTACTTTGCTGGGTCTTTATGTGTTTTGGGTATCAGGGTATCTGTGTAAAATGAATTGGAAAATGTTCCTTCTGTTTCTATTTTTGTTGTTTTAAAATCTGGTAGAATTCTTCAGTAAACTTATCTGGCCGTGCTTTTTTTTTTTTTTTTTTCCTTTTTTTGAGTTGGAGACTCTTTTTTTTAAAATTTTATTTTATAATTTTATTTAATTTTACATATCAGCCACAGATTCCCTTGTTCTCCTCCCTCCAGCTCCCCCTTCCCCCACACCACCCCCCATTCCCGTCTCCTCCATGGCAAAGACTCCACCGAGGATTGACTTCAACCTGGTAGACTCAGTCCAGGCAGGTCCAGTCCCCTCCTCCCAGGTTGAGTCAAGTGTCCCTATATAAGCCCTAGGTTTCAAACAACCAACTCATGCACTGAGTACAGGACCAGGTCCCACTGCCTGGATGCCTCCCAAACAGATCAAGCTAATCAACTGTCTCACTTATCCAGAAGGCCTGATCCAGTTGGGGGCTCCTCAGATATTGGTTCATAGTTCATGTGTTTCCATTCGTTTGGCTATTTGTCCCTGTGCTTTATCCAACCTTGGTCTCAACAATTCTCGCTCATATAAACCCTCCTCTTTCTTGCTAATTGGACTCCCAGAGCTCCACCCGGGGCCTAGCCATAGATCTCTGCATCCAGATCCCTCAGTTGTTGGATGGGGTTTCTAGCACGACAATTAGGGTGTTTGGCCATCCCATCACCAGAGTAGGTCATTTTGGCTGTCTATCGACCATTGCCAGTAGTCTATTGTGGAGGTATCTTTGTGGATTTCTGTGGACCTCTCTAGCACCCTGCTTCTTCCTATTCTCATGTGGTCTCCATTTACCATGGTCTCTTATTCCTTGTTCTCCCCCTCTCTTCTTGATCCAGTTGGGATCTCCTGCTCCCCCAAGTTCTCTTTCCCTTGACCCTTGCCCTTCATTACCCCCACTCACGTCCAGATTGTCTATGTAGATCCCATCCATTTCTCTGTCATTGGGCAATCCCTGTGTCTTTCCCAGGGTCCTGCTCTCTAGGTAGCCTTCCCGGAGTTGTGAGTAGCAGTCCAGTCATCCCTGCTTTACATCTAGTATCCTCCTATGAGTGAGTACGTACCATGTTTGTCTTTCTGAATCTGGGTTACCTCACTGTGGGAGCCCGTTCTCAGGTTCCTCGTGGCTTTACCCAGCAGGTCCACATAGAGGATGATTAGACCACGGGCCTGAGTGCAGGTGTCTGAGATGGTCTGCACTTGCCTGTGCTGGGGGAGGAGGTCTTTTGCTCCACCCCTTGGTGTCTCTATAAAAACCCTGGGGCAGAGACAGTCGGGGCCCGTTGGAATAGGTTCCAGGCCCTCTCGAGGCTATCCTTTATTTTCTATCTGTTTATCTCCGCGATATTCTCCGCAATAAATCCTTCTATCTAATATTTCCTGCTGCTCGCACTCAAGAAAACTCTGGGGAACTGTAGGGGTGGTTGGGTAAACGCCCCACACCTCACTCAGGATGATTGTTTCTAGATCCATCCGTTTGCCTGCAAACTTCATGATGTCATTGTTTTTCTCTGCTGAGTAGTATTCCATTGTGTATGTGTACCACATTTTATTTATCCATTCTTCAGTTAAAGGGCATCTAGCATTGTTTGTAATAGCCAGAACCTGGAGTTTGAGACTCTTAATTACTGCTTCCATTTCACTGGGGTTTATTGTTCTGTTTAAATTCATTTTATCTTGATTTAAGTTTGCTAAGTGATATGTATAGAGGAAATTATCCACTTAGTTTATTTTTTCCAACTTGGTGGAGTACAGTTTTTTAAAGTATGTCATTATTCTTCATGTTTCCTCAACGTCTGTTGTCATGTGTCCTTGATAATTTGGAACTTCTTTCTCTAACTTTGAGTTAATTTGGTAAGGGTTTGTCAACCTTACTTTCTCATAGAAGCAAGTCTTTGTTTCATTGATTCTTTGTATTTTTGCTGTTATTGTTTGTTTGTTTCCATTATATTAATTTCAGTCATGAGTTTGATTACTTCTTGAAATCTATTCCTTTTGAGCAAGATTTCTCCTTTTGGTTCCAGAGCTTTCAGGCATTTTGCTACAGAGGTAGTAATGATAATGGAGAGTTGGATTTGGGGTGGGGTGGGGCTTGTGGGGGAATCTGAAGCTAGTCTACATGTTGTGCTGGCCTACTTGCTTCCCTGGTGGTCTTAGCTAGTGGGCTCCCAGGGAATGCCTGCTAGAGTTGGGGGCTGGTATAAAATGATGAGTGTGTGTGTGTGTGTGTGTGTGTGTGTGTGTGTGTAAAAATGTTTCAAGTTAAGATCTATGGGTGTGTGATCTATGTGATTCACTGGAGATGGCGCTGGGGAGGGAGGAAAAGCTAAAGCAGGTGGTCTGCTACAGAAATAACGATGA
Organism: Peromyscus eremicus; assembly: GCF_949786415.1. Taxonomy (NCBI): domain Eukaryota; kingdom Metazoa; phylum Chordata; class Mammalia; order Rodentia; family Cricetidae; genus Peromyscus; species Peromyscus eremicus. The sequence goes on from NC_081439.1 coordinate 120,360,460, forward strand.
AAATTAATATTCCAGTAATCATAAATAATTTTATTATAATACTCCCATTCAAATTAATTGTTTTGTATATAAGTTATTTTACACCACAATGGCAAATGGTGGCAAATGGACCTGTGTAACCATAACCGAGTTCACACAGTTCACAACTATAAAGGCTCGAGTTTTATTTTATATAGAATATTTGGCTATATCGTATAGCCAATGAGCTACATAATGTGAAAAATTGTGTGCACATGTATTTAATTGGACATTTCCTTATACTTAGTATACACTTCCTTAAGGAAGCTTGTAGCTAGAGTTTTCTCTCCAGGTCCCGCCAAGCTCTCTCTGGAAGTCCGACAGCACACTTATAAAATAATCACACAGAGACTTATATTACTTATAAACTATATGGCCATGGCAGGCTTCTTGTTAACTGTTCTTATATCTTAAATTAACCCATTTCTGTTAATCTATAAGTTGCCTCATGGCTTGTGGCTTACTGGTACCTTACATCTTGCTTGTCATAGTGGCAGCTGGCCGGCCTCTCTCCCCGCCTTCCTGTTCCTTCAATTCTCCTCTCTGCTTGTCCCACCTATACTTCCTGCCTGGCTACTGGCCAATCAGTGTTTTATTTATCAACCAATCAGAGCAACACATTTGCCATACAGAACATCCCACAGCAGAAGCCATCACAACCTACTATATTGGGTGGCTTAAAACAAGATACAAGGCATTGCTTCAAATTTGTATAGTCTACAGTTCTGAAGTCAAGATCTTGGTAGATTTGGTTCTTTCCGAGGACTGTGAAGGAGAATGTGATATGCTTCTCTCCTAGCTTCTATTAGTCATTATTTGATTTTCAGAAACATCACCTTTATCCTTGCATTCATATTCATATTATTTGATTTCTTTTTGTGACTCTGTCTCACAGTATAAAATTTACTTTTAAATAAGAACATTGGGCATATTGGATTAAGTAAATGTCATTTTAGTGAGCTGATTTATAAAAATACTTTATTTTTCAAATAAGGAACAGTGGTAGGTACAGGACTTCAATGTATTCAAATATACTGAGAATATTCAAAAGTCAACCTATAACATTTAGTAAAATAAATAAGGAAATAGTAAGCAATAAATAAAAGTAACCTACAGTCTTATATTATTCCTTATCCTATTTCCTTTATCCCTTGCCGAACCATAAACCATGAAGAAATATTTTTTTTCTCTGTCTTTCCACCTTCATTTTACTTAATTTCCGAAATATCTGATTGTAGTTGACTCTTCCTCCAAATTCTTCTAAAGATTATAGCACTAAAATTCAAGATCACACAATGTAGTACAGGATTATAGTATGAATCATCTTTAGAACATTAAGAATTAGATGATGATAGCGTTCATTGATATATCCTTTCTGTCAACTTAAATCTTGGTTCAATTATGGGTACATTTTTTTTTTATTTTCCTGTTAGATACTACACACTTGATCATAGACTATTATTTTCTTGGATATCTAAGGCCATCAAGATGTTCACTTTGTCACATAAATGTTCAGAAAAAACTTTTGTATTTTTATGACCTTTAGTTCCTGAAACAGTATTGTATACAACATAATCCCTACAATTGTAGGACACTTATCTAGTACCTTAACAATTTAAAATCACTTTTGTCTACAAAGCAATGTATCTTTATTTAATTGATCCTTTTAATTTTCTGTGAAGCATGATATCCTTTACACTATGTATAAGTAAGTGATGTAACATGAGGAAATGATTTAATATTGAAGATTCTTTTCAAGGAATCAAAAGTTGGTTATGGTTGTCTGAAAGTAAAGAATGCAAGTGATTTCCTTGTCTGAAAGGCAGATTCATTTACAGTAACTTGTTTGGGACAATAACATGTTGTGCATCACAGATAAACTGGTTTATAAATATTTGTTGAATTAATGAAGGAAGGAAACAAAGCACATTTTAGTACCTAGGATGCATCAAGAACTATCTACTATTATGAAAGTATAAATTTTTCTCTCATTTATTTTTAGCTCTATTAAGTAATATACACATAAAATATTTTTATTCACACATATACATTTTAATGCCATACCAGTTCATTTTTATTTTGTTTTATGGAGACAATTGTACATTTATACTAGGAATTTTTGATGACTTCCTCACACTATCCACCTCTTTGCTGGTATTCTACAACTCAGTTACTGACTTCCTTGCTCTGCAGATTCTTCAGTCCAGCTTTTAATTGATGTACCATCCAAGGTAGCTATGGTCTTATTATCTCTCTCTGTCATTTCTTGTGTATACTGTAACAGAGTAATCATATTAAAGATATCAATATGAGCAATAGTAAACTATGGTATGGCCTGCCACATAAAGAAAAAAATGCCTTTCAGAACAGAGAAATGCTTTTCCAATGTACTTATCATTCTTAGGAAATCAGATAGGAACAAAGGGAGAGAATGAGCCATTAAGAAAAATCTAAACCTGAAAGACTGTACAGAAAATCCACAAGTTGGGCAGAGTTCATGAGAGTTATGAGAAAGAAAAAACTGAATGGAGAAGAGTTATAAGGTCTATATGCAAGGAACTCAGTGTTTCCCCATTACTCATAATGCTTTATATTTTAACACATGACCCTTATGTTGCCTTATGGCCACATACTTGGTCTCAAATTTTCAATTTTGAAGTTTTATTGATAATATGACTACATCTAAGGACCTTTATTTAATTCCTTGTATTCTTATTTTAAATGTCCTTGGATTTTTTAAAAAAATTTATATGAGAGATTTTCTAGTCATTTTACTTATCAGGCATAATTCCCCTCTCCTCCCTCCTCCCACCCCCCAGGCTTCCCCCCAATCCACCCTCCATTCCCATCTTCTCCAAGGCAAGGTCTCCACTGAGGAGTCAGCCTGATATGTTGCTGAAGGTGTTTATAAGCTGTATCAGTTCCTTGGTTGAATCTGTGGGGTCACGCAAGTATACTATCATGTCATCTGCAAATAGCGAAAGCTTGACTTCTTCCTTTCCAATTTGTATTCCCTTGATCTCCTTATGTTGTCTTATTGCTCTGGCTAGAACTTCAAGTACTATATTGAATAAGTATAGGGAGAGCAGACAGCCTTATCTTGTTCCTGATTTTAGTGGAATTGCTTTGAATTTCTCTCCATTTACTTTGATGTTGGCTGTTGGCTTGCTGTAAATTGTCTTTATTATGTTTAGGTATAATCTCTGTATTTCTGATCTCTCCAAGACCTTTATTATGAAGGGTTATTTGATTTTGTTAAATGACTTTTCAGCATGTAGTGAGATGATCATGTGGTTTTTTTTTCTTTCAGTTTGTTGTTATGGTGTATTACATTGACAGACTTCCATATGTTGAATCACCCTTGCATTTCTGTGACGAAGCCTACTTGGTCATGGTGGATAATTGTTTTGATGTGTTCTTGGATTCTGTTTGCCAATATTTTATTAAGTATTTTTGCATCAATGTCCATGAGGGAGATTGTTCTGTAATTCTCTTTCTTTGTTGCATCTTCGTTTGGCATGGAAATCATGTTAATTGTAGCCTCATAGAAGGAGTTTGGTAACATTCCTTCTATTCCTATTGTATGGAACAATTTAAAGAGTATTGGTATTATCTCTTCTTTGAAGATCTGGTAGAATTCTGCGTTGAAACCATCTGGTCCTTGGCATTTTTTTGGTTGGAAGATTTTAATGACTGTTTCTATTTCCTTAGGGGTTATTGGTCTATTTAAATAGTTTATCTGGTTTTGATTTAACTTAGGTATGTGGTACCTATCCAGAAAATTATCCATTTCTTTCAGATTTTCCAATTTTGTGGAGTACAGGTTTTTGAAGTGTAACCTAGTGATTCTCTGGATTTCCTCATTGTCAGTTGTTTTTTCTCCCTTTTCATTTCTGATTTTGCTAATTTGCATGCTCTCTCTCTGCCTTTTTGTTAGTTTGGATAAGGGCTTGTCTATCTTGTTGATTTTCTCAAAGAAACAACTCTTTGTTTCATTGATTATTTGTATTGTTCTCTTTGTTTCTATTTTATTGATTTCAGCCCTCATTTTTATTATTTCCTGGCATCTGTTCCTCCTGGGTGACTTTGCTTCTTCTTGTTCTAGAGCTTTCAGATGTGCTGTTAAGTCACTAGTGTGAGATTTCTCCAACTTCTTTATGTGGGCATTTAGAGCTATGAATTTTCCTCTTAGCATTGCTTTCATACCATCCCATAAGTTTGGTTATAGTGTATATTCATTTTCGTTGATCTCTAGGAAGTCTTTAATTTCTTTCTTTATTTCTTCCTTGACCCACTGGTGATTCAGCTGAGCATTATTCAGTTTACATGAGATTGTAGGCTTTCTGTAATTTTTGTTGTTGAAATCTAACTTTAAACCATGGTTGTCTGATAGAACACAGGAGGTTATTCCAATTGTTTTGTATCTGTTGAGATTTGCTGATTTGCTGTGTGGCCGAGTATATGGTCGATTTTAGAGAAGGTTCCATGGGGTGCTGAGAAAAAGGTATATTCTTTTTTGTTAGGATGGAATGTTCTGTAGATATCCATTAAGTCTATTTGGGTCATAACATCAGTTAAGTCCCTTATTTCTCTGTTAAGTTTTGATTTTGCAGATCTGTCCAGTGGTGAGAATGGGGTGTTGAAGTCTCCCAGTATTAATGTGTGGGGTTTTATGTGTGATTTAAGCTTTAGTAATGTTTCTTTTACATATGTGGGTGCCCTTGTGTTTGGGGCATAAATGTTCAGAGTTGAAACTTCATCTTTGTGGATCTTTCCTGTGATGAGTATGTAATGTCCTTCTTGACCTCTTTTTATTGATTTTTGTTTGAAGTCTATTTTGCTGGATATTAGGATAGCTACACCAGCTTGTTTCTTAAGACCATTTGATTGGAAAGATTTTTCCCAGCCTTTTATTCTGAGGTAGTGTCTATCTTTGAAATTGAGGTGTGTTTCTTGTATGCAGCAGAAAGATGGGTCCTGCTTTTGTGTCCATTCTGTTAGCCTGTGTCTTTTTATAATTGAACTAAGTCCATTGATATTAAGGGATATTAATGACCAGTGATTGTTAATTCCTGTTATCTTTTGGTGGTAATGTGTGTGTACTTCTTTTCTTTGGGGTTTACTGCTGTGGGGTTATCCAAATCCTGTGTTTTCGTGGGTGTATCTGACTTCCTTAGGTTGGAATTTTCTTTCTAGTGCTTTTTGTAGGGCTGGATTTGTGGATAGGTATTGTTTAAATCTGGTTTTGTCTTGGGATGTCTTGTTCACTCCATCTATGATGATTGAAAGTTTTGCTGGGTATATTAGTCTAAGCTGGCATCCATGGTCTCTTAGTGTCTGCATTACATCTGTCCAGGTCCTTCTGGCTTTCAAAGTCTCCACTGAGAAGTTGGGTGTTATTCTGATGGATTTGCCTTTATAAGTCAATTGGCCTTTTTCCTTTGCTGCTCTTAATATTCTTTCTTTATTCTGTACATTTAGTGCTTTAATTATTATGTGGTGAGACTTTTTTGGGTGGTCTAATTTGTTTGGTGTTCTATAGGCTTCTTGTATCTTCATAGGTATTTCCTTCTTTAAGTTGGGCAAGTTTTCTTCTATGATCTTTGACTATATTTTCTGTGCCTTTGAGTTGGTATTCTTCTCCTTCTTCTATCCCTATTATTTGTAGGTTTGGTCTTTTCATGGTGTCCCATATTTCTTGGAAATTATGTATTATGACATTTTTGGCTTTGGTATTTTCTTTGACTGACAAATGTATTTCCTCTATTGTATCCTCTACACCAGAGATTCTCTCTTCCATCTCTTGTATTCTGTTGGTTATGCTTGCATCTGGTTTTCCTGTTCATTTACTCGAATTTTCTATTTTCATCATTTCCTCTGTTTCTGTCTTCTTCATTGTTTCTAATTCCCTTTTCAGGTCTTGAACTGTTTCCCTCACCTGTTTAAATGCTTTTTCATAATTTTCTTTAAGGGATTTATTGATTTCTTCTATTTTTTTATTTGTCTTTTCCTCAATTTCTCTATAGATTTCTTCTAATTTTTTGTTTGTCTTTTCCTCAATTTCCTTTTTCATTTTTTCTTGAAAGACCTCTAGCATCTTCATGATGCTATACTTAAGGTCACTTTCCTCTGCTTCTTCTACCTTGTGATGTTCAGGTCTTGCTGTTGGAGGAGGGCTAGGTTCCAGTGATGCAATATTGCTCTTTACGTTGTTGTATGTACTTCTGCCTTGACATCTGCCCATCTCCTCCTCTAATAGGTGCTTGTGTCTGAGGGAGTTGCTGTTGGTCCACTCTGTGCTTGTTCTGTCTGTGTCTCAGGGGGCCCCTCTGGGTCCAATCTTAGCTCTTGGTCTAATTGAAGCAGGAAGATTCTGCGTCTCAGGGAGCTTCTCTTGGGTCAAACCAAGCTACTTGATTCTGTGACTCACAGAGCCACTTTTGATCTAATCAGGGCTCTTGGTCCAGTCAGACATGACAGATTCTGTGTTTCAGAAAGCCTCTCTTGGTCCAATGAGAGGTGGCAGATTCTACTTCTCAGAGAGCCACTATTGGTCTAATGAGGGCTGGCAGGTTCCCTGTCTCCTGGGGTTACTATTGGTCTAATGACAGCTCTTTGTTCAATGAGAGCTGGCACTTTGGTTTCCAAGCCTCAGGAAGTAGCTGGGGTCTTGGGCAGATGGGTATGGGTGCAGGGTGTGTAGATTGCAGGGTCCACTGGGTGGGTCTTGGTGAGGGGAGCCTTTCCACAGTAGCCCTGCCTGCTGGCCAGTAACTGTAGCAGAGTTGGGCGGGTGTTCCTGTGCACTGGGTATCTGTCCTTGGATTTTATTGCCTCATGAGAACTCATTTTAAACATGGACAGGGAGGTGGGGAGGATGTGGTATGAGTTGGGGTAGGGGAAAATCATGATCTGAACATATTGTAAATATTTTTGAATAAAAAAATATTACCTTAAAGTTGACAATCTTGTAATTATTTAATTGCAAAGATGAACTAACACTTTTCAAATTTTGAAATAATGCAAAAATTTTAGGGAAATTTGATAGTTACTGCAAATAAGCCAGGTATTAAGTTACTTACAGTTTTAAGTAAAACTACTTAAAAGGATGAAAAACTTTGGATAAACTAATCTTAGGTAATAATACTTGAAATACATTTTTATGTTAGATCCAATAATGTTTGCTAATACCCAGAATACAAGGCAATGAGAATAATCAAGAATATCAACACATTTGTCATCTACTCATATGTATAACCAGTTGTAAGAGAAAATGAGTATTCAGTTTCAGACAAAAAGAAATGTTAAATAATTATGGATTTCAAAAGACATATCAAATTTGAAAGGCAATTGTTATAAAAGATAGTTAAATCTATATATCTGAAATCATATACAATTTGAGGGTTCGGGTTGGGGCTAAGGGCATTTAGCTTCCAGGAAGAAAAAATAGCTAGGAAATAATGATAAGAAATTTTTGTTCAATAAGTTAGGAGGCTCTTAAGGCATGAGTCAAAGGAGATAATTGTGAAGACATAAGGTATAAATGAGAAAATGCAAGTCACCTTATGCATTCTTGCTAGGAGGTGACATGGGTTAGTTTATCGGTGACTGCAATGATCATTACACATTAGTTACTAATAAAATCATGTAGATTTTTATGGTGCAGTAAATAGTACAGAAAATGCATACATATCAATAACTATATTAACACAGATGTGTGATCATTGGTTTGACAAAGTTGATATCTGAATGTAAACTATAAAGGCAATATAATTCATGGTATTAGTTCTCATTTATTTTTATTTATTTTATAACTTCTACTTTCAGCCATTTCTAAAATGTGTAGATGGATTTCTAAATGGTTTTAATAAATAAAAACATGGAGCCAAATATAGGGGTGAAAGCCTTAGAGAAAGATCAGAAGAATAGGACAAACCACGAGCTAACCTCACCTCACCAACTCCAGAGCTTCCAAATGCATGACTTCCTGTCTACCTAGGCTTTATATATCTTGCTTTTCTCATTGGCTTTCTTAACCCAGCTACCTCACTTCCTCTTTATGCACAGCTCTGTCACTTTCTGTCTGTCTTTACAGACCTCCAGGTCTCTATGGTTGGTACTGGGATTAAAGGCATGTGTCACCACGCTTGGTTCTGTTCCTTAGTGTGGTCTTGAACACACAGAAATCCTGCCTGCTAAGTGATAGGATTAAGGGTGCATGCTACCACTACCTGACTTCTTTTGTTTATTTATAATGGCTTTCTTTTTTCCTCTGATTCTCCAGGCAAGCTTTATTTATCAAAGCACAAGCAAAATATCACCACATTTTAGCACAAATAAAATATCACCACAAAAGTGTTTATATTTAACTGCATGCACTTAAAGAAAATAAATTTATTGTATTTTTCTATATTATTAAACTAACATGAAAAAGTGATAGGTATTATTATGGTGTTTTTGTCTATTTTAAATGTGCTTTTTCATTCCTTTCTCACACTATTCTCCCTCATCACTCTTGCACCTATATATACAAGCAAAACCTCATTAAGACCAAAAAAAAAATGCTGAAACAATGCAACATGAGACAAGAGTGTCTACAAAAATTCCATTGAGTTCATTTTCTGTTGGTCATCTAGTGCTGGGCATGGAGCCTCCCCTTAAGTATTGTTGTATTGTCTCTGTGAGTTCATATGTGCCTCAGTCCTGTTGTGTTTGAAAGTCATCCCCATGCTCTCTGGCTCTTATGTTAGTTCAGACTCTTTTCCAAATAGCTTCCCGAGACCCAAGGAAAGGGGTTTGATGATGACATCTCACATAGGACGGAGTGTTCTAAAATCACTCACTCTCTGTACTTTGTGGGACTCTGTGTTTTTTCGTATCTACTGCAAGATCAAGTGTCTCTGATAAGGACTGAGCAAAGGACTGATACATGTTGTGGCTTGAAGAATAGCTCTCAAAGAGCTATTAGCAGGTATGGCTTTGTTGGAGGGGATGTAGCATTACTGGAGGAAGCATGTCACTGTGGGGGCAGGCTGTGAGGCCTCCTAAGGTCAAGAGACCACCCAGTGTCTCAGAACACTTCCTGTTGCCTTCAGATCAAGATGTAAGGACATTCAGCTCCATTATCATGTATTCCTGCATGCTGCTATGTCCTACTACAATGATAATGGACTAAGTGTCTGAAAATGTAAGCCATTCCAATTAAATGTTTCCCTTATAAGAATTGCCATGTGTAGTCCAGGCTGGCCTCGAACTCGTGATTCTCCTGCCTCTACCTCCTTCAGCAAATCCTACCAGCATTTGCCACCACAACAAAATGGTGGAGACCCATGAACTGTGGACTAGTGGCTGTGGAGCCCCCATAGGACTAGTCTAGGCCCTCTGGATATGGGAGACAGTTGTTTAGCCCAAAACTGTTTGGAGGACACCCAGGCGCAGGGATCGGGATCCATCCCTGGTGCACGGGCAGGCTTTTGGGAGCCCAGTGCCTGTGATGTGGCACCTTGCACAGCCTTGGTGTGGCAGGGAGGGGCTTGGACCTGCCTTGGCTTGGTGTGCCAAGCTCTGCTGACTCACCATAGGAGACCTTGATTTGGAGGATGTGGGGAGGTGGGGTGGCTTGGGAGGGAGGGCTGGGGAGTGGGAGGAGGGGGGAGGTGGGATCTGTGGGTGATATGTAGGGTGAGTAGAAAATTTCTTAATAAAATAATGAAAAAAAAGAGTTGTCATGGCTATAGTGTCTCTTCACAGCAAAAGAAACACTAACTAAGATGTATGGGTATAGCAGAATGCCATTATGTGTCATTTTATTGTTATGTTCTTTTAAAAGAACAATAGTATTTGGTTTTACTCTAGGCACATGGCCTATTCAGCCTCAAGTTCTTGGCTACCTGGGCAGTCAGTATCAGGCGTGGGTTCTATCTCATGGAGTGGGTCTTAAATCCAATCAAACAATGGTTGGTTACTACTACAATATTTGTGCCACCATTGCACCAGCATATCATATGAACAAGTGACCATTGTAGATCACAGGGTTTATACTTGAGTTGGTATTTAGCCTTCTCCTCTGGTATCATGCAGAATACATTTCATTACTATGAGCACTAGTCAGTAGGTGAGAAGGCTCTAGTTAGACACTAATTCAACTTCTCTGTGTTCATTGAAATATTTAAGTGTTGTCTTCAACACTAAGACCTTAACATCACTTTGTGGAGAGCAACCAACAGCCTTGGCAATAGTGTGAGATATTTAGGGGTTTTCAGAAGGTCCTTTTGGCCAATGACTCAACCAGATGAAACTCATTCCTAGCACATGATGTTTGACTTGGTTCCAAAAGGTTTCTTGTTGGGGCATTTTCTCCCCTATTGCATTGTGGAGAGAAAGACAAATTATTTTTCAAATGGACTTTTTTTGTTGTTGTTTGTTTATTTATTTTCTGAGATTTATTAAGTTAATATGATTATCTGCAGTCCCATGCTTTTTTTCCTGTGGCTTACAATGTTCATTTTTTTATACTTTAATTTAATTTTACATATCAGCCATGGGTTCCTCTGTCCTCCCTCCTCCCATCCCCCCACCATCTCCCTTGCCCAGACTGTTTTGTTCAGCATTGCGTTAAAAATAAAACAAACACAAGGGAAGATAGAATCATAAAATGGAGAGAAAAAGAAAAGCTCTGTCTTCAAGTCATCAGTATTTTCAAAATGTAGTAAGATTCAGCCCTAAATACTTCTTAAAATTGAAGTGTGTAAGTAAAAATGCTGGGCTTGTTTTTGGCAAGCAACTTACTTCGCATGCTAATTGTAACTTTTAAATCTTCATGACTCTAGTTCATAAAACACAAGGAGGATTTTCATTCTATGCCAATATGTCTGAGAAATTCATTCTGGAACAACTAGAATTCACATATTTATGCGGAGCATATTTGGAGTTCACTGCATTTCCCTTTGTTGTACTTTAAGATGCAAAGTGCTACACAACAGCACTTTTGATTTTACAACTGGCCATATCTGAGTTAGTTTTTTAGAGAGTCAGAAACTTTCATCTTAACTTCTCTATCTGCAATTTATTCCATCAGTACAGTAACATAAAAAGCAGAAGTAATGCACTATTAATATTAGGGAAACCCTCTTGATAGTTCTGCTTTTGTGTTCAAAGGAAATTTTGTATAACAGCTATCTTCAACACAGTTCTCCTTTTATGCAGTTAATTAGATTAAAAATGTGTGATAAGATGCATAACAATTGTTTAAGAGCTATCATTTTTATAAAAGGGATGTTTAAGATATGTAGAGTATTAAATTATTCAAAGAGGTTTTTTGATGGAGTTAAAGCAAAACTGTAGTTAACTAAAGTCTACGTACCTGATTTTAGTCAATTACTTAGCCAATTAATTGTCTCGATCTCTTCTACTCATGATAATAAAGATATCAACACTGACTATTTTACATATGTTTATCTGTTTTCTTACGGAAGTCATAAATGGGATGATTAAATGAAGGGGGAGGGATTCTATGAGCAGTATTTTCAATTGTGAAAACATGCCAAAGATAGGTAATGAACAAGATCTCCTCTTCTTTGTCACTGAAAATGAATTAAGAAAAACCCTCAAAAGTTTACTCATTAATTCTTCTCTCAATAAGTAATTTACAGATACTATAAGAAGCAATGAGAGAATAAGGTTTTTATAAAATGCTTACTTTAAAACTGCTTTTTCTTAATGTAGACAGTTTATAACAAATACATTACAGTTTCATATTTTTTTAATCCAGTTCTCAGAGACAAGTAGACATGTACTGTATTGAAGTATTGGTACTCAGTTATATGATTAAAAGATTTTTTGCACCTTTAAATGTGTATGATTAATTCCTACCCTAAAGTAATAAAAGAGGCTCAGAGTGCATTCTCCTGATAAATAGTTCATGATTAATTTCTGCTTACATTTGTTCAGCTACTTGAAAAGCTAACAAGTATGTAGTGCTGAATATTTTGAAATTATACATCACTAGTCATTGTTATGCTACTCATGTAGCAAAGTAAATACATGAATTACATGTGCACTAACTTCTTCTGAATTTGTTCTTAATTGAGTTTTGAAAAAGTCACTTTAAATTTATAATGATGACTGACCCCAGGGAATGCAACTGTTAAGATGCAAAGAAAGCTGCCCAGGGACTGAAAGACAAGTCTTCATTATGCAAATATTGTGTTTCTCAGATATGGATGCTCAGTTATTCCTTTATTGCTCTAAAATACATAAATATTCTAATTGAAGCTTTTATGCAGAAGACATCCAAGAGTTTACATTTTAGTTGGCAAAAAGACCCCAATGAATATTAAATAGAAAGATACATGTGAAGAATAATAGATATTTTTAATATTGCATTAGGTAAGTGTTTTCCAGAATTTTATTTTCTATTTCAAGATTCTATCAAGGGGTTTAAGATAATGTTGAAGTCCAGGAAAGCTAAGAATGTTACCCAAGTACTTTGGGAATCTCAGAATTATAGCGCTCTCTCTCTCTCTCTCTCTCTCTCTCTCTCTCTCTCTCTCTCTCTGTGTGTGTGTGTGTGTTTTAGTTGTTTGTGGAGTATTAATTGTATTTCGAATACCTTAGACAAGTCTTTGTAACTTCCTACATCATCTCAGGATTAAAATCATCTTGAAGGCATGTGCCACCACTGTTCCCAACACTTGAAAGTTAGAGGCAAATAAATCTATGTGAATTCAAGGCCTGCCTGGTCTACAGAGTGAGTTCCAGGTCAGCCAGGGCTACACAAAGAAACCATGTCTCAAAAACAAAATGAAACAAAACAAATCATCTCCAAGGAATGAGTCTGAACTTACCTATATCCTTGAGGTAATGCTAGAATTAAATTTACATTGTGTTGTAATGGTGAGGTACAGAGAAGTTTACTGGAAATTAAAACAGTTCTTAATGTTATCTGTAGCAGGAATCTTAAAAGTTCTTATTAATAAGATCAAACCTGAGCCAGGTATTAGGGTGAACTGGAAGATCAGAGAACCAGAACAAGCCACAGTTACCTCACCTTGCCAGATCCTCAGCTGGTCTTGTTTCCTCAGACTGGAGGCCTCTGAATCCTCATCCAGAATGGGTCTCAGCTGAACTGCTGCTAGAAGCCTGAAAGCTTAACCAGCCAAATGTGTAACCAGGCCAAATGCTTCTAGTTTCTTGTCTTCATGCCTTGTACATCTTTCCTTTCTACTATCACTCCCTGGGATTAAAGGCTCGCTTTCTGGGATTAAAGGCATGAGTCACCATTCTTGGCTGTATCCTTGAACACATGGATTTCTGCCTCTGGAATGCTAGGATTAAAGATGTGAGTGCCACCATTTTCTAGCCTTTGTATCTAGTGGCTGTTCTGTCTCTGACCCCAGATAAGTTTGTTAGGGTGCATAATATTTTGGGGAACACAATACCACAACAGTTATCAAAGAGAATTGAGAGCCAGTGAAGAATGAGAGTGTATAATGGGAAGTTTTCCTGTGTCCTGCAGCCACTCTCAAAAAATCACTCAGAGGCTTAATATAAATTATAAATTCTCAGCCAATAGCTCAGGCTTGTTATTGGCTAATGACTATACTTAAATTAACCCATAATTCTATTTATGTTTTGCCATGTGGTGTTACCTTATTAGCATGGCATGTTCATCTCCTCCCTCTGCATCTGGCTGGCAACTCTTGACTCTGCCCTTCTCCTTTCCATCATCCTTAGTTTGATCACCCCATCTATACTTCCTGCCTGGCTACTGGCCAATCAGTGTTTTATTAAACCAATTCAAGTGATAATTGTTTACAGTGTACAAGAGGATTTTTTCACAGCAAGAGTTTATGGTTCTTTCAGTATATCTCTAATACTTTCATCTGGTTAATATCATACTATGTGTAGGAGCCACACCAGATTAAAACAGCAGCTTAGGTATTTACTATTTTGGATAAGTTACTAAAACAACTACAAACACAAATTTTTCATCTGTAAAATACTTTACAATGTACAAATCAATATTTTCCCATATATCAATTCCCTAATCTCCAAGGACTATGAATATAGCATTTTGCTGGGTGGTGGTGGCACATGCCTTTAATCACACTTGGGAGGCAGAGCCAGGCAGATCTCTGTGAGTTTGAGGTCAGCCTGGTCTACAGAGTGAGATCCAGAACAGGCAACAAAGCTACACTGTAGATGAATTTTTAACAGTCTTATTAAATAAGAAACACAGAGCCAAATATAGAGGTAATAGCTGAAGAGATCAGGGCAAGAGGTAATAGACGAAGAGATCAGAGCACTAGCCATGACTAGCGTTAGCTTACCACCAGCAATAGCTTTCACAGAGAGAGTTTCTTCCTGCCTGACCTGTGCTTTTATTGCCTTCCTGTTCTGCCTTTTCATTGGCTCTAAGCTCAGCCACATGACTTCCTCGTCACTTTGTCTATACAGACCTCCAGGTCTCTATAGTTGGTACTGGGATTAAAGGCTCATGTCAACATACTTGGCTGTGTCCTTGACCACACAGAGACTCTTCCTGCCATGTGATTGGATTAAGGGCGTGAGCCACTACCATCTGACTTCTGTTTATGGCTCTTTGACCTCTGATCTCCAGGCAACTTTATTTATTAACATGCAAATAAAATATTACATTTCAGCACAAATAAAATATCACCACATTACCCCTTTTTATTCTAATAAAAAGAAAAAAGGAAAAAAGTTATAACTAATATAATAAAAACTATATACAAAAAGTATAATAACTATGTATAATATGTACAAGCAATAAATACCTCAACAAGGTCTAATCCATTTGCATTTTACAAACTCAGAGAAAATATTCCATTATCTACCCTATTTTGGTAAGTCCAAAATGTACCTGATTCACTTTTTATCCTAACTTATATTACTAACAGAGACTATCTTATAATGTCTTTCAAATTTAAACACTCACACCTCTTTAGTAAGTTTCTTTTCTGAAATTCTTAACAAGGAAAACTATAACTACCTAATTTTCAACTAACTATAACTATAACTATAACTATAACTATAACTATAACTATAACTATAACTATAACTATAACTATGTAATCTTCAACTCCCTCAGAGACCCAAGAAGGAAATAATATTAGCTAACAAAAATAAAAACAGGAAGTGCATGCAAGCAATTTCCAAAAAATTTGTGAGTTGACAGAAACAGGCAGCTGCCTGGACAGTCACCCGAGGTTTCTCCACAATGTTGGTGCAATGTCTTCAGCCTATAGGCTTAGTGTATCTGACAGACTCATTTGTAAAGTAGGATGTACACAAGGCCTACAGTTCGACCTCACATTTGGTGAGAGTTGTCCATGTGCCAGATAAGCCTAAATTCCACCAATGTCCTGTCATGATTCAGGATTTTAAATTCTGGTAATTGTTGGTGTTTTTGGAATTCAGCTGTCCATTCTTCTTGACTTGTGGGTGGCTTCATCTCGGCATCCTTTTCTTCTCCGCATCCCATTCTTCTCGGCTTGTGGGTGGCTTCAACTCTTTTATTAAATGCCAGTCTACCATTGAGAGGTTAGACTCTGTTAGCCTAGTTACTCTTTCAAGAATAACTGTTTTAGCTACTGTTCCACTGCATACCAGAAGCCATCGGTCTACTGCCTGTTCAGTTGCCTTCAAAGAAAGGGACACTGTATCTTTTCTGGATTGCAAAGGCCACTTCAGTGATGATGCCATATTTTCCTGGCCTCAGAGGACACCTGTTGCTAAAGCCACAACCACACTTGTCTTAGCAAGGATTGGTAGCCCTTTGTTTTGTGTCTTGTCTGTCCATTTTGTCCTGTTTGTCATCAGGTGATTCAAGAACAATTTGTTGTCCAGTGGCTAGCTTTTGCTATAATGAAAGTTAACTCTATATGCAGTTTCTTCAATGCCCATATCTTTTTTGAAGTAGATTGGTGATGCCAGGAGCCAACATGTCTCATAGTCATAAAAAATGTAAAAAAAATCTAAGTTATTAAAACATTTTAAATGCCATATTCTGTAGATCTCTGAAGGGTTTGAAGATGACCTGTCTATCTAAAATATATCTCTGCTTAGCCATGAAAACATACCTAATATGACTACAAGTTCGACTGTCCAGGCTGCCAGCTGTCTCTGTCTACTCTCACAAGACTCACAAAAGTTGCCTACATCCTTCTCCCATTTCTCAGGTAATATTATATCCTTCTGAGGTCTTAGATGTAGCTGAAGACTAGATAGTTATAATTTCCTTAATTATGATAAAAGATAAGTTAGATATGAAACCTTAGACTCACAAATATAGGATAGATAGGATATCTTCTTTAATTTTGCCAAATACAAATAGACTAGATATTATAAACAGACTAGATATTGTAACTGTAATTCTTGCTTGATAATTGTTTTGTTATATGTAATTTTATTATGGTAAAACCTTCCTTTAAAAAAAAAAGAAAAGGGGAAGTGCTATGGATATCACTCTGTATGCCATGAATGTGTTGCTCTGATTGGTTAATAAATAAAATGCTGATTGGCCAGTAGCCAGGCAAGAAATATAGGCAGGACAAAGAGAGAAGATAATTCTGGGAACAGGAAAGCTGAGAGAGGAGAGACACCAGCCTCCACTGAAGGAAAAACATGCCAGCAGACTGATAAGCCATGGCCATGTGGCAATTATAGATTTATAGAAATGGGTTAATTTAAAATATAAGAACTAGCTAGCAAGAAGCCTGCCATGATCCATAGTTTAAAAGCAATATAAGTCTGTGTGTTTATTTGGTTCTGAGTGGCTGTGGGCCTGGGAAGGACTGGAGAAAACTTCAGCTACACTACACAGAAAAATCTTGTCTTTACCCCCCCCCCCAAATATAGTATTTTATATAGTAGAAAGGACATTGAAGATATTGATTTAGTAAAGGACCTTAAGAAAAAAAGAATATTAGACTGAAATATCTGGATGGTTCTTATAGTTCCTTGAAGATGAGCTATCTTTTCTGACTCTGGTCACACAGAAAATTAGAAATGACCTCATGAGAAGGAATCAGCTCACTATTGCTGGCTTTGAAAAAGGAGAATGGGATCCACAAGCTAAGGCTATAGGAGGTCTTTAAAATATGGAAAGAGCAAAGGATGAATTATCCCCTAAAGCCTTCAGGAAGAAATGCAGCCCTCTTGATGTTCTGATTTTAACCCTATGTCATCTATTTCAGACCTATGACAACTTTCAAAATTGTAAGAGAATAAATTGGTGTTTCTTATTCTATGGCAATTTATTTGGTAACAATTTGCTACAGAAACAATAGCCTATAGTGTTTTCTGGGTTCCCTGTGAGATGTAGGTTATGATATGCAAAATATCAAGAATAGAAATTGGCATACTATGTGTCGTGTCAAGTAATAATCACTATATTTTAGTTATCTTAGGTGAACTAAGGTATTAGCTTTGGTTATTGTGCGTAATGGAGATGAACCTTACAAGTTGAAGTACATTCTGAGTTCTATTATACTATTCTAAGAATTGGATGCAAACTTCATGATCCATTAATTAAATGCCTGGATTCAATGGCCAAGTTCACAAGGCCTATTGCCCTTGAATCCCTGGCAATTGCACAAATGCTCTTGTATCTCACCTCTGGGATGCAAAGAACTGTAATTTTCTTGTTGCTTTGAAAGTAAATGAAGTTTAAAAGTAGACTAAATTTGTAGAACCATACATTACATGCTAATAGAAGCTTGACCTTTATTATATTTGTTATTTAAACTTTGAACATTGGCAGTTTTGAACTTTGTTATTTAAAATTGATGAGGGAAATAAGTTGCCATATAAAGACATTCAACAGAATTTTCAAGTTGTTTTATCTTCTGCACAGTGACTATGCCTTAATCTACTGCTATTTCAGAAATTGCAACTTTGTAGTTACCTGTCTGCTTCTCTATCAGCAGCCTGTCTGCTCAGGCTACAGCCTGGATGGAATTCTATTCCTAAAGGCTCTGGCTCTGTCACTGCCATTACTAAAGGTTGCTTTAACTAAATCTCTACCATTCTATTTATAAATAAGACCCAAGATTCAAAGACTGGGGTGAAAACCTGCTAGCTCAGAGAGGCTGGTCATAGGTAGCTAACCTTTTCTCCTTGATTGTGTTTCCAAAAAACCCATGCTTCTGCTTCGCCAAACCAGAAAAACCTGCACCACTGAAAATCCCTCCATACTAAGTCCAGTGCATCTCTTTATCTCTTGCAAATGTCCTCTGATGCTCTATGATTACTTTCTGTCAACGAGTTGCTAACTCAGCATCCTGACCAAAGGTTAAACTTTTTTTTGATTGCTTGTTTTGTTTTTCTTTTTTAGTTATTTTTATTAAGGAATTTTTCTATTCATTTTACAAACCAATCACAGATTCTCCTCTACTCACTCTTTTCACCCCTCCTCCCTCCCCACCCCCACAACCCACTCCCCATTCTCTCCTCCAATAAGGCAAGGTCTCCCATGGGGAGTCAGCAGAGCCTGGTACATTCAGTAGAGGCAGATACAAGCCCCTCCCCCTGCATCAAAGCTGTACAAAGTGTCCCACCATGGTAGTGGGCTCCAAAAATCCATCTCATGCACCAGGAGTGGATTCTGTTCCTACTGCCAGGGGACCCCTTAAGCAGATCAAGCTACACAACTGTCTGGCTTATGCAGAGGGCCTAGTCTAGTCCCATGGAGCCTCCATAGCTATTGGTCTAAAGTTCATGAGTTCCCACTAGTTTGGTTTGGTTGTCTCTGTAGATTTTCCCATCATAATCTTGATGCCCCTTGCTCACAGAATCCCTCTTCTCTCTCTTTGACTGGACTCCTGAAGCTCGGCCTGGTGCTTAATCTTAATTAATTCAAATGCAAACTCAGGATTCACAGCACTATTAAATATCCCCCAACATTTTGCCCTGTTTATTTTCTAACTTTCCCATTTGATCCATTATTCTCCAGCTTGCATGCGGTTCATGATGTTCCTGTATGTGCTATTGAAATACACACAGATTATGTCAGCAACAGCACCATAATTTTAAAAAATATAATCTTCAACACAGTTCAGATGTTTAATTTTAAAGTAACAAAATAAAACAATAAATATGCAGGTACCAATATGGATTGCATGAATAGAAATAAAATACCTTTGGGTATTTCCTTCAGGATACTTTTAGATCTCAAATCAGTGATCAATCAGAGACCACAGTAATCTGTTAATCATAGAGTAACACTCCATGATCTAAAAACGGTTCTTCACATTGTCTTTTCTTTTTAAGTTTTGAAGGCCTCCTATTTTTAATCTGTCAAACTCCCTAATCAAACCCTATCCTAGGTATGTTTCTCTTATTTTGTTAACTGTCTGAGATGGTGCTGTAAGTGAGCCTTTCCCTGGGTCTCCTTTTCCAAAAAGAAAACCAGAAACAGATTAAAAAAAGAGGAACAATTGAATCAAAGTCAAACTTTGTGAAACAATGTGATGTTATTTGAGTTATTGACTAGAGTTTGGGTGACAAGTTACTTCAGGATGACTCAAATGCGGCCACCTCCATTGTGGTGGGGTGACTCACCAGGGCGTGGTGGTGCACGCCTTTAGTTCCAGAACTTGGGAGGCAGAGCCCAGCAGATCTCTATGAGCTTGAGGCCATCCTGGTCTACAGAGAGAGATCCAGGACAGGCACCAAAACTACACAGAGAAACCTTATCTTGAAAAACAAAAAAACAAACCAAACAAACAAAAAAAAAAAAAGAAAGAAAGAAAAAAGCAAAAAGAAAAAGTATCTCTGGAGCTCGTCACACAAACTTCAAGCAACTCAACAAATCTAATAAATATCTCTGTGCATGTTTTTTAGCCAGAGACTCCTACCTAGCAGGAGTCTTTTATATCCCTGAAGAAGGGTCATAGCAAACCATGCAACTTTGAGGCTTCCCAGACACTTGGTATGTTTTTACCTCCTGAATCTCTTCAGTATCTTATCCTTCCTGGAAGAAATATTTCAGTTTTGAGGAAAATGCTATATAACAAGTTTCCAACTTTTTAATGTTGTCATGTGACATTGTGGTCTCCAAGTATGTTGAGTCATATTCATAGCTATCCTGGGATGTATGTTGTAAACAGAAGTTTCTTGTCCCGACTGCTTGCTCCCTGTCCCTGTAGCTGCTTCCCAAATAATTGTCTCGGAGGCTTAATATAAATTATAAATCCTTGGCCAATAGCTCGGGCTTATTATTAGATAACTCTTACATTTAAATTAGCCCATAATTCTATTTACTCTTCGCCATGTGGCAGTACCTTTATTAGCATGGCACGTTCATCTCCTGCTCCCTCTGGGTCTGGCTGGTGGCTCCTGACTCCACCCTTCTCCTTCCCATCATCCTTAGCTTGGTTTGGTTGCCTGTCTATACTTCCTGCCTGGTTACTGGCCAATCAGTGACTTATTAAACCAATTTGAGTGACAAATATTTACAGTGTATAAGAGGATTATTCTGCAGCATTACGCAGCATGGGTGTTGTAGGACTACTTAACTCTAATGATTCTAGGTTACTTATGATCCCTGATCCCTCCTCCTTATTGTCATTGTCCTCTTCCTCCTCCCTCCTCCTCTTTTCCTCCTCCCTTCTTCTTCTTCTTTTCCTCCTGCTCTTCCTCCCCCTTTTCTTTTATTCTTCTTTCTCTTTTTGTAATTCTCCTCCCTCCTTCTCTCCACTCAAAAGTACACATCACCAAGTTTTAGGTCATGCTTTGCACCATGTGTGGAAACTCTCAATTTTTCTACCCTAAATATCAAAAGCCTTCACATGTTCTACCAGGAAATCCCTTTCCTTCATATTTTTCTCTGTATTAGGAAAATGCTTCAATATAACTTGTTTATTTCTGCCAAAGGGCCTTTGTAATTCTATTTCTTCTGCATTCCACTGATCATTTATTGAGAGATTTAAGCCTTTTATTCCTGCATGTAGCAGGTAAGGCTGGTATAATGTATATTCTTAGCATTGGGAAGAGTGAAATAGATGAATGTTTAAGGCCAGCCTGAGACACACTATCTTGAACACTGTTTTGAACCCTTGTCTAAAAACAAACAAAAGAAACAAACAAAAAACCAACTTATTTAGTCATAGAAGGGTATATAGTAGAGCATGCCTGTGACCCCAGTACTCAAGAGGCTGAGAGGTACAATTTCAACAGCAGCTAAAGTGGCAAACCATGCCTCAAACACAAATAAAAATCATAGAAAAAAACATTTGCTTATTAGAGAGTCACAACTGGTTATCAGTCACAAGTAATAACTACAATGTGTTCAAGTTAACTACCAATAACAGCCAAAACTATAGTTTTAAGACAAGCACTCCTCATAAGAGTTAATACCTACAGGTAACCAGCAGTGGTGACAAGTAAAAAAATAGTTAGCAAATACTTACAGCTATGATTTTTACCTGGCATACTCACTTCTCACTCAGCAGACTTATTCCCTGTGTTTTTAAGATGGATTTTGCCTTTGCCTCGTCTCAAGGAGAAAATTTCTTCATCTAGCACCCATGCACATTCATGGCTCTAGGTGATGACACAGTCAGGTCCCTCCTTATAATTCATGGGTAGGGCTTTTTTTTTTAATGCAGAATATCATGAAGATCTTCTCCACATTCACTTATTGGTGTTGGCATAAGTAGAGACTCTCAATATCTCCACCAAAAATGAGTTAGAAAATTTTCTGGTTGCTTAAGTTTAGGGGAACAGAAAGAAATTGACACTAAGGAACTCCAGAATACAGTCATAGCTAAGGCACAAAGATGGACAAAAGCAATATTGTTACCAGTTGTACACATCCTGTACCTAGTTGGTGCTGGATCACACAGGTTAGCCCACTGAACTCATCTGAGAGATAAAAGTTACAGACTGTGAGTTAACTGTCTCTTGCTTACATAATTATAAAGGTTGGAACTGAGCTTTGTATGGGGGTCCCATGTCTATGCTCTTAACTGCTGTGAAATACTTAAGTCTCAAATCATCTGGGGGCAAAATAACGCATCAGGACTAGATGTTCCATACTGTACCACTTATCTTTAAAGGATTGTGCTTATCTGACCAAAAAAGTCTGTAAGGAAAACTGTTCTAGCATATCTATAGTTTATTTTTAAGCTATGATTGCTTGCAGGTGAGATACAATGATTTTGTACCAAAGCTTGCCTTTTTTGGCATGTGAGGTTCCAAACCTGCCATCAAAAATGGAGACAAACATCAGATATACATACTTGTGAACCTATGAACATAATTATTTTCCTATCCTCTGTACAAAGACCTCCTAGCAATGTATTGACCTCTCTTTCCAACATGTAATTTCCGAATTCTGTTCACTGTCATTGACTGTCACTCCTCCTTTCAAGGCTGTCCATAGCTCTTCTAAACAGTTAGACTTATAACGTTCAAAAAAAAAAGTCTGATTTTGGTTGTTTTATAGTTTGTCTGACCAATATTCAGGTTTTATTGCATTAGTCTTTACTGAAGAACATAATTGTAGCACTGCTTTCAAGTTAACAGACATCCTAATGATACAAAGAAGGAGGTTTTTTTATTTTTTAAATTAATTTTTATTTTTTAAAATTATAATGTAATTATAACGTTTCTCCCTTCCCTCCCCTTTCCTCCCTGTAAATCTTCCAATATACCCTTACTGATTTCCTTCAAATCACAGCATCTTTTTTTCATTAATTAAATAATGAAGGCAACTCAAGATTTGAAGTGTAAATTTTTTCAAGTAGTAAAAATACTGAAGATGGGATCAACATTTAAATAACCAAATTTAAAAAATATGGTGGAAAGCCTTGACTGCAGAATGAATCAAATAAAAGACAGATTATAACTACTTAAAGATAATATTGAGGAGGAATTGGATCTCTCAAGTAAAGAAAACAATAAATCATTAAAAATATATGAAAGCAATATGCCAGGACATTGGAATACAACAAAAAGTCCAAGTCTATGACTTAAAGGGATAGCATAAAGAAAAGAATCTCAATTTTTCACTAGATCTTTGATAGGATAATATAAGAAAATTTCAAATTAAGGAAAGGCACATCCAATATAAAAGAAACAAAGAACACTAAATAGAAAAGACCAAGAAAGAAAGTCACCATGTCACATTATTGTTAAGCACTAAATATATAGAACAACAACAATGAGAATGTACTGAAAGCTGCAAAAGAAAAGCCACAAGTCACATCTAAAGGTGAACACATGAGAATAACAGTAGACTTCTCAGTGGAAAATTTAACAGCTAAAGGAGCTTAGAGCAATGTACTCCAAGTTCAAAAAGACCACAGATGCCAGCCCACAATGTTTACCCAGAAAAACTGTACATCATAATTGTAGGAGAAAGAAACAATTCTCACAATAGGTACAGGCTAGAAGTATTCATGCCCACTAAACCAACTCTTTAGAGAGTACTGAAAGCAATACTTCAGACTTAAAAAAGGAATAATAGTAGCTAAGAGGCTATACAAAGGAAACAAAGCTATGACAACTGAAATACAAATTTGAACTAAGGACACCGTAGATGAATTTCTAAATGGTTTTATTAAATAAAAAAAAATGGAGCCAAATATAAGGATGAAAGCCTTAGAGAGATCAGGGAAATAAGGAAAGCCACCAGCCAATCTTACCTCACCAACTCTGCAGCTTCCAAATGCAAGTTACTTCCTGTCTACCCATGCCTTTATTACCTTGCTGTTCTGCCATATGATTTGCTTTCTCCATGACTTCTTCTTCCTACCCTGTTCTGTCACTTCCTGTTTGTCTATGTAAACATCCAGAACTCCATGGTTAACTAGTTTTTTTTTAATTGAAGGTATGTGCCAGTATACCTGGCTCTATTTCCAATGTGGCCCTGAAAACACAGAGATCCTACCTGCCAAGTGATAGGATTAAGGGTGTGGGCTACCATTGCTGGAATTCTTTGTTTACTTAAAATAGCTTACTATTTCCTCTGATCTCCAGACAAGCTTTCCTTATTAAAGCACAAATAAAATATCACCACATTTCCTGTTTTTTTATCTAATAAAAACAAAAAAATTAAAAAATTGTAACTAATACAAGAAAAACTATATATAAAAAGTATAATAACTATATACAATACATACAAGCAATAAATACATCAATAATGTCTAGTCCATTTGCAATTGACAAATCCAGAGAAAATCTTTACATCTAGTCTCCACTTATGAGTAAATACATACCATGTTTGTCCTTCTGAGTCTGGGTTACCCCAGGAAAACTGGGACACCATGAAAAGGCTGAACCTCAGAATAATAGGGATAGAAGAAGGAGAAGAATACCAACTCCATGTCCAGTATCCACTTATGAATGAGTACATACCATGTTTGTCCTTCAGAGTCTGGTTTACCTCACTCTGGATGATATTTTCTAGTTCCATCCATTTGCCTGCAAACCTCATGATGTCATTGTTTTTCTCTGCTGAGTAGTACTCCATTGTCTATATGTACCACAATTTATTTATCCATTCTTCAGTTGAAGGGCATCTAGATTGTTTCTAGGTTCTGGCTATTACAAACAATGCTGTTATGAACATAGCTGAGCATGTGTTCTTGTGGTATTATTAAGCATTCCTTGGGTATATGCCCAAGAGTGGTATAGCTGGGTCTTAGGGGAGACGGATTCCCAAATTTCTAAGAAAAGCGCCATATTGATTTCCAAAGTGGCTGTGCAAGTTTGCATTTCCACCAACAGTGTAGGAGTGTTCCCCTTGCTCCACATCCTCTCCAGCATAAGCTGTCTTCGGTGTTTTTTTATCTTAGCCATTCTGACATGTGTAAGGTGGTATCTCAGAGTTGTTTTGATTTGCATTTCCCTGATGATTAGGGATGTTGAGCAATTCCTTAAATATCTTTCAGCCATTTGAGTTTCCTCTGTTGAGAATTCTCTGTTTAGCTCTATAGCCCATTTTTAATTGGACTGTTGGGCCTTTTGATGTCTAATTTCTCGAGTTCTTTATATATTCTGGATATCAGCCCTCTGTCAGATGTCGGGTTGGTGAAGATCTTTTCCCATTCTGTAGGCTGTCGCTTTGTCTTGTTAACAGTGTTCTTTGCTCTACAAAAGCTTCTCAGTTTCAAGAGGTCCCATTTATTAATTGTTTCTCTCAGTGTCTGTGCTACTGGTGTTATGTTTAGGAAGTTATTTCCAGTGCCAATGCATTCAAGACTACTTCTTACTTTACAAACTGAAAGAAAAAAAAACACATGATCATCTCACTAGATGCTGAAAAGTCATTTGAAAAAATCCAGCACCCCTTCATGATAAAGGTCTTGGAGATATCAGGAATACAGGGAATTTATCGAAACATAATAAAGGCAATTTACAGCAAGCCAACAGCCAACATCAAAGTAAATGGAGAGAAACTCAAAGCGATTCCACTAAAATTAGGAAAACCGCTCTCCCCATACTTATTCAATATAGTACTTGAAGTTCTAGCCAGAGCAATAAGACAACATAAGGAGATTAAGGGGATACAAATTGGAAAGGAAGAAGTCAAGCTTTCCCTATTTGAAGATGACATGATAGTAAACATAGTGACCCCAAAAATTCGGCCAAGGAACTCATACAGCTTATAAACACCTTTAACAACGTAGTAGGATACAAGATTAACTAAAAAAAAATCAGTAGCCCTCCTATATACAATTGACAAACAGGCTGAGAAGGAAATTAGTGATACATCATCCTTTACAATAGCCACAAATGATATAAAATACCTTGGGGTAACTAACTAAGCAAGTGAAGGACCTGTATGACAAGAACTTTAAGTCCCTCAAAAAAGAAATTGAAGATGTCAGAAAATGGAAAGATCTCCCATGCTCATGGATAGGCAGGATTAACATAGTAAAAATGGCAATCTTACCAAAAGCAATCTACAGATTCAATGCAATCCCCATCAAAATCCCAACACAATTCTTCACAGACCTGGAAAGAACAACACTCAACTTCATATGGAAAAACAAAAAACCCAGGATAGCCAAAAGAATCCTGTACAATAAAACAACCTCTGGAGGCATCACGATCCCTGACTTCAAGCTTTACTATGGAGCTACAGTAATAAAACAGCTTGGTACTGGCATAAAAACCAACATGTAGACCAATGGAATCAAATTGAAGACCCTGACATTAATCCACACACCTATGAACATTAATTTTTGACAGAGAAGCCAAAACTGTACAATGGAAAAAAGAAAGCATCTTCGACAAATGGTGCTGGCATAACTGGATGTCAACATGTCTTCAGTATTTTTGATCTTAGCCATTTTGACAGTTGTAAGATGGTATCTCAGAGTTGTTTTGGTTTGTATTTCCCTGATGACTAAGGATGTTGAGCAATTTCTTAAATGTCTTTTGGCCATTTGAGATTTTTCTGTTGAGAACTCTCTATTTATCTCTGTAGCCCATTTTTAATTGGATTATTTGGCATTTTGATGTCTAGTTTCTTGAGTTCTTTATATATTTTGGAGATAAGTCTTGTGTCAGATGTGGGGTAGGTGAAGATCTTTTCCCATTCTGTAAGTTGTCATTTTGTCTTATTTACCATATCCTTTGCCTTACAGAAGCTTCTCAGTTTCAGAAGGCCCCATTTATTAAATGTTGCTTTCAGTGTCTGTGTTACTGGAGTTACATTTAGTAAGTGGTCTCCTGTGCCAATGCATTCAAGACTACTTCCTACTTTCTTTTCTATCAGGTCCAGTGTAACTGGGTTTATGTTGAGGGCTTTGATCCACTTGGACTCGAGGTTTTTTTTTTTTGCATGGTGATAGATATGGGTCTATTTGCAATATTCTACATGTTGATATCGAGTTATGCCAGCACCATTTGTTGAAGATGCTTTCTTTTTTCCATTGTATGGTCTTGGCTTCTGTCAAAAATCAAGTGTTCATAGGTGTGTGGATTAATGTCATGGTCCTCAATTCGCTTCCATTGATTCACATGTTGGATTTTATGCCAGTAACAAGTTGTTTTCATTACTATAGCTCTATAGTAGAACTTGAGATCAGGGATGGTGATGCCTCCAGAAGTGACTTTATTGTACAGGATTGTTTTAGCTATCCTCGGTTTTTTGTTTTTCCATGATGTAGCAGGAATCTTAAAAGTTATTATTGATAAATCAAACCTGGAGCCAGGTATTGGGGTGAAGCTGGAAGATCAGAAAAGCAGAACAAGCCACAGCTATTTCACCTTGCCAATTCCTCAGCTAATACTGTTTCCTCAGACTGGATGCCTCTGAGTCCTCATCCAGAATGAATCTCAGCTGAACTGTTGCTCAAAAGTCTAAATGCTTAACCAGCCAAATGCTTCTTAGTTTCTGGTCTTCACGCCTTATATATCTTTCTGCCTTCTACTATCACTCCCTGGGATTAAAGGCTCACTTCTTGGGATTAAAGGTGTGTGTCACCATGCCTTGCTGTTTCCAGTGTGGCCTTGAACTCACAGAGATCCAGAGGGATTTCTGCCTCTGGAATGCTAGGATTAAAGGCGTGAGTGCCACCATTTTCTAGCCTCTGTATCTAGTGGCTGTTCCATTCTCTGACCCCAGATAAGTTTATTAGGGTGCACAATATTTTGGGGAACGCAATACCACCACACCATATGAAGTTGATTATTGTTCTTTCCAGGTCTGTGAAGAATTGTGTTGGGATTTTAATGAGAATAACATTGAATCTGTATATTGCTTTTGATAAGATTGCAATTTTTATTATGTTAATTTCACCTATCCTTGAGCATGGGAGATTTTTCCATTTCCTGACATCTTCATCAATTTCTTTCTTCAGATATTTAAAGTTCTTATCATAGAGGTCTTTTACTTGGTTAGTTAGAGTTACCCCAGTATTTTAAATTATTTGTGGCTATTATAAAGGGTGATGTTTCTCTGATTTCTTTCTCAGCCCATTTATCTTTTGTATATAGGAGAGCTACTGATTTATTTTTTTAGTTAATCTATCCTGCCACATTACTGAAGGTGTTTATCAGCTGTAGGAGTTCCCTGGTAGAATTTTTGGGGTCACTATGTAAACTATCATATCATTTGCAAATAGTTAAAGTTTGACTGCTTTCTTTTCAAGTTGTATCTCCTTGATCTCCTTTTGTTGTCTTGTTGCTCTAGCTAGGGCATCGAATACTATATTGAATAGATATGAGGAGAGCAAACAGCCTTGTCTTTTTCCTGATTTTAGTGAAAATGTTTTGAGTTTCTCTCCATTTAATTTGATGTTGGCTGTTGGCTTGATGTAAATTGCCTTTACTATGGTTAGGTATGTTACTTGTATTCCTGATCTCTCCAAGACCTTTATCATGAAGGGCTGTTGGATTTTGTCAAAGGCTTTTTCAGCATCTAATTCTTTCAGTTTGTTATATGGTGTATTATGTTGACAGATTTTCATATGTTGAACCATCCTTGCATCTCTGGGATGAAGCCTACTTGGTCATGGTGGATAATTTTTTTTTTTTTTACGTGATCTTGGATTCTGTTTGCCAGTATTTTATTGAGAATTTTTGCATCAGTGTTCATGAGTGAGATTGGTCTGTAATTCTCTTTCTTTGTTACATCTTTGTGTAGTTTGTTTATCAGCATAACTGTAGCCACATAAAAAGTTTGATAACGCTCCTTCTGTTTCTATTGTGTGGATCAATTTGAAGAGCATTGGTATTTGTTCTTCTTTGAAATTCTGGTAAAATTCTGCACTGAAACGATCTGGTCCTGGGCTTTTTTTTGGTTGGGATACTTTTAATGACTGTTTCTATTTCCTTAGTGGTTATAGGTCTAGTTAAATTATCTGGTCTTAATTTAATTTTGGTATGTGGTACCCATCCAGAGAATTGTCCATTTCTTTTAGATTTTCCAATTTTGAGAAGTACAGGTTTTCGAAGTATGACCTGATGATTCTCTGGATTTCTTTGTTGTCTGTTGTTATGTCTCCCTTTTCGTTTCTGATTTTGTTAATTTGGATGTTGTCTCTCTACCTTTAACTAGTTTGATAAGGGCTTTGTCTACCTTGTTGATTTTCTCAAAGAACCAACTCCTTGTTTCTGATTCTTTGTATTGTTCTCTTTGTTTCTATTTTTTGATTTCAGCCCTCAATTTGATTACTTCTTGTCATCTACTCCTCCTGGGTGAGTTTGCTTCTTTGTGTTCTAGAACTTTTAGATGTGTGGTTAAGTCACTAGTGTGAGATTTCTCCAACTTTTTTATGTGGGCATTTAATGCTATGAATTTTCCTCTTAGCACTGCTTTCATAGTGTCTCAAATGTTTGGGTATGTTGTGCATTCATTTTCTTGAAATTCTAGGAAATCTTTAATTTCTACCTTTTTTAAAATTCTTTATTCAGTTTCCATGAGATTGTAGGATTTTTTTAAAATTTTTGTTGTTGTTGAAATCTAACTTTAAGTCATGGAGGTCTGATAAAATACAGGAGGTTAGTCCAAGTTTTTTGTATCTGTTGAGATTTGATTTGTGACAGAGTATGTGGTCAATTTTAGAGAAGGTTTTATAGCTGGAGTTTTCTCCAGTCCTGCTCAGACCCAAGTAAACACACAGATGCTTATATTAATTAAAACTGTTTGGCCTAATGGCTCAGGCTTCTCGCTATCTAGTTCTTATATCTTAAATTAACCCATTTCTGTAAATCTACACCTTGCCACATGGCTTGTGGCTTACCAGTATCTTATATTATGCTTCTCATGGCGGTGGCTGGCAGCATCTCCTGACTTAGCCTTCTACCTCCCAGAATTCTCCTCTTTCCTTATCCTGCCTACACTATACTTCCTGCCTGGCTACTGGCCAATCAGCATTTTATTTATCAATCAGTCAGAGCAACATGTTCACAGCATCCCCAGCAAGGTTCCATGGGGTTCTGGAAAGAAGGTATATTCTTTTGTGTTATGGTGGGATGTGCTATAGACATTTATTAAGTCTATTTGAGTCATCACATTTGCTGGATCCCTTATTTCCTTTAAGTTTGTCTGGCAGACCTGTCTATTGATGAGAGTGGGGTGTTGAAGTGTACTACTACTAGTATGTGGGGTTTGATGTGTGATTTAAGCTTTAGTAATGTTTCTTTTACATATGTAAGTGTCTTTGTATTTGAGGAATAAATGTTCTGAATTGAGACTTCATCTTGGTGGATTCTTCCTGTGATGAATGCGTAATGTCCTTCCCAATCTCTTTTGACTGATTTTAGTTTGAAGTCCATTTTGTTAGATATTAGAATAGCTACAACAGCTTGCTTATTAAGCCCATTTGATTGGAAAGTATTTTCCTAGCCTTTTGCTCTGAGGTAGTGTCTGTCTTTGAAGTTTATATATGTTTCTTGTATGCAACAGAAGGATGGGTCCAGTTTTCATATCCATTCTGTTAGCTTGTGTGTTTTTATAGGATATTAAGAATATTAATGACCATTGATCGTTGATTCCTGTTATCTTTGGTAGTAGTGTGTGTGTATTTCCCTTCTTTGGGAATTTCTGTTGTCGGGTTATCTATTGCCTATATTTTTGTGGGTGAATCTAACTTCCTTAGGTTGGAGTTTTCTTTCTAGTGCTTTCTGTAGGGCTGAATTTATGGATAGGTATTCTTTAAATCTGGTTTTAGCTTGGAGTGTCTTGTTCACTCCGTCTACAGTGATTGAAAGTTTTGCTGGGTATAGTATTCTGGGCTGGCATCTGCGGTCTCTTACTGTCTGCATTATGTCTGTCCAGGACCTTCTGGATTTCAGAGTCTCCACTGAAAATTTGGTTGTTATTCTGATGGGTCTGCCTTTATAAGTAACTTGGCCTTTTTTCCTTTGCTTCTCTTAATATTCTTTATTTATTCTGTATGTTTAGTGCTTTAATTATTATGTGGTGACAGGACTTTTTTGGGGAGTCTAGTCTATTTGGTGTTCTATGAACTTCTTGTATCGTATAGATATTTCCTTCTTTAAGTTGGGAAAGTTTTCTTCTATGATTTTGTTAAATATACTTCTGTGCCTTTGAGTTTTTGTACAATTCTTCATAGAAATGGAAACAACTTTATTTATTTATTTTGTTTTTTTAATTAAGAGATTTTTTGTTCATTGTACATACCAACCACAGATTCCCCTGTCCTCCATCCTCCCACCCCCTAGACTTCCCTCCAACCTACCCCCTATTCCCACCTCTTACAAGGCAAGATCTCCCATGGGGAGTCAGCAGAGCCTGGTACATTCAGTTGAGGCAGGTCCAAAGCTCCTCTTCCCTGCGCCAAGGCTGTGCAAAGTGTCTCACCATAGGCACTAGGCTCCAAAAAGCTGGCTCACAAGGACACATGCTCTACTATGTTCATAGCAGCATTATTTGTAATAGCCAGAACCCGGAAACAACCTAGATGCCACTCAACTGAAGAATGGATTAAGAAAATGCGGTACATATACACAATCGAGTACTACTCAGCAGAGAAAAACAATGACATTATGAAATTTGCAGGTAAATGGATGGAACTAGAAAATATTATCCAGAGTAAGGTAAACCAGACTCTGAAGGACAAATATAGTATGTACTCACTTATAAGTGGATACTGGACATGGAGTTGGTATTCTTCTCTTTCTTCTATCCCTATTATTCTGAGGTTCAGCCTTTTCATGGTGTCCCAGTTTTCCTGGACATTTTGTGTTATGACTTTTTTAGCTTTAATGTTTTCATTGACTGATGAATCTATTTCCTCTGTTGCATCCTCTACTCGACAGATTCTGTCTTCCTTCTCTTGCATTCTGTTGGTTATGCTTGCATCTGTAGTCCCTGTTTGTCTACTCAGATTATCTATTTCCAGTATTCCCTTGGTTTGTGTCTTCTTCATTTCAATTTTCAGGTCTTGAACTCTTTCTTTTTCCCATTTATTTGCTTTTCCTTGATTTTCTTGGCTTTCTTTAAGGGATTTATTGATTTCTTCCAATTTTTTATTTGTATTCTCTATTTCTTTTAGAGATTTTTTATTTCCTTTTTAAATGTCTCTATCATCTTCATAAAGTTATTTTTAAGGTAGCTCTCTTTTGTTTCTTCTATGTTGTGATGTTCAAGTCTTGCTGTTGTAGAATTGCTAGGTTCTGGTGGTGCCATATTGCTCTTTATGCTGTTGTATGTATTTTTATACTGGTGTCTACACATCTCTTCCTCCAATAGGTGCAAGAGGTGTCTGGTCGAATCATGCTCTTAGTCTAATTGGAGCTGGGGGATTCTGTGTTTCAAGGAGCTGTTCTTGGTTCAATCTGAACTGGCAGATTCTGTGGTTCAGGGAGCCGCTGAGGTCACCGGGGATGAGTGAGTTTGGGATAAGGAGTGGGTCTTGTAAATTGCAGAGTCTGATAGGGGCTGTTGGTGGGAAGCCTACCGGCAGGAGTCTTCCCTGCTGGTGGACAACTGGTGCAGTGATGGGTGGGGATTCCTAGGCACCAGTTTGTCTTTAGGGTCTAGGTCCTAGAGGCAGGATTCTTTGGGTGGGAGAAGATTCATTCACCTCTTGGTCCAATCAGAGCTGGTAGATTCTGTGTCTCAGGAAACCGATGAGGTTGCAGCAGGGTGGGTGGGTTTGGGGTAGAGAGTGAGTCTTGTAGATTGCAGGGTCTGATGGCAGGGTTTGGTATGGAAACTTGCCCATGGGAGTCTTCCCTGCTGGCCTGCAACTGGGGCAGCAATGGGTGGGGGTTCCCGGGCACAGGTTGTACCCAGGGCCTAAGTCCTTGAGCTCATGTTGGATTTCTTAAGGCATGAATCCTATGTATCAAACTCAGAGTCTCTCATTCAGTAAATTGGCATGCAGCCTAATAGTTTGTGTTTCAACATTGCCTAGGTGACTTGTGTACTTCAGGGTGAGGAACAAGAGCTTGACAACTACTGTTCATTTAAAACTCTTATTTCTTTTGTTATCATAATTTTCTACAAAACATAATTTTGTTGTCTGGTAACTACTTAAATAGTCTTCAACTCTTAATTATATTGACTGAAATTATCTGACAATCACTTTTTCCTTTTCCTTATGTTTGTTTTGAGAATGATATCAAATAAGTTAATTCTTGTTCTGATTTGGATGTGGATTGAAAATGTACCTTCAGGATTCATAGGTTTATATGCTTGATGCTTGGTGTGGTTATTTTAGGAAGTTATAGGAACTTTCATACTTGTGAACTTATAATATTTAAAATAATTAGGTCATTCTTCCAACACACAAATGCTAATCATATCCTAGACTTCTGACAAGGGTATTTCATAAACTTTAATGACAACTTGTAGAAAGTTTTCAGGTTCTGGCAAAAGACAAATGCTGACTTAATGCTTTCGGCTGTTATGTTAATCTGTAGCTTTGTGGAAATACATTAGAAAAACTTTCTTTTTCATCTTTTTATGAATTAGCATACAATAAAGCAGTGTAATGTGATCAAAAGTGTATACACGCATCCCAAATAATGGTAATTGTTTTTATTATTCCTTGTATTGATATTTACAAGGTCTTCATTTTTTCCTTCTGTGAAAGGAGGATGAGAACAGTAACCTTTATATCAAATTATTGTTAATTATGAAATAATTGCATACTTTATGCTTAGGCAGTTATGTTGGTGAAGCCCCCTCTTCAACAATGTTTCCTGAGCAATAGGTGAGGGAGCATTTTGTAGGTGTAACTGTTGACACTGAGTTCTACAATTCTACATTTGATTGGCTGTGGCCTTCTGAAGTGGTCTGTCTTTTGCAAAGAGAAGTTTCTTTGATGAGGGTTGAGGACTACACTAATCTCTGGGTTATACCAAATATTTAGAACAATATTTAGACAAATATTTAGAGTATAGCTAGGGATTATGCTAGTTTAGTAACTGGTTCTCCTCTAAGATTCATGATTTCACTAGCTCTGGGTAGTTGGCTGGATTTCCAGTACCAGGCACAGTATCTCTCTTATTGAGTGGGCCATGCATTTTAAGGTGTATTTGCCATTACTGCACTCAGGGTTATCATGACACACTGCTTGTTTTTGAGCTTCATAGGTGTCATATCTGGGTTTAACTGCCAATTGCCCAGTTCCTATGGAAGCCTGCTTGTTGTCTTATGGTATCTTGAAAGCTAGTTATTAGGGGTATTCAGAACAGTTACAACTCAGGGGTTTTTGGGCCCTGTTTTTGAAGTGCATTATACCTCCAGCAATTGGGACATACACTCCACCTCAGAAGGGAACCAAGGGCAACAGCAATAAGTTATGTGTTTTGGAAGTCTTTTGGGCACCCCTGGCCAAAACTCAATTGAAGGCTTCTCAAGTTTGGTACTGAGCTTTTTGTTATGTGGTCTTAGGCCTTTAGAGGGAGCACCATCAGCCCAAATGAGAACAGTTCTGTAAAAGCATATGTGTATATTTATATACAGAATTATGTGTATTATAGGGTTATTTTTGGTACATCCTTCTCCATTTGTTCTCTCAGGTCACTTGTACTCTGCTATTCCCCTATACCCTCCTCTTTTTTTCTGTGTTTATGCCCACACCACTCCATAAAGAGCTCCTCCCTTTTCCATTTCCCTGATCAGAGTATACACTGCTATTCTCCTCTCTCTTACTCCACAATCATCTCTCCCAGTTTACTTTCTTGGTTTCTGTAGTTACTCCAGGCTAAGAACTCACATCTGAAGGTTTGAAACTAGATGCTTCAATAAGAGAGAACATGTGGCATTATCTCACTCAATATGGCATTTTCTAGCTCTATCTTTTGCAAAGTTCATGATTACATTTTTCCGTACTGCTGAATATTATTCAAAAGTGTTTATGTACACATTTTCATTATCCATTCATCTACAACCATTTCTTGAACATTTATGATTAGCCTGTGTATATGATATCTCTTTGTGTGGGTGTGGGTAGGGAGGCCGTGGCTATCATGTACATGTAGAGATTAGAAAAAAATCTTGTATGTCAGTGCTTGTGTCTCTACCTTGTTAGAGAGAGCTTTTCTTATTGTTTACTTCTGAGTTTTCCACAGTAGGTGGCCCACAGCTTCTGATAAGTCTCCTGTCTCTGCTTTCCACCTCCCAGTGACTTACTCTGGGACTGCACATGCTTGTGTCTGGATCTGCCTTTAATATGGGTTCTGAGAATTCAAACTGAGATTTCATGACTTGCCCAACAAGCACTTTACCAACTTAACTGTTTCCCTATAACATAAATAAGGCTTCACTGATTTGGTTTACATTAAAATGTCTTATGTTACAGAAAACTTAGGAAATCCAACAGACATATGTGTACATGTTTATATATATAAATATGGGGCTTGGCAAAACTAGAAGAAATTTCAAACTTTGTTTTTAGAATTAACTTCCATCAGCACTACAAACTGACTTAAAAATCTTCATGGCAAAAAATGTTATTACTGAGTGAATTAAATGAGAAATTGGAAGAATCTGAGCTTCTATGTAGAAATCAAAATCCACCATTTAAATAACATTTTTATATATATAAACATATATATATGTGTGTGTGTGTGTGTGTGTGTGTGTGTATTTATATTGTGTTTTTTTTGTGAGTTGGGATATTTCTTTGTTGCCTAAGTTGTATTCTAAAAAGTTTTATCCTTCCTCTTCAGCCTTTCAAAAAGCAGTGATGATAGGAATGTATCATCACATCTGGCTTAGAAATGTTGATAAAATATATGACTTACTAAGAATAATTCTAATATTTTTGTGAAGTAATTTCTCCAGTGCAAACAGAGATTCCCATAATATCTCTTTAAATGAACACAAAGACTATTCAATCTTTGATTCCCTACTTCAGTTTCTGCATAGTATGTGCTTTTGTTAGGTTCAGAAATTCATTTCTGAATCACTTTTGATGATCTCTTTTTTAATCACTCTAGATGTCTTTTGTCGTGCAATCAGATACTCTTGGTTAACTGAAAGTCATTTCTTTTCTGCTGTATCAAATTGTTATTCATCCCAGCAAAACTGACCTCAGAAAAGATGTGGATATGGAAGCCCACCCACACCATGAATGAAAGATGATGTTACAGAGAGAACAGAGTTGGAGATGGAACTCTTTACTTCTTGTATTTTGCAAATTGTAGTAAAGGAAGAAGCAGTGATACATATTTGAATGTGCTTTACACAGGGTAAAACAGGGCTTGGCAAAACTAGAAGAAATTTCAAACTTTGTTTTTAGAATTAACTTCCATCAGCACTACAAACTGACTTAAAAATCTTCATGGCAAAAAATGTTATTACTGAGTGAATTAAATGAGAAATTGGAAGAATCTGAGCTTCTATGTAGAAATCAAAATCCACCATTTAAATAACATTTTTACAGCAAACCTCTCTTATTCAGTATTCTCAGAAGAACAGCAAATATTGTTCTCAGGTTAAAATGGATGTCAATAATGAAGAATGTTCAACCTATGTAAAAACTCTTGTAAAACTGATCTTGATTGTTTTTAGTAGCTCATATTTAAAACAATTGTGATACATATTGGGCATATACTATCTATTGCCAGAAAGTTTAACAAATCTTGTGCTCTATACCCATAAGTGGTTTTGATGGTTGGCTGAGTATAAGGATGTGAAGAGGTTCCAAAAAGAATTAAGTAATAATCTTTTTTTAAATTTTTTAATTCATTTTACATACCAACCACAGATCCTCCTCTCTTCCTTCCTCTGGCTTCCCCCATCTCTGCCTTCCCCCCTCCCATCCCTCCTCCCCTCCTCCAACAGGGTAAATTCTCCCATGGGAAACAGCTAGGCCTGGTACCTTCAGTTGAGGTAGGACCAATCCCCTCCCTGCTTCATCAGGGGTGAGCAAGGTGTCTGACCAAAGGTAATGGCATCCAGAAAGCCAGTTCATGCACCAGAGACACATCCTGATCAGACTGCCAGGGGCCCCTCAGACAGACCCAGCTAAACATCTGTCTCCCGTATGTAGAAGGTCTAGTCCGGCCCCATGCAAGTTCCAAGCTGTCAGTATAAAGTTTGTGAATTCCTTTGAGCTTGATTCAGTTGTCTCTGTAGATTTCCCTATCATGATCTTGACCACCCCCCCCATTTGCTCATATAATCCCTCTTCCTTGTCTTCCACTGGACTCCCAGAGGTTGGCCTGGTGCTTGTTTGTGGATCTCTACATCTGCTTCCATCACCTACTGGATGAAGGCTCTATGATGACAGGGTATTCACCAGTCTGATTACCAGAGTAGGCCAGTTCAGGCACCCTCTCCACTATTGCTAGTAGTCTTATCTGGGATCATCCTTGTGGACTCCTAAGAACTTCCCTAGCACCAGGTTTCTCCCTTACACCATAACATCTCCCTCTATCAAGATATCTCTTTCATTGCTCTCCCACTCCGTCCCTCCTCCAGCTCGATCATCCCATTTCCTCATGTTCTCATCTCCCATCCCATCCCCTCTATTGTCGCCCCCCATCCCCAGTTTACTCATAGGGTTTTCCTCTGTTTCCCTTCCCAAGGTGACCTACATCCCTATTAGGGTTCTCCTTGTTTCCTTGCTTTTCTGGAGCTGTGGTTTGTAGTCTAATTATTATTTGCTTTACATCTAGTATCCACTTATGAGTGAGTACATACCATGTTTGTCCTTCTGAGTCTGGGTTACCTAACTCAGGATGATATTTTCTAGTTCCATCCATGTGCCTGCAAATGTCATGATGTCATTGTTTTTTACTGCTGAGTTGTACTTCATTGTGTATATGAGCCACATTGTCTTTATCCATTCTTCAGTTGAGGGGCATCTATGCAATCTTTTAAGATTATTATAGGACAGCTCAGCCTTATGACAGAACCTTTGCTTATATTGTGAATTTGAATTTTATCCATTTCAACTCAAAACAATTTGACTAACCTATGATAAGAAAAGAGTAAAACTGCAAGTGAATATATCTCTGGTAAGGCAGGACTTTTTGTTATTGCTGTCAATGTTATAAATTTGTTTAGTGCATTTTTATTTTGATGATTTGGATATCTCCTGTTTCCAGTTAAGAAAATGTAAAATTAATAATAAAATGTACTGTTTACATTGAGAAATAGAAAAAGCAAAGCACATCCAAGGGGATTTCATTAAAGGAAAATGCTCCTATATGTCAGAGAAACATAATTAATATAACACACAGTCATCCAAAACCACATTTATCTATTGTCTATTTCCTACATCACCTCACATTTATGCTAGCATAGGCAGTTCAGTTAGCATTGTTTTCAATTACTTCTGCATCATTTTTAATCAATTTAACAATCTATCGCTTTAATAACCCAGAAAATTTATGTGTGTTCTCTCCCAGGAGACTCCCCAATGGTAATAACATATCAACAGGAATCTACAAAAATAAGCAGATACTAATTGGAAATCTTCTTTGTGTTCCTTAAGTTGCATGTTTCTTCCTTTGACACTGATGGCAGCAGTAAGCAGAATAAATCACATATGGTTTTAGAAATTACCTTTGTTATTTCCATCCCATGATACTGTAGGTAAATCACATAAACTTCTGTGTCTTTTTTTTTTTTTTTTTAGTTCTCAAATACATATAAAAATTACCGAGTCAGAGACGATCACTTGTGTTTTTACTGATAAACTTCAATATTTATGAACATGTAGAAGTGAGATTCTTGGGATATTAAGCATATGAGAGCAATGTTATGTGTGGATGGGGGTTATTGCTACTACTATATTGACTAAGCATATGGAACGTGTTTGAATGAATGCTCCTAGTTGGAATGCTCCTATTATTTATAAATCAACCATTAAAATTAAATATTGGAGTACTGCTTTGAACCCAGAAGTCTCACTCTTCCATATTTATTTATGTATTTATTTATTTGTTTTTTTTCGAGACATGGTTTCTCTGTGTAGCTTTGGAGCCTATCCTGGAACTCACTCTGTAGCCCAGGCTGGCCTCAAACTCACAGAGATCCATCTGCCTCTGCCTCCCGAGTGCTGGGATTAAAGACATGTACCACCACCACCCAGCATCTCTCTTAACTTTAATGTTAAACACTGTTTTTACCAAAACCATACTTATTAAGAAAATTCCTGAGTGCATACAGCAAAACAGTAACTCACCACCGCCCGGTTCCATGTACAAGTATCCATTTATAGTTAATATCCAAATACTATTAAATAGTTAATGTGTAAGGGAGTAACTATGATCTCTATATAATAAGGGATGATGTATTTTAAGGGATATCTGGCAAACTAATTTAGAAATATAA
Source organism: Peromyscus eremicus (assembly GCF_949786415.1). NCBI lineage: Eukaryota > Metazoa > Chordata > Mammalia > Rodentia > Cricetidae > Peromyscus > Peromyscus eremicus. The sequence continues at coordinate 120,399,722 of NC_081439.1, forward strand.
AGAACATAACATTTATTACACATTCACAAATCTTACTGTGATAGATATCACTAAGAAAATATTTCTATATTTTCCAGTGAGTCTTGATAAAGACTGAGAACCTTTGATACTATGTACTTGAAAACTGATATAAGTTAAATAATTTTTTGTAATACACATATACTATTTTTTAAAAAATGATCACATGAATCTCCATTTAAGAATGTATGTCTTTTTGTGGAGTTGGGGATAGAACAGAGAACCATGTGAATGCTATATGAGTACTTGATTACTGAGCTACAACCCAAGCCCAGAATACTGTTCTGTGGATTATTATGAAAGAAATAGCTAAAAAGGTTCATCATCCTTAGCAATTATGAAAATATAAATCAAAATGACTATGAAAGTTCATCTATTCCAGTCAGAATGGCTAAGATCAAGAAAATAATCAGTAAAATATGCTGGCAAGGATATGAAGAAAAGTGAACTGACATTCATTTTTGCTGGGATTGCAAACTTGTTGATCCACTCTGGAATTCAGTGCAGAAAGCTTTCAAAAAGCTAAAAATAAGCCCACCATATTACCCATATATATCACTCTTTGGCACATGACCAAAGAACTGAGCATACTACTGCACAGATCCTTGCTCAGCCACATTTATTGTCACTCTATTCACAACTAAGAAATGAAAGAAACTTAAGTGTTCTTCAACCCATAAATGGATAATAAAAATGTGATTCATTTGTACTGTGGAATATTATGTGTGAAGAAAAATGAAATTATAAACTTTGCAGGTAAGTGGAAGAAACTAGATAACCTTACAGTGAGACTGGTAACTCAGACCCAGAAAGGTGAATGCTACATGCTCTCTCTTATCTTAGAGAGCACGGGGCTTATTTGGATTACATGTTACAGTTCATTGATGGCAGTCAACAATGGAACTGGAAGCACAAATGTGGAGCCAGGAACTGAAGTAAAGATGATGGGTGAATATTGCTTTCTAATTTGTTTCCGAACTTACATATATCATAGGACTACCTGCATAGTGATGCTTATACTCATAATGGGAAGGATCGTCCTCCATCAACTAGCAACCAAGAAATTGAACCAGAAACATGTCCACAATAAAATCCTATGGATACAGCTCCTCAACTTAAGTTTTCACTTCTCAGATGTGTCAAGTTGACAACTAAAATGAGCCATGACAGCATGTTCATTTCCAAAGGTGATAACAGCATGAAAAGTGTTTATGTTTATGTAATTATATTATCTAGAAATTTCATACTTAATGGTATTGTTATGTACAGTAAGGTTTTGACCATATTGTTACATAAAAAATGAAAAAAAATTACCAAACAAAGTCACATTTAAGTTCTCTTATGCTTGCTTATAACATTTAGTACATAAAAATAGACTTAAGAAGGCTGAATAAGTATACATCAGTTACTGGATGAAGGCTCTATGATGACAGTTAGGGTAGTCACCGATCTGATTACTGGGGTAGGCCAGTTCAGGCACCCTCTCCACTATTGCTAGTAGTCTAAGCTGGGGTCGTCCTTGTAGATTCCTGGGAAACTGCCCTAGCACCGGGTTTCTCCCTATCCCCATGATGTCTCCCTCTATCATGGTATCTCTTTCATTGCTCTCCCACTCAGTCCCTGTTCCAGCTCGACCATCATATTCCCTTATGTTCTCATCCCCCATCCTTTACCCTCTATTGCCCCCTCACCTCCAGTTTGCACATGGAGATCTAATCTATTTCCCCTTCCCAGGGTGATCCATGCATCCCTCTTAGGGTCCTCCTTGTTAGCTAGCATCTCTGGAGCTGTGGGTTGCAGTCTGGTTATCCTTTGCTTTATTTACATATAGTATCCATTCATGAGTAAGTCCACCATGATTGTCCTTCTGAGTCTGGGTGGCCTCATTCAGGATTATATTTTCTGTTTCAATTCATTTGCCTGCAAATATCATGATGTCCTTGCATTTTATTGCTAAGTAGTACTTTTTACCATAAACTAGTGATGTGATTCTGTCTCATATATATTTGAAGAAATCCATGATATTATTATTTATCCTTTCCTAGGCCTTTGTGATATTATTGTCAAATATTTTATTTCTTTGTATGTTGCAATCAACTTGTGTTACCTTCAAAATTATTTAAAGGCCATGATGGAGAGATATAAGCACTATGGGAACAAACATAGAGAATCTCCTTTAGACTTCACAGAGTAAATATCAGAAAAGCAATCTCAGCAAATGATATTTATACTGAAAAGGAAATGTTGAATGAGACTTATCTGGATAAAATGAAAGGATCCATGTGCTACTAGGCTACAAAAAGACACAGTTCTGGCACAAGGCTATAGAAATAGATAGGGTCAATTTGTGCTTTTCCTGGTCAGTCATGTGAAAAAGAATTCCAGAAAAGATGCTGTATCTGAAAAGTGTGATTGATTAGAACTTCAGTGATGTGGAGAGGATGGAATGTTGCAGGCCCACAGCCTAATAATAATTTATCTTGGACTATCTTTAACCTACTAAACAGCCATTTCTTTGTCCCCACCCCAGTTTCAGATCTAACACCATGTCACTAAGAGATAAAGTCATATCTAAAATTCTAATAAGCAAAAAAAAAAAACCTTTTAGCATAATTTAACTTAACACAACCTAGTGTTTCAGTAATCAAAGGACTAAGACAGTGTCATCAGCATCCTAGATCTATGTAGGTGAGATTTCACTGCTTTAAAACATATCTTGATTTATGGTGTTCTTTGTTCTGTTATTATGAAAAGTTCATGGAATTTGGAGTAGTTTAAATCTATGTTCCTAAACCATGGTCCCTCTTACTTGGCTCCAGAATAGCTATCTCTTATTCCCTTTGAGATGAGAGCTGTGTTGATGATCCCATAGGAGAAGAAGTGGGCACAATTTGGGGTTATGTAGTATCACAAGTTTCCCCCACATCTATGTCTGTACATTTCAGTTTGGCTACATTTCATTCTGTAAGTCATTGAATCATTGGCCATTTATCCCATTTCTCTTTCACCTCAAATCCTCTTGATGAAAGGATTATTGGCACTTCTCAACTGTTCAGTGGGAATGTGTTAGAAAGAAAACCCTAAAATAAAAAATGGCCTGTAGAATGTTGACTTTTGCTGAAGGCTTCGTTGCCATTTTACTCATAGAAGTTATATTGTTTTTAACAAAGCTTTGAAGAGGTTACAGATTTCCTCATACTTTTGAGAGCTGTGATTTCTGTTTTTCAATAAAGGCTACATATTCAACAAATTTTTCAACTATGTTATTGTAGTTGTATGTGTTCTCATGTTACAGATAGCAGTTTCTCTTTACATTGTAATTCTTTGTTATTCAGATCATTTTGTAATCTAGTTCTCTCCTTCTTCTGACACCAAGAACAGTTTTTTTAAACATAAGTGCTGTTCACAGAAGGAAAAAGCAATATAATTTTTCTGCCTTTTCAAATATTTGCTAAGATGTTAATCTGAATAGTCCCATGATAGCCATTTGTGGAAATACCTGAGAGATAAGAGAGGATCTATGATACTCTTTAATGATCACATCTACCAAGAATCTTAGTGTTGGTTTATATATCGAATTATTAAATTCCAGGCTTCTCTACACAGAATTCCCAGAGGTTGACAAAGGAGGAGGTAAGTGTACAAAGAAGCATGTGAATTTGGTGCCTTATTTTGTTTCAATTAGATAAGTCTTCTTCAGCTCTTTAAATATTTATTTAAAAAATTAAGGTAGTAATTCATACCCAAATCCTTGAGACAGAACAATTCATGAATCAGGAAGGTTTAATGGTGGGCATTATACAAAAGGTAGTAAGAAAAGTCCTCAGGACAAATGAGCAAGTGCTCAGTGGGGCTGTTTACTGATGCTTGTATTAGGAGAGGTAGAGTTAGTGGAATCTGAATGAAACAAAACAATCTGTTCTAGATCCATGTATTTCTATTGTTTTAATTTTCCCTCTATTATGGCAAAAAAGTGTAGTGAACAATTTTTAGTACTTTATGGAACAGGTGAATATAATTCTCATTTTTAAAAACATAAATGTGTGCCTCTGTCCTCTGCCTTATGTATTCATTCAGTCAATACTGCTTTAGAAAATAATAAGAGGAAACAATTAGTTGAATTATGTTTGCTATATAAGTTTTTATACTATAATTTCATTTTAGTTTATTAAAATGAAAATGACTGCTTAGTGGTAAGGCTCTTTCTTATCAGGGATGAAGCCATAGGCACCATATCTACAATCATTTTGACCTCATTCCTCTCTTTCTTAGTACTCTGGATCAGGTTGTTTTTGTAGGTTAAAATAATCTGGATACCATCAAATTTGAAGATTTTTATATCAAATCTATTCTAATAGTAATTGACCAATTAAGTGATAAAACTTCCTTAGTCTTAAGTTTACAATGCAATACAATATGAAGGTCATCCCTAACTTTTATATTTGGTTCATCAAGCTATATGTAATGTTTAGTGTTGACTGCCATTTTTTATAGGATTTCAAATCACTTAGGAGACAAGCTTCCAGATATATCTTCTGTGGGATGTCTTTCTGTATGTTGTGAATATGTGTTGCTCTGATTGGTTGATAAATAAAACTGCATTGGACTGTATGATAAGGCAGAATAAGATTAGGTGGTGCATTCAAATTGAAGGTGAGATGAAGAAGGGTGGATTTGAGGGAGACGCCATCTTGCCACCAAAGTAGCAACAAGATGTCTGCAGATCAGTAATGTCATGGCTACATGGAAACATATAGATTAATAGAAATAGGTTGAGTTAATTTATAGGAGCTAGCTAGCAAGAAGCATAACCCATAGGCCATACATTTTATAAGTAATATAAGCCTCTGTGTGTTTACTTGGAAACAAGTAGCTTTGGGATGAGTGTGGGACAGGAGAAACTTCCAGCTACACATATCTATGAGATATTATTTATATTGTGGTAGCCTGTGGTAATGTCTGTGAGGGATTATATTGATTAGATTAAGCAAGGTGGGAAGGCCCAGCCTAAAGGAGGACCGTACTATTCTCTGGAATTGGGAATTAGACTGCATAAAAAGAAATAGCTAACTTAATGCAAACCTAGGATGGTGCTGTCTTATGTATGTGAGATGCAACAACAAACATGGCAATATACCTATAGAGTATGTTTACTTAGAATTCTTCAGGTAAATAAATACCTAGGAGTCAAAAATCTGTATCATCTGATAGTTCTACCTTTAGTGTTTTCAGGAACCTCTATACTGACTTCCATAGTGCCATGCTAGTTTACATCATCATCAGCACTGAATAAAGTATGGAATATTCACCTGGTATCTACCTCATTTTCAGCATCAACATTTGTTGTTATGCTGGTATCTACCTCATTTTCAGCATCAACATTTGTTGTTATGCTGGTATCTACCTCATTTTCAGCATCAACATTTGTTGTTATGCGTTTATTTGATAATAGCCATTCTAAGGGTGTAAGATAGAATATCAGTGCAGTGGTTTTGTTTGTGTGTGTATTGTGCGTGTATTGTATGTATGTGTGTGGTCATTTTTAAACTTTTCTTTTCCAAACAATTATAGACAAATAGATCAGGGAGTTCATTTACACACTTTACCCAGCTTGTTCTAATGTTATTATGACAAAAATTGTGGGAAAATATTAATCTTTATAATAATAGCATAAGAAATTATACATACCTTTATAAGTTTAAAATAATTACTGTTGAGACATTTTATTTTTGATTTAGTATTTCACATTTTACTTTTCTGCATGCTCATTGTATTATTCTACACTCTCTGAAAATTCCTTGTTGCTCCTTTATATTTTGAGGTTTAGAATTTTTAAAAGTGTCAGCCATGATTTTATTGAATATTTATTTTATAACTCTCTGATATTTGTTTAGGATTAGATTATGATACGAAGGGATTTTGTGCCCATATTAGCAGTTCCAAGGTATCAAAACCTACCTAGCAATAATGATGTTATCTTTGATTACCTGTTTAGCATGATTCACTTTGTATTTCACAATTATAGAGTTACTATTTTCTCTTTCAATTTTGACTTATATTCTAAGAAAGAGTACTCTGTATTTTACCTGTGAAAAACTCATAAAGCGCAATATATAAGTCAAATAAAATGGAAAATCTGATTAAATAAGACCATACCAGAGTTATGTGACTCAGAGTGTGTATAGTGATAGGAATACAAAAAAATGTATGCTTAATATATTTTTAGTAAAAATCAATGAATGGCTTTATGATAAATGGAATGTGGGTGGTGAGGAATCTGTACAAATAGGAACAGTAATGTTTCTATCTTTTACAACTGAGTTCATAGTGGTGACAAATATTGAAATATGAGATATTGGATGAGTGGTATTTCTTACTTTCAAATCACATCTAGAATAAAGAATTAGAGAACTACCAGATTGAATGAAGGAGACTGGGAGGGGGAAATAGAATAGATTTTATGGTGGACTGGGAGCAGGTAGGAACAGGAGTAGGAGGGATCAGGTGGGAGTTGAGGTAGAGGGAAAGAGTGTGGGCAGAGATAGCTAGAATTTGGATGCATTTCGGGGGTGGTTTGGAAATTTAGTACAGGGGAAACTTCCTGGAATCTATGAAGGTGGTCTTAATGAGGACTCCTAGAAATAGGAGATAGAGTATCACTGGCCATCTCTTGTTTCCAGGCTGGGCTTCCAGTGACAGGACTCAATTGCATTCAATTGAGTTGTTAGCCAAGGAGGGCCCCATAGAAATCCCCAAATAACCCAGACTGTTGCTAAGATGAAGGGTTGCTTTCAACAAACTGACAGCAGGGCCCACTGCTGGGGACAACACCCATACAACTCATTGTACATGGAGAAATAGGTGGAGCTGGTGCCCACATGGAGCCTTCACTGCCATGTTCTAGTGTCTTTGATGCAGGAAGGTATTATTCTGCAGGCTACTGAAAGAGAAACATAGACACCAACCCAGCCGCAAAACCTTTAACCTACAATCTGTCCTGCCTGCAAAATATACTAGGGTAACGGTGACATGGAACTTGTGGGAGTAGTAAACTCATGTCTGATTTACCTAAGGCCCAACTCCATTAGAAGGATCCCATACACAATGCTACTTGGGTGACCAAGAACCAGAGACTAGATAGCCCAGAGACCTAAGGTAAAACCAAACACAACTGGTCTTTAAAAAAATTCCTAGTGATATTCTGCTACACTCATAGATCAGTACCATATCCAGTCATCCATTCATGATCAGAGAAATTTCCTCTGACAGCCAGACATTATGTGGAGAGAGAGTTTAATTTGGAGGTCTTCATCAAATCCCTCCCCTTAGAGCTCGGGAAATTCTGTGCAGATTATAAAATCCAGAAAAAAATGGAGGATACCAGGAGAACAAGGCCCTCTGACTCAACTAAGCAAGGTACATATGAGCCTAGAGAGACTAAAGCAGCAAGCACAGGGTCTACACGTGTCTATACCAGGTCCTCTGTGCATATATTATGGCTATTAGCTTAGTATTTTTATGGGACTCTTGGCTGTGAGAATGAATGTTTCTCTGACTGTTGTGCCAGCTCTTGGGACTCCTATCATCCAATTGGGTTTCCATGTCCGACTTTGATGTCATAGTTTTTACTTCATTTTATTTTATTTTATTTTGGTGAAAGAAGGAAAGGAAGGAAGGAAGGAAGGAAGGAAGGAAGGAAGAAAGGAAGGAAGGAAAGAAGGAAGGAGGGAGGGAGGGAGGGAGGGAGGGAGGGAGGGAAGGAAGGAAGAAAGGAAGGAAGGAAGAAAGGATAAGATGCTAATTCAAGAGTTCAGATGAACAACAATGATATCTTACAATAGAAAAAGCCATGAAAGTTGAGAATACTATCTTGCTTTGGGAGCTTTCTTAAAAATTATAATGAATTATCATGGCTTAATGTGTTAAGGGGAATTAATGAGGAAGGGAGAGCATACAAGGTTATCTTTTAGATTTCATGCTTGAACAGGTGGATGAATTGTGGTTCTTTACTGAGACAGAAAAGAGTTAAGGGAACTAGGTTTAGGATAATAGATTACTTTCCACTTCACTAGCAATATAGCACAGAACCGCTTTGGGAGGGTGAGTGAGGGGGTTTTAATGATTTTGCCTGACTGTGCTGGCTTAGACATGGCTAGGTTACACTATGGCTTTCCAACAGTATGTTGTATAATCTGGAAGGGGAAAAAACATTTCCATCTGGTTTTTAAAAGCCGTGGTTGTGGAATGTTGCCAAGAGATATTGTTCCTGCTCAAATATGTCATTGATTCCTTTATCCTCCTTTAAGAGCTGTGATGTTGCTTTGGCTAGCAGCACCGAATCCCTGCTGCTTCTCTTCTTCAGCATGAGATGCTCTCAAAGGAAAGCCACAGCCTCATATAGCAATTAAAAGAAATCAATCAATGTAAAAAGTATTATGCCATCTGAATGTTATCCAGAGGCAAAACCAAGCAGGAGAAACTCCCTTTTGAAAACAAAGCAAACTGCAATCATGTGAACACTTCAACAACACAATGGAAAGAGTGCAAAGGCAAATAGCAGGGAGAGATTTGAATTGCTTTGAATACACTTGTTATCAGAAGTAGAGCGATGCTACAGTGTTGAACATTTGGTGGTCAATAAAATCTATGCATTTTCAGGAAGAAAAAGGATGAAATCAGGGAAAAAGACTGAGAGCTCAGAAATATATCAACCCTTTTCAAAAACAAATTAGCACTTTGTCTTTAATCCTGGTCATTTAAAATACTGTTTATTTCATTTTCCTCAAATCTTTTCTAGCATTAATTCAACAAATATGTACAGAATAATGTGTATGCTTCATTTCCACTATCTATATACCAACAGTGGTCAACTTTATGATTTATCCATGAGAAGTTGCAACACGTCAATCCATAGAAGGATCTGGGAGTAGTTGTTATTGTATGAATAGTTGAGATACAGTGTGAAGCATATTGATAAGTAAGAATGGAACATTAATCCATGATATAACTTTAAATCATCTAGTTGTCTAGTTCTTTCTCGTATGGTTTATACTGTGTGTTAATTCATTTTAGCAAAATGAAACAAGCCAGTAATTATCAGTGGCATATGACTTAATTTCATTCTTCCATTCATACTGAACTACAAAAAGCTGAAAACTCTTTTAGAATCTTTACTTAAAGATTAAAATCATTAGTCAGTTCAGTTGGATTCCTCCAACCCCCAAACTTTCATCAAATGTATTATTTGCAGAAGTTGATATTAAAAGCAAGCTTAAAATGTTTCAGACTAAGCAACTACTTTTGCTTCAAAGCTTATATATTTCAAATATATATGACTTCAATTATCTAGATCAATATTAATTAAGAAATAATATATACATACAAATTATATGAATATTACATAGTAATATATGGAATAAGTTATCTACACTATTCAGCATTAATAATATTTTTCTTTACAAATTTAGCAAATGATCCCTCAAGTTTGCTATTCATTATATTTTCCAAATGCATTACATGTTGCTGAGGTGAAAATGCTATTTCACAAAGTAGTAAATTCTCTACTTGCTTCATTCTATCAAGGAATAGTAAATATGAGAGACAAGTGTCCTGTGAATGATAAGAGAAATGAGTATTTGCATATCTATTGAGATAATAAATTACAAATACCTAATATTATTTCCCCAAGTAGAGAGACTGAGTCTGTTGCAGTCATTAAGATAAGATTGACAAAGAACCAGAAACTCTTTGAATGCTAGTCTTCTACCAAGTAGCTTCTCAGGTAAGAGTTATTTGCAGAAACTAAGATAATCCTCATGAAATCCTACAGGACTTAGAAAGATGATTAGCATAAAATACATGTACATCGAAGAGTGGTTTAATAGTCTAATGTGCTGATCTGAAAATCTCATTAAAAATAAGCTTGCTTATATTTTCTAAATCTGTTTCACTGAGAAATAAAATGCTAAAAGGTAAATGTTCGTCCATAGAAACTGCACTTTCCTTCTCTTTTAATGCAGCTTGTTTTGTTCATTTTTTTTTCATATGGTATCAGTTACAGGATTGTTATTGCTGTCTATGTCCGTTTTAGGTGCTCTGCTTTCAAATACATATTGTTATCAAAATAGTCAAATCACTTATATAGAAGGTATGCTCTCCTTGAAGATAGCTAACAAAACAGGTGAGCTAGTAGCAGATCCACAATGGAATCAGAAGGAGAGCAGACTGAGAGGCAAAATCTGCATGGCTGAGCAAGCCTGATTTCTGATGAAGAGTCTGGGGAAATCAGGCAATGTTGGTCTTGATTTCATTTTTTTCCTCTTTAATTTTTTTGTTTTTGTCTGGTGGAATCTTAAGAATGAATGTTGCTGAGAACTTCTTTCACTTAGACAGGTAGTTAAATGCAATAGCATTTAGGCAGGAAATGCAAATGTAGGAAAGGAAACTAAGGAAATAGAGACTAAGGAGCACGGGGGCTTGAGAGATGTCTCAGTGGATAAGGATGCTTATTGCTCTTGCAGAGGATCTGCTATCAGTTCCCAGAATCCATCTTCAGTAGCCCATAATTACTTCTACCTTTAAGCCTAGGAGATCTGATTCAGTCTTCTGGGTCCTTCCAGCATATGAACACTTGTGTATGTGCATGTGTGCACGATGCTCACAGGCACACACATACACACTGGTGTGCTCATGCACACACACAAATAAAAGCAAATCTCACTTTTAAAGAGGTTTGTTACTGTGGATAAAAAATATCCATTCTTATCCACAAAGATACGCCCACAATAGACTACTGGCAATGGTCGAGAGAAAGCCCAAACTGACCTACTCTAGTGATAGGATGGCCAAACACCCTAATTGTCGTGCTAGAAATCTCATCCAATGACTGAGGGAACCGGATGCAGAGATCCACGGCCAGGCCCCAGGTGGAGCTCCAGGAGTCCAATTGGCGAGAAAGAGGAAGGTTTGTATGAGCGAGAACTATTGAGACCAAGGTTGGATAAAGAACAGGGACAAATAGCCAAACGAATGGAAACACATGAACTATGAACCAATAGCTGAGGAGCCCCCAACTGGGTCAGGCCCTCTGGATAAGTGAGACAGTTGATTAGCTTGATCTGTTTGGGAAGCATCCAGGCAGTGGGACTGGGTCCTGTACTCAGTGATTGTATTGGCTGTTTAAAACCTGGGGCTTATATAGGGACACTTGGCTCAGCCTGGGAGGAGGGGACTGGACCTGCCTGGACTGAATCTACCAGGTTGAACTCAATCCTCAGGGGAGTCTTTGCCCTTGAGGAGATGGGAATGAGGGGTGGGCTGGGGGGAAGGCAGGGGGTGGAGGGGGGAGAACAAGGGAATCCGTGGCTGATATGTAAAATTAAATTAAATTATAAAATAAAATAAAAGAAAAAAGAAAAAAAAGAAAAAATCCATTCTTTAGGGATAATCAGTTGAATTTAAATAGAAATCACAAGCATGTACCAAATTTCACTTATCAAATAAGAAAAATAAAAGTGCTACTATCCCTTGCTGCAAGGGAGAGAGAAAAGAAGGGCCCTATATTGCTTATAGGGATGTTATCAAGTAAAGTGTTTAGGGGTTGTGTCAGCCAAATTAATCACAGGCCTTTAAAATTCTTAGATTCATTGTTTCAGGTATTTAGTATTAATTCAATTTGACAAAGAGTGATTATTATATATACTCTTCACCTTCTACAAGGGCTTTCTACTAGTTGATGCAAAAAGTGCAGCCACTGCCCCTGGGACACCTGGATCACATTGCTGCTGGGTGTTTGAAAGAGGTCAATACTATTGTGATTGCACTTGGCTCCTCAGGCATCTTTGGCTTTGAAATATTATTTGAAAACCTAAAAATGAAATGGATAAAGCAATGCACAGATGAATAGTTTTTTAAGTCAAAGCCCAGTGAAAATGCTTAGATCTGCTGTTTTATCTCATGGAAAGCAAATTCATTTAATTGAAGTAAATCTCTAAAGAACAGTTCAGTAAGAGTTACTTGATACCAAGTCAAAAAGAAACTATTTTCCTTACAAATAGCATAGGACGTATTAGAATAAATGGAGTTCATTTTAATGAAGTAAGAAGCCTTGAGAAAAAGAATGCTTATAGGCATCCTTAGAAATTGTCAATAATGTAAATACTTCTCAGAAAAACAAGAGCACATTTTTCTGCCTGGAGTATGGGTACGTGAATTTTCACCTCGATTCAGTAGACACCCACAATCAGCATACTTTTGAGTCCTGTATGGCTTCTCATTTGACTCTACATGGGCACTGGATTTCAAGGGATAGACAACAAACAAAGCTACCATGATCATGATAGAAACTACAGGAATCTCTCAAAAACACACAAATTACAATATGGGTCTCAGAGTTCAATGAAACATTCATCTTTCACAGGTTGAAAGAAAAGCTACAAAGCTAAAATGTAAAAAGCTCTTGAATACATTCCTATAAAGTCATTTCTGATTGAACACTAAGTAATGGCTTGGGAGGAATGATATGAGAAAGAAAATATCATGATGCATTGCTACAAGAAAAGACCAAGGAGCCCTGGTAATTAAGAGTCTGTCATTTTGACATGAAGGAAAAAAATCGCAAGAGATGCCAGATGCTCAGGAAGGACATGTGCTTCTCATTTCACTACAGAAAAGGAATCAGCTTGATTGGAAGAAGGTGTTTTGGAAAAGAATTGCAAAGTACATCTGATAGTTTGAACTCCTGCACACATATTTTTCAAGAAAAACAATGAAGGCTGTCCATTAACAGTTCCTGTAAAAATATTAAGACAGCCAGCAGCATTTGATAAGAGTAGAGTTTTAGGTCAATTTGTGTATTTGTGGTATTTGGCAGTGTCTTGGATCTATTATCTGTGACAGTCACAACACAGTTATTTTGATGCCACACTTCTGGATTTGGAGACCAAATGCAACAAGGTTATCAGTGCAGTATAGTAACTCTGTGAGTTATATAACCCTGTTATCCAGCATTGCTTTTATTTTTTTAATATTTTAATTCAGGTAGTTTACATACATTATGCTAGTCAATAGGTGACTTTTTATGATTCTGAGAACTAATCACCAGAAAAGCCAAGAAAATTATTCCAAGTCACACAGCATAGAAAAAAAGATATAAAATTTCACCAGGTTTTGCTGTGGATGGATGTAGTCTATATAATATTTTCATCACAGCACTGCAAGTCTACAGAAATACTCATGTAAAAAGTGTCTACAGCACAGGTCTAACATTGTGTAATTTATTGAACATAAACACAATCTTAGGAAAATAAGGCTTTAATTACCTTTTCCCACCATCCATTTGTCATTTTAGAGGTCATATCCTTTTCATATACCCCATGATCTTTATTGGTCTGCATGTCTCTCATTTCAACAACATAATCCTTTAATGAATACATTTAGAATTAAACTGAATAGGAGATTAAGTTAGCTCCCATATGCTTTTGGGATAATTACACAAGAAAAGTCCCTCAGAGATTTATATCAAATAAGGCAAGAAGAAAACATTAGAGTTCACTACCTGCTGCCTCTCTTTCATAGGAGATAGGTTTGGCTCCCTGATTCTGCCTTCATTAATGAGATCTCTGGAACTTAGGTAGTATAGTGGAAGTGCAGAAAGCTCATAACAGATTATTTCATTAATTGTGTTATCTCTATTAATAGTCTCTTGCATTAGTTGGGATAATAGAAGCTTGACTGCAATAATAAGTGAGCTGACTGTTGAAACTTGGTGGGAACAACATCACAAAGCAGAATGAATAAAGCTACTCTTTTGTGGAAAAGGACAAACAATATGGGCTATTTCATAGAATATTAGGAAACAAGCACTCTCATATATCACTTTTAACCTTACTGGTATTTATGCAATTAAGGGAAAGGTGGTTCTAACAGTCACTATCAGTACCAGTAATGATTAAAACATATGGGATAGTTTTCCTACAAATTTATTTCTCATATTTCTGGAACCTAGTCTTGAGATCAAGATGTTAGCTGATGCAGTTTTCCAGTGGAGTTCTTTTTCTGGTTAAAGATCTGTTGTGTTATATTTGTACACTGTGTGAGGTTATATTGATGCGATTGGTTTAATACAGAGCTGAACCGTAAATAGCTGGGCAGGAAATATAAGCAGGATTTCTGGGGAGAGAAATGAAGAGGAGAAGGAATCAAGGGGGTGGAGAAGCAGAAGACTTGGAGAGAAAAGAGGAGGTGCAAGATGGAAGAGAGGTAATGCCATGTGATAGAATGTAGATTGATAGAAATGGATTAATTTAAGCTATAAGAGCTAGTTAAAATTAAGCCTAAGCTAAGGCCAAGCTTTCATAATTAATAAGCAGTCTCCATGTCATTATTTGAGAGCTGGCTGGTAGGACGGAAAAAGACACATTACACAGATTGCTACTTTCTTACTGTCCTTGTGTGTCCTTATGTAGTAGAATCATATTCTGGTTTCTGTGCTTCTTTTCTAAGGTCACTAACACATGCAAGGGCCCTGCCTTCAATAATTTGATACACTATTATGAACATATGTAGTGCTAAATATCTGGCAGGAGAGAAATATATTCACCAAGCATCCTCAGATAACAAAGGAACTTCTACAACATTCATTACCCCATTTAAAAAATATTTATTTTATCTTATGTATGTGTGCTTGAGTGTTTGTATGTATTTTCAGGAGCTCAAGGAGGTCATAAGAGGCATCAAATCCCCTGGAACTAAGTTATAGACATTTGTTACCCATCATATGGGTTCAGGGAACCAATCCAGAGACCTCTGCAAGAGCAGTAAGTATTATTATTAACCACTGAACCATCTCTCCAACCCCATGTTACTCTATTTTAATGCAGAAATCAAGACTAAAATTACAAGAATTAGAGAGATTGTTTTGTAGGTGAAATAACTTAGGAGTACAGTGGTTAGCAACTTGCCAGAACCCCACAGATGATCATAACAGAATCAGTGCTGTCACAGCTTCAGAAGCCTTTGTTCTTCCCAATAGACAATGCCAAAACATCTGGGCTCACTTGGCTGCTCCTCCTTAGCCTTCGTGATTGAAGGAACACATTTAGCAGATGGAGAAGGATGCAGTTTGTGGCTTTATAACAGAATGCATTATTCCCCTATGTGCAGATAACTTGTCATGTCCCTCATTATCACTAGAATCCAACCAACTGAGCAAACCATCCCAGATTTATAATCAAGGGAAAAAAGTTCTGCTAGCTACTGGCACAGGCTTGTTCAACATCTAATTAACTCCTAAACAGCCTGTGTAGGAGAAAGGTTGTGTTACCAATCCTTTTGTTAGTTGAAGAAACTGAGCCAAGGAAGGTTGAAGTGTCTTGTCTACCAACACAGAAAAGTAGCTACAGATCTGGGAAGAATCATGATCTTTGCACTCTGTTCAGTTAACTGATAAGAATATTTCATATCAAACACAAAGCATGTAATACACAGCATCAGTCACATGCAGCAGTTATTCTTGAAAATTATATATTATTGAAATGTGCTTTCTATAAGATGAAAAATAATTTGTCACTTTCTGTGACAGTCAACCACAGTTTGCAAAACAAAGAACTAACTGATAAAATATGTGTCTGAACTTCAATTTAACAAATTAATTAGAATTCTCTACAAATCAGTCTATCAAGATGTTCCCAACTGATGTTCAGCCATTTAGAAGGGCTGTGTCCAGAATAAGTATTCTGTGTCTGTCAAGTTCCCAAATGTGGCAAATCAATAAAGTACCAATTTAGAGACCCAAGCATCAAACTAAAGCTCATATCCTCTGTTCCTTTCAGAATAAGAGTTTGAATATATACTCAAACTCCCCCATTTTATGTGGCTCAGTTTTGACACCTTACTAATTAACTTGAATCTTGATGTTTTTCTATAAAGATAAATAAAAGAGACTTCAGTGCTGAATACTTGGAGATGGCTCAATGAAAAGATGGAAGAAAGGATTTTTTTTGATATAGTACTAATGATATTAATATTACTATGTAAATTAATAGTTCTTAAGTATAAACTAAACACTGTGCAAATGTGTATCTGGAATCCTTATTTTCATTTAATATTTACATGAAACCCCATTGATAAGCATATTCATTGCCATTCATATTTTATTCATAGTGAAAAGGAGACACAGCACATTGGTGTTCATCATCAAGCTTTAAGAGTCAGAGCAGGCATTCAATCTCAAGACTTTTCTCTGTGTCTGAACTCTTAAGTAATGTTCAATGTAATTATTTTGCCACAAAGACCATACAGAAATCTAGAGCCAAATTGTCTGTTGAGTAAGTTGGTCTAAATTCAGGAGGCTCAGCTTGGGCTGTTAGCCAGGACACTGCATTATATCTTATCCACTGCAGTAAAGATTGCCTACAGTTGAGTATCAGTTAATAGACATTCACACAGTGTATATTGCTTATAGAACTCTCAGGGAGAGACTACAGGATAGAAATGATGAGTAGAAGAAAATATCAACTACAAAATAAAACAACAAAATCACAATGTTTTGTGGTTTCATTTGAAGAAGGGAGAGAAATTAAAACAAAAACCACTGACCACAAAAAAAATATTTCTAAGGTAAATTTGAGGGTATATGCACACAAAGACTTATTTTGAAAATACAATTTCATTAATTTTGGATACAAAAGTTGAAAGACATCAGTGAGGAAATATATAGCAATAGTTTATTCTCAGAAATTTTTGTTTGAAGAAATTCTTCTTTTTATCCTCAAGTCATTTTGAGAAGGCATATGATTATTGCTTTGCATGTGCATGAATGCACGTGTGCTTGAATAGATGTGGTCAAAATTGAAGAAGGTTGGCTCATGACTAGTAAGTGTTAATGTCTGTTGATTAATGACACTTGTTTAGTACCATTGAAATCTATCTGTGTACTTGTATTATAAAGGAGGATAAACATCCCTTGGAAAGAGGTGAAATATGGCATATGAAATACTCAGCTTCCTCTTTTGGGCCTTTGAGTTTATCACAATACATAAACACAAAATAAGAAATATACCCCAAATAGTCCTGAAACAATGATTAATATTTGTTTATTTTTCAACAATTAATTTAAGTAAATATACCCATACTTTTGTCTTACAATGCTTGAATTACAGTATTTAATAGATGAATATGTAACTCTGTACATGCAACACCAGAAATTACTAAATATTCATTTAAATCATTTTAAATGCAACATTCAAAATACATAAATTTATGACAACATCATTTCCATTTTGATTTCCTAATGCATAATAGGTAAGCGTTTGCAATATAATTTTGTTTTCAATTTGTGTTGTGAGGTTGAAATTTATTAAAATGTCAATCATTTGGAAACATAGGAAAAGCAATTTTAAGAAAGAATGCTAATGGAGGTATCACAATATTTGGCCTCAAACTATACTACAGAGCAATACTAACAAATGTAGCATGATACTGGCACAAAAGCAGATTTGTAAACCAATAGAATATAACATAGGACTTATAAATAAACCCACACAGCCATGGCTGCCTAATTTTTTTATGCAAAGTCATAAAAAACAAACAATGGATAAAAGATAGTTTATTCAACAGTTGATGCTGGCAATATGGGATATCCACTTGCCAAAGAATGAAATTGAATCACTCTGCATTAAACTTAATAGAAAATGGACCAAAGCCCTTAATTTAAATGCTGAAATTGTTAAAAGAAAACAGGGAAAATACTGCACATAAGGGCAGAGGATTTCTTTAATACTCTTAGTTCTTTTGTGATTCCATGTGAATTTTAGGATTTTTCCCATTTCTGTGAAAAATATCATGGGGATCTATATTGGAATTGCATTGAATCTGTAAATTGCTTTATGAAGGATTTTCCATAAAAAGAATGTAGACAAAATAATGGCCATGTGAAAGAAACTAGCTTGGTATTTGAGAAGTATATATATACCAAGAAAAGAGAGCAGTAGGAATGAATATGAAAAAAGGAATAGGAGCAAGATAATTTACTCATAAGTCATGTATTTCAAATGGATACTACCATGAATAGTACCCTGACTTACATAGTTTATCACAGCTTTCATTGTGTGAGCCAGCTGGATCATAGAGAGATGGGTGTGCTTTTGACTAGACCTATATGGGTTTACTAACATGCTTTGCTCTGACTGTGGATTGTGAGTGGCCCATTTGACAAGATTTCAATCCTCCCCCTAAAATAGCTACTGAATAGTTGGCCATGGTGTTCTGGAGATGGTACAGGAGCAGAATCTTGAGAAGAACCAAAGGAAGACTTTGAAACTTGAGTATTCATAATGGTATATCTAGCACTTCTCCCTACACAGCATTAAATAATGTAAGTCATAAGAACATGCATAAAGGCAAGAGGAGGTTTGCTCTTTCCCCAGTAACAGCACTACAAAAATGTGAATTCAGGGAAAATTAAGATTAAATTCTATCTACTACAACATGGTAAGGATGTAGGATCATATTTTACTGTAATGGTATCGTGGTACTTCATCAGTGGAGTGGCATGATGTAACTTATTGTTTGAAAGAACCTACATCTTGCTGGGTAAAGAACTGATAATAAACCATAATGGTAGGTGCAGGGGACTATTTCAATAGACTCAATAAGAATGACACAGCTTTGACTAGAAACTAATTGTAATGACTAGAGTGAAAGTTGGTATGATGCAGGATATAATATGAAAATACAGTCCAAGGACTGTTAAGTTGAATGTAGAACAATAATGATGGAGGTTTGAGCTGGAACAAGGACAGAGTGGAGAGCAAGGAAAGAGATACCATGATAAATGAAGATATCATGGGAATAGGGAGAAACAGGGTGCTAGGGAAGTTCTCAGGAATCCACAAGGATGATCCCACTTCAGACTACTAGCAATAGTCGAGGAGATGCCTGAACTGGCCTACTCCAGTAATCAGATTAGCGAATACCCTAACTGTGATCATAGAATCTTCACCAAGTAACTGATGGAAGCAGATGCAGAGATCCATGGCCAGGCACCAGACTGAGCTCCAGGAGTCCAATCGATGAGAAGGAGGAGGGATTCTATGAGCAAGGGACTTCAAAAGATAATGATGGGGAAACAGGAGACGGCCAGCCAAACTAGTGGAAATGCATGAACTGTGGACCAATAGCTGTGGAGCCCCTATAGTACTAGACTGGGCCATCTAGACAGGTGAGTCAGCTGTTTAGCTTGAACTATTTAGGGGACCCCCCAGGCAGAGGGATCAGGATCCATCCATGGTGCATAAGTGGGCTTTTTGAAGTCCAGTGCCTATGGTGGGATACCTTGTACAGCCTTGGTGCAGGGAGGAGGGGCTTGGACCTGACTCAGCTGAATGTACCAGGCTCTGCTGACTCCCCATGGGAGACCTTCCCTTGAAATAGGTGAGAATAGGGGGTGGGTTGGGGGGGAAGGCTGGGGGTTGAAGGAAGAAGGTGAGGGGGATCAGTGGTTGGTATGTAAAATGAATAGTAAGTTTCTTAATAATAAAAAATGAATAATATCTGGGTAAATGATGAGGTGTGGTGTTGTAGAATATTATTTTAAGATGTGTTATATTTGTTTATGCTCTGGAACATTTGTTTTAATAATGCAAAAGATGTGTTGCATTCTTTTTTGTTTGTTTGATTTTTGTTTTTTTGAGAGAGGGTTTCTCTGTGTAGTTTTGGTGCCTTTTCTGGATCTTGCTCTGTAGACCTGGCTGACTTCAAACTCATAGAGATCAGCCTATCTCTGCCTCCTGAGTGCTGGGATTAAAGGCATGTGCCACTACTGCCCAGCAAGTGTTTCATTCTTTTATGTTGCATTTGTTTAACTCTGTGAAGCTGTGTTACTGTGCCTGCCTAAAACACCTGATTGGTCTAATGAAAAGCAGAACAGCCAATAGCCAGTCAGGAGAAAGGATAGGCAGGGCTGGCAGGAAGAGAGAATAAGTAGAAGGAGAAATCTGGGAGAAGAAGAAAGAACAAGAGAACAAGGAGAGGAGGACTTCAGGGGCCAGCCACACAGCCACACAGCCACACAGCCAGCCATGGAGTAAGAGTGAAAGCAAGATTTACAGAAGTAAGAGAAAGGTAAAAGCCCAGAGGCAAAAGGTAAATGGACTAATTTGGGTTAAGAAAAACTGACAAGAATCAAACCAAGTTAAGACCAGGCCTTTATAATTAAAAACAAGTCTTCATGTGTGTAATTTATTTGGTATCTGGGTGGAGGGTCCCCCAAAAGAGCAAAAACAACCAACTACAGTGGGATTGAGGGATGAACCAAGAGCAAATTCTAAGAATTCAGGAGTCTATATTGAGCCCAGCAGTGGTAGTGCATGCCTTTAATCCCAGCACTTGGGAGGCAGATGCAGGTGGATCTGTGTGTGTTCAAGGCCAGCCTGGTCTACAAAGTGAGTTGCAGGACGGCCAGGACTACACAGAGAAACCACATCTCAAAAAACAAAACAAAACAAAAAAGAATCTATATTAAGTAAAAACTATGCATTGGAAGTTTTACAACTGAAATACTAATGAGACACCTAAGTGAGACTATCAAACAAGGATGCTTAAGATAAAATCAGATATTCAAATATTTGAGAATGTATCTATTAGGATAAGTTTATCTACAAGGGAAGAGAGAGCCAACCAAAAGAATTTCCAAATATTAAGACAATGTTTTTCTCAGATAATAAGAAATTCTGAAATATTCAGTATTTTATTTAATGAATATAGCAACTGTTATGCATGTTCAAGGCATGAAATATTTTGCCCTGTGCCATTACATTCAGTGTTGTGATTAATAATATAGAAAACTTAAATGAGGACTAAGAAATTAAAGTATGGTATCTAAGTAGAGGAATGAAAAAGGGAACAAGATCATAAGGAATATAAACCAAATGAACGCCAATCAACTGTCTCACCCACTCAGAGGGCCTGATCCAGTTGGTGACCCCTCAGCCATTGGTTCATATTTCATGTGTTTCCGTTTGTTTGGCTATTTGTCTCTGTGTTTTATCCGACCTTGGTCTCAACAATTCTCTCTCATATAAACCCTCCTCATTCTCGATAATTGGACTCCCAGAGATCCACCTGGGGCCTAGTCATGGATCTCTGCCTCCAGGTCCATCAGTAGTTGGATGAGGTTTCTAGCACGACAATTAGGGTGTTTGGCCATCCCATCACCAGAGTAGGTCAGTTCGGATTGTCGCTCGACCATTGCCAGCAGTCTGTTGTGGGGGTATCTTTGTGGATTTCTGTGGGCCTCTCTAGCACTTTGTTTCTTCCTATTCTCATGTGGTCTTCATTTACCATGGTCTCCTATTCCTTGTTCTCCCTCTCTGTTTTTGATCCAGCTGGGATCTCCCACTCACCCAAGCTCTCTTTCCCTCGACCCTCGCCCTTCACTACCCCCACTCCTGTCCAGGCTGTTCATGTAGATCTCATTCCATTTCTCTGTCGTTGGGCGATCCCTGTGTCTTTCTTGGGGTCCTGTTTTCCAGGTAGCCTGCCTGGTGATGTGAGTAGCAGTCCAGTCATCCTTGTTCCACATCTAGTATCCTGTTATGAGTGAGTACATACCATGTTTGTCTTTCTGAGTCTGGGATACCTCACTCAGGATGATTTTTTCTAGATCCATCCATTTGTCTGCAAACCTCATGATGTCATTGTTTTTCTCTGCTGAGTAGTATTCCATTGTGTATATGTACCACATTTTGTTTATCCATTCTTCAGTTGAAGGGCATCTAGGTTGTTTCCATGTTCTGGCTATTACAAACAACGCTGATATGAACATAGCTGAACAAGTGCTCTTGTGGTGTGGTTGAGCATTCCTTGGGTATATGCCCAAGAGTGGTATAGCTGGATCTTGGGGGAGATGGATTCCCAATTTTCTAAGAAATCGCCATATTGATTTCCAAAGTGGTGACAGTTGATTGGCCTGATCTGTTTGGGAGGCATCCAGGCAGTGGGACCGGGTCCTGTGCTCATTGCATGAGTTGGCTGTTTGAAACCTGGGGCCTATGCAGGGTCCCTTGGCTCAGCATGGGAGGAGGGGACTGGACCTACCTGGACTGAGTCCACCAGGTTGATCTCAGTCTGTGGGGAAGGCTTTGCCCTGGAGGAGATTGGAATGGGGGGCGGGCTGGGGGGAAGGTGAGGGGGGCGGGAGGGGGGAGAACAAGGGAATCTGTGGCTGATATGTAGAACTGAATTGTATTGCAAAATAAAAATTAAAAAAAAAAAAAAAAGATTATGCAAGCTCAACAACTTTTTTCTAATGTACCATGAACACAAATCATTAATTTTCCACCGTAGAGTTTTCAACTCTTCTAAACTAAGGTTTGTCATTTATTTAAAAGACACAAAGAGAGAAATGTGCAGCAGATTGTTGTAGGTTTTCCCCACCTGTGTGAGCAGAACAGAGCAGCTGGTTCTTCTGTGCAATGTGAAGTCTAACAGTTCCTCCAGTGTCTGTAGATCAAATTGTTCTCCACCTGTGGCTTTACATGAATTTATATTTAATATTTTATTAGTATTTAAATTTAGTAAAAGCTTACAATATGCCAAAAAAAAAAAATAAACCAAATGAACGCATGAGAGGAATATTTTAGAAATAAGGGAACCAGGAGACTTAGAGACCAGCCCCCAGCTCCCATCCTGCCCAGAGTCCCCATCTGGACCAGAGACCCCCCAGCAGACCCTGCAATCTCCACGCCCTGCCCTCTCACCCATCTGCCAGAGACCCCAGCCACTGCCTGAGACTCAGAGACCAGCCCCCAGCTCCCAACAGGCCCAGAGATTCCATCTGGACCAGAGAGAGGCTTTCTGAATCTGTCAGATCTGTCTGGACCAAGAGCGCTGATAAGACCAAGAACAAATCCACAAGGAGATGGGCAGATGTCAAGGCAGAAGTACATACAACAAAATGAAGAGGAATACAGCATCACCAGAACCTAGCCCTCCTCCAACAGCTAGACCTGAACATCACAAAATGGAAGAAGCAGAAGAAAGCAACCTTATGAATAACATCATGAAGAGGCTAGAGGCTTATAAAGAAGAAATCAAAAATGAAATTGAGGAACAGACAAACAAAAAATGGGAAGAATGCTATAAAAAACTAGAGGAAAGGACAAATAAAGCAGAAGAAAACAATAAATCCCTGAAAGAAAATTATGAAAAAGTAATGAAAGAGATGAAGGAAACAGTTCAAGATGTGAAAAGGGAAATAGAAAAAGTGAAGAAGACACCAACAGAGGGAATGCTGGAAATAGAAAATCTGAGTAAACAAACAGGAATTTCAGATGCAAGTATAATCAACAGAATACAAAGGGAAGAGAGGATCTCTGGCGTTGAAGATACGGTACAAGAAATAGATCCATCAGTCAAAGAAAACACTAAAGCCAACAAAGTCATGAACCAAAATGTCCAAGAAATTTGGGACACCATGAAAAGGCCAAACCTATGAATAACAGGGATAGAGGAAGGAGAAGAATGCCAACTCAAAGGCACACAAAATATACTCAACAAGATCATAGAAGAAAACTTTCCCAACTTAAAGAAGGAAATACCTATGAAGATACAAGAAGCCTATAGAACACCAAACAGACTAGACCCCCCATAAAGTCCCCTCACCACATAATAATTAAACAACTAAACCTACAGAATAAAGAAAGAATATTAAGAGCAGCAAATAAAAAAGGCCAAGTGAATTATAAAGGCAAACCCATCAGAATAACTCCTGATTTCTCAATGGAGACTTTGAAAGCCAGAAGGACCTGGACAGATGTAATGCAGACTCTAAGAGACCATGGATGCCAGCCTAGACTAATATACCCAGCAAAACTTTCAATCATCATAGACGGAGTTAACAAGACATTCCAAGACAAAGCCAGATTTAAACAATACTTATCCACAAACCCAGCCCTACAGATAGCACTAGAAGGAAAATTCCAACCTAAGTAAGTCAGATACACCCTTGAAAACACAGGCAATAGATAACACCACAGCAGTAAACCCCAAAGAAGAGATACACACACACACTACCACCAAAATAAAATAATAGGAATTAACAATTAATGGTCATTAATATCCCTTAATATCAATGGAATTAATTCACCTATAAAAAGACACAGACTAACAGAATGGATAAGAAAGCAGGTACCATCTTTCTGCTGCATACAGAAAACACACCTCAAACTCAAAGATAGACACTACCTCAGAACAAAAGGCTAGGAAAGGTCTATCCAATCAAATAGTCTTCAGAAGCAAGCAGGTGTAGCCATCCTAATATCCAGCAAAATAGGCTTCAAACTAAAATCAATCAAAAGAGATCAAGAAGGACATTACATACTCAACACAGGAAAATCCACCAAGATGAAGTTTCAATTCTGAACATTTATGCCCCAAACACAAGGGCACCAACATATGTAAAAGAAACATTACTAAAGCCTAAATCACACATAAAACCCCACACATTAATAGTGGGAGACTTCAACACCCCACTCTCACCACTGGACAAATCTGCAAAATCGAAACTTAACAGAGAAATAAGAGACTTAACTGATGTTATGACTCAAATGGACTTAATGGATATCTACAGAACATTCCATCCTAACAAAAAATAATATACCTTTTTCTCAGCACCCCATGGAACCTTCTCTAAAATCAACCACATACTTGGCCATACAGCAAATCTCAACAGATACAAAACAATTGGAATAACCTCCTGTGTTCTATCAGACCACCATGGTTTAAAGTTAGATTTCAACAATAACAAAAACTACAGAAAACCTACAATCTCATGAAAACTGAATAATGCTCAACTGAATCACCAATGGGTTAAGGAAGAAATAAAGAAAGAAATTAGAGACTTCCTAGAGATCAATGAAAATGAATACATCACATAACCAAACTTATGGGACACTATGAAAGCAGTCCTGAGAGGGAAATTCATAGCACTAAATGCCCATATAAAGAAGTTGGAGAAATCTCACACTAGTGACTTAACAGCACATCTGAAACCTCTAGAACAAGAAGAAGCAAAGTCTCCCAGGAAGAATAGACACCAGGAAATTATCGAAGTGAGAGCTGAAATCAATAAAATAGAAACAAAGAGAACAATACAAAAAAATAATGAAACAAAGAGTTGGTTCTTTGAGAAAATCAACAAGATAGACAAACCCTTATCCAAACTAACCAAAAGACAGAGAGAGAGCATCCAAATCAACAAAATAAGAAATGAAAAGGGGGGCATAACAACAGACATTGAGGAAATCCAGAGAACCATCAGGTCATACTTCAAAAACATCTACTCCACAAAACTGGAAAGTCTAAAAGAAATGGATAATTTTCTGGATAGGTACCACATACCTAAGTTAAATCAAGACCAAATAAACTATTTAAATAGCCCAATAAACTCTAAGGAAATAGAATCAGTAATTAAAATCCAAACCAAAAAAAGCCCAGGACCAAATGGTTTCAGCGCAGAATTCTACCAGATCTTCAAAGAAGAGTTAATACCAATACTCTTTAAATTGTTCCACACAATAGAAACACAAGGAACATTACCAAACTCCTTTTATGAGGCTACAATTACCCTGATTCCTAAAGCAAACAAAGATGAAACAAAGAAAGAGAACTGCAGACCGATCTCCCTCATGAACATTGATGCAAAAATACTCAATAAAATACTGGCAAACAGACCTCAAGAACAGATCAAAACAATTATCCACCATGATCAAGTAGGCTTCAACCCAGGGATGCAAGGGTGGTTCAACATATGAAAATCCGTCAATGTAATACACCATACAAACAAACTCAAAGAAAAAAACCATATGATCATCTCACTAGATGCAGAAAAGGCATTTGAAAAAATCCAACATCCCTTCATGATAAAGGTCTTGGAGAGATCAGGAATACAGAGAACATACCTAAACATAATAAAGGCAATTTACAGCAAGCCAACAGCCAACATCAAATTAAATGGAGAGAAATTCAAAGTGATTCCACTAAAATAAGGAACAAGGCAAGGATGTCCGCTCTCCCCATACTTATTCAATATAGTACTTGAAGTTCTAGCTACAGCAATAAGACAACATAAGGAAATTAAGGGGATACAAATTGGAAAGGAAGAAGTCAAGCTTTCCCTATTTGCAGATGACATGATAGTATACATGAGTTGACCACAAAAATTCGACCAAGGAACTGATACAGCTTATAAACACCTTCACCAGCATAGAAGGATACAAGATTAACTCAAAAAAGTCAGTAGTCCTCCTACATACAATTGACAAACAGGCTGAGAAGGAAATCAGAGAAACATCACGCTTTACAATAGCCACAAATGATATAAAATACCTTGGGGGTAACTCTAACTAAGCAAGTGAAGGACCTATACGACAAGAACTTTAAGTCCCTGAAAAAAAAAATTGAAGAAGATGTCAGAAAATGGAAAGATCTCCCATGCTCATGGATAGGCAGGATTAACATAGTAAAAATGGCAATCTTACCAAAAGCAATCTACCGATGCAATGCAATCCCCATGACAATCCCAACACAATTCTTCACAGACCTGGAAAGAACAATACTCAACTTCATATGGAAAAATAAAAAACCCAGGATAGCCAAAAGAATCCTGTACAATAAAACAACCTCTGAAGACATCACCATCCCTGACCTCAAGCTCTACTATAGAGCTACAGTCATAAAAACAGCTTGGTACTGGCATAAAAACCTACATGTGGACCAATGGAATCGAATTGAAGACCCTGAAATTAATCTGCACACCTATGAACATATAATTTTTGACAAAGAAGCCAAAACTATACAATTGAAAAAAGAAAGCATCTTCAACAAATGGTGATGGCACAACTGGATCTCAATGTGTAGAAGGCTGCAAATAGATCCATATCTGTCACCGTGCATAAAACTTAGGTCCAAGTGGATCAAAGACCTCAACATAAATCCAGTTACTCTGAACCTGATAGAAGAGAAAGTAGGAAGTAGTCTTGAACTCATAGGCATAGGAGATCACTTCCTAAATATAATACCAGTAGCACAGACACTGAGAGAAACAATCAATCAATGGGACCTCTTGAAACTGAGAAGCTTTTGTAGAGGAAAGGACACAGTCAACAAGACAAAGCAGCAGCCTATAGAATGGGAAAAGATCTTCACCAACCCCACATCTGACAGAGGGCTGATATCCAGAATATATAAAGAACTCAAGAAATTAGACATCAAAATGCCCAACAGTCAAATTAAGAAATGGGCTATAGAACTAAACAGAGAATTCTCAACAGAGGAAACTCAAATGGCTGAAAGACATTTAAGGAATTGCTCAACATCCCTAATTATCAGGGAAATGCAAACCAAAACAACTCTGAGATACCACCTTACACACGTCACAATGGTTAAGATCAAAAACACTGAAGACACCTTATGATAGAGAGGATGTGGAACAAGGGGAACTCTCCTACACTGTTGGTGGGAATGCAAGCTTGTACAGCCACTTTGGAAATCAATATGGTGCTTTCTTGGAAAATTGGGAATCAATCTCCACCAAGACTCAGCTATATCACTCTTGGGCATATACCTAAGGAATGCTCAATCATACCACAAGAACACATGCTCAGCTATGTTCATAACAGCATTGTTTTAATAGCCACAACATGGAAACAACCTAGATGCCCTTCAACTGAAGAATGGATAAAAAAAATGTGGTACATATAGACAATGGAGTACTACTCAGCAGAGAAAAACAATGACATCATGAGGTTTGTAGGCAAATGGATGGATCTAGAAAAAAAATCATCCTGAGTGAGGTAACTCAGATTCAGAAAGACAAACACGGTATGTACTCACTCATAGGAGGATACTAGATGTAAAACAAAGATGACTAGACTGCTACTCCCCACTCCAGGGAGGCTTTCTAGAAAACAGGACCCTAAGAAAGACACAGGGATCTCCCAATTACAGAGAAATGGATGAGATCTATATGAACAACCTGGACATGAGTGGGGGTAGTGAAGGGCGAGGGTCGAGGGAAAGAGAGCTTGGGGGAGCAGGAGATCCCAGCTGGATCAAGAACAGAGAGGGAGAACAAGGAATAAGTGACCATGATAAATGAAGACCACATGGGAATAGGAAGAAGCAAAGTACTAGAGAGGTCCCCAGAAATCCACTAAGATACCTCCACAACAGACTACTGGCAATGGTCGAGAGAAAGCCAGAACTGACCTACTCTAGTGATAGGATGGCCAACCCCCTAACTGTCATGCTCGAAATCTCATCCAATAACTGATGGAAGCAGATGCAAAGATCCATGGCCAGGCCCCAGGTGTTGCTCCAGGTGTCTAGTTGGCGAGAAAGAGGAGAGATTGTATCAACGAGAATTGTTGAGACAAAAATTGGAAAAAGCACAGGGACAAATAGCCAAACGAATGGAAACACATGAACTATGAACCAATAGCTGAGGAGCCCCCAACTGGATCACGCCCTCTGGATAAGTGAGACAGTTGATTAGCTTGAACTGTTTGGGAGGCATCCAGGCAGTGGGACCGGGACTTGTCCTTAGTGCATTAGCTGGCTGTTTGGAACCTGGGGCTTACACAGGGACACTTTGCTCAGTCTGGGAGGAGGGGACTGACATGCCTGGACTGAATCTACCAGGTTGAACTCAATCCTCAGGGGAGTCTTTGCCCTTGAGGAGATGGGAATGGGGGGTGGGTTGGCGGAAAACCAGGGGGGAAGGAGAGGGGAGGACAAGGGAATCTGTGGCTGATACGTAAAATTAAATTAACATATAAAATAAAAAAGATTTTAAAAAAAGAAATAAGGGAACCAGCAAGAGTGAGATGGGGAAATGGAAATTGGAGAAGTCAGTGGGGGAATGAATATGGAAAAAAGAATAATGATGTATACATGAGAAAATATCAAAGTAATTCCTATTAGATTGAATGTTATCTAAAAGCAAACAATCAAAAACCACACATACATATATACATAGCCATGTTGTTTTGTTGTTTATGCATATGTGATAGCCAACATTGAAATTACTAAGTAAAATATTTTATTTCAGTATCTCTTTCTAGTTTATTTCCATATAACAATTGCAACACTATGAATTGCTTTTAGGAATATAAGAGGTGGCTTGTTTCTTTGGGATTTCCTAATAAGTATACCAACCCCCATTCTAATACGCCACCTGTGGAGGCAATAGAGGCATAACTGCTTCCCCAATACTGCTGTTACAAATTGCTGTCCTAGTGAACTATTTTTATGGGCAGCTAGGCACCAAGATATTTGAATGAGCTAGAGCTTTCTAGTGTTGATGAATTATCCCTTTATTAGTTATTCTGTCTCCATAGAGTCTCAGAGCCAAAGTGTTGGATCAGAAGAAAGCTTTGGACTAGGCCAAATTTAACAAAAGTTCATAAATTGACACTTTGAGGGTTAAATCTAATTATTTAAAGATAACTAGGGAGCTACATAATAATACTAAGCCAAAGTGAGAATTGAACCAACTGAGAGCCAAATTAGGGCACCTACATCTTTAGAAAATTACATCCAACAGAAAAGAAATGGAGCAATTTTGTTTACTCAGTGATTATAGGAAAGTGCATTTATTTGCTATTTTGCAGACACAGCCTTGTACAGAACTGTAAACTTTACTCAGATTCTCTGCATCTTGAAATGAGGGCATTCAGTAAGCTATAAATTTAGCTTCCTTCGCTCATGTTTTGTCAATAACACAATAACAATGTCACCAATAACACATGTAAAAGGAAAGCTTACAGATAGACATGGACAATACTCATTGAGATATCTCCATTATTTATATTTCATGTATAGAAACTTAAATGGAAGGTGAAATCAATATAATAAAAGAAATCAATGCTCAGTTTATTCTTAAAGACACCCTACTAGAGAATAACTTCAAAAGTATAGATGCACAGTATGTTAAGAGAGTAAAATATTCAGAACATCTTGTATTCATGCACTCACTGCAAATGTAACATTGATTTTTTTTTAAAAAAAAACCTTAAAGTAAGTACGTGTATATCTCTATGCACAAATGCATGTGTGTTGTCTACACTGCAATACATCAAAATA
Organism: Peromyscus eremicus; assembly: GCF_949786415.1. Taxonomy (NCBI): domain Eukaryota; kingdom Metazoa; phylum Chordata; class Mammalia; order Rodentia; family Cricetidae; genus Peromyscus; species Peromyscus eremicus. Next base: position 120,429,881 of record NC_081439.1, read on the forward strand.
AATGTCAAACTATTCCTCACAGTTCATGGCTAAAATAAAATAACATTCATGGGAGCAAAATTTTGTTAGCTACATTTAAATTCATTCCCTATATGAAGCTTTATATTTACATTAAAATCTATAAGCTCTGAATAACATATCATTATGCAAGCACTCTAATAAATCCTTCCCAACTTAGCATATATTTCTGAATACCACACTTTCCAGGTGACGAGGAAGAAGGTCCCAGTCAAAAGAATAGATACTTTCACTCCAAGTTTTGCTTGGTATGTCATGTTGTATACAAATTACCTCAGTATGCACAGATACTCAGGAGCTATAGGATAATTGTGACAAACTCAGGACTCAACAACTAAAATTATTGTGTTAATTTTCCATTTGCTTTTTCCTGTTTTATAAATTTCTGATGGAATTTTTTAAACCTACTTTTCCTTTATTCTTTTTATTTGACTATTTTTAGATGAACTATATAAAAGCAGAAGCTTCCTTGGCACAAAAATAACAATAGGTTGAATCTTATCACTTTCTAACTACAGGGCCTCTCAAAAATTATAATATATTCATCTATAAAATATTAATGATAGTAGAGCCCACTCAATAGCATTATTATGAAAACTAACTGAGATAACCAATATAAGTTTGTAATAGTATTTCATACATTAGACTATCACTTAGGTTAACTACTGCTACTACCTTTATCACTACCACCAGTACATCTGCTGCTATACACTTTACTACCTTGGGAAAAATGATAGATTGAGCAAGAAATTGATTGTCTTTATAGGATTGGAAAGAAAGATTTACTAAATGGAGGAAACCAATTTATCCAATTATATTTAGTGGATTATACATAAAATCTCACATTATTTTTCAAATTGTTATGGATTCAGTTCAGGTAGCTTTCTGAACTGCTTGCTTGGTTCCAAAGATAAAATAAATCATTCTGCAAGTTATTATAAAGTACATTAAGACATTTGGTAGAATAAAAATTATTTATCTTTTAAGCGAGGGAAGGACAAACATCTCAAATTACATCTATGATATGATCACAAATCTTTCATCATCATCTGCCATTTGCTTCTGGGTTCCTTTGTCTGACTGCATTGAAGAAGAACTTGTTTCTTAGGAAGTAACACCATAGATGATTAAAAATATATTAACAATGACCACATCATGCATCAGAGAAGAATTAAATACAACGCTTTCATTTACATGTAAAGGTTTCAAAAGGGTTTAAGAAAACAGGTTATAATTAATAAGTTTCTATTATCACCATATAATATGTCCCTATATTATAACTAGTAAAAAAATATGCAGAGAAAAATATCAAGGAAGTTAGTTAGCAAAGGCTGTAAAATTCTTCATGGAGACAAAGAAAAGACCAGTTCCATGTTTTAAATTGAAATTTCTAATGTTAACTTATCAATGCCCAGTTAAGGTAGCTGTGCATTGCTTCCTTTTTATGGCGAGTTGTATATTTTCAGAAAGAGGGAGGAAAGGATACCGAGAGGAAACATTCCACTGGTTAGCAACACAATATAGCAGAAATGCATAATTAGTTCTAGAAACATAGGTTATGCTTACTGTCAAACTATCATTCATTCACAAGTTTAGTATTTAGACCTTTAAAAGGACCTTGTTTTCTTCAAAAGTTGTTCTGCCTTCACAGAATGACACACTTTAAACCTCCAGAGATAAGATCTTTCTATTGGAGCATTAAAAATATTTGCAAAAAATTTTTAAAATCAACATTATCAAAATTGTGAAGTTTTAAAAATGCTTACAAATCTAGAGAATTTATATTTAAGAAATGAAGTTTCTGTAAATGAGCAGGTCCTGTTGAGATTGCACATGATCTTTTTCCATTCCACACTGTTTACTTTACAGTAATCTTGAAGATCAATACTGTCAGAATTATGGTAGTTGTGAAAACAAGTAGCCCAGAAGTCACAAGAGTAAAAAGGAAAGGTTTGTACCTAGACACAAATGCCCAGACTGAAAGAATTATCAGTGTTTGACCTCTTTGGCAGCATCTGGAAAACCCTGCTTAATTAATTCATTTTTATTTGATCAGATTCAAAGTATGACCAATGATCATAGTAGTCTTTGAAAACATTCCTGAAAGCATTCGTAACCATATGTTGGAAGTCTCACCTCATAATATTCTTAACATTGTTACAAAGACAATAACATTTTAAATGGCTTTGGAGAAGATGAACTTTCAAACCAGAGCATGTAGAATGGAAAGTAGTCAAATATATAGATTCAGACAGTACAACCCTGGTCTCAAGAAACTCAGTGGGAGGGATAATGGGGACTTTAAGTTTGATGGTTGTAAGTTTAATTGGTGCTGAATTACTAAATTCTATTAATATTCAATACAATATAGCAACTTTAATTAACAATATTAGATATCATTTCCAATTTTATGAAGGTGTATTGAATGTTGATTTCTTACCACAAACAAAATAATAAGCACAGGAAAAAAAGGAAGGCAGTTTATGGAATGTTAGCAACATCTATTACTTTATCCATGGTGATGGTATCATGGATATTTGAAATGTTCAAAGTCACGAAATTTTCTTCATTTTAAATGGGTATTTTATATCTCAATCATAGTTCATTAAAGGTGTTTTGTAAAAGAAGATCCAGATTGCAAGAACCACATTTTCTACTTTTAAAATTTATAACACAGCTATTGTCAAAATTGGGATAATAGTGATATATTGAGAGATATGTAGTCCAAGAGAATACATTTTATAATCCAGAAACCCCAATATTTATTATCAATTGTTTTTGAGAATGTTTTAACATAATATAAAATAAGAAGAATATTGTGTCAATAAATGATCCTGTGACAGATGGGTATCCATATGCACTTAATTATTTCATATAGAATTATTAACTTAGAGTGAATCATTGATCAAAATCTAGAAGCTAGTAACAAAATTCTCAGAAAAAAAGGCATAGATATAAATATTGATTATTTTAGGCTGAACAGAGACTTATTAGCTCTCAGAACAAAAAGAAAGGACAACTTACCAAATTAAAACCAAATAATTTAGCTGCTGTATTGTATCAAGAGCAAAACTGTTTACATTTTAAAGAAAACCATCAAGAAAATAGTAACACACGATGTAGTAGAAAAATTTTACCAAGTGTATATACAATAAAGAGCTAATATCCAAAACAATACAATTCTTACAACTTAAATTCCTAGATAAGTAGGGAGTATACTGAAATTCATCATTCATTAAAGAAGATACGTAAACACTTAGTATCCACATGAAAGTTGGTGAGCACCATTGCACATTAGAGATGTGCAAATCAAAACCAAATTTAGAAGTTAGCCCATTTCTTCTGGTGCATGTAGTCTCTCTTCTCCTCCCTCTTTGATCATATTTAATATTTCCTTTGTCAACATAATACCATCCTGCATGATTTAAATTGTACTACCAGAGGTTTCTCCTCATTATGTATTTTCTTTTCATTATTGAGCATTATGGTTGTATATCTTGAAGTTTTTTGATACTCCTTGTTATTATAGCACCAGAAGATATTCTTTCAAGCTCCTCTAAGAATTGGAACCTGCAAAGCTCATAGTCAGCAGCAAGGAACACTTTAAGTCCATTGAGCTCATTAATGACTACTCCTTAGTGACTATGATCACTTCTCTGCTTCTGCACCATTGCTCATATCACCCATTCTCTATTAAGTAATAGTCCTCATAGATGCTTATTTGGGTAAGAAATCTTTTCCTGTCTTCTTCATGTAAGTTTTACATATGGAACCTGAATGACCTTGCCTTATGGGAGTATGTGTTGAATGAATACACACATACACACACACACACACACACACACACACACACACACACACACACACACACAAGTTCTGGAATCTCTCTTCTTTCAAATTCACATTGCCTTGGTGTTGTTTTTTAATCTAAGTTGTTCTATTTACCAATAAAGACTAGGACGTCAGACATTGGGGTGAAAAAATGCTAGATCAGAGATGCCAAGAAGCAACCAGCTGAACTTCCTTTTTGGCCACAGACCCAGAAATAGAGCATCTCTCCATCTGTCCCAAAACATACAAAAAAATCCTGGAAACTCTAAGTCCCTCCCTACTCCTTCCTGTGTGTCTCTCTATACTTACTTCCTTTCCTCCATCCTCTCTATTCCTAATTCCTGTCAACTAGTTGCAGGCTCCGCCCCTGATCCAAGGTTAATTTTATTAACACAGTGTAGAAGTTTCACAGTGTGATCAAATATCCCACAATACTCTGGCTCATCCAGGATTTTTTACCTAAAGAAAAGCTTCTATTAGGCTGCTAATCAAAATACAGCCTCAATGCTAGAAGTAAACAACTGAGGTAGATATGCTGAAAACTAAAGAAGAGTTTCAGTATTAGATAAGTGCACCTTTCTGTCACCTCTACTATTCCTTCTCTTCATTTTGGAATAAATTTGCATAAAGGCCTTTTAAACTACTGCATTCACTTGGGAAAAATTTTGAAATCTCAGGCATGCATTTACAGCTCACTGAGATTTCCCATTGGTAGCTTAATTCACGCCCCAGTAGTTTATTTAACATTTTTTTTGTTCTTAAAACACAGTGTCATCTGTTTGAAACTATTGTTTTAGTTGTTCAGTGAGTTCTTGCCCGAATAATTTGACATATTCAGCAGCTCTGTTTAAAGAAAGGACTCTGTTTAAGGTCTTTTCTTCTTTAGAGGCATAATGTCTGTCAGAGGGGAATTAGGAAGGAATTACCATTGTTTAATGAATACTAAAGGAAAAAAGGATTAAACATCTCTACAAATAGCCAGATCCCATGGGCTTCTTGACTTTAAAAATTTTGGAAGTTAATTGTATAGTGTAATTAAATTATTTTAATTCAATTTCAAACTTTGTTTCATGAATAGAAAATATTCCTTGTTATGAATAAGGAATGCCTTTCTTTCAGTCAACTCCTCCTTGGGGACAAAAGAGATTTTGTCATTTGAATACGAACAATAAGAAAAAAAAACTAAATTTCAAATTAAAACCACAAACAGTACCTGATTCAATCTCCTCTGTTCTGTAATATTTTTGGACTAAATTTAGCATTTAGAAGTCATACTATTGACATGAAGCTGAATTAAGCCATTTTTATTTTTTTTTAATTTAAATATTTTTATTTTATAATTAATTTAATTTTACATATCAGCCACAGATTCCCCTGTCCTCCCTCCTGCTACCCCCAGTCTTCCCCCCCCCGAATCTACTCCACATTCCTACCTCCTCCAGGGCGCGAGGTCTCCCATGGGGAGTCAGCCCAGCATGGTAGATTCAGTTGAGGCAGGTACAGTCCCCTCCTCCCTACACCAGGGCTGAGCAAAATGTCTTGCATAGGCCCTATGTTCTAAAAAGCCAATGCATGCACCAAGGACAGGTCCCAGTTTCAATGCCTAGGGGCCTCCTAAACAGTTCAAGCTAATCAACTGTCTCACTTATCCAGAGGGCCCAATCCAGTTCGATGGGGGATCCTCAGCTATTGGTTCATAGTTCATGTGTTTCCACTAGTTTGGCTATTTGTCCCTGTGCTTTTTCCAATCATGGTCTCAACATCTCTTGCTCATATAATCCCTCCTTTCTCTCATCGATTGGACTCCTGGAGCTCCACCTGGGGCTTGGCCATGGATCTCTGCATCTGCTTCCATCAGTCACTGGATGAGAGTTCTATCATGACAGTTAAGGTGTTTGGCCATCAGATCACCAGAGTATGTCAGCTCAGGTACTCTCTCGACCGTTGCCAGTAGTCTATAGTGGAGATACTTTGTGGATTCCTAGGGACCTCTCTAGTACTCTGCTTCTTCCTGTTCCCATGGTGTCTTCATTTATCATGGTATCTCTTTCCTTGTTCTCCCACTCTCTTCCTGATACAGCTAGGACCTCCCACTCCCCTAAGCTCTCTTTCCCCTGAAACTTGTCCTCCATTAACCTCCCCACTCCCAGTTTGCTCATGTAGATCTTATCTATTTCTCTGTCATTGGTCGATCCTTGTGTCTTTCTTAGGGTTCTCTTTACTAGATAGCCTCCCTGGAGTTGTGAGTTGCAGACTGGTTATCCTTTGCTTTACATCTAGTATCCACTTATGAGTGAGTACATACCATATTTGTCCTTCTGAGTCTGGGTTACCTCACTCAGGATGATATTTTCTAGTTCCATCCATTTGCCTGCAAACCTCATGATGTCATTGTTTTACTCTGCTGAGTAGTACTCCATTATGTATATGTACCACATTTTATTTATCCATTCTTCAGTTGAAGGGCATATAGGTTGTTTCCAGGTTCTTGCTATTACAAATAATGCTGCTATGAATATAGCTGAGCATGTGTTCTTGTGGTATGATTGAGCATTCCTTGGGTATATGCCCAAGAGTGGTATAGCTGGGTCTTGAGGAAGACTGATTCCCAGTTTTCTAAGAAAGCGCCATATTGACTTCAAAAGTGGCTGTACAAGTTTGCATTCCCACCAACAGTGTAGGAGTGTTCCCATTGCTCTACATCCTCTCCAACATAAGCTGTCTTCAGTGTTTTTAATCTTAGCCATTCTGACAGTTGTAAGATTCATAGCACTAAATGCCCACATAACGAATTTGGAGAAATCTCACACTAGTGACTTAACAGCATACCTGAAAGGCCTAGAAAAAGAGGAAGCAAAGACACCCAGGAGGAATAGATGCAAGGAAATTATCAAATTGAGAGCTGAAATCAATAAAATAGAAACAAAAAGAACAATAAAAAGAATCAATGAAACAAAGAGTTGGTTCTTTGAGAAAATCAACAAGATAGACAAGCCCTTATCCAAACTAACCAAAAGGCAGAGAGAAAGCATGCAAATTAGCAAAATCAGAAATGAAAAGGAAGACATAACAAGAGATGTAGATGTAATTTGGTGTATATGTAGCCAACGGTTTTATCAGACAAAAAACACAGAGCCGATTCAGAGAAGAAAGCCAAGAAGTCAGAGCCAAGAGCCTCACCCTTCCTGATTCAGGGATCCTCCTCAGCCAAGAGAGCTCTCCGAAAGAGGGGCCCTCCTTCCTGTGTGTCTGTCTCTATAGTCTCTCTGTTCTGGCTTCTGATTGGTTGTAAACCCAATCATGTGCCTGCCTCATCACTGCCTGTATGTACCGCCCTCCAGGTCCTTAAAGGCGTACACCACCACTGCCACGCACTTGCTATGGCTCTAATAGCTCTGACCCCAGGCAACTTTATTTATTAACATAAAATACCACCACAAACAGACATTGAGGAAATCCAGAGAATCATCATGTCATACTTCAAAATCCTGTACTCCACAAAACTGGGAAATCTAAAAGAAATGGTCTCAATTCACCTATAAAAAGACACACGCTGACAGAAAAGATATGAAAACAGTATCCATCCTGCTGCATACAAGAAACACACCTCAATTTCAAAGATAGACACTACCTCAGAATAAAAGGCTGGGAAAAGACTTTCCAATCAAATTGTCTTAAGATGCAAGTGGTTGTAGCCATCCTAATACCAGCAAAATAGACTTCAAACTAAAATCAATCAAAAGAGATCAAGAAGGACATTACATACTCAACACAGGAAAATCCACCAAGATGAAGTTTCAATTCTGAACATTTATGCGCCAAACACAAGGGTACCCACATATGTAAAAGAAACATTACCAAAGCTTAAATCACACATAAAACCCCACACATTAGTAGTGGGAGACTTCAACACCCCACTCTCACCACTGGACAAATCTGCAAAATCGAAACTTAACAGAGAAATAAGGGACTTAACTGATGCTATGACTCAAATGGACTTAATGGATATCTACAGAACATTCCATCCTAACAAAAAAGAATATACCTTCTTCTCAGCACCCCTATGGAACCTTCTCTAAAATCGACCACATACTTGGCCACAAAGTAAATCTCAACAGATACAAAACAATTGGAATAACTTCCTGTGTTCTATCAGACCACCATGGTTTAAAGGTAGATTTCAACAACAACAAAAATTACAGAAAGCCTACAATCTCATGAAAACTGAATAATGCTCAACAGAATCACCAATGGGTTAAGGAAGAAATAAAGAAAGAAATTAAAGACTTCCTAGACATCAGTGAAAATGAGTATACAATATAGCCAAACTTATGGGATGCTATGAAAGCAGTGCTAAGAGGAAAATTTATAGCACTGAATTAAGCCTTTTAAACTTTGATATGAGCCTGAGAATTGGCTGGTAAATGTTCCTGCTACCATCCTGACAACCTGTGTTCTATCCCTGGTACCCATATAGTAGAAGGAAAAAACAAGCCTCCACTTTCTGACTTACACACACACATGTACATGCACTCAATTGCATGTAAAAATAAATGTAAGTATAAAAAAAGTTGGCTTAGAATAAATATGCATAGTAAATTACACAGATTTTTGGGTTTCTTGCAGTTGCCAAGGGGCATTTTTAAGTCACTACCAATTAGATTTTATAAAGAATACAGATTTACTGTTTCCTTGTTTTCTTATAATTATCAAGAGACACTTTCAAGTCATCCTAATTTGATTTTGTAAAATATTCACACACTTCATACTGCTGTTGAACTGTTACTATAGCTTCTAAAGTCACTCTAATATAATACAATGATTGAATAAAAGTATGAATGAATCTTAAACTCATTAGCTATAAACCAAGGTAAATATATTTCTTTTCTCTATATCTCAGTTCCTTCACTTAAAATATGAGGAGTTAGGCTAGATTGGAGGCAAGAAGAATGAAGACTGCAAGCTACATACAACTCTTCAGTCACTATTTCAAGAGTAAGACTCTATTGAATGGGATTGGGAAAGATGTGGATGGGGTGATACCATGTTTTATAAGATAACTCTGGCTGTTATAAGGTATATGGATCACCAAAAGTCTATATGAGATGTGTGGTAAAAAAGAAAGAAACTATTGGTTTTGTAAGTTGCTTAGAATAGTGAGGAAATATAGAGAATATATATATATATATATATATATGAAAATCTGTATGATAAAACATAGATTTATATTTAATGTTAACAGTGAATGGGATAGATGGCCAAAGAATATTCTGCCTTTGGGTTTTAGGGAATGTGAGGAATAGCTGGATGATGTCTGAGAAGATGGTGATGGAGGTTTTCATTTCAGTCAAGAATGTGCTCAAATTGAAAGGAAGGAAATATCTAAAGTAGCCCTATACATACAAACCCACTGCTAGGATGAAAAACCAGCACCAAAGAAATAAATACTGTGATGATCAGTAGAGATGTCGTAATCAATGTAGAATTAAAACTGTTGGATTTCTATTCTCTATTTTTATTTCACATAAAGACTTCCTGTCAAGATAATCAATGGATTTTTCCAACATACCTTTCTTTTCTAGTTATTTCTAATTATCTGTGTTCTGAATAATACAATAAAGTAATGGCAACAATGATAATTGGATATAAAGATCAACTATATACATCATCCTTATCATTCACTTAAGGGGGAGAAAACAATATCATATATGAATGGAAAGAAACACACCAAAGACTATCTAATATTGAAATAAAATTTAAGTGAAATTAAACTCTAATAGGAAAAAAAGTATTACTTTTTTGTCTCAAAAAGTAAGGAAATTTATCTCTTTAGAGCCTCTTCAGAGCCTGAAGAGATGAGGATGGAAAAGAAGATAGCAATAGGCAGGGTGCCATTACAAAAATGCTAAAAGACAAAGAGATTATGGATTATTCTAAGAACCATGGGTATACATAAAGTAACTTTCACTTAGTATTGCAAATACTGGCATTGTGGTAAAATATTTTGGTTCATTGTACTGTATTAAAATGAATTTTAATTTGTTTTTAAATGTTGCAAATGTGACTATATTCAAGAAGGATCCTTAGAAAGACAAACCTGTCAGTTTAATTAAGTTTATGATGTTTGAGGGGAAAATAATTAATAAATGTGGATACCAGTCCAATACATTTGGATTATACAAACTTCAAACTACAAATAGAACTGTGAGAAAAATGTAAAAATGTTAAAATCTTGAATATAACAATATTGATCATATTCTTCTGGTTGCATCCTCACTTTAAAATCAACAGAATTAAAACACGGTCCAAAGTGGCCTTTTGGCAAAGCCCTTATGCATATTCTAGTAAACCCAAGTGAGTAGAAACAAAATAAATTTCATTTCAGTGTAAAGTTTACTTATCCTTTGTGGAAGGTGATTCTAAATATTAGTATTATGGAAACTGAGATTCTCCTGGTGATGTTCTTAAATTTGGGCCAACAAAACCAAGAATGAGCATTCTTTTGTTTCTGTCATGAGGATGCATTTTTATCAGAAAATTAAAGGAATAATAAAGTCCCACATTTATATGGTCTCTCAATGACTAGTGAAGCCTCTTGATATTGACCATCTTTATCTATGTTATTATATAACACAGTCTTGGTATTTTGATTTTCTGAAAAAAAAACATTATCCCTGATATTCTGTGAAATTTTGTGAGAATGGATTTGGTAATGTTATGATATATGGGGACAATTATCAACAATACAATGTAATATTCAAAAGATTTTTAAAACTATAGTGATGTGACCACTGGTATGTGATCAATCTACCAGGAGTCAACTCTTAAAGAAAACTGAGTCTCCTTCTCCCAGAGCTTTGAAATACTAATAGCTCCTCAGCTAGTGGTAGGATTGCATGTCAACTTTACCCTCTCCATGCTGGGATGTTGTCTGATTGGAGCTTGTACAAGCCTTGTGTATACAGTCACAATAACTTAGTTGATACATGCATCTGACCTGTTGTGTCCATATCTCACTGTTTTGTTGGTGTTATCTTACATGAATCTTGGGATGATGGAAAGTTACTCAGCAGTTAAGACCATGTACTGCTCTTGCAAGGGACCTGAGTTGGGTTCCTAGCACCTACATGTAGCTGGAGAATTTCTCTCCAGCTCCTTCTAAGTCCCACCAGTCCCAGAGCCCACTTATAAAATAAACACAAAGACTCTTTCTTACATTATTTAAACTGCTTGGCCATTAGCTCAGGCCTATCATTGTCTAGCTCTTACTCTTATATTTAGCCCATTTCTATTAATCTTTACTTTGCCATGTGGCTCATGGCTTACAGGTACTTTACATCTTCCTTGTCTTGGCGGTGGCTCCAGGCAGTCCCTCCTATCCTTCCTCCTTCCTCAATTCTCCTCTCTGTTAGTCCCAACTATACTTCCTGTCTGGCTATTGGCCAATCAATCAGTGTTTATTTACATAGAGTGATATCCGTAGCACTTCCCCTCTTCTTCTTTTTCAAAAAGGAAGGTTTTAACTTTAACATAGTAGAATTACATATAACAAAACAATTATCAAGCAAGAATTACAGTTACAATATTAAAGAAGATATCCTATCTATTTTATATTTGTGAGTTTAAGGTTTTATATCTAACTTATCTTTATCACAACTAAGGAAGATTGTAAGTATCTAGTCTTCAACCACATCAAAGATCTCAGAAGGATATAATACTACCTGAGAAATGGGAGAAGGATGCAAGCAACTTTCGGGAGTCTTGCAGGGTAGACAGAGACAGCAGGCAGCCTGGACAGTCATCCAAAGTTCTCTCGTAAATTTGGGGCATCTGTCTTCAGCCCACAGGCTTAGAGTCTTTTAGTCACTTTTCTCTGTGTCCTGTAGAATATCTGGCAGTTTCCTCTGCAAAGGAGGAACCTGAAGGACCATTTTGTCAAGCAAAGTTCAGTGGTCACCTTCCTATGGGTCCTGCATGTCCAGTTGATCAAGCAGTCCAGGCAAGAACAGTTTCTTGTCCAAATGGCTATTTTTGCCAAGGTGAAGATAAACTCTATATGGAGTGTCTTCGATGCCCATCCTCCTCTCTGAAGTAAATCGGTGCTGCCAGGAGCAGACATGTCTCACTGTTCAGAAAGTGTAAATTTTTAAAATATTTTAAATGCCATATTCTGTAGGTCTTTGAAGTATTTGAAGATTACCTATCTATCTGAAATATATCTATGTATACCTAGAAGACTTAACTAACATGGCTACAAATATGATTATCATAGATGACTAATTATTAATCTATTTTTAATTATCCATTATAATTTTAAATGAGTTACATAAACATAATACCTCAAACAAGAGTAGAAATATACACACAGTATAACAAAATCAACTTTAAGTTTGTATCAATAAACTAAAATCTATACCAATGTAAAACATTTTAAACAAGTTCTTGCTCTTTAAAAGTAGGTTCATTAATCTACCCTTTTATCCTATCATCTCTACATCCTATATATCTATATCACCTACATTTGGCAGTTCACAACTGCCTGTAACTTCAGCTCCAGGATATCCAACACCTTTTCTGGCTTTCATAGACACATGCATTGTACACATGTACACATACACATAAACACACATACAAATAAAAATGAAATAAAAAAGTAAATCTTTAAACTATTCTTAGAAACTGTTGAAAGCATTTGAAGCCAGCATCACATAAACATTACCAGCTGGATATTGACTATGAAGTGTTCATGTATATTAACTCCTTTAATGCTCACAATGACCCTATGATGTAACCATTTTTAATTATCATATTTTACAAATAAGAAAAATGAGGAATATTGACTTTAGCATTTTGCCAGTGGGACAATTCTTAGGCCTACAGTCTAATTCTTGTCTCAAAATACAATGTGCATGTATGAATTACAGTACCAGTTCATGTCAGAACTAGCAAAATTATCGCTACAACAGTAATAAGATCCTTTCTCAAAACTTTCTTTGGTACTTTATTTAAAACTCAAATGGCTGATGACATTTAAGGAATTGCTCAACATCCCGAATCATCATGGAAATGCAAATCAAAACAACTCTGAGATGCCTGTCAGAATGGCTAAGATCAAAAACACTGAAGACAACTTATGCTTGAGAGGATGTGGAGCTAGGGGAACTCTCCTCCACTGCTGGTGGGAATGCAAGCTTGTACAACCACTTTGGAAATCAATATGGTGCTTTCTTAGAAAATTGGGAATCAATCTCTGCTGTGGGATGTATGGCAAATGTGTTGCTAATTAATCAATAAAACACTGATTGGCCGTTGGCTAGGCAGGAAGTATAGGCGGGGCAAGGAGGAGAATAAAGCTGGGAAGTGGAAGGCCGAGTCAGAGAGACACTGCCAGCCGCCACCATGACAAGCTGCATGTGAAGATCCTGGTAAGCCACGAGCCATGTGGCAAGGGATAGGTTTATGGAAATGAATTAATTTAAACTGTAAGAACAGTTAGCAAGAAGCCTGCCACGGCCATACAGTTTGTAACCAATATAAGTCTCTGTGTTTACTTGGTCGGGTCTGAGTGGCTGTGGGACTGACAGGTGAGAGAGATTTGCCCTTACTGTGGGCCAGGCAGGAAAACTCTAGCTACAAATCTCCCCCAAGATCCAGCTATACCACTCTTGGGCATATACCCAAGGAATGCTCAATCATACCACAAGAGCACTTGTTCAGCTATGTTCATATCAGCATTGTTTGTAATAGCCAGAACATGGAAACAACCTAGATGCCCTTCACCTGAAGAATGGATAAATAAAATGTGGTACATATACACAATGGAGTACTACTCAGTAGAGAAAAACAATGACATGAGGTTTGCAGGCAAATGGATGGAACTAGAAAAAAATCATCCTGAGTGAGGTAACCCAGACTCAGAAAGACAAACATGGTATGGACTCACTCATAGGAGGATACTAGATGTGGAACAAGGATGACTGGACTGCTACTCACATCACCAGGGAGGCTACCTGGAAAACAGGACCCCAAGAAAGACACGGGGATCACCCAATGACAGAGAAATGGAAGAGATCTACATGAACAGCCTGGACATGAGTGGGGGTAATGAAGGGCGAGGAGGGTCATGGGAAAGAGAGCTTGGGGGAGCGGGAGATCCCAGCTGGATCAACAACAGAGAGGGAGAACAAGGAATAGGAGACCATGGTAAATGAAGACCACATGAGAATAGGAAGAAGCAAAGTGCTAGAGAGGCCCAAAGAAATCCACAAAGATACCCCCACAACAGACTGCTGGCAGTGGTCGAGATACAGCCCGAACTGACCTACTCTGGTGATGGGATGGCCAAACACCCTAATTGTCACACTAGAAAACTCATCCAACTACTGAGGGATCTGGATGCAGAGATCCATGACTAGGCCCCAGGTGGATCTCTGGGAGTCCAATTAGCGAGAATGAGGAGGGTTTATATGAGCGAGAATTGTTGAGACCAAGGTTGGATAAAGCACAAGGACAAATAGCCAAACGAACGGAAAAACATGAACTATGAACCAATGGCTGAGGGGTCCCCAACTGGATCAGGCCCTCTGAGTGGGTGAGACAGCTGATTGGCTTGATCTTTTTGGGAGGCATCCAGGCAGTGGGACCAGGTCCTGTGCTCATTGCATGAGTTGGCTGTTTGAAACCTGGGGCCTATGCAGGGTCCCTTGGCTCGGCCTGGGAGGAGGGGTCTGGACCTACCTGGACTGAGTCTACCAGGTTGATCTCAGTCCTCGGGGGAGTTTTTCCCTGGAGGAAGTGGGAATGGGGGGTGGGCTGGGGGGAAGGTGAGGGGGACCGGAGGGGGGAGAACAAGGAAATCCGTGGCTGATATGTAGAACTGAATTGTATTGCAAAAGAAAAAAAGAAAAAAAGAAAGAAATGAAAACGGACATATTACAACAGATGCCAAAGAAATCCAGAAAACTCGGAAGACTGTATTTCAAAATGTTTCCATATCACTAAAATGAAAAAATTTTAAGAGATAGATAAATTTCTAGTTACAGCATAAAATAGATAAAATATAGAAACTTAATTTCAGGGAAGGATTCAATATGCACTTGAAGTCAGTGATTCTGAGACCATGACCTCAAACCTCATCCTCCTGTGAGGAGTCTGAATGATAGATCTTTGGATAATTTTATTACTCATCAAAGTTTGGGACTACTGCTTGAAATGCTGTGAGATTTAGTTAATTTTGTCTAACTTTATCTTGTAATTGGGTAATAAACTTTGGCCCCAAGTGACCTTCATGTATACTGTATTGTATCTTAACTGGATGTATACACAAATTGTAAACTAGCTAAGAGAATATACCCTTATAGTCAAGAAACTGAAACCCAGCTATTTATAGCTGCAAACCCCACAGCTAATACAGGGCTGATGCTTGCCAAACTAGATTCACATAACCCAAACATGCAACTGTACCAACAGCTAATCCTGGCACGTCATTTCCTGTTTTTCTGGTTATAAATACAGATTACCATGTTGGAGGCAGGTATTGTAAGGCATATATGTTTTGAAATGCTGTACCATTTGAGAACTGTTCTTGCTCAAATAAACTGTGTTAAATTAAAAAAAAAAATTAGGTTATCACAGCCAAAAGTCTTAGAAATTCATTTTTATTAGATTTTATAGAGGAAGAAACAAGGTTATCTTCTATAAGACATCACAACTAATAAGCAGCACCTATAGTAATGATAGCAAGAACAAGAGTAGCTTGTACTGGGGCTATAAGCTTGTATTAAAATAGATCATTTAGTTTTATACACATAACTTGTGTGCATACTGAGCCTATTGCGAACCTCCTTACTATGAAGGAAGTGCACAAAAAATAACATCAAGGAACATCATAGAATTCATAGAATGAGAAGGGGGTTAGGGTCACACTACTCCCTCATGGTCCAAAGACCTGAATATCATCTCTTAAAGATTTTATCACATTCCTATAATACCACAGATGGGACCAAGTCTATTTAACATGTGACAGATTGCATGCTGGAAACATCAAACGGCAGCAATTCCTTAAGTTTTGCCAACTTAAACTTTATCAGTAGGTTCTTCAATAACACAAACAGCTTGACAATGACTAATTCATGATGGGAGAAACTTGTTTACATTTAGTACACATTTAGTAGAATAGATATAAATTAGTATACTTGATAAGTGGAATGGGCCATAGGTTAATAACCAAGATGAATTAGAAAATCCATGACAGTTTGATCCTATCTTTTTTTAATTAGCAGACATAATTGTTGCAGAATAAGAATCAAGGCTAATCATGTCTGGCCGAGCATCAGTGGAATTTCTCGTGGTTATGAGGCACAGGAAGGTGGCACCATGTAGTCTCTGGCTAACTTGTTTTGAGGAAAGGATGTAGTCAGCAACTCAGAAACTAAGGTTATGTGATAATTAAAACCAGGGTTTCTACTGTGTAGTATTTGATAAATTGGGCCCTGTTTTTAAGGGCTGAAATAAGAAGGAAATTTATACTTAATTTAGTAAGGAACACAGTAACCACAGTATGGTTTGGGGAAAAACTGTCAAATGGAATTTAAAGTGCTTATAAAGTCCAGACATTTTTTTTTTCATTTTTTCACAAGTATATGTATTTATAGGATATAAATCATCATACACACCCCCACTGTTTTCTCAGAAACCACATTAGTATTTAATTCAGAGTACAGCAATATTTTTTCAAAGTATATATGGTAATGGATAATTAGATAATCAAATTTCATTTTTTAAATAATTACTATGGTTTTTGTTTTTCTTCAAGGTATAAGAGTCTCAGTGAGTTGATCTCAAGGACTCTAATTTTAGCTACTTGTAATATGAAAATCCATTGCTTAAAGAGGCACCATTACTGAACAGCGATTTAAAAGCACTAATATTATTTAATTATTGACTCTTTCTGGATTAGAAGGATATGCTATGGGATTCTTAGGGAATTAACTGATATAACCAATAAATTTAGAGGAAGAATCAAGATCAGAACACAAATGGTTCTTTTGTTTATTTTTGTTTTTTGTTTGTTGTTTTTCTTTCCTGAGTACTTGAGTTCTTTTCATGATCTCATGCTACAGAGTTCCTTATAACACTTGTTTTAAGTTTAAAAACATTGCATGTCCTCAGTGCAACGTTTAAAGTCAATAACAATTATTTTCTTTAGAAAAAGAGAAAACAAATATCATACTTGTATGAAAAAAAGAAAAGAAATTTCAATGAAGGTATCTTTATATGAGATCAAAGATCCAATATTTTCTTTTCTTTCTTTCCTTTTTTTTTTGAGACAGGGTTTCTCTGTATAGTTTTGGTGCCTATCCTGGATCTTGCTCTGTAGACTAGGCTGTCCTTGAACTCACAGAGATCCACCTGGCTCTGCCTCCTGAGTTCTGGGATTAAAGGTGTGAACCACCACCGCCCAGCTAAGATCCAATATTTTCAAGGGCAGAAAATATATATACAAAGTTAGGATATGTTAAATATAGTTCATCTCTCAATATATCTTTGAATAGGCATTTATATCCTCCTGATTTTCCATGACCTCATTAGAGCTGCAATCAAATATTTAGAGAAAGAAAATAGCTAGCCTTTTTTATACTTCATCACGAGCAGTTACTAAAAAGACATACATATTTAATCACTGATTTGAGGACAGGTTTTCGTTTTATTTAAGAAAACATACTGGAAATATCTCCATTTTTGTATCTTTAAATTGTCAGAAATTATCATTAACAATGGGAGAATGCCCATCTTCTCCTCCATGTGTAACAGAGAATAAGTCAGTGAAATCATAGTATCATAATTCAGTAAGACAAACAGCAACAGATAGTAGAAGACACTTAAAAACATAAAACAATTAAAACAAAAGTAAAGTACCACTGATTCCAAAAACTTCCAACAAAATTTGTTGATAAAAAAGATATTTTACTGTTTCTGGAGACCACTAAGAAATTATCTATAAGGGGACTGTTGGAAATCAGAGGCCTGGGGTAAAAACAATAAACCAAAATCCCTGGAAAAAAAAACTTGGGTAAATAAGAGTAGCAACTGATAGAGTGGTGCTACTTTTCATATAAGGACATCTTTTAATAAGAGATGAAAGCATAACATAAATATGAGAAGGGCTCTCAACAGAGAGGGTAAGGGAGCTAGTATTTTTATTAGAACTAAAGGGGATTGTTCAAAGTGGCTCATGTCCAGTTTGGCAAGTGTGAATGGTGCAGAAATAGTATTAATGTTGTTAACTTCAGGAAATTGACTTTTGGAAATTGAAACTATTAGCAATAGAAGTGTTGTGATGGTTGTTGAGGCTGTAATGCAATCAAAAGAAGGGAGCTATCCAAGCCAGAAGGTAGCCCACCAGAGGTAAGGGGACTATTCAGGCTCAAAGGTGGTTGCCTCTGAGTCATGCTCTTATTTTCACATTTCAGGCTGTGTGGTTAGTTGAGAAGACAAGGCAACAGCATCCTTAATGTTACTTTCTGCTCAGGAGGGGAGGAAGCTCCAGGAATAAGGATCTGAAGGAGAAGTACAGTTTGCAGTTTTTATGTATTCCTGAGAAATTGTTCTGGAAATTAAAGTGATTCTAAAAGTCAAAATTTTTGGAAGAGATTAATCCAAGAGGGGAGGAAGTGGAGCCCTGGAACAATGAAGATGAAAGGGGCAGTCAAAGGAGCCAATGAAGAGGATTAAAGGGTTAAATGGGATGGGTGATTGGAAAGATAGGATAGGGTGAGAATATAACACTAAATGATTTTTGAAAGAGCCATATGGAAACCTACTACTGTAGAAGTTTCCTAAAATACAGACACATATAAAAGATTTAAATGGAATGACCCTATAATGATGGGAATAATAGTGGAACCAGACACTATACACTCACCTGGTGAAACTATCCAGTACTAGGAGTAGGTTATCTCTTTTTGAGTTGTTAGGAGTTATTGAGTTCCATAAACTACCTTCCACAAACATTATAAGTTATTGCCAATGTTATTTATTATCCACTACAAATTGATTATACAACCTTATTGCTGGAAGATACCACATACTTGATTCATAAAATGTAGAGACATCTAGCTCATATTCAACTGAAACCTTCATCACTACTGGCTAGCTTGCATAGTTCTGGAAGTTGCTATGCATGCTATTAGAGGAGCAAAGCAAACTCACCTAGCAGTGAAGTATGCAAACTACAGTAATGACCTACCCGGGAAGATATGCCCACTGGTACAAAAGGAGCACAAATAGGATGGGAATAACTAACTACTTTTTTTATTGGATTTAAGGCCTACTCCATGAGATGAAGCCCCTACGTGAAATTGTCTATAAGATCAAAATCTTGTGGCTAAACAGGTCATGGGACATAGGGAAAAACCTGCAGCTATGATTCTACTAAATGGACATAGCATTAAAATGACTCATGATGACTTATTGCTATATCCATAGGTCAGTGTGTCACTGTCACTTAACCCTCACTGGTGGAGCTTCTTTTTGCAGTAGACAATAGCACAGAGAACAACAATAGCAAAATGAGCAGAGAGTGAGAGACTTTGGAACACTAGTGTAAATAGGATATCATTATCAAACCTTTCGCCTTAAAGCTCAGGGATCCATGCAGAAGAGGGGTTGAAGCTAGAGATGCTAGAAGACTTCAAGGAAGCTGCTTTCCATACACCACAGGGCCAGCGCACATATGAACTCACAGTGATTGTGATAGCATGCACGAGAGGTGTGAAAACTCTAGTTAGATAAATATCCCAGCATGAAAGAAGGGAGGTGGGCATAAAGTCCCACCCTTGGCTGATGAGCAAATGCTGGTGAGAAAAGACAAGGTATATATTATTTAGAGCATATTACATTGTATGTGATGGGGAAGGAAGTTGGGTGAGTAAGATGGGTAAGGAATTTGGGGAGGATCTGGTAGGCAGGGAATGAACATAATCAAAATACAATGCATTAAAGTCTCAAAGAAATAGTAATGTATTAAATTCTCTCATCTGAGGCAGTCAAGGTCAAACTTCAAAGTATAATATTCATTTGCTTCCCAAGGTTTCTTTGATACCATATTTCCCTATCCCTCCTCCTATCTCACTAACCCATCCTTAATCACTTTTCTGCTTTCTTTTCAGGTACCTGAACAGTAAATGTTGGAGAGGTCCATGGATCAGTTCCCACATCCTTCTCTTTTCTTTCTACATGAATTTTTTTGGCAATCTTATCTCAGTTCATAGTTATAAACATAATTTATAGGTAGTACTCTTTCACATTTATACCTGAGAAAGTTTTTCTTTAAATAAGAAGCTAAAGCTGCTTGTACTTCCAATTGTCTAGTTGACATCTCTGCTTAGATGTCTAAAAGTATGCACACATAAACATATTCAAAATAATTTCTTGTTGCGTATTATTTTTTTCTTCTGACATTACAAGTAGCCATTCTAGACCTTGCCCTGTAGCCATGGAAACAATAGCACAAAAATACAGTAGTAGCCAGCTTTTTTGTAACAATAGTTCAAACTATTAGCACTCCTTAGTAGACAGAGGAAAAAAGAGTTGGGAGATCCTTACCTAAGATTCAAATTTGGTTTCCTAACTGCATAGGATCTTGAGAGATGTTAGACTATGTAGGAAGTGAAAGGTGGATTAAAGGCAGGACTACATCATGTAGCTTGTATGTGGCTCTCAT
This sequence comes from Peromyscus eremicus, assembly GCF_949786415.1. Taxonomy (NCBI): domain Eukaryota; kingdom Metazoa; phylum Chordata; class Mammalia; order Rodentia; family Cricetidae; genus Peromyscus; species Peromyscus eremicus. The sequence continues at coordinate 120,450,453 of NC_081439.1, forward strand.
CTATCATGGGGAGAGAGACTTTGCCATCATGTATCTGCTTTGGAATAAGTAAAGTTCTCATAAGTAATTCTTTACTCATGCTTTACAAGGACACTTAATAAACTAATTGAGCAAAAGTTGACCTTTGGTGGAACCATACTTTGGTCTGTTCTTGGTGCCAATTTGTTGCATGCTAAAATACTCTTCCCAGAGCCTTTCCAATTCTAAATTTATCAATTATGTAATTATCATTCCTACTGTTAGGGAAATACCAAAAAGTAAAAGAACCAAAGAGGCACTTGATCAGAGAACTCAGTTTTATTCATGTGGGCATTCTAAAATGCAGCCTCTATCTACAGTTTCTTACAGATAGGTTAGATAATAGTGGTGAAATCCCTGTCTACATGACCATCTATGGGAGGTCTGTGACCCCCATATCCACCAAGGGAAGTTGCCATCCCAGTTACACATGATTGTAAGAACAAACATTGCAGGAAGCAGTTCAAACATTCCTTTCTTAGGAAAAAGCATTTGCCCATTCTCTTATGATTAGCCTTACAACTCATTTCTAGCATCTTTTCTGGCCACCTAAATAGTAGGATAGCCTCTTTGAAGTAGTGTTTTATACATTTCAGGCACTTTATTATAAACACTGTTCACCTTAACTTCCTTAGTTTTGAGACAAGACCTATTTGTCTCCACAGATTACAGACAATAGAACCATGCTAAAACAAGTGAAGTTATTGTTCCAAGGAACAAATTCAAATGCAACTCATTCTTAGTTACATATTTTCCATAAATTCTTAAAACTTCACTTATTCTGTAATTCTATTCTTTGTGCTCAATACACATAAGTAATAGCAACAAAGAACTGATTTCTATAGAAATTTATTAAAATATTAATTATAATTTTTAAAAGTAAACAAAATGTGAAGGTGGGAAAACAGCTGAAAAGCAAAATCATAATTTATTCATTAGAATAATGAAACACTAAAATATTTAAAAGAATTAATAATTATGTGCATTAATGTTAGTGAATAAGGAATAGAGCTATAGTTCAGTTGTGAAGTGAGGTGACCTAGCCTACGCAAGTCCCAAGGTTTGATTCAAAGTATTACAAAAAATTATCTCACAGAGTTCTATGGAAAAGTACCTTGGGTGTGGTGTGTGTGCTAATTTGAAGCAACAATTTGATTGTAGTAGTAACTTACATTAACAAGATGAAAAACACGTGGTATTTGAATATTTGAAGTCTATTTCAATGAGTTGGTGGAATTATGTATAGTCCACAATTTTTTATTTATTTTTGTAGAAAGAGTTGGGAAAGGGGTACATTCTCAAGAAGCATGGCATAAAACACTGACTTTACAGATTAACTCCATGAGTTTTGCCTCTCAGAATGAAATAAAGAACTGTTTCATAAAGAGGTCCCATTTGCCCAGGAACAAACTTTCCCCCTAAACTATTTATCTTAATACTCTTAGTAATTGTCTCCATCTAAGCCCAATTTGTCTGTCTTGTCCCCGTAAAAGATTTTGTTTGTAATCCCTGGGTTAGGAATTCTTCTGTGTTCTGTTGTCTTAACATTTCTTCCCTCATCGTACCAGTTATACTTTGCTATACTTATTTGTGTCTTCTTCCAGACTGTAAACTCCTAGAAGTGAAAAACAGGTCTGTTTTATCACTTAAGCAAGAACTGTTTATGCCTTGTTTTACATTTTCAACTATAGCTATTGGCATTATGCCTTAATTACAAGAGATTGTTAATAAAATGTTTTAAAAATTACTTTTTTCTGACTCAATAACTTTATTATTATACCATTTAAAGGGACTGTAAACAACAAAAAATTAGACCCTTAAAATAAGTGACAGATGATTTCACATGCAACCCAATACTATATTCTTAAAATCTTCATATGTCTACTCAAAGTATTATTAATTATTTAGATGTATTCATTATTTATTTTTAGAGTTGCAGAGGAAAAGCAAACAATTCTAACAAATGAGCCAAACTACAGCTTATTGTCTTGATCTCTTCACTGCTTTGTATTTGAGATTATCTGAACTTTTTCAAAGTTCTTGGCAGTCAAACCATTACCTGAGATTGCAAATTATACCTAAAAGTTTAGCTAGAGAAGAAAATAATTCTTTTCTACTCTCACATATGTAACATTTGTTTGAAAAATTATTCATTTACATAATAACAAAAAAACATAAGAAACAAACAGAAATTACATAAAAATAAAAATCTACTGGACAGAAAGGGGCACTCATCATAGTGAAGAGAGTATTTACAGAATGAAGTAAATATTTGCAAACTACCTGTCCAACAAGTATCTAATATTAAAATATATAATAAATTCCAACAACTAAATAGCAAGGAAATAAATAACTTCATTTAAAACAAACAAAAGACCAGAACAAAAGACCAGAATAGAAATTTTTAAATAGAAGAGATATGGAAAGACAATAATTGGATGAAAAAGCTTATCATCTCTAATATTCTGGAAAATGCAGACTCACATCCCAATGAATCATTCTCTCACCTATTAGAATATCTATTACTGAAATTACAAACTTTAATGAGAATTAAATGTTCACTATTGATTGAGATGTAAATATGGGAAGCCATTTTGGAAAACTGTGTTTAAGTTCCTTAAATTTGCTAAAACTAGAATTACCATATGATATGAATTCCTACTTCTCCATATATATCCTGTAGTTGAAATCAGTATGTTGAAAAAAAATTGCATATTTCCATGTTTACCTCTGTATTTTTTTTCTTTTGGCTTTTCTAAAATTTTATTTTACTATTCTCCCTTGTGTACAAATTCATGTGCATGCATGCCATTAAATGTGTATGGAGATTAAAGAACAACTTAGTTCTCTCTTCCACCATATGTCTTAAGGATGGAGCTTAGGCCATTAGGGTTGAATGTTGAGTGCATTTTATTTTTTTATTTTAAGATTTACTTTTATTTATTTATGTGTATGTGTCTGGGTGTCACATGTGTCACATGTGTACTGGAAACCACAAGGTCAGAAGAGTCACTGGATCCCCTAAAGCTGGAGTCACAGTAAGTTACGGGCTACCAGACATAAGTGGTGGGAACTGAACTTGGGTCCTCAGGAAGAGCATCAAGCACTCTTAAATTCTGAGAAATATCTTCAGGCCCTCAGTTTTATTTTTTTAACTTATTGTTTGAAAATTTCATACTTTTATATGTGTTTTGATGAAATTCATTCCCTACTCCCTTGCTTTCGTTTCTTCTAAACTGCTACATTTTCTTCTTAATTCCACATCCTGTTTTACAACATATTAAGTCTATTGAGTGTATATATATATATATTTACACATCTTTGTGTATATATACATATATACATATATATCTTTGTGTGTATATATATATGTATATATATATATACACACACACAAAGATGTATGGCTATCCACTTGAGAACTGGCAGCCTATTAGCCGCACCATTCTTAAGAAAACCTTACTCTCCATACCTCATTGACAATACCAATAGCTCCTAGACTAGAAATGGGACATTTTAAGACCTACCCCATCCATTTTAGCATTGTTCTTAAACACTAAGACATATAAGTAAATATATGTTCATTGCTGAACATATAAATAAATTATGTTAAATGTATGGATGTACATGTATACCATATATTTTCATATATATGTATATATACACACTCACTATACAACAGAAAATATATCATTTATAACAAGACGTATGACACTAGATAAAAATTATGTTAAATGAAGTAGTCAGTAATAAAATGACAAGTAATCCATTATTGAACAGATACATAGATTTGAATAGGTTGACTAAAAGAAATTGTGCATATAAAAGATGTTTTTATGGAGGCTAGTGGGTATAGTGAAAAGGAGATATTCCTGAGGAATACAGTTGCTTCAGCTAAAAACAAAACAAAACAATTTTTCTGATCTACTGCACTATGTAGAATCAACAGTAAAAATGGCAAATACAGACACCCAAATTAACAGAATCAGAAACAAAAAGGGAGACATAAAAACAGACAATGAGGAAATCCAGAGAATCATCAGGTCATATTTCAAAAACCTGTACTCCCCAAAAGTGGAATATCTGAAAGAAATGGACAATTTTGTGGACAGATAGAACATACCAAATTTAAATCAAGACCAGATAAACTATTTAAATAGACCAATAACCCCTAAAGAAATAGAAGTAGTCATTAAAAGTCTCCCAACCAAAAAAAGCCCAGGACCAGATGGTTTCAGTGTAGAATTCTACCAGATTTTCAAGGAAGAACAAATTCCAATACTCTTCAAATTGTTCCACACAATAGAAACAGAAGAAACTGTATCATGAATCTTAAAATGTCTTATTAATAAAATCAAACCCAAAGCCAGGTATTGGGGTGAATGCTGGAAGATCAGAGAAGCAGAACAAGCCACAGCCACCTCACCTTGCCAATTCCTCAGCTGGTTCTATTTCCTCAGACTGGAAGCCTCTGTATCCTCATCTGAATGGCTCTCAGCTGAACTGCTGCTCAAAAGCCTAAAAGCTTAACCATATCTAGTCCCTGATCCTCACGCTTTATATACCTTTCTGCTTTCTGCCATCACTTCCTGGGATTAAAGGCTCATTTCCTGGAATTAAAGGTGTGAGTCACCATGCGTGGCTGTTTCCAGTGTGGCCTTAAACTCACAGAGATCCTAATGGATCTCTGCCTCCCAAGTAAATAAGATTAAAGGCATATGTGCCACCATTTTCTGGCCTCTATATCTAGTGGCTATTCTATTCTCTGAACCCAGATAAGTTTATTAGGGTGCACAATATTTTGGGGAACACAATATCACCACAAGAAACATTTTCAAACTCTTTTTATGAGGCTACAGTTACCCTGATACCCAAACCACACAAAGATGCAACAAAGAAAGAGAATTACAGACCAATCTCCCTCATGAACATTGATGCAAAAATACTCAACAGAATAATGGCAAACCGAATCCAAGAACACATCAAAAAAATTATCCACCATTACCAAGTAAGTTTCATCCCAGGGATGCAAGGATGGTTTCACATTCAAAAATCTGTCAATGTAATACACCATATAAACAAACTGAAAGAAAAAACCACATGATCATCTCATTAGATGCTGAAAAGGCCTTTCACAGAATCCAACATCCCATCATGATAAAGGTCTTAGAGAGATTAGGAATACAGGGAACATACCTAAACATAATAAAGGCAATTTACAGCAAGCCAACAGCCACAATCAAATAAAATGGAGAGAAACTCAAAGCAATTCCACTAAATCAGGAACAAGACAAAGTTGTCCACTCTCTCCATATTTATTCAATGTAGTACTTGAAGTTCTAGCTAGAGAAATAAGACAACAAAACGAGATCAAGGAGATACAAATTAAAAAGGAAGAAGTCAAACTTTCACTGTTTGCAGATGATATGATAGTATACAGAAGTGACCCCGAAAATTCTACCAGGGAACTCCTACAGCTGATAAATTCCTTCAGTAAAGTGGCAAAATACAAGACCAACTCAAAAAAATCAGTAGCCCTCCTATACACAAGTGATAAAAAGGGCTGAGAAAGAAATCAGAGAAACATCACCCTTCACAGTAGCCACAAATAATATAAAATACCTTGGGATAACACTAACTAAACAAGTGAAAGACCTGTTTGATAAGAACTTTAAGTCTCTAAAGAAAGAAATTGAACAAGATATCAGAAAATGAAAGGATTTCCCATGCTCATGGATAGGTAGGATTAACATAGTAAAAATGGCAATCTTACCAAAAGCAATCTACAGATTCAATGCAATCCCCATGACAATCCCAACACAATTCTGCACAGACCTGGAAAGAACAATACTCAACTTCATATGGAAAAAAAAAACCCCTCAGGATAGCTAAAAGTATCCTATATAATAAAGCAACCTCTGGAGGCATCACCATCCCTGACCTCATGCTCTACTATAGAGCTATAGTAATAAAAACAGCTTGGTACTGGCATAAAAACTGACATACAGACCAACTGAATAAAATTGAAGACCCTGACATTAATCCACACACATATGAACACCTGATTTTTGACAAATAAGCCAAAACTATACAATGGAAAAAGAAAGTATCTTCAACAAATGGTGCTGGCATAACTGGATGTCAAAATGTAAGATTACAAATAGATCCATATCTGTCACCATACACATAACTTAAGTCCAAGTGGATCAAAAGACCTCAACATAAATTCAGATACACTGAACTTGATAGAATAGAAAGTAGGAAGAACGTATTGGCACAAGAGATCACTTCCTAAATATAACATCAGTAGCACAGACACTGAGAGCAACAATTAAAAAATGGGACCTTTTGAAACTGAAAAGCTTTTGGAGGGCAAAAGACATGGTCAATAAGACAAAAAGACAGCCTACAGAATGGGAAAAGATCTTCACCAACCCCACATCTGACAGAGGACTGATCTCCAAAGTATATAAAGAACTCAAAAAACTAGACATCAAACCTGAACAATCCGCCGGGCGTCGGTGGTGCACGCCTTTAATCCCAGCACTCGGGAGGCAGAGCCAGGCGGATCTCTGTGAGTTTGAGGCCAGCCTGGGCTACCAAGTGAGTTCCAGGAAAAGGCGCAAAGCTACACAGAGAAACCCTGTCTCGAAAAAACAAACAACAACAACAACAACAACAACAACAACAACAAAAACTGAACAATCCAATTAAAAAATGGGCTAAAGGGCTAAACAGAGAATTCTCAAAAGACGAATCTCAAATGGCTGAAAGACATTTAAGGAAATGCTCAACATCCTTAGTCATCAGGGAAATGCAAATCAAAACAACTCTGAGATACAACCTTACACCTGTCAGAAGGGCTACGATCAAAAACACTAATGACAGTCTATTTTGGAGAGGATGCAGAGCAAAGGGAACACTCCTCTACTGTTGTTGGGAGTGCAAACTTGTACAATCACTCTGGAAATCAGTATGGCGGTTTCTCAAAAAATTGGGAACTGATCTACTTCAAGACTCAGCCATACCACTCTTGGGCATATACCCAAGGAATACTCAATCATACCACAAAGATACATGTTCAGCTATGTTCATAGCAGCATTATTTGTAATAGCCAGAACCTGAAAACTACCTAGATGCCTGTCGACTGAAGAATGGATTAAGAAAATGTGGTACATATAGACAATGGAGTACTACTCAGCAGAGAAAAACAATGACATCATGAGGTTTGCAGGCAAATGGATGGAACTAGAAAATATCATCCTGAGTGAGGTAACCCAGACTCAGAAGGACAAACATGGTATGTACTCACTCATAAGTGGATACTAGATATAAAGCAAAGGACAATCAGACTGCAACCCACAGAACCAGGGAGGGTACATAGCAGCGGGGACCCTAGGATGACTGTGGCTTATAATAAGTTTTGGTTTTACTCAATCACTAGGCAAGCTTCAGTGAAATATTTCACTATTAGGATAAGAATTTGTACTGTATCAAGCTGATAATAGGGGAAAAAAAGACTACAGACACACGTAGGCCAAGCTCAATCAATACAGTACAGGGCTGAAGATGTAATTCAGAGAACCTCCCTGGTTCCTGGTGATGGATCTCAAGTTGTTACAAAAAAAAAAGAAAATAGTACAATAGCATCAGGGAGAAAACACCTGGAATATTCCTAAGAGGCATAGGACCTTACTCTATCACCCAGGCTGGCCTTGAACTGACAACAGTTATAGGAATAAACCACCACACCAGTTCTGTTTCTTGTCTTTCATCCATGTCTATCCAGAATGTGGAGAGGCATGCACAAGCTTCTATCATGAGAATGAAGGACTGCATCTTTTACTGATTAGAGTGGTGGAACTCTATGGAAAGATGGAGCATTGTAAATTAAGAAGCCCATCGTGGTTAATCTTCATTGTCAACAGGACTAGATTCTGACTTAACTAGGAAATACACCTCTAGAAATGTCCATGAAGATGTTTTTAGAGAAGTTTAACTGAGGGCAGAAGACCCACCCTGAATGTGAGCATCGGCATCCCATGAACTGGGGTACCCACCCTGAGTGTGAGCAGCAACGTCCTGTGGACTGGAGTACCAGGATGGATAAAAAGCAGACAGTGAGTGCAGTACCAGCAGTCACCACTTTCTGCTTCTTGACTACTGATGCAGTGTGACCAACCAGTCATCTCCCCTTCCTGCCAGCATGTCTTCACTGCCATGATGAACAACATTCCCTCTTAAAGCATTAACGAGCCCTTCCTTCTTCATGCTGCCTTTGTTAGCAATTTGTCACATCAACAAGAAAAGTAATGTGGAGCCAGGTAAAGTCTCACAGGCCTGTTATCCCAGGACTTGGGAGAACAAAGCATAGTGCGTTCCGGGCTAACCTAGCCTACATACAAGATTCTGCCTCAAATTTACAAAAAGAAGTCCAAGTTGCGTTGAGACCTCTTAGAGCTACTTACTGTTGACCTCTGTGTTTCTGTGTTTGATGGCATTTTATGTGTCACTCCTAGATTAAAGTCCTGAGCTTTTGTTGTAAAAAAAAATGTGGTTTTAGATTTCAAAAATGTATTTACAGATTTCAATGTGAATTTTAACATTCTTTTTTATTGAAAATAGATTATTCTCACATACAATACATTCCAACTACAATTTTCTCTTTCTCCACTCTTCCCAGCTCCCCCCACATCACTTCTTCCCACTTCTTTCACTCCCCTCCAAGAGACTACAGCCAAACAGAAAACAAGATACAATAAGACAAGGCAAACACCCTCATATCAAGGCTACACAAGGAGTAAAAAGTCCTAAGATGAGTCAAAGGAGTCAGAAACACACCTGCTCCCACTGTTAGGAGTCCCACAAAAACTAACACTCTCACTGATATGATAAATTGGTGAAATTATGATGCTGATGATATGATGATGATATAGTGTGTGTTTTTTACTTAGCTATATTTCCTATAATGAATACATAGATTACAATGTCATATTGTACTTCATAAATATGCAGTTATTATTTATCAATTGAAAATAACAAAGGAGATTCCCAAACCATCTCTTTAAAACTAAATTGCTAATTTGGTTCTTGTGGGAGCATCTAATAAAATAATTCAGTTAAATTGTGTTCTTGAATTTAAATTGAGCATTTTTTAAAATTATCAGTAACAATGAGAGCTTATATTATGAGTTGCACCTGAAATAAAAATCAGGTTTTGAAACTTTTTCAATATCTAGCTTATCACTTCTATCCTAACTCATAATTTTGTCGTTTGCTCTCTAGATAGAGACCTTGAAAATATTTCCAATATTGCTGTCATGGGAATATAACGATAAGAAACCAGTTTGTAATTTGACATTTAGCCATAGAAAAACATTCCTCTTTTGAGAGGCATTTCAAATTTCCTGTTCAAACAGGTTTTCTTCAGGGCACTATTGAAGTAAACTCCCCACCCCACCACTATAAAAATTCCATAAGGATTTCCCTGACACTTCATTTGATTTTTTTGATCAGACAACAGAACAAAAGGCAATTCTGGCCGAAAGAAAAGTATATTCTCATTTGCCAAAATAACCAGATAAACATATAGAAGAAAAAAGTTTTCAATTAAAACACCAAGTCCTATATTCAGAAGTAATAATGGGTTTATTTCTTGGTAAAGTTGGAGGTCAGTCATAGCAATGAAATTATGCAGCTGGAGGAGTATGAGGTGGCTCTTACAGTCCATCCACAATCAATAAGGAGTAAATGAATGCTGGTGTTGAGATTGTTTTGTATTTTGTATTCAGTATTCAACCCCAGCCTAAGGAGTAGTACAGCTGAAAGATAAGGTGGCCCATCTCACCTCAAATACTCCAATCTAGATCATCTCTTACTAGCATGCTTAGGGTCTTTTCATCTAGGTGGTCCTAAATCCTGTCAGATTAATAATCAAAATTCTATCCCTTAACAACTTGACACTAAACTCATTTTTTTAAGCAACAATCATCCACCATCGGGCCCCATAAGCTTGTCATCATCTCATAATTCAAAGTACATTAAGTCCAACACCAAAAACCTCCCATCTTATATTTATCAACTCCAACACTGCTTAAAATATTAAGTCTAGAGTCTCTTTTGAGACTTAGGCAATATCTTAAATATGAGCCTTGCAAATTCAAAAAAAAAAAAAACTCACATGCATCCAGCATACAATATCACAGAATAAACATTTCTTTTCCAATGTGCCTTTAATCCCAGCACTCAGGAGCCAGAGACAGGCGTATCTCTGTGAGTTCGAGGCCAGCCTGATCTACAGAGTGAGATCCAAGATAGGCACCAAAACTACACAGAGAAACCCTGTCTCAAAAAACTAAAAAAAAGGAACCCCAAAACAAAAACAACAAAACAAAAAACCCAACAAAGAAAAAACAACACAAAAGAAAACAAAAAACAAAACAAATCCTGCAGCTCTGTGTGTGGATTTGAACTCTTGTGATGGATTCTTCTTAGCTCCAGAGCACTTGAGTAGTCTCACCCCTCCAGCTATGCATCCTGTAGCTCACACAGCCTCTATCTTGGGCTGATTCCATTCCATACTCACAGCTTTGTTTTATGGACTTCCCACAGCTCTGGCATTTCCAACATGCTAGGTGGTTTCATTGCAACTTAAGCTTCTTCATAGCTTCATGAAATAGCCTCTCAAGTCCTGCTTTTAGGGATTCCAGCACAGCTACACTCGGCTTGCTTCCAGCTGTTCTGTAAAACAGCAAAGTAGGAATCAAAAGACTCCCAATCCTGTATCCTTCATACCTACAAAACCAGTACCACTTAGATAACGATGCCAAATTTTGTTGCCAGCTTGAAATGTATCTTGACCTCCTTGGACCAAAGCTATATCCAGTAATAGGCTCAGTCTACACATGACAGAAGCAGTGCAGTTTATGAATCAGTAAATGTATTAAACAGTAATAATAATAATATAAGTCCCCCTTATCCTGTTCCCTGCCTATCCGAAATCAATTTTATTTTTGCTTAGAGAGTCTGAGATTAGTCTTTCAATGACTAAAAACATTCTTTCCAGATTAAAAAAAACAAAGCTTAGTGTTTCAATAATTATAATCATTTCTTATCATATTTGCCTGGAAATTCCTGAGTTGTAAGATAAGGAAACGATTACAGTTACCAGCCCTGGAAGACTCATTTAACTTATTATGCAAATGAAGTATAACTCAATATTCAGATCATGCCACCATCATCTCTTATTTTAAAGACATAAATAGTCATATGATACAATTAAAATGATAGCACTCAAATTATATTAATAACTAGAAGAAAAACCTTTGAAAAGATATGAAGAAAAGATGTTTAAATGGAACAGTATTAAGTCATTTGATCCAAATAGCTTTTATTAGAGCCACTAAATATTGCATAAATTTTAGCTAAATATATATTACATGAAATAATCTGGCAATTGGGGTTCAACTATTTTATCTTGCTTTTAAAAAGGAGGGCTTTTTGACATTAATTATAAGAGAAAGAGATGTGCCATTTTGAATTGCAAATATATGTTAACAGCCCTGGCTAGCCTGTAACTCGATTTGTAGATGAGACTGGCCTCGAACTCACAGAGTTCTACCTACCTCTGAGTCTCTGAGTGCTGGGATTAAGGATGTGTGTCACCACAACCCATCCATATACTTTTTTAAAAATTACATTAAAATTTAAATTACATTAAAATAATGTAATTATCTATAATCATTCAACAACTCTTGCTCATTAATTCATTACTTTTTTTTTAGAGAATACTACTCTTCTCACAAATAAATTTATTGCAGCTAGAAATGGTTTTAAGAGATCTTAGGCTACACCAAGCAGTGAAAAAGCTCAAGAATCAGTATGTATGAGTTCAAATTGTACACTGCTTACTGGCTTAATTATTGATATTGAGTAAACTGACTTGTAGATTGTAACTGGAATATTTCTGTAAAGCTTCACGTGTTGCATGTTTGGGCCCCAGGCTAGTGGTATTGGGAGGCAGTGAAACCTTTAGGAAGTAGAACACACTTGAAGCAAGTTAGGCCATCAGCCTTGAAAAAGATGTTGGAAACATGTCACCTTCTTCTTTTTGGTCTTCTGGATATAATTAACTTTGTTCCACCATAAGCCACCTGCTAGAAGCACAAAGGGATGAGGGCAAATACCACTGTATGGGAATTTATCTTACTTCTTTTGTTTATCTCAGACCATTATCACAAAGATGAAAAGGTGAGTATGGCAGGTTTTAACTGTTGAACTCTGTTTCCTTATCTCCAAAAAATGACTTGTTAGCTACCAACATTTTTTCTCTAATAATAATAATAATAATAATAATAATAATAATAATAATAATTTTTCTCTAATAATAATGGTTTAGATAACAATTAAAAGTAGTAAATATTTTTACTAACCATAATTCATGGACAAATGTATTTGAATGAATGTTCTTCTGAAAGAAGAGTTTGCAATTACATATTTATAACTGCTACATGACTACAATCCCCATTTTAATATCAGTCAGTCTTCTGATGCTTAAGAATGATGAACGTAAAGTACACAAAGGATATTATCATTCTCAGTTCACAAGAAGCTTCATGTATTCATAATATTTAAACATTTATTCACCCATGGTTTGCTATTAATTATTTTCTCAAATACATATTGAATGACTTTCATTTAGTTTAGTACACTAAACTCTTTGCTTCTCTATGTGCCTTAAAATCACACTAAAATGCTGGCACATAAGAATGGAAATAGTATAAAGGTAAAGGGAAAGGCAGAGGATACTATAGATAATGATGCTGGGGGAATGTTGAAAAGCTGAAGTGGGCGGAGTCAGCAGCCAGGGCTACAACTTCAGTCTTAGCCACATCGCAGTTTGCAATGATCAGAAAAGGATTATTGATACACAAAAGACAGATTAAGATTGAATAAACCTCTAAATGGTTTACATTATATGTGTAAAATTATATGTAGGCTTGGAAGAGAGAGGAAAAGGAGGAAAGACAGTTATATAAAGAAATAGATAATTTTAAAAAATAAAATGTTTAAAGAGACAGTAAAAGTAATATAAAAATATGCCACATAAAAATGGAAATCACACAGAGTCTGGATTATATTGTTTTTGGGATTTTTAACTGCAGAAAGACATTTGATTATAAAGGCTACTCAGTTAAACCAGTATGTATATTTTAAAGGTATCTTGTCTTCAAAATTCATGTCTAAGGATATATTGCTTTGGAAAAGAGGTTCTGCTTTTGTTTCTACAGAAGATGAGAACCCATGGATTCCTTCCAGATTAATAAGGTTCCATCAAGGAAGAAGTCTCCAGATGATCCAACATCCAGAACAGCTTCATGACAACTGGCTCAGAGAATACAGCCCCACAGACTACTCCAGTCAGGACTTGAGCATAATCCTAAAATTTTCTTTATGTCTCCATAAGACTACCAGTGCCCCCAATCAGCAGAAAATAACCTAGAAAACTACACCCACATTCCCCAAAAAAGTGGATTATGGATTTTTTCTATCTTTAGGGGTTGGTTACAAATTGTTATTGGACATAATCAATCTCTTTCTAAAAGAAAAAAAATGGGGGTATGATATAGATATGATAAGATAAAACGGTAGATTATTGAATCTACTTTTAAAGAGCAACAACTTGTTTGAAATGTTTTACTTTGCTATGGATTTTATTTTATTGATACAAATACACTATATATATATATATATATATATATATATATATATATATACTCTCGTTTAAGGTATTATGTTTATGCAAATCATTTAAAATTATAATGTATAATTAAGAAATCAGATTAATAATTAGTCATCTATGATAATCATACTTATAGTCATGTTAGTTAAGTTTCCTAGGTATACATTGATATATTGATATATTTCAGTTAGGTAGGTAATCTTCAAACACTTCAAAGACCTACAGAATATGGCACTTAAAATGTTTTAAAAACTTAGTGTTTGTGGACAATGAGACATGTCTGCTCCTGGCAGCACTGATTTACTTCAAAGAAGATGATGGGCATCGAAGAAACTCCATATGGAGTTTACTTTCCTTATGGCAAAAGTTAGTCATTTGGGCAGGAAACTGTTCTTTCCTGGATTTCTTGACAAAATGTTGTATCGACTGGACATGCAGGACTCATGGAAAAATAATTTTGCCACTAAATTTTGCCAAAGCAAGATGAGATGGTCCTTCAGGTTCCTGCTTCATGGAGGAGGCTGCCAGACATTTTGCAGGACACAGGGAGAAGCAACTGAGAAATTCTAGGCCTTTAGGCTAAATAAGGATGCCCCAACATTGCAGAGGAATTTTGGATGACTGTTCAGGCAGCCAGCTGTCTCTGTCATTCTAGATTTTTGGAAGTTGCTTATAATGCACTTCATGTTTACTTAGGTAATAGTATATCCTTCTGGTAGTTGAAGGCTAGATAGATATGATTATAATTTTCCTTGGTTATGATAAAAGATAAATTCGATATGAAAATTAGACTTGCAAATACAGGATAGATGATAAAATATTTTCTTTAGTTTTGCCAAATACAAATAGACTAGATAATGTAACTTTAAATCTTGCTTGAATGTTTGTTATATATAATTTTACTATATTAAAGCTAAGTCCTTCCTTTTGATTAGATAGAAAAGGGGAAATTCTGGGGCATGTCTTTCTGTATGCTGTAAATATACATAGTTCCCATTGGTTAATAAATAAGCTGCTTTGGCCTATGGCAAAACAGCTTAGAGGCAGGCAGGAAATCCAAGGAGAAAGACAGGAAAGAGAAAGGGGGAGTCTGGGGAGACACCAGCCCATCACCCAAGGAGTAACATGCCAGCAGACTGGTAATGCCACAGCCATGTGGCAAAACATAGATTAATATATATGGGTTAAATTAAGATGATAGAGATAGCTAGCAAGAAACTTGAGGCATTGGCCATACAGTTTGCAAATAATTGTCCTAATCATGGGCCTGGCGGGACACAGGAAATCTTCAACTACAAAAGACAGATTATATAATGGTAAATGATCTATCAGAGACCAGAGAGCTGAAAAAGAAATATCTGTAGACAAGAGAAGCAACAAGGATTGAATAAATTTGCCATTTAGAGTTTTCAAAAATTCATATTTGGAGATACCAGCTAAAGTAAAATGTGATATAAAAATCAAGGCTGAAAGTTAGAGAATTGTCTAAAATTTTGTATATAGAGGAATTTGACTTCTATTCATGTGCCTTGCCCCACTCAACTCTGCATACTTTTCCTGGGGACAGACTCAAGGAAAATGATCATTTAGGAACGACCTCCAAACAAAGATCAAGGCTACTACTACAATTGAATAGAAGACATCATTTGAAAAATCTTAGAACTCCCAATTTATTTTAAGTGATTATTCTAGACTATAGAAATAAATATTTCCCATGTAAAACAAGTGAAGATTTTTAAAAGTTGTACTTCATAATGGAAAGAGACATTTAAGAACCTGTGAAATATCTCAGAGAATAAGACACTTTTTGCTAATTTTGATGTCCTGAGTATAATTCCCAGGAACACATGGAAGTAGGATACAGATTTCAACTTGTTGTCCTCTCACATAAATACCATGATACTCAAGTGTCTGCTACACAAAACAAATAAAATGGATGAAACTTTAAAAAGACATTTCATAGGTAAAACAAAGTGATATATTAATAGAATAATTTTTATAGCTTGTGCATGAAATTAGAATAAAATCATATAGATAATAAATATAGAGAAGTTGTAAGTGCATGTGTGTATGAGAGAAAGAGAGAGAGAGAGAGAGAGAGAGAGAGAGAGAGAGAGAGAGAGAGAGAGAGAGAGAGTATAAGTCAATATAAAGTTTAAATGTATTGTCCAAAAGTATAAGGAAGACAAGAAACTCAAGAAAGAAATAGTCCAATGAAGAGTAGGATAAGGTGCCCAGATCAAGGTGAAGGTAAATATCAGAATGACAGTCCTATAGAAAATGTGGAGAAAAACAAACACATATTCCAGCATTATGTAAACAAAAGATTATTTTTTAATTTTATAAATTTCATTATAAAAAGTTTGCAAATAAAAGCATCACAGAACAATATTAAGCAGAACAAAAATGTGCACAACTCAGTTAACGTTTATATATATAGAACAGGAATTCAGAATGGAAGCTGCATGCTATGAAATAATCCTTTTGTATATTGTAAAGATTTTTCACCTGATTTGGCAAAATAAAATGCTGATTGGCCAGTATCCAGGCAGGAAGTATAGGAGAGGCAACCAAACTAGGAATGATAGGAAGGAGAAGGACAGAGTCTGGAGTCACCAGCCAGACACAGAGGGAGCAGGAGATGAACATGCCATGCTAATAAAGGTACTGCCATGTGGCAGAGTGTAAATAAAAATATGGATTAACTTAAAATGTAAGAGCTAGTTAATAATAAGCTTGAGCTATTGGCTGAGCATTTATAATTCATATTCAGCCTCTGAGTTGATTATTTCGAATGAGGCAGTCAGGACAGGCAACATCCATTTACAGCTGTGAAGCTTCACATTAAATTTTACACTTGCAGTATCAAATGTAGTATATGAATTTATCTACTATGAAAAATAAACCCATGACATAATTGGAACTAGAAAAATAATTAGCTTTATGTCATGTCTCTTTTCTGCATTCAAACCTCACGTAGTATTATACATTGAGTCTATACATCTTCCTGATAACTTTCAACTTCATTTTTCTTTTGAGCCAAATATAATTCTTCATGTATTATATATCCCAAATTTTCATCAAAACAAAAAAAATTCATTAAAATAAATTGATAGACTGATAGGTTACATTTAATAACTTGAGAAAATGATTTAACTACAGGAAAGATAGATGAATCTGCCATGTTGTTTAAATGTCCCTGATTTCTGAACTTAAGAAGTCCTCCTGTCTCAGCTTCTTAGGTAAGTACCTGATTCTATGGGTAAGTGCTACTTTGCCTGCATAAGTCTATTTATAAAAAAAACTAGGACAGAAATCATTGCATCAGAATAACATGAGAACATGCATTTTTGGAAACATTTCAGCAGACATTTCCAAGAAAAGCAGCAAGTTTCACTTTTATTGGTTGACTGTGAGACTCTGGTGGATTGTAAGGTTTTATTTTTTATTTTGGTTCATGATAGAATGTGTATAAATTGCTATGAGCATCTTCTCTGCCTGGAAGAGGAACTAGTAGAAGTATGTTTCTTTCTAATGCAAGTATTCTCAACTTATATTTTAAATTTGTTCAATTTCAGGATATTCTAGGCTTATCAATCAGCCATCATATGAAGATGACAATAGCTTTTATCACCTATGCTACAGGGTTTCTCCACCATACTGTGATTAAAAATAAACCTTCCCTCCATGGAGTTAGTTTTGTTAACAATGAAAGGGGAAATATTATACTTACCCAATCCCTTGAAGTTTCTTGTAACCCTAAAGGAGAACTTGAGGTTTGTACTGGCATATTCTCAGTCATGAAACTAATGTCCTTGGTTCTGCTTCTTATGTATTCTTTAGTGTAAGGTAAGGACCTTGTTTCCAACAGAGTAATCCAAGATAATGTCTCTGTTTCATCATCTCTTATTCTATCATCCTTGTAAGTTCTGCTTTTCCATGCTAGATGATATATTTACAGTCCCTGGGAATTGAACCAACTATATGAGAACATCAAAAAGTTGTGTGATTCTTTGAACAGCTCCTATTTTCTATAACATGATAATTCACATAGGTTTAGGACAGTGAGAACAACTAGCCCCATACTCATCATCTAGCTACCATAACAGTTTACCCAGTCTGTTTTTTCTTAATCTGTCATCCTCATTCCAGAAATCCTCATCATGGGAGTCATAAATTTTGCCACATACTTTTGGTTCATGTACCTTCATGCTTAACATAAGAACCATCTTCTGAGTATAAGTAGGGCCCATACTATCTGTGTAGCAATCACATACTTGGCATTTCAAACAGGATATCCAGCTATTATTCACTATCATCAATGGGCTTTGCTCTGTTTTGGTTTCTGGAATTTTTCTGCTGTCTGCTAGTGAGTATACAGTTCCCAATTCTGCTTCCAGCCAGGCTGTGCTTAGAATTGTGGAAGTTTGTGGCATACTGGTAGAGTTCTAAACATCTACTAAATATCCAATATCTAGCCACAAATTCAGCTAATTAGCATTTAGTGGCAGAAGCACTGGATTTGAGTGTTTCTCTTCTTCCCCACAACACACATCCAGAACAATTGTCTGGTAGAGACAATTGTTCAAGAGAAGTAGAGACAATTGTTCAAGAGAAGTCTGATAACTTACATTTCTATGGTGACTTAAATATGGACCCAAATGTTTAGAAGGATTTTAGAAACATCTAAAGGTCTATGCATTTCTGAGGACTATAATACCAAATTAACAAATAACAAATGGAATTGTTATGGAGAATAAATAGGAGAATTTATTCCACTGTATGGGTTAATACTTTTTGAAATGGGAGGAGAGGAAGGGTAAATGATCATTTTGAAATTATTTCAAGTGATATTGTAGAAACACTTCCCCTTTAAACCAGATCATTTAAACTGCATCATTACAACTGTCCTCATGGAATTGTTAAATTCCATGGAATTGTGAAAGCCACACAATCCTAGACATGCCGTTGGCTGAAGGGGTTTCCTGTTCGCCAATCAGAACCAAAGGGCGTGGCTTCTCATTGTCCTGGGTGGGCACATGAAGAGAGGTCAGGCTTTCTGAGTTAACTGAAACTGTTTCAACTGCAGCATGGAGGCCATTACTGAAGAGCTGGCTGGTAGCAAGGAGCCAGGTGTTAGTGAGGAGATGGTCATCAGTGAGAAGCCAAAAGGCTCTAGTTCACACGCCATATCTGAATCCAACTGTTATTATGAGTTAAAAACAAGTACAAATACCAGACAACAAAGCACACGAATCCAGAGGAAAAGATATCATGGTTGTCCACAGAAGAGCAAAAGATGTAAGAAGGTCAGACGATCTTATGTTTCTCTTCTTTTCTCCCAAATTCTTCACCTGTTATTCCTTACTTGCTTTTATCTGCTACAGAATAGATCTTCAACCCATAGTCATTTTCATAAGGATAGTCTCTTATGTTTTGCTAGAAATAGTGCTCTACTTTTGTCTTAACAGGTCTGGAAAGTGGTTGTTGGGTGGAACTTCTGGTTAACAGTAAATGAGGACAGGAGGGAGACTGGACACTGAAGAGCAATTTCTTCAACATGTTCTTGTACTGAGGAGAACAAAATGGATTTGGTGCTTCAGTGGGGTTGGGAAGCAAGGTTAGATGGGGAAAGGTACGATATTTGTGGAGAAAAGGGTTATAATAATTAGTCTGATTTTTTTATTGATTATCACCTTGATCTGTTTCCTGTTGAAATGTGTTTGAAAGGAAGAAAATTGGAAAAAGAAAAACATCTTGGGCTGGGAGATGAGGGTGCCAGATTTGGTGGGTATCTAGTTGCTTGTGTGGACACTATAGAGTCCAGGGGGAACAGTATGTCAAGTAGTGAGAGGAGCATACAGGAAGGACAGCAGCATACCTGCTGTTCTAAAAAGTAACTATTTATTGACCTATCACTAGTTTTATTTATTCAGAAACTAATCGCCAATTAAAATGCCTATTCAAACTCACCCCTTAATGTCTAAATGTGGTGAAAAAATTCAATATGCATTTTAGTAGCAATATTCAGTGTAGCAAATACTGACAGCTCTTAAGCTTCATTATTGTCACTTCTTTTCCCCCTCACATCTAGGAAGACTGATATAAACAAAGCTGCTGATCACAACATAGAAAGAAGCAGATGTGCCTATCTGAGATGTATTTTATAACATTTTAACGTAGTTAATAATAATGTTAACTTGTACATTTTTAAAAAAATGCTAACATGGTGAATTTCAATTGTTCTTGTCACCAAATAGAACTTCAGGTTTTATAGATGTTAATCTGTGGTGGTACCTTTTTATGAAAATGTCTGTTAGCTCCCCAAGACTGAAATTTGCTGAACTGTTGGGGAATATTATTTTAAAGTATGTTACTTTTGTTTATGTTGCATTTGTTTAACTCTGTGAAGCCATCTTATTATGCCTGTCTAAAACACCTGATGGTTTAATAAAGAGTACACAGCTAATAACAAGGCAGGAGAAAGGATAGGCTGGGCTGGCAGGCAGAGAAAATAAACAGAAGGAGCAATCTGAGAAGGGAGAAAAGAAGTAGCTAGAGAAGGAGGAGAACATCAGGGGCCAGCCACTAAGCTACCCAGCAAGCCACAGAGTAAGAGTAAGATTTACAGAAGAGAATGAGAAAAACCAAGAGGCAAAAGATAAATGGGATAATTTAAGTTAAGGAAAGCTGGCAAACAACAAGCCATGCTAAGTCCAGACATTTATAAATTAAGAATAAGCCACTGTGTGTGATTTATTTGGGAGCTGGGTGGTGGACTCCCTAAAAGAGTAAAAACCAGCCAACAACACTAGACCTTGCAGTCAAGTTAATATCATGCATTGAGATTACTTAAGACCATGTGATTGAGCTGCTCTCCTACTGCACATTCATCCTGTTTAAGTTTAACCTGCCATCAAGAAAGCAATGTAGCAAACATTAGAATGCCTTGGGTTTCCCAAGCAATCAACTTTTAAATTAAAGCAATGGCATAGATTTAGTTTTAAGCTATAAACTCTTCCATTCCCATGATTCAAAATATTGTATGTGTGTTGTAATCATTTACTGAAGGTATTGAGCAGATTGAAAGATACCTTAAACAAAACAAGTATCTTGTAAATGTTAAAAGCAACATGTGGATATAAGTTGATAGCATATGTTTGCAGTTTTGAGTTGGGGGGTCAGTAAAGTAACTTTCCTTCAAAACGTTGTGAAAGATTCCTCTAGAAAATAATGCCTCATTCCTTTCCCATAGCATATGATATGCTGTTCACTAAATACAGAGCAAAGCCTATCGTTAGCGACAAACAATAGGGACAGACAGACATCACACACACACGCGCGCACACACACACACACACACACGCCTACACACACACACACAAACACACACACACACACACACACACACAAATGCATGTCAGGCACAACACTGAGACAACAGGGAACAGGTCAGACAAACACAAACAGGCCAGTAACCATGGACTACAGGCAGACAGAAGACACAGGGAAAGAAGTGGAATATTTAAACATAGGGTCAACTCTTATGCAAATTAATCCAAGAGAAAGTTGCTTTGTTTCCATTCCTTAACAAGACATCAATGCGCTGTCTGAAATTATGTTTAATGCATTACTGACATACTAATCAATTAAATTATTAATTGTCTTATATGTTGTAATGTTCACTCTTGAACAGGTTACTTGTGTGTGTATCCACTATCAAGAATATCTTTGCATATTTATAACAACCTGAAAACACAAATAAATTGTGCAATCTGTAAATATCAAAATGATGTGGGAAGAATTCATCAAATCATATAGAAAATAGTGTATTTTATTGTTTACTATCATAAAATATGCACACATATACTAAATAAAATTCAAATATGAGGCTAAGAATGGCTCAATATTAAAAGTACACAATTTAACTTTTTAGTAGCCACATTGGGTACTCTCTTGGGTACTTTGCTCTCAAGCATCTTTAAACTCTAGCTCCAAGGCATTCTTTTCTTGCTTCTGCACATACCAGCACACATGTGGCACACACACACACACACACACACACACACACATACACTCATATATAAGTAAATGTAAACATCCAGTGACAAAACTTAAATGCTTAAAATTTTCTGTAATACTGTACTTATTTTGCTATGTTGTAGCTATGTTGCTGCTATTGTGGTAATTACCTGATAGTATGTTTATACATAAAATGTAACACAGATCATTTCTATGTGATGAATTTGTTTCTCTATTAAATTGTAACAATAAAAGTATCTCTTAGTTCCTATGCATTTTCCCTATACAAAATAGATATTGTAAGCAAAATATATGTTAATTGACTGTATGTTACAGGTAAAGTTTCTGGTATGTAGTAAAAAAAATTAAACATGGGCTTTTGACTTTATAGGTTACATGTCAGCTCTATTTACAGATTGTAACATTTTTTGACTCACAAATTTATACAATGATAAATTACAGATTACTAATAAAAATTACTTATTTATAAGTAAGGTTATAAAGGTATTCTTTAGATAAAATTAAATAAGTGCCAGAAGACAGAATTAAAAGCATTTAAAGTAAATGTCTCTAAGTGTTAGACTTAGTTTAGAGAAGGGCATGATAAGGGGGTATAGTTTAGAGCAAGATCTAACCCAAAAGATTTACCTCTTTGTGAAGGTTTGAATGAGTGTAAACCCCATAGGCTCATATTTCTGAATGCTTGGTCCCAAGTTAGACCTGTTTGGGAAGGATTAAGAGGTGTGGTCTTGTTGGAGATACTAGAAGTAGGATTTAAGATTTCAAAATCCCTGGCCAGGCCCATTCTCTCTCTCTGTCTCTCTGTCTCCATCTCTCTCTCTGTCTCTGTCTCTCTGTCTCTCTGTCTCTCTCTCTGCTAACTAAGGATACAAATGGAAAGCTCTCAGCTATGATGGTCACAGACTCTACTACCCTCTGGAACCATGAGCCCCAAATTAAATGTTTTCTTTTATAGTATTACCTTAGTTATAATGTGTCTTTGCACTAACTAAAATACTCTTGCTGCTGAATTATTAGCTAGTGATATATTCTTAGGAGATGAGGAGTCATTGTCTTCACTTGTGCCCCCACTGCTGAGCCCAGCAGGTTCTAGTGAATAGCTCCAAACCCATGGCAACACAGATAGCCCTAGTTAACCTCGGTGGGTCACAAAAAAAAGCAATAGGAATGTGAGAAAAATATTTGTATGTCAGGGGAATGTTGACATGGGTGGGAGGGAATTAAGGAAGGGTTGGAAATTAGTGTATCAAATACACATTATACAAATGTATGAAATAGTCAAGTATAAATTTAATAAAAATAAGAGCTATAGCTGACTGAAATGTCTTAGATCACTGAGAGTTGAGGTAGGGTCAGTTGGATAATACTTTTCTCAAAGGAAATTGTTTGATGCCAGCATCTTCTCTCTCTCAGCTGATCATCTGATGTAATTTGTTACAGCAATGTGAAACTAAATCACTGTTCCAATTTTCTTTCTGTTGTTGTAATAAAACACCGTGATTAAAAGCAACTTGGGGAGGACAGAATTTATTATTGCATATAGTTCTATTTAACAGTCTATCACTGAGGGATGTCAAGGCAGGAACTCAAATAGGACAGGAACCTGCAGGCAAAAGCAGATCCAGAGGCCAAGGAGAAGTGCCACTTATTAGCTTGCTGTCCATGGCTTACTCACTCTGCTTTTATTTACAACTCAGAACTACTTGCCCAGACATATCATTCCCATAGTGGGCTGGGCCATCCTATATCAATAATTAATCTAGAAAATGGCTGCACAGACTTACTTATACGGCAGTCTGATGGATGCATTTCCCCAACTGAAGTTTCCCTTGTTGTTGTTTTTTTCCTCTTTTGGGGGGCCTGCCACCCAGGTCCTAAATAAATCATACATGCAGGCTTATTCTTGTGTATAAATGCTCAGCCTTACCTTGGCTTGTTGCTACCCAGCTTTTCTTATCTTAAATTAACCCCTCTATCTTTTGCTTCAGGGCTTTTCCCATTCTCTTACTTTTATAAATCTTACTCTTACTCCGTGGCTTGCTGTGTAGCTGGGTGGCTGACCCCTGGAGTCCTCCTCTTTTTCTGGCTACTTCTTCTCCTCCAAGATTTCTCCTATTAACTCTTTCTGCCTGCGTGCGAGCCACATCTATCCTTTTTCCTGCCTTGCTATTGGCCATTCAGTTTTTTATTAGACCATCAGGTGTTTTAGACAGGCAAAGTATCACAGCTTCACAGAGTTAAACAAATACAACATAAACAAAAGCAACACATCTTAAAAGAATATTTCCCAACATTTTCCCTTATTTTTCTAAACAAAAATGAGATGTTTTAACTTTAACATAGTAAGACTGTACACAATAAGAACAATTATCAAGTACAGATTACATTCACAGTGTATTGCATTCCAGATCATTTGTGTCTGGTATATTTAAAGAAAATATTCCATAATAAATCCTATCTTAGTAAGTCAAAAATTTTATACCAAATTTTCTTTGTATCCTATCTAAGGAAAACTGTATCTATAACTATCTAGTCTTCAACTCTATCAAAGGCCACAGAAGGATATAATATTTTTAAGTAAACAAAAAATGCATTGCAAACAACTCCCGAATATTCTAGAAATGACAGATATCTGACTGCCTGGACAGCCACCCAAAGATCCTCTGCAACATTGGGGCATCCATCTTCAGCCTGCATGCCCATAGTATCTGGCAGATTTTTCAAAGAAGCAGGAAATCTGAAAGACTGTCCTGCTTATATTGGCAAAATTTACTAGTCACTGTCCTCTGTGTCCTGCAGAATTTCTGGCAGTTTCTTCTGTAAAGTGGGGACCCTGCAGGATCATCCTTCCTTGTTTTGGCAAAGCTCAGTGGTCACTTCCTTGTGGGTCCTGCATGTACAGTTTATACAAAATACTAGCAATCAGTTCAGGCAAGGGTATCTTCTTGTCCAGTGGCTAACCTTGCCACAATGAAAGCAAACTCTATAAGTAGTTTCTTCAATGCCCATCATCTCTGAAGTAAATTGGTGCTGCCAGGAGCAGATGTGTCTCATTATCATGAAAAGCCTTAAGATAAAAAACATTTTAAATGCCATATTCTATAGGTCTTTAAAGGTTTGAAGACTATCTATCTATCTAAAATAAATCTCTATATGATCTGGAAATCATACCTAACATATCTACAAATTTGATTGTTATAAATGACTGACCACTAAGCTATGTTTTCTGACTATCCTATATAGGTAATAATAATACCTTTCAAAAACTGGAACTTCACCCTACATTTCCAAATGAACTACATTGTCTCAATACCTCAAACAATAATAGAAACATACATACAGTATGTTGTAACAAATTAACCTTAAATTTTTATCAATATACAAAAATCATTTAAAAAAGAGTAGAAACATATATACAGTATAACAAAAATAACTTTAAGTTTGTATCAATATACCAAAATCCATGCCAAAGCAAATTATCTGAGATTAATAGTTGTCTTTTTATCCTATATTCCTATATGCTCCTAAATTATAACAAACATCCATGATCCACCAAATAACCAAAGACCACCCACATCCCCAACTCTTGGGAATATGAACATAGTTTTCTCTAGATTGCTTCCTACTGTCTGTGGGCAAAGGCATCTTTTTTAGGGGTCCCTAAGAAAATTTTGAGATAATTGACAAGTCCTGGGAATACCAGCAGTAATCTTTGCTGATAGATATCACCTATCAGTATTCAGGAGGTCTCCCTTGATCACACCTGATCCATATTATTCCTGAAGGAATCCACAACCTCTCATCTCCTGTGGGAACAAATCTCCCAAGCATTTTTTTTTATCTCATTTGAAAAATACCTTTTTTGACTTTTTTTTTTAAAGTTAAGATAGTCCTAAACTACCTAGGTTGGTTCAATTTTGCAGTCCTGTTCACAAGCCCTTGTCTGTCAGCAACTGTTGTTTGCTAATTAGCAATCAAAAACTCCAAAATCAACACAATACTATACAGGATTCAGACTCTCTGTGTGTTTCCCATCATACATGGCTTTTTTCCTTTATATTACTTTTATTCTCTCTTTAAAGACTTTATTTTTAAACTGTTTCTTTCTTTGACTGTCTATACTCATATTCTTTCTTCTTAAGCCTACATACGTTGTTGAACACACTGGAAACTGTTTAGAGGTTTTTTCCATATGGATCTCTTTTATTGCGTATCTTTTAGCCTTTTTTGAGTGTGTGAGTAAGCCTTTAAACTGCTACCCTACACCTGGTTTCTCCCCACGTCGATCTCGGCTGGCTCTGCCCACTTCTCAGGTCTTGTAACCCAAGCCTAAAGCTTGTGGCCCAGTCAGAGGTTCATGACCAAGAACTGCATTCAACTTTCCTAGAGCTCTAGAATGTCAATGCTTGCAGTGTGGGAAGGCATTTTCACTTAGTTTTTTGTTCCTACTGAATGTACTAGCTGTTTGGAATGCCAAAATGTTGCTTTTTTTTTTCTCTTTTGGGGGGCCTGACATCCAGGTCCCCAAATTAATCACACATGGAGGCTTATTCTTTATTTATAAATGCTCGGCCTTAGCTTGGCTTGTTCCTAGCCAGCTTTTCTCATCTTAAATTAACCATTGTATCTTTTGCCTCAGGGCTTTTTCCATTCTCTTACTTCTATAAATCTTTTTTTTTTAATTTTTTTTTATTTTTATTTTGCAATACAATTCAGTTCTACATATCAGCCACGGATTCCCTTGTTCTCCCCCCTCCTGCCCCCCTCACCTTTCCCCCAGCCCACCCCCCATTCCCACCTCCTCCAGGGCAAAGCCTCCCCCACAGACTGAGATCAACCTGGTAGACTCAGTCCAGGTAGGTCCAGTCCCCTCCTCCCAGGCCGAGCCAAGCTATCCTGCATAGGCCCCAGGTTTCAAACAGCCGACTCATGCAATGAGCACAGGACCCAGTCCCACTGCCTGGATGCCTCCCAAACAGATCAAGCCAATCAACTGTCTCACCCATCTTACTCTTACTCCGTGACTTGCTGTGTTGCTGGGTGGCTGACCCCTGGAGTCCTCCTCCTTTTCTGGCTACTTCCTCTTCTTCTCCTTCCAGATTTCTCCTACCATATATTCTGTCTGCCTGCCAGCCCCACCTACTGTTTCCCCTGCCTTGCTATTGGCCGTTCAGTTCTTTATTATACTGCTGTGAGATGGTCTGTATGTCAAGTGTGTTACTGATTGGTCAATAAATAAATCACTGATTGGCCGGTGGCCAGGCAGGAAGTATAGGTGGGACAAGGAGGAGAATAAAACTGGGAAGTGGAAGACTGAGTCAGAGAGACACTGCCAGCTGCCATGTTGACAAACAGCATGTGAAGATGCCGGTAAGCCATGAGCCACATGGCAAGGTATAGATTTATAGAAATGGATTAATTTAAGCTATAAGAACAGTTAGCAAAAAGCCTGCCATGGCCATACGGTTTGTAACCAATATAAGTCTCTGTGTTTACTTGGTCAGGTCTGAGTGGCTGTGGGACTGGTGGGTGAGAGAGATTTGTCCTGACTGTGGGCCAGGCAGGAAAACTCTAGCTACATTATACCATCAGGTATTTTAGACAGGCAAATTATCACAGCTTCACAGAGTTAAACAAATGTAACATAAACAAAAGTATCACACATTAAAATAATATTCCCCAACATTCTCTCTTATCAGATGACTCTACCTTGTGTCAAGTTGATAAAGCTAATCATGACACTAACATTCAAAGACCTATTATATTTTATTATCTTTTTATATTATTTTAAACAATACACAAGAAAATTCCTGGAAAAGAAAAATAAATATTTCCACAAAATATTTTAATGGGGGCTAGTAGTTTAGCTTAGTTGGTAGAATGCCTGCCTAGTATGATGAAGACCTAGGATCAGCTCCCAGCACTGATAAACCTAGCATAGTGTCAAATATTTGAAATCCCAATACTCAGGAGGTTGATGTGGCAAGGTTGGAAGTTTATTAACACTCCAAGTTACATGTTTAGTTCATGGAGGACCTGGGATATCTTAAACAATGCCTCAATAAGAAGAAAAAAGTTAGAAATTAATGGGGGAATCAGTTTAAATCTCACAATTTAAGGTTATTGTCATCATTATGTTGTTTTGTTTTTGTTTGCCTTTTTTCCTGTTTGAAGGAGCTTAAGTTTTCACTCTTTGGCCTATCTTTAGTGATGTCCAAGTCCCTGGCTGCAAAGATCTTTCAATATCATAAAACAACATATAAATAAATGTCATTACCTAATAGAAACTTCTTACTCCAATATAGCACACAATTTACATTAGTCATCTATAAGATTTTGCAAAATTATTTAAATCCAGAAGTAATGTGAAAATTATCTAGAAAGTAAAGTCCTTTATCCATTTTCTAAACTATATTTATCAGAGCACTAGGGAATCAATAGGCTTAACTGAATTCACATTTATAAGACTTTATTATACATTCAAACACTTTAACTGCAACACAAATCCTGGAAGTAATTTTGCATTGTCTAGTTCCACTGTTCTGAGATTCTTCTTGTAGCTACTAGGCCTGTGTTATTAATATTAACAACAGCTACCATTTATTGATGATTTAGTTCATGCAAGGTGGCAAGCATTATTTCACCAGAGCCTTACTCTCTGCAGTAAGATAATAACTACTAAATTCCCATTTCAAAAACAAAATGGCAATAAAGAGACATTAAACAATTTCCAGTCACAAAGCTGGAGAAAAAAAACCCCTGATACCCAGGGTGTAAGACTCAGTAGCAGACAGTTAACTACAAATATTCTGACCTTCATACAGTTTCCATGGCTCTTTACTGCCTGCAGCCTGAAGTTGAAGTGTTTTTCATTATTAGTATGTATTAATTTATACAGAATGGTAGGATTCATATGTTCATTCAGCATATCATGTACTTTGATTATATTCACCACATTAACCTATCTTGTTCACCATTCTCCTCCCACCTGCTCCCGTACTCTTCTCAAATATCTACTTTCTTTTATATTATGTATATTTGTAAAATCTAGATGCAGTATATGTGGAAAGCATATTTTTCTTAGTATAGCTTATTATTCTTAACTAGATTATTTCAAGATCTAGTGATTGTTCTGAAAATGACATTGTTTCAGTCTTCTGTGTTAGCTAATAAAACACTGCTGTGTATATATGCCACATTTACATTATCCTTCACTCTGCTGATAGGTATCTAGGATCATTATATTACCTGGCTACTGTAAATAATACTACACCAAAAGTGTGTCTCTATGGTGTTCTGACTCAGATTACTTTGGGCATAAACCAATGAGTGGTATAGATATAATGAATTATAACTCCTGATGCCCCAACTAATCTGATATCTCTTTAATTCCCATCTTCCATTTAATGAACTGTGTTTTTTGCCACGTTTCTCTCAAAACGTTATGCTGATAACTATAATATACCTTTTTAAATTTCTTAATGGAAAACTACTTTCTATTGAATATTTTCCTTTTCACAAATTGTATTTATTTTAATGATTACTTATGGTAATATTTCTTTCCATTGCCATGCCCTCAGATCTTAAACCTTTTGGGAAAGTGAACAACAGCTGTTTTGTATAATATTATCTGGTCACACATATTCAATATTGCCTAAAATGAAAGTTTACACAGTATGAGTTCATATATAGGATATCTAAAGTTTTCAGGGGAAATTGAAGCACTTAATTAAAATGATGAAAGGGTCCAAAAAGGGTCTTGATAAAGCAACTGACTTCTGCAAAATTACTGAAGTAATCCTCAGACCAATAGAGTATCTTCATGTTTTGCTCATTTTTACCAAGGTATTCTCTCTCTCTCTCTCTCTCTCTCTCTCTCTCTCTCTCTCTCTCTCTCTCTTTCTCTTTCTCTCTCTCTCTCTCTCTCTCTCTCTCTCTCTCTCTCTCTCTCTCTCACACACACACACACACACACACACACACACACACACACACACACACTTTTTTTAGGGTAAAGGGAATAACCTGATAAAGTTTTTTTCAACATATTAATGTCCCTGACATTAATACAGACAATATAATTTAAATTTTAGGTCTGCCAAGACTTTATTTCATCAGCCAACATTAAAATATCTAGAATTTACTAACCATGTAAAATAGTTTTGAAAGCTGCATATCTGAGCCTTGACATTGGTCTGAAAGTCTGCAAAATCCACCTTTTAACTCTGATTTGAAATTTGATTTCTAACACTCTGACATCCTGAGTCTGATTAAATAACACAGTCATTTTGAATGACCTGATCCGTTGTTATCTGGCCTTAATTTCTGGTTTTATGCTTTAGAAAATGGCCAATGGTTTTAAATGGGAGTGACTCTAACACCGGTGTTTCTGCATGCATTTATTGTTGAAAGTCAATTATTTTTGCACTGTCACTCAAATACTAGAAAAGTATTGGTGGAAGTGTCTGCTTGCTCATTTTTCAGGAGATACTACACAACACTAGTATTCATTTTACTTCTCTGTTGATATGTTTTTATTAGGTTATGCTTCACACAATATAATAAAAGTTCAAGACAGAAGGTCCATTGACTTTCCTTACTGGAAAATAAAGCACATATGAGGTCAAAATACCACTTGAGACTTCTCTGAAACTTTGCTAATGGAAATGACAAAAGTTTAGAGGAATGATGGAAAATAAGTTGCACAGAACTCATTCACCATCTGATTAAACTGAGTATTTGTTTTTCCTTTGAATGTATGTTTCCAGATACAGATAAAAAATACATTAACTTCATGTAATTGTTAAAAGGTCATTTTGATAATTTTACTTCAAGCAGAAGAAAGTAGAAAGAATACTGAACCTCCACTTTCTGATAATCATATTGCCTCATAACTTTGTTTAAAATAAATCCTTACCAACATGGTGAAATACTGAAAAGAACCTATTTTAAAATTATTGCACTGACTTTGAAATTTGTCTGTTTTATGTATCAACATACACATTTATATTAATGAAATTTTTGTTACAATAAATACCAGTAACATTTGTTTAAAACATATATTAAGGCCATATAAGATTATATTACATAAGATTTATACAAATTTTGTAAGTGTAACAGTAAAGATTTAAATTACTATAAATAACACACAAAGAATAGACAGCTGAAATGACTGAGTTTGTCTTTCAATTGGAATTTGTACAATGCTGAACATCTAAAACTAAAATTGGCATCATAATTGCTACAGTTATTTAGTCACTTTAATTACACTCACCATGCAACTGGAAAACTTTATAATTACTATTATTTGAGTGATTGTTTTGCCAAATAATCTGTTTAAAGGGTTACTTACTTTTTTCCATAGTACTTTATATCAAAGTTCAATTGTCTGTGGGCTCATTGTCAATATGAAAGATTCAAAACAAAAAGCTTAACAATGGAAACAAAGCAAACATAAGTGACCTTCTTGGCTAAAGTACAGTAAATTTCCATGGTGTTTATGTTACAGGTGAGGTATACATGCAGCTCTATGGACTGCTTTCAGCTCATCGCCATTGAAACTGTATGTGGAACATACTCATGTCAAAATTCACCTAAGTGAAAACACCTCTCTATACCTTCCTGCTATTGCTTCAAAAGAAAGACTGTCAGATGATTCTCTAGTAAAGTGACCAGGGTTCCTTTGAAAATGGTTGATTTTGTATTGACACATGGGAGTACACAAGGTAAACCTGGAACCCTCATTGTGTGTGTGTGTGTGTGTGTGTGTGTGTGTGTGTGTGTGTGTGTGTGTATACAGGCCAGAGGACAACCTTAATTTTCATGCCTCAGGTGTTTTCCAGCTTTTCTTTTGATACAGGCTCTATCTTTGGCCTGACTGTGCTGGTTGACCCGTGACCCCCAGGTGCTTGCCTGTTTATTTCACTTCAGCTCTGAGATTACAAGTCCGTGCCATCATGCTTTTATATTTTATGTGGTTTCTGGAGATTTGAGTTCAGGTCTTTGTACTCACAAGGCCAACACTTTATCCATTGAGCTACCATTAGGTCAGACTCAAGTATGGAGCCCCTCACAGTATCAAAGAGAAAGACACATCAAGCAATGCAAAGGAAAGCAAATGGGTGGAAATCTCTGTGGAGAAAGCATGTAAAGATATACTAGAGTCAAAAGAAATATGTCCAAATGACATAAGACAGAGTAATTTGAACATAGGATTAAGGATATGTTGGATTACAGTGAAAATATGTTAACCCCAAGTTTATATTGTTATTAACAAATAATTAAAGAAATAGATGGCGAATAAAAGACCATTTCATCTCTTGGACAAAAATTCTGAGATG
The DNA here is from genome assembly GCF_949786415.1 of Peromyscus eremicus. Classification (NCBI taxonomy): domain Eukaryota; kingdom Metazoa; phylum Chordata; class Mammalia; order Rodentia; family Cricetidae; genus Peromyscus; species Peromyscus eremicus. The sequence continues at coordinate 120,482,596 of NC_081439.1, forward strand.
TTTCTTCTGTCTATGAGCATTAGAGTAGATTAGATTAGATTAAACAAAACCACCTAAAACTCCAGATAGATAAATTTCATGTTCTTCCTCACAATAATTATACTACACTTAAGAAAAATAATACAGATAATTGATACAGAAATTGAGGATTGAAACCCAAATGAAACATCTTTACCTTGGGTATTTCTTAGTCTGACAGAGGAGTTGTATGGAGAAGTATACGCAAAATATTTGTTCACATTAGAATGCTCTGAAGCATATGTGCAAGGACAAAAGAGAGAAGATATACAAGTAACAATGGGCAAATGTTTACATCACAAATGACATTTGAAATGTGACTCAAGGAAGGAATGAATAGTCTGGGATGAACAACTTTATGGTTTTATTAATCATTAGGAAAGAGATTAGTGTCTTGAAATAAGAAAAGGGGTAAAGAAGATATAGAATAAAAAATTTAAAAATCAAATAAAGAAGACAGACAAGACTTTCTAGGTCCTTTAATGATGCATTTTTTTTTAAAAAAAAGATAAAATTTCTGGCTTTAGGTGAAAACAAAGATGAAAGGAATATGATAGTGGAGGGAAACTCGCTAGGAATTCCATGATTGACATAGGCATGTGGAACAAAGAAAGCTACCCCAGTTCATAAGGAGCTGCATTCCCTCTTAGCAAGGCTCAAACACAAATCAAGTGACTGAATTGTATCCAAAGTGTTTCTTTCATCTCTAGTATATAAGTTTTCATTTTGAGATGAAAGCAATAGATGTGTAAGTAGTAATTGGAAAGCCAGTTAGCCTAGGCTGTGACACAGCTGCAAAGTCAGTTCTGAAAGGGAAACCTCATCATTTTGTGGAGAAAAAGGCCTAAAACACTGATCCTAAATTATCTATCTTTTCTCTATCGTAGACTTGTGCTCCAGTTTACGCCACATAAAAGAAGACACAAAGGTTTTTCATCTACCCCTTTCTTATTTATTTCAGTTAGAAAACATTGTGATATACATGTTTATGAATAACAGGTCTAGGATACAGTTGAATTGCAGGTTTTTCTGAGATTAAAACCTTCCAACTTGGAATGAAACTCATTAAGACACAAATATTAAAAAGGGGGTTAAAAAAAAAACAGGGTGTCATTAAGGGGAGGGTGAGTCCTTCCATCCTTCAGTAAAGCCCATTATGCCCAGAAGGCTAAAAAAGAAAAAAAAAAAAGCTCCATAGCTTCAGGAAATCCCTGAAACTGACCAGATACCATAGGATCCTTCTTTCCCATGCATATATGCACAATACAGACCAACTGTATATGCACTTTCACACAAACTGAGCTGCCCGGAAGAGGCTCAGATCAACTGAATTGCCTAGAAAGGTACACCCAAACTCACTGAGCTGCTTGCTGTGTAGTGCCCTCAGGTTTCCATCTACCATGATTTGTGACACTTGGGTGGGCTTTAGTGATGTAGTTGTCTTTGTGGGATGTTCTGTATGGCAAATGTTTTGCTCTGATTGCTTGGTAAATAAAACACTGATTGGCCATTGGCCAGGCAGGAAGTATAGGCGGGACAAGGAGGAGAATAAAGCTGGGAGGTGGAAGGCTGAGTCAGAGAGACACTGCCAGCTGCCACAAGGACAAACAGCATGTGAAGATGCGGGTAAGCAACGAGCCATGTGGCAAGGTATAGATTTATAGAAATGGATTAATTTAAGCTGTAAGAATAGTTAGCAAAAAGCCTGCCAGGGCCGTACAGTTTGTAACCAATATAAGTCTCTGTGTTTACTTGGTCGGGTCTGAGCGGCTGTGGGACTGGCAGGTGAGAGAGCTTTGTCCTGACTGTGGGCCAGGCAGGAAAACTCTAGCTACATCTTTAAGTCATTTCTGTTTGTAACTCCTCACCCATATTCCTGAAAATAACCCCAATAAAACTCATTGGTTCCCTATGACAGACTTTGGTGGGATCAAATTCATAAAATTCATTGGTTTACCAAGTTGGAATTTTGTGGGATAAAATTCAGGTTGTCAGTATTGGCAGCAAGTGCTTTTACCTGTTGAGCAATCTTGCTTATCCATTTGCAGATGCTTTCAACGAAAGAAATTACTACAGCTACAAGACATTTAAAAGTCTCCAAAGAGGCAAGAAGTATATTAAAGTTAATGTGCCCATTTCTTTATTACATATCTCTGTAAACAATGTGGTTTCAAATAATTTCCTGAAATACAATCATTTCATATATAAAATTCATTTTCTACACAAAATGAGTTTTATGTATATATAATATAACAGCAATAGTTTTACACTGATTCATAAATTGTCCATAATTTGTACTGATAGGTATCTATCATGCAGGTCGATTAAATTATCCCTTCCACTATTTACAGAGATTGAAACTGTATTCATTTTTTCCTGTTATAATTTATAGCAATTAGGATATTTGTACACCTTTGTAGGTTTTAAAGACTATGTAGAATATACTATAAAGCACCCAATAAATTTATTCTATTGAATACATTAATTTTTTTATTTTTGTCATTTTTATTTAATTAATTTTTTATTTTACATCTTGACCCCAGTTTCCTCTCCTTCCTTTTCTCTTGTTCCCTCCCCTCACCTTCCCTCCACCCTGCCTCCTCAATCCACTCTTCCTCCATTTCTGTTCAGAAAAGGGCAGGCATCCCATAGGTGTTGTGAGATATTTGAATACACTGTGTAAATATATGTCCCTGTGATTGGTTTAATAAAAAGTTTAATGTCCAAAAACTAGACGGGAAGTACAGCAGGGTCTTCTGGACAGAGAGATCTCTGGGAAGAAGAAAGGTGGAATTGCTAGCTGGACACAGAAGTAACAGACTTTCAGGAGGAGAGGTAAAAGCTACAAGTCATATGACAACAAATAGATGAACAGAAATGGGATAATTTAAGTTACAAGAGCTAATGGGACAAGCATAATCTATAGACCAAGCTTTCATAATTAATAACTCTTTCTATCATTATTGGGAGCCAATGGTTCCAAGAAAAAAAAATCCATCTACATCTACAAATGATGTTCCACATGGGGGCACGTATTTCCTCATAAAACCTGAAAAGGCTTTTAAAAAAGGTACAAAACACACAAAAATGGAACCGAACATGGCTTCCTAGTCCTGTAGTCTCATGGGGGCTGCACACAGAGACACATCTCCCAGCCATTTCCTGCATGCTTGAGCCGCCAGCAAGATATGAACTAAGCTACATGGTTGTTTAAGGTTTTGCTCATATAGACAGAAAAGGTTACAGATACACAGTAAATCATATTCAGATGGAAAAAAATATCCTCTAAACAGGTACAGTGTGCTTAACAATGTGCATAGGCTTAAAAAAAGAAAAAGGATATAGACCGTCATACAAAGTAGTTTAAAAGTAATGTCTTTAAAGAGAGAAGTAAAGCAACAAAAAAAGAATAAACCATGTGAGGTTGAGAAATATAACACAGGGAGTTTAGACTTTATATGATGCTTTGTTAATTTTAAATTTTTTGAATGCTAATGACCAGACAATAGCTGCTGAGAGACATTGGCTGTGGAAGGAATTGCTGAATTAAACCAACCGATATACTTTAGAAATGCCTTAACTTTAAAATGGAAGTAAAAGAATGTATTACATTGGGGAAGAGGTCTGGCTTTTGTTTCAACAGGAGAAGAAAAGCTATGATTACCATTAAAATTGATAAAGATTAGATTTAAACAGGAGAGACTTCTTGATTAGAAGAGGCAATAGTTCATCAAACAGCATGGCCATTCAATCTAAACTAAGTTATACTAACAAATGTCTTTTATTTGATCAGATACAACTTGCAAAAGAGGGAAACTCCCCAAAGTTAGGGTAGGGAGAGGGTTTGTTTTTTGTCTTTCTAGGAAAATAAAAACATCCAACTAAAGAATCTAAAGACCATTAGACAAATGAGACATCTAAGGAAGAAGGATGAATCATCCAGTGAAAATACCCTAAGAAAAAGAGGAAATTGGCCTAATGTACTAATATACTAATATATAAAATGGCCTATAGCACACTTCCAATAGGATAAAATTTTATTAATCTTCCCAAATGTTTGTCTCTACCATTCTCTACAGACATATACGGTAAATGGTCTTTATGTAGTCCTAATTCCATTAAAATCTAAAACTGGATTTGGAGTTGGAGTGTGGCTCCCTCTCTAAAGCCAAGCATGCTTTTTAATGGAAAACCCAAAATCTTTGTCTTATATCAGAAGAGATACCTGGTATGGGACAGAAGAAAAACCAAAAATAGGAACGATACTATTGCCACTAATCTCATAATCCTTCGGTTTTGTTTTGACTCTTTAAAACTTTTCTTTAGGTATAAATATATCTGAAATTTTATAAGATTAATCTATATATTTTAAGCCTTCTGTCATGATATTAATGGTCATATAGAATGCTACTGATTCTAAAACTAGGCTTCATTTAGCTTCCTATATGAGATTTCTTGATTTAGTCTGAAGCAAGTCTCTAGGAACTATGTTTGTATACCCTGGATGTATTTAATAGACTGGTCCCTTAAACCCTCTGATATCTAGCACATATGACATTTAAATTGTTTGTTTCCTTCAGTGAACTGCAACCATTCCTAACAGTGACCTTTGAAGTCTCCAAAAGGATGTTGGGGCCCCACAAGGATACATACACCTGGATTGTGATAATTACACTAAACTGACAAACACCATCCAAAGATCAGTTCTGGACTACAAATTGTTCAGGATAATTTCAAGGTTATTAGCTAAAATGGTCCAGCTTCATAGACTACTCCAGGCAGGACTTCAGATAAGCCTTGTATTATCCCATCACACCAAGACTGGACAACAGGTAGCTCCCCTAGGACTTAATCATTATCTTAATTTTCTCAGGGTCCCCTAAAGATGATATAACCCCCAGATAACAGGAAGTAATTTTAAGAACATGACAACCACATTCCCAAGAGGCAGGGTGGGTGATTTTTGGTTGTTCAATGGATATTTGTCCTTGCTTAGAAGGGTTGCTCACAAGTTGTTATGGGTCATGGTCAGGGAGGATACTAAGCAAAGGGGATTAGATTTAGGGATCTCCTACTGAAAAGAAAAAGGGGAACATATAAATGACAGGATAAAAGGATAGATTATTGTATCTACTTTCAAAGGAAACAACCAACTGCTTGTCTCAAATATTTTACATTGGCATAGATTTTTGTATATTACTACAAATGTAAGGTTATTTTTGTTGTACTATATTGTATGTTTCTAATTTTTGTTTAAGGTACTGTACGTATGCAGCTCATTTATAAATGTAAAGTAATGTTCTAGTCCTTGAAAGCTATTTAGGATAATAAAGAAATACAGGTCAGTAGTTAGTCATCTACAACAATCAAATCTATAGTCATATTAGGTATATTTTCAAGGTCAATCATAGACATATTTTAAATAGATAGATGATCTTCAAATACTTCAGAAATCTACACAATATGGCATTTTAATGGTTTAACAACATAGGGCTTTTCATGAGAGTGAGACATGTCTGTTCTGGGTAGGCAGTAACAATCTACTTCATAAAAGGATGGTGGGCACTGAATAACCTCCATATAAAGTTTGCTTTTGATGACAAAAGCTAGCCATTTGGACGAGAAACTTCCCTTTTTTCAACTGCTGGTAGTATGCTGTCCAAACTGGACAAGCAGGGTATAAAAAAATTGACTGCCAAACTTTGCCAAGACAGTGTAGGACAGTCCTTCAACAATTCTTGCTTCACAGAAAAGTCTGTCAGATATTCTATGCCTGTAGGCCAAAAAAGGATGCACCAATGATGCAGAGGAACCTTGGGATGACTGTCAAGACAGCCAGATGTCTTTGTCATTTCATAATTTTGGAAGTTGCTTGCTCTGTACTTCTTATTTACTCACATAATATATCCTTCTCGGGTCTCTGATGGAGTTGATGACTAGATAGTTATAGTTACAGTTTCTGTCAGTCATGATAGAAAGTAAATTAGGCAAAAAAATTTGAACTCATCAAGAGAGGATAGATAATGGAATATTTTCTCCAAGTACTATTGGGCTGGGCATTGTAAATGTATTTATTACTTGTTATTTGTTCTTGTTTTATAGAGTTTTGCATTGTTAGAGTTAAAACCTTTCATTTTTTTTTAGACAAAAAGGGGAAATGTTGTGAGACATTTGATTACACTATGTAAAGATAGGCCACTGTGATTGATTTAATAAAAAGCTAAATAGCCCATAGCTAGGCAAGAGGTATAGCAGGGAGTTCTGGACAACTAGAGCTCTGGGAAGAAGAAAGCCAGAGTTGCCAGTCAAATGCAGAAGGGAGATAGAGCTAGCAGACAGAGAAGGAGGAGGACTCCAGGAGCCATCCACCTAGCTACACAGCAAGCCACAGAGTAAGAGTAACATTTACAGAAGTTAAGAGAATGGGAAAAGCCCAGAGGCAAAAGGTAGTCAGGATAATTTAAGAAAAGCTGGCTAGAAACTAAACCAAGCTAAGGCTGGGCATTCATAAGTAAAAGAAACCTCCATGTGTGATTCATTTGGGAGCCGAGTGGTAGGCCCCCTAAAAGAGAAAAAAAAAATAACAATATGGCATACCAACTTGGAGCTCGAATATCGATCTAGAGCCCGAGAAAGCTGAACAACAACATTAAAAAGACATAGCTCCTTTAAGAAGCGTTGTTGTTCAGCCAGCACGGCACCGGCTAAATAAAAAAAACGGCAAGCTAATTTAAAAACCGCCTGTGGCAACACAGGTACTGGCTTCCATAGCTAGGATGGTTTAATGCAGTTTTTGGTCTCCTACCTCCAACCGGGATGTGGGTTTTAGGCTTGGTTTTCATGACCTGAGAAGTGGGCAGAGCCAGCCAAGAGAGCCATGCAGAGAATCCAGGTGTACCTTATTAGTTTGCTAGTGTGGTCAAAAAAGGCTGAGATACACAGTAAAGGGGGTCCAGATGGAAAAACTTCTAAGCAGGTTACAGTGTTTAACAATATGTGTAGCTTTAAGAAAGAAAGAAAAGGGGTATAGACAGTCATAGAAATAAATAAATTCTTCAAAATATGGTCTTTAAAAAGAAAGTAAAAGTAATATAAAAGAAAAAAAGCCACATGATATGGGAAATACACAGGTAGTTTAGATCCTGTATGTGTTGATTTTGAATTTTTTGACTGTTAAGAAACAAAAGACAGCTGCTAGGATACCTGGGATTGTGAACTGGACTGCTAAACTGAACCAATCTAGATATTTTAGAAATGGATTAACTTTAAAAAAGAAGCCAAAAAATATAGTTGTCAAATAGAAATCAAAAATGCTCTGAAGTTTTGTTCCCACAGGAGATGAGAGGCTGTGGATTCCTTCAGGATTAATATGGATCAGGTTTGATCAGGCGAGACCTCCTGAGACTTGACAGGTGATATCTATCAGCAAAGGTTACTGCTGGTCTTCCCAGGACTTAGTCATTATCTCAAAATTTTTCTCTCTGGGACCCTAAAGATACTTCATCCTCAGACAGCAGGAAGAAGTATGTAGAAAACTATTCTTATATTCCCCAGAATTAGGGGGTAAGGGTTGCTTTTGGTTATTTGATGGGCTATGGATGTTTGTTATTATTTAGGAGAATATAGTATATTGATATAAGTTTAAAGTTATTTTAGTTACACTATATATATATATATATATATATATATATATATATATATATATATATTTCTATTCTTGTTTAAAGGATTTTTTGTATATTGATAAAAAATAAGGTTATTTTTATTACAACATACTATATATATGTTTATACTCTTGTTTAAGGTATTATACTTATGCAGTTTAAAAATTTAAGGTAAAATTCTAGTTTTTGAAATCTGTTATTATAAGCTATATAGGATGATCAGGAAACATAAGTTAGTGGTTAGTCATTAATAACAACCAAATTTGTAGCTATGTTAGGTATGCTTTCCAGGTCATATAGAGATATATTTTAGATAGACAGATGGTCTCCAAACCTTTCAAAGACCTACAGAATATGGCATTTAAAATGTTTTGTTATCTTAGGGCTTTTCATGACAATGAGACACATCTGCTCCTGGCAGCAAAAATTTACTTCAGAGAAGATGATGGGCATTGAAAAAACTCCTTATGGTGTTTGCTTTCTTTGTGGTAAGATTAGCGACTGGGCAAAGAAACTGTTCTTGCCATTGACTGCTGACAATGTGCTGAGCAGACTAGACATTCAGAACATAGAAAAAGAGACTGTTGAACTTTCTCAAAACAAGATAGGACAGTCCTTCAAAATTCCTGCTGCACAGAAGATTCTGCCAGATATTCTGCAGGGTACACAAGAAAGTGACTGATGATCTTTGCCAAAACAAGGCAGGACAGTCCAAAATTCCTGCTTCATAGAAAAGAGTGCCAGATACTCTATGCCTGTAGGCTGAAGATGGATGCCCCAATGTTGCAAAGGAACTTTGTGTAGCTGTTCAGATAGCCAAATATCTCTGTTGTTAAATAATATTACATCCTTCTGGGTCTTTGATGGAGTTGAAGACAAAATAGTTATAGTTGCAGTTTTCCTTAGCTATGATAGAAAAGTAAATTGGGTGTAAAATTTTGGATTCATTTAAGATAGGATAGATAATGCATTATTTTCTCTGAATATGCTAACTGCAAATGGACTGAATATTGTAAATGTAATTCCTACATGATAATTGTTTTGTTGTATGTAATTATACTATGTTAAAATTAAAACCTTTATTTTTAATTAGACAAAAGGGGGAAATCCAGTAGAATTTTTTTTAATTTTCCCAAGGCCACCTTTAATAAATTTCATGCAATCATTTTAATCTCAGCCATTTGCTTCTAAAACAGACCCATGAAGTTCTATTCTTCTGTACAATTCTTGCAGGTACTCTGAGCCTGCTGGTAAAATATTTTAAGGTGTGTTACTTTTGTTTATGTTGCATTTGTTTAACTCTGTGAAGCTGTGTTACTGTGCCTGTGCAAAACACCTGATGGTTTAATAAAGAACTGGCCAATAGCAAGGAAGGAGAAAGGATAGGCAGGACTGGCAGGCAGAGAGAATATATAGAGGGAGAAATCTGGAAAGGGAGATAGATCTAGCAGAAGAGAGAGATGAGGACTCCAGGGGTCAGCCACCCAGCTACATAGCAAGCCACAGAGTAAGAGTAAGATTTACAGAAGTTAAGAGAATGAGAAAAGCCCAGAGGCAAAAGGTAGTCAGGATAATTTATCTTAAGGAAAGCTGGCTAGAAACTAAACCAAGCTAAGGCCAGACATTCAAAAGAAATAATAAACGTCCTCCATGTTTGATTCATTTGGGAGCTGGGTGGCAAGCCCCCACAAAAATAGCAAAAACTCCCAACAACAATTATGGTTTTCCTTAATCATGATAAAGCATAAATTAGATATGAAACTTTAGATTCACAAAAAGGTGTTAGATGATAGAGTATTTTCTTTAATTTTGCTAAATACAAATAGACTAGATATTGTAACTATAATTCTTGCTTGAAAACTGTTTTGTTATATGTAATTTTACTATGTTAAAATGAAAACCTTCCCTTTTGATTAGACAGGAAAGGGAAAATGCTGTGGGATGTCGTTCTGTGTGCTGTGAATATGTGTTGTGCCCATTGGGTAATAAATAAGCTACTTTGGCCTATGGCAAGGCAGCTTAGAGGCAGGTGGGAAATTCAAGCAGAGATACAGGGAGGAGAAAGGCAATGTGAGGAGATGCCAGCCTGCTGCCCAAGGAGCAACAAGATGCCAGCAAACCAGTAATGCCAAGTCCACATGGCAACGTATAGATTAGTAGAAATGGGTTAATTTAAGATGTAAGGGAGGACACATGGATTTCCCTGCGAAGGGGAAATAGAAGAGATCTCCTGCGTGAACTGGGGAAAGTAGGGCATGGGAACTTGAGGGATCAGGTTGTGGGGGTGAATAAGGGGCAAGAGTACTGAAAGATATGACTGGAAAGGAGGGCATTTTGGGGTCAGGTGGAAACCTGATGCTAGGGAAATTCCCATGAATCCACAAGGATGATCCCAGCTAAGACTCCTAGAAATTGGTGACTATCCCAATTTTGATCAGCACACCTTCAAACGGATGCAGAAACCCACAGCCAAACATTAGGCCAAGCTCTGAGAATCCTGCTGAAGACAGGATACATTATTTTTTTAATTAATCCTTTGAGAATTTCATACAATTTGTTTTGATTATATTCACCATTCTACCCAGTTCCTCCCAGATCTGCTCCTTTCCCTTCTCACTCAACTCTGTGTTAGTTTCTTTTATTTTTTTAAATAAATCAAGTACAATCTGTGATGTCCATATATTCTATGTGTGGCTATTCACAAGAGTGTGGTCAGCCTACCAAGTGCCACAGCCTTAAATTATCTCTTTCCCAACAGCTGCCAATTGCTAGTAGTTTCTCAGCTAGGGAAAGCCTTAATACCCACCTCCCTTCTCCATAGTAGGCTATTTTCTGGCTTCAGTTTCTTCATCACTTGTGCATACTGTCACATCCACTGTGAGTTCATGTGTGCAACTGTTCTGTTGTACCTGGGAAACACTGCTTTAGTCAACATGCTAAATTATGCCAAAAAGTCATTTTCCAAGTTACATTATCCTCAACAGTAGTCATTCAATTTTGTACACCAGCTACTTCTAGCTCTCTGCCTTCTAGACAGGGTAGAGCTGTATCTACAGTCCTTTTGAAGTCAGATGTAGCCAAATGATAGCTTTGAGTGATGAAAAATGAGCAGACTCTTAAAAATTAGTGAATCAGTGAGAATTGTGAGGAATTGACCACGTTCCATTTTTCCTCTGCCTCAGTGAATTTTAATCATCCATCATGATCCAGTAACATTGGATCTTATAAGGATTCAGTAAGGTCAAGTCTTCAGTTGACTATCAGTAAGTATTAGGCATAAGATATGAATGTATCATTGATAATATTATCAGGGATTCAGACCTGGCCAAATCTACTCCACTGATTATTTTTGTATAGCATTGAAAGTACACAACCAGATGCATTTGATTATATATTATGTAAACAGAGTAGCTGAAATAGAAATGACGTTTCTAACAAAGTTGAGTATTTTTAGTTGTTTAACTATTTATAGAAAATGTGTGTTAACCCACATGGGAATGTTTGCTGCTATGTAAAACACAGCATATTCACATATATAGATACTCACAGATCATGTTATCTTACTACAAAGGTCCCCCCCGCAATCCAATGAGTGTCTTACATTGTTTATTCTTCAGCCAAGTAAATAGTCTTTCTTCAATGCCATAAATATATCACATTAACCTTGAGGACAATAGTGAACTTTAGTTTTAGATTGGTTGTAGGTTTAAAGAAAAAAAAAGACTAAACACACCAATATTCCTTAGATATTTCTACTAAAATAGAAGAAATCTTTCTATTATACTACATGTTATCATGTTAGACAAGTAATCCAAAATTTTTGAGAATCTATAATATATTTCTTTAAACAAATGGCCAAACAAAATTGTTTAAAATGTTGCTCAAATCAAGACTTCTCGTGTACATTATGATAGGCTTATTCCATGGTGGATAATTCTATTTACTCAATCTGTTATTCAAATTTTTAACACTTATACACTTATTATAAACATTACAGAATAAATTATTGAAAAGCCATATATATTGTGCAATATAAAAAGCCACTACGGCCCCTGGGGTAGCTATTACAGTATTATTAATAATGAGATAGAGAAAGGGAAAAAACAAACCATAAAGTATAACAAAGAGAATCTAGGCAGATCAATTTAAATTTGTAGTAAACACTCAAGGATTGACATTAGACAAAAAGGGAGAGTAAGTGTATCTGTTCCTTCCTTGCTATAGCATGATTTGTATGAGTCTTAGTAGCATTTTTCTACTGGATACAGCATATTAATGCAGAAATACTAGAGACAGAGTGGTATGAGTTCTGATGTAACCTGGAAGCCTGATTACAAATATCCATGATGTTACTTCTCCTGTCCTCCCTCAGTCTACAATTTCTTTAGCTATCAAAAAGAAGAAGAAAAGAAGAAAAAGAAAAGAAGAAGAAGAGGAGGAGAAAGAGAAGGAGGAGGAAGAGGAGAAGAAGGAGAAGAATTTGGAATTGATTGGCTGTTTAACCTCTTTTACAGGATAACTTTCCTTTATCTTAATAAATTCTGTATAGTGCTTTGACATGTAATGCATGTGAATATATACTTGTAGTAATTTGTGTTATTCTTTGTACTTCATTGTATTTATAGATCATATCATGGGCCAAAGATATATAAAATATTGAAACCACAGATTTCAATTTCAAGAGTAGCTTCAAGTTTTCAGAAAATGGAAGCCAGAAGTTACATATGTGGGGAATCTAAGGTTCTGTGGACTAGTGTTTACAAATCACTGGATCAGATATACTTCATACACCTTTCCACCTAGTTTACCATTCATTTGATGATGAGTACTACAACAGAAATAGGACAGGCCTCCAGATTTGTATCCTGATAATTCTAATTCCTTAGTCAGACAACTTCAGAAACATTATTTTGTATCTTTGTGCTTCCATTTTCTCAACTGCCACATAAGGATGATAAAGCACTTGCCTAAAAGAAGTTTTTGAATGTTAAATGAAACAAACACTACATATGAAATTCTTGGAACATGTATGGTGCATATAAATATTACTTGTTGATACCCATGATCTCAATATGCTAAACAACTTCAGTCTAACTTTGTCAATCTAAGAATCATCTGAATTAACATTTCAAATCACTGTTCATTACAACTTTCCTTAGAGTCTCCATTCAGTGAAACAGATATTGTTCAGAGCCAACAGCAAATAAACTGTTCTGATAGTTAAGATGGACATTTTAAAGCTGAATTGAAGTAGATTAAAGCATGTGGGTCATGTGTAAACACGGTATTATGTAGCTACAAACTATGGTAGATATATAGCAGGTCCAGTAGCTGGCACTATTTTTTGTAATGGACACAGCACAATTGTTAAATTTTAAGATACAAACATTATATCAAAACATATAAATATTCATTGTCTCGATTTCACTAAAATCATCCTAATTTGTAACAGTATGGAGAAATGATATATTCTAGAGTCCACATTTTCAGTAGATAGCAGAGCTAGGACCTAAATATGTGTGTCCAGCCTGTTCCTATAACTTTCCTCTAGATTTTTTTTTATTTCTAATATTTGGACTACTCACTATAAGAAGATTATACTCTATCCCTCAACTTAAGGATACAGATGAGTGACATGCCTTAGCTATTACATAAAAGTGAAATGACATATGCCATTTCCAAAGAAAAAATTTAAGAGACACCATGTTTTTGTAATGACTATCTATCTATCTATCTATCTATCTATCTATCTATCTATCTATCTATCATCTATCTATCATCTATCTAATTTGTTTTGTTCTTTCAGAAGATTGTAACATGAATCTTAAAAGGTCTTATATTAAAAAGACCAGAGCTACATATTGGGGTGAAAGCTGAAAGATCAGAGAAGCAGAACAGCCAGTCACTAGCTTACTTCTACAAAATTCTCAGCCTCAAGAGAGTGAGTTCCTATTTCCTCATACATTATATACCTTTCTGTGCCCTACCACATTACTTCCTGGGATTAAAGGCATGTGTCACCACTGCTTGGTTCTGTTTCTCTCATGTAGCCCATTGTGGCCTTGAACTTACAGAGATCCAGATGGATCTCTCCCTCCCAAGTGATAGGATTAAATGTGTATGCCACCACTGCCTGACCTCTATGTCTAATTTAATGGCTGGCTCTGTCCTCTGATCCCCAGGTAAGCTTTATTGAGGTACACAATATATCACCTCAAAAGATTTCTATGCATTCCATACAATAACTATTCCTTTATTCTGGATCCCCAAAAGAAAGAAGACATATAGAAAAACAAAAGTCAATCTATGGAAGCTGAATACTGTTAATTGGAGATAACTTATGTATACTGTAAATCAGTGGATTTACGGAGTTCTTTAACATAAAAATAATTTAAAAACCTGGAATATCAAACTAGCAAACCATTATTCAGTGTAGTATGAATGTCACTATTTTAAACTGTTAGACTATGTTCTAAAATTTAATTACTTACTTTCTATAAAATTCTTCAAGCTTTCTTTCTTTTTATAGCCACAAATGTAGCAAAGCAAATAACTCCTTAACCTTATAGTCAAGACATTCTGTGGTGTGACCTTGATTTTCATCTTTGAAACTGCATCTTCCTTCTATAATTTCTCTTTTCTTCTCTCTTAGTCACCTATTAATAAATACACATTGATTCTGTAGTCACCTAGTACTTACTACAGCCCCATACATTTCTAGGTATGTTTGTGCCCTCATACATCCCCAAAGTTTTGAATGCCACTTCAAATTCTTGATTATGACTCTGTTGTCCTCCACTCTGTTGTCCTCCATATTCATCCCCTATAAATCCCTATTGATTCTCTAAAGTCTAGTTCCAGTAGCACTGCCATGTAGATTGAATTGGCTTCTTTTCTGTTTTCTGAAAGATGCATTGTATATTATTACAAAATAATTCACACATAGATAAACGTTTCTTCTCAAGTTCCTGAGGTCCTTGAGGACAGAGAGTATATCTTTATCAATCCTTGTATCACGAACACCACATGGAGACTGACAATTAATAGAGAAAATGGCACTCATGATTTTAGGAATATAGGTGTTTGAAATAAATAACTTAAAAAACCAGGACATTCTGCAACTCAAAACCAATACCTTAGGCACAACTCCCATCTAATTTTCTTTTTTTAGTCATGGTACCTGAATAAGACTACAAATACCATTGATAGGAATAACCACAACAATATTTAGAATATTATCAAGATGGGTAAAGTACTTTCAGCACTCATTTTTGATGGCCTATGACATCAAATTAAAGAATTATCAACTGACAAGAGCAAATGAACATAGATGAAAGATTACATCACTTAAGTGCAGCAAAACAAAGAAAAGATAATTTGAAAAGAATAGTATGCTACATTTACATTAACTTTATCACCTCTCCCACAATCCTAGGTAGCCAATATGACCTCTGCATTAGATGCCACTTTCTGACCAAGACTTTGAGAAGCACTAATGTATTGGTATAGATACAAATACTTATAAAGTCAATTCAACAAAGATACCATGTCCATTTATCTAAACAACAACAGTAGCTTCTTCACTAGAGCCTCTTACATCCTTGGCCACAGTTTTCAAAGCATGTTTATAGTACAAGACACGGATTACTCCCTGTGAATTGGGGTCTCATATGATTTGTAAAGTGGTTGTTTACTTCCTGACAGTCATGCCAATATTTCACCTTTGGACAGTCGGCAAATCTATTGTGTAGCATGCAGGGTCCAAAGTTGTGTAAAATTTCAATGAAATTTTCCCAAAATTGTCTATATAGTACCTTTTAGTACCATAAAATCTAGTCAGCAAAGAAGTAGCATCTAACAATGTTCCAGCTCGATTTCTCTGCTACCAAATCATGTTGTATCTTGAAATAGTGTTTTCTGGACTGGCTAGGGCTGCTGAATATGTGAACTCACAGCATCTGTGACATGAGAACTGCATAAGATCCAGTGAGGCAATGTCCAAGTTTGGATGTGGAAGAAAGTCACAAAGTTCCAGCTGTAGTACAAGTGATGACTCCCAGAAGAAAGAGAGTCAGTTTTCTTCAGGGATGCAGACCCTGAGAGGTTCCAGATATTCCATTGGACGGTCCTATACCCATACACATACTGGCAGTACTTAGTGAACTCAGTAGGCTTATTAAGTAGAGCACATAAAATTTGGAGGGAAAAAATAATGATAGGGAAAGAATTGGAGGGTAGGGAATGGAGGATGGGAGTCTATTTGATGATTTATCTTTTTAAACATAAAAAATTAAATTAAAAAATAAAAATAAAAATAAATGTTCTGTGCATTATAATTTTCCTATCTGTGCATTTCTTTTTATTATGTTTTTCTTCTCTGTGGTACTGAAATTTAACACAGGGCCCTGAATGTACTAAACAAGTTCTCTACCACTAAGTTAAATTCTCTGTCCCCTCTGCTTGTAATTCTGATTTTACTGCATTGATTTTTACTGTATTTTGGTCTTAATTTTTTGTCAACTAGGTTATCATGTCTCAAAGTATCTTAATTTCAGTGATACTTCCTATTGCCTTTCTTCTCATTTATTCCTGTATTCAAAAGAAACACAGAAAGAAAACAGTATAAGCTCATCTTATACCACACACATAGAGCATCTCAACATAGATCAATGGCATAAATGATAAATCTGCAACCATAAAACCACTGCAAGGAAAAAGGGACTAGCACTGTGATTGGTCTGGGGTGTGTGTTTGTGTGTGGGTGTGTGTGTCCCTCAAAACATGAACAATGAAAGCATAAATTCATAAATAGAATTGAATTAACTAAAACCCTTCCTTACGTTAAAAGAAACAATTGAACAAGGGAAGACACTGCCACTGGTTAAAGAATCTAGTTGCAAGCTATACATATGAGCTAACCCTTAGAGCCTTGTGAGGTCTCACACAAATGAAGACAGTCTTTATTCCAAATGCTTTATTCCCTTCTTCATTGAGGTGAATGCAGATGGGAGTAAGAAGCTATTTGGTTTCGTTTTCCTTATTTACCAGAAATGAAGGCCCAGAAAATAAATATTTTGAAGATTTTAGGTCATAGATTCTCTCTCTACAACTCAAGTCTCCTATTTTAACTTAAGTATAGAAGTAATGTATAATAAATCTGGGATGGTTGTTTTCCAAATACTACTTGTAAGTAGTAACATCTACATTTTATATAATTTTACCATACCACAATATATTGTTCCTTTAAATTTTTCTACCATTTAAAAAATGATGAACATTATTTTCTTGCAAAACTGACAACAGGTAGTTGCTGTGGGATGTTCTGTATGGCAAATGTGTTGCTAATTAGTCAATAAATAAATCACTGATTGGCCAGTGGCCAGGCAGGAAGTATAGGTGGGACTAACAGAGAGGAGAATTGAGAGAACAGGAAGCTGGGTGAGAGAGACACTGCCAGCCACCATGATGAGAAACAGCATGTGAAGATGCTGGTAAGCCACGAGCCATGTGGCAAGGTATAGATTAATGGAAATGGATTAATTTAAGCTGTAAGAACAGTTAGCAAGAAGCCTGTCATGGCCATACAGTTTGTAACCAATATAAGTCTCTGTGTTTACTTGGTCGGGTCTGAGAGGCTGTGGGACTGGCGGGTGACAGAGATTTGCCCTGACTGTGGGCCAGGCAGGAAAACTCAAGCTACAGGTAGTGAGACATATTTGGCTATGTTATAGGCTATAAGCTTATTGACCACTCTGTTAAGATGAACATACTTTTTTTCATGTTAGGTGGAGTATTAACTGTGTTATTTATATATGTGACTGGGCCAAAATGGTTTTCATCTTTGTTAGTCTCAGAATTATAACTTAGTCACAGATTTGTATTAAATTAGAGTCTTTTGCATTTATAAGTGGCATATATAGATTCATAATGGCATTTTTATTTTATTAAAAGGTTGTGATAAAGCTGGAGCCATACAAGAAGCTTTTCTTTATATCCTGGGTGTTTCTCTGGGAAATCACAAAATCCCTTCTTTTTGACATGTTTAAAAATAAAATGGATTTGCATTGGCAAGGAATGATCTGTAAGTTGCCCTGCCTGGAGGCAAGAGCTGAACTCAATGACTTCTTAATCCAGTAATAAGTAACAATGCAAAATTGCCCCAATGGTTACGTTTTCAAAGTTTTGTTGGTGAATTCAGGAGGAAAGAACACTGTGAAACCAGAAGACCTGAAGTCAGACCGAAGCTCTGTCACAGTCTGACTCAGGCTATGCCATTTGCAAAACCTGGCTAATGAGGGCAACTGCCTCATGGGGATGCCCTGATCTTAACATGCTTAGAATAGCACCTGCTTTATTACAATTGCAGAGTGTTTGACCTAACAGTATATTTTCTCTTCTTCAGTGAGGGTGATGATCATACGAAAACTCTCAGTGAGAAAATGCTCTGTAAACTGTGACTTATATGTCATAAACTATCACTAATAGGAGATAATACAGATTTTTCTTGTCAGTATATATAGTTTCCCTTATTAGTTCTTTACTTGAAAAATGATTGTTTATCTCTGATTTCCATCTTACTCATATTTTCAACTACTATACAATTACAGACTTGTCTTTCTGCCTTTCAACACTATTTTGCAAAACAGCTATATAGAATAAGACCCTTCATTTTCATAGTTCCTTGAAACTTTTAACTTTGGACCTTTGTTATTTAAACTGTATTCTTATTGGTAGTTTTAGTAGTTTTTTTTGCCCAGTGAAAGAATTTAACAACTTCTTTGTTTCCTTAGAAAAGGTAATCTAGACCAAGAACCCATTAATCATTGCTAAGTATAGGAAACTTGGATACTGAAAATCACATTCTCCTAGACAAATCTTTTCTTTGCCTGCCTTGACCTCAGTGGTTGAGAAGCTGTTTCATTTCGGGAGGCCCTATCCTACATCTTCTCAAATATAGTCAAAACACTATTTGCACTAAATGTACATTTGGTTGTATTTTATTTTAAATAATTTTAATAGAAATAACTCATTAATTTAAACTGTAAATTATTGTTTTATACTTGGTAATTCTTGAGTTATAACAACAATACCATTAAAAGTTATTATCTACTGATTAAAATTTACTGAAGCAGCAGGTTATACTTTTCTATACAAACACTATGTGTCCATGAAATGCACACTTCTAAGCATTTTACATTAATACACTTCATTTTCACAAATTTATGAAGTAGTTTTTGCTTTGTATCCATTTTATTGATGAGAAAACTAGCTGTTAGTTGACTACTTCATCTGTTTCCAGATTCCATATCCTTATAAGGGCACAATTTTTAGATGTTTACTGGGATTTTTCAAAAGCCTTTTCATGTTTCAGGAATTGAGAAAAGATTCAGACATCAAACATTGTAGGCCCTTGCAAAAGCTTAGATGCCAAGGCATCATTCCTGTGGTGCCTAATGAAAACCATGCCATAGCTCCATGGAGTTCTTCTTCACACTTAAGGACAAAGGAGCTTCAGATAAAAGGTCAAAGGGTTGTTTTGCAAAGCATTTGGATGCATAAGCACCAAGGATGCTCAGCTTGAAACCTCCCACTCAATAGTGTGGCCCAGTGTGTGAAGGGGGAAGATGCTTCATTTTTTTCGTGGGAGATAGCATTGGTTCAGTGAAGTAGAAGCCACAAGAATTCAACAGTACTTGACAATATGCAGGATTTATCCCTTTGGAAGCACACAGAGAATCTGCCCTAAGTACAAACAACCACATTCTCATTCAGGGGCAGGAGGAAGGGCTGCAACTCTAATCAGTGATGTCCTGAATATTTAGTTTCAATCAGTGCAATGTGATGGAATGAAAAGATCACTTGAAAGGACTCCTAAAGTCCTCTTTGGGGAAATATCTAAGATACAATTAGAAGAAAAACAGAGGGAAGTTTCTGCAGTATGCCCTTGAGAATATGAGACAATATCGCTTTATGTTCGTATGTGTGAATTTGTTTACATTCAAATAGTAATGAAATATGGAGGACATTGTCTCAATAAGGAGAGGGAGATATTTTAAGAAATTAGCCGAACATTTATAATTCAGCATTTTCTTTTAAATATTTTAGTAATTCCTCCTGTAAATAGATATTCTTTGACCATTTGCGCATATCAATATTTGCATCCAATCATGAGCACAGGAAGACAAATGTTTTAGCAATGTCATAGCCGCAGACTGTCTGGCAAAGGAGCAGTACTACTACACATGACAAAAATATAGAATTCTTAGAAATAAACAGGATCTTTCTCTTCAAATATTCATTCATGTCCACATTTTATAGATCTTTATTTTTTATCACAGTTTGTAAAAATAGTAATTGCTCAAAACATTATGTTGAATGCATAATTTTATATTTAAGTGATATCACTCTGATTTTTTAAGATTTACTTTTATTTTTAAATTTGTGCATATGTGTCTCTGTATGGTTATGGGCATGGTTATGGATGCCTACTTATACTGCAGTTACCTATGATTATGAGCCCCTAGTGTTGGTTTTGGGAAATTAGGTTGGGTCCTTTGCAGGCACAGTACGCTTTTAACTGCTCAGAGATCTTTCCAGTCTTGCTACCGGTATTCTTTTTTTTTTTTTTTTTAATTTTTATTTTGCAATACAATTCAGTTCTACATATCAGCCACAGATTCCCTTGTTCTCCCCCCTCCCCCCCCCTCACCTTCCCCCCAGCCCGCCCCCCATTCCAAACTCCTCCAGGGCAAAGCCTTCCCCACAGACTGAGATCAACCTGGTGGACTCAGTCCAGGTAGGTCCAGTCCCCTCCTCCCAGGCCGAGCCAAGGGACCCTGCATAGGCCCCAGGTTTCAAACAGCTGACTCATGCAATGAGCACAGGACCCGGTGCCACTACCTGGATGCCTCCCAAACAGATCAGGCCAATCAACTGTCTCACCCACTCAGAGGGCCTGATCCAGTTGGTGACCCCTCAGCCATTGGTTCATATTTCATGTGTTTCCTTTCGTTTGGCTATTTGTCTCTGTGCTTTATCCGACCTTGGTCTCAACAATTCTCGCTCATATAAACCCTTCCCATTCTCGCTAATTGGACTCCCAGAGATCCACCTGGGGCCTAGTCATGGATCTCTGCATCCAGATCCCTCAGTAGTTGGATGAGGTTTCTAGCACGACAATTAGGGTGTTTGGCCATCCCATCACCAGAGTAGGTCAGTTCGGACTGTCTCTCAACCATTGCCAGCAGTCTGTTGCGGGGGTATCTTTGTGGATTTCTGTGGGCCTCTCTAGCACTTTGTTTCTTCCTATTCTCATGTGGTCTTCATTTACCATGGTCTCCTATTCCTTGTTCTCCCTCTCTGTTGTTGATCCAGCTAAGCATAGGCATATATGACTTTGGCTTAGCATTTAAGTAGGTAAATGTGTATTACATTTCTCAAATATGGAAGAAATTACAGCAGTGAAAATAATATGTATATAATATGAAGAAGATTGCAAACAGTGCATTGATTCTCAAACGTTCAAGCCCCTTCTGACCCTTCATTCTTAAACCTCACTTAGGATACATAGGCCCTTAACACCTAGGCCCTTAAACGTTACAATTTTGAAATGCCATTTTCTGAAAAGGTGGTTGATAATAGTTTCGGTAGCTAGTTATATTTATCCACCAGCAGAATGACTTAGATCTTGAATATGTTGGAAGTAGATAGTTATGGTCTCCGTGAAGTTTTTCTTCCTCTGGTATGGTGAGATAACACACACACACACACACACACACACTTGTTTACACATGTCTGTACCTCAGCACAACATTTTGTGGAATTATATATTTTTTTTTCCTGTGATGCACTATATCATAGTTCAATTAAGAGAAATGCAGGGGTCACCTCAAACTGTGTTTAAATTCACTTATGAGTTGTCACATACTTCGATGAATTTTACTAGTTGTTTGAAAGACAGTAGTGAGGAAGACAATGGCATAGAATAATTAAAACAATATTTATTGGACTGCGGATGTAGCTTTAGAGAAAGAACAATTGCCAATTTACAGCTCCACAAAAAGTACTTATAAAGTACAGTATTAGAGGAGCAATTCCAAGCAATTTTCATTTATTGAGAGATTTAAACTTTTCTTCAATTATATGATACATGCATTATTGTTATAGCTATTTTACACACAATCTGGTTAAATGAGAGTGGTTAAATGAGCTGAGCAAAAGTATATAGGATGTGACACCAAGTGTCCTGACGTTATAACCGTTTGCCAACTTTCCATGAAATTATATCATATTGACTGCCCTAGTTGACAATGATATAAGAAGACAATAAAAAATAATCTATTCCACAATTAGGAAAACATAGGTGAGATACAAGAATGAGCAGGAATCAATAAAACTTCTTGGGCACTCAGTAGGCAACAAAATTTGGATCTAAAACCCAGGAGTGAAGGTTTCATTGGGGTGGTAATGGTGGTAGAAGTGCCACAACAGAGCAGATGTGGCAAGGGCCAAACATTTTCGTCTATGATTCTGCAAGTCAGAAGTACTGCACTGAAGCCAACACAAACTCAGATTTCCAGTTTTCCAACGTCACATTTCAGATTATACAAAAGAATCAGGGCACAAAAGAAAACATGGCTAGAAAATAAAAGTTACAGTGAAATACCTCTCAGGTGTACTTATAATTAGATTACTGTATTTTACTGTTGTCTATGAAGTGTTCAAAAATACCTCCCTTTTGAAAGGGAAAAAGTAGAACAAAAACGATGAAATTGGGTGGTGATAAGGCAGGGTAAAGGAGGAATTGTGGAGAGGAATAAATAATAGTAAAGGTCTTTTGAAAAAGTTACATGGAAGCCCATTAATGTTAAAACTTCCTAAAATTACATATACACATACATATAGATATAGATATTCACACCCCATAATAAAGTGTTTAAATGGAGTTACCCTATAATGGGATGGCAATATCCCAACTTAACATAATAATCTATCAAATAAGATCACCAGTACTAGGAATTGCTTACTTTTTTTTTTCTGAATTCCTCAAATATTAGAAGCTATAACCCAATACTCTTGATTATTATCCAGAACTTAACAGTATAGTCCTGTTGTTGAAGAAATCACATGGTTGAGTCATGGAACATGGAAAAATGTAGCTGGTTCTCAAATGGAAGCTTCATTCCTACTAAGCTAGCTTTCATAGTGCTACAAGGTTCTATTAACAGTAGCAGAGCAGAAAAGGCGAAGTGGCATTTTTGTTTCTTTGGGTTTTTTGTTTTGTTTTGTTTTGTTTTGTTTTGTTTTTCGAGACAGGGTTTCTCTGTGTAGCTTTGCGCCTTTCCTGGAACTCACTTTGGAGACCAGGCTGGCCTCGAACTCACAGAGATCTGCCTGCCTCTGCCTCCTTAGTGCTGGGATTAAAGGCGTGCGCCACCACCGCCCGGCTGGGTTTTTGTTTGTTTGTTTTTATTGGACTTAAAGCCTTTTCCATGAGGAGGAGCATGAACCTGACAATGTCCATGAGGACTGTTACTATTATTCTCCTATTTTAACATGGCATTAAAAGGACTCTGAATGACTTATTTCTATAATCATAGATCAGTGCATCACTCATCCATCATCAAATAAATATCTACTTTACAGTAGACAGCAATTAATACAGAGGCCACATTTGTCAGCATGAAAATGGTAATTGTCACTGGAGTGTTAACCCCAAAATGGGATGTCTATATCCCACCTCTCCCCTCAAGATTCAGGGATAAATGCAAAAGAAGGATTGTGCCAGAGTTGTGGATGACTTCAATCATGCTGTGAGCCCTGGTATATTGACCATACTCTAGGGTAGGCCCCATGCCCAGGAGTAGTAAGCCAATACAGACTAGGCTTTGGTTTAAGGAAAGAAACAGCCATAGCAAGATACTGTGTGTATAGTGGCGGGAGGGTGTTGTGGATATCACTCGTAAATAAACACTGATTGGCCAATAGCCAGACAGGAAGTATAGGAGGGACTAACAGAGAGGAAAATTGAGGAAACAGGAAAGGAAGGGGAGTTTGCCTGGGGCTGCCGCCAGGACAAGGAAGATGTAAGGTACTGATAAACCACAAGCCGTGTGGCAAAGTATAGATTAATAGAAATGGGCTGAATATAAGAGTGAGAGCTAGACAATGATAGGCCTGAGCTAATTGCCAAGCAGTTTAAATAATGTATGAGTCTGTGTGTTTATTTTATAAGTGGGCTCTGGGACTGGCGTGACTTGGTGGGAGCTGGAGAGAAATTCTCTAGCTACAGGAGGGTGCCAGATGAATATGATAAAAATCTCTTGCATGAAACTCTTAAAGAATTAATAAAAACATTATAAATACCCCATTTGTTGTTCCTCATTCATTTTAATGTAAATAGCCTTTAGCTCAACCTGCACATAAATATGCAACCTTTACCAAATTACACTATTAAGCTCTGCCTTCTTCCTGGTTTCCCCTGAGCAACCATATCTAATGAGCAAGTTTAATGGTGTGCAGGAAAACAACACCAATTATCCAGTACTTTAAAAGGTGTGCAGCAGAAAGAAACAAGGAAGGAAGGAAACCTCTAAATAGATTTTGTGGAGTAAAATTGATGTAGTTCTGAATAAGTTTTCTTTACCGCAGTTCTGAAAATTTATGTTGATGATGATTTTACTGATATCTAAATAAATGATATATAAATAATTCACTAAAATATTAGCAGTAACTAGACTCCTAGTCACTCTGACCAATGGATTACTTTCATTCAATATGTAAGTGCATCACAAGAACTGATTCTGTACCTAATCTTGTACTGTCATTAAGTTTCAAGGAAGCTTATTATGAATGATTCTTTTTAAGTAAGACCTCAATGACATAGAGGAAGATACTTTATCATAGGCATAAACCAGCTCACAGAAAGCTGATTAACATAGAGGCAACAAAGAAGAAATTATGTTAGTGTACAGAATAAATTGAAAATATTCCTCCAACACTACAAACAGTTACTGTTGGTGTTTGCTGTAGTTGCTGTAATATTTCAGGGAGAACATTTATTTGTCAACATGTATTGATTGAACATCTACTACATGCTGTGCACTGTGGGGACAATAAAAGCATGAGACTCAGTTGCTTTCCTCAAATATAGTATATGATATGAAATGCTTTGACACTACAATTAACCTTTGCTAATTAGCAATATAAATTTATATAAGAAATGATAAATAGGCTTCAATATCAGTAAATAAAACCCCTTTAAAATTAATAGAATTTATTAGCTCTGACTTCAACTAAATAGAAAAAAGTAACCTTCTCCTGTATCTCTCAGTTAGAAATTACTATTATATTGCATTCATCCTAATTGATTTTCCAACAGAACTAAATGTACCAAGTATTTTGACTCTGGTTCTTTTGCTTAAGGCAAACCATGGACTACAAACATGTAGGATTTACTGTTGACTGTACTGTTTCTCACAATGCTACCCTATTCCCAGGCAGATTTTAATAAATCTTAATAATTTTGAGATCATTTTGGAATGGAAAAGTTAACTTTTCTTAGACTAGCCCTCCAGAACAACCATTCCATTTTCTCCTATGTATTGGTACTAATACCTTATAACTACTTTTTTTTTAATTAAAACTCTTTGGAATCTATTAACTTAGCAGATCACTGGCTTCCACCACCACTAAAACTAAGAATGTCATCAGATAGCATTATAGGCCTTTAGAAAAGCCTCCTCCACCTTGCTGTTCCTGCCTCTCTGAAGTATAACTGATGTATTTTAAACTTGCCTTGATTTATGACTTTGTTTGTAGTGAAAAAACTGTAGAACTTCATGAAACTGCTTCCACATCGCAACATGGAATCTGGGTAATCTAAAATTATATTCCTGGGCTATGGTCTCTCAGAATGGCACCAGAATAAACTATCTTCTATTCCCTTTAAAATACCTATCATGGTAAAAATAAATGCTAAAGCTCAGCAACAGACTGTCTATAAGTACTTACTCATTCAACTTGGAAAAGCAGAAAAAAAAAACAGGCGTTTTTTAAAGTCAGCAATGTTTTTAGAATAGTAAAATATATATATTTGTTTATAACCTTGTGTAGTAAGTACAGACAGCCCTCTGCATCTTTGAGTTCCAAATTTGAATTCTACCAACATCAGATGGAAAACATATTTTAAAAATGTAATGATGAGCACAAAGTTTTTCCATTCTTATTATTCCCTAAACAATGATATATAAATAATATACAGCATTTTCATTCTAATATTAATTATGGGTGATTAGGTCACATGCAACTATGTCATTTATATACGGGACTTATATTCCTGCATTTTGGCATGTATGATGGGTCCTCAAACCAATTCCCCACCAATACCAAGGACAACTATTTTATCTGATTTGGTGTTGGTAAGAGTCTTGGATTTGGAAGTTTTACAAAAGTAACTAGGTTAATTTCTGATGTTTTTTCAATCATACTTAATTACAAATTTAGCTAATTCAACTGGATTATATAGTGTGCCTTTATCTCAAAGTGTACCTCAACTCCTGTGAATGCCACTCAAGAGCTAACACACAAAAGATTTTATATTGTATATCAAGTGACTTATGAAAATCCCAGAGCTGTCAGGACTTTGTACAAAAATATTTGGAGTCAAAGCAACATAGAGCTCTTGAAGCTACTGAATTAATAATAGTGCAATTCGACATCTTGACAAACACATGCTGCTCTTATAGCCTCCCTTTTATGTGTTTTGTTGCTTTCACAATGAATGCTTAAAAACCCCATTGTGTTCTTCAGATCAGCCTAGTCCCTCAATTTCCAGAGTTAGTGACATCAATAGAAAGACCTTGGTAGTAATTGGTAAAATTATCTGTCTTAATGTTAGTTTTGTTTGAAAATTGTGATTACTCATTAAAGCAAAATTTAACAAAATGTTAAAGTAAAAGAAAAATTTGATGGACATATTAAGTTTCCCATTATGAATAAAATGGGAGATTATGGATAAAAAATGATCATCCCATGGCCCCACAATCCAACCTATTAGGTTTTATAAGTGAAAAAAATATTAGCCTAGGAATTTTAGCTATTAAATGAATCTACATGAAATCTTAACAGGGTTATTAAATGATTATAGAGAAAATAGTGCCGTAAGATTATTGTTATTATTATTACTATTGTTATTGCAATATCTATAACAGAGAGTGATGTTAAGTTGAGTGAAGTAGGAAGCCATCTCCATGTATTGGAATTGTGTTCAGGAGACCCAGAAATAAGTCAAAAGAAGATCCAATATGGTCTACAACTGGTACTTAATGAAGTAGTAAAGGTATTTATGGGATACCAAGAAACCTCACAGGTCACATCACAAAATTCAATGACATTGCAGAGTCTTAGAGTTTAAATATATACAACCCATACAATGGGCCTATATGCAACCAATTCAAACATCAAATAATAAAGTTCACATTTTCATATCAAATGTATGTGAAAGGAGTTCATTTTGCCATTGAAAATAAACAAAAGGGCATATGAATGTGTGTGCATTTAACAGTATATGCCACCAGATAACCAGATAATAACTTTCTACGAACATCAAAATGACTATGCCCACAGGATATACGGAGGTATGAAAGACTCAAAGCCTTATCCTCTTTGACAGTGTTATTGGATGTGTAGGTACAGAACAATCTGTACAGCCAAAGCAATATAACAGTTTCTTTCTTGACATCTAGTTGTGATGTTTTCATTGTAACACTAACATAAATGTTGAGCATACGGCAGAAAACAGTCCAGAGATGCTGATTCTAACAAACCATTCATTTCTGTTAATGTAGAATTAGACAAAAGTGAATTATCTATTGTTTCTTCAGATTTCAAGTTGGCAATATCCTAGTCATATTTGACAAAGTAAAAATAGTTTTCCATAAAGAGTAGCAAAAATCCTTCATGTGAAAATGCAACTTTGAGTGCAAAAGTATTATACATATCAATGTTACATCATCTTCATGTGAATGATCTATAGACAAGGATCATAAGCAGTTTGTGCTTTCATTAATGTGGATTAGCTGGTAAGATACCCTTCCAAGCCCATGGTAAGACTGGATATAGAAATACTTATTTACCAAGGTAAAAAGTGACAAGATTGCTATAGCGATGAATTAGCACACATGAGGATTATAGATGATTAATTTTAAGTTTTGTTACTTTAAAAGGTACTTGATAGTCACATAATAAGATTGATCCCGTAGCATTTAGCTACACCTATGTACCATATGTCATGACTAATTCCATTCAAGAAAACTAAGGCAAAACCTATTCCAAATCATATGAAATAATGTAATGCAAAGAATCCTTGAAATACTAAGTAAGAATATCCATAATATTCATAGCAATGAGTGTTTCTTCACATGGCAATGGTGACCTCCAATCCTCCAAAATATCACTGAATAACTCTCAAGGAAGGTAGATAAAGACAGACATCATGCAGCAGTCCTGCACAAAATGAAGACTCCATTCCACAGACATGTATCAACCAGTGAAAAGCTACAGCTCTTACAAGACAAGATCAATATTCCACATAAAAACATATCCATAGACGAATAAACTTTTCTTACTTTGGAAAACTCATCTCTGGGTAAAAATGTGCTATGCTGAGAAACAAGTAGACTTGGGATAGATACAACAAATTTCCTTTTCATTTGTGAAAACTATGATTAGCACTACTGGCTAAATTACCACATTTTTCATGATGGTAATCACACAGGTGTTTGAGCATTTTCAGTTAATACAAAACAGTCCACCCATTCATTTCTTTTAGATTACCTATAAACAGGTGGTTGCCAACCATCACTGCTTGGCCTCCAAAATTTTTTTTAACTCTTTTGAAATTTGCAAAAAAAGTCACTGTTGCTTTTATCTCTAGCACTAAGTGTAACTGACAGTGAAAAAGAAGAATTTTTTTTAAAAAAAAGTGTTTTTTTTTCTATGACAAACCTGTTTTATTCTGGTATAATTTGATATCATTAAACTTTTCAAATAGATACTTACATTTTTATTTTATTTTTATTGAAAATAGATTCTTCTCTCATACAATACATCCTGACTACAGTTTCCCTTCCCTCCACTTCTTCCAGCTTCCCTACCACTTCCCTTCTTCCTCAGATCCATTCCCCATTGTTTACCTTCAAAAAGAAGCAGGCCTATAAGAGACCACCAAATACGACAAAGATGTTTTAATATACAATTTTAAATATACTTCTAGAAGGACATCACTCTTTTTTTAAAAATGAATACCCATTTCTACCATACTGTTCTACTTCTACTAAATTAACTTTGACAAAATCCATGAGGGAAATTTTCTCAAGTTTAAGAGTTTTTTCTAGGAAGTGTAACTGGTACCAAGACATCACTCTTTTTGTTAGACATTCTGAGAGGTGTATTGTGATATTCAATTACAAATTATCTTTCATTTCCATTATTACAAATATATTTAATATTTTTGAGGTGCTTCATTGCCATATATATGTTCTTCCATGTAGAATATCTGTTTATGTTTTTTGACTCATTTTCTGACTGAATTGATTTTTCAATGTTGAGTTTTAAGTGTTCTCTATACATTCCAGTCCTTTTTCACCAGCTGTAAGTTTTACAAATATTTTCTTCCAGTTTTCACATTATCTTGTCAGCGTTTTAACATGAAAATTCTTGGAGAAAAGCTAATTTTGATACACTTTGTCTCATCAGAATATGGTTTTATGTATGCCAATTTTAGTTTCAACTCAATGAATAATTTGTTTAAAATTAAATCTCAAACATTTTCTTCTCCATTTCTAATAATTCCTAATTTAACATTGTTTCCATTCAAGATGCAGTTTGTGGTTTTTTTTTGGTTTTTTTTTGCCTAAGATGTGATGTTTAATACAGGTTCATCTTTTTGTCTGTGCTTTGTCAATTATCCCAGCATTATTTGTTGAAAAGACTCTTCATTGGTGGAATTATATTTGCATTTTAGAAAAACCAGTTCAGAATATTAAAACACAGTATGGGTTTTATATTTTTACATTGATCTTTGCGTGCAGTCTTTCACAAATACTGTGTATTGATTACCTATATAATAGATCCCAACAAGACAGTGATATTATAAACTTTACTTGCTTTTATTACAATAGTTTTAGGTATCTTAGTGCACATGTGTTCCATATGAATATTAAAATAAGCCCATGATGCCAATGGAAAATTATGTGAAGTGATTGAAACTTAAAGACAAATTGGGAGAATTGATGTTATTTAGCACTTGAATCTATAAATATGCTATATCTTCTACTTTTTATAGTTCCTCTTTGATATCCTTCATGATCATATTATTCATTTCAGCTTATAGATAACATATATTTTGTTTACAGTTAAATATTTCTTTATCATAGTATCTCATTTGCATGCATTCTTTTAATTCCTTTTCATCAGTAATATTTTCTATAGTGACAATGAAATAAACACTGTGTCAGTGAACTTCCATCACGTGTTGATGGTCTTAGAATTAAAAAAAAATATTTCTTTACATTTGATTATAATGTGGTTTTGGTATTTACGTGAACACCTTGAAAATAGATAGAGAAGTCTTCTCAAGAATTCCTTTTCATCAGAAGTGGTTACTTGCTTTGTCAAGTGTTTTTATTGAATGTACTGAAATGCTCATGTAGTTGTTTTATTTAGTCTATTAATTTTAATGATTTCTATGGGCTGATTTTGATATGCAAAACTAATCTTACTAGAATACATTCCACTAGGCTTGTGAGATGGTAAAATACACTCCCTGAAAGCATGAGGAACTGAGATTAAAAAAATACAAGCCTGGTGGCAGCTGTTTATGACCCCAATGCTTGGGAAGTAAAGCTTGCATACCATAAACAATGAGCCCCAAATCCCAGTGAGAAATCTTGGCTCAGAAAACAAATTGACTGTTGTGAGATTATCTATTGCCTGTGCATCTGAGTGACAGTTGTGTAGCTTGGTCTTTTGTGGGGCCCCTAGCAGTGGGACCAGGGCCTGTCCCTAATGCATGAGCTGGTTCTTTGGAGCCTATTCCCTATGGTGGGATGCCTTGTTCAGCCTTGATGCAGGAGGAGGAGCTTGGTCCTGACTCAACTTGATATTCCATGCTTTGGGGATTCCCAAGGGAGTCCTTACCCCATCTAAATGAAGAGGGAGGAGGAGTAGATGGAGGGGGGTGTAGAAGGGAGGTGGGGGAGGGGACAGGAGGAGAGGAGGGAGGGGAAACTGGTTAGTACGTAAAATAAAATAATTTTTAAAAAATCCAAATTGAGTGGCTCCATATGAACAGTTCCTGAGGTTGACCTATGGGCTCCACATGCATGCATTTGTTACTAGGATATATATGCAAACATATACATTCACATGAAACAAAATATATACTCCTTAGTCATGGATAATTTATATATTTTAATATAATTCCATATGTGTACTTAGCTAAACTTTGTTCAACTTTCATTAATAGTTTTATATTTATGCTGATAATAAAAGTTGATCTATAATTTTCTTTTGGGGGTTGGTCTAGTACTAAGAGTAATCCTGGACTTAAAGAACTACTTGAGAGACATTCACTTTTCTCTTATTTTTAGAAAAATTCCTCAATCAGAACTCTGTTTATTGCTGACTTTCCATTATGTTTTCTCTTGCATTCTTCTAATGAGACAAGTATGCTGGCACCAACATGTTCTAGACATTATCTTTCATAATATTTATGTATAGTTTTCAATTTTTATTTTAAGTGCTATTTTGAAGCAATAGCACTTAAAATAAAAATTTGTTTATGATGTTTCTTGCTGAAATTTTCTTTGTTTCTTGTGTTCAGTAGTTTGTGTGCTTCTTTGATCTACAATATGTGTAAAATATGGGGAAATTTGTCCATTATTTTGCTGAGTATTTTTTCTGTCTTTTGTTGTGGGTATTCCAATTACATATACATCATATTGCTTGATTTTTTTTGCAGTTTACTAGTATTTGGCTTATTTTTGTCATATTATCTCTCAGAAGTTTATTCAGAATACTCTTTTTTTATTTCTGTACTTATAAATTTTTTCCTCAACAGTGAAAAATTTATTGCTGGACTGATTTAGTGTATATTTTTCCCTGACATTTTAATTTACAATTCTAGAAATTTAAATTTTGCCTTTCTAATATTTTTCTCAGACTCTCCATAGCATATTTAATCTTTTCCTTAGCTTGTTGAACAAATCAAATAGGAATAGATAAACTTCTTTAATGACTATAATAAATCTATTGTGTTTTGTTATTTTTCAGTCAGTTCTAATAGTTTCATTTTTTCTCTTTATCATGTTTATCTTTATGGTTTGCATTTTTATTTAGACATTTTGATTTTACAAACTTTACTAGACTTTGTGTGTGTGTGTGTGTGTGTGTGTGTGTGCGTGCGCGTGCGTGCATGTGTGTGCGCGCTTGCATGTGTGTGTGTGCATGCACGTGCATGCCTGTGTGTGTGTGTGTGTGTGTGTGTGTGTGTGTGTTTACCTGTACACATTTTGACATGTGCTCTGGGACACCTCAAAGGTAATTGGAACATTTTATTTCTCCCAGGTAATGCTTCTATGTTTTATTAGACAGGTTCTGATCATAATTTTCCCTATGGATAATTGCTAGCTACTTAGGTAAACATTTCATGAGATCACTCTATCACTCTCCCCATTGCCTCATAAATTATGATACAGTTCCTAACCCATTTTGAGTATGGGGAATGTTTTTCTAAAATTATTTTTCTACCTCCATCCTCTCCATCAGCTTTGGGTATGTTTATCACACACAGGAGATAATAAGTAGTCAGCTTTACATGTGATTTCTCACATTTTCTCTTTTCTATTATGTTTATCTTCAACCCTCTGTCTTGCTGGCTCTACTGATTCAGTCTTCAACCTCCATAGACCTCCACCTCTATCTCCTCTATGCAAGTAAATTTGCCAGTATCAGCTTAGTGTTCTTATTTGTGCTGCAATCTGGAAATGCTCTCAATGCAGTAAGCTGAACATAATCTGTGTGTTCCTAAGATTTGCTGTACACTATCCCTGTATGTTCCTCAATCTCTTAGACATTAGTTTAATTTTAGTCCACTTTTTAATTTTAATTATTTCAGTGGGGCATGGCTATTGTTATTTCTTTATATAAAGAAACAGAAATATGTTTTATACCTCCAAGATCAAATCATTCACAGAAACTTTATTCCCCATGGAAATTTTATTTCAATGAATGGCATTAATCATTTGACAGGTACAAAAAGTATAAAAATGATAATAGATAACCTCTATCTCTGCTTAATTTAAACAGCTAGCCAAACTTTACATTCATCATGAATCATAAAAGGAGTGTGTGTGTGTGTATATGTGTGTGTTAGTGAGAATTGAACTTTGTGTATCACAAGCATTACACATGCTATAACAAGTTCAATACCTCTGAGCTACAGTTATAGTCCTTGTTTTTGCTTTTTGAGACTGTATCTTGATAAGGTACTGAGGCTGGTCTTAAACTCACTTTCTACTTCCAATTGACTTTGATCTTCTAATCCTACAAACATAGCCTTCCATGTAGATGAATTTATAGAACTGTGTTACCAAACCAGGTTGTAACCACTGTTTAAACATCTATCTTTGTAAGACTAAATTATTAAAAAAATAGTTTTCACATATATGTGAAATAGCATAGTTTTTCTTTCTGTATCTTGTTGTGGAATATTCCTTTATACTGTGTGAAGATATGTCACTGTGATTGGTTTAATAAAAAGCTAAATGGCCAATAGCTATGCAGAATTTTGGGGGCAGAGAGAATGCTGGGAAGAAGGACAGAGAAGTCAGAGGCAGAATGAGTCAGACACACAAAATGTGACACATGTAAAAGCCACATGGTAGAATGTAGATTAATAAAAATATGGATTAATTTAAGTTGTAAGAGCTAGTTAGGAACAAGCCTAAGCTATCGTCTGAGCTTTCATAATTAATAATAAGTCTCCATGTCATGATTTGGGAGCTGGCTGGTTGAACAGAAAAAGTTTGCTTAGAGTGTGTAGCCTATTTGACTTAGCATGAGGAGGGGATGCTTCATTTAGGGTTGAACATTCTGCTGTCTCTTATTCTTTGAAAGTGACAAGTTGAGATAACACTGAAAAACACTTTTTTAAAATGCTCAACATCTTTAGTCATCAAAGAACTCCAAATTAAAACTTCTTTGAGATTTTATCTCACCACAATCAGAATGAATAAATTAAATAAAACAAAACAACAAATGGCCAGGTGGTGGTGGCGCACGCCTTTAATCCCAGCACTCGGGAGGCAGAGCCAGGCAGATCTCTGAGAGTTCCAGGCCAGCTTGGTCTACAGACAGAGATCCAGGACAAGCATCAAAACTACACAGAGAAACCCTGCCTCGAAAAACAAAACAAAACAAACAAACAGAAAAAACAACAACAAATGACCTCAAATTCTGGCATAGTGATAGGGAAAGCTGTGGTGATATTGTGTTCCCCCAAATATTGTGCACCCTAATAAACTTATCTGGGGTAGGAGAACAGAACAGCCACTAGCTACAGAGGCCAGAATGGTGGCACACCCACCATTAATCTTAGGATTCCAAAGGCAGAGATCCATCTGGATCTCTGTGAGTTCAAAGCCACACTGAAAACAACCAGGTGTGGTGACTCAGGCCTTTAATCCCAGGAAGTAATGGCAGAAAGCAGGAAGGTATATAAAACCTTTTAAGATTCATGCTACAGAAAGCAGAATATTTATTTACTGCTATTGGAAGAAAAGCGGACGTATCTTCTTCGGAAATCTCTGTGAATATTCCCCCACAAACTAAAAATAGATCTATCATAGGGTCCATATATACCAGCATTGGGTATACACCTAAAGGATCCCATATCTTGCCGTGCGGTGGTGGCACATGCCTTTAATCACAGCACTCAGGAGGCAGAGCCAGGTGAATCTCTGTGAGTTCGAGGCCAGCCTGGGCTACCAAGTGAGTTCCAGGAAAGGCGCAAAGCTACACAGAGAAACCCTGTCTCGAAAAAACAAAACAAAACAAAACAAAACAAACAAACAAAAAAAGGATCCAATATCTTACTCTAGCAATACCTGCATTACCATGTTCACTGCTGCTCTTCTCCCAGTAGCCAGTAAATAGAACATTTAGATGTCCATAAACTGATGAATGGATATTGCAAATGTTGTATATTTACATAATGGAATATTATTCATCTACTTAGAAAAATGAAATTTGTAGATAAATGGAGCATCCTGGTGAGTACCAGCTTGATTTCTATGTTCTCCATGTTCTATAAATCAAGGATATGCTGTCTTCAACAATAGGATCTTATCATATATCAAATGAAGCTCCTAGAGCAAAAATAAAGAATTTTAAATTATTTTAAGGTTCATTTTATTTTTATTTATGTGTATTTGTGAATACTCAAGATGAAGGTG
This sequence comes from Peromyscus eremicus, assembly GCF_949786415.1. Classification (NCBI taxonomy): domain Eukaryota; kingdom Metazoa; phylum Chordata; class Mammalia; order Rodentia; family Cricetidae; genus Peromyscus; species Peromyscus eremicus. The sequence continues at coordinate 120,517,793 of NC_081439.1, forward strand.
TTAGATCCCTTAGAGCTGTAGTTATAGGTGGTTGTTAGCTACTCTCCATGTGCCCTGTGGTCTAAACTCATGTTCTCTGGAAGAGCAGCAAGTACACTTGTCAACTGAGTTACTTCTGCATTCCCATAGAAAAATTTAAAATAATGAAAAATAATACAAAAAAAATCCTATAACAACACTGATCATTTCAGCAGCCTCTACTATTGTGATGTAACTGTCTTTTAAAAATCACATTTCTGAATCCCAATATATTAAGGATTAATGCTTTACTCTATGGATTTGGGGAGAAATTTAACATGTCTTTCATAGCACAATCCATATATCTTTGCTTGGGCAAATAGACTAGCTAAAGTAGCATGCCATCAAATCAATCAATAACTACAGTAGCACATAAAAAGGTAAGCTGTTGATACACAGTGTGCATTGTGCTACCTGAAAAAAGTCAGTCACGAATAGTTACATCATTAGGAAAACATTATAATAATAAATAGGAGAAGGTAGTTTGGGAGCACGGCCATGACAAAACTTTTCAATATCTTTATTCTGAAAGGTGTTATACATTACTACACAGAATTACCAGAGAACAATAAAACACCAAAAGGTTTTTAATTTAAAGATGAAGTAAAATATCTAGCAAAATTGTTGATAAAATCACATATATAATTTATCTCACAAGAAGAAAAATAATTATGGATAAAGAGTATCATGTAATGAAAATAACATGTAATTATGAAGAAGTCACAGCAATTTTCAACATGGATACACCTAAAAGCAGTGTTTCAGAATGCATTCAAACAAAACAAAGAGTATGAAAGGGAAAGCATTCAAAACTGAAACCACATGTAAAATTGTCAAAACGTCTCTTTGAACAAAATATCACAAAATTAGTGAATATTGAAGAATATGGAAGATTATTAAACTTAGTATCAACCAAATTGATCCATTACAGAATTTGTAGACAATTCTAACAGTTTTATATACAAGTATATGTACATATGATGTATAGGTACATATGATGTACTCTTAAAATAGTATATATATATATATACATCATATATGTAATAGTATATATACATATATACACACACTCTTTTAAGGGTATATCATATGTTTACCAAGATGAATTTTAAAACAGAATTTAATAGTTAACATTTAAATTTGATCAAGTATTATATTTTGAAATGTTGCCATGTATTGTACTAGTTACTTTTCTCATTGTGGGGACCAAATTCCTGGCATGAAGCAACTGAAAGGAGAAAAGGGGATGATTCTTTGGTTTAGAGTTAAGGATGTATCATGGCAGGGAAGGCATGGTAGCACGAGCACCTTGCAGTTATGGTAATAGGTTTTTTTTTTGTTTGTTTTTACAAATCTGACACATCAAGAAGCAGGCAAGAGGGATTTCTGGTGATCAGTTGGATTTTGAATAATTATTTTTTATGTTTATTAAGAAATTTTTATTCATTTAACATATCAACCACAGATCTCCCTCTCTTCTCTCCTCCCACTCTCCCCTCACCTTCCTCTCCAACCCATCCCCCATTCCCTTCTCTGAAAAGATAAGGCCTCCCATGGGGAGTCAGCAGAGCCTGGTACATTCAGTACAGTCAGGTCCAAGCGCCTCCCCATGCATCAAGGCTGTGCAAGGTGTCCCACCATATGTAATGGGCTACAAAAAGCCTGCTCATGTGCCAGGGATGGATCCTGATTCCACTGCCAGGGGGCCCCTTAAGCAGACCAAGCTACAAAATTGTCTCGCTTATGCAAGACAATTTTGGCCTAGTCCAGTCCCATGAAAGCTCCACAGCTGTTGGTCTAAAGTTCATGAGTTTGCACTAGTTTGGTTTGGTTGTCTCTGTAGGTTTCCCCATCATGATCTTGATTTCCCTTGCTCATATACTCCCTCTTCTCTCTCTTTGACTGGACTCCTGGAGTTCAGTCTGGAGTTTGGCTGTGGATTTCTACATCTGCTTCCATCAGTTATTGGAGAAAGACACTGTGATGACAGTCAGGGTATTCACTTATCCGATTACTGGGGTAAGCCAGTTCAGGCACCCTCTCCACTATTGCTAGTAGTCTACAGTGGGATCATCCTTGGGGATTCCTGGGAACTTCCCTAGTACCCGGTTTCTCTCTATCCCCATGATGTCTCCTTCTATCATGGTATCTCTTTCATTGCTCTCCCACTCCATCCCTGTTCCAGCTCGACCATTGCGTTCCCTTATGTTCTCATTCCCTACCCCCTACCCTCATTGGCCCCCCCATGCCCAGTTTACTCATAGGGATCTCATCTATTTCCCCTTCTCATGGCAATCCATGCGTCCCTCTTAAGGTTCTCCTTGTTAACTAGCTTCTCTGGAGCTGTACGTTGTTGTCTGGTTATCCTTTGCTTTACACCTAGTATCCACTTATGAGTGAGTACATACCATGTTTATCCTTCTGAGTCTGGGTTACCTCACTCAGGATGATATTTTCTTTAAAGTTTGAGAAAATTGAATTAATTGCTATTATTTGACTAATTCATGCTGCATACTGTATCGAATTTTCTAACCTTATTTCACAATTTTGTACCATTAAAGTAAAATAGAAAATATAGTTAAATTAAAAAAAAAACAGTGATTACTGGTGTAAATTGTATTTTAAGATCAGTGAAACAGAAATAATTAGCTTATGAAACTAAAAGAAAATCTATATTACAGAGGAGCTGTGGTAGGGGACAAAGTAGATGTTAGGACACTGTATATTTAGAGAAAGGCCTCCATCATATTTTGGAAACATGGCATGATTATGTACTGTAGTTAAGTATTTGAGGTACCATCCACTCCAGCATCAAAATGGGGATCCAGAGCACAAAACATAAAATATACCTATAATGAAATGATAGATACTTTGAGGTTTAAGTCCATGGGAGATTGAAGGACTTCCAGTGCTTATGTTCCTACAGAGCCTCGAGTTCTTAAGTTGGATGGCAGGTGACACTGTATTGAATGTGCAGCAAACAAACGACACTCAATAGTTAGAAAGCTGTGTTTATAATTTTCAGTTTAATTAGAGTTTTCTTTCTTTCTCACATTTATAAATTATATTTCTATGGAAGGGTATGCCTGGAATGAGGCCTTGCCGCTGAACTATGAAAAACTCACCGTCCAGCTCTCATGCATAACAAGCACTACATACAAAGTTTTGGCCTCCTGGCACTGCAAGTTCGTCTCTTATCTGTTGCTTTGTTACCATAAAATGTTTTAGAGAAGGTGGAAAGAATGTAAGAGCCAGAGGATGTGGAGAACTCCAAGGAAAACTAGGTCTTTTAAACACAGAAGAACCAACATGCATATGAACTCACAGAGACTGTGACAGCATGCACAGGGCCTGCATAGATCTGTGGCAGATGGAATCCCAGCACTGAGAAGTGGACACATGCTCCCATCCCTAACCCAGAAACTATCTTGAATTGATAACCACTCTCAAATGAAAACTTAGTTTTCTTCAAGGGAGTCTCACTGAGAAAACAAATCATTCTTAAGGGCAGGTCGCATGCCCAGCAGTTAATGGCCAATACAAAATGAATTCAGTGGTAATTTTGAAGTTTTTCTTGGCCTCACAATGCTTTTTCTGGCATTTTTATTTTTACCCTACAGATATTTTGCTCATAGAAAGAAAGAAAGAAAGAAAGAAAAAAAGAAAGAAAGAAAGAAAGAAAGAAAGATCATAAAGTTCATCCAACTCTTATTTCTAGATGAGTACTGCCTTCATGTTCTCTGTATCTTTAACTGAAAACTATACTTGTAGGAGGAAACAAGGAAGGATGGCATTCTGCTACATAGAGATTTTCCCACACAATACTCTGTTGAAGTTGCCCAGCATAATCATCAACCCTGAAACCTCTCTGGAGGGTTGTGAGCCATGCGCTGGCCAGCTAACTCAGCTGTATTATCTACATGCCTCACTCTTAAACACAGTAAGCACACTTTCCTTCAAATCCATTACAAGTGAAGTCATCCCCAATTGTCTCTCCTTTTCCTCAGTCTAAGCATAGAAAAGCCTCAAAGTTAGTATCAGCCTTCAAAATTCGGAATTATACAAACTAGGACCACTTCAATGTTCTGAATTTCTTCAAAATCTCTGTTGATTTCTTTCAAATTTCTGTATCCTGCTTCAGTTAAGTACCTAGTTATAATGTTCTGTTGTCATTGGTTATTTCCTCCACATCTGTTCAATATGTATTTAATCAAAGCAAACATGAATTTATGAGTGAATGCATGAATGAAATTGTGGAAGGCCACATGTGCTGAATCAAAATGTGGAGCCTGAACTCTATCTGGACCTTTCCACCTCCTTGGCAGAAAATCAAAAAACTACCAATGTGCTGCTCATTTGGAATTACCAGTGGCAGCAAGGGCGTGGTGTCATTTTACACGCTTTCTCCTCAGACCTGGATGTGAGGATGTTTTCAAAAGTGTGATCCATGGAGCTCCCTGCCTTTCAACCCACATATTTCTGTTAATATAACAAGGAGCTGTTCCAGTTGCGTATGTTTTCAATATATGCTGAAGCCGTCTATACTGGATAGTATCTGGCTGCCACAAAGAACAACAGTGACAAACTTAGAAGAAATACCTACTAGGGTGACAAAACCTAGGAATTAAAAGGGCTAAGTCTAAGACGGGGACATTATATAGATATGCTCCCAGACATGGCTCCCCTAACACTTCATCCCAATGCATTCCAATTTTAATTATTCACCCTTCAGCTGAACACTTCCATTCACTGAATGCTGTATTTCTTGTGTTGCAACACAGGCCATGTGGACTTCACATCATTAACAAAAGCCTACCTATGCCCATCAAGGGGGAGAAATATACAAATTCTGATGAGCATTAAGGAGCATCTAGGAGACCACAGATACTCATCAGAGTGGTCAAGTGGTCTGAATTATGCAGAAGACACAGCTGGCTTTCCCTGACAGGACACAGAGGTGTTGTATGATAGGACATGGTATCTAGAATGTTTCTGTCCCTACATGCTCACACCACAGTGGATCCTGAAATTGAACTTTAAATTCAAGGATACACTAAGCCTAGGCAGGTATGGCAAGCATAATCCTTACAGAGATTCCACACATGCTATCCTTCTGGATCCTTGTGCAGTCTATACTGAACTCCATATTCAGGGCTAAGTTTGCAGCTATGGTTGGGCTCTGGCTTTGTTTTGCATTTGGTCCAATATTTTTTTTCTTCTTTTGGATCTTTCCATAGCCTGTCACTAGATGAAAGGGTCATGCCTGTTTCTCCACATTGGCCCTCTAAATTTTCTAAGCAAATCCATGGTTCTTTTTGTCAAGGAGAAGCATCTATTGGTGTATTACATTATTGAATCATATCCATAGGAATCCCATTATGCCCGATGTTATTGCCTAAATGTAACCTTCTGTGGGTAAGGATTAATGCTTTGATTTTGTGAATAATAAAATGCTTTTGGGAACTGATAATTACAATATTAAGGGTCCAGTATATTTTATGGCTGATGAAAGTTGCTGCTTGCTTCCAAAGCAGCACTCTGTGGGGACACCCCTTAAATAAGAGGAATGGTGTTTCATTCATTGCATAGCACAGGGATAGAAGAGAAAGAAATATCATCTTTTCCATACTGAGGATTAAATCTTTATGTCTTAACTTCTAAGGGACCATACCTCTCCACACTGTTATAGTGAGGATTAAGTGTCACCATAAGCTATATACATATTATTAAATTGGAACTGGGTCTTCAGAACGAGAAACATGATATTATGTCAAGGCAAGAGTAGATGAATCTGGCCCATTGTACTGGAAGAAAGACACAGCCTTTAGAGACAGCAACAGTGATTAGCTTGTCAGAAAGTTAGGTTCCCAAATTGTAGAATAATAATTTCTGCTGATTACAGCAGGGGATGGCTCAATGGTACAGGAAACTGTTGGGACAGCATTTAACTACCAGCAACAGTGCTCAGTGAGTTATTAAATTTTCTGCTGACAAGGGCAAGAGAATCTTTACTACTATAAAGTGAAAACAAATCACACAGTGTTTTATCCCCACTTCTGTTTTGAATACTTCAACACAGTGTCCTTTTGTCATCTGAGACACTTTGCAATGGTGAGAAATGAATTAAGAAACCAAAAGGAGCTGGGCGGTGGTGGTACACGCCTTTAATCCCAGCACTTGGGAGGCAGAGCCAGGTGGATCTCTGTGAGTTTGAGGCCAGCCTGGTCTACAGAGCGAGATCCCGGAAAGACGCAAAGCTACACAGAGAAACCCTGTCTCAAAATACCAAAAAATAAAAAAGAAAGAAAAAAGAAACCAAAAGGTCTGATTCAGGCTGGGAAAAATGGGAAAATATGTGCTATAGAAAAACTCTTGTCTAGCCCTGTTATGTAGCACCTGCGTGGTCTTTGGATAATTCCAAAGAACCAGAATTCTTCACTGCTTCAGAAGCAGGTTTGAGAAATGAAGCAACACAGTGTGAATGTTTTGACTCTAGAACACATGACACCATACCAAAATATACTAGGTATTTAATGAATGGAAGTTAGTTTGTATATTATTAATTTGACCCTCACCCTGTCATCTTTTTCCTTGAGTTTTGTCATTGTTACCTAGAGTATGTCAGAGAGGAAAAGAACACCATATCAGAAAAATAAATGCTTTTCAAATAAAAGCCATTATACTTGTGCCCTTCTGCCCAGGAAATCCTTGTGGTTTGTGTGGGAAAAAAATACATGCACAGGGAAGTATTTTACTTTTCTATGTACCTCACCCCAGATTCACAGTATTTTCCAAAGAGAAAATACTCAAGTCATATTTCATGAACAAATGAGCCAGTAAGCAAAATTTATTAAGATTTATTAACATTTTCCTGTTTTCTTGCGTGAGCTTAACAAATAAAGGTACATTGCATTTAATTTTACATAATGCACTGTAATATTTAAAGGAATCCTAAAACATCACATAGTTTTCCCAAAACATTTTCTGAAGAAATTAGTAGATGGCAAAACTAAAACTAATAAACGTTGTATTTCAAGGAATAACATTTATCTACCCCAACAAAACCCCCAATGAGCATGCCCTGGTTCAGAGAAGAGAACAAGAAAGAGGATAAGGACAAGAAAGGAGAAAGGAAAATAAGAGGAGGAAATATAATTGGAAGGCAGGGAGATATTTGATTCTCCTTCTCCATGTCCTCCTCCCTTTCATCCTCTTCCTTTTCTTCTTTTTTCTCCTCCTCTTCCTCCTCTCCTTTTCTCCTCCTCTTCTTCCTCCTCTCCTCTTTTATTTCTCAATTCTACTCCTCATGCTCAAAAACATCTATTTCTTCTTCCTCCTCATCCTCACCATCCTCTTCATCATTATCCTCTATTTCTCCATATATTTCTATAATTTGTTCCACACCATCTTCCAAATCATCCAAGGGAATCAGTAAAATAACCTCGCCTTGTGATTTAACTGGGTCCAGAAAATCTTGTTCAAGGCTGAGACATGAACAACCTTCATAGTGAATCATGATGACCTTTGCTGGAGGCAGTAGGAAAAATGTGGATGAAGAGATCCTAAAAGCCTAGAGGATAGAGAAATAGTATAAATGGCTTGAGCTGAAAAGTTTACATCCGATGATTTTGACAAAAGCTATGTTACAGAATTTCTCTGTGGGTAAACAAGAGATTATGCAGTGCTCAGACATGAATAGAATATCTATATCATACACCACCTCTGAAGGTTCAGGGTTCATCTTAGACTATGGCATGGAAAGATACTAAGAGCCATAGGTAGAGAATGCCTGCAGTGAAACAGTATTTGTCAGATAAAAAGAAGTTTTACACTTGAAATCTGAGTGCCCAGGACTGCATGTGAAAGATCTGCACATGAATCAAGGCAGCCCAAATCCCACCACGTATGGAGGAGTGGCTTTTGGAGTTCTCTCTCTGAGGAGCTATTGGCAACTGATGGCTGCTAGGGGAAGGAGGGTCAGTTTTCTTCAGAATTGCCACTACTGAAAGGCTCCCAACATCAACAGATGATCCTACACTTAGACACATACAAGCATCACTAAGTATATTCAGTTAGTTTTAAAAAAGAGCACATGAAGTTGAGAAGAAAATGTGCTGGATAGGGATGGGGAAGTACTGAGATATAAAAATGTTTAAAAATAAAGAAAAAATCATATTTATGAGTTATTGAGATAAAAAGGAAGAGAGGAGGGAGTACCATCTCTAAACAAACCTGTCAGGGTTTCTCTGTGATACAGTAAGGACTGGCCCCATATTGTAGGGAATCTGCCTTTTCTAAGTGACAGGTAGATTTATTCCTCATGTTGATGTCAGACATGAGACTTCTCCCTCTGCTGCCTTTGGTCTTCCCCTTCATAATAACCCTTCACTTCCTCGTGAGCACGAAAATGGAAGTGAGGGTGAATACCTCACTGTGATCCCCAAGGTCTTTAATAGATGACAGTAAGGCAAATTAGAGCAGGAAACACCTTCATTCCTAGAAAGGGATAATGCCCTCTTCTTCAGAGTCTTTACTGAAATCCTGTTAAGATTTGGGATTCCTCTCTCTGCTGCTACAGATACTGTTCCCTCTTCAGAGCCAAGTCTTCACTTCCCTGAGAATACATATAACAATGAGGAGTTGCAACACTTGACCAGTACTGGCTGTACCTTCCAAGGCAGACAGCAGAGGTTGGATCCTGTCTGTTCTACAGTGTACATTCCCTCAGTTTTCTCTCACATCATCCATCTTTACTCTTTGCATAGTCTGAACCATGGGATGTCTAATTAGACATAAATCTCACCTCTCTCACTGTCAGCCCTATTCTTAAAGGAAGTGACAGTACACCACATCTTGTCTCATTTTCCTAGGTCCTTCAGATGTCTGAGAACAGAAGACAGCTGGACTTTTTAGGTCCATTAGTTGAGGTATTCTAGTACTCACCCAGGTCCTAAACTTGCAAGGTGTCCTCTCTGCTGAATTGCTGTCACACTTTCAAGAGTCTCTAAAGAAAAAATATGAAGAGATTCTATAAGAAGGCATGTTCTGTCTAGGACTAGACCCCATCTGTTCTTCTGGAGGACTGCACTTAGACATCTATCATGATATTTATTTTTATTCTTGTTTTTTTCTCTCATGTTCCATTGTCACTTGAATCTGAGACCTCACTTCTGGAGGAGATATGAACATATCACATCTAACCAATTCTGCCCATATCCTCTAAGAGTTGACATAAGGGACAGGTAGACTTTCTATGGGGCTTATCTTATATGGGTTGGAGTCTTCTCATGGTGACTTACCCTTACCTTGGCTCTTGACAGACCCTAGAACTCCTCCCTCTACTGACGTCACGTATGATAATCAAATTGTTCCTCTACCTCTCTGGGATACTTCAGAAAATAGTAAAAGTGCAACAAATACAGTGATTCCCTTACCAAGGTCAGTTATACTGCGCAGAAACTAAGACCTATCTCAGTATATTCATCTTTAGTGTTACTAAGTCTTCTCATACTCTAGCATGATCATCTAAGACCTCACCATCTTGAACCACTCCAACCCATTCGATTCTGGCAAATCTTATGGAAGTAGTGGCATCTCATTCCATATATCCATCCTAGCCTGTATCCTCATAAGGATAAAAACATGAAGCAGCCACAAACTGTAGGATCTTACTTTTTTAGTGGAAGGAGAAAAGTTGGAGTGAATTTTCCTCACTCAGTCCACTCCAATGGGAGAAACACACTGACCTACCAGAGCTCATTCTCAGGCTGTCAGACTCTCAGACCAATATCCTCCACTCATGATTATCTGAAAGGACTAGATAGATCTGTGACCTACTCTCACTAGGATTATGTTACATTAAGGACAGAAGTTAAAACTACTATTTCATCTTATCCAGTCAGAATGGCTAGGATAAAATGACAGCAACAAAAACAACAACACAACACCAAATCAATTGACAACAATTGTTTTTAGAAAAGATTTGGGAAAAAGGGAAATTTCATTCACTATTGGTGGGATTGCAAATGAGTAAAGCCACTCTGGAACTCAGTGTGGAGAATTCTCAAAAAGTTAAAAAAAAAAACCCTACCATATGATCTAACTATGCCACTCTTTGGCATATGCTCAAAGGACTTGACATCCTACTACATAAATACTGACTTAGCCATGTTCATTGCCACACTTACTCAACTTTTTTAACTACTTTTTTAAAAATTTCATTTATTTTTTGTGCATGAGTGTTTTGCCTGCATATATGTATGCCTACTACATACATGACTGGTGCCTATGTCAGAAGAAACAGAATCAGATCTCCTAAGACAGTTTTGAGCTGCCATACTGGAACTGAGAATTGAACCTGGGTCCTCTGAAATGGCAACACTGAGCCACCCATCTAGCCCCATCACTCTATTATTAATAACTAAGAAACTGAAACTAGTTGTGTTTGTGTCTCCAGTACCAAGCAGTCATTCATTAAGTCACATTGATACAAGATGGACTAAGAAGATTATATTTATATATTTAGGAATATATATGGCACAATAATTAAAGAAAAAGAGGTCAGGTGTGGTTGATATATTGTGCATCCCAATAAACTTATCTGGGGGTCAGAGAACAGAACAGCCACTATATTAAACATAGAGGTTAGGCAGTGGTAGCACACCTTTAATCCTAGCATTCCGGAGGCAGAGATCCATCCAGATCTCTGTGTGTTCAAGGCCGTACTAGGGAACAGAGCCAAGCATGGTGACACATGCCTTTAATCCCAGTACCAACCATAGAGACCTAGAGGTCTCTACAGACAGGCAGTGACAAGGAAGTGAGGTAGCTGGACTAAGAGCCAATGAGAGGGCAGAGAAGCAAGGCATATAAAGGCGGGGGTAGACAGGAAGTAACTTACATTTGGAAGCTGCAGAGCTGGTGAGGTAAGGTTGGCTGGTGGCTTTCCCTATTTCCCTGATCTCTAAGGATTTCACCCCTATATTTGGCTCTGTGTTTTTTATTTAATAAGACCATTTAGACATTTGTCTACAGTCAGGGGCCATGAATCAGAGACAGAGCAATGGGGTGCACATTTAGGGTTAGAAGGAGGAAAAGTAAAGGGTATTGGATGTAATTATATTTTATTTTGAAAATAAAAAGGTTTCACCTGCCCTCAACCTCTGAAATGGGGGAAATAGTAAACTGCCTGGAACCTCCAAGGGATGAAGATATGTTACCTCTGTTGGTCTGAGTCTATTCCCCTCACAAAGGAAACAAACAAACAAACAAATAAAAATCCTTACCACCTTCAGGCCACAATATGGAATCCAAGAAACTGCACAGGGCTCACTCAGCCGGCTTCCTAGAAGTTACTGCTAGAGGAAGTGGGACTAGCACCCTCTATATCTGTGGAGAGGAAGGCCACAATTATCACTTAGCATCATTTCTTCCTCTGCCCAGAATCTCAACATCAATGCTCCCCTGCTTACTTTAATTTCCTAAGACTGGGAGATTTCTCCCAATGATCTGACTCCTGACCCTTAAAAAAAGCCTCACCCGCCCAAAATCACCACAACACTGTCCTCGTGATAAGAGGTCTCAACAGTCACTGGCCCCTCACTGGGTTAACTGCCTGGGTAGCCTGAACTCTAGTGCTCCATTTCTATGGCAGAATAGAAGACTCATTCTGCTTCCTCAGGATTCCCCTCTTTCTTCCCTCCTCTTTGGTCAGTATTGAACAAAACAAAAATCAAGAAATTCTTTCTTGCTGATTGGCCTTCCAATCGACTCACAAAAAGCCGCACCATCCTCAGACTCACAAAATTGCGCTGGGCAGCCAATAGGAGACACCACAGTTACCTCCCCTGCCTCCTTACACACACACTGGGTGAGCCTGGGCAGCCCAGACTCTGGCACCCCTTAGCTATGGGGCTGAGTGGAAGGCTCTTTCTCCTCACCAAGATCCACCAAGTGGCGCTAAATCTGCACCTCCAGACCTCTAGTCAGTCAGTATTCCATAAGCCAGAACTCAGTTGGTGACTGGCTTACCACCCCATCACAAAAAGCCTCACCATCATAGTGACACACTGGCACAGGGAAAGCAGGACAAGCCACACCAGTCACAGGCCACTCACTGAACTTGTACAGCAGGGACTCTAGCACCAGTATACAATGAGAGTGGAAGGCTCCTCCTCCTTCCTCACTATTCCCTTGTGCCACTTCCCACCTCTCCCATTAGTAATGAAAAAGGCGCCGGGCGGTGGTGGCGCACGCCTTTAATCCCAGCACTCGGGAAGCAGAGCCAGGCGAATCCCTGTGAGTTCGAGGCCAACCTGGGCTACCAAGTGAGTTCCAGGAGAGGCGCAAAGCAACACAGAGAAACCCTGTCTCGAAAAACAAAATAAAACAAAACAAAACAAACAAACAAAAAAAGGCAGAAATTGCAGAACTTCTCACTTGCTGACTGGTCTCCTACCCCACTAACAAAAAGCCTCACCATCTTCTGACTACCACAATGGTGCCAGACAGTCAGTAGAAGCACAAGCCACACAGTCGCTGGTCCCTCACCGAGTTAATCGCCTCTGCAGCCTCGACTCTAGCGCCCCCTGGTTCACAGTCACTGGTCCCTCCCCGGGTTAAGCGCCTCTGCAGCCTGGACTCTAGCGCCCCCTGGTTCAGTGGCAGAGTGGAAGACTCTCCCTCCCAAGAATCCCTCAGGCCCAGTTTCCCGTGAATATTCCACAAGACAGAATATCCAAAATTTCTCACTTGCTGACTGATGTACCACTCTACTCACAGAAAGCATCATGACCTTCACTCTTGCACTTTCAACCTAGCCAGCTGTGCTAATGACAAATGTCGCTGGAGTCAATGTATCCCAGGTTCGCTGACCATTGGAATGATTGTCCACGCTTTCTGTGGTGAAAGAAAAATCTCTCCTCCCTCCACTGGGCCACACTACTTGATAGTTGAAAGTCACAACCTCTGCCTCCCAAACTAAGTTCTAGGCCCTTCACAAAAAACTCACTTGCCTGAAGTAGGAGATGGAGCTAAAGAAAAACTGCAAGCTATAAACAGTGCCGGAGGTTCCAGATCAGAAAAATGGCGGGTGCCAAACTCTAGCGCCCCCTATTCGTTTTGGGAAGGACTTGTGCATTCTTCCCTTCATGATTGGTCAGGCCTAGGACCACGCCTTCTGCAGTGTGAAGCCACACCCCTCTGAATCCCCAGATGGAGTTCTGGAACAATGACAATCGAGTAGCTCTCTGACTTTTGTCTCATGGGAGGAGACAGGACTCAAAGTCACTGGTATTCCCTCTATTTGAACTGAAAGCACCTCCTCTCCAACTCCTTATTCCTGACCTGGTTCTGGGCAAGGTCTGGGATTCTGTCAGTATATTTTGATCATATTCTCTCCCCTCTGCCAACATCACCAAGATCATCACCATCTTCCTATCCTTACAAATTAATGTCCTGCCCCACAAGCAACAAAATAAAAAAAATAAAAATAAAAATAAACAATAAAACATCTACAAAAATTATCAAAACAAAATCACACAAGAAACATGGATTCTGTTTAGTGTTGGCCAACTACTCCTGAGCATAGGGCTTGCCTTGAAGGATGGTTGATAAATCCAGTGACACTCCATTGAGGAAAATAAATTTTTCCTTTCCAAGCATACACTAATTGCAGACGGATTCTTTGTTAGTGGTGGAAATTTGTGTCTATTTACCCCTTTTCAGACAGAGATGTTGTCTGGTTTAAACTTGTGCAGGTCTTCTGCACAAACTCTGTAAGTTCACGTTTGTATCAACCCTCTTGTGTCTGAAAGATGCAGTTTTCTTGGAGACAAACACCACCCCTGGCTCTTAAAGTCTATGTCACTCCTCTTCTACATTGATCCCTGGGGCTTCAGGGGAAGGATTTGATAAGGACTTTTCTTTTAGGACTAAGTGCTTCAAAGTCATAACTCTCTCCACATAGTCCAGCTGTGGGTATCAATAGCAATATATCATTAGGAACAATTTTATTGCTTGTTGGGGAATGTTATTTTGAGATGTTTTACATTTGTTTATGCTATGGAAAATTTGTTTAATGATGTCAAGATATGTTACATTTTTTATGTTGCAATTGTTTAACTCTGTGAAGCTGTATTACTGTGCCAATTTAAAACACTTAATTGGTCTAAAAAAGAGCTGGAATTCCAATAGCTGGGCAGAGAAAGGATAGGAGAGGCTGGCAGGCAGAGAGAATAAATAGAAGGTGAAAAGAGCAGGAGAAGATCAAGGAGCAAGAAAAAGAGGAGAAGAAGACACCAGGGGCCAATTACCCAGTTATACAGTCAGCTATGGAGAAAGAAGTAAAGAAAGGCATACAGAAATAGAGAAAGGCAAAAGCCCAGAAGCAAAAGATAGATGGGATAATTTAAGGAAAGCTGGCTAGAAACAAGCAAAGCTAAGGCCAGTCATGTACAACTAACAATAAGTCCCCATATATATTTATTTGGGAGCTGGGTGGCAGCTCTCCAAATAGTAAAGAGTGAAAAACAAACAATAGGATTTTGTATCCCAACACGGGGCTCGAATATCACTGCTTCTTTAAGAGTTTCTGCCTTACAGCAAGCCCTTGTGCAGCAGGTACATTGAGGAAAAAAAAAAAAGCTAAGTGAAAAAACTGCCTGTAGCAGCACTAGCATTAGCTTCCTACAGTTAGGAAGGTTAAATGCAGTTCCTAAAATGCACCTCCAACCAGGCCCAGAGTTTAAAGTGTGGCTTTCACCATCCAAGAAGTGGGAGGAGCCAATGTCCAAACCCAGGGTCGGAGGTTCACTCCAAGTAGCAGTTTTAAGGTTCATGTGGTCAAAAAAGGCTAAATGATACAAAGTACACAGGAAAAAAAACCTTGTAAATAGGTTCCAGTGTACTTTACAGTGTACATAGGCTTAAGAAAGAAAGAAAAGGGGTATGGACAGTTATATAAATAAATAAATAGTTTAGAAATAATAAAGTCCATAAATAGATAGTAAAAGAAAAAAAAGCCACATAAGACGGGAAATACACAGAGAATATGTATTCTATATAGTATTGTTTTGATTTTGAATTTTTGGATTGTTGATAAGTGAACAGTAGATGCTAAGAAACATGGGATTGAAAGAGGGACTGATGAAATAAACCAGCCTATATATTTTAAGAATGCCTTAACTTTAAAATGGAAGTCAAAAAATGTACTTGTAAAATGCAACTTAAAAGATGCATTGCTTTGGAGAAGCAGTTTTGCTTTTGTTTCCACAGGAAGCAAGAGGCTGTGGATTCATTCCAGGTTAATATGGGTCAGGTTTGATCAAGGGGACCTCCTGGAACTTGACAGGTGATATCTGTCAACAATGGTTATAGCTAGTCTTCCCAGGATTTGGCCATTATCTCAGTTTTTCTCAGGGACCCCTAAAAATGCCTTTCCCTAAAGACAACAGGAAGCCTTATAAAGAAAATGACATCCACATTCCAAAGAGTTCAAGGGTATGGATGGTCTTTGGTTATTTGGTGGGTTATGGATGTTTGTTATCATTCAGTGTATTGATATAAATTTATAATTATTTTTGTTACACTGTATAAATATTTTTACTCTTGTTTAAGGTATTATACCTATGCAGTTCATTTTAAAATGTAAGATAAAGTTCTAGGTTTTGAAAGCTATTATTATAAACTATTTAGGATAATCAAGAAACAGGCTGGGCGGTGGTGGTGAACGCCTTTAATCCCAGCACTTGGGAGGCAGAAGCAGGCAGATCTCTGTGAGTTCGAGGCCAGCCTGGGCTACCAAGTGAGTTCCAGGAAAGGTGCAACGCTACACAGAGAAACCCTGTCTTGAAAAACCAAAAAAAAAAAAAAAAAAAGAAGAAGAAGAAGAAGAAAAAAAATATAGGTTAGTAGTTAGTCATCTATAACAAATTTGTAGATATGTTAGGCAAGGTTTCAAGATCATACAGAGATATATTTTAGATAGATAAATGGTCTTCAAACACTTCAAAGCCCTATAGAACATGGCATTTACATGTTTTTTAACTTAGGGATTTCCCATGACAATGAGACACATCTGCTCCTGGCAGCAAAAATTTATTTCAGAGAAGATGATGGGCACTGAAAAAACTCCTTATGGAGTTTGCTTTCACTATGACAAAGCTAGCCATGTGGGCAAGAAACTTCTCTTGCCTAGACTACCTGACAGTATGCTGTATAAACTGGACATGCAGGACCCACAGGAAAGTGACAGCTGAACTTTGCCTAAATAATGCAGGACAATCCTTTGAGATTCCTCCCTCACAGAAGAATCTGTCAGACATTCTGCAGGACACACAGGAAAATGATTGCTGAACTTTGCCAATACAAGGCAGGATAGCCCTTCAAATTTCCTGCTTATCTGAAAAGTTTGCCAGATATTCTGGGTCTATAGGCTGAAGATGGATGCCCCAATATTGCAAATAAACTTTGAGTGACTGTCCAGACAGCAAGATGTCTCTGTTGTTAGGTAATATTAATTCATTCTGAAGCCTTTGATGGAGTTAAAGACTAAATAATTAGAGTTGCAGTTTTCCTTTGTTATGATAGAAAGCAAATTTGGTATACAACTTTAGAATCATTAAAATGAGGTAGATAATGGAGTATTTTCTCTGAATTTGATAAATACAAATAGACTGAATATTGTAAATGTAATTCCTTCTTGCTGTTTTTGTTGTATATAGGTTTACATGTTAAAATCAAAACCTTTCATTTTTATTTAGACAAAAAAGGGGAAATGTTGTGGAATATTATTTTGAGATGTGTTAAATTTGTTTATGCTGTGGAACATTTGTTTAATGATGCAAAGATGTGTTGCATTTGCTCAACTCTGGGATGCTGTATTACTGTGCCTTCCTAAAACACCTGATTGTCCTAATAAAGAATTGGACAGCTGGTAGCTGTGCAGAGAATGGATAGGTATGGCTGGCAGGCAGAGAGAATAAATAGAAGGAGGGAAACAGCAGAAGAAGATCAAGGAACAAGAAAAGAAGAAGGAGAGGAAGACACCAGCAGCCAACCACTCAGCTACACAACCAGCCACAGAGAAATAAGTAAAGAAATGCATGCAGAAATAGAAAAAAGTAAATGACCAGAAACAAAAGATAGATGGAATAATTTAAGTTAAGGAAAGCTGGCTAGAAACAAGCAAAGCTAATGCCAGGCATTTATAACTAATAATAAGTCTCCATGTGTATTTATTTGGGAGCTGGGTGGTAGGGCCCCCAAAGAGTAAAGAGAAAAAAAACAAACAATGACAATTGCTATATTCTTTTAGCATAATAGTAGTAGTTGACTTTACCTTAGGGTCTGTCATGGACTGGCCCATCGGGAGTACCATGACTGTAGGAGAACCAGGGCTTGGGTAGTCAGGAAGGCAAGGACTCGGCGAATGACAGACAGACCACAAACTCAGAAGTGGTTTGAATCTGCTGCAATTTTACTTCTGCAAATCAGTTGTTTATATACAGAAAAGAATATTATCAAGTCATACAAGGAACAATGAGAGCTTGGCAATAATTCAATCACATCATCTTTAAAAAAAAAAGCAAGCACACTGTTATTAATCGGCGCTAGACAGAACCCTTCACCCACAAGAACTTTATGACCCAAAAAGAAGTCTGTGTTTTTTAAACTTAGTACAGTCCCTAGACTTGTGTAGACTTCTTTGCGGTTGTAGCTGTGTCTTTCGTCTTTATCTCAGCCGCTCTCTAGTTTATTATGCACTTCTACTTTTCTGGTTCTCATGACCCACTTAGCCAATTTGGATGCTGCAGACCCTCTCAAAGTCTTTCTTCAGTTCTTTTACCACATATCTCTTTTAATATAAAACCTTTTTACCTGTTGGAATATGGACTCTTATATTTTTATGCCTGTAAGGGGAAGGAGTTCTGCTGTAGTCCTTAAGTTTCCCATGCTGAACTTCCTCAACAGAGGGACCCACCATCTGCCTCCTATGAGATAACGTTTTCTACCATAAATCACTTTAGTTGGGATTTCTAAAGGATTCCTAGTGGGTGAGTGTTTATTCCCTAGAATTCCCTGAACCTTTATACTTTCTTTATCTAGTGGCTTGGGGTCTTAAAAAATAGCTCATTCTGCTATATTTAATTAAGATCCATGTCTAGCTTCCCCTTTCCTCCATAGTTCACAACCCAAGCATTCATTAATTTTGGCTGTGCTTTATAGATTAATTAGAACATTATCAGAAAAGCAGTTATACAGAACCTATAGCCCAGGGAGCTCATGATCTGTGAAGTACATCTTCTCTGAGAAGGAAGCATAATGTGGGCACTCTGCCAACGACCTCCAGGGAGCTTAGTCCCATGGAACACGTATCTCCCATCTGCTATTATAGACATAATTGTTCATGTCACATGGATGACACTGGAGTTGGTGTGGCAAGGGTCCATGATCTATTTAGTCTCAGGGTTTTGGCCACTTTTAACAGTGTCAGGAAGGGTTTCCATCTCATGGTGTAGGACTTCTTAAGTCCATTCAAAATGTGGTTGGTTGTTTTTTATCACATTTGTGCCACCAGTATATCTTGCAGGCAGGTCCCTGTTGTAAGTCACAGGTTTTGTAGCTGCATGATGTTGATGATTATTTTTCTTCTCTGATAGCACGCAAAAGTCCTTCAAGTACCATGAATTCCATTCAATAGGGGTGAAGCTTCTTGTTGAGCACCAACTTGCTTTCTCCATGTTTGATGACATCGTTATTGGTATTTTCAGCAATAGGACCTTATGTTACTGTATAAAGTAACACATAGCCTTGGAAATACCTGTAAGTAATGTTTGAAGGGATGTATTGGACCTCTTTAGTGAATGACTCAACAAGATACAACCCATTCTTGGCACTGAAAGTTTGACTTTGTAATATGTTTAGTTTAGGGGTCCTCTCCCTCATATCATGACTCTATTTAAATTATTTTCATACAAGTATATATTTTAGAAAACTTCTACAGTAGTAGGTTTCCTTGTGATTTTTCAAATAGACTCAGTACAAATTATAGTACCTTTTA
This sequence comes from Peromyscus eremicus, assembly GCF_949786415.1. Classification (NCBI taxonomy): domain Eukaryota; kingdom Metazoa; phylum Chordata; class Mammalia; order Rodentia; family Cricetidae; genus Peromyscus; species Peromyscus eremicus. Next base: position 120,536,871 of record NC_081439.1, read on the forward strand.
CTAATGATGAAATTGACAAATTATGGGCAGAAAGTCAACCATGGCAAAGAGCTTGCAGTAATTTTCTGGGAGAGAAAAACAACAAATATCCCCAAAGCAAAAGAATTCAATTTATAAAGATAACTACTTGGATCTTGCCTCACATTGTATGGGAAATACCAATATATAGAGACCCTACATTTTATACTGATGCAAACCAAAAAGGAAAGACAGGTTACAAATCAGAAAATATAAGTAAAATGGATCAAAGTCCTAATAATTCTGTCCAAAAATTGGAATTATATGCCATTCTGATGGTATTAATTGATTTTGCGGAACCTCTCAACATAATAACTGACTCTCAGTCATGCAGAAATAGTTTTCTTACACATTGAAACTGCTGAATTTATCCCTGATGAATCAGAATTAACTTTGCAATTTATTCAATTACAATAAATAATAAGAAATATGAATAATCTCTTATATGTAACACACATCTAACCCCATAGGAGTCTGCCAGACCCTCTAGCACAATGTAATAAAGAGATTGAACAACTATTGATAGGAAATGTGCTGGAAGCCTCAGAATTTTGTAAAAAAAAATTATGTCAACAGTAAGGGTTTGAAAAAGGATTTTTCCATAACATGGCAACAAGCCAAGGAAATGTCCTACTTGTTCTTTATACACTCAAACTCCACTACTTGCAGCAAGTAACCCAAAGGATACTCAAATGAATGAAATCTGGCAGATGAATTTATTTCATTTTTGTAGAATTTGGAAAATTAAAATGTGCACACTACATCATTGATACCTACTCAGGATATCAATGGGTAACTGCTCTGAGTTCCAAAAAGGCTGATTTTGTAATTACACATTTGCTAGAAGTTATGGCCATCATGTGTGTAACTATAAATTAAGACTAACAATGCTCCAGCATTTTTTTGCTTACTACAATATAAAGCATATTAAAGGTATACCACACATTCCTACAGGCCAAGCAATCATAAAAAGTTCAAATCAAACTCTAAAAGATATGCTAAATAAACAGAAAAGGGTAACAAAGACCCCCAGAATTAGATTACAGAATGCTTTATTATCTTTGAATTTTCTCAGTGCTAATGAGAAAGGAACAACAGCTGTGGAGAGACATTGGATAACAGAAAGAAAAAGCTACAGAATTAAATCAGCCTGTATACTTTAAAGATGTGCTGATGTCAGAATGGAAACCAGATATATGTTACATTTGGGACGGGGTTTTGCTTTTGTTTCCACAGGAGAAGAAAAGCTATGGATACCATCAAAATTGATAAAGGTTCAATTGGAACAAGAGAGACCTCTTAAGTAGAAAAGATGATAGTTCATTAACCAGTGTGACCACTCAATACAAACTAACTTATATGACTAACAAATGCTTTTCATTTGATCAGATACAACTTGCCAAAATGAAATCTCCCCAAAGTTAAGGTTGGGGAAGGGTTTTGTTTTTGTCTTTCAAGAGAATGAAGGCTAAGGAATCTGAAAACCACTGGACAAATGAGACATATGAAGAAAAAGGATGAATCATCCAGAAAACTTGTCCCAAGAAAAAGATTTTCTGCAGTGAACCAAACCATGCTTAACAGCGACCTTTGAAGTCTCCGAAAAGATGATGCGACCCCACAATGACTATTCCACATGGACTATGTTAATGTCATTAAGCTGACAAACACTACCCAAAGATCAGCTTTGGACTACAAACTGTTCAGGACAATTTCACAATGGCTAGCTGAGATGATCCAGCCTCACAGACTGCTATAGCCAGGACTTGAGATAAGCCCTGCACTTTCTCATTAACCAGAGACAACAAATGATACTTTCCCAGGATGTAACAATTGACCCCAAATATTTCTTCTCAGGATCCCCTAAACATGCCTTCAGCCCTAGAAAGCAGGAAGTAATTTTAAGAACATGACACCCATATTCCCAAGAGGTGGGTTGGGTGGTTTTTGGTTGTTTAATTGGTAATGGATAATTGTCATTGTTTTGGTGGTTGGTTACAAGTTGTTATTGTTAATGGTCAGGAAAAAAGCTAAACAAAAGAGATTAGATTCAGGGTTCTTGTTTGAAAAAAAATGAGGATATAGATATGGTAAGATAAAAATATATTATTGAATCTACTCTGAAAAAAAAGATATAGAAATGACTGATAGGATAAAAGGGTAATTACTGAATCTACTCTGAAAAGAAAAAAGGGAAAATATGGATAGGATAATATAAACAATGTGGCAGTGGCTTGTTCCTTTGTCTCTCTGATCTTTCAGCATTTACCCCAATATCTGGCCCTGGGTTTTTTATTATAAGACCATTTAGATTTTGTGCAACAACATATTTGTTCAAGATTGGAACAGCTGGATCTTGAGGTAGGTCAATTTTCAGCTTTTTGAGGAACATCCTCACTGACTTCCATAATTTTGGTACCAGTTTGCACTACTATTAGCAATGAATAAGTTTCTCCATATCCTCATCAGTATATATTGTCATATATTTCATTAATCTTGGCCATTTTGACTGGGGTAAGATGAGATTTCAAAGTATTTTAATTTGTTTTTCCCTGATGGCTAAGAATGTTGAAAAATTTTAAATGTTTGTTAGCCATTTGTGTTTCATGTTTTGAAAACTCTGTTTAGTGCTGTACTTCATTTTTAAAGTAGGTTATTTGTTTTCTTGATGTTAAGTCCTTTTTTTTAAAACTTCATTATATGCTCTATATATAAGCCCTGTATCAGATGTATAATTGACAAAGATGTTTTCCTTTTCTGTAGGCTGCCACTTTGAGAGAATGATGGTATCCTTTGCTATAAAGAAGCTATTTCACTTCATGAAGTCTGTCTTAGTTACTTTTCTACTGATGCAAAGAGTCATAAAGACCAAGGAAGCTTATAGAAAAAAAGTTCACTGGGGGCTTATAGTTCCAGTGTGTTATAGCTTACAACTTTATCCATAAGTAGGAGGTAGAAAAAGCTAACTGGAAATGACATGAGATTTTGAAACTTCAAAGCTGATACCCAGTGACATTCTTCCTTCAACAAAGCCACATCCCTTAATCCTTCTAAACAATTCCAGCAACTGGGGACCAACTTTTTGTTCATTATCTGAAACTGGACAAGGTTTGTGAATCTAACTTCTGTTGACCTGAATTTTTTCACACCAAATGGATCTTTACCTCACCAGGACTCCCAAAATGGAATTCACCTTACATCATATCTTGGAACTCCTCCTCAGACTTTTCAAAGATGATTACCAAGGTAGAGTCTGGCTAAGGCACCATTTTTCCTTCTGGAGTAGTGCTGTGGAACAATCCTTTTCAAAACTATGAATATGTATTATTCTCACTGGTTAATAAAAAGCTGACAGGACAGTAGCTGGGCAGGAAGTTAGGCAGGAAAGTCAAACTGAGAATGATGAGAAGAAGGAGGGCAAAGTTAGGAGAGATGCCAGCTAGCCACACAGGAAGCAAGATATGTTAGAAGACAGGTAAAGACACAAGCCACATGATAATACACAGATGAATAGAAATGGGTTAATTTAAATGTAATAGTTAGCTAGTAACAATCCTGAGCTATTGGTTTAGCATTTATAATTCATATTCAGCCTCTGTGTGGGTTATTTGGGATGGGGTGGTCAGCACGGGAAACATCCCTTTACAGAATGAAAAACTCAGTAGCAGCCTTTCATTTTACTATTGGTACTGCCTGTAATCATTCTCTTTTTAAACCTGAGTCTATTAGACTCAAAAGAAGCTCTATTTCTAAAAGAAACAATATGAAAGTGAGGTAGACTGACTCCTATAAGACTTCTAAGCCATGGGCCTTCCCCGAAGTGGCAACTAAAATAAAATGGGACTCAGAGCAGTCCTATGTCTAAGATAGTGGTTACAATTTTTGTCCCTTCAAAATATTATTATTTGCTGGGCAATGGTGGCGCATGCCTTTAATCCCAGCACTCAGGAGGCAGAGGCAGGCGGATCTCTGTGAGTTCGAGGCCAGCCTGGTATACAGAGTGAGATCCAGGAAAGGTGCAAAGCTACACAGAGAAACTCTGTCTCGAAAAACAAAACAAAACAAACAAACAAACAAAAAAGATATTCTTATTTAACACTGATAGGATCTATGTCCCATCATTTTTGCTAGCTTAATCTATTCTTCAGACTAAAGCTTTTATTTTTATTTTATTTTATTTTCCTGAACAGTTTCAGATATGGAAGTAGAGAGGGGATATATTTGCCTGTTGTCCTGTTTACACCACTTACGCAAATCTTATGAGCAGGTTTCTGTAGGTCTTCTTGTATATGGAGAGAAAAGTTTCCATCTCCCAGACCCCAGGGTCTTCCTGATGATGTCCAGTGGAGATTGCATTATTTTTCCTCTCTTGATTTGCAACCAGGTTCTTCTGTTGCCCTGGTAGAAATTCAATGAGCCTCACATGCAAACATCAAACCCCAGAGCCTTCAAGGGATACAAGCAAATGGGGAAGCTAGATTCTGTGGTGTCTTCCCTACCTATGATTGGGTATGTGCAACCATATTAATATATTCACCAAAAGTTCTGACAAGACCTGGTCCCTCCTCTATTCTGACTATATATGTAGATGATGCCCTGTGGCTTCCCCAAACTGCTCACAAGAGTAGAGAAAGCTTGGGTTGTTTCTTCTATATTGAAAAACCTTATTAAGTCCTCCCTCAGGTTGTCAATTTGACAACTATCAGAACCTCTGGCTGAACTCCTTTGCCACTCATGTGTGTCTCTTAGCTATAGACACAAAAATCTTTGGAAATGCCAGCCCCACATGCTTGAAATGAAGGATGCTATTGATCATGACATTCTGCCTAGATTCTAGGCCCTAGAGCCTCCTAAAAGTAAGTACATAGTGGAGTATCACTCTGTTAGATGTCCTATTTTCAATGGGTTAATACCGGAATCCTCACTCTTAAATGTCTTCTTACTGTACACTAGCTTGTTAATTAAATATTCACTGGAAATTTTTATGTCTTCTATGATGAGCAAGTGTTTACTTAAGTAAAACAATTGCAGAAAATGGTTTTAGGTTTCAGTTAACCCTAGATAACAACATTTACAACAGGTAAGCTCAAATTCCTGTATTGTCTCTTCATCAGGTAGCATTAGTCTTCAGAAAATTTTTCTCTAAAAGATTTCTTTTCTCCAGGGAAGAAACTGAGAATGGGAGACTTGGCTTTTTTTGAGCTTTTCTGACATTATATTTCTTAGAACATATTTATAACCCTCATTCATAGTGTGTACAATATTTTAAACTCTTTTCACTTATACATTTAAATTGTAGATAAGTATATTCATGAAAGAGTGCCCTTACTATATGTGATTCATTATAAAGTACACTTTTCACATTAGTCTCTTTTTTAAAAAATAGATTTTTAAAAAAATTATGTGTATGGTTGTAAGTGTGTGTGTGTGTGTGTGTGTGTGTGTGTGTGTGTGTGTATGTATGGTATTATGTGTGCAGTTGACTAGGGAGGCCAGAAGATGGTGTCAGAGCCCTGGAGGTGGAGTTGTAAAGTACTGAGGTCCTCTGCAAGAGCATTAACCCTGAGCTGTCATTCCAGTTCTTTTGGTGTGTTCTTTATGTTTAGTTAAAATAATAATTTAAAAACCATAGGCCATCATCCCTTCCATGCATTTGACAACTGTTAGCAGCTCCCTTATTTTGTTTAATTAAGTACCCACACACACACATCCTGCTCTTACTACCGTGATATACTATAAGACTATTTATTCATAAATATTTATGCTTGGGAGTATTGCCTAAGCATATGAAACTCCTGTGAGTTTGAAATTTAGAAATCCTCTGCTCCTACCTCTCTTGCCATATTCCCTTCATTGCACCACTCTCAGTTTTCTAAAATGTAATGCAGCATTCCATCTGCTTTCCATCACTAGGAACTGCAACATCTGCTCATAGGGTCAGAATAGTTCTGGCAGTTCTTTATAAACAGTGTGAGATCCCATATACACCACCTCATCGACCTCACACATACTTTTGTCTTGAGTAATTTCGTGTGTGTGTGTGTGTGTGTGTGTGTGAACTGAGCATGGCATTTTTAAAATAATGTTCATATTACCATAATAGGTCATAGATGGCCACCCTGGCCAGGTTAGTTAAGTCTCAGATTTTCGTGTATTCACTTCTTTCCCTTTCCCTTTAACTCCCAGAAGCCAGTAACATTTCTTCTGTCTATACAATTTTATCAGCTCTAGAATACATATATGTGGAATAAGGCATATAACACTTTTCATATTTTAAAATGCTTTCAGTTCAAATGGAAATGAAGATCACCTGCTGCTTATTCCATTATAATGGAGTACACTCTGGCTCTTCCAGACAAAGAAAAACAATAATGCACTTGTGGATTATGGACAGCAACCCAAGGGATTCCTACATTTCTTGTTTGTGGCCCTTGAGGATAGAACCCTTAACTATATGCACTAATTTCATCTGGGCCAAGACTACCCCACAGCACTGTTCACTTGAGCAGCAGCTGGGGATTTCTCTCTGGTTTAACCAGAATACCAAGGTGCTCAGAGCATTTTTTATTCTAGGCTTTTCTCTTCGGTCTCTGTAGTTTAAAAGAAAGTTCATCCCACAAAAAAAATTTGTGGTTTCCCCAAACCCTCAAATTCATTGGCTCGAGATGTTTGCACTTGGATGTTGACAATTTGAACCCCTCTTCTCTTATCTTTTCTTTTCATCTGTTCATCATGACTATTCCTTATATGATAGCCTATCCTAGACTTTAGTATTCTCTGGGAAGTTATCTATCTTACTTTTCAATGCACTGTACCCCAATAACAGTGCCTTCCAGGGGTAAATAGATGAATCAGTGAGAAGAGACTTTATTCAGATTTGCTAATTTTTTTTATAATTTACTTGAGTAAACCAAGAAATCTAGATACATATTATTCAATTTAATAGAACAAAATAAATTTCTAATAGAATCAAAAATAATTACCACTGAATTATGTTAGCTGGCACAGTCAAAATCAGAAGACATAATTAGTTAAAGTACCATGATCTTGCATTCTTGGAAAATATGAAATAGAAAAATAAACTTTATGAAAATTTAAAGAAATATGAATAAAAAGTATGCATTTCTTAGTAACAATGCATCAAATTTTGGGTTATTTATTTTTATAAACTATATATGGTAAGTTGCTAATAATAGGAGGAAATAAGTGGGGGATATGTGTTTACTTTTTATATATTGTTGTAATAGTCCTATAAGTCCAAAATGACACTCAAATAGTTAATAGGAAAAAAGAGCACATGAAATAAATGTAGAAGAAACCTATAGCAGTCATCATCTCTTGAGAGAATGGTGAAAACTTCTACTTCAAACTTGGCACATAAGGTAGGCTTTGTGCTATAATCAATTCTATTGTTTATTATAATAAAAGCATTAAATTTCAAAGTAAATAAGTGAATATATTATGAATAAAAGAGTATATCCTTGTTAGAAAATAAGGCACACACAGATAATTATAAAGGCTTTTAACTGGGACCAAAAATATGAAATTAAACAAAATATAACTACTTCTAGTATATAATATCTAAATTTTAATAACTTCAAATAAATTTAAACAAAAATACAAAAAAAACTTAAAATTGAATTTAGAATTTTTTTTCCAAGACAGGGTTTCTCTGCGTAGCTTTGTGCCTTTCCTGGAACTCACTCTGTAGCCCAGGCTGGCCTCGAACTCACAGAGATCTGCCTGCCTCTGCCTCCCGAGTGCTGGGATTAAAGGAGTGCACCACCGCCACCTGGCTGAATTTAGGAATTTTCATAACCCCCTAATAATACCACATGTATAATTTCAGAAGTGTTGCTAGTTAAAATTTTAAGCACAAAGATGTGGACTGATTGTCAAAAGAGGAGTGAGGGAAAAGGGCACATGTGACATAAAAGCCAAAAGGCTACTAGGGATAAGATGGGGATGGAGAAGCAGAGGGAGAAAATAACAAAAACAAATTTCATTTGAAAAACAGTATAAAGAAACTCAATTCTTTGTAAGTTGATAGAAATAAAAAATAAACATTAAAAAACAACAGCAAGATCTGTCAAATAGATTTGGATATAAATGCATATACGAAAGTGAGAGTATGACTTTTACTAATATAAGAACATACAAATTGTGAAACACAAGCAAAACACTATTAAGAAAGTAGGTTGTGCTGGACATAGTGGCATACACCTTTAATCTTAACACTATGGAGACAGATGCAGGCAGATCTCTGGTATTTTGAGACTAGCTGTTCTATGTACAGGGTTCTAGGTCATTCATGGCTACATAGAGAGATCCTGTTTCAAAACAACAACAACAACAACAACAAAAAGAAAGTAGGACAATGGTTCTCAACCTGTGGGGCAATCCCTTTGGGGGATGAAGACCCTTTCACAGGGGTCTCCTGAGACCATCAGAAAATAGATATTTACAATTCATAAGAGTAGCATAATTACAGTTATAAAGTAGCAATGAAAAAAATTTATGGCTGGGGTCACTACAACATGAGGAATTGTATTAAAGGCTCACAGAATTAGGAAGGTTGAGAACCACTGAAGTAGGACAGGATGAGAGTAATTCTTCTAATGCAGTAAATACACGTGTGTGTGTGTGTGTGTGTGTGTGTGTGTGTGTGTGTGTGTGTGTGTGTCTCAGTTAGGGTTACTATTGCTGTGATGAAACACCGTGATCAAAGAAACTTGAGAAGGAAAGGGTTTATTTGGCTTAAGTTTCCACATCACAGTTCATCATCAAAATAAGTCAGGACAGGAACTCAAGCAGTGCAGGAATTTGGAGGTGGAAGTTGATGCAGAGGTCATGGGTGAATGCTGCTTGTTGGCTTGCTCGCTATGGCTTGCTCAGCTTACTTATAGAACTGACCCTTTGTCAACTGACACACAAGCACATTACTATTCAGCGACAATCTTTTCTTTTTTCATCTCCAAGATCAAACAATAATATCAACACCACAATACAAAACATTTTACGCACTAAAAAAGTCCCAGTTTTTACAAATCCAAACACTTTAAAATTCAATATCTCTAAAAATCCAAAGTCTTTTTCGAAACTTAAAATCTCTTTAAAAAGTCAGTCTCATGGCTGGAGAGATTCTTCAGTAGTTAAGAGCTGGTTGCTCTTCTGTAGGGCCCTGGTTTGATTCCCCAGCATCCACATGGCAGGTCACAACTGTAACTCCAGTTCCAGGGGATCTGATCCTTTTTCTGGATTCTGCAGGGGATGCATGCTCATGCTGCACATATATACACTCAGGAAAAACAGCCATAAACAAAAAATAAAATAATGAATTAAAAAACCTCAGTCTCTCAACTGTAGTATCTTGTAAACTGAAAATAAATTATATATTCCTTTACTTCAAGAGGGAAGAACCAGGGCACAGTCACAATCTGAACAAAGAAAAACCGCATTCCAACAGTGAAAATAATTCAGTGTCCAACGTTTGGGATTCACTCAGGATCTTCAGTGCTCCTCCAAAGGGCTTGGGTCACTTTTCCAGCTCTGCCCTCCCATACCAATCGCTAACTAAGAAAATGCCCTATGGGCTTGTGTGCAGCCCAGTCGTAAGTGAGACTCCCTCTTCTCACTTGACTTTCAATTGTGTCAAGTTAACATAAAACTATCCAGCACATTTTATTCGTGTGTTTGTTTGTGTGTATGTGGTTTCTTTCCAGCACACATCATTCCATCTTAATTTATCAATTCCTACATCTATATTTCAAACTCTTCATTGATATAACTTTTAAAATTACTTCATTTATTTTTGAGATTATAATATAATTATATAATTCCCCCTTTCATTTCTTCCTTCTAAGTTGTCCTGTATTTCCCTCCTTGCTTTCCACCAGATAATGTCTCTTTTTTTCATTAATTTTGTTACATGAATATATGTATATCTATATTTTTCATATCTCTACTATCTGGTAGAGCAATTACAACCTTACAATTTGCAGTGAATGGATAGATTGTCACCTTAGACAATTATGTCTTAAATAATTTTTAAAAAACCTATTATTTATTTATTTTATCTTGTGTGTGTCTGCATGTAGGTGTGTGCACATAAGTAAAGGTGCCTTTGAAAGTCTGTGAGGGTGTTGGATTCCCTGGAGCTGGAGTTATAAGCAATTCTGAGCCAGCTGACATGGGCTTTTGGAACTGAATCTGGTCTTTTGCACAAGCAATATGTGCTCTTAACTGTTCAGCTGTGTCTCCAAACCCTCCTCCTTAATCTTCTAATAATAGTATATTTACAGAAGAGACAGAAAGAACATAAAAAATTATTCTTGTGTACACTATCTTTTTTGAGTTTGCAGTGTATTACAGGCTTCATTTTGTCTCTTTTTTCTCTAAGTTGTGTGTTCTACCTCCAACCTTCAGTATCTCATAATACAAGTGTACTGGTAGACAGGATCTTTAAAGAAGTAGATAGGCAGCCGGGCGGTGGTGGCACATGCCTTTAATCCCAGCACTCGGGAGGCAGAGGCAGGCAGATCTCTGTGAGTTCGAGGCCAGCCTGGGCTACAGAGTAAGTTCCAGGACAGGCGCAAAGCTACACAGAGAAACCCTGTCTCGAAAAAAACAAAAAAAAAAAAATGAAAAAGAAAAAAAAAGAAAAAAAAAGAAGTAGATAGGCAAAATAAGATTATACATTTGGGGATCATCATGATGCCCTTATGAGAATAGTTGTTTAGTGCATGAACATGAACACTGTTGGCCAAGCACAGAATACAAAGAAAATGTGGTCAACTACATCCAATGTGAGAGTTGTAAAAGAAACCAAGGCTGCTGGCCTTGTGCTTGGACTTCTGTCCTCCAAAACTGTGAGATGGTTCATTTCTCCTGTTTGAGCACTCAGTCTATGGCATTTTGTTATTGTACATTAAAATAGTATCTAGGAGATATCAATGTTCAGATTACTCAGGAATCCAAGCTGCTTCAATGTTTTACATGTTTTAGCTCCACTGTCTCCAACGTAACCATTACTGTTACTGCTGTGCAAAAGTGAAAGTTTGGGCATGAATCCCCCAAAGGGAGGTAGACAGGGTAGGGATAGACTATTGTACTCTCTCACATAAATGATTACATTGTGATTTTCTAGTAATAAGTAACTATAATGTGTTAAATCAATAACTCTCCATTTATTTGAAGAGCTTCTTTGGAGCCCTGCATGGCCTCAAAATCATTTAATCTTCTTGGAGTATCTGTTATTTGACTGGTAATTTTTTTACTAAAGGAGCACATGTAGTTTAAAATAATACTGTCAGTCTTTGCAGAAGAGGTTCTGCCTTTTTCACCCAAAGGAAATTTTTTTCAATGTCCTTTTAATAACCTTCACAATTCCTGCAGTCTGAGAAGTTCTCCTGTGTTTTGCAGTCTGATAAATATCTTCCCTGGGACCCTCTGCTACCTACTACATTACAGAACCTCTTGAAAATGTGTACTGGTCCTTTAAATATACTGCAACCAAGAACAAGTACTTGGGATGGTCAGCTATTGTTTTGTTTGTTTGATCAGCAGAACTAACACACGCTCCCAGGAAGTATTTTATACCTCAGAGTAGGACTTCATTTTTAAAATTCTTAAAAGAAGGGACTTGCATTCTTTAGATGCTTACATACATAGTGATCCCTATGGTATTCCATGTTCCTGTGGTCTCTAGAGTTATGAGAGAAGCTTTGGTCATAGACCACCTAGTGGCACTCATGCATCTGTATATGTAATCAGTGGTTTGTTTTGAATAATTAACTGCTGTGGGATGTCCTGTATGGCAAATGTGTTGCTGATTAGTCAATAAATAAAACACTGATTGGCCATTGGCTAGGCAGGAAGTGTAGGCGGGACAAGGAGGAGAATAAAGCTGGGAAATGGAAGGCTGAGTCAGAGAGACACTGCCAGCTGCCACGATGAGAAACAGCATGTGAAGATGCCGGTAAGCCATGAGCCACGTGGCAGGGTATAGATTAATGGAAATGGATTAATTTAAGCTGTAAGAACAGCTAGCAAGAAGCCTGCCACGGCCATACAGTTTGTAACCAATATAAGTCTCTGTGTTTACTTGGTCGGGTCTGAGTGGCTGTGGGACTGGCAGGTGAGAGAGATTTGCTCTGACTGTGGGCCAGGCAGAAAAACCTAAGCTACAATTAACTTTATAGAACGATGATGATTTAGAATATCAGGATGATTTAGAAAGCAATCTCTGACTTTAGGGCTACATTTTAAAACAATATTATGTGGAAAATCAGATTCCACTACTTGGACAATTTGTAATACACTTGGACAGTTTGTTGAAGATAGTTGAGAAACACATATAAAAATGTCTGTATAGAGGTAACACTCAGACCACAAAGGAACCAGATGAAGGATAGTGTATTCAGGGGACCTGTGCAGAGTGCATAGGCTATATTAAGGGGAGTGATTCTGTATTTTTTGCTTAGAGCAGGACACAGCTTATCATAGAAGGCCACATATGATTATGTGGCAGCACTTCAGATTCCAGAGTTAGATAAAAAAGAATATGAGGATTTGTATGGCCTAAAAAGAGCTACTTCCATCTGGGCAGTTCTCAAGGGCTCAGGACATGAGGATTTAAGGAAGAAAACATACAATCTCTAAAAGAGTTTATCTTCCCTGTCACTTTGCTAGCTAGATGCCTGTTGCTGTGACAAAATCTCTAAAAAAAATTAAATTGTAAAGAGGAAATATTTATTTCGACTCAGAAATTTTAGTTCATGGTCACTCAGTTAGCATTATTTAGAGGAATAAAAACAGTAAAATGAACATGTATTACAAAGGAGATTCATTAAATTGACTTATGTGATATATCTCAGATAGTCCAACATGGGATGTCTCACACCAGAAAAATTAAGAATTTTATATTTTCTCAGTTCATACACGGTGTCTTAGTTATCTCAATCTGCTGCTAAAGGCCTAAGAGACTCTTGGAGAGATGCTAGTCTTTAGTCTACATTGAATGCCTAGAGATGCTGATTCTGACATAGATGAAAGAATGGAACAATGCCAACAAAAGGAAAGATTAACTTGCCAACAAGAATGAAGGCATGATAAATAATAAAAACCAAATTTAAAAAAATAGTCAGATATCCAGGGTGAAAGCTGAAAGATGAGAAAAGCAGAGCAGCAGCCACTACAAACTTCTTACCTCTATAAATCCTCAGACCAAATGGGGGGCCAAGCACCTGTCTCTATCCACCTTATATTCCTGTCTCCACCTCCCTAATACTGGGATTAAAGGCTTGCACTACCACCACCAGGCTCTGTTTCTCTTTTAGACTGGTTCAATCTGGTGTAGACCAGGGTGGCCTTGAACTCCTGATCTTCCTGCTTCCTCCTCCCAAGCGCTGGGATTAAAGGTGTGTGCCTGGCTTTTATGGTTAACTAGTGACTAGTTCTGCCCTCTTATCTGCAGTGAAGCTTTATTTGTCAGAACACAAGCAAAATAACACATAACAATCTCCTTTTTTAAAAATCTGGATTGTCATTGGAAGGTAACATTATCTAGGGTGAGTCTTTTGCACTTCAAATAATGTGACCAAGAAAATTCCTCATAGGAATGCCCAATAGCTAGCCTTTCCAAAGCAAGTTAACTTTAAAAACAAGATTAGTTATTACAGTCACTTGGGCCATCTCTATGAGACTGGGGTAAGACAGAACAAACATTATGGCAAGAAGTACGTGATGGAACAGAGTGATTGACTTCATAGCTAGCGGCCAGGGAAAGTCAGGAGAATAAAGGATGGGAGAGAAAAATATATTGCTCAAAGGCATGCTTCCAATGATCTACTTCTACTAGCTAGCTTACCTCTAAAAGCTTTGGACACGTTTCCAGGGCTCAGTAAGCTCCAAGTACATAAATGATTTGTAATCTAATCTTCTAACAAAGTTCCTACTATAACACTGCTGCATTAGGAACTGTCTTTAACACTGGGACCTTTGGGTAACAGTAAATATGCAACCATGCAGTTACTTTTTAGAATTATGTATAATTTCATAACTTGGCCACAGACCCTCCTTCTTGTTACCTGAGAGACATGATGGGGTCATGAGAAACAAAAGATTTTCCTGAGCATATGAAGCATGGCACTATGAGCCTTGATGAATTCAGGCCAAGTCTCTGTTCCTAAAGGGCCACTTACTACCCATGTGATCTTAGAAAGTTATAAAACATAAAAAGCCTTAGGTTCCTTCTTCTTATTGATCAGGTTTGAGAAATGCTGCATGTTAGAACTTCCTGAATGCATATACTATAAGTTATAGTGGTTGGTAGATGTGGCAGTTTTTTCAAAAAATTCTTAACTTCATAGCCTACCACTTTGTCTTCCAGAAAAAGCACTTCTAAATTAGTTATCCAGAACATCTCAGAAAATACTGTTTAACTTTTCTCTCAAGTGAGACCTTAATTTGTGGCAAGCCTTCTACCTAAACCTACCAATGGTCAGGACCACAGGTGTGAACCATCATACCTGGCTGTTCCCTTTTGCAGTCTATATTGTAGAATTTGTGTATGTCTTATCCAGTCATAAGCAACTCAACTCAAACATCCTAGAATTTAAATCATCTTTGAGCTAAATTCCCAGTTTTATTTATCTAAAACATTATTTTTGTTGACGTATCCTCTACTATTTGGTCAAGTTATACTCAACATAACCTAATTAGGTGTCTTTTCAAGAAATTGGATTCTGGTTGTCCAGGGCAGAAAAAATGAGAACTAGCTAAAAGCTTATGGACACCACTTCAAGAGATCAACACTCTATTTTCCAGGAAACTATTATAGGCATTTTGTACACAAGATTTAGTTCATGCATAGCTGCATCAGGCTAAGAATACAGAATACCTCCTATATCTGACCCAGGTAGTGATTTACTTCTGGTTTTAAAAGTATCCAAAGACAAATGCCTAGAGCAATTTTCTATTCCAGACTTAAAAAAACAAAACAAAACAAAAAACAAACAACAAAAAACTATCATCCTGAACTTTAATAATATCCAGTTTAAACTAAAGTTAACTGTAACAGAAGAAATGCATGTGCAACAAAGCCCCACATGCCTCCAATTAGTAGATCCCGAGGCTCCAGGACTGACTGCATAAGAGATAGTGTCCAATGCTATAGAGTCTCCTCTGTTTTTTTAGTACAGGACCCTTGGTATTAGTTCTAGCTAGCTTTCACTGTGAACTTGGCATGTCCTCCAATCATCTGAGAAGAAGAAACCTGTAAGCTGAAGTAAACCCATTCCTTCCTTACATTTCTTTTAAAATTATTATTATTATTATTAATTTTAGGTGTATCAGTGTTTTGACTGCATGTATGTCTGTGCATTGTGTGTATGCAAAGTGCCCATAAAAGCCAGAAGAAAGCACTGGACTTTGTGAGATTGGAGTTACAAATAGTTGTGATCCACCATGATGGTGCTAGAAATCAAACCCGTGTACTCTGGAAGAGCAGCCAGTGCTCTTAACCACTGAATCATCTCTCCATTTCCCTCCTCCCACAAATTGCTTTTGGTTAGAATGTTTTACCATGGTAACAGTCCAAACTCGGACAATATCTATTGAGAGTATGCGTCTCACCTTTGCTCTTGGCACTGTCCCAGTCTTTTTTGCTCTGTTGACCTTAGGTAAAGTATTTCAGAATAATATCTTCACTTTCCAGTTCCTGCATTCCCTGTAAGAGTAATTCATGAATGCCTCAGTTAGAGACTTCAGTCACAGTCTTGAATATTTCAGTGCTGACAGGCAGCACAGAGTCAGATTCTGAGATTTCTGCAGTTTGAAAGTCACCTCAATATTTATTCACAGGTATTCTTGTTTTGTTAGACAGGGCCAAATTGCCATCACTTTGCTGGCCTGAAGCAAAACTTTCAGAAATTGAATTCACATCCTTGACAATAATAGGAGAAAGTAAGTGTAACACGAATGTTAAAAGGCCTTATAATAAAATCCCGGTACCAAATATTGGGGTGTATGCTGAAAGATCAAAGAGACAAAGGAACAAGCCACCTCTTACCTCTAGGACCCCTCAGCCTCAAAAGCTTCCCTCAGCTGAAAGGACTTTAGTTCTTGTCTCCTCATGCCTTACATACCTTTCTCTGCCCACCTAAATCATTTCCTGTCTTAACTTTCCTAGTGCTGGGATTAAAGGAGTGTGACTTCCAAGAATTGGGATTAAAGGCATGAGATATCAAGTGCTAGGATTAAAGGTGTGTGCCACCACTGCCTGGCTTCTATGTTTAATCTAGTGGCTTGTTCTGTTCTCTGATCTTCAGGCAAATGTATTAGGGTACACAATATATCACCACGAGTAAGTTGGTGGCACATAAAGTTACTTAATGGGCTCCATTGAGTTTTCTCACAGTAACCAAGATTATTGTCACATCTGTTCCAGAGCAGATATGCCACTTCAGCACCATAGTCTTCACATTGGTGGTCAGAAATACTTAGAAATCTTCTCTCTGAAAATCAAATTAAACTCCCTTTGCTTAGTTGCTCTCAGTCCTTCAGATCAAGACTTTAACTCTCAGAGATTTGTGAGAAGAAGGCAGCTGCTCAGTTTTACAAAATTGAATATGCTCCCTAAGACATTTAATGGAAAGTTTGATGGGTGTCATTTGGGACTTTCTGTGCTCTGAGATGGGGGTTATACTTAGATCTTCCTAAAACACTCCTGTGTACTGCTAACAGGGCTTGAACCTCCTTTGCCATGCTAATTGAAAATGGTTCTCTCATGTTGAGACTTTCATAATACATTGGACAAAAAAATCCAATGGCACTTACTGTATCTCTGAAGGACCAAAAGAACACAGCCAGGACTGAATCCTTAGCTTTCTGCTATTGAAGTATACATTTAAACTTCATTCACAGTCTTTCCCTAAATGTTATTAGAATGCTAGGATGCTGTCCCTGCTAATACAAGTCTAAGCACCTGTGGTGATTAGGATAGGATTATCCCTCATAGACTCTGGCATTTGAATACTTGGTTCCCAGTTGGTGGCATTGTTTGGAAGGCTTAAGAGGTATGTGGCCTTGCTGGTGGAAGTATGTTATTGGAGATGGGCTTTGAAGTTTCAAAGGCACATGTCATGTCCAGTTTGGGCTCTGTTTTCTGCTTTTAATTCAAGATGTCAGCCTTCAGCTGTTCTTGACACTGTTCCTACTGCCATGATTCTCTGCCATGATGCACTCTTATCCCCCTGGATCAAATAAACACTAAGTAAACTCTTTATTCTATAAGTTGCCTTGGTCAGAGTGTTTTATCACAGAGACATAAAAGTAGCTAATGCATCCCCTCACAAAAGGTTTCATTTCTACCAGCCTCCAGAAATGGAATGCTAAATCTGCATAAGCTACCACTGGAACCTACAGGTACTTCCCAGAAAATATCTTCTGAAGTAAGATTGGTCTGGTTCTTCCTGCACTTGTTGTTGGAAGAAGTTCACACGTTATCTTGAGGTTTTACCCTAGATGATTAGCCAGTATTATGTTCTTACTCTACTGATGTGAAGTCATATCCCCTAGAATGCATAAATGGAAGTCTGGAAGTAGCTCATTGGACCCTTCTGACCTGAGGGCAAGAATAGGGCCAAATTGGCAGCTAGCACTAGGAGGTAATGTTACTCTCTTTATGGGAAGTAAGACTTTCTACTCTCATTTCTGTTTCCTTACTTGATATTATGACAGGTATCTGGGTATCCACAATCTCATGATCTGATGCCACTCCTCAGGGGAAATATTCTTGATTTTTCAGCTTCCCACTATTTCAGTAAGAATCAAGCATATCCAGGGAGGTTGAGTTTTATATCGTTGACATAAGAGCAGCATATGATGGGATAGAGAGGAGGAGCACCATAAGAATTCAGAGAGACTTTCTTGAGAGACCTCACCTTTTTCTGTGGATGTGAATTCTTTCCCCTTAGTATACCAAAACAACACAAAGGAAGTAGGGCAATGGTTCTCAACCTGTTAGTCTTGACCCCTTTTGAGGGGTCAGATGACCCTTTCACAGGGGTTACCTAAGATAATTAGAAACACAATTATTTACATTATAATTTATAACAGTAGCAAAATTACAGTTAAGAAGCAGCAATACAAGTAATTTTATGGTTGGGGATCACCACAAGATGAAGAACTGTATTAAAGGGTTGCAACATTAGGAAGGTTGTGAACCACTGCCTTAGAACAAGCCTTTGCTTTCCCCAAGTTGACTCAAATGGTACCACATCTATTTACTATGCTTCAATAGGACTTCCCAGTGCCTTCTGTCTTATATCTGGGGTATGTGTATGTGTGTGTGTGTGTGTGTGTGTGTGTGTGTGTGTGTGTGTGTTCACACGTCTGTGTCTGTGTGTCTGTGTGTCTGTGTCTATGTGTGATGTATGATGACAGGTTGAGGGGGAACTCTTCAAGTGTTCTGTGCTTCTTCCTTTTTGATGATGATGCCTCCCTTACAATGAAATACCCATCTCCCTCGATTCTTGAAAAGGAAGTGAAGAGCTAGCACCTCTGTTTGACACCACCTCCCAGCCTGATGTTTTCTCTTCTTCCTCCTTTCCTCTTCCTTTTACATAGTCTTCTTTCTCCATACTTGCCTTCATTTCATCCTTTTTCTCTCTCTCCTCTGTTTTCCCTCTCTTCCTCTCTTCTTCTTCATGGCTCGCTTATGCAATACATAATGAGTTGTGAGTTTTTGTACTAGGCACTATCTACTGCACAAAGAAACTTCTCTGATGAGGTTTGAAGGATTCACTAATTTATGGGTAATTACAATGTGCATTTAGAATACCGTTCAATACTATGCCCATTTAGTAGAATAATAGAAATAGGTTCACCCCTGGGTCCTGTAGGCACCCCAAGTGTGGTTCTTGGTTGGGTTTACAGTACCAAACATTTGTTTCTTCCTATGGCACAGGACTTAAATCCAATCAGAAAGTGGTTGGTAACCTCTATAATATTTGTGTCCCTCTTTCACCAGTGGACATATCTTGACATGACAATGAGCCATTATTGTAGTTCACAGGCTTCACAACTAGGTAAGACGACTAATGTCTTTTCCCCCCACATCATTCCACATAGTTCCTTCTGGTACCATAGAAACTAGCCAGAAGAGAGGTAGCTTCTTAGTATCAAATGTGATTTGTACATGTCAAGTTATCAATGTGTGTGGCATATTCAGCAAAAGGATCTTACCACAAAGTGTTCATGGACAATTATGAATAATGACAATAACCTGTCTTATATTTCGAAGTCTCCAGGATACTTCTGAACAACAACTCAATGAGAGGTATCACATACCTGGCACTGGGCTTCTTATTAACTAACCTATGGATTCTTGGAGGAACATTATCCTCTATGTCAATCAACTCCAATTACACACACACACACACACACACACACACACACACACACCTCTTATCAACAGTTTGTTTTCTTCTTTCATTTCAGTTAGTAACTGTTAGGTATGGCCTGAAAATATTAACTGGGACTATTCAGAAATAAAAAAAAAAATTGTAAGCTTTAAATTGTGTATGTGCTATTTGGAGAAGCATGATTGAATGTCCTATAGTTTTATCCTATCTTATTAATAGACATGCCTTTATATAATCTATCAACATTTTACATGCTACACTTCCAATGGTCATTTAGTAGCTGTCTCAGTTATTTTGCAGTTCAGCATGTATCACAGAGCTTTTCTTAAACTATTCCTTATGTAGTAAGTTAATGTTTTTTTTTTTAATTTTTATTTTGCAATACAATTCAGTTCTACATATCAGCCACAGATTCCCTTGTTCTCCTCCCTCCCGCCCCCCTCACCTTCCCCCCAGCCCGCCCCCCATTCCAATCTCCTCCAGGGCAAAGCCTTCCCCACAGACTGAGATCAACCTGGTAGACTCAGTCCAGGTAGGTCCAGTCCCCTCCTCCCAGGCCGAGCCAAGGGACCCTGCATAGGCCCCAGGTTTCAAACAGCTGACTCATGCAATGAGCACAGGACCCAGTGCCACTGCCTGGATGCCTCCCAAACAGATCAGGCCAATCAACTGTCTCACCCACTGAGAGGGCCTGATCCAGTTGGTGACCCCTCAGCCATTGGTTCGTATTTCATGTGTTTCCGTTCGTTTGGCTATTTGTGGGGTTAGTGAAGGGCAAGGGTCGAGGGAAAGAGAGCTTGGGTGAGCGGGAGATCCCAGCTGGATCAACAACAGAGAGGGAGAACAAGGAATAGGAAACCATGGTAAATGAAGACCACATGAGAATAGGAAGAAACAAAGTGCTAGAGAGGCCCACCGAAATCCACAAAGATACCCCCACAACAGACTGCTGGCAATGGTCGAGAGACAGTCCGAACTGACCTACTCTGGTGATGGGATGGCCAAACACTCTAATTGTCGTGCTAGAAACCTCATCCAACTACTGAGGGATCTGGATGCAGAGATCCATGACTAGGCCCCGGGTGGATCTCTGGGAGTCCAATTAGCGAGAATGAGGAGGGTTTATATGAGCGAGAATTGTTGAGACCAAGGTTGGTAAGTTAATGTTTTGTCACAGCACTTTCTTCACTGATGTCACTTCCTCTCATTGTGTAGTCAGTGTATCCTCTCATATCATCACAAGAAAATCAAGTATCTACAATAAAAATGTGAAAAATATCACATTTGTATGTTTTATATTATTATAAATTTTCTATTTTATTACTTGTTATAATTAAATTTTGTATTCCAACTTATAAATTCAAATTTATTATCAATATATTTGTATGTATGGGAGAAACAGTATATACATATACTCTTCAATTTATGATAAAAATTTTATGCCCATGAACCCATAATAAATTGAAGATATCATAAGGTGAAAATGCATGTATTACACCTAACTATTTTTACTTGCAGAATGGAACGTGGAGTATTGGTTCCTTTTTTTATTTCATGGTTTACTAGAAGCTGAGGCTCATTGTCATTGTTCAATATCAGGAGAGAGAATTGTAGAATATATTGCTTACCTGGGAAAAAACAAAATTCAAAGTTCAAACTACAGTATTACTGAATTCATGTTGCATTAATTCTTTCCTAAATTTGAAAAAAAAAACACAAGCACAATTTTAATGAGTTGTGTAGCATGAATTATTAGAAGGTCTTATTAATAAAAACAAACCCAAAGCCAGGTATTGGGATGAACGCTGAAAGATCAGAGAGACAGAACAGGCCACAGCTAACCTCACCTTGCTAACTTCTCAGCTGATCCTGTTTCCTCAAATTGGAAATCTCTGAGTTCTCATCTGAATGGATCTCAGCTGAACTGCTGCTCAAAAGCCTAAAAGCTTAACAGGCTCTAGTTCCTGGTCCTCATGCCTTATATACCTTCCTGCTTCCTGCCATCACTTCCTGGGATTAAAGGCGTGAGTCACCATGTCTGGCTGTTTCCAGTGTGGCTTTGAACTCAGAGATCCAGAACATCTCTTCCTTCGGAATGCTAGGATTAAAGGTATGTGTGCCAGCATTTTCTGGCCTCTATGTCTATCTAGTGACTGTTCTGTTCTCTCACCCCAGATAAGTTTATTAGAATGCACAATATACTGGGGGACACAATATCACCACAGAGTTGTGGACTGTTCACACAGCATTTGTTGATAGTATTTTCAGCTTTAAGCATCCATTGCAGGTTTAAGAACATAAGTCTTACAGTTTCAAGGCTGGGAACAGGGGAAGTAAACTATTATCTAGTTCTGTACAGTATGGTGCTCATGATCTGTTTCCATTCTCAGTGTTGAGTCAAGTCATTAGGAGTTTATAAGTCTTGATTCACATCTCTAAGTTCAGGTTCAGTATCTGTATTTGGAAGCAGAACCAGCTCTTTCCTCTGGCCGCAGTGTAGTTCTTAAGATTCAGCTTCAGTTTTCACTCCAGACTCTACACTCACTTATTTATAATGAATTTCATGCAGGAGAGAAAGATAAAATTCCAGCACAAATGTTTTATTTTTTCTTATTTTTATTTTTAAATTTATTTTATAATTTAATTTAATCTTACATATCAGTCACAGATTGCCCTGTCCTCCCTCCTTCAGCCCCCCCTCCCTGCCTTCCACCCAGTCGACCCCCCATTCCCATCTCCTCCAGGGCAAGGACTCCCCTGGGGATTCAGCTCAGCCTGTTAGATTCAATCAAGGCAGGTCCAGTCCCCTCCTCCCTTTGCCCAGGCTGAGCAAAGTGTCCCTGCATAGGCCCCAGGTTCCAAACAGCCAGCTCATGAACTAAGGACAGGTCCCACTCCCACTGCCTGGGGGCCTCTGAAACCGTTCAAGTTAATCAACTGTCTCACTTATCCAGAAGGCCTGATCCAGTTGGGGGCTCCTCAGCTATTGGTTCATAGTTCATGTGTTTCCACTAGTTTGGCTATTTGTCCCTGTGCTTTAATCATGGCCTCAACAATTCTCACTCATACAATCCCTCCTCTTTCTCGCTGATTGGACTCCCAGAGCTCTACCTGGGGCATGGCCGTGGATCTCTGCATCTGCTTCCATCAGTCATTGTATGAGAGTTCTAGCATGACAGTTAGGGTGTTTGGCCATCTGATCACCAGAGTAGATCTGTTTGGGCTTTCTCTCAACCGTTGCCAGTAGTCTATTGTGGAGGTATCTTTGTGGATTTCTGGGGACCTCTCTAGCACTTTGCTTCTTCCTATTCCCATGGGGTCTTCATTTATCATGGTCTCTTTTTCCTTGTTCTCCCTCTCTGTTCTTGATCCAGCTGGGATCTCCTGCTCCCCTAAGCTCTCTTTCCCTCGAACCTTGACTTTCATTACCCCCCCTCACGTCCAGTTTGCTCATGTAGATCTCATCCATTTCTTATTTTACTTTTTTTTTAAAATCATAGGAATTAAAGTCAGAAAATTCAACCAGGATCTAGAAACACAAATATATTATCTCTTAGGTCCTCTATAAAGAAGAGAGGCATATGAACAAAATTAAGCCATAGAAAGTAGGATAGAAGGAGAAAGAAGGAAAGAGAGGTAAGAATGATTTTAGACATGAGAACAGCCAGGGAACAGAGGGAGAGCTAATAATCAGTTTTATATCCAGCCTGAACAGATCCTGTGACTTCTATTACCATCCTTTGAAATGCTAATTATCAGATTAACTACCGCCTGAAATTCTTTAGGAACTTTCTCTCCTCAATCTGAATGTCTTTGTTCTGTGAGATCTATTCAAACTATTCTTATTTCCTTGTGATGCTTTTGGAAGCCATTTGTTTATGGGAAGGTTGGGGCGCATGTACTCCTTGAGTTTGAAATAGCTGCAATCACATCCTGTGCGTGACTTCTCCAACTCCCAAAGACTGCAGTTGTTTCATCATGTTCCCAATCTGTATTTACACTACTCATGTTTATACTCTGTACACAAGACTTGCAATAATATAAAACTTATCCTTTCGGATATTCCCTTACCCCAGCGCTGCTCATGGTAAACCTTTTTAGTTTCTTGGCCAATAACAATGCCTTTATTTACATATATTCAGACACATGTATATACATAAAAATAAAAAGATCTGTGTACTATTCTGAGTCTGGGTTATTTCATTTAATTTAATAAATTTCAATTACATTTGTTTTCCTACAAATGTATTGATTTCATTTTTCTTTATGGTCAAATATAATTCTATTGTGCATGTGTCTTCCTCAGTTCATCTGTTGATGGCCATCTTGGCTGATTGCATTTTCCAGGTGTTGTTAATAGCAGTAATAAATATGAATGTGCAAGTTTCTCTGCAGTTTATTATTTATCTCCAAGGGAGTATGTTTTCAAGCACATATATTATGTGGCTGTTACTCAATTATCTCTGTATATCAATATAACTGAAAATGAAGAAAAAGTAAAATTATAATCATGCAATAGGTAGGATATTTAAGTGTAAAACTAGAGAAAAAGAAGTAGTTTTTGGTGGTTAGGAGATCTGTGGCATGGTTTTGTGAGTCAGTGACTCAAAAAGTGTAGATATGGTGAACCTTGACAACAGAGAGGCCATTTTCCTGAGGAGTGATATTTGGATCCTTTAAAGCCATAAAAGAATATAAGAGAGATTGTATATAAAAAAAAAAACTATGAGGATGTGTTTTATAGTAATTTTCAGCAAGGGGAGAGAGAGAGAGAGTCTAAAAAACTATGAGGATATGTTAAATAATAACTTTCAGCAATGGAGAGAGAAAGAGAGAGAGAAAGGACTCTCCTAATTATGTATGGCTATCTCTATTTATAGCTATATTTATTTCTGGGTCATATGATCTCTGTCATAATTACCCAACTTTATGTATGTATATGCATCACCACTTTGTAAATGAAGAAATACCCCTGTTTGCCAATTGAATTTGATTTAAAAGTAGAGCAGGAAACATTTGGTCCAATAACTGCAGTTTGCTGACTAATAGGCATTTACTAAGAAGTTACCATACCTTAAGAGTTGGAATAAGGTGATTCAATGGTATAATTGAATAAATTGACCCTTAAAAAGCAACAAATTTTACATAAGCCATCTCAAGATCTTACTTCTTAAACACGAAATAATTTTGGAGTGGAAAACATGAGCAGCAAGACTCAGAAGGGTTTTGAATAAGTTTTAAGAAAAGGGTTTAATGTGAGGTTTCAGGAAAAGTATATAGTATCAGTGACAACAGAATATAATTTCTAATTAAGAATTTGAGGCCACAGAATAATTATAAATAATCAAATGGAACCATAGCAGCCAAAGTCAAGATTTGTCTGAAGTTATCCAAAATATTATTTCCATGGGGGAAAGTTGAAGTACAATTTCTCATTAATTAAATGTTTCCACTAATTTGAAAGGCATACATTTTTCTCAGGGCTTCTGAAAAATATTTCAGGCAAGTAAATTCTGTTTATGTTTTTATTGTTTTTTATAACATTTTAAGGCTCTTTATATTAAGAGTCACACAGAGAGAATTTGGCTGTCATATTTTGTTTATGGACATATGTATATGCATTAACAAGCCACGTTCCCTGAATATTGGTAAGAATTCAAAATATTATGTAGAGTAACAATTATAAAATTTATACCAAAGCCTTATTTTTAAATGGATTATAATTAATCTTCATGTTCTTTGATATTCACTGTGGTAACCACAGGAAGACATGACTGAACTTTTGGTTGGTTCTAGAATGATTTATTATTCAAAATTGTAGCAGAGTAAATTTTAGCTGTAAAACATGACCTTTTTAGTGTAATATTTCCTGAATCCTAGCTAAAAGTTATTTGACTTCACACAGTGATTCAATATCGTAAATTTTTGCCATTCTCTTCAAATAAAACTGTATTGAAGAGTGCTATTTTATTATAGGGAATAAAACAGAAGCAAGCCAAATTAAATACAAATCCATACACGTATGTGCTAACATACACATAGGCCCACATAGCCCCTGACAATATCACTCTGAGGAGAAAATTAGTGGCAGACTGAATATGTCATTCATTTGCCTGTGGGAAACATATTTAAGACAGAATCTATCTCATACACAATTTTACCATGAGATTTCTCCTACGGTAGATTTTTGTTATATTTGATGATTTTCTTACCATAATTGTGTGGATTTTACAGTGGATTATACAATACAATATAGATATTGAATATCTAATGGCAATCTCTGTAATCACTACATTTTTGACAGACTAAGCATTGTACGATCTGTTTTACACACACTTATTAATATACTTCTCTTAAAAGTTCCATGAGTTTCTCTGTCATTGGTAGTTTCAGCTGTCAACTTGACAAAAATCTTTAGATACCTTTGAAAGGGCCTCAGTTGAATAATTGCCTACTTCAAATTGATCTGTGGGCAGCATGTGAGACACTGTCTTAACTGTTAACTGGTAAAGGAGGGCCCAGGCTACTATGGGCAGTACCATCTACAGGCAAGTGTCCCTGAGCTACATAAGAAAAGTAGTTGGGCTGGGCAGTGATGGCATATGTCTTTAAACCTAGCACTCAGGAGACAAAGATAGGTGGATTTCTAAGTTCAAGGCCAAGCTGTAAGTATTACTTTCCTTCTATGAACTTTGTATTTGAAGAATTCTTTCCTTTCTAGCATAGTTCCTTAAACAGCCAAAGACTGTTTATGTAAAAAATGTCTGCTATTTGATGCAGAGTAAGTTCCAGGACAGCACAGCCAGGGCTACACAGAGAAACCCTGTCTCAAAAAACCAAAGGGAAAAAAAAACAGAGAGAGAGAGAGAGAGAGAGAGAGAGAGAGAGAGAGAGAGAGAGAGACAAAGTCTTGAAATGAAACTCATAAAAATACCAAAACCTATCTTCTACAAGAAATAGTTTTAAAAGAGAATTTTATCTTCATCAACATTTGTATCAAATAGCAGACATTTTTTACATAAACAGTCTTTGGCTGTTTAAGGAACTATGAACTAGAAAGGAAAGAATTCTTCAAATACAAAGTTCATAGAAGGAAAGTAATACTAAAGACTTGAGTAGACTTGACTGTCAATAAAGAAAAATAAAGAGAAGGAAAAATGACCAGAGAAAATGAAGGGAAAATTAAAATAATTTCATTAGTGTTCCTATCAAGCTAATAAAATAAATATATTTTGTAGATTTTTTTGGCTGCTTATGGCACTTTAAACTGATTATTGACTTTGAAGTCTTTGGTTTGAAAACATGTCATAATGCTATGTTTTTATTTATGAGAATCATCTTTACTACATTTTATTAAATAGAAGGCTTTGAAGTTTCATTTGAACTAAGAAGAACAGTTCTTCAGAAACATAAAACATTACAGGTTATCTCAAGCAGACAGAACAGATAAGAAAACCAGGTTGGCATCTAATAGCATGGCATATTCAATCACAGTAGGAAGTGTGTTTTTGAAGCGTGAATATATTGCAAGGGATGAGGCAAGAACAGATGCCATCTTGTAGAAACCCTTGTATGCTTGCTTGTTTAAATGTCTACAGGCTAAATAGAAGATCATGCTTACAAAAACACTTAGGACAACCTGGAGATAGGAAGAGTTCTTTCCATCCCTTTTACCTCTCACTTTCAATTGCACAATGATGGAAGTAGGTGTGTCTGGTGGTTTTATTTTTTTGTCGAATTGTTAGTAGACTTTTCTGACACAAATGCCAGGGACAAGGCACTGGGCTCAAAAACATCAGACTTGACTGCTAGGGCTAATTTCCCAATACTACCTCTAAAGTTTCTTGGAGACCTTGGGAAACATTACTTCAAATCCTAGATCCCAATTGTAAGCCAATGAACATGGAAGGAATTTAGATCCAACAGGGTTAATGACAGTTACCTACTTCCAAAGCACTTTATATGGAGGAGTAAAGTTTTATAGTGAGTCCAGTTTATTTGTTGTGGAAAAAGAAATGATGTACACATTTTCCTAAATTATCTATGTAGCTTTCAAATTATATTTGTTTTCCTAAGCTGATTTACCTGAATTTGGCATCATTCAACATTAAGCATTCTGTTACTCCCACAGATTTTCTCTTTTGCAATGAAAGAAAAACAAGTTTTCAAAGGTTGTATTATTGGAAGCTTTACATACAACTGTTGGTATTTGGGCCTGACAAGGTAACATTTAAATTCATTTATCTAAATCAAAATCACAATATCTCTGGCACGATAATTATTTTGTCTTTAATAAACAAATTTCAAGTGTAATTATAAATAAAAAAAACAATCGATTTCTACATGTTTTAGAATGATCACGATCCTTTCTGTCATCGATGCTAACATAAAAATGAAGCGTTTTTTGCCATCCATGAAAAGATAACAATTGTTAAGATCAAGACTTTGGTTTCAGAAGTGCTGTGGGATGTTCTGTATGGCAAATGTGTTGCTCTGATTGGTTAGTAAATAAAACACTGATTGGCCACTAGTCAGGCAGGAGTAAGTATAGGCGGGACAAGGAGGAGAAGAATTCTGGGAAGTGGAAGGCTGAGTCAGAGACACTGCCAGCCGCTGCCATGACAAACAGCATGTGAAGATGCTGGTAAGCCACGAGCCACGTGGGAAGGTATAGATTTATAGAAATGGATTAATTTAAGACATAAGAACAGTTAGCAAGAAGCCTGCCACAACCATACAGTTTGTAAGCAATATAAGTCTCTGTGTTTACATAGTTGGGTCTGAGCGACTGTGGGCCTGGCAGGTGAGAGAGATTTGTCCTGACTGTAGGCCAGGCAGGAAAACTCTAGCTACACAGAAGTGTCTGAATTCAGCCTCAGGTTAATCATTTCTACATAAAATGTTTGCTACATTGAACAAATTCCTAGACTTACATCGCTGACTCTGTTATCTCATCCAAAATATGGAAATGATGATACTCCCTATGTTGTGGAGCTGGTGTGTATCTTACATAATATGACCATTCCTTGAAGTGATTGATAACAAAAAAAATCTCTATAATTTTTATGATTTGTGGGGGAGAAATGAACATTAGCCACAGAAAATTATGCTTGTTAAAAACCTGAGATATTTGCTTACAAATAAAATAAATATAAAGGAGTGAAGTTGTCCATCCTCCATGACCAACTACAAAGCAGCAAACACATAAAACAATGCTTAAGACATTGGATACCAGGCAATGAAAGGTAAGGATCCTTAAGAAAGGAGATATTAATATGACTAATACCATATTATTTCTCTATGTATACTATGGGAGAGTACCATGGTTTATCAGAGGGTTAGGATGTGAAAGCACCAAGATAGCTTCCAGTGATCACCAGAAGACAACCATACAACAAAGCTGTGCAAATAGATGGCTCTGCAAGGGGTTTCCATGAATTGTTTGGGAGATCACTAATCAGAACACACAAGCCTGGGGGGGAAATAAGAATTGACAAAATAATTAACTGCTACTCAAATAAGGACAGATATACTGACTGTACTAATTGATCAGAATGGATAACTTGTTAATTCGTGGCATGTTGTAGTATCCACACAGACAATCTTGAAAGCAGACTGTGAGAAAATGAAGCTATTTACAGGTAACTTTAACTCTAATCCAACGTAATTCTAAATAATATTTATAAGAACATAAAGTGGTATTAATCAGCATGATAAAATTTGCACCATACATTATTTAAACATACATTATTTGGGAATGCAAACTTATACAGCCACTCTGGAAATCAGTATGGTGGTTTCTCAGAAAATTGGGAATAAGTCTTCCTCAGGACCCAGTTATACCACTTTTGGGCATATACCCATGGAATGCTCAATCTTACCACAAGGACGCATGCTCAACTATGTTCATATCAGCATTATTCGCAAAGAACCTGAGAACAACCTAGATGCCTCTCAACTGAAGAATGGATGAAGAAAATGTGGCATATATACACAATGGAGTATTACTCAGCAGTAAAATAAATGATATCATGAAATTTGCAGGCAAATGGATGGAACTAGAAAATATCCTGAGTGAGGTAACCCAGACTCAGAACGACAAACATAGTATGTACTCACTCATAAGTGGATACTAGATGTGAGGGAAGGGATGGCCAGACTGCAACCTACAGCTCCAGAGAGGTTAGCTAACAGGGAAAGACCCTAGGAGGGACACATGGATGACCTAGCAAAAGAGAAGTGGATGAGATCTACATGAGTAGACTGGGAGGAGGTAGTGGCAGTGAGTGAGGAGTGGAGGATGAGAACATAGGGAAATGGGAGGGTTGAGCTGGAATAGGGACAGAATGGGAGGGCAGGGAGGGAGATAGCATGATAGATGAGGACATCATGGGAATAGGAAGAGGCATGGTGCTAGGGAGACTCTCAGGAATTCACAAGGATGACCCCACCTTGGACTGCTGGCAGTGGTCCAGAGGGTGCCTAGACTGGTCTACTCTGGTGACTGGTCTAGCGAATAACCTGTCATCATATAGCCTTTGTCCAGTGACTGATGGAGGCAGATGCAGAGATCCACGGCCAGGCACCAGGCTGAGCTCCAGGAATCCAATTGATGAGAGAGAGAGAAGGGATTCTGCAGGCAGGGAGAATCATGATGGGAAGGTGTGCAGAGATGACCGGACACACTAGTGGAAGCCCATAAACTGTAGACTAGTGGCTGTGGAGCCCCCATGGGACTGGACTAGGCTCTCTGGATATGGAAGAGGGTTGTTCAGCTTGAACTGTTTGGGGGGCACCCAGGCAGAGGGATCGGGATCCGTCCCAGGTGCATGGGCAGGCTTTTAGGAATCCAGTGCCTGTGGTGTGACACCTTGCACAGCCTTGGTGCAGTGGGAAGGGGCTTGGACCTGCCTAGGCTCAGTGTGCCAGGCTCTGCTGACTCCCCATGGGAGACCTTGATTTGGGGGAAGTGGGAATGGGGGGATGGCTTGGGAGAGAGGGCTGGGGGGTGGGAGGAGGGAGGAGGTGAGATCTGTGGGTGGTATGTAGAGTGAGTAGAAAATTTCTTAATAAAGAATAATAAAAAAATGTTTTGTTTGTGGTCTTAAAATGCTATTATTTTAGTACTTTCAATAGCATGCGTTTTTCTCTCTTGCTCCAAGCCTTTTAGTTTCTTCAAGTATCAAGTAACACCTTATAAACACCACCATAGTATGTGATTTAGAGGTGACAGTTTACACAGTTTACTCTTGTCACTGCCTTCCCATACATTTTGTACCTCCCCATATCCTAATCTATCCCTATTATAATACATATAAAGGAACAGCAAGCTCCCTTCGTCCCTGTTTATGTGATATGATTTTGAAGGAATATTTGTATGTAGAAGTTGTGTGTTGGACATATGTAGTGGAAGGATATGGATGGAGTACCCTTATGTTGCCAGTTCCTTTTGACATAGATTCATAGATGTGGTCTTCATCTTCTACCCTTTATTGCTTGTCCTTGTTTATCTGCAACTCTTGTGACTTTAGAGTTTCCTGATTGTGTTACCAAAATCATGGGAGGAGGGTAGAGCTGGGACACCAAATTTCTGTGCTTGAAGAAAGTGGGGTTTTTATTTGACACTGCTTGATTTCCTACATTTTATCATTTCTGCAAAATCAGTTATTGGTACACATGTCTGGGAGAACGTATTCTCCCCAAGCCATTATCTTTTCTTTCCTTCTTCTTCCCTTTTTTGTTTTTGTTTTTCAGACAGGGTTTCTCTGTGTAGCTCTGGTTATCCTGGAACTCACTCTTTAGACCAGGCTGGCTTCAAACTCACACACCAGCCTGCCTCTGCCTCCCTGAGTTCTTGGATTAAAGGCGTGTACCACCACCACCTGCACAAGCCATTATCTATCAACTCCTTGTTCAGTATTTTATTCTGTTGTCTCTAATATATTATCATTGTCTAGAGCAGTGGTTCTCAACCTGTGGGGTATGACACTTTGGGGAGTAGAACAACCCTTTCATGGGGATTGCATATATTTATATTATTATTAATAACAGCAGCAAATTACACTTATAAAATAGTAACAAAAATAACATTTTTATGGCTGAGGGTCACTACAACATGAAGAACTGGATTAAAGGGTTATAGGATTAGAAAGGCAGAGAATCAGTGGTCTAGAGTTTCAGATATTTTAGCAAATATTTCTTCAAGCCAATGTATAAAA
Source organism: Peromyscus eremicus (assembly GCF_949786415.1). Taxonomy (NCBI): domain Eukaryota; kingdom Metazoa; phylum Chordata; class Mammalia; order Rodentia; family Cricetidae; genus Peromyscus; species Peromyscus eremicus. The sequence goes on from NC_081439.1 coordinate 120,568,531, forward strand.
CAAAATTGACTATAATTCTAAAATAATTTTCTGGTGTATCTTTTCTTTCTTGGATAATCAACAGATAATTTCTTTATCCTATCTCCTTTGGCCATTTTTATTTCCAGTCTGTCAAAAGTGAAACTATTGACAGAGCCACATGTGATTTAATTTCCAAAAATAATACAGAAAGAAAAGAAAACAAAATTTAATTTTTAGACCACATGGAAAGAGGCATGTGTTGTCCTGTTGAGCTGTAACTTTAGTCAAAGAGAGTCTTTTGGTGAAAAAAAAATATAAACTAGTCTATGGTGTTTGAAACCAGTTCAGTATTTTACTTCAACAGAAATTTTGGGATGGCTCAGGAAAGAGAAATTTCACATAAATAAATATGTGGTAATGTTGGGCATAATAGATATACTCACTATTATCTCACACAGGTATATTTTTTTATGAAAGTGATCACTTTTAAGTAGGTTTAGTTTATTGGATGTCAGTAAAATATCAATAAGCCTGCTTAAAAAGTCAAGAACTGTTACACAGAGTAAGGCTTAGGAGACTTATAAAATATCCTTTAATCAGTTTCTTGAAGTTTGAAAAAATAAAGAAAATAAGTTTACCAAATGTTTTAAAGCTTTTTTATAAAGTACTATTAATTCAGTTGATCTGATCATTAGAACTACTATTGTTTTTACCTTAATGGCTTCATTTCTATTAAAAGAAAAATTGGTCCATGGCAACACAGTAATTTCTCTTTCAGCTCTAAACCACACTGCTTTAATCTTAAAGATTTAATTGCTGACTTTTAGTCAAACTTTGAATATTATTTGGTGATCTCATGAAATAAGGTGTAGCTGGAGAGTTTTCTCTCCAGGGCCCGCCAAGTCCCAGCAGTCCGACAGCCCACTTATAAAGTAAACACACAGACACTTATACTATTTAAACTGTTTGGCCTAATGGCTCAGGCTTCTAGCTATCTAGTTTTTACATCTTAAATTCCATTTCTATAAATCTATACCTTGCCACGTGGCTTGTGGCTTACCAGCATCTTCACATGCTACTTGTCATGGTGGCGGCTGGCAGTGTCTCCCTCCGCCTTCCTGTTCTCTCAATTCTCCTCTCTGTTAGTCCTGCCTATACTTCCTGCCTGGCCACTGGTCAATCAGTGTTTTATTTATTGACCAATCAGAACAACACATTTGACATACAGACCATCCCACAGCAATAAGGAAATTAACACTTAAGAAACTGACAGAAAATTAAGCATTAAATAAGTAAAAATTCATGGAGTCACAACACTCTTTTATTATACCGCTTAGATTCTTGGGGCTGCTTATCTTTAATATATCGATTCTATTTATGTCATATTTATTTTTCCCATGATGCAAACATTTTGTAAAAACTCAAATGACCTAATTTGTATTATACTTTTAATAGTAGAATAAAAGCCCTATTAGCTCATTCACCAGTATGCCACAAGATGCTATTTAAAAAAAAAGTAAAAAAAAAAAAAACTTTGTAGATTATATTAAAGTCAAAGCATTTCAGAAGGAGGAATTATCACAAATTATGTAGGTGGGACAAGCCTAATAGCAGAAATTCTCAAAAGGTGAAAACATATCTTGTCCGTAGCTAGAGAAAGATGCAACTACAAAATAATGATCAGGATGCAATACTTCTGGCTTTGAAGATGGATGAAGAGTTCCATGTGAATCAGTGATTGTGGACAGCCTCTAGATAGCTTGCCAGGTTTCTGACTTTAGTCAACCTGAGTCAAGGATATTGTGAGCCACAGAACTGTGTGGTGAGGTTGTGTTGTTTTGTGTCATTTAATCTGTAAAATATATGACATTATAAATTTTATGACTATAGAAAATCCAGAAGAATAACTCAGTCTGTCTCACTTCATCTAAAAATTTGTAGCACAGATTTTTCTACTAAGCCATCAAACTGAACTTGAGAACTCCACAGGAAAAAATATAGAAATATTCTATGAAGGGAACCTGTTAGCTATAAATACTGATCTAATTAGGAAGCAAAACTAGATCAAAATTATTAAAGGATAACATTTTTGTCAATGAATCTTTCTATTTACTTAAATGTATCCATCACTGCATAATTTTCAGTGCAGTATTATTAAGCAATGTCATGACAAACTTTGAGTCACTGAGACAAAAGAATGGAGCTCCTAACAAGAATATATACAGTCTTAGCTCTTCTTGGACTCTTGTGACACCAACAATGAAGGTTATTTAGGTTGTCCCAAAGATAGATGTGCTCACAGGGAGAGTGATGTGGGATAATGCTAAATATATCCATGTTAAGGTTTTGTTATTCAGCAGAGAGAAATATTTTATGACATAAACTTTTAGAAACAAAATTTAAGGTTCAAATATTAAAACATTCTTAATAATGGCAATAAGAATGCCCTTTTAATATTGATAGTTTTTCATACTAATAGGGGCAGGCTTTATTGCAGTTGCCTAAGCCCACATGTAATAATTGTAAATAATATATTTAATAATTAAATATATTATTAGTCAGGTAAAATGCAATTCAAATTATGAATCAGCATTTAAAAGCCCTATTTTATGACTAAAATGCTAAAAGAATATATTCTTACTTTGAGTTTCTCTTTGCTCATCAGTTTCCATCCTCTAAGTGTCATCTGTTCTGAATTCACCTTCCATTTTGAATTTCTCTCATTTTGCTATTTGTGTGTGTGTGTGTGTGTGTGTGTGTGTGTGTGTGTGTGTGTTAATGATTGTGGATGTTAAGAAAATTTGACATGAAATCCACCTTAATGATTTGCACTTATTGTTAATTATAGGCTATGTCATATATCTCATCTCTAAAATTTACTATGATCATTAATTTTGGCTGTCAACTTGATGAGACCTCAGATCGACTAAGAAGCATATGTTATGGGAAGGTCAGTGAGGTTATTTCCCCAAGAATGGTGTGTCATGGCCTACATTTAAAGGTCTAAAGGAAAAGTGGTGCTCCTTTTGCCCCCCTCCCATTTGATCCTTCTTGATGAATGCACATATACTGTTGTTGCCACTGCTGCTGTTGCAACCCTTTCCCTGGCATTAGAACCTGGCTTCTTTGGCCTTCGAATATTGGCTAAAGCCCAGTAGCTCTCCTGGGATCCTCCAGAATTACATTATCAGATTGGAAATGTTCAGGAAACCAGACTAATGAACTGAAGAGCTATCATATTCTTAACCTCTACAGCATGCAGACAGATTGTTGGACTACCCAGACTGGATCCTGAAATCCAATGCAATATCCATCCATTCTATAAGTTCCAGTTCTCTCAATGATCCCAACTAATATACTTATTGATCTTATAAGTTTATTATATTTCCTATTCTCATTGAACTCTAAACCATTCTCTCTCTCTTTTTCTTTTTTAGGCCCCTACCATTATGTTTTCTGATCTTTTCTTTTAATCTTTAGACTCCTTTAGATGCCTCTTAAGAACCTTGTAGTACTTGTCCTTTTATAACATATGCCACTTAATTATCTACTCACTTCTGAGTGTACATGTGCTGTAGATTGACAGCATAATGTATAAAGCAAACAGTAAATGATAACTACAGAATATCAATCAGCCTCAAAAAGTATAAGAACATTACCAGTAGCTAAAAAATTTCTTTAATTAGATAACTTTCCTATTTTGCCTTAGCATAAGCCTAGCATCAATAAGATTTAGGTGGCATAAATGAGATTTAGGGTGAATGTCTGAAAGGAATGCTCAGTTTTGGAAAATATTACAATAAAACTTGAAGATTTGGTAAACATGGAAGGTATAGATGCATATTTAAATATGTCTAAGACTGAAGCTAGTCATTTCTGTCTATGACTATGCCAATGTAAGTATGATTGAATTAACCTGAACTATGTATGACACTTGGGCAATGTTAATAGCAAAATTTATTAAAATTATCAGATAATGTAATAAGACTATGAATACATGAGATACACTGATACCACATCATATATCCATCTAATAAGTTTCGTGCCATAGGAAGAAAACAATGGATTCACGACCAGAATTTTGGTTCAGATTTCAATGGAACTCATTAATTTTGTCTATAAGTCATGTTAGGGTTTTAAACCTTAGAGTCTTCATCAGTAAGCAGATATAATTCTACTTTCATACTGGGTCAAGTGTGATATTTTAGAGACCATAATTAAGAAAAGCAAAATAACAATAAAATGTTAATATACTATCTGTCTTAGATTTTATGATATACTTCCATAATTTTGGAATTAAAAGCATCCATACAATTTAAATATTTTTATCCCACTTTGCAAGATTAGGAAGACTGGGAATTTAATTGACAACATAGTCTCAAAGTCTACAAATGTCAGAGGTAGGATTATGATTTAAACTGGGATTGTCTTACTCTAAATTACATTCTCTCACATGTTCTTATATAAATTACTCTTTACAATAATGTTTTATTATTTGTTTATTAAGATGGAGCAAAATAAGAAATACACATAAAGTATTGAGGCTTCTTACAGAGTTGAATCTCCCTGTTAATATGTAGCAGATTGGAAAATACTTAGTCTCAGTCTTAGGATACTTGAAAACTTATAAATCTTAGAACTCATGCCTATAGATTAGAAGCTGAAATAAATTTAATCGTTGAAAGAAACAATATTTAGTGACATGCAACTAACTTAGGATAGCACCCCCTTTGAAGCACCAATTTATACTTGAAATGCTTTGATTATGCGTGATTTTCACCCATAAATGTCCTTCAAAGTTGCCCATGAGGTATGATGAAATATATTTCTTTTTATAAAGTGCTTTACCTATATGCTATCAAGTTCTGAGGACATTGTCATAGTCTAATGTCTGGTAAGAAGTCCAGGACAACCTTAGGTTTGGACGAATTATTTGCACTCTCATTATTAACAAGACATTAAAGTGGCATTGCACATTAGGGGGTTTTAGAGAAACTTGAGCAATTTAGCCTGCTCAAACTGGAGATGTGGAAATAAAAAAAATAATCCTTTGTATACAAATGAAACACTCCAAATGAATGAAGCAAATCTTTTTTTTTTTTTTTTACAAAGGTTACTAAAAATTCTACTCACTACTTTGACAAACTTTGTGTTTTGTTCTCATCGTAATAAATCTAGACTAAGCGAATGGAAAATGGCTATGTTCCCACCGAGATGATTTAGAAGTATATGGGTAGCAGATTTAACTCTAAATGTATAATTTTCTCCTGCATTAAGTAAATCATAACCATCATTATAACCATTTATAGTTGACATTTACTCCAGTAAAAGCAATCAGTATACCAGTAAGTGCTCCTGGCTTTTATGATTTGGACATCATTAGGTTTAGCACAGTTACCAAGGAAACTTTGCTCTACACATAGACAAGCAATGAAGGTTATAATTTTTGAAATATTATTCACATTTGAGACATTTCCAAGTAAGGTTGTTTTCTTTTTATTGTAGAAGAACAGTGAAATAAATACAAGGGATTTTGTTGTTGTTGCTGTTTCTTGGCTTTTGTTTTTCCTTTTTGAGTGGTATCTGAGCACTTATAGAGGAGGAAAATTGAGATTCTTAAAATGCTATCAGAAAGAAGTAAGAGACATATGATATGGGGGAAGAGCTGCAGATTGTCATCTTCTGGACAAGACACAGTTATCACAATCATGAATTTAGAGTATCTCTTGATGCCTGCTCTGGGTCATCAAAGAATGGGTCTGCCAATGGTCAGGCATAGATGGAGGAGGGATTTGTGTGCCCTATCTCTCACTGGTGAACTATTTTTTTTACTGATAGACTCAAGGAAAGGTTGCCTTCAGTTGTACACTCATTGATGATGCCACAAGGTTACAATGTATAGTTGCAATCCAATACTCACACAGATAACCCTGTTTAAACTAAATGGGTCAAACACACACATATTCACAAACAAAAATGAAACAACAACAGTGCAAAGTAATTAACCTGGGAAAGGGTCTGATAGCTGTTGGGAATGGAGTGGATAGGGATTGGAGGGAGGTTTGAAAAGTTAGAGTGCTGGAATTAAAGGCATGAGCCAAAAAAAATAAAATTAAAAAAAAACAGTCCTGGCTATCCTAGAACTCATTTTGTAGACCAGGATGGCCTCGATCTCAGAGCAATCCACCTGTATCTGCCTCCTAAGTGCTGGGAATAAAGATGTACACCACCAACAACTGGCTAACTTTTCAAAATATATGTGACTTTATTGCTTAGCAAAAGTCATAAGGGTTAATATTATTATGAAGAAAAGGTATTTGGGAAACATATTTTAATAATTAAGGTTTTCACTGAGCAGCAGTGGCACACACCTTTAATCCCAGCACTAGGGAGGCAGAGCCAGAGGAATCTCTGTGAGTTCGAGGCCAGCCTGGTCTTCAAAGCAAGATCCAAGACAGGCACCAAAACTACATGGAGAAACCCTGTCTCATAAATAATCATAATCATAATCATAATCATAATCATAATCAAGGTTTTCCACTAATTTGTAAATGATCTTCATTTCCCCTTAATTTTAAAGTATGAATTGTGGGTTATAGACATTATTTTCACTGTATCATTCCTTCACTCATACTCACTTCTTACCTAATGCACTCAATTCCTTTAAGCAATGTGCTGTGGACATCACTTTGTATGCTGTGAATGTGTTACTCTGATTGGTTAATGAATAAAATGCTGATTGGCCAGTAGCGAGGCAGGAAGTATAGGCAGGACAAAGAGAGAGCAGAATGCTGGGAACAGGAAGGCTGAGTCAGAGGAAGCAAGATGTAAAAGTACTGGTAAGCCACAAGCCACGTGGCAATTTATAGATTGATAAAAATGGGTTAATTTAAGATATAAGAACTAGATAGTAAGAAGCCTGCTGTGGCCATACAGTTTATAAATAATATAAGTCTCTGTGTATTTACTTGGGTTTGAGTGGCTGCAGGAGCTGGGTAGACACAGGAAAACTCCAGGTACAGCAATGACTGTGCCCCTTAGTAGGAGGAGTCTTGATGTTTCTCAGACCATGAAGATACTTAAGCTGACAAACCAAGAGGCTCATCGTATGCTTGAAAATTGATTTCAGCCATCCCTCTGCATCCCCAGGCACTCTCTGTAGCACCCACAGATACCAAGCTGTAGGTGTGCCGTTCCATCTGTACAATGTGGAAGTATCTGCAAATATTCTAGCCACAAGTTATTGCACGCTTTAAATAAACTTCAGATTATATAAAATATCCTGCTTAATGTCAATGTCAAGTAAAAAGAAATGAGTTGTGTTTTATATGACATGGTTAATTATATAAAAACGAAATAAGTCATGTTCTATCTGAATGTTAAAAAAAAGAAAAGTTAGAGTGAGAGTAATCACAATTCCTTGTATACATGTATAAAATTGTTAAACAACAAAATCAATTTCAAAAGTAACAAGGTATCATAATCTTCAAAATAGGTTTTACTTGCATTACCAGGAAGATATTTTTATAAAATATCGAATCACTTTAAATAATTAAAGCAAAATACAGTAATAATGACAATTATGAAATTTTCCATTAACGTCATTGACAAATATCTACCAGTGTGCATATATATGCATATGTATGTTTGTATGTGTGTATGTATGTGAATATAAACCATTTTATATATATATATATATATATATATATATATATATATATATATATACACATTTTTTGTTTATTTTCTTTTTTGGATTTTTGGATTCAATAAAATCTAATGGTATTCAGATTTTCTAAGAGTATTATGTACTGTCTATCAAATATTATTAATGTTTCTCCAAAAGAAAACATTAAAATGCCTTGAGAAATGAAGCAATATACATAATGAAGTCTGTTTCTTTCTTATTTACTGTTTTTCTACATTTCTGTGGAACATACATTGACATCTTGTAACTCCAGATTAAACATCTTTCACAAGTAATTTCCTTATGAACGTCATTGCTTATCACATATCCACAAACAGAATTCAGAGAAGAAATGTGGTATTTGTTCTCCCCACACTACGCACTCAGAATTGCATTCAGAAATTGTCTTTATTAGATACCAGCTTTATCTTTCAAGAAAAATAAAGTGTGTTTCTCTCTCTCTCTCTCTCTCTCTCTCTCTCTCTCTCTCTCTCTCTCCTCTCTCTGTGTACGTGTGTTTGTGTGTTGAACCTCATTATTAACCGTTCATTAGAAATATTATAATTTATGTTCATAAAAGTGAAGTCCCATTGCATAAGAAATGTAAAAGTCTTTTTAAATAAAGTACTCCAATAAGTTTTAAATAAATATCACCATTATACAGTTGGGTGTCAGTACTATGGCAGTACTTAGGAATGGTTTTCACATGAAAGTGAAATTTTGATATACAGCATCTCCTAAGCTCAAATTATATATTTTGTTAACATACAAAGATTTAAAAAAATACCTGCTATATTAGGTTATGTTTTTCACAGCATGAGTTTTTTCCTAGATCCATGCCTAACAGCTGTTATTACCAAGGGTCCAATTCCAAACGTGATTGATTAGTTAAACTTGAACAGTGCATTAAGCAAGTTCACAAACCAAGTCAATACATCTGCAATTACTTTTCTTAATGTTGGCAAGAGTCCAGTATTGCAAATGAAAGAGACATGAATGTAAGTGGTCACCACACATATTAACTTGCAGTGAGCTGCTTCATTCAGGGGCCTTTGATACCAAGAGGCGATGATCAGAATTAGTATTAGGTACCTTTCCTGAATGGAACTCAAGATGCCATCTTTATTTTTTTGTTATTGCTTGTGATAGCAAACAACTAGATAGAATATTTTAGAATCAGAGTTTAAGATTAGTCCCAGAGATATTATGCTTGGAGCAAAAAGTTCTTTTGTCCTGTAGAGGAGCAGATTAGATATATATTACAGGAAAATAAATTTTAATAAAAAATAATTAACTTTAGAAAGTACTTACATGACTTTATAGGTCATAGTGCAACATTTCATATATAATTAATATGTACATGTATAGACAGCCACACTTTACTTTTTATGCTATTTAATTCAAGAAACAAATTTCCCAAGTACTTTGCTGTTAGACTTTTACACACATACACACTCACAATACATATATATGTTTAGATAGTGTGTATATATCCATATATACATGTATATGTGTATATATAATTCTGTAACATTAAACGTTTCAGCTAATGAGGCTTTACTGAAACACTGAGATCATGTTTTCATGCTTTTTTGTGAGACTCATATATTACTCTAGTCACCATGTCATGTGCTACACTATTTATTTCATTCATTTGGGGAGCTAAGGGAATAGAGTACCAGAGATTATTTCCTTGGAATGGCCTTCCAGCTGTGTTTAAAAGCTAAATGGTCGGGCGGTGGTGGTGCACGCCTTTAATCCCAGCACTCGGGAGGCAGAGGCAGGTGGCTCTCTGTGAGTTCGAGGCCAGCCTGGTCTCCAAAGTGAGTTCCAGGAAAGGCGCAAAGCTACACAGAGAAACCCTGCCTCGAAAAACTAAGAAAAAAAAAGCTGAATGGTCTACTTGGGGGAGGGGCAGAGAAGGAGAGCAAGGAAAGAGATATCTTGATAGAGGGAGCCATTATGGGGTGTTGGAGAAACCTGGTGCTAAGGAAACTCCCAGGAATCCACGAAGATGACCCCAGCTAAGACTCCAAGCAACAGTGGAAAGAGTGCCTGAACTGGCCTTCCCCTTTAATCAGATTGGCGACTACCCTAATTGACATCATAGAACCTACATCCAGTAACTGTTGGAAGCAGATACAGAGATCCACAGCTGAGCACTGGGCCAAGCTCCTGGAGTCCAGTTGAAGAGAGGGAGGAGGGATTATATAATCAAGTGGGGTGGTGGGGGTGGGTGTCAAGATCATGATGGGGAAACCAACAGAGACAGCTGACCCGAGCTAGTAGGAGCTCATGGACTCTGGACTGACATCTGGTGAACCTGTAATGGGGCCAAACTAGGCCCTCTGAATGTGGGAGACAGTTGTGTGGCTTGGGCAGTCTGTGGGGCCCCTGATAGTGGAACCAATATCCATCCCTAGTGCATTAATTGGCTTTTTTGGAGCCTAGTCCCTATGCAGGGATACCTTGCTCAGACTTGGTCCTGCCTCAACTTGATATATCAGACTTTGTTGACTCCTTATAGGATGCCTTACCCTCTCTGAGGAGTGGATGGGAGGTGGGGTGGGGGAAGGTGGGAAGGGAGAGGGAGGAGGAGAGGAAGGGAAAACTGTGGTTGGTATCTAAAATGAAAAAAACCTTCTAAATAAAAAAAGATGAATTAATGAAAGTATATATATGCAACTTTGTTTTTATTTCTGTTAGATAAAGTGAGATGGGTAGTATAAATAGCTGTAAGTACTATATTAATTTTTGCATATTTAACATATTTTGCATAACAAGCACACGGTCTACCAGTTGTCAAAATGTTGTCACCGTCAAGTACCCTATCTTTTAAAATCATAATATGTAAAGTTTTATTCAAAGATCCTGCTATCTGGTCTATAAAGGAACTATATTACCAAAATGTAATTTTCATAGACTCTCTAGGATTCATTGAAAGAGTTACAAATATAATGAATTCCACACATAATATATCACACACATATATATAGTATATCATATATGTACTATATATACATATGATATATATACATACATACACACACACACACACACACACACATATATATATATATATATATATATATATATATATATAAATTAGGAGGTAATTTCAATAGTTTTTCCACTTCTTAAAAATAAAGCACATATTATTTTGTAAGTTATAATATATTTTCTGTATAAGTTGTTTTATTTTATTTATTTTTTGAAACAGTCTTATGTGACCCAGGCTGGCTTTGAACTTACTATGTAGCAAAAGATGACTTTGCAGTTTTGATCCTCACGCATTTACCTCTGAAGTATTTGGATTACAGCAGTATACCACCATGTGTCAGTTTTATGAAGTGCTTCTGATCGAACAAAGAACTTTGAATATGCTATGCAGGCATTTTAACGATTATGGTGTATCTGTAAACTTGCTATATAGATTCCTAAATTTAATTTTATCCTCTTTAAACTGTGTAAGAGTAAGAATGTATTTACAATCAATGATGTAAAATTCACATGTGGTTTTACGATGCTGATAATATTATTTGATCATTGCCCAATTGTCTCTGTGGTGGTTTGAATGAGAATGGCTCCCCATAGGCACATATATTTGAATGTTTGGTATCCAGTTGATGGAACTGTTTGGGAAGGATTAGAAAGTATGGCTTGTTGGAGGTGGTATGTTACTGGAGGTGGGCTCGAAGGTTTTAAAAGCCCATGCCATTCTCACTTAGTTCTTACTTAATCTCTGCCTCCTGCTTGTAGAATAGATGTAAGCTTTTAGCTATTGCTATAGTACCATGCCATGCTTGCCTGCCCACTGACATGCTCCCTGCCACGATGGTCATGGACTTTTTTCCTCTCGATACATGAAACCAACTTTAATGCTTCCTTTTATAAGTTACCTTGGTCATGGTATTTTGTCATGAAAATAGAAAAATAACTAAGACACTCTCTAATAATCATGTATATATTAATGTATTTAGTAAAAATAGCTAACATTTATAGACACACACACATATATGTTTTGAGAATAAACTCTAGTGGGATTTTACCTTTTATGAGCATTTTTATCAAGAGCCCGCATTAACTGTAAATATATTTCAGTGTAAAGTTTCATATAGATCCTATCTACAGTAAATAAATATTATCTCTTTCTCACTGCTAAGCAAGTAATTACCAAGTGAAATACCATCATTCTGAGGTATTTTTCTAACTCATAATTTTATATCCATTGCAATTGCATAAAAGATAATTGAAAGTAGTCTTAGGCTTTAAGTCTCCAGTGTTTAGGTTCATAATTATAAATTTAGTGTGCATTTTAGATGACAATATTTAATTACATAATTGACAAACTTATCTGAATTACTGCCTGTAAGTGCAGCCAAGTGCACACATCCTGAAATATATTATTTGGTTGGTTTAATGATGTGTTGTACAGAGTCCTGTAGCTAGAGCTTTCCTGCCTGGCCCACCTCAGGACAAATCTCTCTCACCCGCCAGACCCACAGCCACTCAGACCCGACCAAGTAAACACAGAGACTTATATTGGTTACAAACTGTATGGCCGTGGCAGGCTTCTTGCTAACTGTTCTTACAGCTTAAATTAATCCATTTCCATAAATCTATACCTTGCCACATGGCTTGTGGCTTACCGGGATCTTCACATGCAGCTTGTCATGGTGGCAGCTGGCAGTGTCTCTCTCACCCAGCTTCCTGTTCTCTCAATTCTCCTCTCTGTTAGTCCCGCCTATACTTCCTGCCTGGCCACTGGCCAATCAGTGATTTATTTATTAACCAATCAGCAACACATTTGACATACAGACCATGCCACAGCAGAGTCCCCTCATATTCTTTTGTAGAACAGTTTTGCAAAGAGGTTTTTTTTTTTTTGATATGGAAAGCAGTGTCTTTGGCACTTTAGTGACTGGAAGAGGATGAATAAAACTGTTTCATTATAACATGGGAGAACTAAACCCTATGTGATGGTAAGTTTCAATTGTCAGTTTGAGTTGATACTATAGATTACCTGTGAAGAGAATCTTCATGAAGCGTTGTTTAGATAAAGTCTGCTTGTGAGCATGCTCATGGGGAACTATCTTGTTTACCTTAAATGAGGTGGGAAAACCTTACTGTGGCTTTCATTATTCCTTATAGAGGAAATCCTGAACTGTATGAGTAGAGAAAATGTGCTGAGCACAAAAAGCAAGCATTCATTAATATATTGTTCATGTATGTAATTTGACTAGCTTAAATTTCAACCACCTTGAGTGCTCAATTCTAAATGGGATATCTATACTTTACCTTTGACCCAAAGCTCAGGAATCATCACAGCAAAGTAACCAGAATGATTCTGAGAAGCCAGAGTGTGTGGATGACTACAGAGAACAGTCTTTTCCCAGAAGTTGTACATATGTACTAACCATGGTTGAGAGAGAATGTATAAGACCTCCACAAGGTCAAGCCACATAAAACCTCAGTATGGAGAAGATAGGTGGTTATGAAATCCCACTCCCAACTAAAGAAAGATATATATATGCAATTGCTAGCTGCTGGTAGAGGAATGTCAGTTTTCTTCAAGGATGCAGCTCCTGAAAAGTTAACCTTGATCTAGCATATGATCATACACATACTGGCAGCACTGAGTGGGCTCTGTGAGAAACAAACAAACCTAAAACAAAACAAATCCATGAAGTTGGAAGGGAATAGTTGGGAAGGAAAAGATGGGAGGGAACTGAAGGGCATAAGGGTAGACTGATTCAAAGCACATTGTATGCATGTATGTATGAACGTATCAAAGAATAACAAAAATGTCAGACTAGAAAATGTTCTTGTCTCCTTGATTTCTTTCCTCAGTGATGGACTGGAACAGAATTGTGATCCAAATACACCCTTTCTCCATTCCATTTCTCTTGCCAGGGAATTTTATCACAGCAACAGAAAATAAAACTAAGACAGAAATTCATATAAAGAAGTGATTGGTTGCTATGAATAACTTAACCATTGGTTTATTTTAATTCTTTTAACTATTTTGTGTCAGGAATATAGGAGAGTTTGGAATTTTGGGCTGGAATAAACATTGATTGCTATGTGAAGAGCTTAATGGGCTGTTCTTCTTGGACTTTGGAAGATAAGAATGCTGAGAAAAACAGAAGTGAGGTTTCAAAGGAGAATGCAGATGAAGCTTAGCTTGGGACCACTGTAGATGTAACTAACCATCTTCTTAAATAAGAAACACAGAGCCAATTCAGAGAAGAAAGCCAAGAGGTCAGAACTAAGAGCCTTACCCTTCCTGCTTCAGCGATCCTGCTTCAGCCAAGAGAGCTCTTCGAAAAAGGGCCTACTTCCTGTGTGTATGTCTTTATATAGTCTAGCTGTTCTGCCTTCTCATTGGTTGTAAACCTAAACATGTGACTGCCTTGTCACTGCCTGTATGTACCGCCCTCCAGGTCCTTAAAGGCGTGCGCCACCACCGCCACACACTTGCTATGGCTCTAATAGCTCTGACCCCCAGGCAACTTTATTTATTAACATACAATTAAAATCACATTTCAGTACAAGTAAAATACCACCACAGACCACTTGTGTAATATTTTGGCAAGTTATGTGGCTTCATTCTGCCTGTTTACTGAGAACCAGAGTAAAGTCGAATTGAGAAAGATGGGATGTTTATCTGAACAAGAGAGCATTCTGGCTTATGATTGTTAATCAAATAAGCACAACTGAAGTGAAGCATCCTGTGCTGCAATGGGACAATAGGGAGAATGTCCTCAGGACAAAAGTCAATCCATCAGAAACCTGATTTTATACAGACTCAAGCTCAGTTAATGGAAAAACGCCTAATCTGAAGGGGTTCCCTGGTATTCAAGAGCAATCATATCCCGGTTTCAGCACACAGAAGCTGATACAATGTCTTTCAAAAGTGTCAGGCTACATTTCCAGCTGGAAGTAAATTCTAGTACTTGTTTTTGTTTGTTTCTTTTCTTTTCTTTTCTTTTCTTTTCTTTTCTTTATTTTTCTCTCACATACAACATCTCAACTACAGTTTCTCCTCCCTCCTCTCTTTCTCTCCTCCCAGTCCCTCTCACTCTTCTTCCTCTCCCTTGAGAAAAGGGCAGGCTTCCCAGGATATTAACCAAACATGCCATATCAAGTTACAGTAAGACTAGGTACATCCCCTCATATCATGACTGGACATGGCAACCCAGTAGGAGGAAAAAGATCCCCCAAATAGGCAAATGAGTCAGAGACAATTGCTGCTCCCACTGTTAGGAGTTCCATAAGAAGATCAAATTACTCAACTGTAACATATATGCAGAAGGCCTAGGTCAGTCCCATGCAGGTTCCCTGATTATTGCTTCAGTCTCTATGAGCCTCTATGAACCCAGCTTAGTTGATACTGTGGGCCGTTTTCCTGTTTTGTCTTGACCCCTCTGGCTCCTATAATCCTTCCTCACTGTCTTCTGGAGGCTTCCCCCAGCTCCGCCTAATGTTTAGCTGTGGGTCTTTGCATCTGCTCTCATAAATTGCTGGATAAAGCCTCTCTGATTCTTTGACTGATGTGATGTATCAATTTCTTATATCATATCTTCTACACCTGAGATTCTTTCTTCCACCTCTTGTATTCTGTTGGTTATTTTCCATCACCAGGATTCCCTCAGTTTGTGTTTTCTTTATTGCTTTTATTTCCATTTTCAGGTCTTGAAAAATTTTATTTATTTCCTTGAACTGTTTGTTTTTTCTTGACTTGGCATTTTTGGCTTGCTTTAAGGGATTTATTAATTTCCTCCAATTGTTTGTGTTTTCCTGATTTCTTTAAAGGTTTTACTCATTTCCTCCCATTGTTTGTGTTTTGCTGGATTTCTTTACTTCCTCTTTAAGGAACTCTATCACCTTCATAAAGTTGGTTTTAAGGTCATTTTCTTGTGTTTCAGCTGTATAGGAATATTCCAGGGTTGCTGTAGTAGGATAGCTGGGATTTAGTGGTGTCGTATTGCCCTGGCTGTTGATTGTGTTCTTACACTTGCGTCTAAGCCTCTGGGTTTGGGATGAACATAGGTCTAGGTGTCGACTTCTGAGCTTGTCTTTGTTAGATGGGTATTTCTTCTTCCCTCTCTGGTCTTCTGGTCTTTGTGGTCTGTGTTTCTGGCTGCTGATGTGACTTGTGGTCCAGCAGGGGGTCTCTTTTTCTCACTGGCTTGGCAGTGGATATCCACCCATGTTGTGGGGTGAGGTTTGTCACAGCAGCAGGGATGGAAGGAGGGTGGGAAGGGGTGTCAGCAGCTTGAGTCTCTGGGCAGGTGGGTTTCTTATCAGTTCTAACTGGTATGGCCTGCACCTGAGCAGCAGATACCTGCCTATAAGGGTGGGGTCAAGTTTTCAGGCATGAGAGATGTAAGATTTAGGGAGTCATGGAGTGCGGTTAAGGTCAGGCAATGTGTGGCAGGGCTGAATCTTAGTGGAAAGGCCCTGAGAATCCATTATATGAAGCTTTGAAATTTCTCCCTCATTTTCAATAGAGACCCCATTCCTCCCCAGGGTATTGGAGATGCCGGGACTGTGGAACACATGCTGAGGGCAGCAGCGGTTGTGGAGTGGAACTGCCTTAAGAAAGAAGCTGTATGTACCATATGTGGCAGGCCTGGGGAAATGAGCTTCTTAAACCTTTTGGAAGATGATGAATATGGAGCTGCAGGATTTGATGTATGTCATGCTAGATTTTGAGTTGATTACTTCTTGTTATACCTCAACTTTAGCATTTTAAAATGATAATGTTTATTTTGTGGTATTATATGTCAGACACATGCAATTAGCTTTTCATATTACAGGAGCTCATAGTGGTGTGACTTTAGACTTTTAAAGTTTTAGAATTTTTAAAGACCATAAGGACTTTTAAGGATGGATGGTTTTTTACATTATGAGATAAACTTCAGACTGAGGACAGGGGATAAAAGGATATGACTGACATGATATGTTTGTGTGGTGTCAAATTGACAAGAGATAGAGTTGCCACAGTTATTTTAAATATTAACTTGATATAATCAATCACCTGAGACTGGAGCCTCACTGAAGGATTGTTTAAATTAGTTTGGCCTGTGGGCATGTCTGTGGAAGATAATCTTGATTGTGTTAGTTAGGATGAGAAGACCCACCCATTTTGGGTGGCACCTTTGTCTAAGGTAGGTGATCCTGAACTATCTAGAGTAAGCAAGCAGAACGCTGGTAATCCTGCATGCATTCATTGCTCTCTGTTCCAGATTATGGACGACATTTGACTAGCGGTCTCAAAGCTCCTGCTGTTCTGTCTTCCCTTCCGTGATGGAATACAAACCGGAATGATGTGAGCTGATTACACTTTCTCCTCTAAGTTGTTTCTGTTACAATCTTTTATCACAGCAACATAAAATGAAATAAGGCACTCTTCACATACAGATTAACAAACTTCTTGTTAATCTCTGGAGGAAAAAGAGGTCAGGGAAGAAAAGAAACTATTTATATCAAGTTTGGTGGTGCTGGCAAACCTTTCAGAAAGATTGAAAATATTCCCACTGAAGCCCTGGAAGCCAATCACTAGTTTTGTAAACAAGAAACCTAGTCCTCCCAATTATTATTTGTCACTGATGTAATGAAAGTACAAGTACAAATGTTACTGACTTCAACATTGATAGTCACATTTTCCTTGACTAAGGAGAGAAACTTTTTGCTCTTGCTAGAAGCAGGAAACAACCATTATACCTGAAAAATATGTGGGCTGCAGCTTTCTCTCCTATCATGTTCCACTGAATGGATTGTATTAATGGAACTGATCAGTTTATACACGGCAGTGTACACTCTCCATTTCCTCTTTCTTGCGACTGTATTGCTTACAAGGTTAAGTGCATTTTACTTAGCTTGGCAAACAAGATTTTTCTTAGTCAGACTTCCTCTCCAGATGCCTGCTCACCTCTTTTCCTACACAGAATCTACACTGCAGCTCACATAGCCATTGTAAAGCATCACCTGTCATCTTGCCAGGCTGTTGATTCTTTTTGTATTTAATTTGCTCTTTTGTGTGCTCGAATTTCCATCTCCTCCTTGTCATGCAAAACTCATTTTCCAAGATTCTGCACATTATTCACATTTTCCCTAAGATGTCCATTTCCCCATGACAGTTAATCCATCTGCTTTCAGATTTTCCCTCACATAGAAGACTTAGGTATGGCACACAAGTGGTAGTATACTTGCCTGTTTGTGTGTTCTTTTCACTTTAGATCTAAGGTTGGGGTGCATTTTTGTTGGCTTTGCTTGTCTGCATTACCATCTTCATAATAAATATGTTAAAATATTGTCCCTGCACTGCCCACTTTCACATCGATGAAAAAAAATTGTGTTCATTAAAGTATATACATCTTAATTGGCTTAGGCTGCTCAGGTATTTTAATGTATTCCAGAATATTAAAATATGTAGCCAGGATCAAGAACCACTGACATAGATATTGGAATTGGCAATTTAAGCAATGCAAACAGTTTCTATTTACCCTCTATTAGAAAGGATGACAATCAGGCTGTTTGAGAGTATTTACTTCCATTGGAAAATTCCACACTTTTATACATGTTATGTGTATTATTATTACATATATTGATGTCAATTAGGTAACATTTGGCAAATCAGTCAGTCATGGCAGCAGACGTCGCTAACAGTAATTACAGTTGAATTTGAACATGCTGATATGATTTCTAATAATTTATATGGTTTGGTCATAGGTACAAATATATGTTTTAACCGAGAATCTAAAAGAAGTTTAATACTATTAGCTGCTTAGAAATCTGAGTTAAGAAGTATCATTCAGCTTTCACCAAATTCTGCCAGAAAGCATGCTAATAATACTCTGGTCAACCTGGCTTGGGAGACTGGCTGCACACAGATGCACAGAAAAACTGTTTTCTCAGTCTTTGCTGTTATCAGAAGTCTTTTTGTCATCCAGAGAGCATAAATTTGTCAATGTCCTGTAACAGGGCTGGCTCTAGAATCTGGGGCAAGAAATTGAGTACTATTCCCAAATCAATTTTGTGTAATAAATGGTCACAAGAGACTGTTCTCTTGTTCCCTAGAAAACTGAGAACTGATAGTGATATCATATGTGTTCAGGCTTCCCAGTGGAAGTTGCTATGGTAGTACTGATGAACTAGTTGAAACTGTTAGAGCTTGAGGATACCTTGTATAGAGATAAGAAGTTTCCAGCCAATAAAAATATCATACAACTTCTTTGTCACTAGCACAGAGCACATACTTCTTTTTTTTTGATGCTGATGAAAAGGGAAAACTGATCTATAAAATGAAATTGGGTCTTTGCACCTCTGAGATCCATTTCCATTTGATTTATGCCCTCTGTACAGACTGGAATATGGTAGCAAGATATAAATTGTTCAGGTATTCTAATAAATTTCTCCTCTCATCATTTCAGAATGGTCCTACTGCTAGGACAGCACATTCTCTTAAAGGGCATCTAACTGTAATTCTTCACTGTATATTGAAAATTATAATCCTAGGGGCCTTTAGCATTTTTCCAAACTTTGAGTTACCTCTCTGGATGTCAGCATAAGTAGTAACATTTATTTCTTCATTTGTAAATCATCATAACTAGTAAGGTGAAAAGCCAATGTAGCTATAAACATTGGAGAAAAAAATGAAACAATTTCACATTAAATATAAACATTAATTACAGCATATGCTGTATTTTGAATATTGAATATTGAATGAATGAAGCACATATACTTAGAATTTATGAAATACAGAAGCACCCTCATTTATTTTTTTGTATAGCCTTAGAGTTCCCCTTTAATTTATTTTATTATTATTTTTTTAATCTCATAGAACCTCTATGATAACATCTGGAAATTTAATCACAGAGAGAAAAACAAACAGATTGAGGAAACAATGTGAAAGAAGACAAAAGCAATGAGAGTAAAAGAAAGATAACAAAGGAAGATGGATCTTTCCTTGTCATTAGTTCCAAAGCAATAGTTGATAAAGAAAATCTTGAAAAACCCTACCGAATCCTTCTTAAGAAGTGATTAGAACATTCGTCTGCCATAATCGTTTTCTTCTCGTGAATATTATGGTGATTAATTATGGGAATAAAATGGCATTTTGTTTTTTAAATAGTCATTGCACTGTATTTTTCTATTATTTTTAAATAAATGAAAAAGGCAATCATGATTAGCCAAGCAGTGATGTTATGAAAATATGATATTCTTTCAAAAATACAATGTTTTCTTTCAGATGATATTTTCTTTAATTATCAGCTCAATACTATTAGACAATAAATTAAAGAAAACAATTTAATTTCTTATTTTAGGCAATATAATAATACATCTATTTATGAATGTAGAGCAATGATTTCTAGGCTTTTAAATCATCCTTGATTCTGAAAACAAAATATAACAAAACAAAACAAAAGTCCAGGAAAAATACTATGTCATATTATTAACAGGTTTTAAAATATTATTGATACTTGATTAATATTGTAGATAAGATCAATTTGAAGATATTTTTATTTAAAACAGTTTTATAGGCAAAATTAAGGAGATCCTTGTATCTGTCTTCCAATGTATAAAGCAGAGTAGCTGACCTGATAGAATCAAGACTATATTTCTACACTAGGCAATGAACAGGTTCTACTTTTAACTGAATGTGGTTTAGAAGACAAAATTTCATTCTTTGAGACAAAATTTCTATCATAGATGGATAGTTGTATAGAATGGAGCTTGGTTTATCATTATGGGAGTTATTTTATTTTTACTCAATGCTCCTTGACTTTCATATCCCCATTCTAGGAAGTATTCAGGTAGGCACTTTGCCGTTATTTTCATATATAGATGGAACAGATGTATGTTTCAAACTTGCTTTGGGCTAAGGAAATAGCTCAGTGATAGAGCAATGGCTATGTGTTTGGTGCTTAACACCTGAAACAAAATAAAATGAGCTTAAATATACAATACTGCTCCCACTTACTGAAGATTTCTGCCCTAATCAGTTTTAACTGCTTTAACAAAATACAAATGACTGGGTGGCTGAAACAGCTGAATTATTTCTTTCTTACCATTGTGTATGTTGGGAAGCCCAAGATGCATATGATGGTGGATTCGGCTCTGAGTGAGGCTTCTCCCTATCCGACAAGTGGTGACCTTTTTATTTATTTATTTATTTATTTATTTATTTATTTATTTATTTATTTAGCTATCTATTTATTTATTTAAATATTTTTATTTTATAATTAACTTAATTTCACTTATCAGCCCTGGGTTCCCCCGTCCTCCCTCCTCCCACCCTTGAGCCCTCCCCCCTAATGTACCCCCAATTCCCACCTCCTCCAAGGCAAGGTCTCCCCTGGGGAGTTAGGCCAGGCTGGTAGACTCAGGCCAGGTCCAGTCCCCTCCTCCCTACACCAAGGTTGAGCAAAGTGTCTCGGCATAGGCCCCAGGCTCCATAAAGGAGAACAGGGAGGGAGATACCATGATGAATGAAGACCCCAGGAGAGTAGGAAGAAACAGAGTGCTAGAGAGGTCCTCAGAAATCCACAAAGATACCTCCACTGTAGACTACTGGCAACAGTCGAGAGAAAGCCCGAACTGACCTACTCAGGTGATCAGATGGCCGAACACCCTGGCTGTCGTGATAGAACTCCAGTGTCTGATGGATGCAGAGATCCATGTCCGAGCCCCAGTTGGAGCTCTGGGAGTCCAATCGACAAGAGAGAGGAGGGACTGTATGAGCGAGAGATATTGAGACCATGATTGGAAATAGTGGTGACCTTCTTACAATGATCGTACATGGTGGAGAAAACACTAGTGTCTCTTCATCTTTCAGGAAATAAAAGCATTGATTTAATCACAAGGGCCTTCTGTCCATGACCGCCTCTAAATCTAATTAGACCTTTATATAGTTTCCATCTCCAATTACCAATATTGTGTATTGAGTCTTCAACATATACATTTTGAGGAATGCTATTCCATCTATCGTAGCCTTTAAATAAAATATTTGCTGGCAACAATGTTCCAACCCAAGTTCATAGCATGAAATGCTTTTCACTCACCAGGCACTCAACATAAAGCTTTACATTGTATTTCTTTCTATAACACCAAAGTTCTGCTGAGGTTATTAAAACAGCATTGTGAGTAGAAAACATAAATTCTTTTTCTCTCTTTCTGTTAACATAAGGATATTTGAAAAATACTATTGCTTACGTTGTATTTAGTGCTGTCAAATATAATCAGAAAGTGACAGGGTTGGAATGTGGCTCTATCTTAGACACAGAGCAATTCCATTGGAGAAAATGACCTAAGCTTGGGTTCAGGAAGTACCCCAGCCAAGTTTAGCCAATCAGCTAAACAGTTTCAAACCTGGCCTTATAAGGTTAGGAGGGCCTGAAGTTGCAGGATAGGACTGTTACTAACCATACATGACTAAAAATCCCAAAGTATGTGGAACTGTAACTAGCCCCATCCATTCCACATGTGCCCCATGACTGATCAATTAGAATAGACTAGCTCACCACGCTTAGAATTCCCCAAGTTCCTTGTTAAAAAGGACTGCATGCCTTTGTCCTAGGTCATCATCACCATTTTGTATGGATGATCAACCCCTGCATGCTGGCTATTTCTGCAGAATAAATGCTCTTTGTGTTTGCAATTCTTGAACCCTTACAAAAGTAAATTGTTCAGAGTGTTATCTATTCCTGTGTAATAAATGAACTTAAAATTTACTTATTTGAAGCAATATACTATTTTGTCCTTGTTTGTAAGAGCCAGGAGTCTGGCAGATTACTCAAGTGCCTTTGGCTCAATGTTTGTCATTAGATTGTGATTAAGGACTATATGTGGAAGTCAGGCTCATTGCAAATTTTGATGGGAGAAGGAACATTTGCCTTGAAATTCACTCATTTGACATTTTGGTTGGGATTTATTCCCTTACATGTGGGCTTCTACAAATGACTGCCTTATGCTGTGGTAGCTGCATGCAGGTTCAACAAATGGTACATGAAAAATGAGAAACATTTTAAGTTTCAGAAGTGTTGTGGTGGTATTGTGTTCCCCGAAATATTGTGCATGCTAATAAACTTATCTGGGGTCAGAGAACAGAACAGCCACAATATTAAACATAGAGGATAGGCAGTGGTAGCACATGCCTTTAATCCTAGAATTCTAGAGGCAGAGATCTACCTGGATCTTTGTGTGTTCCAGGCCACATTGGAAATAGCCAGGCATGGTGACACACACCTTTAATTCCAGAAAGTGAGCCTTTAATCCCAGGAAGTGATGGCAGAAAGCAGAAAGGTATATAAGGTGTGAGGACCAGGAACTAGAAGCATTTGGCTGGTTAAGCTTTTAGGCTTTTGAGCAGCAGTTCAGTTGAGACTCATTCTGGATGAGGACTCAGAGGTTTCCAGTGTGAGTAAACAGAATCAGCTGAGGAACTGGCAAGGCGAGGTGGCTGTGGCTTGTTCTGCTTCTCTGCTTGTTCTGCTTCTCTGATCTTCCAGCATTCACCCCAATACCTGGCTCCGGGTTTGATCTTATTAATAAGACTCTTTATGATTCATGCTACATTTAGTCATTCCATAACCAAATTCCAGAAATGACATAAAACTAGCTCTACTAAATTTATTTCTTAACAAGGACTTGGCAAGTCCATATAGGCCTTCAGAGGAGCTGATCAAGTGGTGGAAGGCAATACAATGTCAGAGAAAACTGGAGACTTTCTTAGTTGTATTTCAGCATGCATCCTTCTATTAAAGATTATATTAAATATATACATGTAATATAAAATTGCACTTATTTTCTAAATATATAACTTTAATATTCTTTTTTGATTTCATAAATTTTTGCTAAGCTGCCACAAGGCTTAAGGAAGTTAAATATTTAGCACACAGGCTTGATAAGAATTTAAAAGTTTTTAAAATACTAAAATTAGGATGAGAAAACACAATTTAGAGTGAATATGAGTTGAGCATATCTGATGAAATAAGGATCTCTGATAATTGACTTCTATACACAGAGAATGAGAACGATGGTGAATTAAGTGAAAGGTAACTTTTGGTTTAAAAATTAATCATATTCCCTTGTAGTTTGAAGTCTAACTACTTACAAGAAACAATTGAATTACTGTTATACAAGCAGTGTGCTTCATGGAAATTTAACTTGTCCTTTTATCATCCTCTTTTCCATTTGTAGCTTTAAAAATCAGCAGCCTTAGAACTACGAGAGTTATGGAAAGAAGATTAGCATTCATTGAAAATGAAGGAATTAGTTCAATGCTCCTCCTAAAATCACATCCACCCAAAACTGTCGTATTTTGAAAGAACTGCCAGATCCCTGATAAAATCAGTTTTAAGCTCCTCTTTATTTGACTTAAATCAGACCTTCAGTTGTGCAAATAGCAATATTCCTGTGATGCTTTGTGAAAACAAACAAGACAAATTGTCTAAAATTGCAACAATTGCAGCTATTTTAGTTGTTAAAAATCAACAAGCTAGAAAAAGAAAACACACAATCAACAATTGGAGATTGAAATGTCCACAGTTCTCTACACAAACATACAGTATATTACCAGACATGAAGAAAACCAGGAGGATACATGGGGTGAGTGAATTCTGAGAGATATCTGGATTCCCCAGGTTGGTTTTATATCTGACTTAAGTTTTCAATGCTCAGGTATTGGAGGCTAAGAAGTCAGTTGTCAAATGTCTGGATAAATGTTGAACATTTGCCACAACATGTAAATGATCCTAAGTGTATTTCTGGTCCAAGACATTTAAGGACAATTCTGTTCAATCATATCAGAACACTGAGCTAAGAAGAAGCTGCTTTGGCCATCTATGAAGCAACAGACATAGAGAAGTAGTTCAAAAAAATTACTGAATAAATCAAATGTGCTAACATCAAAATTTAAAAAAAAGACTTGACAGAATAATATAAACTGACTCAATTCTGAAATTTCTACATTATAATTAATAGATATATAGTTATAATAAGCATGAGAAGGCAAAAATGGGCCAAAAAGTTTTACCTGTACCCAAACCCCAAATCAAATACTATTGGTGGAATAAAAGGATGCCCATGTTAGACTATTTTTGTTTCTTTGTTTTCTTTTTTCTTTTCTTTCTGATTTTTTTTCAAGACATGGTCTCACTATGTAGCCCTGGCTGTCCCTAAAAGTCATCTTGCTAGACCAGGATGGTCTTGATCTCACAGAGATCCACCTGCCTCTGCCTTCCAGGTGCTAGTATTAAAGGCATATGGCACATTGTCCTGTTCATATGTTAGACATATTAAAACTTCAAATCATCAGTGATGATTTTCAGTCTTAGCTTGATTATGATATACATAGACAAATAGTAAATCATTCTTTTCATGTATCTCTGTGATGATAATGGGCTGAATGGGGAAGATTCACCATTAAAGTTAAAAGGTTCCAAATAATTAGCTGAAAATCTGGATAGAATGAAAAGATAAAAGGTCATGCTCTCTGCAAATAGGACATGCTTTTTCTCCTGCATTTAGATATCAAAACCACATATCTTCTTCCTGTTGGATTCCTGAACTTACAGTGATTTTCCTCAATGTTCTCAAGTATTAACCATAAATGAAGAGTCTCATTATTGGCTTCTTCTGCCCTAAGGTCATTAGGCATGGATTTAGTCTCCTACCTGCATCATTGTGCCTCCAGCCTGCAGATTACTTATTATAGGATGAATTGGGTTTCATAACTGTAAAACTCAGTTCCTCCTTATCATCTGTCTGTCTATCTAACCATCCATCATCTACTGCTGTATATGCTTTTTGAAAAATCATAAGACTATTCAAACTAAGAGAACTAAAAGAAATACGAAACCAAGTCCAAAAGAGACAATTTTCTGGACAGGTACCACATATCAAAGTTAATTCAAGACTAGATAAAAAATTTAACCCACAAAAAATAGAAACAATCATTAAATGTCTCCCAACCAAAAAAAGCCCAGGCCCAGATGGTTTCAATGCAGAATTCTACCAGATTTTCAAAGAATAGCTAATACCAATACTCTTCAAATTGTTCCACACCATAGAAACAGAAGGAACATTACCAAACTCCTTTTATGAGGCTACAGTTACCTTGATACACAAACCACACAAAAATGCAACAAAGAAAGAGAATTACAGACCAATCTCCCTCGTGAACATTGATGCAAAAATACTCAATAAAATATGGACAAACCGAATCCAAGAACCCATAAAAACATTATCCACCATGACCAAGTAGGCTTCATCCCAGAGATGCAAGAATGGTTCAACATACAAAAATCTGTCAATGGGATACACCATATAAACAAACTGAAAGAAGAAAACCACATGATCATCTCATTAGATGCTGCAAAAGCCTTTGACAAAATATAACACCCATTCATGATAAAGGACTTGGATGGATCAGGAATACAAGGAACATACCTCAACATAATAAAGACAGTTTACAACAAACCAACAGCCAACATCAAATTAAATGGAGAGAAAATCAAAGCAATTCCACTAAAATCAGCAACAAGACAAAGGCTGTCCATTCTCCCCATATTTATTCAATATAGTGCTTGAGGCTCTAACTAGAGCAATAAGACAACAAAAGGAGATCAAGGGGATACAAATTGGAAAGGAAGAAGTCAAATTTCACTATTTGCAAATGATATGATAGTATATAGAAGTGACCCCAAAAAATTCTACCAGGGAACTCCTATAGCTGATAAACATCTTCAGTAATGTGGCAGGATACAAGGTTAACTGAAAAAAAATCAGTAGCCCTCCCATGTACAAATGATAAATGGGCTGAGAAGGAAATCAGAGAAACATCACCATTTACAATAGCCAAAAATAATATAAAACGCCTTGGGGTAACTCTAACTAAGCAAGTGAAAGACCTGTAGGACAAGAACTTTAAGTTCCTGAAGAAAGAAGTTGAAGAAGATATCAGAAAATGGAAAGATCTCCCATGCTCATTGATGGTAAGATTAACATAGTAAAAATGGCAATCTTACCAAAAGCAATCTACAGATTCAATGCAATCCCCATCAAATCCCAACACAATTCTTCACATACCTGGAAAGAACAATACTCAACTTCATACAGAAAAACAAAAAAACCCAGGATAGCCAAAACAATCCTGTATAGTAAAACAATCTCTGGAGGCATCACCATCCTTGACCTCAAGCTGTACTATAGAGCTATACTCATAAAAACAGCTAATATTGGCATAAAAACTGACATGTGGACAAATGGAATCAAATTGAAGACTGTGACATCAACCCACACACCTATGAACACCTGATTTTTGACAACCCAAAACTGTACAATGGAAAAAAGAAAGCATCTTCAACAAATGGTGCTGGCATAACTAGATGTCAACATATAGAAGATTTCAAATAGATCCATATCTATCACCATGCTCAAAACTCAAGTCCAAGTGGATCAAAGACCTCAATATAAAACCAGTTACACTGAATCTGATAGAAGAGAAAGTAGAAAGTAGTCTTAAACACATTGGCACAGAAGACTACTTCTTAAATATAACCCTAGTAGCACAGACACTGAGAGCAGCAATAAATGGGACCTCCTGAAACTGAGAAGCTTCTGTAAGGCAAAGCACACAGTAAATAAAACAAAAGGACAGCCTACAGAAAGGGAAAAGATCTTCACCAACCCCATATCTGACAGACGGCTGATCTCCAAAATACATAAAGAATTCAAGAAACTAGACAACAAAATATTGAACAATCCAATTAAAAAAAATGGGCTACAGAGCTTAACAGAGAATTCTCAACAGAAGAATCTCAAATGGCCAAAAGACATTTAACGATGTCTGCTCAACATCCTTAGTCATCAGGGAAATGCAAACCAAAATGACTCTGAGATACCAACTTACACCTATCAGAATGACTAAGATAAAAAACACTGAAGACAGCTTTTGGGGAGGATGTGGACCAAGGGGAACAATCCTCCACTGTTGGTGGGAGTGCAAATTTATACAACCACATTGGAAATATAAGCAAAGGACCTGTAGGTTAAAAATAGAAAAAAATGTTTTAAATACATGAAAGTAAATAAAATAAAAATAAAACATAAGATAATTAAATAGGTGGGAATTCCTCACACTATATTATGTGACAAGGAACTTCCAAAGATGCCATTGAGTTCATTTTGTTTGGCCATCTCCTGCAGGGTATGCAGCCTCTCCTTAAGAGTAATTTGTTCATTGATAAACAGCTTATGTTGAAGAGGATGCAGAGCAAGAAGGTCACTCCTGCACTGTTGGTGGGAGTGCAAACTTTGGAAGTCAGTATGGCAGTTTCTTAGAAAATTTCTCAAGACCCAACTATACCACTCTTAGGCATATACCCAAGGAATGCTCAATCATACCACAAGGATACACGCTCAACTATGTTCATAGCAGCATTATTTGTAATAGCCAGTTCCTGGAAACAACCTAGATGCCTGTCAACTGAAGAACAGATTAAGAAAATGTGGCACATATACACAATGAAGTACTACTCAGCAGTAAAAAAAAGTGACATCATGAAGTTTGCAGGCAAATGGATGGAGCTAGAAAATATCATCCTGAGTGAGGCAATCTAGACTCACAAGTGCTATGGATATCTTTCTGTATGCTGTGAATATATGTTCTTCCCATTGGTTAATAAATAAGCTGCTTGGCCTATGTCAAGGTAGCTTACAGGCAGGTGGGAAAGGAGAGAGACAGGAAAGAAAAAGGCAGAGTCTGAGGAGATGAGAGCCAGTTCCCCAAGGAGCAACATGTAATGGGACACAGGTAAAGCCACAGAACATGTGACAAAACAAAGATTAATAGAAATGAGTTAAGAGTTAGCTAGCAAGGAGCCTGAGCCATTAGGCCATAAAGTTTGTAAATAATAAAAGCCTCTTTTTGTTTACTTGGGACTGAGTGACTGTGGGACCTGGAGGGACTGTAGAAACTTTCTGACTACACAGAAGAACAAACATGGCATGTACTCACTCACAAGTACATACTAGATGTAAAGCAAAGGATAACCAGACTACAACCCACAGCTTCAGAGAAGCTAGCTAACAAGGAGGATCCAAAGAGGGACACATGGATCTCCCTGGGAAGGGGAAATAGATGAGATCTCCATGAGTAAAATGGGGATGAGGGGTGGGAAATAGAGGGTAGGGGATGGGGATGAGAATATAAGGGGAAAGAATGAACGAGCTGGAACAGGGATGGAATGGGAGAGCAATGAAAGAGATACCGTGATGGAGGGAGATATCATGGGGATAAGGAGAAACTGGGTGCTAGGGAAGTTCCAAGGAATCCACAAGGATGACCCTAGCTTAGACTACTAGAAATAGTGGAGAGGGTGCCTGAACTGGCTTACCCCAGTAATCAGATCTGTGAATACCCTAATTGCCATCATAGAGCCTTCATCAAGTAACTGGTGGAAGCAGATGCAGAGATCCACAGCCAAACACCAGGTCAAGCTCCAGGAATCCAGTCAAAGAGAGAGAAGAGGGATTCTATGAGCAAGGGGCATCAAGATCATGATGGGGAAACCTGTAGAGACAAACAAAACTAGTGGGAACTCATGCAATTTAAATCAACACCTGTGGTGCTTGCATGGGACTGGACTACGCCCTCTGCATAGTGAGGCAGTTGTGTAGCTTCATCATCTTAAGGGACTCCCTGCCAGTAGGATCAGAATCTACCCCTGGTGCATGAGCAGGCTTTTTGAAGCCCACTACTTATGATGGGACACCTTGTACAGCCTTGAGGCAGGGGGAGGGGCTTGGACCTGCCTCAACTGAATGTACCAGGCTCTGCTGACTCCCCATGGAAGGCTTTACCTTCTTGTAGGAGGGAATGGGGGTTGGGAGGTGGAAGCTGGAGGGGCAGGAGGAGGGAAGAGGGGGATCTTTGATTGGTATGTAAAATGAATAAAAAAAATTTCTTATTAAAAAAACTAAGTCCAAAAATATCACATTCTATACAACTTAATTGCCTTTGTTATTTAGAATAGGAAAATAGGAAAGCCATTGAGTTAAAAAGTAGATTAACAGTCCCCAGGAGATGAAAGACATGGACAACAATGTTGGTTGCTGCACAAGACTGTACTGGTGACACAATCTAAAAAAATGAACTTTATGGCTTATGAATTATATCACAATAAAGTTTCTACTATGTAAAAATAGATTACAGGTTATGATAGTAAAAACTTTAAACAGACCATGTGAAAGGATGATAAACAGCACTGGTTTCGGCACATGGTGCTGGTTATCGAGTGGAAAGGGAAGGGTCACGACAGAACCCAGTGTTAGTTTTCAGAGCTTTATTAGGAGGGAAAGAGAGGGGAGGAGAGAGAGGAGAGCCAGGCCTGGAGAGAGTGAAAGATGGTGTGTGTGGAGGGGAGCACAGAGAAGAGCAGAGAGCAGAGAGAGAGAGGGTGGGGTCTGCGTCCGGCTTTTAAGGCAAGTATGTAGTCCCAGTGCACACTGGTGATGTAAGAAGCAAGACCTTTTGCTTAACTCCTGAACTTTGCATGTGCGGTCACACAGCTGGAGTAAGGGCAGAATCCTAACACCATGGGCTCAAAAAGCATAGTTACATGAGCTATAGGTATTATTTACTGGCCTCTGAATAACTGTGAATGATATTTAGACTTAATTATATGGAAAATTATTAGAGATTCAGAAGTGGCTTTTGAAATTTTGAAAAGTGAATTATGTTCTCTTGATCTTTCTTCTGAAACAAAGATAGGAACTGGATCTGCTTGTCTTTGCTGTTTCTTGTTTAAATAAACATCAGTCTGATGAAGATTCAGATCTAGAAACAAACATACATGCCTAGCAGGAGATGGCCAACAGAAATCGAGCTCAATGGCATCTTTGGAGTTTCTTTGTCTCATAATATCATATTAGGGGCTTTTTCATTTTATCTTATTTTTTATTTTATTTATATATTTTTTCTTTCTTTTTAATCTGCAGGTCCTTTGTGTACACATTATGGCTTCCAGTTTAGTGTTTCTATGGTATGCCTGAGTATGCAAATAAGTTCTGGGTCTCTGGGTCTCTGTGTCTTGCACCTTCTCTTGGGCTCTTTTCCTTCTGTTTGTTCTGTCCTTTTCCAATGTGTTAGTTTTTGTTTTATTTATTATACTATATTATTATTCCTTAGAGGCCTGTTTGTTTTCTATTGAGGAGCAAAAAGGGGTGGATCATGGTGGAAGGACAGGTGAGGAAGAACTGGGAGGACTTGAGGGAGGGGAAACGATCATCAGGATATATTATATGAGGAAAGAAAGCCAAAGCTATTTTCAATAAAAGGTAAACAAAACAAGCAAACATAAACCAACAGGCTCTGCAGTGTTTGGCCATCACCCTCAGTTGTATGTTTTGCAACATGACTCTGAGGTAAGTACTCAGTTTGGCAGCCTCACATCTGACTGTGGTTTCTACTCAGTTTTCGCAGATTCTTTTTTCCAACACACCTTGTTATGGTCCAAGTCTTGATACTAACTAGAGCTGTCGTTATCAAGAACACTGATATTTCTGCCATGTGAATAAAATATAAGGGGATATAAAAAGAAACCATGTTTCTAATGTTTACGAAAATGTGTGATTCATTGTGCCAAATGTTCATTTAATTGATACAAACCCAAGAGTCAGTCAGGTGTGTTCAGTAGACACCTTCCCTGGTGGTTAAGAAAATTTTCAGCAAATAGAATTTGATATTTTAATAAGAGGAAGTATGACACTATGTGGCAGTCAGCATGCCTGACTAGAAACCACCAATCAAGATGAAGAGATTATAAAGCTTCTCCTTGTGCTCTTTAACTTGAATCCAGTAATCAAAAGATTGATTTACTTCCAAAAGTTAATTTGAAGCTTTAATTTTATTTTCTCAGTCCAGCTAGATCTTTTTAATCTATTGGATCAATTGCAGCTGTGTCTCGGCTCACACTCTGTGATAGACTTTATGCCTTAATTATCCCCAGTCAAGAGGGGAAAAATTTAGACTTCTTGCTCTCCTTTGAATTAAGTCGTGTCCATGATTTGAGGAACTAGAGTAAACTTTTTACTTTAGACAGAAAAATGTAGATTTAAGTATTTAGTCAATTTCAATAAATATTTTCAAAAATAAATGTCTCCCAAAGTTTAAGGAAAAATATTGATGGTTGTTCACCTCATACATAGCAGAATGTGAAGGCAAAATAAAACAATATTGATGCTCATAAACAGGGCCATTGACCTGAGAGTAAATGCCACAATTAAGGACTTTAATTTTTATAGTTTTCACTTTTTCTTTTGTTGTTTTGCTGTTTTGATTTTATAATTAACTTTGTCCAGTTAGAACTGCCTGTATGCATGATCAATACAATGTACAAATATGGGAAATTCTCCAAGTAAAAATTATTATTTAAAAAAGACATTTAATCACTTTGCTAAATACAGAGGTGTGTCTACTTGGTGTGTATACATTATGGTATACCAGACAAACAAGACTGTTTATTACCAAACAACCAATTATTGCAAAGGCAAGGCAACCATTTTTTTTTCAGATTATATAGAAGGATTATTTTATGACAAACTAGATTTGGAGACAATTTCACAGTGTTCATAGAACCTAGCCTCCCACTAAATATTTTCTAACTACTCTTGAATTATGGCATCAGGGATTATGTCACAATGTAAAAATTGCTAATCTGTCTCGAAGAAGCAAGGAGGAATAGAAGAAAAAGGAAAATATCTCTGGGGTCTGGATTCCTGGAATCTGTTTTATGATGGCCTAGAGACTAGAAATCTACCAGTCCATCTCATTTCCTTACATCATTTTGAGTCTTATGCCACTGCCCTCATTACTCACTCACCTGATATTTCTATAGCTTCAGAACATTTAAAATGCACACACACACACACACACACACACACACACACACACACACACACTGTAATGGATAATTTGGAATCCAAAAAAGGGAAACTACATATGAACAAACATATGACAATCAATCTTAATTCCCCTGCCTTTAACCTTGCATCATTCATATACTGCAATATACCTTCAATTTCAACAATAGGGTTTTATAATGAGTTTTGTCCAGTTAACATGTCCTTTGTGAATGTAACCATCCAACTCTTTCAAGTTTCCTTACATTTTCTGCAGGTCAAAATATTTTCTCTGGTCCATTTGGATCCAGAATATCAATTTAAATGGAGGCAGTCTTAATAGCATTTTGGGCTAAGGGTTTGTATATATTTCAATGTTTTTCTCAAGTCTGAGTAGATATTCTTTATTTTAGATCTCACTTTCAGTTTCTCCATTTCTTCACTGGAACAACTAAGTATTCAGTATATAATCAAGATAATCCCTAACCTTGTAAAACTTTCATAGAGTTTTAGGAAAATAAGGATGAAAGTACTCTCTTTTCCTATTTCTCTGTCTCTCTGTTATATAACACACACACACACAATACCCAAAACCATATAAAATGAAATAAACATCTTTACCACCTTGGGGAGTGGAAGGACTTCCAGTAACATTTTTGCATATGATATTCAGAATCTAAGCTTGAATTTCATAGCATGGGGCATCATTCTTACCTCAAACTCTCAGCCATAAAGATTCATACAATATTGTTCTATGCTTTGCCTCACCTTCATCATTCTGAAACCCAGTTCCAACAAAGCATATATAGAACTGAGCATTCTTTGTGAAGGCCTCCAAAACATAGATGGTTGATTTTTTTAATTGGCATTCCATTGCTGTGATCTCCATTTCCACACATGATGAGGTTTCATTTTCTGCCTTATCTCATCTTGTTTCTTCAGAACTGTGATAATACCCCTTTGCTTACTGACAGTTGTGTTCAACCTTTTAGCACTGTGATATGGTATTGTTATCTACAAAAGTCATGTTTGAAAACTGCACAATAGAATTAGAAAAAGGTTTTAAAAAGATGCTTTAAATAAGTTTACAATTTTGTGTTAGGCCACAAAACTTCATAGCTATCCTGTGGGACATGTGGGCCAGGGACAGTGGGTAGTGTAGACGAATTTCTATTATTAAATAAAGACAAACCTGGGAGCCAGAAATTTGGGTGAATGCTGAAAGATCAGAGAAACAGAACAAGCTACAGCTAACCTCACCTCGCCAATTCCTCAGCTGTTCTTGTTTCCTCAGACTGGAAGCCTCTGTGTCCTCATCCGAATGGATCTCAGCTGAACTGCTGCTAAAAACTAAAAGCTTAAAAAGGATTCTAGTTCCTGGTCCTCATGTCTTATATACCTTTCTGCTTCCTGCCATCACTTCTTGGGATTAAAGGCGTGTATCACCATGCCTGGCTGTTTCCAGTGTGGCTTTGAACTCACAGAGATCTGAATGGATCTCTGCCTCTGGATGCTAGGATTAAAGGTATGTATGTGTGCCACCATTTTATGGCCTCTATATCTAGTGGCTGTTCTGTTCTCTGACCCCAGATAAGTTTATTAGGGTACACAATATATTGGGGAACACAATATCACCACAGGGTAGGATAGCCCTGATAGTGGCCTTGTGCACACTGACAGTATCATTCTGTTTCTGCTGGTAGTTTGTTCTGTTTCCTAGGCCTGTGGTGACTGGATGGGATTTTTGCAGGAAAACAGAATGGGGAGATTAATTATCTGTGAGCCCCTCCTCTGGCATTCGAATCCTCCTTTTGAGAACAGGCCAGCACCAAACACCTGTTTCAAATACAAAGTATCATGGATATCTGCCCAAGGCTATTTCCAGGTGGGCTGGACTGAGATCCCAATTTCTGTGCATAGAGACCATGAAGTAGATTAAAATTCAGTACAGCATAGTTACCACCTCACGACTACAGGCTTAAAACAGGGCACAGATGAAGAATGAATAGCTTGCACAATTTTCAGGATTAGAAAAGGAATATACTTAACTAGGCTTGGGAAATTAGCTTTATCCTTGATAAATTGAAAGTAGGGGATTTTTCTACAGCAGATCCAGCAATTATACTGCAATCAGTTATCTATCCAGTGAGTTTCAACCCTTTCTAACCTAATACAACATTCCTCACTATTTTTGCCCTGACTGCCCTTCAAGACTAGTAATCCATTAGAAGTAGACTCAGTTCTTTCAGGGAAACAGGAAAAGGGGCATACTTGCTACATGAGACACATTACAAAATTCTCAAAAGCTCTTGCCAAAATATGAATTTCTGAGTATCTTTTATTAGCATAGTCAATTTTCATGATTAACTTTAGTAATTTGGAAGGCAAAGAAGATAAGAAGGAACTACATTTCACCAGATATTGTTTTAGGTAGACTGAGAAGCACTGTGTAAGCAAAACTGTGTAATAAGTACATTATTGAGTAACTGTACAAGGGTGAGTATCCTCACTGGTGAAACATTTGGGGCCTACCCATACGGAAAGAAATGAGGGAGCAAATGTATTTCCTAATGATATATAGGATTATTAAAACAAGTCAAATTTGGGACAGTTATAGCAAATATAAGGCACATTATCACATACTTCCTAAAAATGGAAACCAGGTTAAAAATAAACAGAATTTAGAGGTTAAAATGGGGAAAACACAAGACAACTGTTCAGTAATGGCAGGGCAGAGGGAGATGGAAGTTACAAAGATATGATCCTCCAAGAGTTAGCTCAGACAACCTAGCTAACACAAATTAAACTTGTATGTGTGTGTGTGTGTGTGTGTGTTATATATCCCTGAGTGTTCCCCACCCTATAGTAAAAGACATTGGTTAATAGAATGTCATTGCCTGTAGCATTTCAAGATTTTAGTTCTTGCTTAGCTATGACATTGGCAAAGTCAAATGTTTTTCATCTATCTAGGGCTTGGTATTTGTATAACACAGAAAACAACGGTAAAAGGAGATTGTTTTAATAGTATTTACAATGTGATAAATGTTTATGTAAAATGCAAAGTTATATCTTGGGGTATTTAAATTAAAATTTGCCACATTAAAATCTGATTCATCTTGAAACAACATCTTGATCTTCATTTGAATTATTACACGGAAAATTATATGGCAAATATTTTCTCATTCATTTAAAAAGAGTTGAACATTGTTTGCCAACAATGTGCCTCATCCTAGCCTGCTATATTTTTAACTGTTTATTTTTTAATAAGGACATTTCATATACCATTAAGTTTTTAATTGTCCAATAATTGCTGTCCCAAGAGGCCATATAACTGCAGCTCCAGAATCCTGATAGGAAAATAGAAGATAGAAGAGCTGCAGCAGCATCCTAAAGAGGACTTGCGTGTCAATCAGTATTCTCTAGAGAGCAGGACGTATAGAATGAATCTCTCTTTATATATAAAGGGGATTTATTAGAGTGCCTTACAGGCTGGAGTCCAGCTAGTCCAACAATGGCTGTCAACCAAGAGATGGTCCAAGGATCCAGCAGTTGTTCAGTCCACGAAGCTGGGTATCTCAGCTTGTCTTCAGTATACATAAAAATCCCAAGGAAGTAGGCTCTAATGCCTGTGAAAGAATGGATTTGCCAGCAAGAAAGAAGGCAAGTAATCAATGAGAGAACCAGATTCCTTCTTCCATGTTCTTTATATAGGCTGCCAGCAGAAGGTGTGGTTCAGATTAAAGGTGTATCTTCCCACCTTGAAAGTTCCAGATTAAAAGTGGGCCTTCCCACTTCAAATGATTTAATTGAGAAAAAAAATCCTTCCTAGGTATACCCAGCCACTTGGGTTTTAGTTAATTTCAGATGTAGTTAAGCTGACAATCTAGAATAGCCATGGCAACTTGTGAATATGGCAGAGGAACTAGTGCTAGTAGGATCCTTATAAAAAAAATAGACCAGGCTTGTTGATTTTAGTAGTGCCATGTCTCTATTACTTAACTTGGATATTAAAATTATTATGCAGCTATTTCCTCTGAATTAAAGTACTCTCTCCATGAAGGGGGTGACAATGTCTTAAGACTTACTAAGATCATGAAAGTTGCTAGACCCAGTAAGCTCAGAAAATTTTAAGCTTCCCAAGGCCCTTTGCCAAGGTCATATAAAGAGTAAACACAGTTCTCTGGTGGGGCTGCTTACAAATTGGACATGGAGTTGCAGAGATATACTTTTCCTGAGTCATCCATTTTGAGTTGGGCTTTTCAATGATACAGCTGGCTTGGAGTCATCCACACTCCTGAAAATAATCTCAATAAACTTGAATTGATTATCTTTGGCTTACTGATATCTTACCTTGATAAAGAGTTGTTTCTATCAAAATAAAGATGATGAGAGAGTATAAATGCCAGAAAAAGATTGCAAAGGTCAACAAAAGACTCAAGTAAACAGACAAGAAATTTCTTTCAAGCCTGAAAAATTATGAAATAAATTCAAGATGAAAATAAGAAAATCACCAAAGTAATTGAAATAACCTTAATTTGGAAGAAAAACTTAAAACTTTGAAGGAAAAAAATCAGGAAAAAATTGACACGCAGAAAAATCAAACAAACAGAAATTCTGTAAATGAATCTGTCAATCAATAAATGATACATCAGAAATATTACCAGGCAGAACAAATCTCAGTGATGGATGGAAAGGTTGAGAAAATAATACATTCAGACACATCTAAAGAAAAAAATCATTAACCATGAACATACTTCTAAGAAGTCTGGAATACAAACAGAGCACTAACACTAAGAGTCCATGGCATAGAAGAAAAAGTTAAGTTAAAATCAAAGGTCTAGACAATCAATTAAATGAAATTGTAGCCAGGAACTGCCCCAACTTAGATAAATAACATCCAAACACAGATTGGAACCCCAAATAGACATGACCAAAGAAAAACTTCCCTACAGCATGTCATAATGAAGATATCAAAAATATAAAGCAAGAAGACAATACTAAAAATTATAAAGAAGAGTATGTTTACCAGCTGGCATGCCTAAGCCGTTATACTGAGAGGAGTCTGGGGACACAGGATGTGAATTCACAGCCAAGACTACAGGCAAGCAGATGGCCACAGACAAGAAGTGGCACAGAGTCCACTTACTACTAGGCTGAGAGGAGATTTTCCCAACAAACATACAGAGAGTATGATGCCTTAACCTCTACAAGTCACTCGTTTTTGTCCACTTTCAGCAAGTCTGGGTCTTTCAAATCTACCTACTGCTTTTCAGTTATCTACTTGTAGTAGGAGGTGTTGGGGAACACCTGTCTGTGTTCAGCCTCAGGGGCTAAGTGCAAGATACACCACTACAAGGGAGGTGGGCTGGGCAACAAGCACAAGAAACTGAATGTGGGCAGCTCTCTATACTATTATACTTAAACTATACTACTATGTTTAAGCCCTTGTTCACTAGGTACATGGAGGTGCTGACTGACAAAGAATGTTGGATCATCATAGATCTATGTAGAAAGTACTATGACACAATTTTTAATTACTCCTGACATGACATTATCACCTCCCCTCAAAACATCAAAAATCCAGGAATTGATGGCTAAAGCAAAGTATCTCATTCAAGGGCTGGCAAATATGTGTCAGATTGACACACAGGACAAGAAAAGCTCCTATCAGCCTAGGGGCAACATCCCCACTATCATATTCCTGAGGAAGGAGAACAGGCTCGTTGAATCCATGGCCAAGCCTATGGTGAAGCTTCTGTACAATAGAAATAAAAACAAGTAGTGCTTAACTAGCAGCTCTGAGGACTTGCTGAAAAAAAATTGAGTTATTTGACAAGCTCTCTCTGTGATTCAGAGGAGGGTACTGTTTATCAAGGATATCATTTGTGATACTGGCTGTTCCTTCTACAGCCAGTGTCATTACCTAGTAGAGGTGGGGCGCACTGCCCTTGTTTATGTCACAGAGAAGAATCAGGTCACTATGGAATTCTCAGTGTCCTATTCTATATGACCCCTCAGGTCCATGAAAACTCCATTTTGGAGACCAAGAGTCAGAGCCATACCAGGCTTCTGATAGTGAAGAGACTGGTGAACCCTGGGACTGCATGTGCTGCATACTCCATAAGGGCTGATGTTATGCCACAGCACAAACAGATTCCTAACTCTGTCCCAGAAAGAGCTCTAGGGAGGCATGACCTGATTCTTTCAGTCTGGGATGTGGTCTAAATGTGGGT
The DNA here is from genome assembly GCF_949786415.1 of Peromyscus eremicus. NCBI lineage: Eukaryota > Metazoa > Chordata > Mammalia > Rodentia > Cricetidae > Peromyscus > Peromyscus eremicus. Next base: position 120,607,321 of record NC_081439.1, read on the forward strand.
GCCCCTGTTCTAACATGATGTAATGCCGGCACTCAACGTCTGTGGTAGAAAGGCCACAAGTTTGAGGCCAACCTGACTGATCATTTTCGAATTTGCCATCCTGGTCAGCTAGGTCCAATAACATCAGAAGAAAGATGACTAAAATGGAACCTCTGGTTTTAATAGCATCTCATAGGAAAAGCCATCTGACTAATACATTGTATGGTCACATCACCAACCCTTACGGTCTACCAGTAGTTTTATTTTTGATTCTCCTCCATGAGTGTTCTCAACTATAAGACATGCTGTCCTCACATAGTTAAAAGTGTAAAAGCTGCCACAATGTCTGGAAACAAATTTCATCAGAAATGCTGTGGTGCCATCAACTAAGGACAGCAAATTCAGAGTTTTATGCTTTCAGAAGCCTGCTGGGGTGGCACAGGCTCAGTCATACCTCTATCTACCCCTGACATGCTTTATTTTATTTTTATGGGGTGGTAGTTGTGTCCAGTGATGAGCCTCTAAATACAGAGTAACTGGGGGTAGCTTAAGCCTTTTTAAGGGTCATTCTTTTGGGTCATTTGACCATGGAGGTACCAAATACTATAGAATATGTGAGTTCTTATGCAGGAATTTGCTTTTTATTCCTTTCTTTATTTGGCTTGGGTATCTCATGTGAAGTCTTTCCAGGGGAACGCTGTCGTGAAAAGAGCTGTTCCACAGACTGACAAAGCAGCTTGGCCACTGATAGTCGCTCAGGAAGGAACACAGGTTGTCAGGTTCATCTGTCTTGACAGCCTTTATAATTGCCAAATGGCTGCTCACAGCTCACCTCTCAGAGCTTATGGTCAGATGCCAGGTCTAGAGTTGGGCACTCACAAGCACTAGACATTATAGAGCAAGGGAAATGGAAAATGTGACTTGTGACTTAGTAATGAGACTTTTTTTAGTAGTCGCATCTTGAATGTATAAAGAGCTCTGAGATCCTCATGTCAGGTAATTTGGTGATCACCTATGAGTTCTTCCAGATTACACTGAACTAAGATTAAAATCCTCTATATGGTCCAAATCAGGCTTTGTATTTGAGGCTTTCACACAGATACTGGAATGTTGCAGCCTGCAGTCACTGGCCTACTTTCTCAGCTGCTGTCAAGAGGCCCTTTAATATTCAGATTCCCAGCTCCCAATACAGGCATTTCCAGTTTGTTCTTTGACCTCAACATCCTCTTTATCCCCTATTTCATACTTTGATATTCAGATCTTCAGCTGTTTCAATATTATCTATTTTTTTTAGTCCCAAGAAAGCATAGTAGTGTGGAGATGTTCACTTATCTTAACTGAAAAGATTTCCTTGGTCTTAAGAAAAACACTAGCATTTAATCTGTTGCTATGATCTTAGTTTTTTTTACTTGGACTTTGTGGCTTAGGGGTTTGTGAGATTTCCCAGTTCCATTCATAAAGTACCCTTGTCAGGATGCATTTTTCAACCTCAGGTAGCACAACAGGGAGAAACAAAAAGTGGATGAAGGTCAAACTGGAAGCTTGTTATTAACAACAAATAGCAGCAGTGGGATTTGTTGAGATTGGTACATTACTATGATCATCCTGAAGATGGTACAGTTCCTGGCACGAAAGATGTTTCCTTTATTTCATAACTGCAATCCTGTGTTGCTCATCCCAATTAATAGAGTTAAACACTCATTTCAAATAAAATTGTGTTATGCAGAAAAACACAACCCAGGACTCTCCTCCTGGGAACCTGATGGCTGCACTGGCCTGAAAAAAAAGGGTAGAACATCTTCCTGAAAAAAAAAGGGTAGAACATCTTCACTGTCCTTCCTGTCTTACACTGTAGTTTTCCCAGTCCATCCCTAGCTTTGTCTGTCCTTTTCTGCCTTCATTACCTCAGAACTCAAGCAATACTTCAGACTTCTGCTCCTCATCCCTTTGTATCAGCCCCAGTACCTGGAGGCCTTCTCTACTTGAGAACACAAAGGGCAATTCCCCTGATCCCATCCCCAGCAGATCACTTGTTGGGGACTGTCTTCCTGATCTGCTTCCATTCCCTGAGAACTCCAACAAAATGTGAAGCAGACTTCTAATTTCTCCTTCCTGTGTACCCTTTCATGACCCCATCTTCTAGTCCACCACCTTTCTTTCATGTAAGCCCCAAATAACTAGATATACTTTCTACCTAGACCCTAAGTGGCCACACCTGGCAGGGACACAAATAGGTGCATCCCACCATCCTGCCTGTCCTCCCTATGATCTTACCATCCTCACCCTCACCCCTGTATCAACTGGCTTACATGTGCCCCTCATCCAAACTCAACATATTCACTACAAACTTCAACTCTTGGTTCAAGGCTAGGTTCCCTCAGCCCTTTCATACATGTCTTTCCAGATAATTATTTGCCTTACTGCAACCTATATACAGGATATCCTCTTTCCACCACACCTCCAAGTCTGTGTTGACACACCTCTAGGTCAAGATACCCTCAGCTCTTTACTAAAGCCTCTCTCAGCCTTTTCTCCTGATACCTTTATTCCTTTCTGTCACCCACAGGCCTACAGAAGTACTCCCTAAAATGCAACTTACAGCCTCCACACATTCCTAAGATCAAATGAGGGCAACAGAAACCAAGGAATTAAACACCTATCCAAGAAGACAAGACCAGATATCAACATCTAGACTCACAATTGAACCACCTCCAGATGCCTAGAAAGCAGTGAAAACCCAAGAAAGACAAGACCAGATATCAACATCTAGACTCACAATTGACCCACCTCCAGGTGCCTAGAAAGCAGTGAAAACACACAATCATCAATAATCAAGAAAATACATCCCCAACAGAACTCACCAAGCCTACTATAGTAGTCTCCAAGAAATGCAATATAGCTGAAGAACAGGACAAGAACTTCAAAATAGCTATTATGAGTATGTTCAAGAATCTCAAAGGGGATATGAAGAAATCCTTTAATGATATGTGTGAAAACACAAACAGTGGAATGAAATGAAAACAGTTCAAGACATGAAAGAAGAAATGGAATCACTAAGGAAAACTCAAACTGAGATAAAACTGGAAATTAAAAATTTAGGAAGTTGAACAAAAACTCAGAGGTATTCCTTATCAACAGAATACAACACATGGGAAAGAGAATCTTGGGTTTTCAAAATAAGGTAGATGAAATATGTTCCCCAGTCAAAGGAAATGTTATATGTAAAAACAAAATCTAGGCAAATATTTTTAGGGAGTCTGGGACAATATGAAAACACCAAATTTACAAATAATATGAATAGAAGAAGGAGAAGAAATCCAAGTCAAAGGCACAAAAATATTTCTAACAAAATAATAGAAGAAAATTTCTCTAACCTAAAGAAGATGCTTATCAAGGTACAAGAAGCATAGAGAACATCAAATAGACAGGAACAGTGAAGAAATTCCCCATGACACGTAACTGTCAAAACACTGAATGTACAGAAAAAAAAGAAAGAATATTAAAAGCAGCAGTGAATAAAGACCAAATAGAATAACACCTTATCTCTCAATGGAAACTCTAAAAGCTAGAAGGCTCTAGATTGATATTCCACAAATTTTAAGAGATCGTAGATGCCAGCTTAAACTACTATACCAGGCAAAAGTATCAATCACAGTAGATAGAAAAAACAAATATTCCACTCTAAAACCAATTTTGAACACTATCTACAAGCCCAGATCTACAGAAAGTGTTAGAAGAAAAACATCAACCTGAAGAGATCAACCACACCCAAGAGAACACAAAGATAAATAATCTCAGACCAGCAAATCAAAATGTGGAGGACTCATACATAACAACAAAATAATATGAATCAATAAACACTGTTCACTGATAACTCTCAATATTAATGGTGTAAATTCTCCCCCCAAATGACACAGACTAACAGGTTGGATTAGAAATCAGGAGCAATGTTTCAGCTGTATCCAAGAAACATACTTTACCATCAAGGATAGACTTCACCTCAAGGCTCAAAGGATAGGAAAAGATATTCCAAGTAAATGGACCCAAGAAGCAGGCAGGTGTAGTAATTTCAATACCCAACAAAATAGACTTCAAATCAAAACAAATCATAAGATATAGACAAGGACACTATATACTCACCAAAGGAAAAATCCACTAAGATGAGATTGCAATTCTAAACACTTATGTAGCAAACACAAGGACACCCACATTCACAAAAGAACCACTACTATAGTAAAAATTACATACTGACCCTCACATAGTGATAGTGGGTCACTTCAATACCCTACTCTCACCCATAGGCAGGTCATCCAGACAAAATTTAAACAGAGAAATGTTGGAGCTAAGTGATGAAATAAACTAAATGGACCTAGCAGACATTTACAAAACCTTTCACCCAAATAGAAAAAAGGAATAATTCTTCTCAGCAGCTCATGTAACTTTCTCCAAAATTGACCACATATGTACAGAAAGCAAGTCTCAACAGACACAAAAAAAAAAATTGAAATAACACCTTGCATCCTATATGACCACCATGGATTGAAGCTGGATACCAGCAACAACAGAAACAACAGAAAGTATACAAACTCAAGGAAACTGAACAACTCTCTACTGAATGAAAAATGGGTCAAGCCAGAAAGAAATTAAGAAGAAAATTAAAAATTCTTTAGAATTGAATGAAATGAAAATGCAACATATCCAAACCTATTGGAAAAAATGAAGTTGGTTCTAAGAGACAAGTTCACAGCACTTGTGAAGGCAATAGAGACCCCATCTAAGGGTAGAGCCAGCATTTTAAACCACTTGCTGTGCTCAGTTCCAGAAAGGACCTCAGGAATGTGTAGCTAGAGTTTTCCTGCCTGGCCCACCGTCAGGGCAAATCTCTCTCACCCACCAGTCCCACAGCCACTCAGACCTGACCAAGTAAACACAGAGACTTATATTGCTTACAAACTGTATAGCGGTGGCAGGCTTCTTGTTAACTGTTCTTACAGCTTAAATTAATCCATTTCTATTAATCTATACTTTGCCACATGGCTCGTGGCTTACTGGCATCTTCACATGCAGCTTGTCATGGTGGCGGCTGGCAGTGTCTCTCCCTCAGCTTTCCACTTCCCAGAATTCTTCTCTTTGTCCTGCCTATACTTCTTGCCTAGCCAATGGCCAATCAGTGATTTATTTACTGACCAATCAGCAACACACTTGACATACAGACCATCCCACAGCAGGAATGTGCCATGACAACTATAACAGATACAGGGCAGTATGTTCCTGAAGACATTTTGTCTGCAGTTTATGCCCTTGAAGATATCTAGATAATGCTGCTGAGCAGTCCAGATAATCCTGTTCAGAGGGTTGTGGTTTCCCACCAAAAGTCTAACCCAATGGTTTCAAATGTGGTTTTGTGCCCAAAGTCTAGATGAATAGTTTCAAAAAAAATTACCTTGCCCCACATCTCTTCTACCCACTTCCAAGTTGCTAATTCCCAGCTTGTGGTTTTTCCCTATAAAAACTCTCTACACCTTGGCTCATAGCCATTGTCCCATTTCCTTCCATCTCCTGTGCGGTGGCCCAGGTTGAACCATAACAAAAGGACACTTCATGCTTGCATCAGAAACCAGCTCTTTGGTGGCCTCCAGGGGTCTTGCAAATTGGGCACAACACACTAAGTGCCCACATTTAAAAAATACAATAGAGAGATTAAGCATTAACAACTTTATGGCAAACGTGAAAACTCAAAAACAGAAAGCAAAAAAAAAAAAAAAAACCCACACACAGAATAGATGACAAAAATCTACCAGGTTGAGCTGAATCCCCAGGGGAATCCTTGCCCTGGAGGAGATGGGAATGGGGGATGGGTATGGGGAGGGCGGGGGAGGGGGTTAGAGGGAGGACAGGGGAATCCGTGGCTGATTTGTAAAATTAAAACAAATTATAAAATTAAAAAAAAATAATCAAACTCTTGGCTGAAATCAATAAAATAATAACAAACAAAAAACAATGCAAAGAATAAATAAAACAAAGAGTTAGTTCTTTGAGAAAATCAATGATAAATAAGCCCTTAGCCAAATTAACTAAAAGGCAAACAATGAAAATCCAAATTAATGAAACTATAAACAAAACAGGGAACATGACAGATATTGAGGTAATCCAGAGAATCATAGACATACTTTAAAATTCTGTACCCCAATAAATTGAAAAACCTAAAAGAAATGGATGAAATTCTTGATATATATGACCTATAATTCTCATAAAGACCAGATAAGATATTTAAACATACCTATAACCTCTAGTCAAGTATCAACAGTAATTATATGTATCCCAATCAAAAAACAGTTCAGGACCAGATGGACTCAGCATAGAAATGTATCAGATCTTCAAAGAAGAATTCACACCAGTACTATTCAAATAGTTCCATAGAAACAGAAGGGATATTGCTCAGTTCTTTTTTTTTTTTTTTGATGTCACAATTACTCTGATACCTGAACCACATAAAGACCCAACAAGGAAAGAGTACTACAGAACAGTTTCCCTTACGAACTCTCTTATGAATAAAATATTTGTAAACCAAATCCAATAATACATCACAAAAATCATCTACCATGGTCAAGTAAGCTTCATCTTAGATAGGAAGGAATCATTCAACATATATAAATAGAAAAAGCAATCCACCATATAAACAAGCTGAAAGACAAAAACCACATGATCATCTCATTAGATGCTGAAAAAAAACTTTGACAAACTCCAACACCCCTTCTTGATGAAAGTCCAGGAGAGATTAGGGATACAGGGGATACACCTTAATATAATAAAGTCATTTTACAGTAAGCTAACAGCCATCAAGTTAAATGTAGAGAAACTCAAAGCAATTCCACTAAAATCAGGAACAAGACAAAGCTATCTATTCTCTCCATTGCTATTCAATATAGTAACTTGAAGTTATGCTAGAGCAAAAAGATACCTGAGGAAGATCACTGTGATACAAATTGGAAAGGAAGAAGTCAAAGGATCTTTATCTGTAGATGATAGCATCCATTAGTGACCAGAAAGAAATCCACCAGGAAACTCCTACAGCTAATAAACATTTTCAACAAAGTAGCTAGATACAAAATTAACACACAAAAATCAGTAGCCTTTTTATTTACAAATGACAGACTAAGAAAGAAACCAGTGAAACAATACTTTTCACAATTGCCTCAAAAATAGTATCTTCTCATAACTCTAAGCAAGTGAAAGACTTGCATAATAAAAACTGAGACATCAAAGAAAGAAATTGAAGAAGATATCAGAAGATGCAAAGATCTTCCATGCTCATGAATTAGTAGGATTAATGCATAAAAATAGCTATCCCATCAAAAGAAATCTACAGATTCAATGTAATCTACATCAAAATTCTAACAAAATTCATCAAGGAACTTTAAAGAACAATTTTCTGCTTCATATGGAAACACACACACACACACACACACCACAGAAAGAGAACAAAAATACATAACAGCAGCAACAAAGAACAGGAAAGCTAAAACAATACTGAATAATAATAAAAGAACTCAAGGTATAACTATCTTCAATCTCAAAATGTATTACTGAGCTATATTAATAAAAACAACATGGTATTGCTGAAAAATAGACACATTAATCAATGAAATTATATTGAACACCCATGCATAACTCCACAAACTTGTGGATACCTGATCTTTGATAAGAAATCCAAAAATACACACTGGAAGAAAGACAACATTTTCAATACATGGTGCTATTCTAAATGAATAGCTACATGTAGAAGAATACAAATAGATCTATATTTATCACCCTGCACAAAACTCAGCTCCAAATGGATCAAGGACATCAACATAAAGCCAGATACACTGAATCTGATAGAAGGGAATATGGGGAATAGTTTATAGTTTGAACACACTGGTACAGGAAAAGGCTTTCTAATCAAGACAGCAATAGCACAGACTCTAAGGTCAATAATTAATAAATGGGATCTAATGAAATTGAAAAACTTCTGAATGGAAAAGGAAATCATCATTCAGACAGAGAAGCAGGCTACAGATTGGAAATTACACATCTGATAGAGGGATAATATCTAAAATATGTAAGAACTAAGACAAACAAAACAAAATGACAAAAAAGACATCAAGAAAACAACTCAATTTAAAAATGAGGTAGGATATAAACAGAGAGTTCTCAAAAGATGAAAGACAAGTGACCAAGAAACACTAAGAGAAATGTTTATCATTCTTATTTATCATGGAAATGCAAATCAAAACTATTTTGAGATTTCATCTTATACCAGTCAGAATGATCAAGATCAATAAAACAAATGACGGTTCATGCTGACAAGGATGTGGGGTAATAGGAACTAATCAATTGTTGGTGGCACTGAAAACATGTATAGTCAGTGTGGAAATCAATGTGGCAGTGCCTCAGAAAGCTGAGAATCCATCTACATCAAGATCCAGCTATACCACTCCTGGGCATCTATCCAATAGCTCTACAATCTACTACAGAAATACCTGTTTATCCATGTTTATTGCTGCTTTATTCATATTAGCCAGAAATTGGAAACAGCCTAGATGCCCATCAATGGATAAATGGATAATGAAAATGTTATACATTTACACAATGAAATATTATTTAGTTGTTAAAAATAAATTATGAAATTTGCTGGTAAATAGATGGAGCTAGAAGAAATTATCTGGTGTGAGGTGGCTCAGACTCCAAAAGACAAATATGGTATATATTCTCTTATATGTATATGTGGATATTAGCTCTTAAACCTTCTATAGGTGTACCACAAATGATATAAGCCAAAAGATAGGTATAGAGTAAGAGATGGAAATGAGTAAGCAAAGGAAGGATTTACTGAGAAGAGAAAATTTAATATATAGCTATGGAGAGACAGAAGCAGGGAAGACTGTAAAGGAAGGATTAAACAGATCAGAGGAGGGAAAGAAGGGAATACAGGGATGGCTATTGAAGGGGCCATATGTAAACCTATAACAACAGAAACTTATGTATATACATATATATGAAATAAATCTAAGTGGAATCACCAAATAACAGGGGAGTGAAAGCCCCAACTAGATCTCTCTTGTGACCAAGTGAAAATTCCAGTGCCAGAAATCAGTTATAACTGACTGAGTTGTTGGCTAAAGGGGCCCCAATGGTAACCCCCAAACAACTCAGGCTATTGCCAAGGCTATTGTCAAGGCTATTGGTTGCTCTCCACAAACTGATGGTAAGGCTCTGTTGCTGAAGACAACACCTAAATATCTCACTGGACAAGAAAAAGTCAAGATGGTGCCTAAATAGAATTACCATCTCAGGATGTTGAGAATTAGGACTTTGTTGAGGCATCATATGAAAACATCATTCTCTTCTGGTAAAAATAATAAAATGTGAAGTTTATCTCTAGTCTTGGATGGAGACATGATGTTCTGAGCTATGAAAATTTAAGTGTTAATATGGCTGTACCTATAAATAAAATTGACCAAAAGTATACTTTTCCAGGAATGCTGGATCACCTGAAGACATGCAAAAGAGTAGAGAAGAGTAATCATACCCTTAATGAAATAATCTACTTATCCTTCCCAGAAACTTCTTTCAATACTATATTTCTTTGCAGAGTTTCCATCCATTAGATTTTCATTTAATAACGTTATGTATCTGGGAACATCTTTTCCACACATATATACATAGAGTCCCTTTATTCAAACACTTACTACTGCTTTAAAATTTGCAGTTACTTGCTATTGGAGCATTTTTTTCTCACTCACCTTTTTGTGTGCCATTCATGGCTTACTCAATCATAAAGTTTCCAATAATTTCTCGGGTATTCAAGGTCCAAGAATTTCACAGGTGTGCCTATCTATTCCTTATGGCCTGTTTGAAGTGATTTTGGATTCTCAGACACATACACTTTAGGTGTGGTTGAATGTTATGCCTATGCTTTTGTAAATCTGTAATTCTTCAATGTACAGTTACTCTCCTGAGCCATTTAACCTCTACTTCTCATACTACTTCCTGATGGATGAGGGTGCTGTATCTTATGGGGACATAAAGAAAATTTTAGGCTTATGGGGTAGTCCATGAGACTGAATACAGCCTTGAGCCAGTTGCCTTGAAACCATTCTGGAGTTGGATCATCTGGGCCATGGTGTCATCATAGACCTTTCAGGGGGTCTTGGCTGGTCAAACTTGATGTATCTTAATCTGAAACAAATCCATAGCCTCTTGCTTTCTGTGGAAACAAAAGCAGAGCCTCCTTTCCAAAGTAACATATCCTTAGATCCAAATTTTGAAGTCAAGGTACTTTTAAAATATACATATTGGCTTAATTTATCTGACTTTACAATCAAATGTCTCTCTGCAGTTAAAAATCCCAAAGACAACATAATCCAGATTCTCTGCATGATATCCATTTATATGTGGCTTATTTTTTATACTACCCTTACTTTCTCTTTAAAGACTTTATTTTAAAACTATTTCTTTATATAACTTTATATTTCTTTTTTCTCTCTTCCAAGCCTATGTACATTTTTACAAACATTGTAAACTCTTTAGAGGTTTATCCCATATGAATCTGTCTTATTGTGAATCTATTGCTTTAAACTGCAGCAGCTAGTACTGAAGCAGAAGTCTTGGCTGCTAGCTCTGCCCAATTTAGCTTTTCAACATGGTGGAGATAATTTACCACCAGCACTGGGAGCCATGGTGTTCGCTGACTCTGGGAGACAGTGTGTCTATGTTTCTATCCAAGCAGCGTGTAGCCCAGAATACTTTTTTTAATTAGCAAAAACTATATCCAATACAAAGCATAGTGCACAGCTTGGAGACATCTCTGTGTAAGACAGTGTAGGTCAAGCCCACATGCCAAGAACCTGCCATAGAGTAGCTCAAAGCCATAGGCTGCCACTAACTTGAGAGAGACAACTAGGAAGCTTGTTTTAGCTCTGTTTTAGAATCTTCTTTATCAGGTTTTCGGTGGAAACTCTTGCCAACCCATTGGGCGCCATTTGTAGCTGAAGTTTTTCCATGTCCCAACCTGCTGGAAGTCGCTCAGACACAACCAAACACACAGAGACTTATATTACTTATAAACTGTATGGCCGTGGCAGGCTTCTTGCAATCTAGTTCTTATATCTTAAATTAACCCATTTCTATTAATCTATGCCTTGCCACGTGGCTTGTGGCTTACCAGTATCTTTACATGTTGCTTGTCATGGCAGTGGCTGGCAGCACGTCCTGCCTCACCTTCCACTTCCCAGAATTCTCCTCTCTGCTTGTTCTGCCTATACCATACTTCCTGCCTGGCTACTGGCCAATCACCATTTTATTTATCAATCAATCATAGCAACATATTTTCACAGCATACACAAAGACATCCACAGCACTCTGCCACTGAAACACACACACACACACACACACACACACACACACACACACACACACACATCTCTATGAACTGTTAACTGCCTATATATCCTTGGGGATGAGTGTGGCCACATGAACTTACCACTAGAAGTTGTCCTAAAAGGTAGAAAATCTTGAAGAAGGACATGACCTCATGAATGTTCCACCATAGTAACTGATTATGGTCTCTATACGTTTGGGGAGAGGTATAACCTTTTGGGATCCTCCTCACAGAAACTCTTAACTGTCTAGAATTCTTTGGGAAGTGTTGAGGCCTTGTGAGCCCTCCCCTTTGTAACTGTTAACTGCCTATATGTCTTTGTGTAGGGGAATGGACTCATGACCCTTGGTCCCCATAGAAACTGTTAACTGCCTGTAAATCTCAAGGAGAGATGAGGCATCATAAGGCCCTACACCAAGTAACTGTTAACTGTTTATCCTGGGGCAGGGGTATAGTTTCATAAATTCCTCTCCTTCTCTACAACAAAAAATTAATGGGTACAATCTTATGAAATTGTCCTTCAGATCAGCATAACTGCTAATAATTCCAGAGGGCAATATGTATGTCATACATGGAAAACAATATTCCAAATAATGAGACACTCCTACTCAGGCAATATCTTACAGATTATCTAACTGATATTTCTTGAACATAAAAGTTGTAAGAAACTAAAAAATAAAAAAAGAAAGGCAGATACTGTCCTAAATTAAAAGAAACTATAGAGTGTTAATTTTGACTTAATGTTGGAACAGAAAAAAGCAAGTTAGATGGCATCTCCTTCCTCTCTAAGATTCATAGGCAGTTAACAGTTCCTATAGTGAGCAGGGGTCGTGAGTCCATGCTGCTTCAAAAGATATTAGGCAGTTAACAGTTATGAGGAGGGAAGGCCCACATGAAATCCATGTAAATACAGGTTAATAGAGAGTTTAGTTTCTTAGTATTCATAAATGTCCTATGATAATGTGAGATACTAACAGAAAATGGTGTGGACTTCATTATGATCTTTCTTGATACATGTTCTTTTTCTGAAAAAAAGTTGATCATAATGTATTTTTTCTTTTATTTTTGAAACCATAATATATTTACATAATTTCTCCCTTCCTTTTCCTCCCTCCAAACCCTTCCATTTTAATTTCATAGTCTCTTTTTTTGATTAATTGTATATGTAAATATCTATATATTCTCAAATATAAATTGCTTGGTCTGTATACTATTATTCGTATGTACGTTTTCAGGGCAAATTATTTAAAAATCATTTTAAATTAAAATTTTTATTCAAATAAAAATTGAAGATACAAATTATGACAAGAATATTAAGATTTTGAATGCTTATGTATTGCTGATGGGAATGCCCAATTGTACCAATGCTTTGTGAAATGCTTTGATTGCTTATAAAGTTAAATGCACAGCTATCTTATAAAACTGTCTCATTCCTAGGTATTATATAAAAGAAATGAGTTAAATTCATTCACAAGCTACAAGTAAAAGTATAAGAAAACATTTTTTACATAATCATCAACCAATGAAAGCAACCCAAATGCATTAGCATACAATAGTACATCCTTAACATGAATACTCCTTAGCAATAAACAGGAAAAAAAAAAAACCTTTCATTTTATGCGACATTCTGGAAAGTTTAAAACCATATATATAGATAACAGATCATTAGTGCACCTATTAGAATATGGGAGTTACTTATCAAGTAGTAGATAAGAGAAATTTTAGGGAGTGATGAGAATCATTCTGTAACATGCCTGTCACCATAATTACATGAGAGTTTATATTTACAAAAGCCAAAAAGAGGATTAATCTGTCTTTGTTTTAAAATGTAAATATGTGGCAAAAGAAGATTAATCTGTCTTTGTTTTAAAATGTAAATATGTGGCAAAAGAAAAGTTGAAAGAAAATGATTTGATGTGGCATTTTGATAATGGTATAATAAATTACAACCTAAAGTACTGGAATGATATAAATATTATGCAAAAGCTACTAAAGCCAAAACAAAATAAAATGGTAAAATTACATTCCTTTTGAAAATCAAAGGAGACTCCTACAAATTTATAGAGGAGATATAAATACACATTCTCCAAATAAAATAAAATTGGGACATAAGCTATTAATAAAACTATGACTATTAAATTACCATGTAACATTACAGACAAATTTTACTAAAAAAAAGATTAGTAACTGTATTCACTGATTTAATATTTTTCTTAAATTGCAATGCAAAGAAAATATACCAAAACATGAAATTTGATTTAAAAAGCAATCAAAGGAAATCTCTAATTTCAAATGTGTATGTTTGAGATAGAAATGACAAAAAGCAATTGTATAAGTATTTATCTCAAGGAATTAGAAAAATACAGCCAAATTAACCAACTGAGAAAGAAGAGAAATAGTAAAGAAACAGGGACTAATAAGAGGACAAATTTAAAACAGAAAAGAATAAATGAAAAGATTACTGTTTAATCACTGTAAATGACCCACCTCTGGAGTGATCTACTGCGAAAAAGAAAAGTAATAACAAACATCAAAGAGAAGAGAAGATATATTGGCTTTTCACCTAATCTAAAAACATAATACTATACCAATAAATGTTCCATAAGAATTGATGAACAACTGAAATTTTTAAAATATATTTGAGGAATAGAAGAGTATCTCAGAGTTAACTCTAAGATGCAAGAGAATGCTGATAAAATACGATGTTAACCATTTGGATAAATCTAAAACAAAATTATCATTATTATTATTGTTGTTGTTGTTGTTGTTAGAGAAAATGTCCTAATCTTTGCCTGTGTGACAAACATCAATAGACTATTGTACGGAGAGAAATCAATTGAAGAACATTGGAAATTCACACAAGAAATAATAGTATATCTGAAAAGCTTGGAGAAATAGAGAAGTGACTCAGTGAAAAACTGGAAGTGGCCTTGGGAGATATCAGTGTATACAGGATGTGTAAGGTTTACTGAAGGTGGATGCTATGTAAGCTGCTAGGAGAAAGTTGCTTACCACACTGGGTAAGACTTTTCAGTGATGCAGCTCTTTGGGAATCAACCATGTTCTTCCATCCATGGTTGACTCATCTATGCTCTTATAAGCCTAATAAACAAATGGGATCATCAAGATAGACTTAGGTAGAATCATATTAGTTTGTCCTTGGCAGCATGCTATCTTGGTTAAAGAGATGTTTGTTCATGGTCTTCAGGAAAAAAATAACATAAAAGTTGTGTGTGTGTGTGTGTGTGTGTGTGTGTGTTGTGTATTAGAAATAGAAGAGTTCTATGTTGGAGAGAATAAGGGTCTAAATCGATGGGGTCAGAAACAGTGAAATGTATGGTGTAGAAAGGAAAGTAAAATATTGCATGGTTCTCTCATGCAGAGATTTAAATGTGTATATGAGAAAGCACAGGAAGATTTTTTTAGAATTGACAGGATTGAGGAAGGACAAGGAGAACAGTTTAATGAAGAAGGTACAATTGTATTTATGTATGATGAATTCTATTACTTTTATGCTAATTAAAAATGAAAGTTTTATACGTAAAAATATAAAAGATGACAGAGGTAAATATTTTAATTTAAAATCATTTTAAAAGAGTTTTTCAGTGGATCTTAAACAGACACACGTTTGTATATGTGTCAAGTTAGTTCATATATTTACCTAATTTCTATGTATTCCTGAGCCTGAAGATGTAAATACTTCAATAGTTGCATACAACAAATAAGCAACTAGGCATTACAAAATAATATAGGGTTAACTGATGGACTTATGCCTAATTTCTACCAAAACTTTCAAAACTAGTTTCCCTCAAATTTTTATATCTGGGTATTTAATAGTCTATTTTATACAACTACAATTGTTAAAATTATAATATCCAAGCTAAACATTATTTTAAAACTAAAGTCTCAAATATATTTTAACTTCATTAATACTTAGTAAATGGATCCAAGTAACATTTGATGGTGAGATCTTTTTATTTAAATTTCATCATTGGCCTGTAAAAGAGATGAAATACAAATGGTTTTAAAAACGTCTCATTTCTTTTTAAAAAAAATCAGAGACTACTAATATAGCAAATTTTTTAGCATTACTCTTTTTTATAGCGTGAAAGAGTTTCCTTACAATTTGATTTGCCTTCCAAAGGCAAATTTATTTTTTAAATAAAGTAGTAATAATATTTTAAAGTATATAAATATGTATATAAATTGTGAGCTAGTTCCTTATAAATATTTACTCTTACACTTTGTTTCAGTACTTTCTAGGGATAACCAATGGAAAAAAAATCCTCTTTTCAAAATTACTCTTTTATCTTCAGTCATTTATTGTTAATATATGTTTTTCTCTTTGAGCAACTTAGAGCATATCTTAAAATACTTCAAAATTGTCTTTCAACTTTGACAGTTCTTGGAGAACTATCAATTCTCCCATTTTGTTCCACGTATACTGGTTTGTAATTACTACTAAAAATGCCAAGATATATTTCTAGACATACTAAATGTTCTATATGACTTTAATAAACATGTATTTAATTACCCAAAGTCTCAATTCTATACTCCATTTTTCTCAAATTCTAACTTCTGCCATAATTCAGACAGTGCTAGACATTAAAATCACTTGTATTCTTAATCTTTTCATTGAGATAATACTATTTATGCCAAACTGTTTAAGACTGCTTTACCATAATATTTTGAAATTATAGATATTTTTCAGTTCACTAGTAACATGAATAAAACTGACCTGTTGATTAGGTGGATGCTTTCCATCTAATGTTCGTGTGTGGCATTTTCCAAAATGTCCGCATTCTATTTAAAGTAAGCTGTAATTGTTACCCCTTCTACGAAAGAAACGGAAGAAAGCAAAGCATAGTTTTGTGAAGACTACTATCAGAAACAGGAGCAAGACCGTCCAGGTGATCATCATTGTGACAAGCAGCCGCTCATTTGAATCAAAATCTAAATCTTTGTCCATGAGTAATGGAATTGTGGGAATTTAGTGGACAATTTAGACAAGAAAAAAAGGAGCTAAAGTCTCCTCAAGCTTCAAAATGCTTCTTCCCTTCAGCCAGGCTTGTGAGAGATCTGCAGGACTTCTTGTCACATTACTTCTTACCTCACAGGCCCAATTAGGTGTGCCAATTATCATGTCACTGCCATGAAGGAAGCAGTAGCTAGGGAAACCTGTGAGGGGCAGAGGGTGTTTAGCCTTGACCAAAACCTCTCTTTTACTAGTTTCAAACAGCTGCAGTATCATAAATATAAAAAGAATAGAATAATTTCTACTTTTTTCTTTCCTACCTCATCATATTTTTAAAAAGATATGCATAAAGTCCACAAATTTGCCATATTTTTCTACTCATGGATTTTTCTACTAAAATCAACAAATTTCCAATGACATCTTTCAAGGAATGAGATAAAAAACATCCTAAAATTAATATGAAAATACAAAAGACCATGTGCAGACAAAACAATTCTAGTTACAAACAAACAACAGAGCCAAAGCTTTATATTAAATGACTTTAAATTGCACTGTAGTGTCATTGTGTATAAAATAGCATGGTAGTAACACAAAAATAGACATGTCAATCACGGAACATAGTAGAAGACTCAGAAATATAAAATCATTCAGCTATATACACCTACTTTTTTTTTAATAAAGATGTCAAAATATGCACTGGAACAAAGATAGCCTTCTTCAATTGTTGGAATACATTGTTGGCTGATTAGAGGTCACGGTCTGCCATGGACCGGCAGCTTATCTCAATAGCTCAGCAAAATGGAGCTCCCTCACTCCAGCAAAGCTTCCTGCTCTCTACATTCCCGTATCTGGAGAGGGTCACTGGACCTGGAGGACTGACCTTATCTAAAAGCTGTCTAAATCAGATGTCTGGTTCATCTTTAGCTTGACCCTTAGCACAGATTCCTGCTAAGAAGACTTGTACTAGGAGCTCTGCTATTGGACACTACTGCCACATATTAGTGTCTCTTTATGCAAATTGGAGTTTGTCCCCAGGCTCCCCAATACTATATATTTCTTATACTCTGGAATAAAGTTGAGCTGATTAACCAAAGTCTGTCTCCTGGAGGACTGTCTCTACTTGTGCTCATGGGCCACTTACAAAGCTTTCTGTTGCCCCTTCTGCCTCTTTCCCCTCTAGACCTGGTGGCCAACAGGCAGAGAGGGGAAAGAGTACCCTCACATTCAATAAATGGTTATCTACCTGAAAAAAATTGGATATCCACCTGCAAAAAAATGCATGTATTTTATCTTACATAAAATCAACCCTAACTGGATTAAAGATCTTAATTTAAAAGTGGAAATGCTGGAATTGCAGATATCTGCCTCCACTCGTCCCCTCCAGCTCCTCCCATCTTCTTTTCTACTTTGTGTAGTCTTCCTTTTTACCCTCACCTAGTCTAATAAATGTTGCTCCTATGAGAATGAGTATAGAGCCACCCACTGGAACTTAGACAACACACCATGGGCTATATTCCTAAGAAAACTCATTCTCCTCCCCCTCTGATATTACCAGCTGCCAATAGCCCCTCAGCTGAGGTAGGCCCTATAAATTCTGGAAGGTCGACTGGCTTTATCTAATATAGCTCTTATAGGCAACCACATAAGCAGTGAGTTCATGACTGTAACAGCCCTGCCATGTGTGCAGGATACTATTTTTCAGCAGTTATCTCTGAAATCTGGCACTTACAGTCTTTCTTCTCCCTCTTCCACAACGTTCCTTTAGCAAAATAATAGTAGGTTTACCTCTGAGGTTTATAAATTCTGCAACCATGATTTTTTTTCTCAGATACACAATGCTGGGTATAGGTGTTGCCTCATGTATAGTAGATCTTAAATCCAATAGTAGCAGTTGATCAATACCATAACATTTGTACCACTATTGCACCATGGGCATATTGATTACCTTGCTGGTCATTAGTGTAGCTCACATGGTTCATCAAGTTCTGATGGGCAGAAAATCAATGTTAATAAGCCTGTATTTTTTTTGATGGGGGGAGTCTCTAGGATCCCTTCAACAACCAACAAATTAAAGTAGAATATCCCACACTTAGCTCTGCAAATTTTATTTTATATACTATAGCTTCTGGTAGGAACATTATCTAACACCACCAATCCATGTAAAATATATAATCCATGTGGAATATGTAAGTATATTGTTCATACATATAATGAAGTTTATAGCACTTAGGGTTTCTATGTATGACTCTTTCTTTCTTCCTTTTTATAAAATATTTATTTATTTATTATGTATACAATGTTCCATCTGCATATATTCCTATATACCAGAAGAGGGCACAAGATCTCACTATAGATGGTTGTGAGCCACAGTGTAGTTGCTGGGAATTGAACTCAGGACCTCTGGAACCTCTGAGCAATCCTGACTCTTTCAAACATCCTCATTGTTAGTTATTTCTCCATCCAGCATGTCTTCTGCCTTGCACTCCCCTCCTCCTTCACACCTAAAATTTTGCCCCATAATTGCCCTTTCTCTCTTTATGCCACCTGTGTTCTATTATTTCCCTCTCTTAAACTCTCCACATATTCCCTTCCTTGCTTCCTGACTTTTCCAGGTACTCAAACTTAAAAACAAAAATCTAAAGATTCAAATCTAGAATTCACATATAGGAGATAACAAAAAGTTTTTCTGGGACTGGGTTACCTGGTTCAGTATATATTTTTTTAGTTTCCCTATATCTGTAAATTTCATATTTTAGATCTTTTTTTTAAATTTTTATTTTGCAGTACAATTCAGTTCTACATATCAGCCACAGATTCCCTTGTTCTCCCCCCTCCCGCCCCCCTCACCTTCCCCCCAGCCCACTCCCCATTCCCATCTCCTCCAGGGCAAAGCCTTCCCCACAGACTGAGATCAACCTGGTAGACTCAGTCCAGGTAGGTCCAGTCCCCTCCTCCCAGACCGAGCCAAGGGATCCTGCATAGGCCCCAGGTTTCAAACAGCTGACTCATGCAATGAGCACAGGACCCGGTCCCACTGCCTGGATGCCTCCCAAACAGATCAGGCCAATCAACTGTCTCACTCACTCAGAGGGCCTGATCCAGTTGGTGACCCCTCAGCCATTGGTTCATATTTCGTGTGTTTGCGTTCGTTTGGCTATTTGTCTCTGTGCTTTATCCAACCTTGGTCTCAACAATTCTCACTCATATAAACCCTTCTCATTCACGCTAATTGGACTCCCAGAAATCCACCTGGGGCCTAGTCATGGATCTCTGCATCCAGATCCCTCAGTAGTTGGATGAGGTTTCTAGCACGACAATTAGGGTGTTTGGCCATCCCATCACCAGAGTAGGTCAGTTCGGACTGTCTCTCAACTATTGCCAGCAGTCTGTTGTGGAGGTATCTTTGTGGATTTCTGTGGGCCTCTCTAGCACTTTGCTTCTTCCTATTCTCATGTGGTCTTCATTTACCATGGTCTCCTAAACACTGAAGACACCTTATGCTGGAGAGGATGTGGAGATAGGGGAACTCTCCTCCACTGCTGGTGGGAATGCAAGCTTGTACAACCACTTTGGAAATCAATATGGCGTTTTCTTAGAAAATTGGGAATCCATCTCCCCCAAGATCCAGCTATACCACTCTTGGGCATATACCCAAGGAATGCTCAACCACACCACAAGAGCACTTGTTCAGCTATGTTCATATCAGCATTGTTTGTAATAGCCAGAACATGGAAACAACCTAGATGCCCTTCACCTGAAGAATGGATAAACAAAATGTGGTACATATACACAATGGAATACTACTCAGCAGAGAAAAACAATGACATCATGAGGTTTGCAGAGAAATGGATGGATCTAGAAAAAATCATCCTGAGTGAGGTATCCCAGACTCAGAAAGACAAACATGGTATGTACTCACTCATAGCAGGATACTAGATGTGGAACAAGGATGACTGGACTGCTACTCACATTACCAGGGAGGCTACCTGGAAAACAGGACCCCAAGAAAGATACGGGGATTGCCCAATGACAGAGAAATGGAATGAGATCTACATGAACAGCCTGGACATGAGTGGGGGTAGTGAAGGGCGAGGGTCAAGGGAAAGAAAGCTTGGGTGAGCGGGAGATCCCAGCTGGATCAACAACAGAGAGGGAGAACAAGGAATATTTTAGATCTTTTATAGTATGTTTGTATAGGAGCACCTGTGCACCCATGATATATGTGGGGCAGGAACATATGTCATGACATATATGTGGAGGTCAGAGGACACCTTTGGATAGTTGGTTCACTCCTACTATGTGATTTCTAGGTATCCAATTCAGGTGATTGACTCATGTGGCAAGTGTCTACCTGCTGAGATAATTCACTGGCTTAAATAATTGCTATCTACATCAAATTCTATAATATCTTCAAATTGCGAAACTTAATATCACTGTAAAATAGTTTTCTTTTGCATCAAAACTTTACACTTGAGGATTTCTGACATTGCGTAATAATATTGCTTTAATTGGTGAAATAAGGGAAGAACAGAAGAGCTTGGCCTAACTGTGAATTATAGGTGAATATATTCATTCATTTGATGAAATCATATATATATATATAATGATTTTCATGGCCAATTTTTAGGTATTTTGATTGAGTAAGGTATTACATTGCTCAGGGTTTCTCATAAATAGCTAAATATTGGCAGTTAAATCCTCAGTGACAAGTGTTAATATGACCCAAAATTTTAGAAGAAATAAATTTGTCCTGATATTTAGAAATTTCTTGATCTTTAAAACATATAACTTCTCTGGAGTCCCACAGTTAAAAAGATTTGTTGGACATGGAGACAATTCGGAGGACTGTTAGCACATGATTAAGTCATTGGAAAATAAGGGCTGTGAAGAAAGGTTAATGGAACTAGGCTTGTTCAGCTTGGAAAATAGAAGGCCAAGAGGGGATTTAATAATGGTCTTTAAGTGTATAAAGAGCTATTACACAGAGAATGCTCACCAGCTGGTTTCAATCATCTCCTAGGACAGAACAAGGGGAATGGAGTGTAAATTGCATCACGAGAGATTTAGGAAAAATTTTCTGACAAGGAAACAGTAAGCTGTGCCACAAGTCCAGAGTTCATCTGACAGTGTATCTGGAATCGCAATCACTCTACCAATTAATCTTAATTTTATATATATTTATCTAGAGCAAATTGCTATAGGCTCAAATAGTTTCTAGAGAAGATCACTGCTAAAATACAATTCATGTATTGCTTTAGAAGGCAAATATTATAAATGCATTGTGTATCTTGTGTATCTAATGAGTTATAAACTGAGAATATAGGAAACAACCTTAATTTGGCATGATATAAGTAATACTTGTTCATGTTGATATACAGATAGCATTGTAAAGTGCAGGTGGGGAGTGAAGAGTGTGGTTGTGACAGGGTGTGTGCATGCTTTTTTAAAGGATACGTGATAGCATGAAACCTTATTTTTTCTCAGGATAAGGACAACAGTGATAGGTCTCCTAGCTCTCTGGCTTAAGAGAAGTAAGAAAAAGTTTGCATTGTTTCAGCCAGCACTATGGGTGGAGGTGGAGATGCCCAGTACTAAAATGAAGGGAATCCAAGGGACTATTTTACCTAGTTCAGTTTAATTTTTTTTAAATAAATTTATTTATTTATTTATTTTATAGCCTGACTGCAGTTTCTCCTCCCCACTCTCCTCCTAGTCCCTCCCGCATGCCCCTGTGTTTGCAGCCTCCAATCCACTCCTCCTCTCCTCCATTTCTGTTCAGAAAAAGGAAGGCCTCCCATGGAATCGACAAAGCATGGCATATCAAGTTGCAGTAAGATCAAGAAGCTCTTCATGTATTAATGCTGGGTAAGGCAACCCAGTAAGAGGAGTAGGGTCCCAAAAGCTGGTAAAAGAGTCAGCAAAGGTCCTTGTTCCCACTGTTAGAAGCCCCACAAGAAGACCAAACTACCCAACTGTAACATATATGAAGAGGGCCTAGGTCTGTCACATGCAGGCTCCCTGGTGGTCAGCATTTCCTTTACTTCTTCCTGTAGCTGAGGTTTTTCTGTGTCCCACCCAGTCCTGCAGCTACTCAGACCCAAGTAAACACATGGAGTTTTTATATTACTTATAAACTGTATGGCCATTACCTCAAACTTATTACTGACTAGCTCTTACACTTAAATTAACCCATTATTCTTATTTATGTTTAGCTACATGGCTTGGTACCTTTTCTCAGTTCTGCCTTGTCATCTTGCTTCCTCTGCGTCTGGTTGGTAACTCCTGAGTCTGCTCTTCCTCTTCCTAGAATTCTCCTTATCTGCTTATCCCACCTATGTTTCCTGCCTGGCTACTGGCCAGTCAGCATTTTATCAACCAATCAGAGCAACACATATTCACAGCATAGAGAATGACATTCCATAGCACTTACCCTTTTCTGTCTACTCAAAAAGGAAGGTTTTTAACTTTAACATAGTAAAATTACATGTAACAAAATAGTTATCCAGCAAGAATTACAGTTATAATATCTAGTCCATTTGTATTTGGCAAAATTAAAGGAAATATTCTATCATATATTTGTGAGTCTAAAGTTTCATATCTAATTTATCTTTTATCATAATCAAGAAAAATTATAACTATCTAGTCTTCAATGACATCGAAGACCCCAGAGGGTATAATATTACCTAAGTAAACAGGAAATGCATTGTAAGCCACTTCCAAATTTCTGGAAATGACAGAGATGCTGCAAGCCACTGCCAAGAGAAGCATGATGTGAAGATACCAGTAAGCCACGAGCCACGTGGCAAAGTATAGATTTATAGAAATTAATTTAATTAATTTAAGATGTAAGATTGAGCTAGTGAGAAGCCTGAGCCAATAGGCCACACAGTTTATAAGTAACGTAAGCCTCTGTGTGTTTGCTTGGGTCTGAGTGGCTGCAGGACCAGGAGGGACATAGGAAAATTTCAGCTACATCTTCCATTGCAAATTTTTTCCTCTTAGGTTGTTATGGATTTTGATTTAGTCTGTTAGAAACTTTCTGTCTTTTCCCTCATCCAGATTGAAACAGAAAAGAAAGATTGTGGACTTTAGAGTCAAAAGTCTAAAAACAGAAACTGAATCTGATATTGATACCAACTGACTCCACTGTTTATAACTAAATCCATTTATTGGTTCTGCATTTGTGGTGAAGCAGAATAATATGCCTTCCATTATTTTTAGTCTGTTTCCCTTAACAACTATGCTAATTTTAGTAGTTCATAATTACTCTATATCTTACATTTCCTCATCTGTGAAGACAATAATCAGTGGATTTCAGTGAAAATTAAAAATATTTATGAATGAAAATCTACTGAGCGCCAGAATACAAGTAGTATACACTAGTTACTTATGGGATGGCATCAGTTTTTATCTCTGATAAGTACACACACACACACACACACACACACACACACACACACACACCCAAAAAGAAGAGAGATAAATAAATAAATAATGAAAAAGAAAAAAAATACCAACTTTCTTCACTTAAGTTCGTAGTTTTCCAGTTACTTACCTTAAACTCTTGTTTATGTGGAATTCCACTTGAATTGTTGGGTTGTTTTTGTTAATATAATGTGGTAGTATGAATACGAATGGCTTTCTTAGGCTCATGTATATTTCAATGTTTTGTTTCCAGTAGGTATAGTGTTTAGGAAGGATTAGGAACTATGTTTGAGGAGGTGTGTCACTGGAGGTGGGCACAAAGTCTAAACCATTCTCAGTTAGTTCAGTTCTTTCTCTGCAAAGTGCTTCTGGATCAACATAAGTTCTTAGCTACTACTCCAGCACTATGGTTGCCTGCTTGCCACTGTGCTTCCCACCATGATAATTATGAACTAATCCTCTGAAAGTGTAATCGAGCTCCCAATTAAATGCTCTCTTTTGTAAGTTTCCTTTGTCATAGTGTCTTTTCACATCAATAAAACAGTAACTAAGACATATACTCTAAATTGCTTCTATGTCTTCCTTAAGAAATCAACCAATCAGAATCTCAATCCTAAATATAATCCCAAGAACACAGAATATTTTTTATTTGAAAAAATATCTTTATTAATCTCTTCTTATATAGTATTGCTTTCTTGGCAGATGCACTCTACTTCTGAAAAAAAATTGTTGAGTAATATTTAAAACTGTGTTTTTCTTAGAAAAGCTCTGAGGTTGATTTTGTAGGAAATGTAATGGAAAAAATTGATGGCATATGGCTGTTTTGAGCTCCATGGATTTGTGATTCTCAGTTCAGATAATCCTGAATGAATTAATTAAATATCCAAAGTATATAATTGGCTTTCTAAGTAACATAACTTATAATATAAGATAGTATAAACTATTTGTCTGAATATGCTGACCTATCAGGCTACTTGAATTAAATATCTTTTTGCTGAATTTGGAGAAGTTACTTGTGTTTGCAGCTTTCACTTCTTCAATCTCACTTTCTTCTGAAACTGAATACCCAAAGGTAATCAAAGACATAATTGTATAACCCCATGGATTCTTCTCAAGTAGTTTCCTCTTATATCAGTCTGAGACATGTCATATTGTTAGTCATTTATACCAGTACTTTTTCTATGATGGCATAATAAAAAGCATATAAATATTTCAATCAAAGGCTTATGTAAGTGGAACTCTTTCCATGGGAAATGGAGGAACTAAGAAGTTAAAGTATGGGTCATAATGTCAATTTAGATTAGCAACATGAGAAAGCAAAACAGCAAGCTTCTAGAGAACAAAAGGAAGAGATAGAATTAGCAAAACACAGGTGGTGGCATTACTCAGGTAAAACTAAAATTAGACATAGAAACTAAACCCACAGAGGAGAAGAAACTGGTACTTGACAACAATTTGCTATCTGAGGCAAAACTAAATTAAAAGAAAAAGTCCTCTGGATTACAGCTATTGTCTACCTTCCAGTCTTCTGCCAGTGCCTCTGATTAGTTGAGAGATACAGACTGAAGTAATCACTCTTTGCACTTTGACATATAGAACAAAGCACATAAAAGCTGATGGTGTATTTTAAAGAACTGAGTTTGGATTGGCAAAGCATTTTTACCATTTGGCGTTCATGTACTTCTAACGTCATTGTTATTCTTCCACCTAATATGAAACAAATATTTATCAACAAATAACACTCACCATCCACTCAGTCATGAAAGATGAAGGGCTTATCAAACATTGTATTCATCTGAATGAAAATTCATCCATTTAGATTCAATTTAGATTCAAATGTGACTCCTTGTAGTAATTTATAAAGTTGTTTATGTACAACTCACACCACACAAAATATAATAAGATTATTCTAAATTATTTAACAAGCCACAAGGTTCTAGTTAATCTTAATCACTTCATTGAGTGGAAGTAATTCTGTCCAGTCAGTCAAACTAGAAAATGTCAATTCATCTAACAATCCTCATTTACCCTTTTTTAAATCTATTAAAAGAGTTGTAACTACTTACTTGACCACAGCTCAGCTCTTAGAGTACTAATTCTTTGTTAAATCAGGATTTCATTATTTTTTGCTGGGTATCTAAAACAATCTCCTAATTGGTTTCACTCTTTCAATTTCTCACATAGTAACTGAAATTTAATATGTGTACCATGTTTATTCATCTAAAATCTAATAATATAATTTTGACTGTGTGTGAAAAGAAAATTGTCTCCTTTAACATGACTGGTAAGGTACTTCACCATCTATTGATCAAGTGACTTCTTGAATATTCAGCTTCACCATCTGTACTACTTTAATCATTTCACCTCCTTAATTCAGGATTATACATAATTATCTAACATGCGATGTATTTTTTGATGTTTGAATTTTTAAAGTCCTGTTTTCTTATATGAAATACATACATAACTTCTTTACCAGTTGGAATTCAACACATTATTTAAAGTTTTATAAAACATAATTTGGTATGTGATGTTCCCATTGACTTCCTACATTTCCACCCAAGATGCAATCAAGTTGTTTTCTTGACAATACATAAGTGTTGAAGTATATACTGTGAGTGATGCATACATTCTTAACCTTGAACAACTGAAGCTCCATTCTGATTTATTTATTTATTTATTTATTTATTTATTTATTTATTTATTTGTTGTTTTTTTGAGACAGGGTTTCTCTGTGCAGTTTTGGTGCCTATCCTGGACCTCATTCTGTAGACCAGGCTGGCCTGGAACTCACAAAGATCCACCTGGCTCTGCCTCCTGAGTGCTGGGATTAAAGGCGTGTGCCACCATTCTGATTTGCTTCAAGAAAAACCTGCTAAAAGAAACTATGGTTGTAGTTTGTAAATTTTTGTAAACTGCTTACAAGTTATGCTAGAGAGACGAACTGAATTGTGAGAAAAAGCATCTGGCCCTTAATTTTGATAAATGTAAGTTTACTTTTGGGTTCTGTTACTTATTTACTGTTTAATTTTATCATGTAATCTCTTGTTCTCTCAGTTTTCTACTTAAAGTCACATATTTGATCTGAAGACTGTAAGGGAATATATAGCAGTTTATTAGAACATATTATCTATGTGACAAAGAATGTTATGGGAATTTGTTTGCTCAGCCAATGAATGGCTTTGGGGTAGAAAGCACTAGGGCATGGTCATTCCTGCTTATGTGACCACTTAAGAGCAGAAGGAGAGAGGTCCTGCACTCTCTTAGCTGGACGGAGGAGGACAGTTGGTTCTCATCACCCCTGGGCAGAACGGAAGACAAGGACAGCTAGATAAGCAGCAGCATCTACTTTGTTCTGCATCTGTGAGTTTATTATCCCCATTTTATACCTTAAGAAATTCTTGAGATCCTTTAGCAGACTCTCGTGGGTTCACATAACAAAAGTACTATCATTCTAAAACATTATCATAATCTCATTATATAATTCCAGTTTTCAAAGCTAGAGAGGTGTTTGTGTGTTTGCGTGTGTGCGCGGGTGGGGGGGGCGTTTAGTAGGTGTATGGGTGTGGTTGTGTGGGTGTTTTTAATATGTACATTTCTTATAACTTCTGTGAATTTAGGAAAGTCATATAAATTCTTTTAGCCTCAAATTCCCCATTTGTTATGTTAGCATTGCATGGTACATGCTTTTCAAGATAGCAAGTGGGAGTGAAAGACAAAGAATTTCATTATACAATAAAATGTGATGAGAAGTTAAACTCTCAATTAATTCTAGTTTAAGTGAACAATTATTATCTTTTTGGTTTGTTTGTTTGTTTTTTGAGACAGGGTTTCTCTGTGTAGTTTTGGTACCTGCCCTGGATCTTGCTCTGTAGACCAGGTTGGCCTGGAACTCACAGAGATCCACCTGGCTCTGCATCCCAAAGTGCTGGGATTAAAGGCATTTGCCACCATTCTGATTTACCACCACTGCCCAGCATGAACAATTATTATCATCAGTCATAATTACACATCAAACTATGACATTGAAGGAAGATGCTAGCCTGGTGTTACCAAGATGAATTATTATCAAATTGTCTGAGTAAGCTATTTAAGCTGTAGATGTCCATTTATCTTCATATAGTGTCATGCACTGGAGTCAGATGCATTACCATTGCACCATGAAGTCCTAAGTTGTATTATACTGTGAAATATCCCTAAGAGTATCTCATATGTCTCCAGTCAACTGTATAACACAATGAACATTATTATGACATATACCCTGAGAATATTTTAGAATTCCAGTATAGACAGCCACTGGCCTCAAAGAAACATGATGGACCAGAGGCTGAGTTTTTTGTTTTTTGTTTTTGTTCTCATAACATAAAATAAAGATGATCTTTCTGGCTACTGTTTTCCAAATTTGGTTATCATACAAAGCAAATTCTTTTAAAAATTATTATTTTTTGTGTGTAAAGGTGTATGATGTTTTTGTATGGGTGAATACATACATGTGCCCATGTGCCATGGTGCACATGTGAAGATCAGAGGAAAATTTTGTGGAATCATTCCTACCTTTATGCAGGTTCCAGGTATCAAGCTCAAGTCAAATGGTTTGTGCAAGAATCAGTTACCTTCTGATCTATCTCACCAACTCTACAGTAATATTCTTACTGTTATTGTATTCAGTATAAACTATTGTTATTCAAATCCATTACTCAATTAAAGGAGAAATGAAGTTAACAAAGTTTTTATTCTTCCATATTGTTTTCTAGAAATTAAACTACATTCACAAGGATTTCTACTTCTTCTGTGTAGCTGAAGTTTTCTCCAGTCCCGCTCAGGGGCCCCCACAGTTCTGCAGCCCACTTATAAAATAATCACTCAGAAGCTCATATTAATTAAAATTGCTCAGCCATTAGCTCAGGCTAATTATTGACTAGCTCTTACATCTTAAATTAACTCATTTCTATTAATCTATAAGTTGCCACATGGCTTGTGGCTTACTGGTACTTTTACATCTTGCTTCCTCTTTGGCTGGCTGGTGACTTCTGACCCAGCCTACCTATTCCCAGAATTCCAGTACTTTTACATCCTGCTTCCTCTTTGTCTGGCTGGTGACTTCTGACCCAGCCTTTCTATTCCCAGAATTCTCTTCTCTGCTTGTCCTGCCTATACTTCCTGCCTTGCTACTGGCCAATCAGCATTTTATTTATCAGTCAATCAGAGCAACACACTCATAGCATCCTAGCACTTCTTTTTGCTAAATATTATATGGTTGAGTTGCTGAACTGACCAGTAGAGATATGTACTAAGAACTTTATTATCTTATATGAGATGAGAACAATTTCATTTTTAAAAGTATGTTTAATCCTGGAAACACACAAATTTTAATGTGAATAGGAAATGATGCTTACAATGTAAAAATACTTTATTATATTTCCCTGAGAACATTTTATACTTTTTTTTTTGTTTAATCTTAAAGATTTCCTGGAAGAAGTATTAGCTTATATAACTCTTAAGTAGGAGAAATATAGAAAACATTTGGAAACAGTCAAGGTCAGAAGCAGGCTAAAGAGGAAAACACAGAGACTTTTTAACAATCAAGTAATCAAATATACTTTACATTTACACTGGAAGAGATTTGTGCCTGGGACTATAAACTTGGTCAAAATAACACAACTGGGATGATTATAAACCTTGTTGTTTGCTAAATGGTTATGTTGTCAAACTACTTTCTAAATATGTTTGTATCCATAGATTGGTATTTCTCTCAGCCTTAGGGTAGCTGCTTTTTTTGCAGTAGGCAGTTGCTGACACAGGGACTCAGAGTTATTTAGAGTGCTGAGAACAACTGGCTGTAAGTGCCCAGCTGTAGAAGGCTCATCTGTACACTCCTCCATAGCCTTAAGTCTAAGTAAACATAATAAATGGGGAGGTAGAGTGATTGAAAGATTTGGAGGATTGGGACTAGTATATATTAAATCTGAGTTCTGGACATCACAACTGTTGCACACACAGACTTACAACAGTTATGATTACCTGCACAAGACATGCAAAAGACCAAGCCTGTTAGTATTCTATCATAAGTATGGAAGGACATCCCATGCCTCACCACTAGGTGAGGAGCTACTGGCAGTTGATGGCTTTTTTTGGTTGGGAAACTTTTAATGACTGTTTCTATTTTGTTAGGGGTTATTGGACTATTTAAATAGTTTATCTGGTCTTGATTTAATTTAGGTATGTGGTACCTATCCAGAAAATTATCCATTTCTTTTAGGTTTTCCAGTTTTGTGGAATAGAGGTTTTTGAAGTATGACCTGATGATTCTCTGGATTTCCTCAATGTCTGTTGTTATGTCCCCCTTTTCATTTCTGATTTTGTTGATTTGGATGCTCACTCTCTGTCTTTTGGTTAGTTTGGATAAGGGCTTGTCTATCTTATTGATTTTCTCAAAGAACCAACTCTTTGTTTCATTAATTTTTTGTATTGTTCTCTTTGTTTCTATTTTATTGATTTCAGCTCTCACTTTGATAATTTCCTGGCATCTATTTTTCCTGGGAGACTTTGCTTCTTCCTGTTCTAGAACTTTCAGGTGTGCTGTTAAGTCACTAGTGTGAGATTTCTCCAGCTTATTTATGTGGGCATTTAGTGCTATGAATTTCCCTCTTAGTACTGCTTTCATAGTGTCCCATAGGTTTGGATATGTGGTGTCTTCATTTTCGTTGATCTCTAGGAAGTCTTTAGTTTCTTTCTTTATTTCTTCCTTAACCCATTGGTGATTCAGTTGGGTATTGTTCAGTTTCCATGAGATTGTAGGTTTTCTGTAGTTTTTGTTATTGTTGAAATCCAACTTTAGACCATGGTGGTCTGATAGAACACAGGAGGTTATTCCAATTGTTTTGTATCTGTTTAGATTTGTTTTGTGACCAAGTATGTGGTCGATTTTAGAGAAGGTTCCATGGGGTGCTGAGAAGAAGGTATATTCTTTTTTGTTAGGATGGAATGTTCTGTAGATGTCGATTAAGTCCATTTGAGTCATGACATCAATTAAGTCCTTTATTTCTCTGTTAAGTTTTGATTTGGGGGATCTGTCCAGTGGTGAAAGTGGGGTGTTGAGGTCTCCCACTATTAATGTGTGGGGTTTTATATGTGATTTAAGCTTTAATAATGTTTCTTTTACATATGTGGGTGCCCTTGTGTTTGGGGCATAAATGTTCAGAATTGAGACTTCATCTTGGTGGATCTTTCCTGTGATGAGTATGTAATGCCCTTCTTGATCTCTTTTGATTGATTTTAGTTTGAAGTCTATTTTGCTGGATATCAGGATGGCTACACCCGCTTGTTTCTTAAGACCGTTTGATTGGAAAGTCTTTTCCCAGCCTTTTATTTTTAGGTAGTGTCTATCTTTGAATTTGAGATGTGTTTCTTGTATGCAGCAGAAAGATGGGTCCTGCTTTCGTATCCATTCTGTAAGCCTATGTCTTTTTATAGGTGAATTAAGTCCATTGATATTGAGGGATATTAATGTCCAGTGATTGTTCATTCCTGTTATTTTTTGGTGGTGATATGTGTGTACTTTTCTTCGTTGGGGTTTACTGCTGTGGCTTTATCTATTGCCTGCGTTTTCGAGGGTGTATCTGACTTCCTTAGGTTGGAATTTTCCTTCTAGTGCTTTCTGTAGGACTGGGTTTATGGATAAATATTGTTTAAATCTGGCTTTGTCATGGAATGTCTTGTTCACTCCATCTATGATGATTGAAAGTTTTGCTGGGTATATTAGTCTAGGCTGACATCCATGGTCTCTTAGTGTCTGCATTACATCTGTCCAGGACCTTCTGGCTTTCAAAGTCTCCATTGAGAAATCGGGTGTTATTCTGATAGTTTTGCCTTTATATGTCACTTGGCCATTTTCCTTTGCTGCTCTTAATATTCTTTCTTTATTCTGTACATTTAATTGTTTAATTATTATGTGGCGAGGGGACTTTTTTGGGGGTCTAGTCTGTTTGGTGTTCTATAGGCTTCCTGTATCTTCATAGGCATTTCCTTCTTTAAGTTGGGAAAGTTTTCTTCTATGATCTTGTTGAATATATTTTCTGTGCCCTTGAGTTGGTATTCTTCTCCTTCTTCTACCCCTATTATTCGTAGGTTTGGTCTTTTCATGGTGTCCCAAATTTCTTGGACATTTTGGTTCATGACTTTGTTGACTTTAGTGTTTTCTTTGACTGATGAATCTATTTCTTCTATTGTATCTTCAACACTAGAGATTCTCTCTTCTATCTCTTGCATTCTGTTGATTATACTTGCATCTGAAGTTCCCAATCGTTTTCTCAGATTTTCTATTTCCAGCATTCCCTCTGTTTGTGTCTTCTTCATTTTTTCTATTTCCCTTGTCAGGTCTTGGACTATTTCCTTCATTTGTTTCATTGATTTTTCTTGATTTTCTTTCAGTATTTTTTTGTTCTCTTCCAGGACTTTTTTGATTTCTTCTAATTTGTTTGCCCTTTCCTCTAGTTGTTTACAGCGTTCTTCACATTTTTTTGTCTTTTCCTCTACACGAGCCTCTAGCTTCTTCATGATGACATTCATAAGGCTATTTTCTTCTGCTTCTTCCAATTTCTGATGTTCAGGTCTAGGTGTTGGAGGAGGGCTAGGGCCTGGTGATGGTGTATTGCTATTCATTTTGTTGTATGTGTTTCTGCCTTGACGTCTGCCCATCTCCTTGTGGTTCATTCTTGGCCTTATCCGTACACTTGGTTCAGACAGAGCTGACAGATTCAGGAAGTCTCTCTCTCTTGTCCAGATGGGAGCTCTCTTGTCCAAATTGGAAGTCCGGGGCAGGATGGGAGCTCTTGTTCAGAAGGGAAGTCCGGGGGAGGATGGGTGCTCTTCTCTCTCTCTCTCTCTCTCTCTCTCTCTCTCTCTCTCTCTCCCTATCCAGACAGGAAATCCGGGGCAAGATGGGAGCTGGGGGCCAGCCTCTAAGTCTCAAGAAGAGGCTTGGGGCTCAGGCAGATGGGTGTGGGGGCAGGGCGTGGAGACTGCAGGGTCTGCCAGGTGTCTTGGAGAAGGGGATCCTTCCAGGTGGGGCTAGAAGGGAACCTGCCCGGTGACCAGAACCTGGGGCCAAGTTGGGCAGGTCTTCCCCAGAGTGGCTGGTGCCCAGGGATGGTGTCGGGGGCAAGTAAGGGGACTCACCTGTGCTTCAGAAGGGAAGTCCGGGGCAAGATGGGAGCTGGGGGCTGGCCTCTAAGTCTCAGGAAGAGGCTTGGGGCTCAGGCGGATGGGGATGGGGGCAGGGCGTTGAGACTGCAGGGTCTGCCAGGGGTCTTGGAGAAGGGGATCTTTCCTGGTGGGGCTAGAAGGGAACCTGCCTGGTGGCCAGAACTTGGGGCCAAGTTGGACAGGTCTTCCCTGGAGTGGCTGGTGCCCAGGGATGGGGTCCGGGGCAAGCTAGGGCACTCACCTGTGCTTCAGAAGGGAAGTCCGGGGCAAGATGGGAGCTGGGGGCTGGCCTCTAAGTCTCAGGAAGAGGCTTGGGGCTCAGGTGGAGGGGCGTGGCGGCAAGGCTTGGAGACTGCAGGGTCTGCCAGGGGTCTTGGAGAAGGGGATCCTTCCCGGTGGGGCTGTGCTTCAGAAGGGAAGTCTGGGGCAAGATGGGAGCTGAGGGCCGGCCTCTAAGTCTCAGGAAGAGGCTTGGGGCTCAGGTGGATGGGCGTGGGGGCAGGGTGTGGAGACTGCAGGGTCTGCCAGGGGTCTTGGAGAAGGGGATCCTTCCAGGTGGGGCTAGAAGGGAACCTGCCCGGTGACCAGAACCTGGGTCCAAGTTGGGCAGGTCTTCCCTGGAGTGGCTGGTGCCCAGGGATGGTGTTGGGGGCAAGTTCTGATAACTTCTTTTGTAAGCTTATAGGATTAACAATTGCTAATTTCCATGTGCTAGCTTCATTTGTATCAGGACTACACTACAGGTTTGATTACATTCAATACTTGTGACTGTGGTTGATTACTTGTGCACCCCAATAAACTTATCTGGGGCTGAGAGAACAGAACAGCCACAATATTAAGCATAGAGGTTAGGCAGTGGTAGCACATGCCTTTAATCCTAGAGTTCTGGGGACAGAGATCCATCTCTCTGTGAATTCAAAGCCACAATGGAAACAGCCAGGCATGGTGACACATGCCTTTAATCCCAGGAAGTGATGGCAGGAATCGGAAAGGTATATAAAACTAGAGCATTTTTAAGCTTTTAGCTTTTAGCAGCCATTTAACTGAGATCCATTCGGATGAGGATTCAGAAACTTTCAGCCTAAGGAAACAAGATCAGCTGAGGAATTGGCAAGGTGAGGTTAGCTTTGGCTTGTTCTGGTTCTCGGATCATCCAGCATTCACTCCAATACCTGGCTCCAGGTTTGTTTTTATTAATAAGACCTTTTAAGATTCATGCTACATGTGACAACAGTTCTAGGAGATGTATGGCATATTATTCTGTGCTCTTGGATGAAGAATCTAGGATCCAAAAGATAATCTCATTGTCAGAAGGTGACTCAAATGAGTGGCAAATCGAGTGATCAGTATCAGATATGTTGGATGCCAAGAGAATGCTTTTCTACTCCATTGCCTAAATGCACATTCTTTCTTTCCTGCTCACACATTCAAGGGATGGCCATTAACTGATCCTGTGGTGTTCCACTAAATGCTCTTTATACACTTCTCAGTCCCACTTCTATGGATGAAATGATTATTATGCTTACAATAAAGTGCAAGTCATGCAGCTGGAGAAATTTCCATCCAGATGCTCAGTGTGTCACATTGAATTTTTATTACAATAAAAAGTTCCTGTTCATACTTGTTCTTATTTGCATATATGCAGAAGGCACATTTGTTCAGCCAAACCAAGAAATTCTGCAAAAATGCAGCACAAGATTCACAAAGCACTTCTGAAAATAACCCATTTGGGGCCTCTTATTGACAAGAAACTGTATAAAATATGCAGGGCTCTTGCATTTATTACCGAACACTGCCATACCTTTTATCTGAAATCAGCTTTCCTTTCCTTTATCTTTCTCTTTTTTTTTTCCATTCTTCCTCATACTGATAATCCACTGTTGCCAGGAAATTCACAGAAAGAGGATTGTTCTCTAGAAGGAAACTACAGAACAAAGAGATAAACTTGAGGCTACAGCTTGTTTTCCAGATGCTTACTTTCTTCATACCTTTATTATCACATTTGTGCTGGATTAGAATTGAATTTTAAAGTCCCTTTTACTTAGAAGCCGAAAAGATAAAGGCGGCCCTCTGGCATTATGTCTTCCAGGTAAATGTTTAAATCTATTTGCATCTGCCAACTCTGATTGTTTATATTGTTTTGGAAGGGAATGACACGGGAAACTCATTTCACCTCCACACCAAAATATATTCTAGAAAAAGCTGTGCCGAGAATGGACAGTCAACTTTCTTCTTCTGTTGAAGTTTCTTTCTTCATTTGGTATTCCCATTCCCTACCCTCTTTTGACTAACTGTTTTAACAACAGAGAGAGAGAGAGAGAGAGAGAGACAGAGACAGAGACAGAGACAGAGACAGAGACAGAGAGACAGAGAGGGAGGAGAGAGAGAGAGAGAGTCTTTTGTTATCCTGGAATAGTAGAGTTAAATTATAGATTTAGTGCTCTTCATATATTGTTCATATAAACACTCACATTACATAGCATTTTGTTGCATGTTATATTTATCTGTAGTATATAGATGGCTTATCAGAATTATAAGAAAGAGCTAGCAGTAAGTTTGATTTAGTCTTCATTGTAGAAAAACTAAGTAATCAGCTCAAGTTCAGAAAGTGAGTAAAACAAATCAGGTTTCATGTCTTTCCTTACCCCTCTCTAGTCCTTCAACCATAGAATAAAGATTTTTGTGTTCATGGTTGAAGGGAGAATGTCAGCAATGTCAGCAAAGATACTGTGATTTACCCCTGCTCTTATATCATACCTCATGAGAAAAACAAAACAAAACAAAAAACAGCATGCCTGCATTTTAAGTAAAGAAAATAAGGTCAAGACATAGTAGGTAATATAGACAATGGCATCAGATATCAGGTTATGTTTCCAGAATATTTGCTATGAGACAACACATGTATTCAGAGAGTACTTACTATGCCACAGCACTATGCACAAATTGCATGAGGCAGATTCACACCAGTTTTGATCTTCACTGTCCAAAAGTTGAAATTTTTTTCTGAAAAGGTTTACATGATTTGCTCAAGTTATAAAGTGCAAAATTATTTTGATCATTTCTACAGCATCTACTCATCTGGATTCTGTTACTGGATACATACTACCTATGTTTACTGTGGAAAAGCTGATTGTTCTCCTATGGTTGGCCTTTGAACTTGTTTACAACCTTGCCCCTCTAACCAGCTCCTCTAATATATTACCTCTAGCAATTTTCACTGGTTTCCGGCACTGAAGTGTTTTCTTTCCCAATCCTACTTAGTGTGTTCTATTTATTCTCAAAAGTGTATGAAAATTTCAACTGAATGTATCAGACTTTGCTGACTCTCCAAGGGAGGCCTTACCTTTTCAGAGGAGAGGATGGGGGGGTGGATTGAGGGGAGGATGCCTAAGGGGAAGCAGGAGGAGCGAAGAAGGGGGGATCTCTGGTTGGTATGTAAATGAATAAAAATTATTTCTTAATAAATAATAAAAAGAAAAAGTAAATGAAAATTTCAAAGTGAAATCAATCATGTATAATTAATACATATCAATAAAATACATTATTTAAAAGCAAGCAGAGAATTACTCATAGATTGGTGACTGCCCTAATTGTCAAAAGAGTGTCTTCATCCAGCAACTGATGGAAACAGATGCAGAACCATAGCTAAACATTAGGCCAAGCTCGGAAATCTGCTGAAGAGAGGGAGGAAAAGGATTTTACAAGCCACAGGGGTCAAAGACATAACAAAAGAATCCACAGAAATAACTAACCTGGGTTCAAAGGAGCTCATAGAGACTGAACTGACAACCAGGGAGCCTGCATGGGACAAACCTAGGCACTCTGCGTATCTGTAATAGTTGTATAGCTTAGTTTATTTGTGTGATTCCTAATAGTGGGATCAGGGGCTGTCTGGCTTTTGGGATGCTACTCCTCATACTGGGATCCTTGCCCAGCCTTAATACAAGGGGAGGAGCTTAATCTTATTGTAACTTGATGTGCCATACTTTGTTGATACTCATGGGAGCCTGCCCTTTCTGAACAGAAATAGAGGAGGAGTGGATTTGGGGGCAGTGAATGGCAGGAGAGGGGAGAGTGGAAACTGCAGTCTGGATGTAAAATAAATAAATGCATTTAAAAAATCAAGCAAAGAAGAAAATGTAAAAAAGACCCTTAATTTTCTTACTTCTAGCTATTGCCCCAGTTTCATATCCCACTTAAAACAAAGACCTTTCAGAAGGATTGTTTTTCATTGTTAATGTTAATTATTCCCCTCCTTTTTTCTCTACAAATAAACTCAGTTCATAATTACACACAATACCGCTGGCACTACTGTTTTAATAGTTAGATCTACATTGATAAATGCAACATTCTGTTCTTAATTTTTAATATTACTTGCTTTATGGTAACTCCAGGTAATTCACACATACATCTACTATTCAGGGCATCACCACCACTTGTTTTCTTTGAGGTTCTGTTTTGTTTTTCTCTTATGGGACTGGTTATAAATTTGTCTCTAATTTTTAAAAAATAATCTTACATTTTTAGTTTATTTTGTGTTCATATGTGTATGCATAATATTAGCTTTTGTTTATATGTGTTTGTATATGATGGTGTGCTTGATTCTTTAATCAACACAACAGAGAAACCCAGCCAGAGTAATTTTGGTAAGAGGAAATACATGTCATGCTAAATTTTTTTTCAGACTACCAAATGGCTTTTCTATTTTGTATATTAAGATTCATGCAATGCTCCACACACACTGTCATTTCAGTGAATTTTCCATTCTTCTTCCTTCTTCAATTTGTCTCTCTAAGGCAAACTGATTTTCTCACCCTTTCTCCTCAAATATAGCATTCGTTATCAATCCTCAATCTTTTCTATTTGCTGTCCTTTATGTTTGGAATATTCCTCCTCCAAGTAAACGTATGCTTAATTTACTACTTTAATGTTTTCAAGATGTTTTCATATTTTATCTGGCCTATCAACCTTAATTGGTTATACTACTTAAAACAAATGTTGTTTCCTTGAGCTCATGATTCTACTTAGTGTTTTCTGTTTTTTCTAAAAATTAGGAAAATGAAATAATAAAACCCATTCTGCATAATCAATTCATGGTAATCAAAAGCATTTATATTCTAATAAACTACTTGATAAACTTATGATCTCTGCCATTATTTGTCTTTCATACTAGAATTTAAGCTCTACATTGGTATGAATTTTATGTCTTATTCAGCAGCATATTCTAAGCATCCAATATAATATATTTGGCTTTACTTTTCATTCCTAAGCATCTAAAGTAATTGTAGGCTTTATTTCACCTTCATTAAGTAGTTTTTGAATGAAAAGATGAATGACAGAGCTAGTGCATCTGTAATTAGAAAATAAGAAATGTGGCTCAAAAAATCTCAGAATTTACTTTCTCTGGTACTGAGCATAGTGCATTTCAGTTGAACGGTGGTGTCCTGCTCCAGACTAGCACATATTAGTATAAAAGTCCAGAACTCTTCCTATAGCTGTTTTTGCCAAATTGATGTCTGTGAAAGTTTCTTATATAATGTAATGCTACTGAACTCTAATAAGTGTCAATGAACTGGTTAATATAGATGCAAATTCTCAACTGTTTCGTTATTTCTTAAAGGCAGAACTACTTGCAGAAAATCCTTTCTTCAAATCTAAGTTTATCTTTCTGTAAGGTGAAAACTTATTTCTAGATAATTTCTAAGACCTCTTTTCTCTTCAGAAATCTGAACATATTCTTTATTTAAAACAATGTTTGGAGGCAGATCCAAGCATCTTTCCCTGCACTAAGGCATTGGTTCCAAAAAGCCCACACTGCCTCAATTGAGTGTATCAGGCTCCCCTGAATCCCCGTGGGAGGCCTTGCCCTGGAAGAGGTGGAGTGGGGAGTGGGATGGGGGGAAAACTGTGGGGTGGGAGAAGGGAGGAGAGAGGATCTTTGGTTGGTATGTAAAATGAATAGAAAATTTCTTAATAATAAAATATATAAAAAAATTCATTTTACATACCAACCACAGATCCCCCTCTCATTTCTCCTCCTGCTCTCACTATCCTGGTCTACCCCCCAACTCACCCCTCCTCCCCTCCTCCAAAAGGGTAAGTTCTCCATTGGGAGCACAGCAAAAACTGATACATTCAGTTGAGGCAGTACCAAGCCCCTCCCCCATGCCTCAAGGGTGAGAGAAAGAACTCTGACCTTAGGTAATGGGATCCAGAGAACCAGCTCATGCACCAGGGATAGATACTGATCACAGTGCTAAGGGCCCCTTAAACAGACCCAGCAACACAAATATCTCACATATGCAGGTCTAGTCTGGTCCCATGCAGGTAACACAAAGTTGTCCACCAAAAGTTTGTGAGTTCCTATGAGCTTGGTTCAGTTGTCTCTGTAGATTTCCCCATCAAGATCTTGAGGCCCCTTGCTCATATAATCCATCTTCCCTCTCTTCAGCTGGACTTCCGGAGCTCAACCTGGTGCTTGGTTTTGGCCTCTGCATCTGCTTCCATCAGCTACTGGATGAAGGCTACAAAGGTTCTATGATGACAGATAGGGTGTTCATCAATCTGATTACCAGGGTAGGCAACCAGTTCAGGCACCCTCACTGTTGCTAGTAGTCTAATCTGGGGTCATCCTCGTGGAAACCTGGGAATTTCCCTAGCACCAGGTTTCTCCCTTACCTCATAATCTCTCCTTCTATCAAGTATCTCTTTCATTACCCTCCCACTCAGTCCCTCCCACAGCTGGACCACCATGTTCCCTCATGTTCTCATCCTTCATCCCCTACCCTCTATTGACCAAACTCATCCCCAGTTTACTCATCAGGATATCTTGTTTCTCCTTCACAAGGTGATCCATACATCCCTCTTAGGGTCCTCCTTGTTTCCTAGCTTCTCTGGAGCTGTGGGTTGTAGTCTGATTATTTTTCGCTTTATGTCTAGTATACACTTATGAGTGAGTACATACCATGTTTGTCTTTCTGAGTCTAGTTTACCTCCCTCAGGATGATATTTTCTAGTTCCATCCATTTGCCTGCAAATTTCATGATGTCATTGTTTTTTAAAGCTGAGTAATACTCCATTGTGGGCATGTACCACATTTTCTTTATCCATTCTTCAGTTGAAGGGCATCTAGGTTGCTTCCAGGTTCTGGCTGTTACAAAAAGGTGCTGTGAACATAGTTGAGCAAGTGTCTTTTTGGTAGGATGGACTGTCCTTTGGGTATATTCCAAGAGTGGTATAGCTGGTTCTTGAGGTAGATTGATTCCCAATTTTCTGAGAAATGCCATACTGATTTCCAAAGTACTGTACAAATTTGCACTTCCATCAAAAGTGGAGTAATGTTCCCCTCGTTCCACATCTTCTCCAACTGTCATCAGTGTTTTTGATTTTAGCCATTCTGACAGGTGTAAGATGGTATCTCAGAGTGGTTTTGATTTGCATTTTCCTGATGATGACTAAGGATGTTGAGCAATTCCTTCAATGTCTTTCAGCCATTTGGGATTCTTCTGTTGAGAATTTTCTGTTTAGATCTGTCAACTGCTTTTTAATTGGATTGTTTGGTATTTTGCTTTCTAGTTTCTTGAGTTCTTTATATATATTAGACATCAACCCTTTGTCAGATGTGAGGTTAGTGAAGATCTTTTCCCATTCTGTAGGCTGTCATTTGGTCTTGTTTACTGTGTCCTTTGCCTTACAGAAGCTTCTCAGTTTCAGGAGGTCCCATTTATTAATTGTTGCTCTCAGTGTCTGTGCTAATGGCGTTATATTTTTATGAAGTGTTGTCCTGTGCCAACACCTTCTAGGCTACTTCCTACTTTCTCCTCTACCAGGTACAGTGTATCTGGATT
Source organism: Peromyscus eremicus (assembly GCF_949786415.1). Classification (NCBI taxonomy): domain Eukaryota; kingdom Metazoa; phylum Chordata; class Mammalia; order Rodentia; family Cricetidae; genus Peromyscus; species Peromyscus eremicus. The sequence continues at coordinate 120,648,170 of NC_081439.1, forward strand.
TATGTTGAGGTCTTTGATCCACTTGGATTTGAGTTTTGTGCATTGAAATAGATATGGATCTATTTGCAGTCTTCTACATGATGACATTCAGTTATGCCAGCGCCATTTGTTGAAAACATTTTTTTTCCATTGAACAGTTTTGGCTTCTTTGTCAAAAATCAGGTGTTCATAGGTGTGTGGATTAATGTCAGGATCTATAATTTGATTCCATTGGTTTTTATGTCAATATCAAGCTGTTCCTATTACTATAGCTCTATAGTAGAGCTTGAGGTCAGGGATGGTGATGCCTCCAGCAGTTGATTTATTTTAAAGGATTGCTTTAGATATCCTAGGTTTTCTGTTTTTCCATATGAAGTTGAGTATTGTTCTTTCGAGATCTGTGAAGAATTGTGTTGGGATTTTGATGGAAATTGCATTGAATCAGTAGATTGCTTTTGGTAAGATTGCCATTTTTATTATGTTGATTCTACCTATCCATGAGCATAGGAAATCTTTTCATTTTCTGATATCTTCTTCAATTTCTTTCTTCAAGGACTTAAAGTTATTGTCATACAGGTCATTCATTTATTTGGTTAGAGTTACCCCAAGGTAGTTTATATTATTTGTGGCTATTGTAAAGGGTGATTGTAGTCGAATGTTTCTTGGGTCTCGCCTGGCCCCCCACGGACCTGCAGATGCTTATAAAATAATCCTTTAGAGGTTTAATGTTATTTATAACTGCTTGGCCATTAGCTCAGGCTTATTACTGACTAGCTCTTACATTTAAATTAACCCATAATTCTTATCTATGTTTAGCCACATGACTTGGTACCTTTTTTCCATTCTGCCTTGACATCTTGCTTCCTCTGTGTCTGGCTGGCGACTCCTGACTCTGTTCTTCCTCTTCCCAGCATTCTCCTCATCTGCTTGCCCCACCTATACTTCTTGACTGACTACTGGCCAACCAGCATTTTATTTTTCATCCAATCAGAACAACACATATTCACAGCATACAGAATGACATATCACAGCAGGTGATATTTCTCTGATTTTTTTCTTGACCATTTTATCATTTGTGTATAGGAAGGTTACTATTTTTTTTTTTTGGTTAATCATGTATCCTGCCACATTACTGAAGGTATTTATCAGTTGTAGCAGCTCCCAGGTAGAATTTTGGGGTCACTTATGTAGACTATCATATCGTCTACAAATAGCTTAAGTTTGCCTTCTTGCTTTCCAATTTGTTTCCCCTTTATCTCCTTTTGTTGTCTTATTGTTCTAGTTAGAAATTCAAGTACTATATTGAATAAATATGGGAAGAGTGGACATCCTTGTCTTGTTCCTGATTTTAGCGGAGTCACTTCGAGTTTCTTTCCATTTAATTTGATGTTGGCTGTTGGCTTGCTGTAAATTGCCTTTATTATGTTTAGATATGTTCCTTGTATTTCTGATCTTTCCAAGAAGTTTATCATGAAGGGGTGTTGGATTTTGTCAAATGCTTTTCCAGCATCTAATGAGATGACCAAGTTTTTTTTTCTTTCATTGGTTTATATGATGGATTACATTGATAGATTCTCATATGTTGAAGTATCCCTGCATTTCTGAGGTGAAACTGACTTGATCATGGTAGATGATTTTTTTTATGTGTTCTTGGATTCAGTTTGCCAGTATTTTATTGAGTATTTTTACATCAATGTTCATGAGGGATATTGGTCTGTAATTCTCTTTCTTTGTTGCATCTTTGTGTGGTTTGTGTATGAAGGTAACAGTAGCCTCATAGAAAGAGTTTGGCAATGTTCCTTCTGTTTCTATTGTATGGAACAATTTGAAGAGTACTGGTATAATTCTTCTTTAAAAAGAGTATAGGTATCAGTTCTTCTTTGAAATTCTGGTAGAATTGTGCACTGAAACTATCTGGCCCTGGGCTTTTTTTGGTTGGGAGACTTTTAATGCATCTATTTCTGCAGGAGTTATGGGTCTATTTAAATTGTTTGTCTGGTCTTTATTTAATTTGGATATATGGTACCTATCTAGAAAACTGTCCATTTCTTTTAGATTTTCCAGTTTTATGGAGGACAGGTTTTTGAACTATGACCTGATGATTTTTTTGGAATTCCTCATTGTCATTTGTGGCTATGTTTCCATTTTCATTTCTGATTTTGTTAATTTGGATATTTTCTCTCTGCCTTTTAGTTAGTTTGGATAAGGGTTTATCTATCTTGCTTATTTTCTCAAAGAACCAACTCTCTGTTTCATTGATTCTTTGTGCTGTTCTTCTTGTTTCTATTTTATTGATTTCATTCCACAATTTGATTATTTCTTGGTTTCTACTCCTTCTGGGACAGTTTGCTTCTTTTCCTTCTAGAGCTTTCAGGTGTGTTGTCAAGTCACTAGTGTGACATTTTCCAACTTCTTTATGCAGGCATTTAGCACTATTAACTTTCCTCTTAGTACTGCTTTCATAGTGTCCCATAAGTTTGGGTATGTTGTACATTCATTTTTATTGAATTCTAAGAAGTCTTTAATTTCTTTCTTTCTTTCTTTTTTGACCCATTGGTGATTCAGTTGAGCATTATTCAGTTTACATGTGACTGTAGGCTTTCTGTAATTTGTGTTGTTGTTGAACTCTAACTTTAATTCATGGTGGTCTGATAAAATACAGGTTATTCCAATTTTTTTGTATCTGTTGAGATTTACTTTGTGACTGAATATGTGGTCAATTTTAGAGAAGGCTCCATGGGGTGCTGAGAAGAAGGTATACTCTTTTTTGTTAATGTGGAATGTTCTATGGCTGTCTATTACATCCATTTGAATCATAACATCTGTTATTTCTCTTATTTCTCTGTTAAGTTTCTGTCTGGCAGACCTGTCAATAGGTGAGAGTGGGGAGTTGAAGTCTACAACTATTAGTGTGTGGGGTTTGATGTGTGATTTCAGCTTTAGTAATGTTTCTTTTACACATGTGGGTGCCCTTGTATTTGGGGCATAAATGTTCAGAATTAAGAGTTTATCTTGATGGATTTTTCCTGTGAGGAATATGTAATGTCCTCAATCTCTTTTGATTAATTTTAGTTTGAAGTCTATTTTGATAGATATTAGGGTAGCGACACCAGCTTGCTTCTTAAGTCCATTTGACTTGAAAGACTTTCCCCAGCCCTTTACTCTGAAGTAGTATCTGTCTTTGAGGTTGAGGTGTGTTTCTTGTATGCAGCAGAAGAATGGATTGTTTTCATATCCATTTTGTTAGCCTGTGTCTTTTTATAGGTGAATTGAATCCATTGATATTAAAGGATATTAATAACCAGTGATTGCTAATTCTTGTTATTTTTTCATGGTAGTGTTGTGTGTTTCCCTTCTTTGGGATTTGTTGGTGTGGGATTATCTATTGCCTGTGTTTTCATGGGTGCATCTAACTTCCTTAGGTTGGATTTTTCTTTCTAGTGCTTTCTGTAGGGCTGGATTTGTGGATAGGTACTGTTTAAATCTGGTTTTATCATGAAAAATCTTTACTTTGTCTATGGTGATTGAGAGGTTTTCTGGGTATAATAGTCTTGGCTGGCATCCATGATCTCTTAGTATCTGCATTAAATCTGTCCAGGACCTTCTGGTTTTCAGAGTCTTCATTGAGAAGTCAGGTGTTATTCTAATGAGTCTGCCTTTATATATTACTTGGCCTTTTTGCTTTATAGCTCAATATTTTTTTCTTTATTCTGTATGTTTAGTGGTTTGATTATTATTTGATGAGGTGACTTTTTCTGGTTCTAGTCTATTTGGTGTTCTGTAAGTTTCTTATATCTTCATAGGCATTTCCTTCTTTAGATGGGGAAAGTTTTCTTCTATGATTTTGTTGAATATATTTTCAGTGCCTTTTAGCTGATATTCTTCTCCTTCTTCTGTCACTATTATTCTTAATTTTTGTCTTTTCATGGTATCCCAGATTTCCTGGATGTTCTGGGTTATAACTTTGTTGGCTTTAATGTTTTATTTGACTGAAAAATCTGTTTCCTCTATGGTATCTTCAATGCCAGATATTCTCTCTTCCACTTCATGCATTCTGTTGGCTATGCTTGCATCTGTATTTCCTGTTCATTTACTCAGATTTTCCATTTCCAACATTCCCTTGGTTTGTGTCTTCTTTATTGTCTCTATTTTATTTTTCAAGTCTTGAACTGTTTCCTTCACCCGTTCGATTGCTTTTTCTTGGTTTTGTTGGCTTTCTTTAAGAAATTTATAAATTTCTTCCATTTTTTTGTTTGCCTTTTCCTGGATTTCTTTAAGGGAATTTTTCATTTACTTTTTAAAGGCCTCTATCATCTTCTTAAAGTCATTTTTAAGGTCATTTTCTTCTGTTTCTTCTATATTGAGATATTCAGGTCTTGCAGATTTAGATAGAACCACTAGGTTTTGGTGGTGCCATATTGCTCTTTATGTTGTTGGATATATTCTTGCACTGTCACATGCCCATCTCTTCCTCCAATTGGTACAAATGGTCTCTGTGTCTCAGGGAGCCACTCTTGGTCAGATCAGCACTCTTTGTCCAATTGGAGCTCTTGGTCCAGTTAGACCTGTCAGAGTCTGTGTCTGGGGGAGCAGCTGGGGTTTTGTGGGATGCATGGGTTTGGGCAGTGGAGTGGGGCTTGTTGGTTAGAGTGTCCAGTGGGTGGTGGTGATAGTCTGGCCTGCCTGCAGGAGTCCTGCCTGCTGGCCTGCAACTGGGGCTGCAATGGGTGGGGTTATGGGCACATATTCTTTCACCATGCTCGTAATCCACTTACTAGAGACATTTTCAGTCACAAAGGTGTGAATTTTCTTCTAGGATTCACAAGATTAGTGCATGCTTATATACGTGAGAAAATTTTACTATGAAATTTGGATTATCATTATGTTATAACTAGGAACAACTTGTGAACATGGAATTTAATAATATATTTTTAAATTCTTATCAAAATGTGGAAAGCCTTGTAATAATTTAATATAAGGTACTTTCTAAGTAAAAATATAGTAAACTTGTAGTCAGATCTGTGGTGATATATTGTGTACCCCAATAAAGCTTGCCAGAGGATCAGAGGACAGAGCCACCACTAGATTAGACATAGAGGCCAGACAGTGGTGGTACACACCCATAATCCTATCACTTGGGAGGCAGAGATCTGTCTGGATCTCTGTGAGTTCAAGGCCACACTTGAAACAGAGCCAGGCATTGATGGCACATGCCTTTAATCCTGGTACTGGGAAGCACACATGTCTTTAATCCCAGGAAGTGACATGGCTGGGTGGAGAAACGTATATAAGGTTTGAAGAAACAGAAACTAAGGCAGTTCAATTGAGATCCTTTTGGGTGAAGACTCAGAGGATTTCAGAGGATTTCTGAAGTTGGTGAGGTAATAGGTGATGTCTGTGGCCTGCTTTGCTTCTCTGATCTTTCAGCTTTTAATCCAAACCCAATGGCTCTGGGTTTTTTGTTAAAAGACCATCTAAGATTCAAACAACACATATCTATATACCTTTCCTCTTGTAAGGTTTAGGGTAAGAATGTAATGGCAAGATCATGTTACAGGGTGCATTATCAATAAATTGATATTAGGCTTAACAGGTCCATCTACTAAGAACAGACTGTACTTAAGTATCCCTCAACTATTTTGTGTTAAGTGATTGTACCACTGTCACTGTATTTTGCAATGAGATGTTGTCTTGTTTATTGAAAATTGTTGAATGAAAGTAGTCCCAGACTCAACAACTTATCAAGCTATAACTTCTCTGTGATTCATATATATTTTCCTCATTCATAGACTGTGAAGGCTTCCCCAGGCATAATTTCCATGCCTGCATTATATTTTCTACAAATTAAGATCCAGGGAAGAATCCATGTTTGATTCTTTCAAACATCTATGGATGATGACACACTTCTTTAATTTATGCTTACAGAAATTTTAATACATTTCTAAATTTTACAACACTATAATGAAGTAAATATTATGATACTCATGTCACAGTCAAAGAAACAAAAGTGTATCCTTCTGATTATTTTAGATTACACATATGAAAATGTGTCCCTTGTAATTCTTTGATAGATGTAATTATTGTCAATATTTATAATTTATTGCCACAAAGCAAACATATATTTGAATTTCTTTTTCATTATTTGAAATTTTAACTTTACTCTAAGACAAATAAATTTACTAATGTTAAATGAAGAAAATCTTTAAATATTTTTAGAGTATATATGAAATTCATAATTTTGTCAAATTAACTATGCAGGTAATTATATATGCACAAAGAACACACTATGATGTTATTTACTTCTCAAAATATAACCATACAGGAGCTGTAGCACGGTTCAGTGGTTAAGAGCACTTGAACAAATGCAAAGACCTCAGCTTGACTCTCCATCACTTATATGATACAAATGACTTGGCTGCATGGGCATGTAATCTCAGCATTGTGTGTGGGGCAGAGAGACAAAGGCTTAGAGATTTCTGGAGCTTGTTGAGCAGTCAGTCTGTTCAAAACAGCTGCCTTCATCCAGTGACCTTGTCAGAAGAAAATAAGGTTAAGAATAATTAAGGACAGTACTTACAATACTTAATGATGTTCTTCTCTGGATGATAAGTGTATACCACACAAATATATCACCCATACACACATGCACACACACACACACACACACACACACACGCACACGCACACGCACATGCACACACATGCACACGAACGCACACATGCACACATGCCGTCTTAGTGTGGTAAAACAATTCCTGACTTTTGGTCTATAAAAATTGAGGTTTTTTTTATCCTAGTTCGGATACTTCATAGTTTCATTATCTTCATAAATTCTGCTAGCACTTTAATATGTGTTTCCTTATCTGGGATATTACATAACTACCTCTGTCCATCCTGTAGGATTATAGTGCAGCTTTTAAGAATAGACATTGTGTGAAAAATTACTTCACACACTCTATAATTTTTTAAATTTACCTCATATGTGTGGGTTGAATTAGAAACTAAATCCAACAGGCATAATGGATCATAGATTAATCTAGGTAGCATGAACATGTGAAAAGACGTAGTACTGCAAGAATGTCAAATTTAGCCTTTTTTAATACTTGAAAACTCAGTTTTTATTGGTATCTGTGCTATAATCCTCAATGTACATTTTGAGCATAATTATCTGGCACAAATAATAATTTCTTGATTATTTCATTTTGAGAGATGAATGTATTTGAGTACTTTCAGCAGAGCCATCATGATAAAGTTAATCAGAAGATAAATATAGACCCAATTATAGAACATTAAAGGTATAGTATCATGCCAAAGAAGTAGCAAATAATCAAAAAAAATTTACCACGAAGTAGCTGTTTACTGACTTAAAAGAAATGACATTTGAAATATATAAGGCTGGAGTTTAATTGCTGAGGCAAAATCAATTACCTTCTAAGAGATTGAGATTGGGATGCAAAGGCAAGAAGAAAAAAGATCAATCTGCCACCTACAATGGGATATAATCCAAGATGAGAAGCATAGTGATGATAGTGATGCCTACATGCTTCTTATACCAATTCTGGTCTTCATTTTAATCATTTTTTAAAATAATTTATCTGTTTTTATCTTATGTGTATTGATGTTTTGCCTGCATGTACATAAGGCTGTCAAATTCCCTGGAACTGGAGTTATAGACAGTTGTGAGCTACCTTATGGGTGCTGGTAATTGAAGGCAGGTCCTCTGGAAGAGCAGCCAGTGCTCTTAACTACTGAGCTATCTTCATTTTAATCTTAACATGTCTAGTAGTTTGCTTTGTCATAGGCAATGATAAATATCTTGGCTCAGAATGTGAACAAAGACATTTTGAATTTTTAAATAAAACTTCTCATTTCTACTTTTAGAAGATTCATCAATTTTAATAAGCATCAAATATTAGTAAATACATGAAATGAATTTGTGCAAGAATTTAAACACATCGAAGAATAAAATGACACATTTGCTGTTTTTATGTCTACATTATATATTGCTTATTAGGCTAAATGAGTTAAAGTGGTGCATTTCAAAATGTAATGAAATCTTTCCACAGTTTATTCCTCCCCCCCCTCACAATTCTTTTGGTTTACCAAGGTAATTTTTTTGCATTCTTTCACATTTAATTTTTCCAGACAATCTTCTTGAAAAGTGAAGGTTGAATAGATTTAAATATAAATATTAATTATGTAAGCCATAAAGCAACTGAGCAAAGAGGTAGTACACAATAATAAGAGAAATATTTAATCTTTATTATTGATGATTTGATTTTTTTCCTTACAGAGATGGTGTGTTTTAACTTAATTTCCATTCACTGGGCTACAAAGCAAAATAAGTATCATTTAAATCAAGACCAAAAATTCATGAAATACAGACTATACAAAAGCACAGATTTATTCAGAGGTAATTTTACCATCACTATCCATAGATGTTACCTCAGCATACAGGTGTAGAGATGTTAAATCTCAGCTACATTTCATGAAAAAAGAAAATGTTCAAATATTGTACATTTCACATACGAGTTCAGTAACTGTTGTAATAATTGAACTCTACTTAAGATGTATAGGCTTGGCCAGGTGGTGGTGGCACACACCTTTGATTGCAGCATTCAGGAGGCAGAGCCAGGTGGATCTCTGTGAGTTCAAGGCCAGCCTGATCTACAGAGCGAGGTCCATGACAGACATCATAACTACACAGAGAAACTCTATCTCAAAAACCAAAAAAAAAAAAAATGTATAGGCTCACATTTCTATAATCAGTGTTCAGTATTGCAATCAAGAAAATGTCACCATCTCAAACACACACACACACACACACACACACACACACACATGCACATACACATAAAATGAAAAATATGTCTCATCTTCATTTTATGTCTTCAGAGTATTGTAAAGCACTCAATTTGCTCATTAAATAATCAGTGTTCATAATCTCCTTCTTATCTTTGCCAGTGACTTCATTTATTTAAGCTTCATTCACATCTATAAAATGGCAAGAATTCCTTATTTTCCTATTAGGTTAAAATAAAAATGCATGGAAAAATATTTGTAAGCAAGAAGGGATGTGGAAATAATCTCATATATAAGAATAATTTTCTCCATTTGTGTTCATGAACTTCAAACTCCACATATAAACTAAATAAAATCCATCAAGAAAAATTTTCATAATAATCAATTTCCATAATTTTTATTCCTGTTCATATTATGAATAGAATACAAGCATATAACAATAACCATCTAAATATATATTGACTTCTATGAAAGAGTTATCTTTGGAGTTTTAATTTAATAGAATATTTGCTGGGCTTCACTTTTTACAAGACATTACTCAGGTACTTCACAAATACAACTTGAATTAAATCTTACTTATATTCCTTTTTATTAAGAGTTTTATATTCATTTTACATAACAACCTCAGATTCCTGTCCTCCCTTCTCCCACCCCCAGGCTTTCCCCCCCAACTCACTCCCAATTCCCATCTCCTCCAAAGCAAGGTCTCCCATGGGGAGTCAGCAGAGCCTAGTTCATTCAGTTGAGGCAGGTCCAAGCCCCTCCTCCCTGCACCAAGGCTGTGCAAAGTGTCTCAGCATAGGCACTAGGCTCCAAAAAGCCAGCTCATGCACTAGGGACAGGTCCCAGTCTCACTGCCTGGGGGCCCCCTAAACAGTTCAAGCTGAACAACTGTCTCACTTATCCAGAGGGCCTAGTCCAGTACCATGGGGGCTCTTCAGCTATTGGTTCACAGTTCATGTGTTTCCACTAGTTTGGCTAGTTGTTTCTGTACTTTTTCCAATCATGGTCTCCATATCTCTTACTCTTAGAATCCCTACTCTCTCTCAATGATTGGACTCTTGGAGCTCCACCCGGGACCCGGCCGTGGATCTCTGCATCTGCTCCCATAAGTCACTGGATGAGGGTTCTATCATGACATTTAGGGTATTCAGCCATCCATTCACCAGATTAGGTCAGCTCAGGCACCCTCTAGACCACTGCCAGTAGTCTATGGTGGAGTCATCTTTGTGGATTCCTGGGGACCTCCCTAGCACTCCGATTCTTCCTATTCCCATGATGTCTTCATTTATTATGGTATCTCTTTCCTTGTTTTCCCACTGTTCCTGATCCAGCTTGAACCTCCTATTCTCCTAAGCTCTTTCCCCTGACCCTTGTCCTCCATTACCCCTCCTCACCCCCAGTTTTCTCATGTAGATCTCATCCATTTCTCCATCTCTGGGCGATCCCTGTGTCTTTTCTTTCAGAATGGCTAAGATCAAAAACACTGAAGACAGCTTATGTTGGAGAGAATGTGGAGCAAGGGGGACACTCCTCCACTGTTGGTGGGAATGCAAACTTGTACAGCCACTTTAGAAATCAGTATGGCAGCTTCTCAGAAAATTGGGAATCAATCTCCCTCAAGACCCAGCTATACCACTCTTGGGCATATACCCAAGGAATGCTCAATCATTCCACAAGGACACATGCTCAACTATGTTCATAGCAGCATTATTTGTAATAGTCAGAACATGGAAGCAACCTAGATACCCATCAATGGAACAATGGATTAAGAAAATGTAGTACATATACACAATGGAGTACTACTCAGCAGAGAAAGCAATGGCATCATGAAATTTGCAGGAAAATGGATAGAACTAGAAAATATCATCCTGAGTGAGGTAACTGAGACTCAGAAAGACAAACATGGTATGTACTCACTCATAAGAGGATACTAGATATAAAGAAAAGGATAACCAGACTGAAACCCACATCTCCAGGGAAGCTAGCTAGTAAGGAGGACTCTTACTTATTCTTACTCATATGAATAGTTAATGTTAATATTATTTTAGCATGTGAGAAATTAGATTAAAATCTGCATCCAAGAACACAGTATCATTCTTTTTTGTCTTTATTAAGAACTTTTTTTATACCAACCACAGATATCCCTCTCTCCCCTCCACCTACTCCCCACACAAAACCTTCACCCACAACCCAACTCCCATTCCCTCCTTAGAAAAGGTGAGACCTCCCATGGGGACTCAGCAAAGCTTGGTACATTCAGCTGAGGCAGGTCCAAGCCCCTCCCCCTGCATCAAGGCTGTGCAAGATGTCCCACCATAGGTAATGGGCTTCAAAAGTATTGTTCTTATATGGAAGTTGTTACCCTCAGATTTTGGCAAACTGACACCATAATCACAGCATCTAAGGAAGCAGCAGTATATGAAATGTACATCGTTTATATAGGTATATCATTTTACATATATATGTATATCATTTATAGGAAAATATTCAGTCTTTTATACACACACAAACACAGAAGGACGATATGATCAAATTTATATCACTTTTTTATGGTATGGTACTAAATAATTGACACTATTAGAATGTGGATGGGTAGGTAGAGGGGAGGCAGGGGGAGGGAACAGAAGGAGAGAAAGGAAGGGAAATTGCAGTCTGGATGTAAAATAGATGAAAAAAATTAATTAATAAAAGAAATAGATACATATATAAACACAATATATACATATATATACATATACACATATATACACGTGTACATATATACATAAATATACATGTATACATACATATATTGCTGTGGGATGGTCTGTATGTCAAGTGTGTTGCTGATTGGTCAGTAAATAAATCACTGATTGGCCATTGGCTAGGCAGGAAGTATAGGTGGGACAAGGAGAAGAATTCTGGGAAGTGGAAGGCTGAGGGAGAGAGACTGCCAGCCGCCACCATGACAAGCCACATGTGAAGATACTGGTAAGCCACGAGCCATTTGGCAAGGTATAGATTTATAGAAATGGATTAATTTAAGCTGTAAGAACAGTTAGCAAGAAGCCTGACACAGCCATACAGTTTGTAACCAATATAAGTCTCTGTGTTTACTTGGTCGGGTTTGAGCGGCTGTGGGACTGGCGGGTGGGTGACAGAGATTTGTCCTGACTGTGGGCAAGGCAGGAAAACTCAAGCTACATATATGTATATATACAACATTCATAATGCTATGCATCACAAGTTTTTGAAATTTGCAATCTCTAGGACAAAATATAAATATCCTGCAAACTCAGCCACACATGTTAATTTGTTCATTGTATATTGTTAATTCAAAACCACAACAGTAAAAATATTCTTTTAGTATCTTTACCTTAAAATATGAACTAAAAATCATTCTCATCACAATACTAAATGAACCTTTTTATATCTGTATGAATTGCTACATAGCATTGACAAAAATGTATGAAATGTTCATAATATAACATCCAATAAATATTTCTGAAGATCATGGCTAGAATAAGCTTGGATAATATCAGATAAATGTTGTTTTTCTCTAGTCCTAGTTTCATATCATTAAAAGACCCAGAGAAACTGCTTTTCTATACCTAGGGTACCTCACACAATATGCTTGCTCCAGTTCTACTCACATATATAAAAATTTCATAGTTTAATTTTTGTAACTGTGCTGACATGGAATCTCAAAGTTTTGTTAAAGTACTCTGATTTCTAAGGATGTTGAAAAGTTTTTAAAATGTTTGTTAAGCAATCTATTTTTATCTTTCAAGAGTTTTTGTTTTAGGTGCGTAGACCTTTATTTAGTTTGGTTATTGGTTTTCTTTATCTTTGTGTGTCTCTGTGTGTGCATGTCCACTATTTATTTTAGGTACTATGCAGATATCTAGCTGGCAAAAATATTTTTCCTTTTGCTGACAGACTTTTCACTCCACTATTAGCTTTGTTGCACAAAAACTATTCAGTTTTAAGAGTACTCATTTCTCAATTGTTGGCCTTATTTTCTAAGTATCTTGTGTCCTATTTAGAAAGTACTTATCTAAGCTAATACACTGTCACATATTCCCCACCTTATCATTTAGAACCTTCGGGCTCTACACTGAGGTCTTCAATCTATTTGGAGTGGATTTTTTCAGAAAGGTGAGAGATAAGAGTTTATTTACTTTGTTCTATGTATGGACTTTTAGTTATTCCAACAGCATTATTTGAAGATGCAATCTTTCTTCAAGTGTGTATTTGTGGCATCTCTGCCAAAAGATATCAGGTGACTGTAGTTGTGTGGACCTAAATTTGTGTATTATATTTGTTTCATATATCTATTACTAGTTCATCTGTACTATGCTTAAATCTAATAGTTTATCAATTTTTTCACAGATGCATCATATAAATTATTGAAACTATGAGGGAAACTAAAGTTCTTTAGTGATAAAAATCTGTTCACAAAGAAATGAAAGCAGGGTATGTGTAATGGTGACTTTATAGTGCTCTGGACTATTCCTCTTTAAACTTTGCTCTATTCCAGTTATATTTCTATTCACATTAACAATGCCATTACAGAACTGACTATAATATTTTATTCAAATAAACTCTGATTTTTCTGTGGCTCAAATTTTATAACCTTGTGTATGTAGCTCCCATTGTCTCTTCGACACTGATGAAACTCAAGACACTTTCTTTAGTTAAGACAGCCTTTTACATTATTTTTGGTTATCTGCTCCAAATTGACAGCTGTTATTTCACTGCACTATAACTTTTCTCATTATGTACTTTCAAAGAAGCCAAGAAAGCATAGTTTTCATTAAAAATTATTTACAACATTTCAGGTTTTATTACTCAAAAGATTTAAATTTGAATTTGTAAAGTTTCCATGGAATAAAATATGAGCTCACGAGGGAATTTATTTTATTATTTCAGTTCTCAGTTTGATTTCTATAAATGCCAAATAATTTCTTTATATTCAGATAAGTGGACATTTATAAGTAAAATAATGCTTTCCATTAAAGGCATATTATATTTTTATATCAGGAGAAATAGTAATTGTACTACTCATGTCAAGATATTTAAAATGAATATAATTGTAGTGGTTACTAACTATAGTTAACATCCTTTACATTAAAGGGTGTACATGATTTGTTTTATTTTCATTTATAGCATTTGAAATTTCTGTTAGTATTTGAAATATCCATCATTACATGAGAAACACAGAAAGCCTGATGTTATCTTTTATTCCTAGTCATATAAGCTTAGTCAAAAGGATTTTGAAGCTGAGGATTTCAGCAAGTTGAAGACATAAGAAGAAAAAAGTTCATGGAAGTTATTGCAGTGACATTTGTGGTGTTGGTAATTACATTTTGTATGTTACTATTTTAACAATGAAGTTAGAAAACCACACATTACAGTTTAGTTTCCTGCTGAGGAAAGAAATCTTTCTTTTCAAGAGTATGATATTTTCTATGTAATATTTATATGTATATTTTTAGGATTCAAAACATTTTGAGCATGTGAGAAGTCCTGCAATATCATTAAATTTTCACCTGCTAAATTGACTTTCTGGAAAATATCACCTCTATTATGAAGATGGACATTTGTTGTTATTGAAATGGACGTATCAAAAATTAATATTTGAGGACCTGGGAATATGAGTTAGTGGTTAAAAGCACTTGTTCCTATTACAGATGACTAGAGTTTAATTTCTAGAACATACACACATGCTTACTAGCAACCATTTGTAATTCAGTTGGAGAGGATCCAATGGCATCTTCTGGTCTCTCCAAGTATGTAGTATACAGCATGCATGAGAACAAAATATCCATATACATAAAATAAAAATAAATATTTTTAAAAAGAATATGTCTGGAAGACACTGTTTCCTTGGTGTCATCCATCCTTTCTGGCTCTTATAGTCTTACTGCATCTTCTTCTGCGTAGTTTACTCATCCTTGAAAGGAAGGGTTTGATGAAGTCATCCCATTTAGAACCAAGTGGTCCAAAGCCTCTCATGCCCTGCAGTGTGTTCAGGTGTGGGTCTCAGTGTTAATTATTACCCACTGGAAAAAGAATCAGTTCCAGGTATGGGTGTCATCTCACTAACTGGGCCTTAAATCCAATTAAAAAGTGGTTGACAACACCCATAATATTTATTCCATTATAGTAGCAGTATATCTTGCAGACATGTCACTATTACAGGTGGCAGGGTTCATAGCTGGGAGACGTTGATGATTGTTTTTCTCTTCTGGTAGTGTGCAAAATACATTCCAATACCATGAATTCCAGTCAGTAAAAGTGAATCTTCAAATTGGTTACCGGTTTGATTTTTTGATGTTTGATGATATAAGTAATCTGTGTCTTCAGCAATAAGGCCTACTGATCAGGTTATATGGTAAGTGACATCCTGGACAATAGCCACAGGTTCAGACAAAATTCCAACATTGAAAAGAGAAAATGGACACAAAGTTTAAGTCCTGTCCTAGAAGCTATTTACGATTGATGTGTGCTCAGAAAGGGAAAAATTTCATCAATTATGTGTCATTTTATATACTAACCAAACTCTAGGGCTGACCTCATGTCCAGAAATAGATGGTTGACACCAAACAAATTCCATATTTTTGGTGTGCTTTTGGTTTTGGTTATTTAGTTTTTTGTTTGGTTTTGGCTTGTTTGTTTTTATTTTCACTTTGGACTTTTTTAATCTTACTTTCTTGAAAGATACATAGATGATAGAAAGATATATACATATAGGTAGATGATATATAGAACAATAAGTTGGGTGGGTAGGGAGGTGGAAATGATATGAGAGAAGCTCAGGGAGGGAAAATAATATGATAAAAATATTGTTGTGGAATATTACTTTAACTAGGCGAAGATGTGTTACATTTGTTAATGCTGCATTTGTTTAATGATATAAACATGTGTTGCTTTGCCTGCCTAAAGCACTGGCCAATAGCTAGGCAGAGGAGGAATGGGCAGGGTTGGTGGGCAGAAAGTAAGTAGAAGAGAAATCTATACTTGGGAGAGAATGAGGAGAAAGAATAAGGGAGAAAAAGAGGGAGAAGCCCAGGGCCATCCAGGAAGCCACCAGCCAGGTAGACATGGAATAGGGCATACAGAATGAAAAAAAGGTAAAAAGCCCTGAGGCAAAATGTAGATGAGGAGAAATAGGCTAATTTAAGTTTTAAGAGGCAGTAAGACTAAGCATAAGGTTCCAACTTTACAGAGGAACTTTGGATGACTGTCCAGGCTGCCAGCTGTCTCTGTCTACTCTTACAAGACTCCCAAAAATTGCTTGCATCCTTTTCCCATTTCTCAGGCAATAGTATATCCTTCTGAGGTCTTTGTTGTAGTTGAAGACTATAGATAGTTATAATTTTCCTTAGTTATGATAAAAGATAAGTTAGATATGAAATCTTAGACTCACAAATATAAGATAGATAGGATATCTTCTTTAATTTTGCCAAATAGACTAGTTATTATAAATAGACTAGATATTATAACTGTAATTCTTGCTTGATAATTGTTTTGTTATCTGTAATTTTACTATGTAAACATTAAAACCTTCCTTTAAAAAAAAGAAAAGGAGAAGTGCTGTGGGATGTTCTGTATGGCAAATGTGTTGCTCTGATTGGTTAATAAATAAAACACTGATTGGCCATTAGCCAGGCAGGAAGTATAGACGGGACTAACAGATAGAAGAATTGAGAGAACAGGAAGGCAGAGAGAGAGATGCTCCAGCCACCACCATGAAAAGTGAGATGTAAGGTACCAGTAAGCCACGAGACATGTGACAACTTATAGATTAGTAGAAATGTGAATACTGGGGTATGTAGGAAAGATGGTGTGATATAAGTGACCAATTTGTGACTGATCATTACTTTGACTTTTCATTTCTTCACTTTGATCAGCTGTGAATTTTTGTGGTAACTGTCATTCACTGCACAAGCAAGTTTCTACAATGATGTCCAAAATCCACACTATAGACCTATAGAACACATATAAAACATACCATTAGATATTTGTCCTTTGTCTGACTCATTTCATATACTTAGTTTGTTACAAGTGAAAATTACATTTTCATGGTTTGGGAAGCAAGGTGGTTGTGAAGAAGAGTGAAGCCAGGACCTTACACAGACTATCTAGGTCTTATACAATTATATCTCCCTTAAAAAATAATTTTTAAGATTAATTTTTAAATTATGTTTTGCTATGTGTGGGTTTTTTGGAAGAGTATTTGTACATGAAAGTAGGTACCAATAGAGGTAGTATTTGGCAGATCTCCCTGGAGCTGGAGTTACATTGGGTTGAGAGCTATCTCAACTGGGTACTAGGAACTGAATTCAGGTCCTCTGAAAGAGAAGCCCTGGATTTTAATCACTGACACACATCTTTAGTCCTATCTATCCCCATTTTTTAAGAATGGATCATTTTGTATTAAATGCAGCAATGAATGTATTCATCCATTGGAAACCATATTAGTTTGTATGATTGGGGAACTTATCTATGTAACTTTGAGTCTTTCTTAGCTGTGAATTGTCATTTATCTAGGTTGACAGTATGGCAAATCTAGAAGATGCATAATCTAATGTATTTGCAGAATGTGAGAAATTACAGACTCTGACAAAAATTTCAATTTTTGTAAGAGTTCTTTTTTTTAATCAATCCTCCCCTAGCAATCTTGAAGATGATGGTTTCTAGGTGAGAGATGAGAAATTTCTGGGCCTTCATAGGTACAATCTAAATCAAATGATACCAAAGGGATGATTGATATTTCCCAGTATGTTACCATTTCATTTGAAACAATCTTAATAATATTAAAAAGTTACAAAATATGTATAAAATATTTACTGACAAGTAATAAATACATGAAAATCATATGAGCATTAATTTTCATAGTAGTTTAAAAAGCAATAATCTATGTTTATATTAGCTTAATAATACCTTTCAATATATTTTTTAATACTAGTAGTCCTTGATTACTTCACTGTAGCTATCAAATAATATTCAGTTCATTCTGTGTTTATTTTTAGTCCATTTTCTAATAATATAACAAATACCTGAGAATGGTAATTTATAATAGACAAAAATTTCTTTTAATTCAGATTTTGGAGCTCAGGAAGTCTAAGGTCAAGTATATGCATCTAGTCTGGGTTTTGTGATGTTTTAATTTATAGAATAAAGGATCTTGCCAAGTGGATATGTGCAGAAGGGAGAAAATGTGGTACAGGCTAGCTAAACAACTAATTCTGAATGAAAACAATAATTCATCTGAAGGCTTTACCACATTACCAAACTATCTTTCACTAGTGCCCACCTTCAGAAGAATTAATATTTCAAGACATGAACTCTTAGAAGAAACACTCAAACTAAAGCACTATATAGCATCTGTTTTTACCTATCCATCCAATTTATCTGTTGTTAATACTCAGAGCTAATAAATGTTATTTCACTTTTTGTTGATCATGCCTAATAATTATTAAGCTCCCTTTACGTAAGAAAAATTCATTGTTTCAGAAGTAATGTTCACACTATAGAGTAAGACTAAGATTGGTATAGGCTCAGGTTGACTCCAATATTCATTTATACCTCTTATGTATAGTCCTTCACTTATTCCTTGTCCTACTTAATTATTATCCATACAACCAATAGACAATTTAACACAAAATGACCACAAGTTTGTCCTTGCTAGTAATTACTTCAATGGTTCCCTTTATTGTCAATTGGTGAACTTTAAAGTTTTACTAGTTTTTAGCCTGAGACACAGTCATTCCCCATTCTCATTTAAGCCTATGAATACTGAAATCCATCTTTACTTGCACTTATTTATGTGCTGTTTTCTTCCTTATCATGATATTTTTATATTACTTCTTCTTATTGGAACATCAGCATTTTCATTTCCTTTGAATCTTAATGTATCTCTAAATAGCTGACTTCTCATTCCATAGCTGTGTCAAGATGCTTCTCATATCCAAGTCTTTAAGTAGTATCTTTTATTTTTGTCTTGATTGTCCTTTCCCTGCCTCTGGATGAGAAATTTTTACTCTTTCTCCAAGAGGCAACTGGCATGTTTCCTAGATATTTAAATTTTTCTGTGTAATTTCTTTACATCCTGCCACTCTATGAATACCTCTTTGAGAATGAATACCATGTGATGGCCTTATTTTCATTGTCCATGACATATGGATACTTTGTCTTATAAGTCTTTTAGATTTTTTTTAGATTACTTAGACTTATAAAAATATGGTAACATATCACATTTTCTATATGTTTAAAACTTGACCTGTTCTTTATGAAGCTGACATATTATTGTGATATGAAAATTTAAATTCAAGCAAGTAAAGAAAATTTAACATTTAATGGGCCTGCATTTATTTAAATATGCTTGTAAAGAATAAAACAAATGTGCTAGGTGGTGGTACCACACGGTACTAAAAGAAACAATAAAGCCAGGCAGTGGTGGCACACGCCTTTAATCCTAGCACTCGGGAGGCAGAAGCAGGTGGATCTTTGTGAGTTCGAGGCCAGCCTGGTCTACAGAGTGAGATCCAGGAAAAGTGCAAAGCTACACAGAGAAACCCTGTCTTGAAAAAATAAAACAAATGCATATTATGAGATTCCTGAATATGAGACTGAAGAATTTGTTTGCAGAGTAAAAGTTATACTACACAAAGATTCAAAATGACAAGACAAACACAAAATTAATGAACCAAATTAGTAGCCACACCTGAATAATATAATATTCAAGACTGGATATTAATTTTCTTCTTATATCCACTTAGACATCCAAAAATATAATAAATGTTTTCATGTATTCTGAGACATATTATTGACAAATAGCTGGTAATATGTTAGGTTTGAGCTCTTAGAACAGGTTTTATGACTTTTCCCACATTTTATAGCCAGGAAGGTGCTTCTGGCAAATGGGAAGTAAATATATGCTTTCAACTGACCAATAGTATCATTAGAACATGAATAAAACTAAGAGGCCTTACATCAACCCCCTTGAGTGTCCAGACCTGACTTTTGATATGGAACTGGCAACTTATGAAAATGAATCATAATAGGGGCCACTTACCTGCCTCTGAGCAATATGTTCAGATTTAATGAGGGTCTTTTTGTCGGTCTTCAAGATGTTTCAAGATAATAAATTCTGTAAAGTTTCACTGGGATGTGACTGTAGTCTTTTTGAAAAAGGTTACACATTCATATGTGAGAGTTAATAAGAAGCTATATAACTGGAAGAAAAGCCTGACAGATTATAATCAAATCCCAAGTGAGTTCATTATAATTATATTTAATTCATCAAATGACAAGAAATTTAATAAAGACTAGAACCGAGCTCATTACATGAATAGAGACAGATTCTGATCAGTCTAGGTTTTACATTTTCTTTTCTCATTTTAACTTTCAAATAGAAAAAAAAGTCCTGCAAATTAACAGATCTGACCTGAGATCCACTGTGAAGTGAAAGTTTGTAGGACTTTTGTTGTTTGTCCTACTTAAGCAATCCACAGTTCTTTTAAAATAATAATGTCAAAATTCTCTTTAGAGTCATTTTTGCAATGTTCCAGTGTTGTTTTTTGAGGGGAGATGAAGCCTAGAGATCTCATAAAGCTTTTCATTACAATCAAAGTCCAAAATTAAGTTGACACAATGAGGAAAATGTTGAGAGCATAGTAATAAATTCTAATTCATGACACCAGTAGTACTTACTCTATAGCTTGGCTTATGCAATTTCTTTTCCGACTCATACCTTACCTTTTATTATATTATCAGATGACACTCACTACAAAGTATATTTTATAATTTTTCTTTAGCGTGTTTTAACAGTCACAATCAGATCACATACTTTTAGATTTTGAAAGGACATCTATGGCAATCATGATAGATATTATCCTTACTTTATTTACATTTCTATTGCAAGTAAGAAAAGAAAGTATGGGTTGATAAAGATCATACAATCACGTGGTGATAATGAAAGAAGAAAGATTATTTCTACTCATATAACTTGTGCTTTATTCAGTATAATACCAATCCCATCATACTTTATTCTATAGTTGTTTTCTATGGGACATGAAATGATGCCCCTTCTCCCTCTTTTCTTCTCCTTTTCCCTCTCCCCTTTCCTCCTCTCATCTCTCTTCCATCCTTCTATCAAAGTAGGTAGGGACTCAGCCTTGAATAAACTAGACAAGTACGTTACCCCTGAGCTAAACTCCCAAATCATACTTCTCATATGTTTGTGTTTAATCCATTGTTTCATCTTTATAACATTTGTTTCATTTTTCTCTAATGAAGATTGGATTTCTTAAGCAAAAAATACTCAAAAGAAATGGCTGCACGCTGCCCCATTACCCTTTATTTTCAGTGTGCATAAGAAAGCAAGATACATATTAGCTAGAAAATGCATTTCAGTCCAATTTTATTTTAATCATTTTAGAGAGGTAGTACTTAACATTTTATGGTGGCTGATTTATTCAAATGATTACATTTAAAATTTCACATCAAACAAGTAAATATTTTAACATTATATTATCTGAACCATTTAAAGAAAACAAATATGCAACCAGTAGGCTATAGAATTTAATACTTAGAAAATATTCTTCACAATTTTCCTAGTACAAGTGCATATAAAATAGTACACATTTATAAACCAATTTAAAATTAAATTTTGTATTTATATGATGCCTGTGAAAGGATTAAATGGCACTGGTGGGTCGGCAGAAGAGTCATGGCCATGGCAGACCCAATATTAGCTTTTAGAGCTTCAATGGAGGGAAAGGGGGGAGAGAAAGAGAGCTAGCCTGGTGGAGAGGAAACAGGAAGAGAGGCACAGAGAGAGAGAGCTTTAAGGCTGAGACACAGTTGCCCGCTGATGACGTAAGACATTAAACCTAGAAGCATGAAAGCAGGATCTTCACATTCCAGACTTTTGCTTATTATAAAAAAGCAAGTAAATAGGAATAAGGGCATTGTTTCTCCCGGAAAAACTGCTTCCAGCTGAGTTGGTGGGCATTGGTTGGCTCTTAGAGGGAATAGGGAAGGGGGTCTCCTGAGGTAGACAGGTGTTATGGGATGATGGGCTGTCTGTCGTCCATTACTCTGGAGCCATGCATCCCTCTTGTCTTGACACTCTGGCTGATTTTGTATCTGACAGGACACTGGTGAGACAGGAAAAGCCTGTAGTAGGTCAGACCTGTCCAGATGGATTTAAGCTGGTTTCTGGAGTTTGGAAAAAATTTGAACATGTTAAGAAGCAGCCATGAGAAAATTAGTGGCCATATGTGGTGATTAGTACTCTGCTTGTATTGGTGAGTGTTAATGGGAGAGACAGAGAGATTGGAACATGTTAAGCTTTATCAGAGACAGCTTGTTTAAGGCACCTGTTTCCTTTACTAGTTAGGCATCCAGCAGACAGGTGACCAATTGTTGAGAGCATTTAACAGTAATAGATGGTTTTATTAAAGTCTGTTTTTGTAGAGCCCAGACACTTTTGGGTCTGGGGGTGTAATACATTTAGCTGTTACAGTTTCTTACTTGATGATCTCATGACTCCAGTTCTGTGGTGGTCCTGTACCATTAGGTGGGCAGTGAGTTAGAAGAGGGAACTGGGAAGAGAAAATCTTGTGGTCCATGAGAATTTATTTCTTTGGAATTAGGGACAAGGCAAAGATCAGGGCCCTGTAAGCACAGACAGGTGAGTCTGGAGTGAAGCATATGGAAGGGAGCAATGAAATGAAAGTTCCTATCTTAGCTGGAAATCTTTTCCCATTAAGTAACCTTGAAAGTGCAATTATATCTGGTGAGGTGGGTAAGGCTGTCCTCCCTACCTCGACAATAGGGGAACAAGGAGAGGTGACATCCCGAAACTCCTAGGACCGGGTCACTGGCTCAGGTGTCTAGAAGGAAAGAAATGGATTGCTTCTCTGTTGTGTTCTGTGTTCCCTGCAAGCCTGTAGCCAAGCCTAGGTCTGGGTCTGATGGAGGTCTTAGCTTGATGTTCCCATGCCACCTTGGTGCCTAGGGGCAGTCAGATGACTTTCTAGGCAGCACTTTCAACAAGGGTATTGATGGCCTGGCAAGGCACTCGCTAGCCCAAGGCCTTTTTCCTTGCTTAAAACAGGGACCCAACAGCTTTAGGGAGCCAGCGAGTGTCAGCACTTGGCAAATTTGTTCTCAGGCTTTCTCGGGCTTTTTTTTTTTTTTAATCTCTTCCCTGGCACACCTTGAATGCCACAGATGACACTTTCACCTGTGGGGTCAGGAGCCTTGCTCTCCAGATGCTTAAGTTTTAGTCGGGGAGGTGTGGGGAACAAGAGACAGATTTTACTCCCTGTCTTGAATTTTTTTTCCTTAATGTTTGCTGGCTTGAGGACAGCTTTTGGAAGACTTGCCTGAGGGCAAGCTATAAACTGATTTCTTGCTTAAGAGCCATCCTGACTACTGTAAACTTATTTGCATGGATCTTAGCCCCCTTGTTCCAGACCCATCTCTGCCTCTCACAGCAGTTTGAGAATGAGTGGGAGGAGTTAAGGTGAGTTAGGGTAAGAGTTAGCAGAAGTGGCCCACAACAGTAGAGAGCCTGCCCACTGCCAGATAGCAGGAGTCAGACAGAAATGGTTGTATGTGGCAGAGAAAACATCAGAAATGGAGAGGGAGAAGGGTTCAGAGCTTTAGCAGAAAGCTTGGGGATTAAGTAACTCTTTCCATTTGCCCTTCGCTGGCAGAAGTTCCTGTGAAGCTGTTATGTGGCCAGATTTACTGGTATCTACCAAATTTACTGGTATCTGCCCCTTTGTCCCATGGCTGCAGCCAAGAGACAAAAATAAAAAATTAAAATAACAAACCGGGATCAGACTCCAATTCCAGGCATCCCTGAGGTAAGGAGAAGGCTGGGAGCATATGCAGCACGTGGACCACCTGGTGGTCCGACAGTATCCTCTACTTCATCAAGATAAAATGTGTCCTTGCCTGAATAGCCCAAGGACTATACCTGGGGGTCCAGTGTGTTAGGAATATAGGTCAGGCTGCAGAGCCATGGGAAGGGACTCACCAATTGCATGTGTGGTGGAAATAAGGCAGTGGGAGCCACGGCAGGAGGGGCAGGAGCCATGGCAGCACACAGCAGCAGGTCCAGCAGCTGGGAACATGGAAAGCAGATCTGGCAGTCACTGGGCAGTCGCAGGTCCTTGGCTAGGCTTTTGGCAGGTCCTTGGCTAGGCTTTTGGCAGGTCCTTGGCTAGGCTTTTGGCGCTCAGCCCCAGACGTTGAGTGTACAGAATTTCGTATCCAAGGTCATGTCACCAAATGAAAGGATGAAACGGTGCTGGTGGGTCGGCAGGTGCAGCAGAAAAGTCATGGGCCAAAGCTACCAGAGTTAGAAACAGCTTTATTAGAAAGAAACCAGGCTTGGAGAGACAGACAGATGGCAGGAGCAGAGCAGAGAGGAGACAGAGGAGTGCAGAGAGAGAGCGTGGGGGTGCATGTCCTTCTTTAAGGCTGGGACACAGTTGCCCACTGATGACGTAAGACATTAAACCTGGAAGAGAGCAGGATCCTAACAACCTGAATATATCAATCTAAAATATGACTTTTCAAAGTGAGAGTATACTACTACAAATGTCTTTTTCAATATGTATTAGTTTTAGAAAATGCAAACACAAGGGAAACTTTTTAGCCAGAATAAGACTTAACTAAAATGCAAAGAACCATGATAACCAGGACTCAAAATAGCTAAAGAATTTAATAAGTGAAAGAGCCATTATATCCCTACTTATTGATCTTCCACATCCTTTTTTTTCTTTACTTTTGTTTTTTTCACTTTCTTTTCTCTTTCAAATTTCCATCTATTCTTTTGTCTTTTTTCTTATTTTATATTCTCTCTCTCTCTCTCTCTCTCTCTCTCTCTCTCTCTCTCTCTCTCTCGTGTGTTTTAGGAATAGAACCCAGAAATTCTTTGCTAAGCATGCTGTCTACAGATGAGCTATGTTCCCAGTACTAAATTCCCTTCAATTTCAGAGGACAATGGTATTTAGGTGTGGACTCTAAGCCATCTGTTGGAGTACTAAGTACTCTCTAAAATTGTGTGTGTGTGTGTGTGTGTGTGTGTGTGTGTGCGCACGCGTGCATGCGTGCATGTGTGAGGGGGGGTGCTTATATGTGAATAAACTTCAGCTTGTTTTTTTCTCTTTAATCTGTACTTTATTAGAGTAATCCATCACAACTAAGAACATAGAATGATATAGGAAAAATATTACCCACTGTCTACACATTCAAGACAAACTTTCAAATATAGTGAAACTACTGACATCTGAAGAACACTGCTAAAATCAAGTCTCCTATATATTTTATATAATATATGGTTCATTCTCTTTGTCAATGGAAAGATTTTTTTGTTTGTTTTCTGAAAGTAAAATTGTGGCTTCACTATGGAAATCAGAGTGAAAGTTCCTCAAAAAGTTGAAAAATCTATCACAAGATTCAGCTATACCACTCATAGGATTATACCCTAAGGATTCTACGTATTTCTACAGATAAACTTGCTTACCCTTGTTCACTGCTCTATGTATATAATAGACAGAAACAGGAAGTAGCCCAGGTGTGCATCAATCAATGAATGAGTAATGAAAATGTTGTATATTTACATAGAGTTATAATAATCATCTGATATAACAAATTGATGGAGCTTTAAAAAATCATCCTGAGTAAGGCAGCCCAAACCCCAAAGACAAATATTGTGTATTTTGTTTTATACATGTATACTAAATTTAAAGTTTTAGATATGTATTTGGAATCTCCACAGAGGTTATGTATCAAGGAAGTTACCAGTGAGGAAGAGATCGTCCAGAGGAGGGGAAATAGAATGTAGGGTTATAAAGGGGAAACTAAAATTCCATAAATCGATATGGAAACTTACTTTTCTTTCCCAAACATTACAGACTATTGTCAATGCTGTTTGTTAGCCTCCACAATTTGGCAGAAAGGCCCTATTGCTGAAGACACCACTTACTTATGCCATCCAACATGCAGAAATTGAGCTGGTACCCATCTAGAAGCTTTGCCTCTACTGATTAGTATTGAGGGTGCTAGAGGGCACTTTGCATGCTATTTGAGGAGAAAAGTAATCATCAATCTCAATTAGATATAAACCCTACAACCTACAATAGTGACATATCTTGAAGACATAGTGGCACGAATGTTTGGGGAGTAACCAAGAATTTTAAATTGGATTTAAGACCCACAGCATGAGATAGAATCCAGGTCATGGTCTCTATACGAGTACTTACTATTATTATTCTAGTAAAGGAATGTAGCAATAAATTGACTTCCAATGACATATTGCTATTCTCATATGAATTCATCTGTCAACTTCCATTAAAGAAGCTTCTTCTTGCAGTAGATGGCAATTAACACAAGAGACCCACAACTGGACAATGTTCAGAGAATGAGACATATTGGAATGCTAGGTGCAAATGGGATGCATTTGTCAAACTCTTAAAGGCCCAGAGATCTATGAGCAAGAAGGGGCCAAAAGATAGTAAGAGCCAGAGGTGTTATGCACATATGAACTCCAGAATCTGTAATGGCAGTCACAAGAAACTTACAAGTTCAAACCATACAAAATCTGAACACGGAGAAGGCAAAGTAGGGACAAAATTGCACCCCTAACCAAAAGGGCATTTACAATTGATATCTGCTGAAATTTGGAAAATCAATTCTCTTCAATACACTCCAGGGCAGTACCCACGCTCAGGAGTAGGTGTCCAATAGCAAATAGACTCCATGTTTTTAATGTGTCTGTGCTTTTTCTGTTATTTAAATGTGTTTTGTCATTTTTTTTTATTTCTTTTTGAAAATAAAAAAGAACAGCATGGCGGTGGTGGTGCAGGCCTTTAATCCCAGCACTCAGGAGGCAGAGTCAGGCGGATGTCTGTGAGTTTGAGGCCAGGCTCGTCTACAGAGCGAGATCCAGGACAGGCACCAAAACTACAAAGAGAAACCCTGTCTTCAAAAACAAAATAAATAAATAAATAAAAAGAAAAAATAAAAAGAACTTTAAAATTGGGCAGATAGGGAATTGGGGATAATCTGGGATGAATTGGGGAAAGGGGAAAATATATGATTAAAACATATTCTATCAAAATATTATATCCAATAAACATATGAAAAAAATTTCTGATTTCTGAAATCACTTACTATATCTTTCCTTTAACGTAATTAGTAAAAAAAAAAAAAAAGTGTAACATGTAGAAAAACAAAGAATGTGCTTTTATGCAATTGAGACATTTTAGGTTTTAAAACCATTCAATTCTCTAAGTTGCTTATTTGCTTAAGCATTCCTTTTTCTATATTTATAAAAAAGTCATGAATAAAATCATGACATGGTACAAAGTGAAGTTAAAAGTGATTCTGAGAACAGAAATTCAACATATTAAGAGCAGTACTTGTTTTTTAAAAAGTATATTTGGCATGGTGATGTACACCTGCATTATGAACCTTCTTAGGTTTCTAACACTGCTGTAAAACACCATGATCAAAAGAAACTTGGGGAGGGAAGCATTTATTTTATCTTACATGTACTCATTGCAATCAATCGTAAAGGGAAGTTGGCAAGGACTTAAGACAGTGACCTGGAGGCCCTGGAGGAATGCTGCTTACTGACTTGCTCCTCCTGGATTGCTCAATTTTTTTTATACATTCCAGGACCAATCTCCCCAGGGGTAGCACCTCCTACAATGGGCTGGGCCCTCCCACACCAACAATTAATCATGAAAATACCCCCATAGGCTTGCCTACAGAGATGTCTTATGGAGACATTTTCTCATTTGAGGTTATCTTCTCTCAGATGACTCTAGCTTGTTTCAAATTAACACATCCAGCACAAGACCTAATGAGAATGCTGAATTAAGAGGCTCACAAGTTCAACGCTAGTTTGGGCTACACAATATCAGTTCAAGGTCCACTTGGGTAACTTAGTAAAACCATGTCTGAAAATAAAATTAAAAATACCCAGATAAGGCTGTGAGACTGTTGCTCACTTATAGAGCAATTGCCTAATATATGTAAGGCCTTATTTTTTGACAGTTTAAGCAGAACTTGATTAAGCAAAGCAAAGTACTCCAAAAATTGGAGTGGGCTGTCCTAAACAGGGGGGCATTCAGTGGGTTCTGAATTGTGGATTTTACATGCTTTATGAATATTTAGGAGGTTGGTGGTGTATTCATGGAGCAAGGTAACACTTTTCTGCTCTCCCAAAGTGTGATGGACCAGATATTCACTTTAGGTTATTTCTTCCTGCAAGCTCCCAGAAAAGCCCATAAGGGGAGGTGGCTAAACTATAACATAAATGAGATTATAATAAAGATAAACATGTACCTCAGCTTCTGATATGGTAGAAACAACTGAATAACACTGTTAGCAACAAGAGGAATTCTGACCCTCAGGAGATGTTTAATCTCCATTACTAGATGAAATCAGTAAGTAATGGCTGATTATATGGAGTACATATCTCTTCAATACAGAATGACCAATAAATCCATCAATCTCAGCAAGTTAGACTTTAGTGAAACATTTAGCTAAAACTTGGACTTTTAGCTTCAACTAAATGTTTCTGAAAATAACTCCACAGATACAACCAAAACTAGGTTCTCTGTATGTCTTGAAGTTGAGTTAACTTGTCATTGAAGATTGGTCAACATATATACTTCCTTTTACCACTCACCTATTATTTCTAGAAATGGAGTTTTATGGCACACGTCTTGCTACATTTTATTGTTTGCATACTATTTTTGGTTGTTTTAATATCACATTTCAATAATGGTTACTGAATGTGTCCCTTTAATATTCTTACATATTTTCCACAAGAATCATATGAATTTGATTTAATTAATTTGTTTATGTAGTAAGAAGTTTCCCTGGTCCTGCCCAGCCTGGCAGTCGGGACAAATCTCTCCCACCTGCTTTCCTGCAGCCACTTATTCTTTTTTTTTTAAACATTTTTATTTTATAATTAATTTAATTTTACATATCAGCTACATATTCCCCTGTCCTCCCTCCTCCTACCCTCCAGCCTTCTCCCCAATCTACCCCTCCCCCATTCCCACCTCCTCCAAGGCAAGGTCTCCCCTGGGGAGTCAGCTCAGCCTGGTGGATTCAGTTGAGGCAAGTCCAGTCCCCTCCTCTCTACACCAAGGCTGAGCAAAGTGTCTCAGCATAGGCCCTAGGTTACAAAAAGCCAGCTCATGCACCAAGGACAGGTCCTGGTTGCACTGCCTTGGGGATCTCCTTCCTAAATATAACACCAGTAGCACAGACACTGAGAGAAACAATAAATGGGACCTCTTGAAACTGAGAAGCTTTTGTAGGGAAAAGGACATGGTCAACAAGACAAAATGACAGCCTACAGAATGGGAAAAGATCTTCACCAACCCCACATCTGACAGAGGGCTGATATCCAGAACTTATAAAGAACTCAAGAAATTAGACATCAAAATACCCAACAGTCCAATTAAAAATGGGCTATAGACCTGCAGCTACTTATAATCATTCAGAGGTTTATATTAATTACAAACTGTATGGCCTAGGGCTTCAGCTTATATTAGCTAGCTCTTTCAACTTAATTCAACTCATTCCTATTATTCTATATGTTGCCACGTGGCCATCTGTTGGCATCTTGTTGCTCCTTGGGCAACTTCTAGCATCTCTTTTGACTCCACCCTTCTTTGTCTTCAGTTTGAATGTACCACCTAACCTTATCCTGCCCTGCCATGGGCCAATACAGCTTTACTTTTTAATCTAGTGAGAGCCATACATATTCACAGCATACAGAAAGACATCTAACAGCATGTTTATTTATTCACTTTTAGTTAAAATGCTAAAGGAAGCATTTTCAGGAAAAATTCAAACTAACATATATAAATATGAAGTTAGTGATAAATGTAGTTAGATACATAGTTCTCAAATGTGGCAGTGAGCAAATCATTTTTAACTGTAGTATAAAAGATAAAGATCAGAGGCTGGAGAGATAGCTCAGCACTTAAGAGCACTGAGTTCAATTCCCAGCAACTACATGATGGCTCATAACCATCTGTAATGAGATCTGGTGCCCTCTTCTGACCTATAAGGATACATGCAGATAGTGTATACATAACACTGTATACATAATACATAAATTAAAAATAATAAAATTAAAAAGTTAAAGAGCAAACCTGTTAATAGAAACATAACTATTATGTTTTGTTGATACATAGTACTTAATGAGAATTATAATAGCAATTATTTTAAATATGTAATGAGGGAAGATTGATATTATATACAAATTATATATAAATCAATAATTTTGGCACATGGTAAAACAAAATGACTAGTAGAAATATGATCATCTCCTTGTTATATGGAATCTAAAGTATTTTTTAGCATACCTTTTTATGATTATTTGCGAATTTCACATCATGACCCCAATTCCATTCATTTCCCAGTCCCTCCATATCTGGTCTTGCAGCATCCCCCTCCAAAAACAGAAAATTAAACAAGATTAAAACCAAACCAAACAACCAACCACACAAAAAACTAACTTGCTCCTCTATCTTTCCCACTTTTTCATCTTACTGGCATCGGGAGCCAGCATGTTGTGTCATACAGTATCCCCTTTGTCCAATCAGCTTTACTAGCAAATGTTCATTGTAATGAGTCATTGGTCTGGTTCAAGGCCTCTTGTTTCTGCTACACCATTTCACTGGACCGTCTCTGAATCTCCTGTCAGCTATCCCATGGCTACCCTGAGTCATGGAGATCCTGTGGGTGTCATTCTGCAGGAACAGTTTCTTCGCATGCCCCAGTACGTCATAGATGTGGTAGATGTTAGGGTGGGAAAAAGCAAGGCCCTGGATATGGGCCTGGTTATTTGAGCTGGTCAAATCTGGCCCCTAGTGCCAACCCTCCTCAGATGAGGGGTGGAGCCAGTTCCATGCTCTCAGGGCCAGCTCTCCCACACCCATGGTGAAGGGTGGGACCATCTATCCAGAGTGCAGGGGGTGCAGCTCTCCTGTACTGAGTCATGAGGTCCAGCTCTCTCATGAGGATTGGTGCCAGCTCTCTTGCTGTAGTGTCTAGCAAGGGGCAGAGACAGCTTTCCCAGGGCCAGTGAAAGTCAGGGCTGGCTCAGCCTGGACTTTCAGATTTAATCATGCATAATTCTTATGGCCACAGACATCAACACAGACCCCAGCTGCAGCAGAACCACAGACACAGACACGGCCCTCAGCAGCAGCTGGGCCTAGATATCACCATGACTCCAGGTGGCAACAGCAGGCCACTCAGACCAGCGTGGCCCTCAAGCACCAACATGGTCCCCAAATCTAAAGTATTTTAATTCTTGTGGTAGCATGTAGAATGCTGGTACCCACATGCAGGTAAAAGAGGCTTTTTATCAGGGTGTAAATTCAAATATAATGGGAAAAAGATCTGGGAGACAGTGTACAATTAGATGACCAATGGTAATACTTTATTATGCAACTGATATTTGCTAAGCAACAGAATCATAATTGTAATTACTGAAGAAATATAACTGTAGGAGGGGTTGCATTTACTTGATTGTGCTAATCATTTCACAATTTATATGCAAGTTAAATAATCACTTTATATAACTTATGTATATTGAATTTTCTTTGGCAATTATACTGTGATAAAGATGGAAAGGTTTCCTTAAATTTAACCTGCTCTATTTTTAAAGAAAATAAATCATACATTTCTCTATGCATTTTAGTTAAATATAATTTAGAATTTCAAAGGCTTAATTTTTTTTTAATTTTTTTTTTTTTTGGTTTTTCGAGACAGGGTTTCTCTGTGTAGCTTTGCGCCTTTCCTGGAACTCACTTGGTAGTCCAGGCTGGCCTCGAACTCACAGAGATCTGCCTGGCTCTGCCTCCCGAGTGCTGGGATTAAAGGCGTGTGCCACCACCGCCCGGCCAGGCTTAATTTTTATGTGGCATTTTTCTCTTTTTCTTCCTTTTTATTTGAAGACAAAATTTTACTGTGTTAGTAATAACTAACACGCTACTCACTATTTCCTCACTATTTCACTATTTCCACAAAATTGGCTAGTCTGCTCTAGCCAATTTTGTGGAAATCTTCCAGTGTCAGCCTCCTGAGTGCTAGAATAATAGGTATATGCTATAATGTCAGAAATGGTAGATCTATTCTTAAGAGATGGCTTTATCCTCTTTCTTGTCTGTTGAAGCAGATTTTGTTAGCAGGGTTATGATACAAAAAAATCTGAAGATTTTTTTTTCTCTCTAGTCTCTGGAGTAGTTTAAATATCATAGTCCTTCAATTTAACAAGTGTAAAACTACTTGGAATTTTTTTCTGACTGTAATACTTAGCTTTTATTCTTTCCTGAATTTTTAGATTTCTATTACTTCAACCTTTTTTAATGTATTATTTTATAATTTATCTTAAGTTGTGAAATTTTAAAAATACTTTAGTAATGCCACTATATCAGGTCTATAATGTGTTAATATTGTCCATAACCAACCATCCTTTTACCCAGCCTAGCTGGATATGTCAAATATTATTATTATTATTTCTCTATGTTAAATACACAATTATTTTTTGATTTCATAAGTTCTCTCTTTTCTCCCTAATTCTAATATTTAGAGATTAATGCTTTTAATGTTTTATTATAATTAAGATATTTAATCTTAAAGAGATAATGCTTATGATTTGGTTTCATATTATATATTTATTAGACAGTTTATTATTGCTGTTTAAATATTGATTTCTAATATTATCCAGTGGTTTTTCATTTTGCCTTTGGTATGGTTGTTAAACTTTAGTTATTGTTTTTACTGATACTTCACTGTGATTCTATCACATATCTCACAATAAAAGTCTTATTTTGTTAGATTTAGTGATAGGAACTTTATATTAGTTCAATAATAAATAGGTAGCAGAAATATTTTTCTCCCTTCTAGAAACTAAACAGAGTAATAAAGAATTTATAATGCTTTCCACTTGTACGTTCTAAAAATGTTCTGCTACATTTAGTACCTTTGACAAATCTCTTTCCCTAACAATTAGAGAAATGCTATCAATTGAATTTGAATATTAATGATTTATAAAATTAAATTTCTTTTAGCACACAAAATAATGAATCAAAACCCCCCATTTCTTTGATTATCAAGTGACAGCACTTCCATTTATAGTAAATATACAAAGGAGAGTTGATTGTTCTTCTTTAAGGGGTGAGGTTTTTATTGTTCTCAGCAGCCAGTAATAGTGTCAATAATGAAGATGTAGTCAGTTTTTTTTCTTCTCTCAGAACAAGGAACATAGATAAACTACTAGGGGAAAATAAAGACAGTATCCAGCATTCACACTATCATCTAACAATTTGTCAAGTTTAAATGGATTATATGTGTTTCTGAGTTTTTGTGTTTTTGAGTCTCAACCTTCCACTATAAACCCTGATTAAGATTTTAAAATTCATGCTAAAATGGATATATCTTCTTTTGTTGGATTCAGAAAAAAAAAAAATCCACTAATGGAGGGAATAAAACTTTTAAGGAGCAACATTTGATGCTAAAAAGACAACTTTTGTTTGGAAATGATATAGTATTTAAAATATAATTTCTTTCCCATCTGCTGCTGGTAAGATTCCAAGGCAATAATTTCACCAGTATTCAATGCAGTCATCTTTAGTTTCCTCTGAGTCTCAAGAGAACACACATGACACTGATTTGAGATCTAGTCACAAGAACTTCATTTTCAAAGCCAATCACAATATGACCAAAAATGATCACTTTATTTTTCAATGCTATTCAGCTTAAAATGCTGGGCACTGAAAGATCTGCCAGCCTGTAATAACTGGTGAAATTTGCTAAACCACTCTGGCAGTGACATGCACCAAACAGCAGAAATGATGATTTCCCAGTCTTTTCTTGCAATGCCATTATGAGGCTAAGGGTTTTCTACTTACTAAGGTCAAGGACATTGTGAACCGTATTTCATTAACCACTTATGTCCACCCAGTGAGCTTAGGCAGTTTCATCATCTCTTTTGTTTTATATTGTCGGAGGTAGAATCTTCCAAACACTCCATCAAACTGCTCTCATTTTCCCATTTGCTTCATGTCAGATTGTCACTGAGCCCAGGATACTGTTCATCTTCAGTCACCTCACATCTGCTCAGTATTTATCATCTTTCATTTATTCCTTCCTACACTCAAACCTATCAGCTTCTTCATTTGTCTTCTTGCCAAACTATATTTTTTGCCATTTACAGATTTTATAACATTTTAGTTTTTTATCTTTGTATTACCACTTGGCTTCCACTAGTCTGGGGCTATGGCTTGAAATATTTGTAAGTTAAAATAAGAGTCTAATTTTTTCCTGCCCTAGCTACTAGCATTAGAAATGTGCCTTAACTAATATGTAACCAAGTGGCAATACTGATATCTAATTTAGAGTTTTTATATGGATTATCTACCTTATATTTACTGCACAATATTACCCTGACAAACTTCTTTTAGATAATCCATTTTGCAATGGGCTATAAAATGGATTATTTTAATAATTCAGTAAATCCAGGATCTCAAGCATACTATTACTCTCTTGCACTAAATATGGGCATGCAAAAAACCTTCACTGTATTCTAAACATAGAGTTTGTATGTTTCCAGACCAACTTTTTCAGGTATAGTTCCAGATGACTATTACAACAGAATAAAATCAATGTAAATGATTAAATCTAATTGAAGGTACTTGACTAGTGTTAAGAATATTTTAGTGGACTTTTTCAGAAACGTTTTTGTTCATCAATATGTGTACTATGTCCTATTTCTGCTTTGCATGTAATCCATGGAGTGTTTATAATAGATTAAAGAACATTTTTACTCTAGATATCCCTATCAATTTTTAATAACTGCATTTATCTGACTAAATATATTTGTGGATTTTAGAAAATCTGGCAGATATATTAATATAAATATTAACTGAATAAATACTACTCAAATCAGTGATGTTATTGCTTGATATATATATATTACATATATATGTATATATATTACATATATATGTATATATATATGATTTTCCTTCACAGAGGTCAACATGTTATTTGTATTTTTATATTTATTGACTTTTAACTCTTAATATTATATTTATAAAATATTAAGTAAAATTACCTTACTGTTAATATAAATTTACAACATCATGTGTAATGGGTAAATGTTATTTATAATCAGATAAAATAAGTGTGTGCTTATATATTATATATATTTGTAATTTTTCACTCATATAAAAATGTTTATTGTGCACCTACTTACTACATGCCATATAATACTACATAAAATTTTTAGAACTTCTGTCATGTTCTTATGCTTTAATGTAATGATAACACATAAACCTTCATAATTGAAAATTTTCATTATAAGTTATGTACTTTATTGATATAAATGATTATTTTGGTTACATATAGTTCTGTATCTGACTGTCATTTTCTCTGCTTACTTTCCATATATTTCTGTGTATAATTGTTGTTATATAATAATATTTATTTCATATATTTCTTCATTATAAGTTGCTCATCACAGGATATAACAAATGAAAAACTCAGAATATTTTTTTCTAAGAAATGTAACAGATTTTTAGACATTGTTTTGTTTTTACTCTTCCTAAGTTCTTTCTTTTTGCTTTTTTAAGTGTATGTATGTGTTTTTGCATATGCATTTGCATACACATGTTCTTACATGTGTACATGTGTGTAGGAACATATGTGTGCCAGTGCATGTATGTTTGCGTGCATGTTAGGGCCTGTGGTTGACTAATGTAAGGAGTTGTCTTTGATTTCTGTCCATATTATTCATTGAGGAAGGGTCTCTCCACTGTACCCTCAGCACTCTAATACTCAGAGTATCACACCATATGTGCACTGTGAGTGTTTGTAATATGAATCTTCAAAATTCTTATTAATAGAAAACCTGGGGCCAGATATTGGGGTGAAAGCTGAGCGATCAGAGGAATAGAACAAGCCAGCCACAATTTCTTATTGCTAGGAAATCCTCAGCCCAAGAGAGAGCTACTTCCTGTATACTCACGCCTTATCTACTTTTCTTTGCCCTGGCATCTTGCTTCCTCTCTCTGCCCAGCTACATCACTTCTTCTTTCCGCCCAGCTCTATCACTTCCTGTCTGACTTATAGACCTCTAGACTTCTATGGTTAACTAGCACTGATATTAAAGGCATATGCCACCACACCTGGCTCTGTTCTCAGTGTGGCCTTGAACTCACAGAGATCCAGATGAATCTCTGCCTCTCGAATGCTAGGATTAAAGGCGTGTTCCACCACTGTTTGGTCTCTATGTTTAATATAGTGGCTGGCTTTTTCCTTTGATCTCTAGGCCAGCTTTATTTGTTAGAGCACAAGTAAAATATCACAAGTGCTGAAATGACATTTACTTGGGTTCTTGGAACTTGAAGTATGGTTTTCATGCTTGCTGCTTATAAGGTAAATGCTTTAACTACTGAACCATCTTCCCAGCCCCCCCCCATATTTTTATAAGATGCTTTTTATTATGTTTTTTTATTCCCATTTATGCTTTTTTCCTAGCTTTATTTTGGTATAGTTCTCCAAAATTATATATGATCAGAGTATAAAATATGAGGTGATATATATACACTGTGAAATGATTAGCTAAATCACATATCTAAAATTCCATATAGTATAAATTCATATAATATGCATGTATAAAATTCTCAAAGAAACACATACAAGTATACAGTGAATAAATAAAAGATAAAATAATTTATTTTAAAATACAGTATTTTAAGTTTATTCTTTGAGAATTTTATGCATGTATGCATAATATCTTATCCAACCTTTACTGCCTACTCCAAATCCTTCCAGGTCACTAAAGTAGACCACAGCATGGACAGAAAGAAAATCTGATTTTGGGAATCACACTGCTGAGCTGCTTTTGGATAGGGTTTGGGGTGGGGGGCAGAGAAGAGTCTGGAAGGAAAAACCTTGTCAGTTTTATGGGGACAGTTAGTGGCAGGACGAGTGGTGCAGGACAGAACAGCCAGCCTGGGAGTTAGTGCAGAATGCTTGGGTTAGTGACGAAGGAGATGCTCTTTGCCAGAAGTAGTTGGTGGTGGATAAGAGAAGTGATCTCTTTTTCTGACAAACAGAACCTGACTTCATGAGATTTCTGAGGAATGCTAAGTTCAAGTTTTTGTTCACCCAATAGTAATCCTTCTGCTTGAGTTTGGCCTGAATGGAGCCCAGACTGTCATTTGCGCCATTGTCATTGTCACTGCCATTTTGAGGGCCCACTTTGGACCTAACAGTGACTGTGGCTGGCTATACAAGATCTGTTAGTTCATGGACTCAATGGCCTTCTTGTATGCAGAATCCATTAGCTTTCAGCAGTCCTCCTAAATATTTGGCTCTTAAAATATTTCTACCTCCTCTTCTGCAATGCTCCCTGAAACTTGAGGGTAAACAGTGTGATCATTTATTCTTTGATGATAATCTTTGTCTTTTAAAAAAAATTTGGGAACTTGATAATTAGGTAGAATCATTATTGTTGCATTTATTGATAATTTAAGGTTATTGTGTTAATACTAATAATTAAGAAGAAATGTAATGGATGTGAGAAGGAGTGTATAGCACAAAGAATGAGTGGGGAGAGTAGAAATAATGTAAATAAAATATGCATTTGGAAAACTCAAAAAATTAAAAAATTAAACATTGGAATTTTAAAAATTGTAGTATATGTATACTTACTGCCAGTAAAAGGAAAATTCTAATTAATAATAGATTACTATTAATATTTTTTAAATAAAATATCAAATTTATAAACTGACTTAAATTACATTTCTCTATTTACTTATTTATCTACTCTCATTAAGTTGATGTAGAACCTCATGTAAAACAGGCTGACTTTACCACTCATTTTGTAGCTGAGGATGACTTTAAACTTTTGTCTCCTGCCAAATGCTGGAAATACAGTCGCACACGACTATGCCCATTCTTATCGCCATATTCATGAAAATGTTTCTACCCAGTTCTATGAGTCTAGTTGAACTCAATGTTCACTGAATTTCATCTGCTTTTTGAAATGATTTTCCCATTCTCTGGTTATTTACCTTCATTAGTCAGGGCATTAAATTAATTTCTTCAGGAAGAAAGATTTCTCAAACTCTTAAAACCTGATCACGTCTCTATTGCTCAGATACTTTCAGCTGTATTCTAGTTCACTCATAGTAAAATCTAGTCTTTACCATTCCCTATTAAGGTATGATGTAACCATGTCTACTTTTCATTGTACCCACAACTCTCTTCCTTATTTCATTTCAGCCTTTTTACTATTCCTCAAAACTTCTAGATTTCTCTCCTCTAGCAATTGCCTGTATCTGGAATGATATTTTTATAGGGCTCAGTTTAGTTTTCTCCTTAGTATTATTCTGGTTTCTGAGTATAGAATCTTTATAGGAAATTTTTTTATCTCATTTCCTATAAAAGAGCAGTCTTCAACTTCTATAGTTTAATGTACAACACATATAGTGCTTAATTTTTATTTTACAAATTTCCATTGCAAGTAGAGTTCATGAGAGCAAAGACACAGTCTGGCATCTTCACTGCACCACTGATAGAGCCTAAAACAAGACATGGCCCACATAATAAATCAAGTAAGACACAGCAGTGACAATTCTCAATAGGAGGAGAGCAATAAAAATCTCTCAAATGTTTGCTGAATTAAATAACAAACAAAATACTTTTCATGGCCTTCAACCAGAAGTGACAACTTGATTTAGATAAAGGGTAAGTCTCTGAGTAGCATTCACAAGTGTCAGAACACTTCTTAGTATGGCCAGCTTGCAGTGCTTCTGCTTTCCTGATTGATTTTCCTGTGTTCTACATGTCTCTTAAAGTATTGATGTGCTCTAAATATGTCTAGTTTTTAACATATTGTCAATGTGCAAGCATGTTACAAGTTTAAAATTAAACAGATTCTCCTCCCGTTCATTTCTCACCTTCGAAATCAAGACATGTTCACATACATTTTGTTTCTCTCTTACTGTTTCTAACAATGCTTTACTCTATATGAGGAATCATTACATTGAAATCTCTTTCATTATTTTGCCTCAATCATCTTTATACCCACTGAGACTTCCTTAAAATTTTTGACACATTAACATTATTTATCACTTTGACTTACAGCAAATGAAGAGTATTAACCTTTGTACATCTGATGGTTCAACTTAATAGAAAAGCAAAAAAAAAATATAATTCCTAAAATTTCACATTATCGAATTTTCTTTTGTATTTTGGGAGATGATACTTGGGATTGCATCCAGGGCCAAGATCAAGCGAAGTAAGAAATCTAGCAAGGAGTCTTCACCCTTTATTTGGATATTGTTGTATTACCTCTAAGTAGATCTTATTGATTTCCATGTTTATTTGTATAAATTGTATAAATTCTTAGTCACCCAGAATCCAAGATGAGTATTATCTGCTTCTCTTCCTCTTAATTTAGTTATTCTTTATGTATTTGATCATTTGGTTCTTGGTATTTTATTTCTCAAATATTTGTTCTTTTCTCTTCCTAGAATTACATCTCTGCTTGAACTTCTTACTTTTAAAATCAAAACAAACCCATTCACTTCAGAATCCCACTTTATTTTTTATCCATTTGGACTCTTCTCCTGTGTTTACAAGTTCCATTTACAAGGTGTAAATCATGCCTCCACACTCTCTCCTTCCCACTACCAATAGTGAACATCTGGATAATTATAAAAATCCACTCTAATGTTCAACAGTCCTGAAATTATAGTATGAAATTTATGTAGTTCTCCATCACTGTCTACTCCTAGATCAATCATAAACTTTTCTAAATTCTGTCTTTGTCATCACTACTTTATTCAATAACAGTCAGTCTACGAGAGCAAAGGCAAGTAAAATAAGCCCATTAACAGAGAAGAATGATACTTCTATCCCAACACTAGTTACCTAATTGTGTGATATCTCATATGCTATTTAACTATTTTCACCACATATTTATCAAAAGAGAAAATAGCTATATGTACTTATGTCCTGGGAATTGAAAAAGTATGGTATTTTGGTCAGGATTATCTAAAGGAACAGAATTGATGGAATGAATAGCCATGTGTTGTGGTGATATTTTATTTATGCACCCCAATAAAGCTTATCTGAAACCTTCTTGGTACAATATGTAAGTGGTTGTAATATTCATATGTAAATGAATAATATATTTGTTATTCTTTCCATATTTAATCATTTTGTCTTTTGTAATTTATTTCTGAGTGTTCATTCTTTCTATTCCTAGTATTACTTCCCCAGGGATGTGGGATTTACTAGATTGGTTTACAGGGTGTCCCTCTGGTAATTCTTCAATGTTTGTCTCACACAGAGGGGCAAAAAAATCCAGTAGTTTTTCATACCACAGGTTTGAGTATCTCCAAAATCCTGATCTGGCACTGAAGGCCTAGAGAATACCCTCAGTTAACATTGACATTTTGTAGTTAGTTGCAATACCCTTGAAGAAATAATTCAACAGAAGAATAGATGAACTTGCCATTGAGAGTGATAGCAAGAAAGGGTAATTACAGCTTTCTTTTTTGTCCTTTTATTGAGGCTGTCACCTAGATTTAGGGTGAATCATCCCGCATCAAATAATCTGACAAGAAAATTCCTTATAGAAGTGCCCAGAAGTTCATGTTTTAGTTGCTTCCAGACAGTCAAGTTATCAAAGAAGATGAGCCATTGTATGTGACAACAACACCATTAAAACCCCCAATCCATGTTATTCATTTTTGCTACACTGAACCTGTAGTGTTGAATATATTCTTGCCTCTTGTACTTAAACATTTAGTGGTAGATTAGCTTGTGTGCCAGGATCTCTAATTCTAGACACCTTTCTATTAATTACTAGGATTAGTCCAAAGTATCCTGATTTTACTTATACTTTGCATAAATGCAGTAAAGCGAAAAGATTAAATAAAACATACACATACACATATGTATATAAGAACAATTAATGAAAAAGAGCCGTGGATTTGAAAACAAGCAAGGGAGGTATGTAGGAGGGTGGGAATGGAGGAAAGGACAGAGGGAAATAATTTAATTATGTTATAATCTCAAAAAATAAAGCAAGAAATAAAAAAGGTAATAACAAAAATATCATTGTTTCTAAACAAGCCAGTATGGACAAGTATTGTTGCTGTTGCTAATTTTTTTGAAGTAATGACATGCTCAGGGAGGCTTTAAATATTGTTTTTAAGTGCTTTTTATTATTTGCCTTAATTGTTTCAAAATTGCTATCAACGTGGCATGCAAGGAAAATGCATGGCACTTCTCTCTTCTTATTTTGGTACAGGTTCTGACAGCAGCTTGTCCTCATTTAAGGACCAACAACACTGAAGTTCCATTAGCTAGTACAGTAGCCAATGTAGCCTGGGAAGAAATGGAAACCAACACCATCTGAACAATTACACATCGCTGAACAGATGTGATACTGTGCAAAGAACTCCCTTGTGCCCTCAAGTAAAAGGCAAGGAGGTGTTTTTGTTCATTTAAATATTTTAGGTATGTGGTTATGAATGAAGCAAAAATTAAGATTTAGCTCAGTTGTAGAGAAAAAATGTCAATTTTCACCTTCCTCAGCTTCATTGAGCTTCTGGCTGTGATTATTTTTATTATTATGCACTGTACAAATTAAATGCAGTTATTAGGTAAATGCTATCCAATATAGTCAGCATAACTAGAGTGCAACACCAAAACCTGGGCTCTACTTTAAAATTTGTTTTCTTTGGCGATTGTATGTGGCATTTTCACCAAGTAGAAGCTTTCTCTTTTTAAAGTTTGTGCTTGCCAAGACTGTATAAATATTTTTCATGCCTTTTTCTATGCTGTAAACCCATGGCAGATGCTAATAATCAGTTCTTTGAGCCCTGGTGTGGTTTTTTAAAAAGTTTCAAATCATTGCTGGAGACATCTTCTAGTATCAATTTGAATTACACCTAAGATGAAATTAATTTTCAATGCTTGGGAGAGCTCCCAACCTGTACAATTTTAAGGAATGGCTTGACTCTTCTACACCAGATGGATCAGGTAAAATTAATAACACACCAGGATGTAATCACACACTTACTGTTATAATACATATATGTATTCATTTACTTGTATAACAACATTTTATCATGTTGAAATCTAGTTTGCTATGCCATTCTGAACACTGAATTATTGACTGTTTCTCTAACTTCAGACATCCAGACCATGAAATTTATTAGCTTCTGCATGTTTGCCTTATGTATCCTGGTCTACAGTATCTATCTTTGGCCTATGCTCCTAGTGTCTCCAGATATTTAGTACTAAATTCAAAGTTTTTGCCAAGGTGAAATAGTTTGTAAAGAGGCTGCTGTTATCAACTTGTGCCATTAATTTCGTAAACAGTCAAATAGTCACAATCCATTGTAATAGAAAGTAGTTTTTCATTGAAGATACAGAAAGAAGATCCATAGCTAAAATGGTGAGTGTCTTGCCATGGGAGTTTAGAAGAAACTTACTTTGCTGCTAGATGTGTTGTAAACTTTTCTCAGTGTGGTGCAAAGAAACACGAACTCAGTTTGAGTTCTACCTGAGTGCAAATTTACTGTAGAAATAAAATTTCCATACCCCTGAGCAATTTTGTTAAATTTGGTGTACTGTCCTTTCATCATTTCATATGCCTTAAGTCTAATTGAAGAAATATATAAATTAGCTGATTATTTAAATTATGCTTTCATGATGGAGGAATTATCTGAGTACAATAAACTTTATCACTAAATAGTAGCCAATATAGCACACACTTATTTTTCACAAACCA
This sequence comes from Peromyscus eremicus, assembly GCF_949786415.1. Classification (NCBI taxonomy): domain Eukaryota; kingdom Metazoa; phylum Chordata; class Mammalia; order Rodentia; family Cricetidae; genus Peromyscus; species Peromyscus eremicus. Next base: position 120,690,825 of record NC_081439.1, read on the forward strand.
CAAAGTGAGTGTCATTGGCTAAACTGGTTGTATTTGATCTTTTTCCTTAAAGTCTCATTGGCCTTTCTCATATATATATGAATGTGTGTGTGTGTGTGTGTGTGTGTGTGTGTGTGTGTGTGTGTAGACATTAACTGTATTCAGCACATGACCATGCAAAACATTTGTTTTTATTCATCTTCTCTGCTTTCTCCCATTTATCAATACCTGTTGCACTTGGAGAAATGTATAAAGATTATAATTAATTGTATCAATGAGAAGCCACTGAAACTTTCAATAAGACAGTGACTTAATGATAATTATAAACATTACACTGACAATTTAGTGAAAGAGGAACTGACCCATGTATGGGAATGATATTAGCCACCATTGCCACAGTTCTTTAATATACATTTAGAATTAAAAGTAGAGATGGTTGTGTAAGCAAACATAATGTGTTCTCAGTTATATAACATTATTGCACCTGCAATAGAGCATACTACATAATACATGGGTATGATAATGTTATCTCTTAATGATGTTGCTGTATAAAATTATGTAGTTTGAGTTCCAAGTTTATACCTTAGACTTATTTAAAAAGCCTGTATCTTGCGGTTGGGAAATAATCATATACATTGCATTTACTGTCTCCTAATTGCCTCATTTTCTCTTCTGCTTGATTTAACTTCACAGTTGCTAAGTATACACAATACTCAGCAAAGTTTGCCAGTAAATGGCCATGTGATACAACAGAGCAATTGAACAAACCAACAAACAACAAAGTGATTAAAGAAAGCACAGTGGGAAGGTCAGTGACAATCTTTGCTTGCTATCAATCAAGAAAGTCCCAGTGTACCAGAGATACCACATTCAGAATTCAACAAAAATAATGTGTGTTGGTATTGTGTTCCCCAAAATATTGTGCAGGCTAATAAACTTATCTGGGGTCAGAGTCAGAACAGCCACAATATTAAACATAAAGGATGGGCAGTAGTAGCACACACCTTTAATCCTAGCATTCCAGAGGCAGAAATCCATGTGTTCAATGATACAGCCAAGCATGGTGACTCATGCCTTTAATCCTAGAAAACAAGACTTTAATCCCAGGGAGTGATGGTAGAAAGCAGAAAGGTATATAAGGCGCGAGGACCAGAAACTAGAAGCATTTGGCTGGTTAAGCTTTCAGGCTTACCAGCAGCAGCAGTTCAGCTGAGATTCATTCTGGATGAGGACTCAGAGGCATCCAGTCTGCAGAAACAGGATCAGCTGAGGAATTGGCAAGGTGAGGTAGCTGTGGCTTTTTCTGCTTCTCTGATCTTCCAGCATTCACCCCAATAACTGGCCTCAGGGTTTTTTTTTTTTTTATTATTATTAACAAGACCTTCTAACAATTCCTGTTACAATAATGGAAGATGCTAAATAATCTGTGATGTTGAAGACAATGAAACTAAACAAAATGAGTGTCCTATATCACATACGGTAAAATATCAAATTACTTAGATTGAACACCCCCCCACCCTTAACTAGAGTTTTCCTGCCTGGCCCACAGTCAGGACAAATCTCTCTCACCTGCCAGTCCCACAGCCGCTCAGACCCGACCAAGTAAACACAGAGACTTATATTGGTTACAAACTGTATGGCTGTGGCAGGCTTCTTGCTAACTTTTCTTACAGCTGAAGTTAATCCATTTCTATAAATCTATACCTTGCCACGTGGCTGGTGGCTTACTGGCATCTTCACATGCTGTTTGTCATCGTGGCGGCTGGCAGTGTCTCTGACTCAGCCTTCCACTTCCCAGCTTTATTCTCCTCCTTTTCCCACCTATACTTCCTGCCTGGCCACTGCCCAATCAATGATTTATTTTTTGACCAATCAGGTACACTTCTGATATACAGACCATCCCACAGCACTTCCCCCTTTTTTTTCAAAAAGGAAGGTTTTAACCTTAACAAAGTAAAATTACATATAATTTGGGAATTTGGGCGTAGCTTCTCTTACTACTTCCTGCTGGAGGGGGGCGTTGTATCTTATGGGGACACAAAGAAAATTTTAGGATTATGGAATAGTCCATGAGGCTGTATTGTCTGAGCCAGTTGCCTTGAAACCATTCTGGATATTGGATCATCTGGGCCATGGTGTCATCGGAGACCTTTCAGGGGGTCTTGGCTGGTCAAACCTGATGTATCTTAATCTTGAACAAATCCATAGCCTCTGGCTTTCTGTGGGAACAAACGCAGAGTCTCCTTCCCAAAGCAACACATCCTTACATCCAAATTTTGAAGTCAAGGTATCTTTAAAATATACATATTGGTTTAACTCAAAATCTTTTACGATCAAATGTTTTTCTGCAGTTAAAAATCCCAAAGACAACATAATCCAGATTCTCTGTGTAATATTCATCTTCACATGGCTTATTTTTTATATTATCTTTAATTTTACTGTCTCTTTAAAGACTTTATTGTTTAAAATTATGTATTTGTTTATATAACTGTATATATCACCTTTTTTGTCTCTTTCAAGCCTACGTATATTTTATATACATTGTAAACTATTACATCTGAATCTGCCTTATTGTGAATCTATTGCTTTAAACTGCAGCAGATGTGGCTGCTGGCTCTGCCCACCTCAGCTTCCCAACATGGCCGTGGTACGTTTTCCACCAGCTCTGGGAGCTATCGTGGGTCTATGCTTTTATCCAAGCAGCGTGTGTGTAGTCCAGAAACCTTTTGTTTTGTTTTGTACTAGCAAAGGCTAAATCCACCATACAGCTTAATGTGTCACTTGCAGAGGCCTCATTCCCGCCATACTGCAGGTGGAGCGCACATGCCAGGAACCCTCCAGTAGTTCAAACTGGCAGCTGCCACTTATTTGAGAGAGACAATTAGGAATTGTTTTTAGCTCCGTTTTAGAATCTTTTTTCTCAGTTTTTAGGTGGAAACTCTTGCCACCACGTTGGATGCCATTTGTAGCTAGAGTTTTCCTGCCTGGCCCACAGTCAGAAAAAATCTCTCTCACCTGCCAGTCCTACAGCCCCTCAGACCTGACCAAGTATACACAGAGACTTATATTGGTTACAAACTGTATGGCCGTGGCAGGCTTCTTGCTAACTGTTCTTACAGCTTAAATTAATCCATTTCTATAAATCTATACAGAACATCCCACAGCACCCCTCCAAAAAAAAGAAATGAATAAAAAAAGAGAGCATATACTTTGTGGCAACTTGTTTACATCTTAATGGGACAAAAATGTTTTAGCTGTTTAAAATAAGCTGTATCTGTCACGCATGTTGAGATTTGTGGTTTGTGTTTTTAATCATAAAAAATATGAAAATGAATGATGAGTCTCCAACTCTTAGCATAACATGTACAAGAGAAATTTTTTAAAAATTGGACATACTGTAGATGAAAATTACTTACCAGGGAAAATCTTCAGGGTAGATTAATACCATATAAATCTCCCTAGTGTTTAAACAAGTACTTGATAGAACTTTCATCCATTAAAAACCAAATTATGATCCTGTAGCAAGAATCTTAAAAGTTCTTATTAATAAAAATAAACCCAGGGCCTGGTATTGGGGTGAATACTGGAAGATCAGAGAAGCAGAACAAGCCACAGCTTCCTCACCTTGCCAATTCCTCAGGTGATCCTGTTTCCTCAGATTGGATGGCTCTCAGCTGAATTGCTGCTCAAAAGCCTAAAAGCTTAACCATCTTAGGTCCTGGTTTTCACACCTTATGCACCTTTCTGCTTTCTGCCATTATTTCCTGGGATTAAAAGCATGAGTCACCATGCCTGGCTATTTCCAGTGTGGCTTTGAACTCACAGAGATCCAGATGGATCTCTGCCTCCAGAAGGCTAAGATTAAAGGTGTGAGTGTACCATTTTCTGGCCTCTATGTCTGTCTAGTGGCTGCTCTGTTCTCTGACCCCAGATAAATTTATTAGGGTGCATGATATATTGGGGAACACAATATCACCTCATGATCCAGTTTGAATGATAAAGTTTGCAAATTAAAACTTGAAACACTATGTGGTCTGCACACAGAGAACCCCAGGGAATTCAATGATAGCAGAAAGTGCACACTATTAACATACTGTAGACACAACTAAAAGTCAATGAGGATAGAGAGTCTCCTCTAAGATACCTTTTTTTCTTGCTATGCCAATGAACTGGAGAAGTACACTGCAGAATCACATCTGTTTTTCAGTTTTGCATACTGTTTACAATGCTTAGGAACATCATTTTTGATTGATTATTCTTTATCTGCATATCAAAGAGTTTTTCTACCTTTAAACTCTACAAACATTTCCTTTTGTCTAATCAATGGATCAAGGCATTATGATTTTCTTCTTTCTTTAAAATGGGGTTGGAATATGTAGCCCAAGTTGGCTTTCAACTTGTTGCAATCATTTTGCCTCAACCTCTCAAGTGTTCGGACTGCAGATATGCATCAACTGTACAGCATATAAACCTTTAAGTATACTATTGCAGGAAGATATGTCTCCATGCTATTTATTCAATTGACAAGAAAAAACATTGAGAAGTCAATTATGTAACATTTATAGACTTAAATATTATTATTACCTCAATAACCTTGCAGAGAAATGGAACACTGTCATAGAGGAGTACATGAACGACATCTGGAAAAAAAAAACTTAGATTTTTCAATGAGTTCAAAGGATTTTCCAAGGAGTAGAGATATATGAATTCAATAATGTTGTGAGTGAAATGGTAAACAATTTAACCTGGTTGTGGAAGATAATTCAAATAAGTAACTCCTGAACACATTTCCTAAGGAATTAAGGACCGGCTGGAACTTGGAGAGGGAACACATAAATGAAGAAATGACAAGATAAAAGAGAACTCCAGAAAAAAATATGAAGAAGAACCTGTAGAAAATTTAGTTACCAGAAGTTTTCCTGTACCTCACCAAGCCCCCCTACAAAGTTCCCAAACATACATCTCAACACAGAAAGAGTCTCCTCAATTGAGAAAGATGTTCTCAAACTCATGTAAATTTACAAGCAAATATGTCATGGAAAATGAAAGAAAGAAATTAACCTTCAATATCTTTTTCAAGACAGTGACACCTGCTCAGCAATAACTTCAAGCAGGTCCTCAGGTGTGATCCAGAAAGAGGTCTTGTTATAACAGAACACGACAGCACCACATGTGCTTCACTCTGAAGAAGTTCCAATGTAAAGAGATGAAAGGAAGAAGATGGGTATATATATTCATCCATGTGTAGGTTCAGGTCCGTGTGTATGTGTGTGTGTGTGTGTGTGTGTGTGTGTGTGTGTGTGTGTGTGTGTTAGTTTTGCACAGGATTTAACTGTAATGTTTACTTTATGAACTTCTAAAATTTCAGTTTTTTACTTTTAGACCTAAGTTTGTATTAATTTATTATTAAATACATAAAATTATTTAAAATGATTCACTGTTTCCTAACTATAGTATTTATAAAGTATAGAACAGTTTATAGTAATATCTGATACTTTCATACTCCTTATTCCCTCACCCAGTCAGCTAGAAGGTATACCTTACCTTATATTTTACACAGGATTTTCACCTCCTGTCTGTTTGCATTTTTATAGATACCAATACTTATCATTGGCTTCCATTAGTCTATAATATCCTATACAGAATAGTAGTTTAATAGGATCGGATCTATCCTATAGTCTTGGGGTTTAACCTTTACCACCTGCCATCAAGTTAAATATCCTATGATAGTTCACACAATGTCTAATTTGCCTAATGACACATTTTTCATAATCTGTCATCAATGTTATGTGAAATATGACAGTATATTTTGGGTGTGTGTGTGGTGTGAAGCAATTTAAAAAATTCATACTTATCCTACAATGAAATATTCATTCCTAGAGGCCAACTAATGGAGATTCGCTGAAAGGTTCATATACTATACTTACTTAATATTGTCATCCAATACTTAATATTTTCACATTTTTGCTGTTATAATCTTACTTTTTACCTTTAATAAATGTATCTAAAATAACCAAAAAAATGTACATCAGAAATTAAAATATAAGAACACTACATCTTTTTTTTGCTTTTTCCCCTTTTTTATTAAGAAATTTTCCATTCATTTTACACACCAATCACATATCCCCCTCTCCTCTCTCCTCCCATCCCCAGCCTTTGCTCCTCAGCTCAGACCCATTCCTACTTCCTTTCCCCTGCTTCAATAAGCCTGGTCATGCACCAGGGCTGGAAACTGATCCCACTGTGAGGAGGCCCCTTAAGCATGTCAAAGCTAAACAACTGTCTAGCCTGTGCAGAGGGCCTAGTCCAGTCCCATGGGGGCTCCACAGCTATTGGTACACAGTTCATGAGTTCCCACTAGTTTGGATTGGTTGTCCCTGCACATTTCCCCATCATGATCTTGATGCCCTTTGCTCATAGAATCCCTCTTCTCTCTCTTCGACTTGACTCCTGGAGGGGCTTGGACCTGCCTCAACTGAATGTACCAGACTCTGCTGACTCCCCATGGGAGGCCTTGTCTTGGAGAATACTACTTCTAAATAGCTATGAATAAAATTATTTTCTTGTATAATATGAATTAACTTCCAATAAATGAATCAATATAGCATGTGTAATAAACAATTTCTGCTGAGATATGCCAGTTCAAAACTGCAAATGCTATCTCAATGTTAAAATATAGAAGGGACCCAATATAATTTCCATTTAAGTTACTAAAAGAGCAACATTCCCTTTCTAACAATTTATTTTAATTTCAAAGACAGTATATTAATATTCATTATATTTGGAAATATTCTTTGTCTTGATAGTTAAAGACTTATTTATTTAAAATGGAAACTAAACTTTAAAGTATGACCAATTGCTGCTTATAATAAAAGTACCACAAGCTTACTTTTAAATTTAATTTTGATGTATTAAAAGACTATTAATAGAACTTGTCAGATCTTCAGCTCCTCATAATAACTATCTATCTAGCAATTCACCTAAGGTGTGCTTTTAGATTTTGTCTTGTTAGATTACCTCCATTATATACTTAAGTATTTGGCATACAAGTAATTAACCTTTTGAACCCCATTAATGAATAGTAGGGAGGAAGACAATTAATGAGACTAAAATTTGGTCAGCAGGCTAAGGCTAATACATTATTATTAGAAAGGGGAAAATTTTAATATTTTTATTGACTACAGATGATCAGAGCAGCTGTGTTAAATCATTTGTTTTCAGGTATCCCCATCTGGAAGAATAAGCTCCAACAAAGGGCTGGGTCACGGGTTCTGTATTAACTGAGAAAAAAAAAATCAGCACCAACACATCACGAACTTCAGTGCTTGTTGCAGCAAGAATTGCTACAAGTTATACTTCCTTCATTTCATAGAAAACTTGGCAGTTTGAAAAGCCCTGAAATCTATATAATTTTTTTTTGATCTTTAGAACAGATCTGTGAGGTAGTTGGCTCAATGTTGTTATCTCCATTTCAAAGACAAGTAAGTTAACATGACAGAAGATAAATGACTTCTCAAATATCACACAGCTATTATCAGACCCCAGATTCTAACACTGATTCCATCAGAATACTTTCCCCAAAGACCGAACTTCATCATTGTGTATATTAACCAAAGATCATATCATTTTTCATGAGTTGTGTGGAGCTAGTCTTCCTGCCTGGCCCACAGTCAGGACAAATCTCTCCCACCTGCCAGTCCCACAGCCACTCAGACCCAACCAAGCAAACACAGAGACCTATATTGGTTACAAACTGTATGGCCTTGGCAGGCTTCTTGCTAACATTTTTTACAGCTTAAATTAATCCATTTCTATAAATCTATAACTTGCCATGTGACTCGGCTTACCGGCATCTTCACATGCCTTTTATCATTGTGGCGGCTGGCAGTGTCTCTGACTCAGCCTTCCACTTCCCAGCTTTATTCTCCTCTGCTGTGCGATGTATGGCAAATGTGTTGCTGATTAATCAATAAAACACTGATTGGCCATTGGCTAGGCAGGAAGTATAGGCGGGACAAGGAGGAGAATAAAGCTGGGAAGTGGAAGGCTGAGTCAGAGAGACACTGCCAGTCGCCACCATGACAAACAGCATGTGAAGATGCCGGTAAGCCACGAGCCATGTGGCAAGGTATAGATTTGTAGAAATGGATTAATTTAAGCTGTAAGAACAGTTAGCAAGAAGCCTGCCATGGCCATACAGTTTGTAACCAATATAAGTCTCTGTGTTTACTTGGTCGGGTCTGAGGCTGTGGGACTGGCAGGTGATAGAGATTTGTCCTGACTGTGGGCCAAGCAGGAAAACTCTGGCATCCAACGTGGTGGCAAGAGTTTCCACCTAAAAACTGAGAAAAAAGATTCTAAAACGGAGCTAAAAACAGCTTCCTAATTGTCTCTCTCAAATGAGCAGCAGCTGCTGGTTTGAGCTACTTGTGGGTTTCTGGTGTGCTCGCTCGACCTGCAGTTTGGTGGGAATGAGGCCTCTGCAAGTGGCACATTAAGCTGCGTGGTGGATTTAGCCTTTGCTGGTACAAAACAAAAAAAGAGGTTTCTGGGCTGCACACTGCTTGGATAAAAGCATAGACCCACAATAGCTCCCAGAGCTGGTGGTAAACGTAGCCATGTTGGGAAGCTGAGGTGGGCGGAGCCAGCAGCCACAGCTGCTGCAGTTTAAGGCAAGAGCTTCACAATAAGACAGATTCAGATGTAATAGTTTACAATGTGTTTTAAAGATATGTAGGCTTGAAAGAGACAAAAAAGGTGATATATAGAGTTATAGAAACAAATACATAGTTTTAAAAAATAACGTCATTAAAGAGACAGTAAAGGTAGTATAAAAAATAAGCCACATAAAAATGGATATTACACAGAGAATCTGGATTGTGTTGTCTTTGGGATTTTTAACTGCAGAAAAACATTTGATTGTAAAAGCTGTTGAGTTATGCCAAAATGTATATCTTAAAGATACCTTGACTTCAAAATTTGGATATAAGGATATGTTTCTTTGGAAAAGAGTCTCTGATTTTGTTCCCACAGAAAGCCAAAGGCTATGGATTTGTTCAAGATTAAGATACATCAGGTTTGACCAGCCAAGATCCCCTGAAAGGTCTCTGATGACACCATGGCCCAGATGATCCAACATCCAGAACCGTTTCAAGGCGACTGGCTCAGACGATACAGCCTCACGGACTACTCCATGATCCTAAAATTTTCTTTGTTTCCCCATAAGATACAGCGCCCCCCTCCAGCAGGAAGTAGTAAGAGAAGCTACGCCCAAATTCCCAAATTATATGTAATTTTACTTTGTTAAGGTTAAAACCTTCCTTTTTGAAAAAAAAAAAAGGGGGAAGTGCTGTGGGATGTATGGCAAATGTGTTGCTGATTAATCAATAAAACACTGATTGGCCGTTAGCTAGGCAGGAAGTATAGGCGGGGCAAGGAGGAGAATAAAGCTGGGAAGTGGAAGGCTGAGTCAGAGAGACACTGCCAGTCGCCACCATGACAAACAGCATGTGAAGATGCTGGTAAGCCATGAGCCATGTGGCAAGGTATAGATTTATAGAAATGGATTAATTTAAGCTGTAAGAACAGTTAGCAAGAAGCCTGCCATGGCCATACAGTTTGTAACCAATATAAGTCTCTGTGTTTACTTGGTCGGGTCTGAGGCTGTGGGTCTGGCAGGTGATAGAGATTTGTCCTGACTGTGGGCCAAGCAGGAAAACTCTAGCTACACTCCTCCTTGTCCTGCCTATACTTCCTGCCTGGCCACTGGCCAATCAGTGATTTATTTATTGACCAATCAGCAACACACTTGACATACAGACCATCCCACAGCAGTCTTGGCTACATTTTATCTGGGTTTAATATGACATGGTTGTAGGGCAATTCTCTGACACTTCTCACTCTCATGTAAATTTATGTGAAGTAAAAGTTTTGGCCTCTTGAGTAAATAAGAATAAGTAACGTAAATATTGAGAAGACAGTCTGACACTGTGGAAATTTAGCTAAATAATAGTGATAAGTTCCCCCATCATGGGGCCAGCACTTCTCCAGCTATATTCTATCTATCTATCTATCTATCTATCTATCTATCTATCTATCTATCTATCTATCTATCTATCATCTATCTATCTATCTACGTGTATATATATATATATATATATATATATATATATACATAATTTATTTATTTATTCATTCTTTAGCTTGTCTTCCCCCTACTTTTCAAGAGTTTTCCTGATAAATGTGACCTTGAGTGATGTACTAGGATTTCTTGCCTTGAAAGGGAAATATGTTTCCCAATGAAAAAATTCTGTGGAAAACTTTAATACTATAGCCAGGAAGAACAATCTTTTCCAGCTTTATATTATGAAGATGGAAATAATATAGATGAACATAAATGTATACAAAAACAGTGATGTGAAATGCAATGTTTTGAATGAAAATGTCCCTCATAGTCTCAGACATTTTAATACATGGTGCCCTGTTGGTGGAACTGTTCAGAAAATTTGGGAGTGGTCTTGTTGGAGGAGGTATGTCTCTAGGGGTGGAATTTGAGACTTTACTCATTCCATTTTGAGTTTTCTCTCTGCTTTGCTCTTGTAGTTCAACATGTGAGTCCTCAGCTTCTGCTTCAACTGTCATGCCTGTCACAGCCTGCCTCTGCTTCACCATTATGGACACTTATCCATCTGGATCAATAAGCTCAAATCAACTCTTCCCTCTATAATTTCCCTTGATAATGGTGTTTTATAACAGCAATACAAAAGTAATACATTAAGTTATTATATGCATTCCAATAGCGCACGAGCACATACACAGAACACTCACAATTTTTTTTTTACGTTGTATAAAATTGTTTTTTTTTAATTCATGGAGGAATTGGAAAATAGTTTTCTCAACAAATGATGCTGAGAAAATTGGATATTTATATGCAAAATAATTAAGTTGAACATCTGTTTTACATGGTATTACAAAAGCAGTTTACTTTAGATCCAGGACCTAATGTTAAGACATGAAATATAAAACACTTAGAAGAAAAGACAACATATCCTAACATTGAGTTGGCAGTGATCTCTTTGACATAATATCAAAATTACATAGGATGAAAGAAAAATATATGAATTGGACTGTGGAAATTTTTAAAATGTTTGTATCAAAAGACACTATGAATAAAATTTACACCCACAGATAAAGAGATATTATTTATAAATCACATAACTGGTAAGTGATAAGTTTTCAAAGTGTGTAGACAGCTAGCTCTCAATAACCAAACCAACCGAATTCAAAAGTGGAGGACTGCGAAAGACGTCCGTCTGAAGAAGACAGACAGATGAATGATAATCATAAAAACTTTTCTCATCCTCACTAATCACTAGGGAAACAGCAGATTAAAGCTATAATGGAGGACTAGATCACACTCTTGGGATGGCTACTGTTTAAAGAGAAGGAGGAAGGAACAAATGTGGGCAAGGAAGTGCAGAAAGCAGAATCCTCACGTGCTGTTGGTGGGAAGATAAACTGGAACCACCATTGAGGAAGAGTATAAAGTCTCCCAAAAGAGTTAAATTTGCAATAGCCATGTGATCTAGCAATTCTAGTACTAGATACATACTTAAAAGAATGGAAAGCAAGGGTTTGAAAAGCTATTTCATAATCATGTTCATGACAGCGTCCTTAGAGGCAAGTCATTTGGCCATTAACACTCACAATTTTTACCACTCATTGTTGAGTTAGATAAAAGAATTAATCTTTCCAAATGTGCCTGGACCTTTGTAAGCTCACTATTGTCTTCCAGAAACTACATGTCAATAGAAAAGACAAGAAGATTAGGTTGCCCTTCTGATACCATGTACCTTTAAAATTAGTATTGAACAGAATACTTTTATACAAACTGTTGCAGAGGAATCCTAACAATGGTGATTATATTGAACACATGACACAGATGTTTATCATTGAGTCTTTGATAAGAAATGCTTGTGAAATAATAATATATGAAAAAAATCTCATATTTTTCATGGAATTATACTTCTCTGCCAATTGTTTGGATATATAGAACATCATTTCCACTGAGAGACTTAAGGCATGAAATTGTATACGATTTCTTGTGTGGATTATGAAAATAGGACATACATAAAGTTTTTAAAGAAAAAAAACTAGACTTAGCATCAATGTTTTTTAAAACAAGATTATTATATAAAATTGTTTATCAAAATGAAGGTCAAAAATGCATTTCATTAACTAGAAAAATGTTTTGCAAATAATGCTTTTTTGATATGCCAGAGACACTTTAGTTCATAAATAACTTCATGGTTAATATGATTTAGAAAGGAAACACAGAGATCATTACTTGACAAAAAGGTAATTTCAAGGAAAATGTACCCCAATTTGAATGAGAATTTCTTTTTTCTTCCAAAGTAATGTCTGGAGCCAGATTTTATGCTTGAATAGAACTAAAAATGACAGCAGAAGTTTTTAACTTCTTCACATATCATAAATGAATCCCATGCAGTTTATATCTGATAAAGTATAATCTGCATGTCATATCTCATAATAATTGTAAAATTTTACTTTTCTGCCTGATTCAAATATTATGCACACTCAGTATTAGACAGTTCTTTGGAATTCTGTCTATCTCCTTTTTATAACATGCGGTCATTCATGTGGGTGCTGGTATGTTTAAATATGAAAAGAATTCCTAGAAAAAGTATTTTACCACTACTATACAATCAATACTCATGAAATTTATGGCAACATCAATAGAAACAGAAATATATAATTACACAGATGTTATTTGATAACAAAACTGATATGTTCAATGTACAATGTTTACTTGTATAAAACTTCATCAATAAAGGAGAGAGAGGGAGGAGAGACAGACAACACTAAGTATACGTGACAAAGTCGTAAGACATATCAAGTGAAGTTGGGCTAACAGTGCTCCCCACAAGAGCCATAGACTATTTAACAAAAACCTCACTACCAGGCAGGAGAAGCTTTTATTTATTGGTCAGGATAGTCTAAGAAACTCCCCAAACAATATAGGCTAATGCTGCTGTCCTTGGTTGCCTCCTACCCTGAAATGGAAGATAAATTCCTATTACAGAGATTCTGTTCACTTTGAACATTGGACCCAGAAGATTCCAGATGGTTGTATCCTGAAAGCCTCCTACCTGAGAACTACTTTTCATAGTATAAGAAGATGATATGCACAATGTCAAGGAAGGAAAAGGAATGAAAGCAAGTAATAGTGCCATCCAATTGTGGTGGCTATAAACTACAATGACTAGCATTCTAAGATACCCCTAAAGATACAATAATGGTACTGATGTTTTGGCAGTCACCAACAGCTATATTATTGGATTGAAGAAATATGCAACAGGAAGGAAATCATGCCTTATATTTGAAATTGATCCAAGAAGCTGTAACTATCAAGGTTATAGATCTTAGAGGAAAATCCATTGTCAGTACTACTTTACAAGATCAACATAATTCCTAAATTCATTTAAAACTTATCCTTATACCTACACGTAAGTGTAGTTATCATTTCTCATCAAAGAAACTTCTCTTTGCAATAGTTGTGGACCATTACAGAAAACTATAACTGCTTAAAATGAAGAGATTAACTAGTCTAGGCTTGAGAAACATCACAGAAAAAAGGTTGAAAGATTTTAAGAGCTAGAGGACCAGGACGTTTGCTGTGAGATTGTATCTCCTAGAAATGACAGGGAAGCTGTATCAGAGATACCTCAGAATATGACTGACTAAACAAGACTTGAAAAATGACAATAGTAGCAGATATGCTAACATGGAAGATGGAAGTCTCAGGGCACACCAACCCTAGACAAAGAAATTTAGGTAACTGATGACTATTGAGAGAAGGTGAATTAATCTCTCCCAGGTATGAGCCCCATAATTAGTTATTCAGTACCCAGTGAACATCCCTAAAAATACATACATACAAGCAACATTGAACAGTCTCAGCAGGATGTGTGTATTTTTGTGTGTGTTTATGTGTGTATACAATATATAAAATAATTGAATAAACAGGCTAAGAATTTGAGGAGTGGGGGGAGCAGGTAGAAGGAGGGAGAAAAGGAAAGAAGGAAATATATAAATATATTTTAAATAAAATTTAAAAATTACATTTTTAAAAGTATTTTGTAGTTCTTTGAGAATTTATACAATGTGTTTTAACCATATTCACCCTCACTCTCCCAAATCCTCATGAATACCATCCTTAACCACCTAATTTTGTTTCCTTTCATTTGTGTCCTTTGAGTTCATATTTCATTATTTTTATATTTTAAAATTAAAATGTAATTACACAATTTTCTCCTGCCCTTTCTTTTCTCTAGTCCTCATATATCCCTTCCTGCTCTCTCTCAAATACATGGCTTCTTCTTTATCTATCTATCTATCTATCTATCTATCTATCTATCTATCTATCTATCTATCATCTATCTGTCTACCTACCTGTGATCTATTTATCTAGATATATTTATTTCAAATTATAAAAATAAAATTTCCTCACTTTAATCTTTCTTATGTCTATATGATTTCATGGCTGAACACTTGGTATTGGATAAACAATTGGGGGGATCTTTCCTGAGGAAGAATATTTCTCCTGCTTTACGTATTCTATAGCTGTGCATTTTGTTGTATCCTCTGTATATGGGTGGATTCCATGAAATTTCCCTCTTCCATGTTAGCTTGTGCTGTACTTTAGGTATTGTTTAGACAGCCATAGTGTTAATATATCATATGTGAAGCTCTGTTGTCACTTCTCGAAGACTGTTTTTTGTCAACTTGCCACAAACTCAGACTTATTTGGTAAGACAGAAACTTAGTTGAGAAAATGCCTCCATAAGGTTGGCGCACAGATAAGTCTGTTTTGAGTGTCTTGATTAATGATTAATGTGGGAGAGCTCAGTCCATTATGGTTTGTGCCTCTGACCTGGACAGGTGGTTTCTATATGCTTGTTATGAAAGCAGGCTGAGCAAGTCATAAAGAACAGGCCAGTAAGTAGAACTTCTCCATGGCCTCTGCTTCAGTCCCTGCCCAAGTTCCTGTATTTTCTTTCCATGACTTCCCTTCATTATAAACTATAAACATAAAACAAATTGGCCCTTTCCTCACAAAGGTGCTTTTGGTGTTGGTGTTTTATGACAGAAATATAAACTCAAACTAAGACACGTACATTCTAATAGCAGATTTCCTGGTACTCTACCTTACACACTCTTTCTAGCTTTCTTATGTGATGTTCTCTGAGTATTAGGTGCAACAGTAGTTTGTAAATATATCAGTTGAGGCTGGGCACCCTATGATTAATTGGTCTATGCATTTTATTTTATTTTTATAATTTGATTTATTATTACATATCAGCCACAGATTCCCCTGTCCTCCCTCCTCCTGCCCCACGCTACCATACCCCCAGCCCACCCCCCATTCCCATCTCCTCCAGGGTAAGGACTCCCCTGGGGATTCAGCTCAACCTGGTAGATTCAGTCCAGGCAGGTCCAGTCTCCTCCTCACAGGCTGAGCAAAGAGTCCCTGCATAGGCCCCAGGTTCCAAACAGCCAGCTCATGCACTAAGGACAGGTCCTGGTCCCACTGCCTGGGTGCCTCCCAAACAGATCAAACAGATCAACTGTCTCACTTATCCAGAGGGCCTGATCCAGTTTGGGGCTCCTCAGCTATTGGTTCATAGTTCATGTGTTTCCACTAGTTTGGCTATGCATGTTAACAAGTTGGATTTTTCTGTAGTGCTCTCTGTCTACTACAAAAAGGAGTTTCTTTGATGAGACTTATAACATATGCTTATCTATGGGTGTAAGAATAAGTTTTAAAATGCAATTAGGAAGTATGCTGGCTTAGTAACATGGCAGTTGTATGTTCTCCAAGATCCATGACTTCCCATCTTTGAGTAGTTGGCTATGTTTCCAGTAAAAGGCATAATTTTCCCTCTTGTTAGGTGAGCAAAACTTGTATCCTATAACGTATTAAGAGTTTCTTGGATTCCCCTCACCAATGACTCAAAAGCTACATCTCATGCCTGGTAATAGGGATTTTGTTTAATCAATTAAAAAAATGAAATAAATATATATAACACGTTACAATTTATAATGAATATAAGTAATAAAAATTTAAAGATGTATTATTTTTCACATGCATATGCCTATACATGTGTGTATGTGTGTGTGTATGCCTGAATGTACATATAGTGTACTACTTGTATATAGTTGTTTGATGAGGCTACAAGAGAGTTTGAAATCTCTTGCAAGTGGACTTACAGGCCTTGCTGAACTGCCTGATGTGGGTCTTACAAGTTGATTCTGGGTCCATGTGAATCAAACCCAAGTCCTCTGGAAAAGCAAGTGCCCTTAATCACGGAGGCATCTCTAGAGCTCCAATTAAAGTTTAAAACCATTTCACTAAAGTAAGGATATTTTATTGACCATGATTTTTATCAAATTCTGCAGGAAGACAGCATCAGTGAAGATAGGAAAATATGTATTATACCGTATGAAACTGTATTATTGGAAAGAATTGGTATAGCTTTGCCTAGAAGATATAGTACAGAACACAGTCTCAAGAATGCCTTAATTATGTTGATTGCTTTAAAAAATTAACATAATGAGTGGCTTTTAAACAACAGGATTGTCCACTGCATGAATCCAGACATGGCAAAGTCCAAGATGAAGGCAAATTTTATGTCTGATGAGACTTTGGAGAACACATGTATTACCAGGTAACTTCATTATATCAACTCAACTATGTTGAAACAGCTTCCTATATTGCCCACATTTTATGAGGAAAATGTAATCAAATTTAAACACAATATTACTTTGCATATATTCAACATGGGTTCATCTACCCATGCTTCATCATAGTGAGAATTTGTATGTGCTATGCAATAGAAGCTTTAAAAATAAACTATGCTTTCTAGTGGTTTCTATTGTGAACCTAATACCCTAGAATAAAATTTCTGTATAATGAAGCCAGGTTAAGTTGATCTGTGAGTTTTGTAAGTACAAGTTAGTACTTTTCTGGTACTGAAGTCTATTATTCAGTAAATACTAATATTTAGGACAATCGTGATTCTAATAAACAAAACATTCTATTTCATTTGATTTTTGTTTGTGATTATGGTACTCTTCTGACATGGGACAGGAGAAAAACCAAATTAATAAAGGGACTATTCTATTACTACTAATCTCAATTCTTTGATTCTATTCTGATTCCTTAAACTTTTCTTAAAGTATGAATTTTATATCAAATTTACAAGATTAATATATATATATTAAACTTTGTTAAGATATTAATGGCCATATAGAGTACTAACTAATTCTAAAAAAAAAAAAAAAGGCTTCAATTAGCTGCCTATACATGTCTTTGTGTTTGAGTCTCTTATCAGTTTTCTGCAGGAAATCATGGCCAGGCCTAACATCAACTGAAGTCTCCAGAAAGAAAATGGGGCCCCACAACAACAACATTTCCACATGGACAATAATAATATCACTAAGCTGACAAACATCATCTGCAGATCAGCTTTGGACTACAAAGTGCTCAGAGCAATTTTGAGAGGGCTAGCTGAGATGATCCAGTTTCAAAGACTACCTGAATAAAGACTTGAGATAAACCCTGAACTTTGGCATTATGCACAGACTGGACAATGAAGGATATAGTTACCTTTCCTAGAATTTGACAATTAACCCCAAATTTTTCTTTTCAGAATAAAGATACCTTCGCCCATACCCAACAGGAAGCAATTTTAAGAATACGATGCCCACATTCCCAAAGAGGTGGTGTGGGGCAGGTGTTTTTTTGTTTATTTGGTTGTTTTTTTTTTTTTTTTTGGTCTTTTAATGGGATAATTTTCATTGTTTAGGAGGGTTGGTTACAAGTTGTTGTTAAGGGTTAGGAAAAGGGCTAAGCAAAGGAGATTAGATTTAATGTTCTTGTTTTAAAAAAAGGAAGAAAAAGACAATTACTAGTTTTAAATACTTTACATTGGATTGGATTTTTTTATATTATATACAAATTATATATATATATATATATATATATATATATATATAGTTAGAAAATGCCATACATATAATTCTAATCTTGTTCAAGATATTGTACTCATATAGTTCATTTAACATTGTAATGCAGTTTGCTGATCCTTAAATATTATTATTACCAACTATTAGGATATAAAGAAACAAAAGTTAGTAGTTAGACATTACAATAGAACTTGCAGTCACATTAGGTATATTTTCAAGATTGAGCAGATATATTTTAGACAGACAGGTCATCTTCGAACCCTTCAGAGATCTACAGAATATGGCATTTAAAATGTTTTAATAACTTAGAAAATTTTTCTTTTTTGTTATGACTATGAGACATGTCGGCTCCTGGCAGTACCAATCTACTTCAGAGAAAATATGGGCATTGAAGAAACTGCATATGGAGTTAACTTCCATTGTGGCAAAAGTTAGCCACTGGACAACAAAGTACCCTCGAATCAACTGCTGACAAACAGGACAAAATGGACAGACAGGACACGAAACAAAGGACTACCGATTCTTGCCAAGACAAGTGTGGTTGTGGCTTTATCAAAAGGCATCTTCTGAGGCCAGGACAATATGGCACCATCCCTGACGTGGCCTTTGCAAGCTGGAAAAGGTACCCTGCCCTTTTCTTCGAAGGCATATAAACAGGCAGTGGGCCGATGGCTTCTGATGTGCAGTGGATCGGCAGCTGAAATAATTATTCTTGAAGAGTAACACCTCTCAGTAGTAGACTGGCATTTAATAGAGGGATGTGGAGAAGAATGGGATGCCAAGATGAAGCCACATATACACACAGCCAAGAAGAACGGACAGCTGAATTAAAAAAACAAACCAAAAAACAAAAAACATCAATTTCCAGAATTTAAAATCCTGAATCATGACAGGACACTAGTGGAATTCCGGTGTTTCTGGTACATGAACTGCTCTCACCAAATGTGAGGTCGAACTGTTGACCTTGTGCGCATCCTACTCCACAAATGAGTCTGTCAGATACGCTAAGCCTATAGGCTGAAGATGATGCCCCAATGCTGTGGAGAACCCTTGGATGACTGTCCAGGCAGCTGGCTGTTTCTGTCAACTCACTTTTTTTTTTTTTTTTGGAGGCTGCTTGCATGCACTTCCTGTTTTTATTTTTTTGTTAGGTAATATTATTTCCTTCTTAGGTCTCTGAGGGAGTTGAAGATTAGTTAGTTATAGTTTTCCTTGTTAAGAATTTCTGGCCGGGCGGTGGTGGTGCACGCCTTTAATCCCAGCACTCGGGAGGCAGAGCCAGGCAGATGTCTGTGAGTTCGAGGCCAGCCTGGGCTACCAAGTGAGTTCCAGGAAAGGCACAAGGCTACACAGAGAAACCCTGTCTTGAAAAAAAAAAAAGAATTTCTGAAAAGAAACTTACTAAAGAGTAAGTGTATAAATTTGAAAGACGTTATAAGATAGTTCTGTTAGTAATATAAGTTAGGATAGAAAGTGAATCAGGTACATTTTAGACTTACCAAAATAGGATAGATAATGGAATTATTTTCTCTGAATTTGTCAAATATAAATGGACTAGACATTTTTAAGGTATTTATTGCTTGTATATATGGTATATAGTTATTGTACTTTTGTATATAGTTTTTCTTATATTAGTTATAATTTTTTCTATTTATTAAAATAGAAAAGGGGAAATATGGTGATATTTTATTTGTACTGAAATGTGATTTTATTTGTATGTTAATAAGTAAAGTTGCCTGGGGGTCAAAGCTAATAGCAAGCCATAGCAGAAGTCTGGCAGTGGTGGCACACACCCTTAATCCCAATCACATGACAGGCAGATCTCTGTGTGTTTAAGGATACCACCAGCATGGAGACACATGCCTTTAATCTCAAGACCAACCATAGAAGACCTGGAGGTCTGTATAGATGGGCAGTGATGAGGAGGTCATATGTTTGGGTTTAACAACCAATGAGAAGACAGAACAGAAAGTCTATAAAAAGACAGATACACAGGTCTATAAAAAGACAGATACACAGGTCTCTTGCGGAGAGGTAGGACAGCAGCAGCAGTGAAGGGTAAGGTTTTTAGTCTCAGCTCTTAGCTATTGCTCTGACCTCTTGGCTTTTAACTCTGTATTTGGCTCTGTGTTTCTTATTTAATAAGACTGTTCATCTACATGGTACCATATGTTTTTGTTGACATGTATCTCTTCTTATTGAAATAACTACAATCTATCATCATGAAATGTAATACAATAATCTGGGAACATAAACCTTTCTTCTGCTATGATTTAAAATATATATTGTCAGTATGACAATTATTCTTTAGTTTCAAAATGATCCTTGATATCCCATGTATTGTACTTTCCTTGTACTATTAATATTAGTACCTTTACTCAGAATCATTATTTGTAAGTTCTCCATAAGCACATAGCAAGTATGGTGTAGTTTGTATAATAAAGGAGAAACATAGGTATTAGCTGTTTATTGAGAAACAATTATATGTTCCTCCAATCCTGTGAGAGCACTTAGCAAATTGAAGCTTGTAATGCTCAATAGCCCTAATTGATTGATCATTTAGTTTGC
Organism: Peromyscus eremicus; assembly: GCF_949786415.1. Lineage (NCBI taxonomy): Eukaryota > Metazoa > Chordata > Mammalia > Rodentia > Cricetidae > Peromyscus > Peromyscus eremicus. Next base: position 120,711,420 of record NC_081439.1, read on the forward strand.
ACTGAAGTGGTTGTTAATTAGTCATAGAAGATAAGCAGGCCTAAATAGCAACACTAGGCCCATTTGGTTAGCTATGAAAGGAGAGTCAAAACAAAACACAGGTTTAAATGCATAGTTCGGGCTCATAGTGATTAACAACAAAGCAAGAACTATAACTTCAAAATAAAATGAATCAGTTTCGTATATAAGCAGCCATCCATCCTGTATTAAATGGGATTGGACTTGTCCCTGTCTATTTTCCACAAGAAGCCAAAGAGACTTCCATGAAAAAACAGTAGCATACTACTCTTTAGATTTTCAGAAGGTATGCTTTTTAAAACCATTCAAAGGCCTGGAGAGGTGGGTTGGCAGTTAAGATCATTTGATGCTCTTACAGAGGAATTGAGTACAGTTTCCAGAAGTCACATTGTGGCTCACAACTGTCTGTAACTCCAGTTTCAGGGAATCCAATTCCCTTTCCTTGTCTTTTTCAGCACCAGGTGTACATTGGGAACACACACACACACACACACACACACACACACACACACACACACACGTATATGTACAGGCAAAAACTTATACACATGAAATAAAAATAAATCTTTTATTAAGATCAGTTCAAGTTAAATTCAAAATTAATGTGATTTTTGAGTTACTTTTGTACTATTTTCTCTTCTTAAAATATCTTTTATTGTTTGAGAATTTCATATGTATATACGATGTGTTTTAATGAAATTGACCCCACTTACTTTCCTCTAATTTTTCCATTATGTTCCCCAACAGTTTTCTCTCTCAACTTCATGGGCTCTTTTATTTTAAAGATTTTATTATGGATTGGTATGTGTGTCTGTGGGAGTATGTGCACATTAGTACATGTACCTATGGAGAAGAGAGAATGCCCTGCAAATGCCATGAGTTCCTGGAATTAAACATACGTCCTCTGCAAGAACAGTATGTATTCTTAACCATGAAGTTATTTCCAGCTCCCATGTATTCTTTTTAAAGTGCACTAACTCCACTAAATGATGTCGGTATGCACATGTGTGAAGGACCATTTACTGGAGGATACTGTATAAGTTCATTATGGTGGGAAAGCATGATACCAAGTGCTAGGTATGGCAGTTAGAGTAGAAAGCTGCAAACTCACATCTTGCTACAAACTTGAAGCAGAGAGAGTGAACTAGAAATGCAGTGAATCGTTAAAACTCCCAAGGTCAGGCTCCAGTGACATACTTTCACCAGTAAGGTGGCACTTCCTAATCCTCCCTATGCAGAATCATCAACTGATGCTCAAGTGTTCCAATCCAGGTGCCTATACAGGTCTGACAAATACTGTTGTACCATAAATGTTCACTATCTCAGGCTCTTATAATCTTTATTTGTACCCCTCTACCATGGTAGTCCTTGAGCCAGATGTCCATTCTAGAGATGACTGCCCTCAATATTTTATTCCCTGCACCTTGACTTGCTGTGGGTGTTTGTAATAATTGCTATCTATTACACCAAGTAACTTCATTGATTGGAGTTAAGAGATCAACAAACTTATGAATATAAAGAAAATAACTTAGTTTCATCTCTGCTGGTTAGCTTTCTTAGGGATAGGAGGTTCTATGTACACTCTCATGGGAGAAAAGTAATTAACTGCATTACCAACTATGAATTTTGAGAGCTACAGTAACAACTGGCCTGCTGAAGTTTGCCTACTGGCACAAAAGTGACTTAAATATTATAAAGATAACCAACTACCACCTGATTGAATTTAAAGACCACTTCAAAAGAAAGAACTCATACCTGGTATGAGCAACTGGACTGAAAACTGTAGGTTCAGTAGATCCTAGATTCTAGAGGAGAGCTTAATACTCTTACCCTGCTAAATAAATAAAGTAATTAGTTTTATCCTTTTCTCAACTGTGATTTCCAAGTCCATGATACTTTACTACAGCACCTCCCAATCTTTTCACTTTACAAGTTAGTTGTGTGAATCCACCAATGACAACAAGTATCTTTTTAAGGAATATTGACACAAGACATTAGAATAGAAAGAACAGAAAGTTGCAGCTGCAGTTTTAAGAGGACTAAAGAAAATGTGATTTTAAGTTTATTAGGCAACTAAATCATATAAATTACTGACTTCTTAAGTATCATAATTTACTCCATTAAAAAGAGCATAAGCTGTAAAGTAAAGGATAACTATGTTATAATCCATAGTCTCAGAGAGGCTAGGTAATAAGGAGGGCCCAAGGGGAGACACTCAGATCTCCCTGGGAAGGGGAAATAGAACAGATCTCCTGGGTGAACTGGGTGTGAATGGACATGGGAACTCAAGAGATCAGTTGGGGGTGGACTGAGGGGGGAGAACTCAAAGAAATGACTAGAAAGGGAGATTGTATATCTTGAGGTCAGGTAGAAACCTGATGCAAGGGAAATTCCCACACATCTACAAGGACAATCTTAGGTAGGACTCCTAGCAATAGTTGATATGTAGTCTGAACTGGCCTTCTCCTGTAATCAGATTGGTGACTACCCCAGTTGTCCTCAGAGAGCCTTCATCCAGTAACACAAGGAAACAGATACAGAGACCCACATTCAAACATTTTGCCATGCTCAGAGAATCCTGCTGAAGAGAATAAGAAAGGATTGTATGAGCCAGAGTGGTCAAGGACACACACACACACACACAAAAAAAAAAAAAAAAAAACCTGCAGGAAGAACTAACCTGACACGTAGGAGCTCACAGAGTCTGAGTGGACAACAAGGGCCTGCATGAGACTGACCTTGACCCTCTACCTGTATGTGACAGTTGTGTAGCTTGGTCTGCCTGTGGGACTCCTAACAATGGGAGCAGGGGCTATTTTTTTTCACTTTTTATGGCTCCTTTGGTCTTTACTCTTTTGGGGGCCAGCCAGCTCCTAAATAAATCACACACAGAGGCTTTTTCTGAATTATAAATGTTCAGCCTTAGCTTGACTGATTTATAGCCAGCTTTTCTTAAATTAACCAGTCTACCTCTTGCCTTTGGGTTTTTTCATTTCTCTTACTTCTGTATATCTTACTTTCACTCTTACTCCATGGCTGGCTGTGTGGCTGTGTGGCTGGCCCCTAGTGTCCTCCTCTCCCTATTCTTGCTCTTCCTTCTTCTTCCCAGAATTATTCTCCTATTTAATCTCTCTGCCTGGCAGCCCCTCCTATCCCTCTCCTGCCAAGCTATTGGCAATTCAGTTCTTTATTAGACCAATCAGGTGTTTTAGACAGGCAAAGTAGCACAGTTTCACAGTGTTAAACAAATGCAACTTAAAAAATGGTACACATCTTAGCATCATTAAAACAAATGTTGCACAGCATAAAATAATGTAACATATCTTAAAATAATATTCCACAATAAAGGACTGACTCTGGCTCTTTCACTGGCTTTTGGGACCCTATTCCTCATGCTGGATTGCCTTGTCCAGCCTTAATACAAAAGGAGGAGCTTAGTCCTACATAAAGTTGATATGTCATGCTTTGCTGACACCCATGGGAGGCCTACCCCTTTCTGAACAGAAGCAGAGGAGGAGTGGATGTGGGGGGCAGACAAGAAGTGTGGAGTAGGGGACAGAAGGAGAAGAGGGAAGGGAAACAGCAGTCAAGATGTAAAATGAATGAATAAATAAATAAATAAAATAGATCAAAACAAAAAAGAGCATTAATCTACTTTTTGATGCCTTTGGTAGAAATTAAAAATGTAGAGCCACACAATGAATCAAGAAAATTAATGTAGGTACTGTAATTCTAGTACACAGAGAAAAATTGAAGCAAATAGCTTAAGGTATTTTTTCTACCAAGTTGTATAATTAGACACTGAAGATGGTTATTTGAACTTAGATACATCTTATGTAAGACCCAGTGCTATTTCCACAGCATTAAGAATATTGGCATTTAATAGCAGAAGGAAATGAAAAGTACACTTTCTGTGTCTCTTGGCTGTTTACTCAGTATTCAGTGATAAGTAGATTTTAAAAGTCTACATACCATTTATGCCTCTTCTCCCCCACCAGCCTGCATAGCTTCTTCATGCACTATGAAAGGTAGCTAGAATAAAAGAAGTTTCTTGCTCAATTCTATAGCTATTTTTTTTAACTCTTCACTTTTTGGGGGCCCACCGCCCAGATCCCAAATAAATACACAGAGACTTATTCTTACTTATGAATGCCTGGCCTTAGCTTGGCTTATATCTAGCCAGTTATTCTTAACTTAAATTATCTACCTTTTGTCTCTGGGCTTTACCTTTCTCTATTCTATATACTCTTCTTTCCTTCTTACTCCATGTCTTGCTGTGTGGCTGACCCCTGGCATCCTCCTCTCTTTATCCTTTTCTCAATCCTCTGTAGTAGAATATTTCAAGGTGTGTTAATTTTGTTCATGTTGCATTTTTTTTTAATTCTGTGAAGCTGTGTTACTGTGCCTGTGTAAAACACCTGATAGTCTAATAATGAATAGGCCAATAGCAAGTCAGGAGAAAGGATAGGTGAGGCTGGCAGGCAGAGAGTATATATAGAAGGAGAAAACTGGGAGGATAGATCTAAGAGCTAGAGCCAGAGAAGGAAGAGGACTTCAGGGATTAAGAGTAAGATTTACAGAAGTTATAGAATGGGAAGAGCCCAGAGTCAAAAGGTAGGAGGGATAATTTAAGATAAGAAAAGCTGGCTAGAAACTAATCCAAGCTAAGGCTGGGCATTGATAATTAAGAACAAGCCTCTGTGTGTGATTTATTTGGGAGCTGGGTGGCAGGTCCCCCCAAAAGACCAAAGACCAACAAACAACAATAATCCTCCCCCTTCTTTTTATTCTATTTATTCTTTCTGCCTGGCAGCCCCACCTATTTCTCTCTCCTGCCTAGCTATTCGCCATTCAGCTCTTTATTAGACCAATCAGGTGTTTTAGGAAGTCAAATTAACACAGCTTGAGAGAGTTAAGCAAATGCAACATAAAAAAAATGTAACACATCTTTGTATCATTAAACAAATATTCCACAACATAAAAAAATGTAACATCTTTAATTAATATTCCACAATGCAGTTGCATCTCAGTTTCTCTATATCTTGCAACCAAGGTGTATAGTGTCTTAAGCAGCTGAGTATTATCAGTTAGTTCTGGTGGAGAACTAAGAAGAATAGCAGGAGTCTGTACTGTTTTGTGTGGGGGGAGTGCTACTAGACCTCCCTAAGCAACAGTGAATATAGAAGCATTCCACAAGTGACAGTGGTCTTTCTTTTTAGTAACTATAGCTTTTAGGAGTAGCATTTTACAATCGTGTAGGCTATTTCCCTTCTCTTTAAACAAAATGCAGTTGTGTGGTGATATATTGTGTACCCTAATAAAATATGCCTGAAAGATCAAAGAAGCAGAGGAAGCCACAGCCTCCACCTCTTACCTCCCCAATTCCTCAGCTTGAAAGAGCTCCAGCTGAAATGGCTTCTAGCTGAAAGGGTTGCTTCTGCTGAAAAGTCTTTGTTCCAGTCTCCTCACACCTTATATATCTTTCTCCACTCATCATGTTACTTACTTCCTAGTTCTGCAATTGAAGGCATGTGACTTCTCACATACTGGGATTAAAGGTGAGAGATCTCAAGTTCTGGCATTAAAGGAGTGTGTCACCACTGCCTGGCTCTGTTTCACCCATAGACTGAGTCAATCTCATGTAGTCTAGGGTGGCTTTGAACTCACAGAGATCTTGACAGATCTCTGCCTCCCAAGTGCTAGGATTAAAGGTACGTGCCACCATTGTCTGGCCTCTATGTTTAATTTAGTGGCTTGTGTTCTTCTCTGATATTCAGGAATAATTTATTAGGGTACACAATATATCACCACACAATAGTTCTGTTTTTAATTAAGTCATGAAAGAAAATTTCCACATGGCTTTTAAATACATCCCTCATTTAAAATTTCCTTCCTCTGCTCCCTTACATGACACATCTTCTGTCTCCTCTCACTGCTTAAGCCCTCGTGTCACTCAGTATTTACCTTATCTACTTTTATTTTAGTAGTATTATCTATCAGTGAACTCTATGAACTACAATACTAACTGGCAGGAACGACTCCACTTATGCAACAGTGGCAAGACTGTTATGCAAGTAAAAAAATAAAATCAGTGACTGGACCCATGATCTGTTCCACAGGAAAAGATTTATCCCTGGTATTATGGAACCAGTAAAGACTACATGGCTGTGTGGCTAAGATGGCTCAGAGGATAGAAGCACTTGTTGTCAAGCCTGATAACCTGAGTTTGTTCCTTGAAAGTATATGGTAAAAGGAGAAATAATTCTTTCAGAGTTGTCCTCTGACCTCCACATAAGCATGCTGTCATTTGCACACATGCATACACACACACACACACACACACACACACACACACACACACACACAGAAATAAAATAAAACACCTGGGAAAGTGATGAGTCCTCGGATGGGGAGCTGATCTCTGTTATTTCAATAAATTTACAGTGTCAGACTGTCTTCCTGATATCTGTTCACACATGTAGACACAGGTCATTATTATCGTTAAGTAAGAATCCTCTTATCCTTATTATTGCCCACTATTACCCTTAATTAGGAATTCTCTTTTTTGTATTTTCAAAGTGAATGGTAGTGGATGCAGAAACTTTTGACTATGAAAGATGCTGAAGATAATAATGGTTATATGCTTAGCCCTAAACAAGACATTTATACCTCCCTCTTTAAAGCTTGAGGAAAATTGTGGAAGACTGGAGAGGCAAGACTAGGAGAACCAGGGGTAAGGAGAAGGACTGTGAAATGACACCTTCTGGGCATGACACAGCCATTGAAATCATGGACTCACAGTGGTGGTTGCCTGCACAAGACTGGGCCAATCAGAAGTTAGTCATGGATGCAGAAGGGATTCATGGAGCAATATCCCTCACTGCTGAACTTTTGGCTATTGATAGATTCTGAGAGATGGGAAGTTATTTTTTTCAGTTATGTATCTACTTGGTTACCTGACCAAATTTCAATTGTAGCTACTTATCCATGGTTATACATAGGGCCTTGTTTAAACTCACTGGTCCACAAAACAACATAAATAGTATTTGTAAGGAAAAGAGTGTGTTGATGAGGTAGGAAGGAGCTAAAAGAGGGTGCAGGGTGAGAGCAATTAGGATGCATTATATGCATGTATGAAATTATCAAAGAATAAATTTAATTAATAAATAAATTGTAAAAACAGTCTGTATAAACTCTGTCAGGAAGGGGAAAAAGTAGAGTTATTTACTAAATAAAAACGTGCTGTTTGAGTTAAGACTGCAGTCTAGAAATATATCCATAGGGAAAATATTGTGGGAATTTAGTTTGCAGGGCTGGTGAACAAAAAGTAGTAAATAATAGAGTTAAATAAGTTTTGACATTTAATGTAGTGATAACACTAACCTTTAATATTCAATATTGGTATGTGGGACATTGGTACAGTAGTTTCTTTTTCTTAAATGATTACTTCATGATGCTTGTTATCATTCATTCAAATCCCATTTGCCCAGGGGAGGGGGTGCTGTCTGCGATTGTTGGGCAGGCTTAAAGGGGATTAGTGGATGGTGGTGAATGTCTTGCCTTGGGTCTCTAGGACCACCAGAAAAGAACCCACAGAATCAACTAATCTGGGCTTTTAAGGGCTAATAGAGGCTGAACTGAAAACCAAGGAGCCTACTGGGGACTGACCTAGGCCCTCTGAATATATGTGACAGTTGTGTAGCTTGGTCTTCTTGTGGCACTCCTAACAGTGGGAGCAGGGTCTGTCTCTGACTCTTTTACTGGCTTTTGGGACCCTATTCCTCACATTGAGTTGCCTTGTCCAGCCTTAATATGAAAGGATGTGCTTAGTCTTACTGAAACTTGATATGCCATGTTTTGTTGATATCCATGGGAGACTTGCTCTTTCCTGAACAGAAATGGAGGAGGCAAGGATTGGGGTATGGGAACAGAGGGGAGTGAGGGGGAGGGACTGCAAGGAGAGGAGGGAGAGGAAACTGTGGTCAGATGTAAAATAATAAATAGATGATAGATAGAGATAAATAAATAAATAAATAAATAAATAAATAAATAAATACATAAATACATAAATAAATACAAATCCCATTTGCTTAGCCAATGTTGCCTTGCAACATTGCAGGTAATTGTCTTATAATGTACAACTGAGATTCACAATCCCAAAGAAAGTGTCCTGCTTTGAGCTTTCCTCAGTATCCTTTCCTCTGCTAGAATCTATTACCCTGGCAAAACTTACATTTAAGGTTCAAATCAAATAATGTTCCTGACCTCAATGAAAGAAATATATATATATATATATATATATATATATATATATATATATATATAACCATATTATTAATATACTGAATATTCTATAAATACTTTTTTGTCTGTTAAAGTGGGTCATTGAAAATTAAGTTTTATAGTTAGACAAAGTAGACTATAGGTTTTTTTTATTAATTTGAGACTAATTAGTTTTACAGTCAAACCACATAATTTCAGATTTCTTTCTCTCCAGCCACATATGTTCAGTACATAACACATCTTTTATAGCCATACCTATCATACTAGTTGGAAAGCTGCATCCTTAAATCTTACAATATTCTTGATAAATGCTTACAATATTCTTAAATAAATACTTTATAAAATGTTTTTGAATGAATGAATCCATGTTTTAAACAACATAGGCAACATTATTTTCTTAAGCAATGTATAAAAGCCAAATTAATTATGTAAAGAACAACTTTTTAATACTCTAATATTCTTTAGCAGATGAGCATGTGAAGGGAGCTAGAGTTTTATGGATTTAAAAGAGGTTTCTAGTAGGGATAGAAAAACTGACAAGAACCCAAAAGAAGATACGTTGCAAAGGCAAAGGTTTCTTTCTGTCTATCACAAACTCCAATAATGCTTATAGTGACTCTGTTTGGAGAGCTATTTAATGTGTTAAACTTACATTTCTGAAAAGCATTTTATTAAAGTTCCAGACTTAAATTTCAATTCAATAAATTATAAGTTGGATTGCCATACTGATTCTGTTGAGCTGAAATTTTGTAATTATCATTATTACACATAGTCTATTGTACCTACTGAGAAGATTAATGCATACCTTCCTACATAGTCTTATAAGACTTACATCACACATTAAGAGTATTTATTGCAGAGCTCCCATGTGAGAGTCGTTTGGGATCAGTCTTATTCAGTTGAGGTCACTGTTTTGACTCTTACCAAAAATGTATCCCTTTCTCATGCCTTAAAATAAACCTGAAAAGGTATTATTGTGTTTAAGAATTGTCACAGCACTGGTGAGTGGATATGAGAAGTGTGATGGTATTGGGAGCTAGAATCATTCTAGCACTAACCAAATGCCTATGAATTTTTCTCTTTCTTTTCAAACATCTAGATCTTAAACAAAGTGATATTATTAGTAAACATTATTTTGATGAACATTTTTATTTAAAATTTTTCATAAGATATATTTTGAGCATGTTTTCTCCTCTCCAAATTTGTCCTAGATCCTCCCAACCTTCTTACCCACTGACTTTTTCCCTCTCTTAAAAAAAAGAACAAATTTCAATTTCACACAAAAAATATAATTCTACTCATTAGAAAATTCAAAACACAATGCATGTCAAAGACACCCTAAAAAATTAAATCTAGTGTCATCTTGATGAAATATATAGTCACTTGGAAGATGGGGCTCTGGGCAGGTCTGTAGGTGATTACTTTGATTACATAAAATGAGGTGGAAGATTCTACTATGGGTAGTCCCATTCCCTAGACTGAGATCTTGGACTGTATAAAAAGTAGAAAGTGGCTGAGAACAAATATTCACTGTTTCTGCTTCCTGACTGCTGAGGCAATAATGACCAGCTGCCTTGAGTTCCAAATGAACTATAACCTCAAACTGTTCATTAAAATAAATCCTTCATTCCTTAGAAAAAGAAAATTATTATTGGTGAAATTATTAAGGCCACTCCATGTAGTTAAAAGGAGATTTATTTAATGGCATAACTTACAAATTAAGGGATAGGTAGGTCGCGGGGTCTGGGGAAAATGTATCCCAGTCCAGCGGTGTTCTCTGGAGCTCTGCTTGGCCCACCTCCACCGTCCAGGGTCCCAGAACAGAGAGAGCGCTGGCCCATCCAGATCTCCGGTCTCCAGGCGCCTCCCTTGGCCCTGCCTTATAGGTGTGACAGTTGCCGAAGTCTCAATGGGGTTGAAACTTCCAGATCGAAGCTGGAATGGCTACCCACTACACATTATTTTGTATCTCTATGCACTCCTTTTTCCCATTTTTTGTTTTCATTATGTGTGTATGAGTGCTCTGCCTGCATGTATGTCTGTGCACTGTATGCAAGTAGTGCTAGCTGAAGCCATAAGAAGGCATCAGACCTTTTTACTGATGATTGTTAGCCACCATGTAAGTGCTGGGAATTGTCCTCTGGATGAACAGCCAATGTTCTTAACTGCAGAGCCATCTCTCTACCTCTATACCCATTGATTTTTAAATAAGAATTGTTGTTCTACTCTAGATTCCAATTCTATTTTGCTTTGGTATAAAGATATCTCTCCACGGCTATATAGCAGAAAGACCTTGGACAAAGGCATACATTTGGTGGGATCCTTACTTTATCCAATGTTAATTGTTATCCCCAAATACGACTGGATTTCTGATGATGTTCTTAGTGTTAGCAAACATTTCTGATATTCTGCTTCAGTAGATGAGATTGCTTGGAAAAGGGAAAGAGGGACAGATTAGAAATTAAATTTCCCTGGGTCCTCCTGCGCTGGGTTGGGAAGATAGACCACATACCCTGGTGCCATAAGGATCGGGCAAGGGAAGAAACCTACCTACATGCCCAGATGGGGTTGCCTGTCCTGGGTAGGGAGGAGAGACTAGAGGTGGTTCTGCACAATTGTTGTGAACAAATGTATGATGGGGTACAGGAAAAAGAGAGAGCTAGAATGGTTCATGTCCTGTGGAGAGAGGTAGATTTGGAGATGTGGGGGTGGTGAGGAGCGGGCTGATGTGGGGGGCCTGCATGCCACCCAGTGCCATGATGTCTGGGCCTGAGTTGCTGCCAGGGGCCATGTCTGAGTTCATGGTCCTGACCCCATGGTCTGTGTTGATGTCCATGGCTACTGCTGCCATTGAAGGCTGTGGGGTTACCCAAGATCTGGGTCACAACATGTGGCCACATTGGTGTCCAAGAGCCATGTGGCTGCAGGGCCATCTGATCTGGGTGGCCTGCATTGTCACCTAGGGCCATAGAGATGTCAGGGCCTGAGATTTAGTCAGGTTCCAGATCTGGGCACATGGCCCTACTGCAGCCAGGATCTTTGTTGTTGCTGTCCATGGCCTGTGCTCACATCGAAGGCCACAAGGATGCTTGGGTTCTGGGCTGCCACCTGTGGCCATGTTGGGGGACTGAAGGCTTCCCTGCAGCCAGGGTGATGCTAATCTGAATAGCTGTCAGAGGCCTGCTCCGACCTATGGAAGGGTTCTTGGAGGGAGGAAAGAGGAATGAAGAAGTATTAGATAGAAATATAGGCTTAGACAAAGAGAAAAACAGAGACACAGGATAGCCTCAGGAGGGCCCTGGGTCAATACCTGGCCACCCCGACTTTATTCATGATGGGCTTTTTATAAGTCAGCAAGGGGAGGAGCATAAGACCTCCCCTTTTCAAGGTCGAGGTATTATCTATCAACAAGTGAAGACACTTCAAAACACCTGGTAAGCACGCTTTTGGCCAAAGCTTTCTATTATGCAGCCCTGCTGGGTAAAGCCAGCTCAGACTTTCTGACTTTGAGTAAGGGAGCTTGTGTGCACCCCAGCAAGTAGCCTGTTTTGCCACCTGGGGCCATGATGGCATCCAGGCCCATGCTGCCCATACAGACCCTGTATGGGTCTGTAGTCCTAGTGTAACCAGGATCTGTGTTGATGTTCATGGCCTGTGTTGACCCTGCATTGCCCCTAAAGGTCACACATATGCCTGAGTTCTGGGCAACCACCTGTGGCCATGTCATGGTCTAAGGAATGTACACTGTTGGGGACATTGCCATCTAGGGCCATGGTGTCACCAGGCCCAGGCTGCTGCCAAGGGCCATGTCTGGGTCTGTGGCCCTATAGCAGCCAGGGTCTTCCTTGATATCCCTGGCTGTTGTTACCACCAAGGGCTGAGCACAACATCTGAAACCACATTGGTGCCTGAGGATCTTGCTACCACCAGGACCATACAGATCAGGGTGGCCTCTGCTGCACCCAGGCCCATGGTGACATCCTGACCCAAGGTGTTGCTGCTGGTCATGTCTGGGTCCGTGGTCCTGCTGCAGTTGGTGTTGGTTGTTGATGTCCATTGCCTGAATTGCCACAGGGGCCCATGTAAACTGGGTGTTGAAGTACAAGGGTCATGAGGAGCTGGCCCTGCCCCACACTGGCCCTGGGAGAGCCAGCTGCACCCCCAACAAGAGAACTGATCCCTCCCCTCGCAGGCCCTGAGGTAACTAGTCTCATGACCCCAGCCACACCCCTCAGAGGAGAGAGAACTCCCCACATTTGGGAGGGCAGGTCCCACTCCTCACTATAGCTGTAGGAGAGCTGTCTCAGCCCATGACCTGACCTGAGGCAGATAGTCCCAGCGGCTTGGACTGACCAGCTTGGCTACCACCCAGACACAGATTCAGGGCTTTGAGTTGGTACTCCCCAACATCTATGACCTGCTGGAGCACATGAATGGACTGGTCCTATGGAACCATAGCCACAGGATCTCTATTGTTCAAGACAACAGCAGGATATCTGGGGGGAGTTTTGGTGAGAGTCCAGCATTGATGGTGTACCAGAGGCCAGAGGCCTTGAATCTAGCCAACAAATATTATGCAATGAACATTTGCAAGTGAATCTGTTTGGACAAAGGGGTATACCACTTGATACACAGCTGCTACCAATGCCACTGAGGTAAATGAAGAGGTGATAAAGAGGTGGGAAAGACTGAGGAGCAAAGAGATTCTTTTTCTAAGTTTGTTTGTTTTTCAGTTGATATTCTTGTTTTTGTTTTATTTTTATTATTTCTGTTTGGGTTTTCCTCTGTGGGGAGATATGGCAGGGGTGAGGGGCAGATAGATACAGTGGGACTGGGAGATGGATAGGATTGGAATGCGTGATGTGAAATTCCCAAAGAATCAACAAAAAAAATTATGCTAAAAAAATCAAATCCTAATTGCAGAGAATAAAGTATGGATACCATTGAACTTTTAGTTAACCTTCTTACACCTTAAATACGTAATTTCTAAAATGGACATCAATACCCATCTAAATTACTGTTTCCATATTTTGTCGGGTGATGAAATTATTTTTCCAAGAAGAATTTTGGAATATTAAGACTATTGTTGATATGAGTTTTCAGTCAAAAATTGAATAAATAAAAATAGAATATTCAAACAAACTAGCTGTTAAAATTAATGTCAGAAAAGCAAGCTCTTAAAATATAGTTCTGCTGTTGAGATGAATAAGGTAATCAGAAGGCTGAAAATTTAAAGATTGGCAGAAATGAAGTCAAAATCCTGAAGGTGGCATGAATTAATACTGGATTCATACTTAAGCATTCTCTATCATCTTTACATTAACATTTCTAGGACATTTAGATCCATCTAATGGACTTTAACAGAAAATCTCTCTGTTTCACAGACTTGCTCTGATAATCAAATTAGACAAAAAATACTTTGTAAATCATGACTTATACTTTTTAATATAATATAATACATACAATATATTTTGATCATATTCATCCTCTATTCCTCTGAACTCCTCTAAGATCTACCTCCCATTGCCTATTCTCTTAAGCAAGTATTGAAAGAACTGTGGTTTTATGAACATTTAATATCTTTCAGATCAGCACAGGCAAATTATGAGAAATGCCTACTCTGCTCTTGGAATTGAACAATTACGATAAATAGGATTGCATCTATCTCTTCCTTTATGTAACTCTATCACTTAGTATAAATTTGGATAAATCATTTCCATCCCAGTATGCAGTCCTATCATCTGTAAAAGGTAATAATTCCTAGCATAATCTTGGTATAGTAAGGCATTGATGATACTACATTGGTGACCTCTGATAGTCCTAGAATTCTACACAAATCTATGCCTATCTCATGTATTTACTTTTGTTTTTGAATTTAGTGAAGTATACTCCCTTTCTCATACTCCATTTCTTTGTTAATGCAAGTAATACTTTCTTCATTCCATGATTAATATTTCACAGATTCCCCAAAAAGAATTTTAGCAGAGCATTCAGTTTTCATATTTGCTGCACTGCTCTTATGATAGCTGACTACTGTCGAAATCTTCACACATTGTGGAAGCTTTTGCTTCATTGAAAAATTGAGTCTATTCCTCTATCTTCCTGAGTTTGTATCAGTCTTTGGTCACTCTATTCAGAAGACTGAGGCAGAACATCTGAGAGTAAGTGAGAAGTAATCTCAGAGCTTCTGCTTGAATGTCTTTGGACTCCTGTTGACTGCTTTGTGAAGGCCACAATAGTCACCTGGATTATCACTGTGAAGAAACTGATTCCCAAACAGCATTCAGCATTTCAAACAAACCCCCGAAGCTGCTGAATTTAGTATTGAAGCAACAGCTGTGTCAGAGCACTATGGCAACCTGATACATGAGCAGCTTGGCCCCCTCAAAAAAAAAAAAAAAACTACTAGAGATAATGGATTAATATTCTTAAAAACTTATTTTTGAGAATTTTATAAATGTATACAATAAAATATCATTAAACCTATACCCAGACCCCTCCAAATTCCCCCATATACCTTCAACAACCCTTCCTTCCCACTTCATCTCTGTTTTATGTTCTTTTAAATAACTCACTGTCTGATTAGTGTTGTCCATAATTGCATGGCTATGGGGCCATTCACTGGAGCATGAGACACTTACGCATGTTCATATCCTCAGAAAAAAAATGCATGATTCTCCTTGCCCTAGAAATTATCCACTGACAATAGTCCTTCAGAAAAGAGTGGGGTCTGGAGACTATCTATGTCATATATGTTTTGATTTTGAATAGTTTGATCTTCTACAGGTTTGGTGCAGGTAACCATAAGTCCTGTTAATTTATGAGTGCTGTAACTATGTCTTGTCCAGAAATCAGCATTTCTCAGGTCTCCTCTCCATTCTCTGTCTCTGATATATTGGAAAATACCAATGCATAAAGTGTCCTAATTTTTCTGTACCATCTTACAGTTTCAGTTATTTTATTTTATTTTTGAGGCAGAGTCTCATACAGCTGAGACAAGCTTCAGACTTGTTATATTCTCATGGATGATCCTCCTGGTAGCACTTCCCAAGAGCTGGGATTATAGGCATGCATTACTAAACCTATTTTTTGCAAAGCTGGGCATCAAAAACAGGGTTTTGTGTATCCTAAGCAAGTATTCTATGAACAAAGCCAGTATCTGCAAAACACATTTCTTTCATTGTTAATTTTTTTATAATTTCATTCATAAATACTGTACTTGCATCATTTAATCCCCCTATTGTTTTCCTCCATTCAGCTCCATTTCTCCACATCTTCTCAAAGTTCATGATCTCTTTTTCTATAAATATTGTTAAGAATACATACATATACATACATGTGTAACAAGCCTACACACTTTTTTATTGTTGCTCATATATGTGTGTGCTTAAGATTGACTGCTTATCAGGGGGTCATCCCTAGAGAAAACAGAGGCTTCCTCTCTCAGTAACCATTGATTGCCTATAGATCTTCATCTATAAGTGATGCCTTGTGAAATTTTCCCTATCCAAATTGGCAGATCTTACTGATATTTCATGGATACTATATTACTATCATATGTAGAAGACACTATCTCACAGGAGATCTCCTGGTTTTACAGCTCTTACAGACTTTATGCCCCCTTTATTGTGGTATTATCTGAGTCTTACAGGTAGAGGTGGTATTATAGATATATCAGTTGTAATTTGACACTCTTCAGATATAGGGAGAAATCCAGGGGAGTCTGCCTAAGAGTTATAAGGAATTTATTAGGACATAAATAAGAAAAGACAACTCACTAAACAGAATAGGCGAATTGTCACAGGATTCTGGAAGGCTGAGGTCCTGTCCCAAGCTGCTCCTGCTGCCTGAACCAGTCCCACTGAAGGCCAGGAGTGAGAGAAGAGTGCAGTGTAAGTGCCTCTCAGGTCTTTTTTTTTTTTTAATTTTTATTTTGCAATACAATTCAGTTCTACATATCATATTCTACATACGGATTCCCTTGTTCTCCCCCCTCCCGCCCCCCTCACCTTCCCCCCAGCCCGCCCCCCATTCCCATCTCCTCCAGGCAAAGCCCTCCCCGCAGACTGAGATCAACCTGGTAGACTCAGTCCAGGTAGGTCCAGTCCCCTCCTCCCAGGCCGAGCCAAGCGACCCTGCATAGGCCCCAGGTTTCAAACAGCCGACTCATGCAATGAGCACAGGACCTGGTCCCACTGCCTGGATGCCTCCCAAACAGATCAGGCCAATCAACTGTCTCACCCACTGAGAGGGCCTGATCCAGTTGGTGGCCCCTCACCCTAATTGTCGTGCTAGAAGCCTCTCAGGTCTTAAGGGTAGCTCTGAGACCACGCCCCAGGGGCTGGTACTTCAAGGTCATAGACGGAAAGGTATCCACTATACACAGTCACTGATTCCTTTCATTTAATTTCTATTTGCTGCAAAAAGAAACTTTCTTGATGACTTGGAAGAGATATAGTTATCTGTGGGTATAAGGATACGTAGTTAGAAGAAGTCACAAGTTAGATTGATTTAATGAAGCAGCAGTAGTAAACTGTCCTCTAGACCAATGGTTCTCAACCTTTCTTATGCTACAACCCTTTAATAAAGTTCCTTAGGTTGTGGTGATCATCAATCTTAAAATTATTTTCATTGTTACTTCATAACTATAATTTTGTAACTCTTATTAATTGCACAGTAAATATCTGATATGCAGAATATATATTATGCAACTTGTATACCTCCAAATGGGTTGTGACACACAGATTGAGAACCACTTCTCTAGGGCCTATGACCTCTCTAATCACTATTAGCTTCTAAGAGTTACATTGCCAGACATGAGTTCCTTCCTATTGAGCAGGTCTTAAGTCCAATTAGAAAGTTGTTTGTTACACCCAATATAATTATACCTACATTACACCACTGAGGATATCCTATAATTCCAGTTAGCGTTGTTGCTCATATGCTTCATAGCTGGGTAGAACTGCTGATTGTTTTTCATTCCTTGGTAGCTTACATAGCACCTTCAGATACTATGATAGCTAGTCCCCAGAGAGGCAGTTTCCAGGAGAGTCCAAGCTTCATTCCTTTAATGTCTGTGTCTTCAGAGTATGATGTCTCCAAAAATTAGGTCTTCTATTCACTTTTTGAGAAACAACCAAGAGAAAAGCAATAATCAATACTGTTTGAGGAGTCCCTTGGACACTCACAACCAACAACTAGAAGGGAGGCTTTCCATGAATGGCACTGGGGTTGTTGTTAGGTAGTCTATGGTTCTTTGGGGGAGAATTATCATCCTTATGACAAAACTCCATGTGGTGGTTTGAATGAAAATGGCCACCATATCTCATAGGGAGTGGCACTATTAGGAGGTATGGTCTTTTTGGAGTATATGTGGCCTTGTTGGAGGAAGTGTGCCACTGGGAATGGGTGTTGAGGTTTCAAATGCTCAAGCCAGGTCCAGTGTCATTCTCTCTTCCTGCTTTCTGATGATGCAGATGTAGAACCCTCAGCAATCTCTCTAGCACCATGTGTGCCTGCATGCTGCTGTGCTTTCCATCATGATGATAATGGACTAAACCTCCAAACTATAAGCCATCCCCAATTAAATGCTTTCCTTTATGAGAGTTGCCAGAGTCATGATGTCTGTTCACAGAAATTAAACTCTAAGACACTCAATGTAAACTATATAAATATAAATGCTTACATACTCATTACAGAAGTATTTAATGTTTTTTTTAAGATATCCCACAGTTATATTAACATTTGAAGGCAAAATTCAGTTTAGAAATTAAGGACAATGAAACTTTGCAATATACTCTCTTCCTGGTCAAGGACAAGGTGTATCTTTCTATTTATTTATGTGTAGATTATGTCTTTGAAGTGATATATCAAGTTTTTCTTCAAAACGGTTCTTGCACATTTATTGTAAAATTAATTGCTAATTGTCTTTATTTACTTCCTTTTCTAAAGAGTATGTATGTCATTGCTTATTTTGATTACTATTTTTAGATATAATGTCAATTTATATGTATAAATTGAGAAATTAAACACATACTAGAATCTTTCTATTAGGTTTTCTGCTTATTATTTTGTTTATAGCTGCAACATGATATGATAACCAAATAGTGCTTATGTTCATATTGCCTCATCATCTCTAATACTTCTTATTTTGCTATGATAGATAACTGCATTTTAAAGAACAATGTTAAATGAGAATAGTAAAAGAGACATCAATAATAATATTTCTTAAGAAATGTTCCAAACGCTCAACACTATTCTCAGTAGTTTTCTGGATTAATTTAATGAATCTGCTAAACAACTCTATATGAATTTTCACTAAGCAAATTGACTTTAAAGGGTATTGTCTTCACTACCACACAGAACTGTCTTTCACACTAATAACTGCGCACATGCTGTTCCATTTATTGTACATTATAGTCCATTTGATATATATTATAGCTTTTACTTAAACATCAGAAATTTTATATTGGATTATTACCATTGTAGTAAACATACATTTAGTATGAGGATTTCAGTTTATCTGTGTAGGAAAGGCTGTATTTAATGTTCACTTTAGATATATTTGAAGGTTTTGATTTTTCATTATGTACTTATTTTCATTTCCCATGATGACTTTGATCTTTCCTAGATACTTTCCCCAAAATAGTCTATCTTCCTTATCTTTCATGCCGAGCAAATGTCAGGCTGCAAAAGCCAAAGATGGTGCTGAGAGGAAGTGAGCTGGGAGGGGACCTAACTTGTTTACCAAAAATTATGATTGGTTCTTGGGATCAGGAGAGATGATGTAGGTTAGGTGCATGACCTCCTCGTGATCATCATGCTGAGCTATGCCTAGAGAGGCTCTTGGATATGTGACCTTTGTTATGATTGGTAGAAGGAAAGCTGGCTTGTGGTTTGGTGCTCTATAAGGGGTGTGCTGATGTTTAATAAATGAGTTCCTGCTTGACAAGGCTCTGATTGTCTCCGGGCACCAGGAGGCTGGGCGCACTACCCCTCCTCAGTCAACATCTGCTGTGGGCAGTGGGCCTAATTCTTTGGTGGGGTCAAGTGAAACCAACACATTAGAGTAAACATACATTTAATGAGGATTTCAGTTTATCTGTGCAGGAATTAAGCTGTATTTAACGTTCACTTTAGATATATTTGCAGGTTTGATTTTTCATTATGTACTTATTTTCATTTCCCATGATGACTTTGTTCTTTCCTAGATACTTTCTTAAAAATAGTCTATCTTCTACATCTTTCAAATATATTTCAGTGTTATAATGAAATCTTAGCGATGTTATTGCTAACTGTGGGGTTGAAGGACGTTCACATTTTCTAATTATAGTTTTACTTCAGCCTTTTTCTGTGTCATTTTTGGGAGAGGATCTCACATGTTGTATACTGCCTCTAAGTCTGGAGAGTGATTTCAGACTTCTGATCCCCATGCCTCCATCTCCGGAGTGCTAGAGTTTGGGTTTGTAGACATGTTACAAGCATGTTCTACCACACTCTGCTTATGGAAATGCTTGGGATTAAACTAAAGGTATCATGCATGCTAAGTAACCACATTACTAGCTGAGGTATTCTCAACCCTTGTATTTTATCCTATTAACACATTTATGTTGCTGGGCGGTGGCTTTTGTATTTCTATACCAATGTAGATTTTTTCCCTCTTCTTGTTCTCCATTCCTTGAACATACCATTTCAATCTATATCCTGATCCTCTTCTAACTCTTCCATCTCGATTATGTTTGTTTGTTCCCCTTTTAGGTGAGATTGGAAGAGTGGAAGAAATAGGAACAGAAAAACAAATCTCTTCCTGTGAAAAGATAAAGAACTGCCAAATCTTTTTATCCTAGTGAGTTATTTTTTTGAAATAGAAGAAATCATGGATATATTTGAAAATCGTTACGCTTCCACCAAAAGTGGGTTATTCTCAAAATAAATATTAAAAGAACATGACAGAGTTCCTATAAATCTTGGTAAGTTCTGTGGTATCTCTTAGGACCATGATGCCTACCAGTGCTATTTTTTTAAATGCCAGTCAGTACTCATATGTCCTCAATTTGTCAGTTACCATTTAACTATTGCAGCTTAAAAGTACAGGGATTTATTTTTTCTAGGTGAGTGAATAGTTACTTGTTTTTCATTAAGGCTTCTACTATAGTAGATTTTGCATTGATAGCTTTTCTTGAGACCTCAGTTCTCTGATTTTGTCTGAAATTATTGATTTTAAATTTGTTCAGTATTTTCATTGCAGGATGAACAGAAGTGATGATGTTGACACACTTTACATGTCAAAAGTGAAACTGCAAATATTAGTACATTTAATTGAATTAACACCAATATTTTCTCTAATAATACCTACTTCCTTTTAAAATAATAATCACATTATAGATTTCCCAATTGTACTCTGCATGGATGATTTTATTTTAAACCCCAGATAAACAATTTCTTTCCTTTGTTAGTATTGGTAGCTATGAAAATATGTTTTGCTGACAAGTTATTTAAAAAAATCAATTAAATTTTAGATTACTTGATTCATATTTTGAAAAATGAAGTGATTTGTAAATATATAGTTAAATTCTGTAAACTTACTATAGGAACATTATACAATACATGTGTTTCTTTGAATCAAAAGAAAGTGATCAATCTGTATAATAGATTAATCAATCTTATATCCTGTAACTGTTAAGCCAGGACTTGACTATATGAAACCCTTTATTTATTCATTGCTTACTTTCTGAAATATTGTCATTAAGACAATACCTTTGATGAAAAATTATATTAATCCCAGGACTTTATTATTGTATGAGATCAATAGAAGTGTTCTCTAATGTAATTAACTCCAAGTACATTTAAAAATTATCAGAATTATGCACTCATTAATCAAGTTGCTGAGATTTCATAGTGACTTTTACTTAATATAATCTAACATTACTGATCTTTGTCAATCTCATCGTCTATGAAACACAACCATACAATTTTCTATAACTATCTCTGGACATATCAGCACCTTCATGGTAGACAAACATACATTATGGAAATTATTGAAATGTCCTTTGTAGTCATCCAGATAGAAGTTTAAATAGAACTTAACAAAGTTTGTGAACAAACAGACTTTAAATTATTGGGAATCATTTGTCTTAACTATTCAATAAAAGTTATGCCACAGATTTTTTTTAAAGTTAAGTAAGGTCTAAGTATGCAACAGATTACAAATAAATGAAATCATATAAAAGATTTGTTAAATTCTCTGGGAATATTGAGGTAAGAGTAGCTTGAAACATCTGGTCATATCATATCCATAATTTACAAACAGAAATCAATGAATAGCAGTGCTCAGGTCACCATTTTTCCCAAGCTATTCCTACCTCAATATTTACATCATGATGTATTCTCCACTTGAATTGTGGGTTAAAAACAGTCCTTTCTTCTTTGGTTGGTTTGTTACAGTATTTTGTTTTAGCAACAGGAAAAAGAGAAAGAAAATTGCTACAAAGAAGTGAGATCATTCTTTTGATACACATAAGCAGGTAATCTTAGGTTTTTGGAATTTGTTCTTGGAAGAACTATACAGAGTATGGAAATTTAGTCTAGGAAATCCCTCAAATGTTGTAAACAGGAATTCATCAGTTATTCTGTTGGAAGCTTGCTGAATATTTCAGAAGGTTCATTGAAAAGAACAAAGAGCAATAGTAATCAAATTCCAAAAGAGCAACTCTGAAGAAAAAAATCAAAACTCTTCAAATTATAATATATAATATATAACTCCAGTAATATAAACACATGCATGCATGTGTTGCAATGGCATGGAGAGAATGGCACAGAAAAAAAATATGAAAAGATAATGGCTAAAACTGACTATGCTGTTTAAAATAGTATAAGACAATACACCTAAACACCTCACTAAACACTACTGACCACTAGCCAGAAAGGTCAACATGAATGATAACAATGATTTCAAAGTATTCACAAAAAAAAGAAAATGAAATATAATGGAATAATGTTGTAAATATTATTTAAATATTGTCACATATAATCAAGGTCCAAAACAATGATCTATCATAAATGTGCCATACATGGTGGGTAGGGGCACTAGATGGTTTGAAATCCAGTGAAAAACAGCCTAGGAAGATGAGGGCCAAAAATACATTAAAAATTGTCACCCAAGATGGTAAACAAGTAACATTATACAGACTGAACAAATTATATTTAGGGATATATATGTATATACATACACATACATGCATGCAATAACAATTGGTGAAAAAGATGAATGGAGGGATATATGGGAGGAATTAGATGTATGAAAGGGATGAATTCTGTAATTATATTATAATTGCAAAAATAAAAAGAAACAAATCAAAACAAGAATATTCTGGTCAAGAACTTTGTCAGATAAATGTAAAAGTGCAATTGTCCAGGTGACTATAGGGAGCTAATAAGCAGGGAAGTGAGGACAAAAAGAAGAGAGGCTTAGCGGGGGTATGTTCAATGTACAATACATGCTCATGAAAATTGAGAAAAAGAATGCATACACTTCTAAAAAGAAAAACAGCTTTATTTATGGGAGACAGGAATTGACTGAAATGGTACATCAGAGGACATTACATAGTGAGAAATCCTTTATAAGTTAATCAATATTTGGTACAAGAGTGTATGAAGTTGTGTGCTTGATTTAGCTTTTCTACATTCATAAAAGGTTACCTGTATCTCTTCCCTCTTTCCCTTTCAATGTCATGACATCAGTAGTTGGGGTAGGCTAGTGGGTGGAACACATTTTTGTCATGGAAATTAAAAATGCTGAAGAAGATTGCTGTGTTTTTAATAAAGCTGCTTTATTACATTGGATTGTATGAAATTGTAACCTGGCTATCTAACTGCTGCTTCAGTTCTGTAATATTGGATACAAAGGAACTGTTTACCAATGCAGAATTTTCACTGTGTTATAATATGTTCCACCTTAGATACGCAATGTTATCTTTGGAGGTTTGTCCTAGAGTTTATCATGAAAGAGACATTGGCGCATTTTAAAAATAAAATCATGCTTTGTTCCTGTAGAGCACATTATTCTATATTTTATGAATATTTTTTGATCTTCTATAAGCACAATTGTATGTGTACTGGAATTTCTGATACTTTCAAGTTGATCATCATCTTGTCTAAAGCTCATTCTATTTTTTTATTTTTGTTAATATATATTTATTCTTTCTTTACATATTTGAAAACACTCTTTAAATTGTTGTTGCTGAAAGCATGCTTGCAACATATATTATTTGTGTATATGTTTAAATAACAGATAAAATGTTTCACAAGAAGAAAATGAAGTGCTTTAAAGATAGTGGTTCTAATTATGGTTATGCTGGGAAGAAGCTCGTAAGATTTTATTGTTTCGTGAAGATTTGGCCTGGAATTAGTTGGAACAGGACATTTTAATCAATTGATTTGTGTATTATTTGAAAGCACAATCTACTATATTCAGATCAAATATTTTCAGAACATAAGTACAGATTGAAACTGAACAAGGTGTGTTTTCAGGTTATTAAAAACGATAAGAAAAATACCATGAATAATAATAATAGCATTATTTGTTGGATTTCATATTTTCTACTTTAGATGGGATTTTAACTTATTTGGGGGACATAAAGAACACATAAGTTACTTGAGGAATTAGAGGTTATTTGTTGCTCTTGCATTCGGCAAACATTATCTTACTCCCATGATATATATGTCCAGTATGAGAACTAGGTTGCCTTCATTTTTTAATCAAATATGTTAATATTGTGGATTTATGCTGGATTTAAGAAAATCAAAGCACACATAAAACTGTATGGGTATTTGTGTTTCTTAAAGTATGTTTCTTTGCCTTAGGTTCCTTCTAATAATGAAATAATTGTGATAATTGTGTATATTTGTGTTCATGTCCATGGTGGAGAAAAATACCTGACATAAATAAAGGGATAAAAATCATCCCATGGATCATGGTTTCAGAGGGTGCATTCCATGCTTCATTGCTTTTGCCCTTGAGGTGCAGCACGATCCTGGTGGTACAGAGCAGCTGTTGTCGTATAAGCTGTATCACATCATGCAAGTCAGTTTTGAGCCTCTGTTATGGGAATAACAAGTTAATGAACACTTATTGTGTCACTTAAATGAGATAGCAAACTCAATAATAACTGCTCAATTCAATAATTTTATAATTTATTTTTTAAAATTTGATTTTTATTTTTCCTTATAAGAATAAACAATTCTATAATTGTAAATTTTTATTACAGGCCAAATAAAAGGTCACTAATAGTCCTTTGAGGTCAGATTACATGTTCTCTTTTCCTCAAATCCTGGTACAACTTACTGTGAGGAAGATGCAAGAGTATATATGTACATGAGTGTGTGTGTATTTATGTTTGTGTGTTGTGTTTGTGTGTGTGTGTGTGTGTGTGTGTGTGTGTGTGTGTGTGTGTGTGTAGGTGATGATGATGAATGAGCAGCCAAATCATTTTGTATATGATGGAAATACTACTACGGAGTGATCTTTATTAATCCTCCCACCAGCAGTCTTGTGGTCTTTTTAAAATTAAACCTGCAGTGTTATTATCTCTTCTGGATTAGATATATTCACTTATGTAGCTTTCCTTGGTGCCCACGAGATCTGGAAAATTGTAAATACTCAAACACCATATATTATGCATATTGTACTTTACAGGTTACATGTTTAAAAATAACATTGTTTGAAATTTCAAGCACATAAAAGGGTAGGAAAAACAGATCTGTACATATCACCTGGTTTTACCAGTTACCAAATTAAAGTCACTTCTATTTGATGCATACTCCTTTACACTCTCTTCTCACCATCTTATCTGAAGCAGTTGAGTTCGTTTGTAATCCTCTCTTCAACAGACCTGGCTGCTCTTTCCCAGTTGGCATATTCAAGAAATATAAAGAAACACAATTTTGAGGTAATACCTACTGCCATAATCACAGAAAACATTTCCAAAGCTTAAGAGAAAATATGGATTTCGGCTGGTGGATTTGTTCCTTAGGGTAAATAATTGAAACATGATAAGTAAACTAGGGACATGTAGTTAGAATTGACTCTGAAAATGACACACACAGAAAAATTGGCCATGATTTTCAATTTGGTGTTGAAAGGAAATGTGTGGTAGCTTATCTCTCACTTTCGTGTAGAGAAAATGGAATTTTCCTACCAGCCTTGGGATAAATTATTTTTAGGTATTTATATGAGATGAAGTAACTATTTGCCAAAACAAAGGAAAAGAACTATGTAGTTGGCATTAGCCACTTATAAATACACTGAAAATTATTAAAATTAATGCTGATAATATTTTCTCTCAAAATTGAATGATTCTGTTGTTTAAATGGTTAAAATATCACTACTTTCAGTATTAATCAATAAATTTTAATAGTTGTATCAATAGATGTGGGGCGTAACCAAATCCATCATACAAATATTATCTCAAATCACAGCCAATATTCCAACTGTACCATATTTTAGTGTTTACTTCTTGAAAAGGAATTCAAGTAGAAATAGCAGTGGCAACTGTATAATGTTTTGATCAGAAGTCTGACATTATTTCTTGATACAATAGTGTATTTATTTAAAGTTTAGTTGAACTTACTTTGTGTTATACAAGGAAAGGGCAGTTAATTTTTGCTGTGGCAAGTTTCATTGATTTGGAGTGGCACTATTTATTGCATGTTCATGTGAGATTATTACAAACAAAAAATTGCAATCATATTTTGGTTTTATTGGCAAGCTGTTTAAGATGTCAACAGTCATCCAATATCATCAAAGAAAACAAAAGCACTATTGTAGATGAAATTCTAAACAGTTTTAGTAAATAAGAAACACAGAGCCAAATACAGGGGTAATAGCCAAAGAGATCAGAGAATTAGCTAAGAGCCACTGACCACCAAGCCATAGTTTTCCACACAAGAGAACTTCTTCCTGCCTAACCTGTGCTTTTATTGCTTTCCTGTTCTGCCTTCTCATTGGCTCTAAGCCCAGCCACATGACTTCCTCATCACTGCTTGTCTGTATAGACCTCCAGGTCTCTATGGTTGGTACTGGGATTAAAGGTGTGTGTCACCATGCTTGGCTGTGTCCTTGACGACACAGAGACTCTTCCTGCCATGTGATCAGATTAAGGGCATGTGCTACCACTGCCTGACTTCTATTCCTGGCTCACTATGACCTCTGCTCTACAGGCAAACTTTATTTATTTTCATACAAATAAAATCACATTTCAGCCTAAATAAAATATCACCACACACTATAAAACTTCAGTATGATACTAAGGTGCCTACTTAGTCTTCATCCTTTTAGTCATATTTCCAATAATATTCACTACACCATCCACTAATTGTTCAGTAAATAGTTATTGTAGATGTCCTTAATACCTGATCATGTGCAAGGCAGTGATCGTAAGTATATGACCTAACTTTAACTCTCCCTGTAAGGAGAACAAGACTAGTTGAGATGGTAAATACATACATAAAAGACTACAATCTTTTTGTTGCTGCTGCTGTTTTCAAAGATTTCTTTCATTTAAAATAATATTTATTTTAATTTTAAGTATATAGGTGTTTTGCCTGCTTGTATGTCTGTGTGCCACATGTGTGCATGGCATTTTTTATATGAGTGTGTCCAGTCACCTGGGATTGGACTTACAGATAGTTGTGAGCTGCCGTGTGGGAGATACAAACAGAACCCAGGCCCTCTGCATTAACAGACAATGCTCTTAACTGCTGAACCATCTCTCCAGCCACCAAAATACAGTGATTTAATAAGCAGAAGATTGAACTAGCATTACTGGGAGGTATTTTGAAATAAGATTATTCATTAACAACGAGGTGTTTTACATCCACATAGATTGATTTTTGAGGTAAAAAGTGCTTCATTATAATTTAAAAATCATAAGATGATACATTGATAATTAATGCTTGATACTTTATAGCCCTCTTTCAAATGTGTTAACTCAGTGGAGTTTCACAGCAAGCCCATAAAATATGTTGTAGTGAACTTACTTACCTCTGCTGCCCTGTAAAATCAGTCTCCTTCAGTTACTCATACCTGCTGACATACATTTATCTTATTATATTCATTGATTATTTTCAATTATGATCTTATCAACCCTCTTCTGGAAGATCTGCTATGATTATGCTACCAAGATACTCTCTGTCCCCTTTATTCACTTTTCAATCATGTCACTTTTTCATATTTATGGTTTCTTTACATAACTCTCATGACCTATGGTAATACTTATATCTATTCCACTTTGGCTATTTTACCATCTGTCTTCTTCCTTGGGCCCTCTTTTCTATATACTGTTAATATTGCAAATATCCATATCTCGTGCTTAGAGATCTTCCCATCTTTGACTATACTCAAGAGTACATGAAAATATATGTCTATTATTATAACTGTCACTTCTATGTTTCTAAAAATATCACCAATGTTAATTTTCAATATAGACTATTTCTCTAAAATCCCAATTTAAATAACTGTCTGATAAAAATATCTCAAAATTAATATACAATGAAGTAAAAAATTTTCAATACTATCCAAATACTGGTAATGCCTGAAATCATTCTGTGTATATATGTAGCAGTTGAATTTGTCTATTCATCTAGTCAAAACCTTTAACTATATTTAATACCTCATGTTCATATATTATTCATATTAAATTCAATAGTATACTGAGCATTTATTTCTTTTTTTAAAGTATTTTTGATTATCAACAATAAGTTACAGTGAAAAAAGTTTCCTGTGTTTTTAAATTCCTGACGAGTTACTGTAGGTGTAACCAACTGTCTTATTAAATAAGAAACACAGAACCAATGCAAAGAAGAAAGGCAAGAGATCAGAGCTAAGAGCCTTACCCACCTGTTGCAGCTAGCCTCTTCAGCCAAGAGACCTCTCCAAAAGAGAGCTACTTCCTGTCTGTTTGTCTTTATATAGACTTTCTGTTCTGCCTTCTCATTGGTTATAAACCCAACCACATGACTGCCTCGTCACTGCCTGTCTGTACAGAACTCCAGGTCTTCTATGGTTGGTATTGAGATTAAAGGCGTGTGTCTCCAATGCTGGCTGTATCCTTGACCACACAGAGATCTACCTAGCTCTGCCTACCAAGTGCTAGAATTAAAGGCATGCACCACCACCGCCCAGCTTTTGCTATGGCTCTAATAGGTCTGACCCCCAGGCAACTTTATTTATTAACATACAATTAAAATCACATTTCAGTACAAATAAAATATCACCATAAGTTACTCTTTGAAAGTCTGGGAAGATACATCCTATTCTTAGGAATTATTAAAATTTCAGGAATTATCACTATTTTAGACATACTTCTAACAATTTTGACACTCTATTATTTAAATAACCAAGGTCGAATACCTTGCTCACCCCTAATAAAGCGGGGGAGGGGCTTGTTCCTGTCTTAACTGAATGTACCAGGCTTAGCTGTCCCCCCATGGGAGCCCTTACCCTGTTGGAGGAGGTGATGGGGGGTAGGTGCAGTGGGAGTGGAACAAAAGAACAAAATACATTAAGTTTGTTTGTACTTAAAAAAACTGTGGTCTACAGCAATATGTAAACAATGAATAACATAATAATTCTGATCTCCAAGTAAGGAAACAGCCCCTCATTGTCTATATGCAAACACTGCCAATTAAAGACTTACTATACATTGAAAATGTGTTTTACCTTGAGGGATCATTCAAAGGATTTACAAGAAGTATACTATATATCTAATGACATTTGTATCTTGCCCATTTTTTGGGGGGGGGTAGGGTGAGACAGGCTTTTTCTGTGTAGTTTTGGTGCCTGTCCTGGATCTCTCTCTGTAGACCAGGCTGGCCTCAAACTCACAGAGATCCTCCTGGCTCTGCCTCCCAAGTGCTGGGATTAAAGGCTTGTGCCACCACTGCCCGGCTGTATTTTGCCTAATTTTATTACCCTTTCTTGTTCTCTTTTTTATATGTTACATTATGCCCATACATATATTTCTTTACATACATACATACATGTATACATATGAGGAAGAATGTTGTGGAATAATCCTTTTGTACACAGTGAAGATTTGTTACTCGGATTTGTTTAATAAAAGCTGACTGGCCAGTAGCTAGACAGAAAGTATAGGACAGCCAGACACAGAGGAGGCTGGGGAAAAGGAGGATGAAAAGAGAAGAGTCTCCAGTCAGATGCATAGAGTCAGACACACAAAATGGGATAGAAGTAAAAGCTACATGGCAGAATGTAGATTAAAAGAAATGGGTTAATTTAAGTTGTAAGAGCTAGTTAGTAATAAGCCTGAGGTATCAGCTGAGCATTTATAATTAATACTAAGCCTTTGTATCAGTTATTTGGGAAATGGTGTGCAGGACAGAAACTTCTGCATATAGAAGAACGTGCAGGGATTTTTTTCTTTATGAGATTTATTGATCTTGCCTCATATGATGGATTCTAAGACCATCAACATTCTTTCAAATTTAATGATTTCATTTTTCAGAGTTGAATAATACTCCATTTTATATGTACCAGATTTTCATTATCCTTTCATCCATTGATGGGGAGCTATGTTGGTTTCACTTACTTGCTATGGTAACTAGAACAGCAATAAGCATTGGGGTATAAATATGCCTATGGTAGGGTGTTGTGTTTTCTGGGTATATTTCCAAGAGTCAAATAACTTTATAGTATTTTTATTAATTTTTTGAAAGTTTCATGCATGCATACAGTGTATTTTGATCATATTTATCCACCACTGCTTCCTTTTACTGATCCTCACATCCCCAACTTCAAGTACTTAAAAGTTATTTTGTAAGCAAATAATGGATTAATTTTTAATTTTAACTGAAAAAACTTTTTGTATGATATAGTCTAATCAAAGTTTACCCTCCCTCCAATTCCTCTAAGATCCTCCCCAACTCCTCACCCACCAAACCCCATGCTGTTTCTTTCATGGAGTCTTATTGGATACATTAACCACACTTAACTGTAGGTCCCATGCTTAGTTAGTAGATGGCCAGAAAAAAACAAAATCAATGGTATTTTGTAGACTTTTTTGCTAATATTGCTTTTTGAGGCATTTTTTTGTACTTACTTGTCTTTTACTTGCATATTGTGGTTTCTGATTTCATTTTTCATTTTCATGTTTTTATGGTTGTGTTTTTCTTTTATTTTTGAAATTATAATATTTTTCCTTCCTTTTCATCCTTCCAAACCCTCTAATATATCTTTTCTTTGCTCTTTTTAAAAAAAATTATGTCCTCTTCTTTAATTATTTCATGCATGTATATATTCTGAGCATAACCTGTTCAGTCTGCATATTACT
This sequence comes from Peromyscus eremicus, assembly GCF_949786415.1. Lineage (NCBI taxonomy): Eukaryota > Metazoa > Chordata > Mammalia > Rodentia > Cricetidae > Peromyscus > Peromyscus eremicus. Next base: position 120,742,067 of record NC_081439.1, read on the forward strand.
TGTATGTATGTTTTCAGGGCTTACCACTTAGTATTGGATAACAAATTGACAATCTCTTCCCTGGAGAAGACTATTCCTCCTATTCTTAGCATTACTATAGTTCTTTGTGTAATGATGAGACCTCATAGGCTTTCCTCTGTCCACTTTGGTATTTCTATTGGTACTGTCCTTTTTCGAGTCAAATTTAGGCAGCTGTGCTGGTGTGACTTCATGTGCACAGCATCTCACATTTCTAGGAGACAAAATTGCATAGTGAACTCCCTGTTCCTCTGGCTCTTACAGTCTTTCTAATCCCTCTTCCACATTAATCCCTGAGCCTTGGGTTTGGTGGTGTTTTATAGATGTATCCATGGAACTAGGCTCCACAAGTTTTTGGTTTGATTGGTTCTGCTTTTCTGTAGTTGTGTCCATCAGTTGATGAGAAATGAGGATTATGTGGTGATATTTTTGTTTGTGATCTAACAAAGCTTGCCTGAAAGGTGCAGAGCTAAGCCACTTGTTAGCCATAGAGGCCAGTCAGTGGTGGCACACACCTTTATTCCCAGCACTCAGAAAACAGAGGCATACTTATGTCTGTGAGTTCAAAGCCACCCTGGGCCAAACAAGATCTATCCAGTCTAAAAGAGAAACAGAGCCAGGCAGTGGTGGCACACACCTTTGATCCCAGCACTTGGGATCTCACGCCTTTAGTCCCAGCACTAGGGAGGTGGAGACAGGACATGATATGGCTGGGCAGAGAGAGGAATATAAGGTGGGAGGAGACAGAAGCTGGGGCACTTTCAGTCTGAGGATTCCTAGGGGTAAGAAGTCCTTCTAGTGGCTGGGTGCTCTGCTTCTCTGATCTTTCATCTTTCACCCTGATATCTGACTCTGGGTTTTTATTAATAAAACCAATTAGAATTATTGCTACCAGACTTATCTGTAGGTATAAGGATAGTTGTTTAGGCTATAGTTAGGGAATAATATGGTTTAATAAAGTTGTGGTTGTAGGTTTTCCTATAATATCTATGACTTAATTAGCCCTGATTAGTTGGCTAGGTTTCCAGTACCAAAAATGGCTTTCTACTTGTTTGAGTGGGTCTCAAGTCCACTTATAGACTGCTGTTTACCACCAAAGTATGCATTCCACGATTGCCTCTTAATGTTATTGTGCTGTATTGGTCATTGCTGTAGTTTATATACATCACAGCTATGTAGGACTGTCTGATGCTTCCCTCGTGTTGAAGCATTCATGGTGCTTTCTGGTATCATGAAAACTCATCCTCTGGTCTCAGAGGCAATTAGGTTACTTCCAGTTCAGGAGCATCTGAGCCCTGTGTCTGAAGTGTATTATGACTTAAGCAATAGAAACTTACCTCCTGCCTTCCACCTCTGAAAGGGACCAAGGGAAATAGCGATAGGTTATATGTTTTGTGAGTCTCCTACACAAACCTGACCATCATTGGGTTTAATATTTCAGCTAATATACTAGGAATTTTATAGTTACCAATAAGCATACAGTGCTACACTAAAAGTTTTTGTTTCTCTGAAATTTTTTGAGAGTTTCATACATGAATACTGAATTTATATCATTTTCCCCCAATCTCTCCCCTTCCAACTACTTCCCTATCTCTTTCATTCTCTCAAATACATAGGAGCAACACTAAATGGACTCATCAGGTTGTATTTCTATGTAACAATAAGAATAAGAGGCTCCCGTTGAATTTTAGACAAGACAGGCCTAATTTTTTTATTTGTACAGTAGGAAGACTGAGCTCTCAATAGGAAAATATTGAAGTAGAAAGTCCATATGTACATTATGAAGCTTTTCAAACAATCTAGATAAATATATATTATGAGGATCTATACTCTTCACTAGTAACCTGGCCTTGGTTTGCAGATCCTTCTCAATTGGGAAAATATGTAAACTTCTTATCTTAATATTAGGGTTCCTGTCTTAGCATTGGGTGTGCTCCTTTGTAGCCAGGCATGGCTCACGTACTTGTTATGCAAATTGAATAGGGAGAGGGAAAGATAAGAAATAATGACTAAGTAGAATTATAAATGATGAAAAAATGGAAGGAATTCTTATCAATGTTGTATCCATTGGTTAGCATTTCATGCAACCACCATGAAAGAATAGTGAATAAAATTTAGTTATTCAATAAACATATATATATATATATATATATATATAATGCTATGTCAATAACTGCTCTAAACATTGTGAATGTATCAATAAAATAAAAGGTCTGTGTCTTTGAGGACCTGAAAAAAATCAAGCTGGAACTGACCTGGACACCAGCTCACTGAGGACTGCTTCTCAGTATCAGAAGATGGTGTGCAATCTTCCAAAGGAGAAAAACAGTTAAGAATGCTACATATCTGTAAAGCCTACAAATCACAATGATGGCAAACATGGCAAGATAGCCCCAAGGGTGCAACAGTGGCACTTATATCTTGGAGGTAACCAAAAGCCATCTAATTGGACTCAAAGCTCACTCAATAGGAGGACTCCATGATCTGTGAAAGCCTAGCCAAGTATCCATGGCTGGAGAGGTTTCAGAACCTGGAGGAATGCTGTGGGAGGACCATTCTGTACACTGTGAATATATGTTCTTATTGGTTGATAATTAAAGCTGATTTGGCCTATGGCAGAATAAGGTTGGGTGGCAAAGCCAAATGGAGATATAAGGAGAAGGAGGGTAGAGTTGAGGAAGACCAGATCTAGCCACCCAAGGAACAAGATGTCAGAGAACTGGTATGCCATGGGCCATGTAGCAATGCATAGGTTAATAGAAATGGATTAATTTAAAATAACATCCAGTTAGTAATAAGCCTGAACTTTAGGCCAAACATTGTGTAATTAACATTAAGCCTCTGGGTAATTATTTAAAAATGGCTTCAGGACAGAAAAACTTCCATTTCTGCTGGGCACCAGCCTCAGCAGTTTCAGGCATCTGAAGGATGGGATACCTGGAAGGTGTAGTAATGACTCAAAGATAGTGCTTGTGCAAGCTGACAGGTCACTTTGGGCTTCTGCAGTTGCTAAACAGATTCTTTGCTAAAGCTTCTTTAGCTTCTTTAGCTTCCGCTTTTGCCTTGGTAACCTCAGTCTATTATCATAAGCAAGGGGAAAGAGAAAAAAAGGGGGGGGGGAATCACCTAATATGGAGTGTTCTCATGATTCCAAAGATTATTTTTGTTTTGTTTTGTTTTGGTTTGTTTTGGTTTGGTTTGGTTTATTTTGAGACAGGGTTTCTCTGTGTAGCTTTGCACCTTTCCTGGATCTCGCTCTGTAGACGAGGTTGGCCTCGAACTCACAAAGATTCGCCTGCCTCTGCCTCCCCCAAAGGTTATTCTTAGAAAATCACCAATGTATTCTTCATCATCTTTTACTAAACACAGGAATTATCCCAGACTTAACACCAAAGCAAGCATAATCTGTTTTTATTATTAATGATTATACAATCTTCTGAGCACTTGACCCAGAGACTAGCAACATGCAATTTCACAAAAAAAAAAAAAAACGGTAAAAATAAGAACAGTGGTCAATGTACCAGTCATTTCCTTCTCACACAGCCCGCTTTGACTTCAAGACCCCTGCAGCCGCCTAAGTTCCTCCTCAGCCCCCTGTAAACACCAAGCCCTGTTAAATGTGAGCCACAATGACCTCAGACAAAAATCTGTCCCTGCAAGTCAGCAACTTTTGTCTTTCTTATCCCAACAATTCCAAGGAAGACCTGATCCAGTTTTTAGAGTTTCCATGAAAGGAAGCTCACCTCTTCTGGCAGCTCTTTTCAATCTAGGAACCCAATAAAACGTGCAGCAATCGCTTCACCCACTGCTACACTCCTTCAGGAAGAATCAAAATATCAGGATTAAAGTTGCCATCTCCCTTTCTTGGTGGAGACCACTATTTTCCTCCTATTCTAGGTTCCCACCCTTCTAGTTTGTCATCCCATCTATATGTTATTCCATCCATAGTCCTCTTAGGGCCTCAAGTTTTACACAACGCCCTTGGAATATCCTCAGAAACTAAATTATTTATCATGGCCAGTTTGAATCCAGTGTGTTGATACACATCATACCATGTGCTATAGCTGACCACACATTCAGTACAGTTTATCCAAGCCTGAAAAGCTTCCCCAGGCTGCAGGTTCTTTCCCATGAACTGCATAACTTCCTTAACCCCAGCCTGGGTGATCATCTCTGTATAATTTCCTATGAAATTTACTTCACTCCTTTCTTGTATCACATAAATCACCATTGATCTAGGAACACATGAAGATCAGATAGAAAAAAAAGACTAGCTTTACAAGAAGTAATTATATGGAGGAGAACATGACATGTGCATGCCATAAAGCATGACCTTGGAACATGTAGGCATTTCTGCCTTGGCCCTCTAGAGGCATGCTAAGCAGAAGATCCAGAGGGGAATGCACAGAGGGTTGATGGTCCACAATCTCAGGTCCCCTTTTCTCCAATCTCTGCTGGCAGCACATCAGGCATCTTATATGCCATCCCCGGCACATTTACAGAGGCTAGCCTAAAACTGTGATTTTCCTAAATCAATGCAATTTCTACCTGTATTCTATATGTATAATCCACTGGTAAGTGTAGATCTCACGCCTCATCAAAGAAACTTCTTTTTGAGGCAAACAAAGGTTACTCTAGAGATCTAAGTTTGAGTGCCCGACTGAAAAAAGCATTCCCAGAAATCCTTATGTATAGAGATGAAACATAGCTCCTTCACACAGCAGGAACGTGCTTGACAGGCTCCTTAATGGCCTGATGTCAGGGACTTTGGAGAGCTGTTGCTTCAGCTACTCCCACCATACAGGGCTATGGTTATCAGTGCCAAGGCCACTATGTGCTGGCATGTGAAGACCTTGAGATATCCCATGTTCCCTCTGTGCAACATTGTTTGATAGTTTCCTGCTGACATCATCACATTGTATGACAGTTTCTGCTGACTTTGTCCCATTTCTCCCCTAGAGATGGTATATGAGATGGTGTACTTTTTAATAAGTTTGCCTGACATAAGACATAACTTCTGAAAGATCTCTCAATCCCAGCTTTTATCTTTTATATATTTCTTATTTCCTCTCCATCTCCTACTTAGGACCTCATCATCAAAATTGACCAGTTTGACCAGGTCAATCCACAACTCATCAAAATGTAGAGATTTTGTTACCACTGGGGTACCCAGCCCAATTGCTACATTTACAATGCAACTCCTACATTACTAAAGTTAAGAGAACATTGTAGACTAGGAGCACAAAGAGTGGAAAATCTAAAGGATTAGGATTCCTGCTATAAGATATTATGTACATATGATAGAAAAGGTCTGTCTATAACATTTCAACACTATTGTTGCCTAAACAAGACCTGCAAAATAACAACACCAGTAGATATGCCAATGTGGATGGGAAAAATTTCATAATGTCCTACCCTCAGGAGAAGACCTATAAAAAAATCACTTGCTACTGAGAAAGGGATAATAAGTTTGCTCTAGAGAAAAGACCCTTGGTATGTTATCCAAACTCAAGTGATCAACCCTCAACCATGTGTATATAAATAATAAATGGGCTAAGTAGTCTGTGTGTGTGTGTGTGTGTGTGTGTGTGTGTGTGTGTGTGTGTAAAAATTGTAGAATAGATCATGAATTTGAGAACTGGAGAGGTAATGAAGTTCAAGACTGAGACAGAAAGGTGGAAATGATACAAATAGAGTATCCATGTGAAATATTCAAAGAGAAATTTTAAAAGGAGGAATTATTGAAAGTCATTAAGTATTTATTAATATGTTTAAGTCACTAGTAACAGATTAAATGAAATTTTTAGATGATATATTTTTTCCACTTATAATAGAAAAAGTTTGTAAAAAGTGATAGCACCTTAGTATGTGGTACAAGAAACAACTCCTATTGCTTAAATAGCAATTTTGGAAATTGATATGATATGTTCTGATAAAAATTATAAGGACTAAAAGGAAACAAATAATTTCCATGTCTCAAGGAACTCACCGCACAGAAGTGGAAAGAATACTCTGTGACAGGTACTCAGAAACCTAGGATACAAAGTTTCAAATGAACATTTTAATATATACAAATTACTAAAGATATGGATAATATGTAGGAACAAAATATATAACAAATTTATAAATAAAATGCATGACTAAAATAGGAATCATAAACTAAATATTTTGTTATAGAAACTCACTAAATTTCCCAAAAAGATTACTTTTATTTCTAATTCATTGATTTTTCAATGTCTGTATAACAAATTACCAGTATGTTACTGACTTAAAAACATTCACTTACTATTTTACAATTTTGGGATGGAGGTTTTCATAAATCTAAGATTGGCCTAGCTAGCACTTCTCTTATATTCCAAAGGTTGAAATCAATGTCAGATGGCCTTTATCACCTGTTCAAGAGTTCAAGAGGGAAAAGTTTAAGTTCAGCCAAGTTGTCAAAAGTGCTGATTTATTATAATGTAGTGTTGTGTGCTTTGACATTTTATGACATATTGGTTCGAAGCCCTTTCATGGCTAAAGAGCATATTTAGTTACTAGACTATGCTCACAGTATATAGGCTTGATGGTTAATCTCAATTGACAGTTCGATGAGGTGTAGAGACACCTGGGAGATGGGCCTTCGAGCTTGCCTGTGTGGGATTACTTATAAGATTAATTGAGATGGAAAGACCCACATATGATGAGAGGCATTTCCTTGGCTGGGATAATGAACCGAATATAAAGGATTCAAAAAGGGTGAAGGTGAGCTGAGCACAAACATTACTCACTCTCCACTTCTCAAATGGGATACAGCATGACCAGAAACCTCAATCCCCTGCTACTGCTACCTCACCATGACAGACAATAACTTCAAAACATGGATCAAACTAATTTCTTCCTCATTTAAACAGATTGTGTTAAAATATTTTTTTCAGAGAAATTGGAGAACAAACAGTCTCCCCCAAATTTATTGCATATTCTAACAAATCAATAAGGAAAGTTTCTATAGCAAATATTACATAGTGTTTCAATGTCATTACATTTGCTATGTTCTATTATTTAGAAGCAAAATACAATTCTTGCCCACACTCAAGCTTGTGAATGCCTGGAAATATGAGTTTGAGTCATCATTTTATGTTGCATGACACAAACAGAAATACTAAATATTAAATAAAATTGGTGGTTATTTCAAAATAAATTGTGATATTCTTGTTATTTAAGTGATAAAGAACTCAAAAATTAGGGGATTTATATAAGCAAGGACATTCATTCTTCTTTTTGTGTGTTAGTTTCAGATCAAGTAAACTGTTTTGCGCATTTTTGTTTTTGTTTTATGTTTTGATTGTGTCATCTATGCTACAACAAGCTAACATCATCTAGGATATGCCCTTCTCTCGTCAAAAGAAAGAGCAAGTAAAATACTCTTTACTGTGGTACACATCAATCTGGCTCACATATAATAAACAGTGCAAGTGTCATAACCAAGTGTAATAGCAGTGGAACAGAAAACTGAATTGGTTACACAGGGGTATACTAGAAGTTATGTGGTATAAGATAAGATATGTATTTAGAAATATTAATTAATATATACTGTCTTTAATGAGGCATATTATTTATTAAGTTAAATCATAACATAATATCAATAAAATTGTGTGCAAAAATATTCCAACATAGAAAGTCAATTGCTTAATCAAACATCTATAATTATATAAAGATTGTGATTATGATTAAGAAATAATCTTAATTCTTACTATTAGTGAGTAAAAGTTAATTGGATAACCCATGGTACCTTATGGTGTCCTAATGTTTCTATGATGATAAATATTGCTATAAAAATTTCATAATACGATTTCAACAAGATTAATTGAAACTCTCTGATTCAATTGTTAAAAATATGAAAAGACATGAAAAGAAGCATGACTACCTATAGGGGTAAGAATTAATTAGTAGAAAGTTCATTACATTGGAGATATAATCTAAATATATATGGGGAACTTGTAGTAGATATTCTACTGATATTGAATTCAATCAAGTATATTTTGCTATTTTCTTCATGTGATCAGACATGTGAGAGTAGTCTGTCAGGTAAGAAGGGGAGCAGGACAAATTATAAGGAAAAGTGCCTGCTCTAATATTCCAGAAAAGAGAAGAGTTGGAAAGACCCTTGAATTAAGGATTTGCCATCCTCAGTAGAAACTTACTTACTGTTTAAAATCTTTGATGCAGACAGTAAGTAACAGACCCCCTTTTCACACTAAAGATTATAAAATTTTAGCATGTATGAGAATACAATTGGTGCTGTTAAAATATATATTTTGACTAGCTGTATATTAGAATGGAGACTCAATTTCTTCATTTGTTGAGACAGAGTTCTGCTATCATAGATTAGGTTGACAGCCTACAAAAGCACTAGATGAACAGACATGTAGAAACACATTTGTTTCAATTTTGAAATTTAAAAAATCTTCTAAGTCATATCATTGTTGATCCAAAATATACTTTAAGAAATAAAGTTTTACATAACCCTTTGCTTGTCAGGAAGTCCATTATTGGACAGGAGGATGGATTAAGGGAAAGAGAGGATAAAGACATCTATATACTCACTATATAGAGAGTATATAGTATAAAGAGAGGATAAAGACTCTATATATTCACTGTCCTTTACCATCTAAATGGTCTCTGTGACTTCTCATTATTACGGCCAGGCATGTCCAAACTGTGGCTCATAACCCACATGAGTCAGAAGGATAGATATGAAGAAATCTCCATGTATTCTTAGATTACAATGTCTTATAGCAATGTCATAAATTTGGACATATCTGAACCACTTCATATACACCTTTAGAAATTGCTATAAAATGATGCTTAAAGAGTTCCTCTCTTAAGTGTGATTTAGGGGATAAAGTAGTAAATTATAGTACTAAACATCTTCAAGCTCTGTGACTTTGCAACCTTCTTTCCTATAGTTGGATAGGAGAAGAGCTTGTAGAAACAACAAAAGAAAAAAGAAACTATATGCTGAAATAGCAGTAGATCAATCAGTTGTGACCTAAAAGGAAAATAGATATAGTTCCTGAAGTAGAAATACCTTCTGGAAAGTGAGACAAGAAGAAATGGCCAAGGAAGTGGATGAATAAAGGCCAAGAACTCACAGAATCCAAATATGTTCTGATTTAAGTAAACAACACATTCAATTCTGTGCAGGTTTTTCCAACCTAATAAATATGATATAATGTTTGGATGAATTTTTGCAAGTATGAGATAAAGACGGCCTTCCTTATAGTCCCTACATAAAGGAATTGATCACTAAATGGGTATTTTACATTCTAGTACAAAGGATGAACAGCTTGGAAACTCTTTGTTGGCTGAGGAAATAAAAATACATCAGAACTAGGGCCTGATTATCTGAGACTGCTCATTAAGGCCCATTGCATATTTTAATAGAAAAATATGTAGAGAACATGGAAGTTTCTTTGAGTATATGGCCACTGGAATGGTAAGTTTAACTTGTCTGTAGAAGTTATAGAGGTTATCAAAATTATTTTAGCAGGGCTGTGGTGGCACACCACTTTACTCCCAGCACTCGGGAGGCAGAGCCAGGCGGAACTTTGTGAGTTCGAGGCCAGCCTGGTCTACAGAGTGAGATCCATGAAAGGCGCAAAGATACACAGAGAAACCTTGTCTTGAAAAACCAAAAAAAAATATTTTATCATATGAGATATTTTAATTAAATGTATATTTGTCAGAAATCAATATGAAAAAAGTTGCGACTAGCTAATGTGAAAGTTATCATTTTAATACATTCAGTTTGACATATTTCCATAAAAGCAAGCTGTTCATAACTGCAGATTTATTTCTCAGATTTCAGTGTTGTATGTCACTAAAATCTTCAATATTAAACTCACGAAGGGGAAGGAAGCTGATCATCATTAGGTAATGAGATTGCAGATCAAATTTGAGATTTTCTTCAGGGACAGGAAAAAAGGGTGGGGACTAGTGCCTACTAATTCCCAAATAGCATATTCCTGTGTTTCCAATGATGAATTGCTTGCTTGCCAAAGGCGTTAGACAAAGTACTTCCTAGAACTAAATTGAAAACAATGTATATTTATTTGCAATGCTAATATTCAAACTCATAAGTCTTAAAGTAAATGCAAAAATAAGTGTTCAGTGAATTTCTACTCGTGAGTTAGCATCTATGTGTATATATATATTTTTCTCTGATTTTCTTAAATGAAATCAGGCTTACTGGATAATCATTGCCTAAGAAACATTGCTCTTCATGATATTTATAGTGATGGCTCTGATTTGGAATATCTAAAATTATTCATAAAGTGAGGTAGAAATGAAAATTTTCTGACTAATTCATATCAGTAAAAACAGTGCTTGAAAGTAAGAGAGAGAGAGAGAGAGAGAGAGAGAGAGAGAGAGAGAGAGAGAGAGAGAGAGAGAGAGAGAGAACAGAAAAGCAAGAGGGCGATCAAAATTCTTGATTGCTTGTCTATGTTGTAAATTCATCAAATTGTTGCTTATCTTACTGTCCCACTGTTTAAAAGCAAAGATTGATTTTGCAATCATGTGTCAACCTGTGCTGCTTTGAAGCTGAGTCCAATTGTCTAAGTGCTTATCCCTGTGTATCGTTTTCTAATATATCAATGACTGTTTGGAGGATGTGTGCGAATGGAGCTACAAAGTGTGGATTAGTGGTTTTCAATGAAGATGGGAGAATACTGATGTTGAGGATATACAAGGAATATTTTCCCCTCAATAATAGTGGAGGTACTTTTAGCACTTTTGTAGATAGGAACCACAAGACAGGACTAACACTTCAAATAGCCTACTGGATTTTCCTAATGTCTTTTCAAAAAGATTTTATAATTTGATTGAAAAGAAGGTACAGAGATTTCCCATTCCAATTCCTCTTTACACGCACAACTTCCAATATTATCAATGTTCTCTACCACAGTGGCACATCTGTTCAAATTGATGAGTTTTCCTTGACACATCATTTTCACCCAAAGCCTGTAGTTGACTCTTATTCATGAATTTGGACAAATGTGTGATGTGAAGTCACAACTTTTCAGAGTTGTTTCACAGCTCTAAAATTCATTTCACCATTGATGGTTCTACTGCCTCCATGATTTCTCCTTTTCAAGAATGTCATATAATTAAAATCAAAAGAATATATTCTTTGCAGATTGTATTTCCCCTTAATTTCATATATTTCCAATTCTTATATTCTTCATGGCTTGACAGTTCATTTGTTTTACAGTTTCTTATGCATTGTACTGATTGTTCCTAAGCTTTGTCAATTATGCATGAAGGTGCTATAAATTTGTTGGCAAGGTTTTTGTAAATACCAGCAATAGTTGAAGAATTGATTATATAATGAATGATATTGGATTTTTTAATAAGCCATCAAACTCTTTTCAAAAGTGCCTTTGTCATTTTCCATTCTCACAAGAAGTGAATAAAATTTCTGTTGTTTCACATTCTCAGTTTGCACTTTCTGTGTTATAGTCATGTGAGTATATGGTAAACGTGTTAAGATCATTTTTATCTGATTTTAAAGTTGACGTTCTATTAATATTTTAGTTGATATTTTATTAATATTTTTAAATCATGTATATATGCCCTTTAGCTCAATAAAAACTGCATAGCAGAAACTCTTCTGTAAACAATGAATATACAATGCAAGAGAGAGAGAGAGATCTTGGAAGCTGGTTAGATGGATCATTGGTTAAGAGCACATTGTTCTTTCTGAGGACCAGGCAATTTGAGGTTTTCTTTCGGCATTAAGAGACACTTCATTCATTTTGTGCACATGTATACATGTGTACTATGCCCCTCCTCATCCCCCCTCTGTCTTTAAGTCTTAAAAATAGACAGAGATCCTTGTACTCTGTGTAGTAGGGAAGACATTCACATCAAAGAAAAATATATGTAAAGTATCAGTAAAATATATATTATGTTAGAAATAATGCATTCTGATGAAGAAAACAGACGCAGAGTAAGAGATGTGGAATGTTGCATGTGAAGAGAGAATATTTAAACTTCAAATAAAATGTTATTGAATGACTTCATTGAGAAAGTGATATTTACAAAAAAATTGAAAGAGATTGGGCCACATAATAGACAAATTAGAATAGAGTACACACTCCTTCTTTTAAAGTATTCTCACAGTTTTCCCTTTCCTTTCATCCTTAGATTTTTGATTTATCTTTCTGTGTCTTCTATGGCTTTTATATTTTTAATTGTCTCATTTGAATTAAGGGCCATCTTTGGTAACATACCTATTCTTTTACATTTAAAGAATATCACATCAATTAAAACCAATTATAATTTTGGTAATTCATAAGTTATTTATGTTGTCACTTGAGGTCACAATCTCTAAGTTGTATGATCCTGTGATTATTCAATGTCCTTCCAAAGGCTTTTGTTGAGTTACTTTTAGATTAATCTATAGAGTTTTAAAGTAAAACCTTCAAGTTTTAGCTAAGTATATGGTAGAATAGTATTTAAATTTTCTTTGTCTCTCTTTCTTACCCTTTTTTCTCTTCTCTCTCTCATTCACACACACACACACACACACACACACACACAGAGAGAGAGAGAGAGAGAGAGAGAGAGAGAGAGAGAGAGAGAGAGAGAGAGAGAGAGAAATAATGGCTAAATTGTTACAAAATTTTATTTTGCTTTTAAAATTATTATATTTAGAATTTTATCTGTGGGAGTCAAATAGTGAAGTAAGAAAGAAATCATGAAGGAAGTTAATATTTTAAATAAAAGAAAGATGTCCCAAAGTGATGTAGATGCACATAATTGATGTTAGTATTTTCAATGTTGAAGACATTTTGGAGGGTGGCTATAACAACAAAATTTCATGAGTATGTGCTAGTTTGGGGCAATAAAGAATGCACTACAAATAAGAAGCACAATTCCAAAGTAATTTTGTAATTGTTTGATTCATTTTGTGAGCACAAATCTAAAAACAGCCCTCTCATTTTCTTTCTATAAAAAGATGGGGTTTTTTTTTTGTCAAATCAATCACAGTCAGAAGAAACAAATGCAGTGGTGAATGCTTTGTAATAATGTGAAGCTGCCTGTTCAATCTTCCTTCATGATTAATGGGAGGTGTTGGATAGGAACAGAAACAGTTGCCTTTTTGCAATGCATCTTTTACATGTGGGTGACAGATAAATGTCATGGTCACTGTTTTTGATTAAAGAAAAACTGTCGAGGAGACTTTTAGTAACTTGCCTTATATGTAAAACAGGAAGGCTTTCATTACAACATACATATGTAGCTTATGGGAAGACTTTGACACAGCCTACATGGAAGGACTTTGAATCTGTAAATAAGAACAATTATTTTTTGAGGTGACCAGTAATTGAACATCAACAGGTACAAAACTTGATTGTACTGGGTATATTTACTATCTTGAAGGTATATTTGACATGAGTTGATAAGTTGTCAACACAAGTGATTACAATGTGAAGTAAGTATCTCCTTTGGTAATCACTACTAAAATACCTGAAATGTGGCACAAGAGTAATTATTCTTTCATATCATGAGAATAAATGTTTATTTTATTGAAAATAGTTTAAATAACTTAATCAAATAGATTATTCAAATAATCTCAATATTATAGGTGTAGCTAGAGTTTTCCTGCCTGGCCCACAGTCAGGACAAATCTCTCTCACCTGCCAGTCCCACAGCTGCTCAGACCCGACCAAGTAAACACAGACTTATATTGCTCACAAACTGTATGGCCGTGGCAGGCTTCTTGCTAACTGTTCTTACAGCTTAAATTAATCCATTTCTATTAATCTATACCTTGCCACGTGGCTTGTGGCTTACTGGCATCTTCACATGCTGTTTGTCATCATGGCTGCTGGCAGTGTCTCTGACTCAGCCTTCCACTTCCCAGCTTTATTCTCCTCCTTGTCCTGCCTATACTTCCTGCCTGGCCACTGGCCAAACAGTGATTTATTTATTGACCAATCAGCAACACACTTGACATACAGACAATCCCACAGCATAGAGGTGTTATCATTTAATATTCAGAGAACACCAAGCAATATTCTAGTAAAAATGTCAATGCTTTGAATCATTCTTCCCAACTTCCTCCTCTGTCAAATGCATTAATCTTCCCTCCAGGATTTACTAGAAAGTATGTGTCTCAGAGGGCTTATGTTCAACTTTGTCCTTAGAAGTCTGGTATAACATGACATACTGTTCATGTAGACTCATAGACTTCCATCAGGAAAAAAAAGAGGATGATTTCTTCTACTTTTGCATGTTACTCTCTTTACTTTCACATTGGGGATTTTCATTTGATATTCTGCTGTTTCTTTTATCTTTCCTTAAGGGCATTTGTTTCCAAACAGTGTTCCAACCAGCCAGAGTCACTTTTATTCCAATTTCACTTAGTACATCATAATAGCACATCATGATTTTTTATGCTTTGTAACATCTTATCATGTTGGTATATGTAGGAATTTGTTGATGCATATAAAATGTTGATTAGTTTCTAAACCACATGTTGCTATCAATTATCAAGGCCATCTTTAGAACACAAAGCCTTCTCAAATCCAAGACAGAACAGATTTTTGCCTAGGGGATGTTAAACTTAACCTTTTTCTCCTATTCAAATTGGGGGGACACAGCTAACCTTTAATTGGACCAGATGTTCTGAAGTGGCAATAAAGGTTCTAGCTAAATGGAGTGATTTAGATGACAAAAGAAATTAGAATCTCTCCACTGCCAATTCAATTAAAAGTGCTACATTTCTATTTGAAAAGAATCTGTCAGCTGCACAGAAGAATTATTGTAGTGCTATCAAAAGATGCATTTGTCCAGAATTATATGTGCACTGTATGAAGGCATATGCTTGTATACATTATACTGTGGAAAACTTCAAACTGGAAATCACAAAAATGACACCATGAGCCTTAAAAGCTTTTTCTGAGTTCATGATCATGCTTGACACTGAGAAGCTTCCTAATTCTCTGGTAACATTTTATAACTCAACTCAGTCAACCTGCCACATGATGGATGCTGTACATTTTGAAAAGCCTAGGTACAGCAAATAGTTTTTGAGGTTGAAATGAAGGCTCTTAAGCTGGGCAATTTGATATAAGCCTCAACAAAACGGTTACTGTGCACTTAGGCTTGTTGAGTGCTTGACAACTATTGATTGTCCATTTGAGAGGAGTGCAATTAGTGCAATTTGTCAAGGTCTGTGTAATGTAAAGTGGAAATCTTAAGTGTGGAATTTTAAAAAAGTAGTTATTTGGGGGGTTTGTTTCCTGAGGGTTGTTCATTTGTTTTAATTTATATTCATCTGTAAGATGTAGTTACTAAGGTGGGGAACACATCCTGCCATCAGTTCTTCTTTAATAAGTGTCATTAGGTTGGCTTGGCGACTAATTTACACAATTTGTCATTTACTTTATATCAATGTTTAGCTATGTGTAGTACCTGTAATGCACTTATGACCATTGTTTTTGACTGTCATCCTTTTTGTATAATTCAGTCAATAATAAATTGCATTTTTATCTCTCTCGTGTGTGTGTGTGTGTGTGTGTGTGTGTGTGTGTGTGTGTGTGTGTGTGTGCTTATACTGAAATATATTGAAAGAAAGAAAAAAAGCTGGGATCACAATCATATATGCTCTCCCATCCTATTATTTTTAATTGACCAAAGTTTCTTGTTCAAAAGGTTATTCAAGTAAAAGAAGAGTTGTGTTTCAAAGTTCCTCAACTCTACTTCATAAGCAATTAACTTACCTAAAAAACAGTTGATTAGTTTGCTGAGCAGCCAATAAAGTAACTGAATTCCTTGAGTCTTTGGGAAAGGAAATGGTTTACTGTCACTTTAGAATGTATTTCTAAAGTTCTGTGAGAACTAGTTGATAATCTTCAAGGCATTTTGAGTTGGCTTAACCTTGTATTACCCCATTCCAGAATCTTTCAATCATGTTTGATAGTTATTTGTTGTACAGAAGGGCTGAAAGATCTCACAGCATGAATGCTTAATTTCATTAATTGATTTATTTGTGAAAATAAGATCATTAATACAAAATTTTAAAAGTGTTTTTTTTCCATTGTCTTAGACTTACATGAAAGAATTCCCACAGGTGATTGCAGTTACTACACTCAGTTCTCACATGAAAAATGTGTGAATCATTATCCATTTTCGATTTGAGTTCTGTTAGAACTCTGAGGACACTATTTCTGACACTATTTTTATTCCTAGTCTCTTGTTCTCACACATATTAATAGCTTGTTTGTCTATACCCATCTACTTTTATTACAACATGCCTCACCATGTCTGTCTCACTTAATATCTCTAAACGACACTTTTTTATGTACTAGAGATAGACTTTGAAAGTCAACAGCTTTCACTGAATCCCAGATCCATCTTCAGGAAGTAAATATTAGGTAAGCTGTTTAAACTCTCTGATCTTCAACTTTCTCATTTGTGAAAAGATCACTCGGGCTGTTGTAAACTTTTAAAAATAAAAGTATACATGAAAAACTGTTGCATGTTGTACCTGGACAAAGGTTATCTAAAGCTGTTACATGACTTCTGATTGGATTATCCCAGTGTAGCTCTCTATACAGGAATATGTAAGTCTTCTTTTTCCTTACAAACTATATGGCCTAATGGCTCAGACTTCTCGCTGGCTAGCTCCTATAACTTAATCCTTTTCTATCAATCTATAAGTTGCCATGTGGCTGTGGCTTACTGGTATTTTCACATCTTGCTTCTCCTAGCAGTGCTGGCGTCTTCTGACTCTGCCCTTCCTCTTCCCAGCATTCTCCTAGTCTACTCTCACCGCCTATACTGCCTTCCTGGCTACTGGCCTATCAGCATTTTATTTATCAACCAATCAGAGCAACACAGGAATGTGTAAGTCTTTTTTCAAAAGATGGTGGCAGTCTGAAAAGGGGAGCCATATTTTGGAACTATTGGTTCTTAAGATTCCTATGAAGTCATGAACAATGAAAAAACAGTGTTCTTAATTTTGAGGTGACTTTCTCAAAATCATGTTCATAGCTTTTAGAATGTATTCTAATGTGTTTCTCTACATATATGACATGTTTTCATCATAAGATTTTTGAGCTCCTTCAAAACAGGGGCCAACATTTTCTTCTTTAATACTTTGCAAAAAAATATGATTTTGTGACAGGTATTTGGGTAATACACACAATATACTTTAGAAAATAATTTCACAGCTGGTACAAACCTTTAAATCAACTTACTATGAGCTCAATTGAAAATTGCGAGAGCTGAGGCTCAACTACTGAAAGTTTGTTCAGTGTTGCACAGCTGGCAAGTGGGAAAGGCAGAATTGAATCGCAGGTCTCTCTTATTCCTTTGAGAATACTGTTTTGTTTACTCAAGTTTCTGCTTTTTGTTTTGTTTGTTTGTGTTTTAATGGGGTGCATTTAATAAGTGTGCCATTGCAGACTGTTATTATATGATTGTATTTTGAGTAATGATCCTTCTCTTAGTAGCACATATTACATAGACAAATGTAGACTTACATTCAAAATTACCTGAAATGATTTTTAAAATACAGAATGTGGTGTAGATATGTCAGTTGGGGTTGGCATCCCACAGGGTTTAAGGTGGCAGAGGGAGGGGGAAATTATGAAATTATACTTTAGATATTTGTTAAAATAAGTCAAATGGTTATATCATTGGAATACCAACCTTCTGTTTTGTTGTTTAGAGTAAATTATAGTACCTAAAAAAAGTCAAGACAGACTGCAAGGTGCTTCCTGAGTTTCAAAGTAGGATCTACAATATCTCATTTCTTTAAAATTTCCAGAAGAGTTGATATGTGATTGATACCTAGGGTCTTCAGACTAAATTTTAGGAAATATCAAGCTAGATTCATCACACTTGCTTTTTCCTCTTCCTCTTAAATTGAAGTTGATCTGAGAGGATACTGTTTAATTTATACTTTCTACAATAAAGAAAGAAGACTACATGAGAGTACATGCACTTAGCTTTAACCTGATAATGTTTTTCTTTAGTTAAAGGAGGTTTTCTTTTCTTTTTTTCTCTTTCTTGCCTTTTTTGCACAATTCTACAACAAATTATCTTCAAAGTGGACCTGTAATATTGAAAAACAAAATTAACAAGCAAAAAACCAAGGGATTCCTTCTAGAAAGAGTTGGGGATGAATTGTGATTTAAAAGTTTCATGAAATCACAGTATAATTCTGCATGTCCTACAGAAGTAATTGTATTAGGCAGTTTATCTTCATTCTAACTATGTAGGGAATATGCTAAGTATTATTTTCAGTACAATTCTGCTATATTTTATAATTTATTTTTCCTCTGAGCCATAATTAATTATATTGGTACTTAAGGCCATGAGAAATAATTAACAATATCTGTAAGTGGGAAAAGACATTCTATATGCTTGAATTTCTGCCAAGTCATTTGGCAGTAGTGGAACTAATTCAAGTATGGGCAATCAAGTAGCTAATACATAAAGCAAGTTAATGGTTTTAGCCAGGATTCTTTTTGAATGTGTTTTAGACAATGGTAACAAAGATCACTAGATCCCAACCTCACCAGGCTGCCCAATGGTTAGAATCTTAATTCCCATAAAACTATATAAAAAGTATCCATGAACAAACTTGCATTGCATTTTCCTCCTGGGGCAGGAGGTGTATTGCTTTCATAAAGTTGGCAGAGGCATTCACTAAATACTTCAGTGTTTGAGTACCCATTAGATAATAAAGAAAAGAATTTTATCACAAGGTCACTGGCTTACTTTTACCTTTGCATCCCACTTATCCTTACCATATAGCATAAGAGAGATCCTTAATGATTATTCTCATGGGAGTGGAAGGATACTGCAATTAATAGAAAAGTACTAGGAAAGAGAAAGCCATGCTCAGAGAGCAACCACATCTTTTTTTTATCAACTCAATCATCTAGGTGACTCATATATTGATCCCATCCACTTACTTAATCTTTGTTCTGTCAGTTAAGTTTTAGTCTATGGAGATAACTAATAATCACAACATACAGAGAACTCCCTGGTCAAGCTGCATGAACATCCATTTAATGAATGCTCATAATGTCCTATTTACTTCATCTCTTCAACTTGTCTATACCACTGTAGCAAGCCCCAGCACAAATCCCTCAGCCTATATGGAATAGTCTTCAACAGCTATATTAAAAAATGTCCTATTCTTTTCTGGGATGATAAGGGAAAAGTAATCCAGAGATCTTTTGATAAATTTTTTTTTCTTAATTATCCGGTGGGTTCCCCAACACTGAAGTACTTAGTGAATGCTTCTGCCAATTTAATGAAAGGAATATACCTCCTGCCCCAGGAGGGGAATGCAAGTTTTTTCATGGGTACTTTTTATATCGTTTTATGGGAATTAAGCTTCTAAACGTTGGTCAGCCTGGTGAGGTTAGGCTTTAGTGATGTTTGTTATCATTGTCTAAAACAGTCAAAAAGAATACTAGCTAAAACCATTAACTTGCTTTATTCACTGGCTATTGGATTGCCAAAGTTTATGATATAAATTCTCATAAAGCCATAAAAAAGTATCTTTGAACAAACTTGCAACAATCTTACAAACCCCAAATCTACTCCCAAACTTCAGACTTGGACCAGGAACTGATGCTGTTAGGTTTTATCAGTCATTTGCAAGTTATTTGAATTCAGATCCACTCTAATTTATGTAAGAAAAACTCCTCAATAATGTTTTCATTCTGGGCTTAAAGCTCTGTGACATCAATTTACCAGGAACTTAAAAAATATTTCAACAAATGTAGAGAGTTAGTTAACAAGATTCTATCCAATTCAGAAGAGCCTATTAATATTTTATTCTCACAACGCTTTCAGTTTATGGAAGCTGGGGAATTACTTATGTATGGCAGAGAATATCCAGGGCATCCAAGAAGGAAGACTGAATCAGTAGCTTTTATTTCTATTTTCCTTTCTACCAAATAAAACCTAAAGTTTTTGTATCATGGATTCAATTAATAGTATCAGTGGATTAGAAACATTTTGCTTTTCTATCTTGCTATTGGGGATGGTATGGATGCTTTTAACCTCCAATGAATTTCTGTAGGCATGACATGTCCTAGGTATTGATTATATCTACTTATTGAGTTCTCGTTAGTTAGGAAACATATAGTCACTAATTACCATTAACAATACAGAAATATTCTTAATGATTTAAAATGTGAAATTTAGCAAGATCTTTTATCAGTTTTCTCTCAATTTTTATAAGCTCTCAGATAGAAATATAAGGAATATTCTCAAGGTCACAGCATGACTAAATTCTACCTGCCCTTTCCCCAAATGCCATGACCTTTCTCTTAAACTAGACTGTCATTCCAGTCTGCATATACTTCCATATTACACACAAGACTCAAGTAGAAAATTCTTTTCTCGTGAAAAATCACCTTTTATTGGCAGCTATATGATATAACTCTAACATTTTAAAGCAGTGTAGTGAAGATAAAACTCACAAAAAATCGGATTTGACAACCTAATGGAGCACCTTTCTTTGCTATTTGAAAACAACATCATTCAAGCATCATCACTCAAGACTCTCCAATTTCACAGGAAATGTTTATGTGATATTTGAAGGGGAGAATTCAGACCACCAAATAACACTTCAGGTGGCAACGAAGATTTCCAGTTTGACCAGTTTTTTTCTCTTGGCCTTTGGAAAGATATTCTTATAACGTTATAGTTGAAATAACCCAACTTTAATGCGCATACATTTATTTTAGTAATTCCCATTTAACATACGACAGCAAAACAAATTTCTAGTTAATGCTTTGGGCTGGATAGCATAGGATGCTTTTCTGAAGATAGCTGTAAGAACTAGAAATTCAAACAACATTTACAAGGATTGTCGTTGACTAAGATCTATTTTTTTTTGCTCATAGACAGAGAAGAACAACCACACAATAATTCTGTACCGTTTGTGCTTACTCTTCTTTCTGCTAGAAGTGTCTTTTTTTTACCTAGTGACTTCTATTTTACTCCCTCAGTGAAATTCACCTTCCTCTTTTGCAGACAGATTTGTACTTTTTTCTTCCATGTCTCACAATACTTTATTGTTCCTTTAAGTTTAAAACTTACAAAGAGCCAATATGCTCAATTCTTTACATCTCCACTTTTCTATCTTAAACATGCAATAAGCTCAGACCTATGTCTGAATTCTTTGTTTCCTACATTGCCAAGTACATCATGTAGTTTTTCATTAGACTCACCAAGCATTTACTTAATGTAAAACACTAGTTAAAAATATTATAGAGGAAGGTCTATGAGACTGGTAATATTATTCCAGTGTCTACTATGAGAAAGCTTATGGTAGAAAAAAGTAATGAAAATTTCCTAAGAACATAGACTGCCATAGTTCAGAATTCTGCTGTTTTTTATTTATTTATTTATTTATTTTTAGATAAAAATAGTATTTTTGGTTGTGAGCCTAGCCTTTAATGGCTGAGCCTTCTCTCCAGCTCTATGGTGGAATTCCTTGTTCAGCCTTGATGCAGGGGGAGGAGCTTGGTCCTGCTGCAACTTTATATGCCATGCAAGGGAGACCTTACTCCATCTGAATGGAGAGGGAGGAGGAGTGGATGTGGGGGGAGTAGAAGGGAGGTGAGGGAGGGACTAGGAGGAGAGGAGGGAGGGGAAACTGTGGTTGGTATGTAAAATAAAGTAAAGAAAAAATAAAAAATAATATAACATAAAATGCATGTCTTAAAGATGAATGAAGGATAGCATTTTGTATATTCATAATATGTAACTTCTTCCTTCACCTAGTTCCTATGTTCCTTACAGTAGAAAGTAATTTTGTAATCATTTTCTGCCTTCTAGATAATTGGTTCACGACCCTTTGGGGGTTGATGACCCTTTTACAGGGGTCACCGAACACCATCAGAAAACAGAAGTATTTACATTAAGAGTCATTACAGTTGCAAAATTACAGGTATGAAGTAACAACAAAAATAAGTTTATCTTTGGGATTCACCACAACATAAAGCATTGTATTAAAGTGTCACAACACTAGGAAGGTTGAGAACCACAGCTCTAAATGCTGGATAATTTGGGTGTATGGATTTGCCTATTCTGTAAGTTTTATATAAATAGAGTCATGCCAGGTGTGACCTTTTACGCCTGACAAGTCTGGATTTAATTTTTATTTCTCTGTGGATCGATAATACATTGTATTACCTACACTTTCCTGCCTTTCATCATAGGTCCTCACTATGGATGAGTAAATTCATGTTTGTAGACAAGACAGCAATCACGTAGCTTATTTTCTACTTAACACCATTGTTTTGTACTTAATTTTTAAGGGATCTTACTTAAAGAATTAAGAATTATCCATCCGAGAATGAAGCCTGTAGTAGCTGAGGAAGCACTGGTTTGCAGACAGTTCTTCAGGGTCCACACTATTTCAAACTGGCACCTGCAACTGATTTAGTCATTATCACATATTTAGTATAAATACAGAGATGTTTACTGGACTAGAGTGAAGGGGCCTACTACACTGTACATACTTTTTTTTTTTTTACTGATTTGCTTGCCAGAACTAGAGGAGTGGACTCCTGGAGGGAAAATGAAAGCAGTACTTCTTGTATAACCAATTTTTTCTAATGTGTGAGCTATTGCTTAGACAGAGACTGATTGGGGAACTGGTTTCTATCAGCTGCCAAGAATATTTGAATAGTCATTCCTTGTTCAAAGGCAATCTGATTTGTTGTTAAAGCTGTTAGAGTGCTGATTATTTTTGGACTCAGAATGTGGGAGATGACTTTTGACATGGCTAGGAAAAGCAGTTAAAACACATGAAATTTAATATATAATGACTGATCTGTCTAGTTATAAGATAAAATTCCTGGTAAGTAATTCTTGTGTTTTGCATTTCTAGATAAATGTAAATTACTTTTATTTTGACTATTTCTATGCTTCAGAAGGTTTTCTTAATTATAGCTCTATTTTTCTCAGCAATTTAATTATATTCTTTCTGATATATGACAATGGAATATCAATACATTTAACTCTCAGATCATCTAATCTTAGGACCACTATTTAAAATGACAGTTTTCATTTTGATCATGAATAAGAAAGAGTAATTCATTGTTAGTTATATTTGTTTCCAGAGAAAAATGTTAATGAAAACTTTAGTATAATTTTAAATTATTTTCAACCACTTATCTATGGATTTAGGGAAAATTATAATTAATATTAAAGTTTGAAATATGGTTAGCTGTTTATGTCTATATTTATATACTGCTTAGCATATAGTTATTCTCTTTTATTGTAGTTAAATTTTAATTGGGAGCAATTATGTAGTCATATGTGGTAATAGTGAATAGTACAGAGTAACTCAGTACACACTTCATACACAAATTCTTCAAAATTTTTGAAAAAAACTACTCCACCTTGTAAAAGTACAGAACCAGAACACTGTCATAAATAATATGCTGATGTCCATACGGTGAAAACATTTAATGAATTCTTCACAATAGAAACCTTTTATGTTGCTTTCTTATGGCCTAAGCTTCCAATGCATTTGACATTTTCACATGGTTGTATCAAGAAAATTTTATAGAAAGAATTTGGAGTTATCACTTCTTGCTTGCTTGGATTTTTATACAAACACATGTATGTTGCAGCATATTTAATAATTGTATACATTTGTGTTGTTTAACATTAAGTTGTAATATACATATTAAAATACATTTATTATCAGAATCCATCATATTAAAACACCCATATACTCATATAACCATGGCTTTCTAGTGTTTTAACACTTGGATTCTACTCTCTTATTTACAATACACAATATTATTAATTATAGTCATCACATTGGCTTATTAATGGCATATAAGTGTGAAATGTATAATACAGTAACATATCCCTGTTCTCCCAGTTCTCCATCCCCAACACAAGGGACTACCACCATAGTTTCTGCATCTATGTTTTGGTCTGTTAGAAGCCAAATTTCACTTGTTGTTCAGGAAAAAAAATGAGACAATATGAAATATCAAAGCCTCAATATCGTAACATGTCAGAAATTCATTACAAACTAATATTTAAAAAGTGAATGTAGTATATTCTTTATAAGTAAAAATGCTCATATATCTATACACACACACACACACACACACACACACACACACACACATATATATATATGCATGTAAGCCTAATCTGTACTTCCATTCTCTTTTGTCTAGCACTTATCCTAGAATCATAAAATCATCAAGGACATAAAATCTTCAAGGACACAGACCATACTGCTGTGCTTACCCATTAGTATTGATTTTCTGTTGTAGACTGCACTTACAATGAAATGAAGAAACTACAAAAATAATCTCAAGGTTTGAAAAGTAGCAACTTGTGTTTGTTGATATGGTTGACACTCAGGAAAAAATCTGTTAAGGGCCATTTATCATGTGTAGTTTTCAACTGAGATGATAAAAATGGATCTAAAGGTCTTAGTATGATATATGAATTAAATGAATCCATAGATAAAAAATGTGAACACTTGTTCCCTATTATTTCAAAGTCAATCAAAAGGATTTGTTGGCATTTTGTTACCAATTCAATTGCAATGTAAATCTAAAAATTCTAATAAATCTTCTAGTTATTATCTTTGTGTTTAATAGATAAATTTTGTGTTGATTCACAATGAGATCAGGTAAAATTTATAATTGACTTCTTGGGATACTGTGTGACTATTTACACATATATAAATATGTGAATATTTATACATATATAAAATAAGGAGTTAGCAATATAAAAGTAGTTTTCATTCTATATGGCCATTTACACATAGTATAAATATTATATTGCTAAGGCCATATTTCATAGTGATTTCCCTAGACACACAGAGCATAATTGTAAGTAACAATCCTTTCCCTTTATCCTTATATTCTTTTTTCTTTTATTTTTGAAATTATAATATAATTATATCATTTCTCCTTCCTTTCTTCTCTCAAAACCCTGGCAGATACCCTTCTCACTCTCTTTCAAATTCATGGGCCACTTTTGTCATAGAAATATGTTACATGTAGCATGAATCCTAATTGGTCTTAACAATAAAAGCCCAGATATTGGGATAAATGCTGAAAGATCAGCAAACGAGCCAGCCACTAAAGAGACTTCTTACCTCTACTGAATCCTCAGCCTGAAAGGGCAGAGCTCCTGTTGCCACTCAGCCTTATCACTTCCTGTTTCTTTCTCCCAAGTGCTGGGATTAAAGGTATGTGCCACCACTGCCTGAGCTCTAGTAGATAGCTCTACACTCTGATCTCCAAAAGACCACTTGCATTATTTATCTGTAGAGAACAGCAGAAACAAACATTTTAGGAAGACTTATGAAATTTTATCCTGTTGGAGATGTGATATACTAATAGGCCAACTTATGCTTTTTCTTGGGACTTTTTTTGTGGATGATTTGTCCTTTTTTTCACATGTTTCTTTTGTCCAATGTTCTTCAGAGTCCTTAACTGGATGCCTTTCAGTCTTATAAGTTAGTTTAGATTGAATGGTCACACTGGTTGATGAACTATCACCTATTCTAATTAAGTGGTCTTTCTTCAAATCAAACCTTTATCAATTTTGATTTATGGTTTCTCCTGAAATTTTTGTTCTCTCTTTTCTAGATGTTCTATCATCCAGAGCAGTACAATTTCTTACAATAAGCATTAGATTTTTAACTGCTTTGGGAAGAAGATTCCTCCATGATGACAGGAAATGACTGAACTGAATTTGACACAGAGGTCTTCGAGAGGCCCCTCAAGGCATTTTCCAAAGGCAAAAGATTGCTTTGACTGTCTCTAATTGATCCACATTCATTAGTCCAATGTTCGCCTTTGCCACACCTTCTGCATACTCCAGAAGGGAGGGCATTCTGTTGGGATTATTTTTAGAAAAAAAACATTGTTTCTAGGAATGTCCTGTTTATAATCACTTCTTTGGTTACCTTGTTTACCACAACTGAAACATCTGACATTTCAATTATTCTTCAAACCTCTGGAAATCACCTCTTCTCTCCAAGCATCATCATGGTTATGAGATTCAATATTGATTGTATCTCAGATCCATTCCTCCAAGGTGCTGATCTTGCCTTTAATGGACTAATTACCCTTTTGTACTGTGTATTAGCAGTTTAAAAGCCAGAGATGCAATTATTATTTGTCTAGTTTCTGAATTTGGTATCATTCTATGTACTGCTGAAGTCAATCTTTGTAGGAAATAAGTGAAAATTTCTTTTGAGCCTTGCATAACTTTAGTAAATGACTCAATTTTCTTTCCTACTTTTTCAATTCTGTCCCAAGCATGGAAGGCTGCTTCATGGCATAAAGCCAGGGTGTGGTCATCATACAGAGATTGCCTTTCTACATTAGCATAATCTCCCTCTCCAAGAAGTTGGTTTTGGGAGATTTCTACACCTCTAACCCTACATCATTGTTCAATGGTCTTAGCCTCATCTTTCCACCAGGTCCTCTATTGTAATTGAAGACCAGCCTCCAAATCTCTCCAGTCTTGAGGATTAACTCTATTGCAAGTTGACCATGAATGTAACATCTGCTTCACAAAAAGTGAATATATGCCATATAAGACTATCACTTCCTTGAACCTCCTCAAATCTAATGTTTCCACAGGAGTCCATTCAGCTCTTACACAGCATTGAAGATATCTTTCATTTGGTAATTCCTATAAGGTTATTGGATAAATTAAGATTGGCTGTTTGAAAACCTTAGACTGTTCCTGTGTAACCTTATAATGCAATGCTGAAATTATTCTCCTTTAAAATCCTCTGTCTGGGTTTGAATATCTCTATGATCTGTTTTAATAAGTTTTTTTTTAAACTTGTATGTTATCACTCACATTAACCAACTTTATTAGTGAAAAAACAAAAACAATAAAATTGATAATGTTTATAATTGACATTATATAAATCCCATCTAAATTAATTATCCTCTCATTTAATTGTTCCATTTTCAAACATGCATCATATAATCATACAGAGACCTAACTCTCTCCATCATAATAGCGTTTCCTATTTTTTTAATGTGGGAAAAAAACCTTCTCTCATTGACTAATTTCTCCCTTTAAGAATTGCCAATTTTCTCACCAAATTTGCCTATGATGATAATTCATGTGTGAGGCTGACTGCTTCTGCATACAGTAGAAGCCTGAGTGGCTTCCAAGGTAGCTACCTAGGGTGGGAGCAGCCTGAGGAGGGGGTCCATGGAGAGCCCACAACCATCAGGAGAGAAGAAGCCAAAGATCCAGCTGTCTGCATGGTGTAACATGTGAAAGCAGCTAACTCCTGTGGTTTTTGGAGCCCAAAAGCCTATGGAGTTTGCTGCAGATAGGCTGCAACAGAAACTTAGCCAGTGGAGTAGTGACTTCATCCGTGTTCAGACCTGGCCTGTGCCGGTGGTTGCAAAGCCACAGGTAAGAGGCTTTTTCATGAATTTGTGTCCCACAAGGTAGATGCCAGATGTAGCAAGAATCCTAATTGGTCTTGATAATAAAAGCCCAGATGTAGCAGGAATCTTAAAAGTTCTTATTAATAAAATCAAACCTGAGGCCAGTTATTGGGGTGAATACTGGATCAGAGAATCAGAACAAGCCACAGCCAACCTCACCTGTCCAACTTTTCAGCTGATCTTGATTCCTCAGACTGGAAGCCTCTTTGTCCTCATACCCGAATGGCTCTCAGCTGAACTGTGCTGCTCAAAACTTAAAAGCTTAACCAGTCAAATGCTTCTAGTTTCTGGTTCTCACACCTTATATACCTTTCTGCTTTCTACTATCACTCTCTGGGATTAAAGCCTCACTTTCTGGGATTAAAGGCATGAGTCACCATGCTTGGCTGTATCCTTGAACAGATGGATTTCTGCCTCTGGAATGCTAGGATTAAAGGCGTGTGCTACCACTGCCTATCCTAAGTATCTAGTGGTGTTTCTGTTCTCTGACCCCAGATAAGTTTATTAGGGTACACAATATTTTGGGGAACACAATACCACCACACCCAGAGCCAGATATCAGGGTAAATGCTGAAATGTCAGTATAGGAGCTAGCCACTGGAGAGACTTCTTACCTCTATTGAATCCTCAGCCTGAAAGGGCTGAGCTCCTGTCTCCACCCTGCCTTGTCACTTCCTCTCTTCACCCAAACATACCACTTCCTGTTTCCTCCTCCCAAGTGCTGGTATTAAAGGTGTGTGCCACCACTGCCTAACTCCACATTCTGATCTCCAGGCAAGCTTTATTTATGAGAGCACAAACAAAATATCACCACACAATTACATGCCTTTTTCATTGACTCTTGTTCCATAAATATAACCTGTTCAGCCTGTAAAATATTATTTGCATGTATGGTTTTAGGCCTGATAATTTGATGTTGGATAACCAATCAGTGTGTCTCTCCCACAGAATGACTATTTATCACATTCCCAGCATTCTTTACTTTCCTGTATTTATTTATGTAGGGTTGAGGCCTCAGTTCTCTCACTGTACTTTAAATACATTAACAAAAGGAAAATCATGCCAAATACTAGAAACCAAGTCAACTACTCAGAGCTAGTGAAATCATGGGTCTTGGAAAAGAACTTACAATCACATTTTACTATAGCAGCAATTTCTTAACTACTTTCTGAATACTTGTCCTTATACCCACAAATAAATGTAGTCCCTATCCCAGAGTTTCTCAGCCTTTGGATCTCAACCCCTAGTGGTCAAACAGTCTTTTCACAGGGGTCTCCTAAGGCCATCAGAAAACACAGATATTTGTATTACAATTCATAACAATAGCAAAATTACAGTTATGAAGTAGCAACAAAAAAATTTCATGGTTGGGGGTCACCTTAACACAAGGAACTATTTTAAAGGGTTGCAGCATTAGGAAGGTCCAGAACCACTGGCTTATCCTTGACAAAAGAAAGTTCTCTTTGCAACAGACAAAGACAATTACAGAAAACTACAACTAATACAAATACACAGTTGTGGAGCCCAATCCCAATGGATACATCTACAAAGCACACAAGCAGCTAAGGCTCAGGAAACATTGAAAAGGAATGGAAAGATTTTAAGAGCCAGAGGATGGGGGAGTTTGAAGTGAGGCTTTGTCTCCTAGGAATGTCAGCAGCTTCATCTATGAAGTCTCACCAATGTGACTGCCTGAATAGGAGCTGAACAAGGACAACAAGCCATGCCAAAGTGGACAGATGAAAAATTATCTTTTCTTACTTGGCAACATCCTGGGTGGACTTCTTTCCATAGACAGGTTAAATGATTTGGGAGTCTAGTGATAGTAATTGGACTGGAGTTTTCATTAAGCTGTGGTTGTTCACATTTAGTGGCTTAAAGTAGATTTCAAAACCGTGTAAATAGCTCCTGATCGAAAAGAAATTAAAAACATCTCTCAAGTGAGCTCCTCAAGGTCTTGTCTAAGTTATAGCATAGTTTGTTTGCTTCCTTTATGCTATCCTGCAATGCCTATAGGTTTTTGGGTCCACTGAACAGGATATATTTTGTGTCAACTTGCCAAAAGAGTTAGATTCACTTAACGTGCTTCCAAAATTTGAAACTAGGTTATTTTCTACTCGATGAATATTTATTTCTAAGTTCTCTGAAGAAAAGTACAGGCAGAATTGCACCCTCTCCCAAATTCCTTGGTTGAAGTCTTAACCCCAGTAACTCAGAATGTGACCTTATTTGGAGAAATGCTTTTTGTTTATTTGTTTGATTGCTGTGTGTGTATGTACTTTTTGTATAAGTATATGTTTGCATATGCATGTATGTATGTGGTTGTGCTTCACATATGGGGGGTTCTTTTGGATGCCAGAGATTCATGTTGGCTGTCTTGTTTCACTGATCCCGCTACTACTGCCTGAGATGAAGTCACACTGGACCTCAAGCTCATTCATCAGGCAAGCCTGTTGGACAGTGATCCCTAGAGCTCCTCCTGGCTCTGCTTTCCCAGAACTGGGAGTACACTAAGTTAACCTTCTCCATAGGTGCTGAGGCTCCAATGTCAGGTCGTCTTTCTTGTAAAATTAAGTACTTTACAGGCTTGCCATCTTTCTGGCCTCTATACTTACATGGTAGTTAAAAAATTAATGATGTTAAAATGAGTTCAAGACAGTGGGACCTCATTCACCATATCAGTATGCTGTTAAAATGAGACAAATTTGGAGATGTGATGGTAAAAATTCATGATTTTTTATTTATGGCTTTTAGAGATATGTTGCAACGATTTCTCTTGATTAAACCACAGACTTTGTAGTGCTTTGTTATTGTAGCTCTAGAGAATGTATACAATGTGCTTGCTTCCTGTATTCCTATAATAAGGTTTATTCTTTTGAAAAAATGTATTATAAATGACTGTAGTAGGGGTTTATTTGCTTGTGTCATCTTTTTTTTTAAGAGTCTTTTCTTATTCATTTTTACAGTTCCTTTTTTTTTTTTTTTTTTTTTTTTTTGGTTTTTCGAGACAGGGTTTCTCTGTGTAGCTTTGCGCCTTTCCTGGAACTCACTTGGTAGCCCAGGCTGGCCTCGAACTCACAGAGATCCGCCTGGCTCTGCCTCCCGAGTGCTGGGATTAAAGGCGTGCGCCACCACCACCCCCCGGCTTGTGTCATCTTCTTTGATGACATTAAGAGGATACTGGATATCCCATACAGATATTATTTTTTTTTCTGATTAGTATACCCATCCTTTATCTGCTTTTGGAAACAGCAGGTTGCAACTTTTAGGTGACAATTTTCACAGAATTACCCAGTGCTCAGTGAGAACATATTGATCTAGATGTTAAGCAGAATTTGCCTGGAGGACAGACCTTATCCAGCGACTGATTGACACAAAGTACTAACTGAGCTTCCATTTTGCTCAAGAGGAAACCAATTCTGGTAGAATCTGGCCCCAGGACTTCTTCATGATGTTGTGTAGGAACCATCAGTTTCCAGGTGAGAACACACCAGTGCTGAGCTTCCTTGCATTTCTCATTCTGATTTTTTTTTTACTCACACCTGTATTGAATGTAACATTCTCTCCAATAAACCACGGGTACCAGAATATTAAGTTCAGTCTTGGTAACTTTATATCAGGAAAAAACTTTAGGCATTTATTATTAGAGTAATCTCTATCAAGTTTTTAGTTCATTATATTATGAGTGTCTTACTTTGTAAAATTAGAAAACAATCACTTACATGCAGATAAAGTGAGCAATATGTTTAAGATACTTGAATGACATTGTTGGTTTAATTAAGATAGGAAAAGTGGTAGTGGTAAGATTAAACTATTTTTGGAAATACTGTCAAAGTATTTGAAGTTTAGATTTCTATTTATATGCCAAATTTTGAGAAACCCAACGTATATATTCTACCTCATGTCTCCATTATTGCATAGCTATCAGCCTGACATTTCTGAAGGTAAATTAAGCACTTTTAAAACAATATTCACCTAATAATGCATCATAGTCTTTTCTTCCATATTAGGGAAGAAATATAGTACATATTAAGATGAATGATAGTTTAGTAATATATAATTCTGGCCAATCTCTGATATTGTCAATAGTAATCAAGCTCATGATGTTGTTTCACAAATTTTCACGTTTCTTACAGTCCTTAAACCTCAAACATCCCTAATCTAAGCAATTACTTTCCTTAGGCATTGCTGATAGTTGTCAAATAATCCTCAATTTTTGACAGCTTACATGAAGTAAATGCTTCTGTTTGTTATATTTAAGGTGTTTTGAAAAGAAAGGTAAAGTTCTTCGGAATGATCCTTTTAGTTATTTCTACTATATGGGTCCATTTGAACTCAATATCTTAAACAGATTTCAAGGTGTTTTCCTAGTCAACAATCATCTCTTGGAATGGTCACTTTGTTCAGGACTTCTGACTGTTAAGTTTGTGTCATGAGAACCCAATCTAAAGACAATGCTCTGTGAAGCAGGGATGCCTATTTGAGTTCCTAACTTTAGAGGGATAAAATTGAATTTGGCGTGGTATATTAAATGAGAGGGTAATAAGTAACTTGTGAAAAATGTAAAGGTCTTCTCAACCCTGAGAACCAAGTCACATGGCTTTTTGATGCTTTACTGTGTATTGGTGTGTGGCAGGATTTACACGTTTTGCATTTATCTTTCTCCTTTGATGGTCAGAAAAGGTGATTGTGAATTATATATACCAAAGTGGAAAGAGGTAAAAGTTTTGAACTTTGCATACCAGAGAATACTAATCAGGAAAAGTGCCACACATATGAGGTGCCTTTCTTAAATTTTCCGTTTGCTGCTTCTTTTGTTTTGTTTAACTGTGTGGGAATTCTCATCTTATTTGTAAACTAAAATTCATAATTAATTAGCAATATATTTTGATAACAGTTAATATAAATGTGAAGAAAATCCAGACACAGTAATAAGCAATGATAAAATACAAATAATTTGAAAGAGTATAAACTACAAGCAAACAATCCCATCACATTTTCAGTGTATTGAAAAGTCAATCTTCTGGTTGATAATTTCTGATGCAGAGTTGATCATATAAGCCTATTTGTTGTTCTTATAGATAAATAGAACTGACATAAAATTCCTGTATGTTTACTTTTATAAATTATATTATTTTGATTTGTTCTCTCTCCAGGTTTCTATTTCCCATAGTACCTCAGCTGCTGTTGATATCACAAGATTTCTGAACTTTTTTCCTGCTCCAAATAACACTAATTATTCGACTTTATCAAAGTACATTTCTATTTATAAATGTTTTTCAGCACTTTGGAAAGTAATTCTGGAGAAAACAAACATTTTATATATGCTTGAAAATTAATATATATCATGACAGCTTTTAGTGATTATTCTTCTCTGTAGAGAATAAGACAATATGTTTAAAATGGTTAATCAATATATTCAATAATTTGCTGAATTGTCTAATATCTTCTTGAAATCTTCACCATGGTGGTTTATCTATATTTTCATATATATTTTGTCCTGCATCCACACAATTACTACACTCATATCACACATGAAAATTGATATGTCTTAAAATTAGCTAAGCTATTTGGAATGTAATTCTTTATCTTTGCCCTTCTGGCAGTGAAAAATAATATGCTGAATAATATCTTGATGAGAAAAGAACATAAAGATGACATTTCAGTTTTTCTTAAAATATTCTCTAGCTATATGTATTCATCTTGAAGAATGGCTGCAATGGCATCAATTGTATATCTTGTTTTTCCCCAAGGGAGAATAAACAAATCAGTAAATCTGTGAAGCACACACAATTGTAGAAACAATTGCCCTGCTCAAATGAATGATGTTGATATCAGCTTTCAAACTCATCCCTCCAATCTCTTTTATTTATAGAAACCACAAAAGTTTTAATGATGCTCTGAGATAAAACATCACTCTCCAATCTACAGAGTAATTATATTGTCAAGTGATATCTTTGATCATAGAGAACTAAATGCAGGATCATGGTTCAATATGTTTTAAAACTTAAAAATTCTACTGATTTGTGCATACAAAACAAAAAAATTCATTTCTTATTGGAGATTTAGACAGAGAATGCTTTCCTGACAAAAATGAGAATATTCCTTCTCCTATTTTCCTTGACAAAGGACAAGCACACAGGTAAGTTTTTTGTTGAAGTAGATGGATTCATATACAAGTACTAGGGTGTTGCCTATAGTTGCAAAAGTATATAATAATCTGAATGTTTTATTAGTCGATATGTGATCAGAGGGTGATAATACCACAGAGAGAAGTCTGTAAGAATGAAGTTAATGCTGAGTCTTTCTAATGAAGAAAACTGATATCATTAGTACTTATTATGAGAAATTATAAAGTCTTCTGAACACAAGCCCTTTTCCCCTAAAGTAATAAGGATCAGGAAGAAGAGATCTGAGCAAAATCATAGGAACAAGAAAACTACATATGGAGAATAAATTGTATACAAATCTCAGGAATTCTAAGTGTTTATCAAATAATGATTTTTGTGCATAAAAAGTCAAAATATTGCTTAGCTAATATTTTTGTAAATATTTTAGGATGTAGTTTAAATAAAGATTCAACAGAATCTAGGAGATTTGGAATTTCAGAAATTAACACAAATATTAAATTTAATAAATATGTAAATTATAATAAATTATTTGCTAACTATACTAAACAAATTAGGAACATTACTGTTGTTATGAATATTATTTTTTTATTTTCCACTAATTTGATTTTAACAGTTTGTTTAATTGAATATGTCCTCTGAGAAAGTTACAGCTTAATAAAATATTAACAGTTTGTCCCCACTTCAATAAAAAATATTTTACCTAGTTTAGACTCTTCAGTAGCAATTGCTTCTTTCTTAATGCCTAGATGTATTTTAGTCTGGGTTTTGAGCAGGGTTTCTAGTGGATTTCCATTTAAGGCAAAATCTTTTTGTAATAAATGTTTTTTTCTTGCTTCCTAACAATATTCTCTCTCTCTTTCTCTCTCTGTCTCTCTCTCTGTCTCTCTGTCTCTCTCTGTCTCTCTCTGTCTCTCTCTCTGTCTCTCTCTGTCTCTCTGTCTCTCTGTCTCTCTGTCTCTCTGTCTCTCTCTGTCTCTCTCTCTCTCTCTCTCTGTGTGTGTGTGTGTGTGTGTGTGTGTGTGTGTGTGTGTGTGTGTGTGTGTGTGTGTTTATACATGAGCCAGAAAACATCTGGGGAGGACAATTTGTTCTACTGTTCTACTATATGGGTTCTAGGTATCAAACTCAGGTCTTCAAGTTAGGAAATGTGCATCCTTACCTGCTAATCCAACTCTCTGACACTTGTTACCTTTTTGTTGAATTTTCTTTTATTCTTTTCAATTAAGTTTGTCGTTTGACAATTTCATGCCTGTATATAATATATTCTAGATACCCTTCTTGCTATGTCTTCGTGTCTCCTTCCCATTTCTATCATACCTCACATCTGTCCTAAAAGTACTTTCCAAGATTAATAACTTTTGGCCTTATTTTATGACTAATTTAATTTATCTTACATGGCCTGTGGGGCCATTGATTGGAACTATTCACTGGAGCCTGTTGGGGTCAGAAATGGGTACAAAATTAAAGAACTTATCTCCTTCTTCTTGATTCTATCAGTAGCAAATACCTCAGCAGTGAGGTGAAGAGCCCTCTGAGCCCTTCTTCCATTCTCTTTTCCTGATTCTCGATGGGCCTATTCTTAACATGGTCAGTGAGTACAAGCATCTGTAGCTACTCTGGATTCCTCATTGCTGTGCTTTCCTCTTGCTCAAATGATGTCATTCCATATCCTTCTCCCTATCTTCCAGCTCCTGCATTCTTTTCCCCCTCTCTTATTCACGTTCTTTGACCCTGAAAGGGGATGTTATAAATATCTTTTAGGGCTGATCATTCATCTACCTCTTAGCACCTTATACAGCAATGATTTTCTGTATCATCACCACTTAGTAAAAAGAGATTTCTCTGATTTAGTTTGAGAATGGCATTTGTCTATTGATATTAAAAAGTATTTAAAAGGCAGCTTGATGCTGTTAAATTATCTAAACAACAATATCCAGTTCCCCCATAGAGATTATGATCTCACCCAATGAAAGATTTTAACCAGGTCTGCCATACCAAACATGAATTTGATGCCTGTGGAATTAGTCTCAAGTCTAATCAGACAGCAGTTAGTTGCCTTCGCTCTTGATAGTGAAACCTTGCATATGTACATACATCTTACCTAGCAGGTTGATTTGGTAGTTCATGGTGTTCATAACTAGGTAACATAATATATGTTTTATTTCCCAGCAGCCTACATAACACCTTCTAAGACTACGAAAGCTAGCCAATAAGGGGTAATCTTCCAGTTCAGTTCTCTTTCATTTCTCTATACTATGCAACCAAGGTATAAGATATCCTCAGCAATAGGGTTTTTTCATCTAGGTGTTCTAGAAAACTAAGGGGTCATACAAGGTACTCTATTATTTGTGTATGGTTTGATAGCTTGGGAGGCTTCATAATTAACAGAACATATGGTTGTATATACCACTCTTAGTACTATTTTGTTTGTTTGTTTCATAACTCATGGCTTCAAGGAGTTACTTTTTCCATCCCTGAAGGGATGGAAATTTTATTAATTCTTTGAGTATTTCATACAATGTATTTTGATGATATTCACCCTTCCTCTTCCTTCTTCCAAACCTACCTTCCATATCACTACTTCCAAACCCACCGAACTTTGTCTTTTCTTCTTTATCTTTCTCAAGCCATTGAAAATGTCTGTGCTGACCAGAATTTCTTGAGTATCCCTAGAGTATGTTTAAACCCACCAGAGACCTCCTCTCCCAGTAACTATAAATCATCAATAACTCTTCTGATAGGAGTGGTACTTCATGCCCATTCTCCATGCTGTGATTTTGTCTTATTTGAGCTTGCATGCGTCTTGTGTATGCTGTCTCAACTGCTTTAAATTAATATGTGCAGCTCTCCTGCTATGTTTGTAAAACAGTGTTTCCTTGTAGTCATCTGCTATCTCTGACTTTTACAATTTTTCTACCCCTCCATCTGCAATGATCCATGACTCCAGGAAGGATAAGGCATGTTATGTCCCATCTGGGGCTAAGAATTAACTCATAGTCTTTTATTCTCTTCCCTTTAAACAGTTGTGAGTCTCTGTATTAATTACCATGTACTACTAAAAGAAGTTTCTTTCATTGAAGTTGACAGATATGCTATTCCATGGGTACAATGATAAGTCACTGGTAGTCAATTTATATGTCCATTTAGAAGATAAATTATAGTAGTAAGTACTCTCCTAGGGCCTATAATCTGTCTAACTGTGTGTTCTTGGTCACAACATTGTTGCTAAATATGGGTGTGAACTTTTGGAGTGGGCCTTAAACCCAATCAGAAAGTTATTGATTTCTCCCAGGTTTTAATTTTTACTATAAAATAGTAGGTTTCCATATAGCTTTTTTATATCACCTTTATTTTGGTTTGATAAAAATTTCATATTAATTACAAGGGTAGTTATATCCATCCACATGTTATAATTACATCATTTTATTATGAAAATTTAGAAATATTTCTGTTTTCAAAAGATAAAATTACTCAGGATAATTTTCATGAGATTCTGAAAAAAGCAGTGTAAATGAATTCTACATGAAAATGTTAAAATGTCTCCTGAAAAGAAAATGAAGAAAGAAAAAGAAAACTTTGAAAACCAATTAAAAAACAAAACTAATGAAAAATAACAAGTATAGATTATAAGTAATTGAAGTAAAATAACATTAATTCTACAATGAATAGCTAAAATTTCAGGTATTTTAAAAACTGGATGTCAGATTAAAGATCAGTTCATTATAGAACATGTCTTATAACAAAACCCTAGAATTGTAGATTTCATACAAAAAGCAGAATTCTAAAACTTCTAATAATTACTTTCTAAATGGAAGAAAGAATTAATGGGAAAAACATCTATGCATTTTTTATTTTCTTTCTATCTAGAATATAGTAGAAATGAATATATTACTGTTTCTTTAAGCTCTGATTCAGGTACTCACTTTTAAATTTTTATCCAGTTTTCTATATGCAGAAAGAGATGAGCACAACTAGAGCCACATTTGTGGTTTAAAAGGGAGTAAAATCTCAGGAAAGAAATACTTGTGATACATCTCCAATTCTAATGTCCCATGTAATTTAGAAACCTGAAAACATATAAAAATTTTCAGCAGACAGTGTGATAGAAACTTCCCTGTCCAAACAAGAACAAGAAGAGTTGAGATAGTATGTATAATGTGCATATTTAGATAAAGATGAAGCAAACTAAAATAAGAAAAATTTCCAGAAATGCACCTTCACACTGTAGGGAAATTTAATAAGGATTTGAATTTGATAAGAAATTAGCTCAAATATTAAAACACAAATATATTTACAAATATCACTTCCATAAAAGTATGGCATGATGTAATTTCAGTGAATATTGATGACAAAAATAAAGTGATTAATGTTAGGACATGAGACAGTAGGGATTGTATGATGGCTTGGTGAATAAGAATGCCTGCTCTGCAAGCATGAGGACCTGATTTGGATTTCCCAGCATTCACATAAAAGCTAGACCTAGTCCTAAGTGGCAATAACTCAGCATTAAGAGGCAGAAACAATATGATCCTACAAGTACACTGGCTAGCCAGCCTAGCCAATACAGTGAGCTTCTGGAATAGTAGGAGACCCTGTCTCAAGAAGATGAGACAAAGAGTGATAGAAGAAGACACTAGGTGCCCTATCCTGGCATCTACATGTACATATGTAGATAAAAGTACCTGTACTTTTAAGTGCATACAGCACATAAACTACATTACAACACACACATATACATACACACAGGGAGGGAGAGAGGATAGGGGGAGATCAGAAAATAAATATGGAGAGCAGATATAAAAATTGCAAGGTATGGAGATTATTTTTAATTTTCAACTTGACACAATATAGAATAACCTGGAAAGAGAGTCTCATTGATGGACTATCTAAATGAGGTTGGCCTGTGAGCTTGTCTTTAAGGGATTATCTTGATTATTTTAATTGACATGGGAAAATTCATCCATTTGAGGTGGTACCGTTTGGGGGCAGGG
Source organism: Peromyscus eremicus (assembly GCF_949786415.1). Taxonomy (NCBI): domain Eukaryota; kingdom Metazoa; phylum Chordata; class Mammalia; order Rodentia; family Cricetidae; genus Peromyscus; species Peromyscus eremicus. The sequence continues at coordinate 120,780,707 of NC_081439.1, forward strand.
AATTCTGGATTGTATTAATTGAGTTAGTGTGCTGAGTGCTAGTATGCAAGCATTCATTAACTCTTTTCTCTCTGCTTTTGACTGTGAATGTGATGTCAATTTTCTAAAGTATGTGCAGCTATGACTTCCCTCATATGATAAACTTTAACCTATAATTAATAACTATAATAAACACTTTCTCCCCTAAGTTGCTTTTTGTGGAGTACATTATCACAGCAACGGGAAAGAAAACTAAGACAAATGGAATACATTAAAAGGTGTCTTGTGGTTTCTATTGCTGTGAAGAGACACCATAACCACAGCAGTTCTTGCTAAGGAAAACAATTAATTGGGCTGGCTTACAGTTTCAATAGTTTAATCCATTATCACACAAGTCGGAAGCATGACAGCATGCAGGCAGACATGATGTTGGAGAAATAGCTTAGAGTTCTACATATGGCTCCTTGAGCAACAGGAAGGCAAAGTAAGCCACTCGGCCTGGCTTGAGCTTTGGTCACCTCAAAGCCCACCTCCAGTGACACATTTCCTCCCAAAAGGCCACACTTCCAATAAGGTCATTCTGTATGAGTCTATGGAGGCTATACCTATTCAAAACACCATATTCCATTCCCTGACTGCCCCCATCAGCTTGTAGCCATAACATAATACAAAATGCATTTAGTCCAACTTCAAAAATCCCCATAGTCTATCACGTTTAAAAGTCCAAAGTCTCTTCTGAGATTCATGCACTCTTAACTTTAATCCCTTATAAAATCAAATCAAAAAGCATATCACATACTTCCAACACATAATGACACAGGGTATATATTACCATTACAAAATGGAGAAAAGGGAGGACATTGAGGAAATACCAGACAAAAGCAAGACTGAAAACCAGCTAGGCAAAAACTCCGCATCTTCATTTCTGATGTCAAAGTGCTCTTCAGATCTCCAACTCTTCTCAGTTTTCCTGACTACAACATACTTATTTCTCTTGGGCTGGTTCTACTCCCTGTTAGCAAATTTTCTTGACAGGTATCCCAAGACTAAGGCAACTGCAACATCTTCGGGTCTCCAAGGCAATCCAGGCTTCAACTTTACTGCTTCATATGATGGCCTCTCTGGGCCTCCATGCATGGACACCCCTGCCACACATCTTGCTTTGGTGGCTTTCCTTGGTCATGGAGGAAGATTCCATAACCACTTTCTTCTATCCTTGACTTCAGGACCACATGGCTGAAAATGCCATGTTCTGCTCCTTACTGAAACTGGAACATGGTGCCTCTTTTCAATTACATTTCCATCAGCTTTCTATTTTCCATGGTTTCCTTCACTGTAGAAGCTTGGCTGTTGCTGGAGAATTTCTCTCCAGCTCCCGCCACCAAGTCCCGCCAGTTCCAGAGCCCACTTACAAAATAAACACACAAACTCTTATATTATTTAAACTGCTTGGCCATTAGCTCAGGCCTGTCATTGTCTAGCTCTTACTCTTATATTTAGCCCATTTCTATTAATCTTTACTTTGCCACATGGCTTGTGGCTTACCGGTACTTTACATCTTCCTTGTCCTGATGGCGGCTGGCAGTGTCCCCCTCTCTCCGCCTTCCACTTCCCAGAATTCTTTTCCTTGTCCCACCTATACTTCCTGCCTAGCCAATGGCCAATCAGTGATTTATTTACTGACCAATCAGCAACACACTTGACATACAGACCATCCCACAGCACTTCCCCTTTTCTTTTCTTAAAAAGGAAGGTTTTAACTTTAACATAGTAAAATTACATATAACAAAACAATTATCAAGCAAGAATTACAGTTACAATATTAAAGAAGAGATCCTATCTATCTTATATTTGTAAGTTTAAGGTTTTATATCTAACTTATCTTTTATTATAACTAAGGAAAATTGTAAGTATCTAGTCTTTAACCACATCAAAGACCTCAGAAGGATATATTACTACCTGAGAAATGGAGAAGGATATAAGCAACTTTTAGGAGTCTTGTAGGGTAGACAGAGACAGATGGCAGCCTGGACAGTCATTCAAAGTTCTCTTGTAAAGTTGGGGCATCTGTCTTCAGCCCACAGGCCTAGAGTCTCTTATTCACTTTTCTCTGTGTCCTGTAGAATGTCTGGCAGTTTTCTCTGCAAAGCAGGAACCTGAAGGACCATTTTGTCAAGCAAAGTTCAGTGGTCACCTTTGTATGGGTCCTGCATGTCCAGTTGATCAGGCAGTCCAGGCAAGAACAGTTTCTTGCCCAAATGGCTATTTTTGTCAAGGTGAAGATAAACTCCGTATGGAGTGTCTTCGATGCCCATCCTCCTCTCTGAAGTAAATCGGTGCTGTCAGGAGCAGACATGTCTCACTGTCCAGAAAGTCTAAATTTTTAAAACATTTTAAATGCCATATTCTGTAGGTCTTTGAAGTGTTTGAAGACTACCTATCTATCTGAAATATATCTATGTATACCTAGAAGACTTAACTAACATGGCTACAAATATTATCATAGATGACTAACTATTAATCTATTTTTTAATTATCCATTACAATTTTAAATGAGTTACATAAACATAATACCTCAAACAAGAATAGAAATATATATACAGTATAACAAAATTAAGTTTAAACTTGTATCAATAAACTAAAATCTATAGCGATGTAAAACATTTTAAACAAGTTGTTACTCTTTAAAAGTAGGTTCATTAATCTACCCTTTCATCCTATCATATCTAAACTATCTCCTTTTTTCTTTAGAAAGAGATTGTATTTATAATCAACCTGCTTTAAATAAAAATATTGGTTTTTCTCTGTCTCACACCAGAGGGCTCTTCTGATTTGGGACACAAGAATCTCTTAACCATTTTTTTTTTGAGCAATATGTCTGGGTTTAGAGGGGGAGTGAGCCAATTCCATCTCTAAAGCCAGCTTGGTATATTTGGGAATTTGGGCGTAGCTTCTCTTACTACTTCCTGCTGGAGGGGGGCGCTGTATCTTATGGGGACACAAAGAAAATTTTAGGATCATGGAGTAGTCCATGAGGCTGTATCGTCTGAGCCAGTTGCCTTGAAACCATTCTGGATGTTGAGTCATCTGGGCCATGGTGTCACTGGAGACCTTTCAGGGGGTCTGGGCTGGTCAAACCTGATGTATCTTAATCTGGAACAAATCCATAGTCTCTGGCTTTCTGTGGAAACAAGAGCAGAGACTCTTTTCCAAAGCAACATATCCTTATATCCAAATTTTGAAGTCAAGGTACCTTTAAAATATACATTTTGGCATAACTCAACAGCTTTTACAATCAAATGTTTTTCTGCAGTTACGAATATCAAAGAGAACATAATCCAGATTCTCTGTGTGGTAGCCATCTTTACGTGGCTTATTTTTTTATATTAGCTTGAGCCTATTGCTTTAAACTGCAGCCTTCTAAGCCTGAAATGGGGCAGTGGCTGCTGGCTCCGCCCACTTCAGCTTCCCAACATGGCGGTGGTCCGCTTTCCGCCAGCTCTGGGAGCCATGACTCTCAGAAATAGTGGGTCTACACTTTTACCAAAGTAGCGTGTAGCCCAGAAACCTCTTTTTTTGTTTTGTACTAGCAAAGGCTAAATTCACCACACAGTTTAATGTGCTACTTGCAGAGGCTTCATTCCCACCATACTGCAGGTCGAGAGCGCACGCTAGGAACCCGCCAGTAGCTCAAACCGGCAGCTGCCGCTTATTTGAGAGAGACAATTAGGAAGCTGTTTTTAGGTCCGTTTTAGAATCTTTTTTCTAAGTTTTTAGGTGGAAACTCTTGCCACCACGTTGGACGCCATTTGTTGCTGGAGAATTTCTCTCCAGCTCCCGCCACCAAGTCCCGCCAGTTCCAGAGTCCACTTACAAAATAAACACACAAACTCTTATATTATTTAAACTGCTTGGCCATTAGCTCAGGCCTGTCATTGTCTAGCTCTTACTCTTATATTTAGCCCATTTCTATTAATCTTTACTTTGCCACATGGCTTGTGGCTTACCGGTACTTTACATCTTCCTTGTCCTGATGGCGGCTGGCAGTGTCCCCCTCTCTCCGCCTTCCACTTCCCAGAATTCTTTTCTTTGTCCCGCCTATACTTCCTGCCTAGCCAATGGCCAATCAGTGATTTATTTACTGACCAATCAGCAACACACTTGACATACAGACCATCCCACAGCACTTGGCTGTTCTGAAACTCAATCTGTAGACCAGGCTGGCCTTACATTTAGAGATCTGCCTGCTTCTGCCTCTGGAATTCTGAGATTAAAGTCATGTACCACCTTACTCTAATCCTTTCTTCAATCCTTTTTCTTTTTTCTTTTCTTTTCCTTTTTTTTTCAATACAGGGTTTCTCTGTGCAGTTTCTCCGTGCCTGTCCTGGATCTTGCTCTGTAGACTAGGCTGGCCTCAACTCACAGAGATCCGCCTGGCTCTGCCTCCTAAGTGTTGGGATTAAAGGCATGCGCTACCACCACCTAGCTTTCTTCAATCCTTTTTCATAAATTAGGAGTTTAACTGGGTAGGATATTGCCCTGAGGTTACCACTCCTTTTATTCCATTTCTTAATTTTTTTTTATCTTCTAGAACACAAGACTTAGATTCACTTCACATCTTGGTGTGCCCTTTCTCCTCAATCTGTACATTTTGTATTCTAACTTGCTCAGCTTGCTCCTTTTCATTATAATTATAAGCAAGAACACTAGTAACCACACAACAGAGTCTGTACTAGGCTGTTTTGGGATTTTCTCTGCCAATGCAATTAATCCAAATCTCTTCACTTTAGCCTCAGGCAGACTTTTCAGACAAGGGCAAAAGGCAGCCACATTGTTCACCCAAATATCACATGAACTATCTCTATGCAGCATACTAAAACTCTTCTCTGGAATCTCTTGAACCAGGCCCCCACAGTTCAAATCACCCTCAGCACCACTGTATTCCATGTTCCTACTAGTTTGACCCATTAAGCAACAGTTAATGGATTTCACTCCTTTCCTAAACCAAAGACCCCAAAACATGGTCAGACCTATCACAAAGATACCTGAGTCCCTAATAAGAAGACCAACTTCTTAGTTAAGGTTTCTATTGCTGTATTTTGAAAGTGGCATTAAGGAGTCAAACCATCCAACAAGGCCCAAGTGGGAGGTTTATTGAGGGGAAGGGAGAAAAGGGGCAAAGAAGGGGACAGAGAAGGGGGCAGAGACTGATACCTCAGGACAAGAGGGAAGAAAGAGAAAGAGAGAAGAGACAAGAGGTGTGGCAAGGCCTGTCTTTTATAAGGAAACATAGCAAATGCACAACAGGCAGTGATCTTAGTGGTTGTAGCTGAGGATATATCCTGTCAGGACCCTAAGGGCAGGCCTAATGCTAACATTCCTCTCTCTCGTTTATTATAAAATGGTGAAGTGTTAGAAAGAGGTAGCAGGTGATGCAGAGATGGGGGCAACGTGTTCTCATGACTGCTTCCTGCTGGCCTAGGGGGCATTGGTCATCTTTAGGGGACATGAGAAAGCTGGGGTAGCTGGCTGTTTCACTTCACTGTCCAGGCTCGCTGGAACGGTCCGGTGCAGCTTGGACCTGGCAAGATGCTGTTCGAGGTGGATCCAAGTTGACTCCCTTGAGATCACAAGAAATCATGATGAGGTCACCAGACAATATGGAGGAGAGTCACATGGTTGCTGTCACTAGTTACATGCACACACACACAGAATTAAACAGAAGTAGAGTAAATAGAAAGTGAGAAATGGTGTGTGCTGAACAAGATGAAGCTGGCTTCTCCATCTCTGACTCACACCTTGCAGCAAACAGACAGAACATTTAGAGAGGTAGATCAGACAGACACAAGCTGGTCTTGGAGCAAAGAAAAAGAAAGAAAGTGGAGAATTCTTTCCCAGTTTCCCAACTGTCTGGTCCAAGGAATGGCTAATGGGTCTCTAAAAGACATCACAATGGGAGCAAGGACACAGTTCCCAAGGATGAGGCAGAGAGAAGAAGATCCAAAAGCCTGAATGTTCTGGCATCCCAGGGATCAAGGGAGGATCAAATTAAATGTGCACAAGCTGCCCTATATGCTTTCATGCAAGAATAGGGGTTGAGGGCTAAGAGCCCAAGAGAGACACAATCAGTTGCCTGGTACCAGGATTTCAAGAAATGAAGCCTCACATCTAGTGGAACCGTCAGAGTCAGGTGGCCCCACCAGAGACCCAATTGAATGAAAACGTAGATTTGTTGCAGGTAGAAGAGAGTAAATCAGAAAGCAGATTTGTTGCAGGTGAAAGAGATCAGATCTGCTGCAGGTGGAGTGTGAAGTGAGTACCTTAGGTGGACCCTGTCAAGGTGTGCCACTAAGGAATCATGCCACACACAACAGAGTTAGTGGAAGAGGTTTATTGGGAGAGGAGAGCCAAAAGTGAAAGAGTAAAAGAGTGAAGGAGTGAAAGACCATGTTGGAGAGGGAACTTGGAAAAGGCAGACAGATGAGAAGGAAAAGAAGTGAGAGAGAAAAAAGTGCCTTAATGTAGGGAAAGGGGAATCTCTTTCCATATTCCCAATAGCTCAGTAGTCATAAAGGTCCCAAAAATGTAGCATGGTTCCTATGGATAAGAGAGGGAAAAGGAGTTACTGCAGCCTGTAGTCGTAGGTGTCCCCAGGGCTAGAGGGAAGACCAAAAAAGGACCAAGCCATTCACAGGGCCATCACCACACTCAACAGGGTCAGGCTTAGCCTGGCTAAGCTGAAGGAGACTAGGTGCCTGGTACAAGTTCTTTTGTAGAGGCCAGAAGGCGAGGATAAAAACTGATCTCTAAGAGGGATCTCAACCACAGGAAAAGGTCAAGAATCATGTCACAAAAGCCAAAAGGACCTAAAGTAGCTATGGGTTTATAGGCAGCTCCAGAGGGCACATATTAACCCAGTTGAAACTTATACAATTGCCATTGGTGAATGGGGTGATAAGCAATCAGTGAGCTAGAAGGTGAGTCTGTTGCAGGTGGACTAAAGATGAGGGATAGGGTCCCAGTGTGGCTCAGACCACGATTGGGAGCACAGGCCCCAGAAGAGCCTATCCAAGCCATGGAACCTAATGTTTTATTTTAAAAGTGGTGCCAAGGAGTCAAATCATACAACAAGGCCAACATGGGAGGTTTATTGAGAGGAGGGGAGAAAAGGTGCAAAGAAGGGGGCAGAGAAGTGGTCAGAGACCAGTCCCTGGGGACAAGAATGAAGGAAGAGAAAGAGTCAGGAGGTGGGGCAAGGTGTGGAGACCCACAGAGATTTCCTAGTGACATCTGTGCTTGCCTTTCCCAGCATGGCTGTATAGAGGAGTGATTGGGCCATGGGCATGGTTACCAGGTGTTTGGAACGGTCTACTGCTGTAGAATAATGCTTTTGTACACTGGTTTAATAAAATGCTGATTGGCCAGTAGCCAGGCAGGAAGTATAGGAGGAATAAGCAGACAAGGAGAATTCTGGGACAAAGAAGAGCAGAGTTAGGAGACACCAGCCTGCCGTCCAGGGAGCAACATGTAATGGCACACAGGCAAAGCCACGGAACTTGTGGCAACATATAGATTAATAGAAAGGGGCTGTGTTTAAGTGTAAGATCTAGTCAATGGTAGGCCTGAGCTAATGGCCGAGCTGTTTTAATTAATATAAGCCTCTGTGTTTTTACTTGGGGGATGTGAGTGGGAAAGAGTTGTCCCGACTGCCAACCAGGAAATCTTCAGCTACAGTCTACACTTGGCTGTGCGGTATGCTTTGATCTAACAATGAGGAGGTCTTTTGCCCCACCCCTTGACATTGTTATAAAAAGCCCTTTTGAAAAGATAGAAGGGGCTGGTGGAATTTGATCCAGGTCTTCCCAAAGCTATACTATGTTTCTGTTTGTCTCCTCTCTGCTATTTTTCTATCTAAAAGTTTCTTATTCCTCTCTCCTCATAAGAACCCTTTAAAAGGTGGAAGGTGATCTCCCACAGATAGTGCCCTAAACAGGGACTTAGGTTGAGGGACCCCCACAAATGAAGCCAGAACTAGGGACTTGGGTGCAGAGGATAGTAAGTGAGAGTAGGATATCTCCATGGAAGCAGTTGAACATGTGCAGTTAAGAATTATGAAAAGGCTAGGCAGTGGTATTTTATTCTTTGGGAGCAAAAATTGTATATATAAAAATTAGGCTGCAACAAGTTTTTCTCTCTGTCTAGGTTTCTTTCTCTCTCTCTCTCTTAATTTCTATCCATAAAATTAGGAAAAATTATAGTTTAGGTATAGGAATATTGTGCAGGAAGAAACTTAGGGTAAGAAGTAGTAAGCAGATGTTTGTATATGCACTTGTAGAAAGTTTGAGAACTTGGGGAGTTAAGGTAGAACCACAACAAGTTCAGAGGTTCTTGGAGTTCATAGAGGAACTGTGTCCTTGGTTCTCCAACTATGAGACTCTGGATGCAGACTCCTGGGGGAGTGTCAGAGTTGAAATGCAAATATATTATGAGGAACGTGGGCCGGAAAAAAATTCCTGTAGAAGCTTGTTGCCTGTGGGTATTAATTTGGGATGGCTTAGATTTAAGCCCTGAGTGGTAGGGGGAATTTTCTCTGAGGCAGATGTGGCCTAGACAAAATCCTTCACTCTGCTGGCAGTGCTGCTGGATGAGAACACTTTTACAACATCATTTAATCAGGGTCAGTTCCCTCTTGCCATGGAGCCAAATTTAAGGAACATAAGTCTTGGGATGAGACAAGGGAGGAACTAAAGGGCTTGAAAAACTTAGTAATTTCTCTTTCTCAAAAACTGGAAGCTCTTTAGTTCTCTTTTCCTTCAGTAGGGGCAGAATTAGACTCACCTTGGGGGGGTCATCTATCAGAATGAAAAAGCTGCCCATAATTGCCCTGGCACAAAAGCCTCCCAGAACATGACAAACCCTTGATGATAGTCCTGTAGTTTCCCTTCAAGCTGGTATTAGAAACACAGCTAGCAGAGGGGCAGAGGCACAGAGGAGGTGTGGCTGCTATGGGATGCTTGGCTGGGCCTGGTTGCAGGAGAAGAGCATGGCACTCCTAATGTAGGCCTAAGCTGAGGCAGCAGCATCAGGGACTCTGCATCTTGGGGGAGGGGACAAGCAGGGATAATGGGGATCAATTGGGAGAAGATCTTTCTGAAAAGGTTCTTGTTGCAAGGATTTTCATCAAACAGTGCCAGGTGGGGAGTTTGATTGAGGCAGTACACCTGTCAAACTGTAATGCAGGTGTCCTAAGGTGAGCTCAGGGACGACAGAAACCTCCTGTGGAACAGAGGGGAAGAGGTACAAGGCTTTCAAGTGTTCCCCATAATTTAACAGCAAGACACCCAGGTAAATATCATACAAGTGCATGTTCCAATTCCTTAAAAACAATATAAGAAGTTAAAAATGGTTTTCTGCTGATACAGCCCAAATCACCAGCCCCAAAACCACTTTTTCCACAAGCTTTGCTTACCTCCCAGGGACTGGAAACAGATGACCAAAGCTTGCCTGTCAGGAGGCAATTAAAATGTTAACACCATTTGTCAGGCCACTTTGAGACCCTTTAGGGCTCCTGGCAAGGGAAAACTATTGGTACACCAGGAAGTTGTTTTGGGTGTGGGAAAAGCTTAAGGGCAAATAAAGAACCTATGTTGTGCCAGAGTTGCAAAAGAGGGACACATTGGGTTAATAAAAGTCTATCAAGGACAAGACATCATTGAGAGAGCTCATGGCAGTCTTAAGATGAAGCTTCAAAGAATTAAGAAGGGGGAATTTTACCCTCAGTCACGAAACAAAGCTTGATGGCTGCCTGTGCACTCGGTGGGGTGCATGGAACAGAGGAATGTCAGTTCCGATGACACAGTAGCTGCTGATGAACCAATGTTCCTGGTATTGCTGTTCTATCCTGCAATCTGGAGAAAGAAGGAGACTAAGGAGGTGCCGCAGCTGTGATTGGCCATGCCTGGGTTTCCTCTCAGACTGGAAAGGGCTACTTGAGAACTGCATCTCATAGCGACTTGGTTTCCTCCCAGAGCCAGGGCTACTTGAGAGCCATGGCTTGTTGAGAGCCATGGCTTGTAGCAGAGGGAGGAATCTTGAGCCCCTGGGGCAAGGGGCAGTTGAGAGCTCTCAGACCTCAGAACTTCGATTGTAAAATCTTGAACAGAGCTAGCAGCTAAAGTCATGCAGTCTGTTTGCTGGCTGCACAGAAAGTTTTCCAAAGAGCTCTGTAACAGTTCAATTACTATGGCAATGACCTTCTCCCTGAGGCAAGACTCTAGGACTATCAAAAAGTGCTACTATATCTGGGAGTGAAGTTTCAGCAATGTTTGGATTGTTGGATTCAGAGGAACTGCAATGGATTTGGGTAAAGGGACCACCACCCACCACTCGCCCCAATGATCATTTGCCACTGGAAATACTTCTGCCCATTCCAGAATGGCTGGGAGGGCCTGGCAGGGAAGGTTGCTGAGGGGGAGCAATGTCATTCTAAATGTAACAGATTCCTGGTAGCATCACTCACCAAATCCCAGGGTCAAGGGTGCTGGATACAAAGACTCTAAGGCCCATGATGAATTAGGTTCTGGTTTCAAATTGTCAGTTGAACTTTGGGACTGGTATCAAAACTTACTCTGAACTTCAAACTTCAGAAATGAAACAGTTTTGAGTTCACCTACAATTTTAACTATGGTGACTCATGATTCATGTACCCTCTGTCCAGTTGAAAGAAAATGTACATAGTTCTGTTAAGAGATCTTTCAGATGTTTGCTAAAGTTTGCAAAGTAGTCCTATAGAGAGTTTGGTTAATGTAAGTTTTTAATAATTGTAAATATTCATACTAGTTGTAAATATGTATAGTAATATTCATACTAGAATTACGTTAATCTGTTGATATTAATGGTTTGGTGAAGATAAGGGAGTTTCTAAGTTCGATGCAGTTGCATTAAGAGTTTATTGATTTAAAAAAGGCCTGGCACAGCTAAGGCTGACATAGACATCTTAGACACATTCAAAAAGGACAGTCCATCTTGGTCATCCTCTATTCCTTTAGTGATGGGTGTGTCAACTCTAGGGATTGCTGTGGTTGTTCCAATTACTTGCAAGCTCTTAGTAGGTACCTGAGTCAGAGCTGAGTTAAGCTCTGTAATTCCCCCTGTCAGAGGCTAGTAGTCAGGGATGGGTAATGTTCTTGTTAGCTTCCAAACTAAGTCAGCGTACACTTGACAGAAAGTGTATCTCCATGACAGGTAAGGTTTGTCTAGCTGAAGAAGATGACCTAAGGCATCTATTTGAGGGGCCTGAGGAGCCCTTTAATATATTAAGAAGGGGGAGCTGTGGAGACCCACAGAGGTTTCCTAGTGAAATCTGAGCTTGCTTTACCCATCAGAGCTGCATAGGGGAATGATTGGACCATGGACACGGTTACCAGTTGTTTGGAAAGGTCTACACTTGGCTGTGTGGTTTGCTTTGAGCTCTTTTGCCTCACACCTTGGCATTTTTATAAAAAGCCCTTTTGAAAAGACAGAAGGGGCCAGTGGATTTTGATCCAGGTCCTCCAGAAGCTATTCCATGTTTCTGTCTGTCTCCTCTCTGCTATCTTTCTATCCTAAAAGTTTCTTGTTCCTCTCTCCATCTCATAGGGACCCTTTAAAAGGTGGGAGCTGGCCTCCCACAGATGGTGCCCTGAACAGGGACTTAGGTTCAGGGACTCCCACAGCAAGGCCTGCCTTTTATAAGGAAACAGCAAATGTACACAGTGGGTGCTCTTAGTTACTACAGCTGAGGATATATCCTGCCAGGACCCTAAGGGCAGGCCAGTACAGATGCCTACATGCTAACAACTATGACCATGACAACTCTTGTAAAAGAAACATTTAATTGGTCTGACTTATAATTTCAGAAGTTCAGTCCATTATCTTCATGGCAACCTACAGGCAGAAATGGTACTAGAGAAGGAGCTGAGAGTTTTACATCTTTTTTAAAAATTTTATTTTATTTTATTTTATTTTATAATACAATTCAGTTCTACATATCAGGCACGGATTCCCTTGTTCTCCCCCCTCCCGCCCCCCTCCCCTTCCCCCCAGCATACCCCCCATTCCCACCTCTACCAGGGTAAAGCCTCCCCCGAGGACTGAGATCAACCTGGATGGATCTAGAAAAAATCATCCTGAGTGAGGTAACCCAGACTCAGAAAGACAAACATGGTATGTACTCACTCACAGGAGGATACTAGATGTGGAACAAGGATGACTGGACTGCTACTTACATCACCAGGGAGGCTACCTGGAAAACAGGACCCCAAGAAAGATACAGGGATCACACAATAACAGAGAAATGGAATGAGATCTACATGAACAGCCTGGACATGAGTGGGGGTAATGAAGGGTGAGGGTCAAGGGAAAGAGAGCTTGGGGGAGTGGAAGATCCCAGCTGGATCAAGAACAGAGAGGGAGAACAAGAAATAGGAGACCATGGTAAATGAGTTTTACATCTTGATCCACAGGCACCAGAAGCAACTGTGATCCTGGGCATGGCTTTAGCATTTATGCGACCTCAAAGCCTCCCTCCACAGCGACACGTTACCTCCAAAAAGGCTGCACCTATTCCAACAAGGCCAATCCTCTTTATTACGTCACTCTATATGGGTCAAACATTCAAACACATGTTTCTATGGGGACCCTACCTATTCAAATCACTACAAAAGGCAAATAACTTATGTTTTGTGATATTTTGATTATGTTCTGACAAATAAAGCTTTCTTGGAGTCAGAGGGCAGAGCTAGCCACTTGCAGACTATAGAGGTTTGGAGGACTATAGAGAGAGGAGACAGAAAATGGTAAGGTGGGGTTGAGAGAGGATCTCGGTCCTTTTGGTTGGAGAAACCAATCAGAGAGGTAGAAAGTGACTGTGGCTGCTCCCCTGTTTTCTTATCTTTCAGGTTCTTACCCCAATTTTTGACTCCTGAGTTTTTATTGATAAAGAATATTTAGATCAGTGATTCAAACTTATGAGGAAAAAACAGTCTGATTGCTTTGTATCTTTAATCATTACATGTGTGTGAATTTATTTCTGTATTTTAAGGGAAAGAGAGACTCAAAGATGCTGAAGTAAAATATAGCATTTTAATATAAGAGAAAGAGGGAGACATTGAAACAAATGAGCAAACAAAAATCCTATTTTATGATAAAATTCATAAAGAGATTATTGAAAATAAAAGACTACAAATGGCCAAAGTTTGGTAGAGGGGTCAGTTAGATTTGAGTGTTTTGAAACATATCAACAATGTAATCGATATATGGAAATTCATAGTATATCACATTATATGTACTGGAAGCCTTGACAATTTAGAATTAAAGAGGTGAAGGTGAGAAATCAGGGAGATGGAATAAAAGGGAGAGAATAGATGCTGTTATCTTCCATAGTGAGCACTCGATACTACTATATACAAGGAAACATTTCATTAAAATTAAGAATGACTCTGCGTGAGCCAACCCTGCGAATAGGAGAGCAAGAGAATCGGCCCAGCTCCTTGCTCCTTGCTGCTTACTATGTGGGGTGAGCTAGCCAAGGCCAAGCTCACTGTGGCATTGATGAAGGGAAGCTAGTGGGCTGACCAACCCAACAAACACTCAGACCCAGAACCAGAGTTATAAGTTGGTCCATCCTGTCATCCACCCCATCTATGATCTGATGGAGCATGTGAAGGTCTAGTCCTGCAGACCTAAACTTACAACATCTCCATGACACAGTAAAACAACAGAATATTCAAGATATAGCAAAAATCAGAAACCTCAAACCAGACCAAAGGCACAATGCAATGAACACTTGCAAGTAACAATATATGGACTGAAGGACTGTGTGACTCACTGTGCCACACTATAGCTTTTGAAATGAGATTTTTCTTTTCTTTAAAATTTTATCTTATTTTATCCTGGGGGGTTGCAAGTGTAGAGGAGAGATGAGAAAGGACTGTAAGAGGAGTGGGATCTAGATGCATAATGTGGAATACACAAAGAATCAATAAAAACTTAAATTTGAAAAAAAATGTGAGTGAGTTCAATTTTATTATCCTATTGTGAGGAATTCTGTTATCCTGAGTACAACATGAAGTAAAGATGTATGCATCTGGAGGGAAACAGTCCATAAGTTTTCCTTTCCTTTGTTTTAATTTATTTTTACTGAAATATATATGCTATAGTTTGATAATTAAAAAATGTACACATTAAAATTTTTTTAATTTAAATTTTTAAAACAATTAAATTTAAGTTATTCATAAGTATCACATCAAATATTAGTAGTATGTTATCAATGAAATCATTCATTGCTTTAAGAATATAAAACATTATTGCTGTGTAGAGGCCAGATGTTAAACTTTAGTATGTAATTCTTTGTACACAGCCATAATTGTGTGGTGGTTATTTTGTTGTGTTTTATTGTTAATATTTTTGAAGCACAATCTCTTATTGGCCGCCTTCTTACCAAGCAGGCCACCAGACTGGCTGGCCAGTGAGATGCTGGATCTGCCTGTCTCTGCCTCCCTAACACTAAGCTAACAAGCATTTGCTATTATACCAGGAATTTTTGCTTGGGTGCTGGGCTTGTGCTTGCAAGACATCTTTTCAACTGAGCTATCTCTGTAGTGAGAATTACAAAATATCTTAAAAATTCTGCAAACAAACCTATTAGAAATATTGAAGAGAATTAGAGTCAAATAATTTAAAACCATTTACAAAACTCAGTATGTTTTTAAAAACTAACAAAAAATGTAAGAAAAAGTATTCATATTCTATTGTCAGTATGACTGTTTTCTGTTTATATTGCATTGTGTATTTCAAAGGTGTATCAAAATGGCAGGACTGAGAACATACAAGTAAAATTATACAGGCTGAGAAGGTCATATGTAGGAACACATACACACATAATATATACATGTATATTTACATTTATATTTATATTTATATATATATATATTTAACAAATAAAGAGTCCACATGTGTCGTATGGGAGTGTTTGGAAGGAAGAAGGGACATGTGTGTGATGTAATTATAGTATAATCTCAAAAATAAAAGAAATAATGAAGTATTCAAACAATGTAAGATAATGTACATAGGTTTTATGAAAATGCCTACAAAATTTTTATACAAGAAACTGAAGTACACATTGATTTCACTATCCATGTGGCTTCCTACAATGAATTAGCAGTGAGTATAACAGAAATTTTAGTGATTACAAGAGAATAACTGTATTAAAGAAATTTCAGTGAGTATAAAAGAATGATTATATAATTTCACTTGTTGATACTTTATTTTTATTTCTTTTGTTTTTTTAATGTAAAATAAGTATGGTTACCAAGTAAAAGACACATTGAATGGTTGTTTGGAAATATAAATTCAAGCATCAGATCTACTGAAAGCAAATTTTCCTTATGTAGTATAACTGAGCTCTCTATAAAATAATATTTTTATTTGTAAAAGAGTTAGTTTGGGTCTTGAATTAATTAAAATAGTTTCACAGAATTTTCTAGCATCTCATTTCTCCTGAGTTGGCCTCAGCGAACAACAAAAAGTATTACAAAGGAGCTTTAGAATGAGGAGTTTGCTTTAAGACATGATAAAAGCAAAGAACAGAAATGAGAGTCTAAAGGATGCTAAAATGGAAAAGAGGTAGAACTAATTGTTGCATACATTATTGAGCTTATTAAGACTGTTTGAAAGTTTGGTACCATGTGTGAATAACTTTTTGAGTAACTATGTAGATAATTTATCACAAGAAAAGACGGAAAGGGAACAATGATGCACCATCAATTTCAGCAATGCAGTAGATAAGTGTTATCTTTGGGTATGACTAGCTTGTACAATACAGGTAATCCTATTAAGCTGGAGTGCCATATAAATAACAACTTCTAAATACATTACCATATATCAAATATCATGAGTAGGTGCATTTTTCTTTGGGCTGCTAGCTCATATATAATGATGTGGAGATGTATTAATTATGAGAGCTTGACCTATAGCTTAGGCTTGTTTCTAACTAGTTCTTATAACTTAAATTAACACATTTCTATTTATCTACGTGCTGCCACATGGCTCTTGGCTTTTACCTCTTCCTCATTCTGTGCCTTTCTTCTTCCCAGAGCTATCTCTTTCCAGAAGTCCCAACTATACCCCCCGCCTAGTTATTGGCTGTTTAGATTTTTATTAACCAATCATAGTGACATATCTTTGCACAGTGTAATCAAATATCTCACAACACCTTGTAAGGCATACTTGTGCTAAGCAATTTTACATGTTTATGTGAAATTCAAATTTGACAGAACATGATACATTTTCTTCATGAAAGCTAGCAATGATATTATGTATATTAAAAGTAGCATGCTATCAATTGTATGTGTGTGTGTGTGTGTGTGTGTGTGTGTGTGTGTGTGTGTGTGTATGCAGATGTTTTGCACCACAGCATCAAAGAAACACCATGGTAGAAAGCAACAAACACATGGTTGAGGTTCAGGTACACCTGAAACGACACACAGTCTAACATCCTCTACCTATACAGAGCAGCAGGAGTCGAGTTTCATCAAGAAGAATTGTCATAGATCACAAAGACATATCTTTGGGGACTAAATAAAAGAATCAAGAAAGATACGTTTTTATTATCCCTCCCCTACAATTCTGCCCCTATCCCTATCACCACCTTTCCCTCCTGAGTTCATGTGCTCTTTTTTTTTTCCAAACCTACCAAGTCCTGCATGGTTATGAGTGAAGGACCATCTGCTAGAACATTTGTAGCTACTTCTTAGGGGCCACATCCCCAAAGAAAGTTGAATTTGCCTCCCCAAGTAACCATCTATATATTATAAATCAAAATAAAGTCATATTAATCCCTACCATTGATTGCATTGAAATTTACTTGGTAGAAAGGAGACTATTCAAATTTTCAGTTTTGTATTAATAAATACAAGAAAGTTTCATGAAAAGCAATAAAAATAAAATTCTTCTAATTATTTCAGCCTTTAAAAGGGAGCTCCTGTTGTATTCTTAATTTTTTTCACATGGTCATTTGCTATAAGTATTTTGTCCAAATTAATTTTCTCAGATATGATGTCTACTTTTTTTTTTAACCAGGAATTCACTGATAGTATTATGTTTTTTATTTGGAATGGACTGATTGTGTGGAAAGTCTTTATCTGTGCCCAGGCATTTCTCAGTCCCTGGAAAGTTCTAATCTCTATAATTGTTTTTGTTTTTCCCTGTAAACTCTTTCCTTCCAATGAGTGATATTTCTATTGAGGTAACTTAATTATCTCTCCATTCAGTCTTGGAGAGGATAACTTATTGTTCTTTTCCAAACATATACAACAACTTCTGCACTAATCATTTTAAGATGATCCCTAAATTCTTCCTGCATTCGTTATATTTTTCTGATACATTCATTATTTGCTCCAAGTCAGTGACATGGGTTACTGAAGAGGAAAGCCTTTGCTATTTTACTTAAATGGTTGCCATGTCAGAGACGCTGTCATTACCTTTTTAAATTTATTTATTTTTAAATTTTTTTTTAGGAAAGTTTGTACAAAGGTCACTGGCTTTCTACTACTAGTTTCTCAGTATATTCTTTCTTTTGCAAAAAGAAACCCTCTCTCCAGTTTAGTACTTACAAACACATAGGTTAACTTTGAGAGCATCAGAAGCATTGAATAATAAGGAAATGCCTTTTTTTCAGTCAATAAATCATTATCAATAGTAAAACAAACTATACATTCATTATGAATATTTAATTACATGGAGAACTTAAGATATTCATTGTAGAATTTTTTTTTAAATTTCCATTTTTACAAAGCATCTGTCTTGAGTCAAGCCAATGATCTTTGCAACATAAAGATCACTGGTAAAACGTCTTTTATAGACACTGTTACACATTTCTGCATTGATTTCTATTTAATTGTCAATGAATTATAACCCCCAAAGCAGTTTGTTTTAGTGAGAGTGCATTGGACTTTGGTAAAAATAATTATGCCATTTCATCATTGATAGAATTTTTAATCTAATAAGTCCATTATTTATGAAAGTCTATTATCATGTCCTATTAGCTTGCTCACAGTAATGAAGTTAGACTCTATTTTGTTACTAAATGAATATAAAGAACAAGAGAAAACACACATCTAACAATATTTCACGTAGCTTAGCATTCTCTAACTCATTAACATTTATCAATGCAAGTATATTCTGGAAATGAATGGAAAGTTATTGTGTAATGACACATTTTGTAAATCATGGCAGTATAAACTAAAATAACACTTTAAAATATCCCAACAGCTATCTAAATTTTAAACTAATAGAGCCAGAATGACTATGCAGTGAAGGAGCACAGTAGACTGAGATATGTTTCCAGTCCTAATACAACAAATATTAAGGTGGAGTTCTAGTTGCATGTCTTTGCTGCATCCCCCAATCACATCTATTAGCTGCTTACTGGATAAAATTGTGAATTTGGGAGGCATAACATATCACAAACTCAAACTGACTCTTAGTTTCCTCTCATGACATGATAGTTCTACCTTACATTGATTTCTCATTATTCCCTTTAATCTCTACATTTAAAACATCAGCTTTCAATATTAACACATTTGAAAGTTGGAATTATACACATATCATCCCTTAATTTAAAAACATTTAGCACCATGGCAATAGCACATGCTCATGTACTTAAATACTACTCCAAAGTAAGAACAAGAACAGTTTTCTAGGGACCCACAATATTTATATTCTTATATCATTTTTCCCATTGTCTTTGGATAATATTCTATATACATCATATTCAAGTAAATGATATACCTGTTTTGAGAACTGTCAATGTAATTTCCAAATATACCTTCATAAATACTTTACCAGCTAACATCTAAATTCAAAGTCCTCAGATATATCTGCTCCTACTTAGTCTCCAAACAGGATTGTTTATGAAAACAAGTGTTTCAGAATAAATCCTTCCTATAAAAGTATTATAGCATTCTATTTATTCAAAAAGTGTTAAAGTATCACCATCATAATCACCTCTGCCCTGACTTTTAAGCCCGTTCTTTCTACTGAATCTGTTGTGACCATAATTGTCACTTCTCCTATGATGTTCATTTATGGATAAAAGAGATATTCTCTGGTACTTCTCCCTTATTTTCATTGCTTAGCACAATGGAACCCATGGAGGGCATAGAAGACTCTGTTGAGAATTGATACATCACACAGAACTTGAGAATATTAATTTTTCTTTTTATTATTATTTTTATTGAAAATAGACTCTTCTCTCATACAATACATCCTGACCAAAGTTTACCCTCCCTCCATTCCTCCTATTCCCCTACTCATGCAGACCCCCCTGTTTTCTTTTCAGAAAGGAGCAGGCCTCCAAGAGACAGTCAAACAGGACAAAACAACATACAATAATACAAGGCAAAAACCCTCATATCAAGGCGGAATAAGGCAATTCAATAGGAGGAAAAGATTCCCAAAAGCAGGCAAAAGAGAATATTCATTTTTAATCTTAAAAAATGGAAAATACTTCCTTTATGATAGAAGGTGGTGATATTAGAATGGTCCAGAGTCTGCACATACAGTTTCACTTGAAGAACTTTCTCCTCCATGAAAATTTTAGTTGTGCAAACTAGCCTGTAAACAGAAGTTTCTTGTCCCAACCGCCTATTCGCAAATAACCACTCTGAAGCTTATATTAATTGTAAATGCTTGGTCAATAACTCAAGCTTGTTACTAACTAGTTCTAACAACTTAACCCATTTCTATTAATCCATGTATTAACCTGAGGCTCATGGCCTTTACCTCTATCCCATTTTGTGTGTCCAAATCATTCTTCATCTGGCTGGCAACTCCTGACTCCATCCTTCTCCTTCCTATCATCCTTAATTAGATTGTCCAGCCTACACTTTCTATCTGGCTACTGGCCAGTCAGCATTTTATTAAATCAATTCAAGTGACAAATCTTTATACTGTACAAGAGGATTATTCCACAGCACTAGCCATAGAATAATGTAGAGAGTATAACCTACAAGTAAAAATTGTGGTGGACGTAGAGCATTGTGATCAGTTTGAGGAGACTGATTTCTGGAATTCAATAACTGTAACTATTTTCTCCTTTACAGAGATACTAAAGAATGAATGTGATATAGGTGGTAGCAGTATCAGATTAGACTTACTTATTGGGTCATACAAAACTTAAGGAGCATTATCATATCTAAATAGAGAATAGAACAAAAACAATTTGAACACAGTAAATGTCCTTCGACTGGAAAAGGTGGTCCTGCCACCTAGTGGACATGTGACTTTGGACAAGTCATTTTCCCTTCTCAGACACCTTTTCTCCAATGTTAAAATGGAGATAGAGGTACCTGTGTAGGGTGAAATTCTAGAAGTTACTTCATGAGGTTCACACGTACTTGCTTCAGTGTAATTTTGTAGGTCCTCAAAATAGCTCTCATATACTCATAATAGGTTTAATGCAATTTCTTGTACTTGTAAATTTTCTTTATCTTTAGCTCTTCTGTTGAGATTTTGGAAAAGTTGTATCATTGACTGCTAAGCCATTTATAATTCAATGGTTTAAGTCTTCAATGTTTCTTTTAAAATCTTGAAAATATTTCCCTCTATAATACAACAGAAGGATTTCATTGGATAAACTAACCAATAGTGTTGTTTACTTGAAATTTCTTTCTGACCTCACATTTTATAGTAAGACAAATATCATTTTGTTACTGAAGAACTTCAAGGTCCTGGGGCATGCAAAGGTAATTCTTAATCTAAACTTAGGGAATGTGTTTATTGATCACTGAATGGTTTTGGTTCATTATAGTATTGAAGAGATTGCTTTGCTTAGGTAGTGGTTGAAGGAGGAAAGGAATTTTACAGACAAACTTTTCTGAGAAGAAGAAACTTTAAAAACCATTTCCCTTAGTATATTTCTTTTTAAAACAGTCCCATTGGTCACACATGATACATGCTTGTTTTCCCAGCACTCCAAAAGGTAATGCAACAATAGCTTTCACTGTATACAAAGACATTGGCAAACCCATCAAAACCCATTTATATGATAGAGTATAATGTGAGTTATTTGATAATTAAAAAACATTTATTATCAGTTTGGCACCATGCTAAGCAATTGATACGTATTTTCTCATTTAATTAAACTCTTTGAGATATATACATAATGCTAATTTTCCATACAGAAATTTCAATTAAGAAACATTTAGGAACTAGGATGGTATCACTGACTTGCTCAGCAGCAGAATCACAATTTGCTACCTGTTACTTGATATTACTCATGTAGATTTGTCAACCTATAGTCTACCTGGCTACTGACATCTGTCCTCAAGTGATGTTATATTAAATTTATTTTATTTCTTTTCATATCTACAAATGTTTGAAAGTATAATAAATCCAAAGATTTAGGGAATATGAAAAGAAACTTACCATTAGGAAAATTGGGATTGTGTTATTTCCTGGATTTCAAGAATAAAGTGAAGGAATTTATTGTCATTAATAGAACATTGCAAATTATCAGAGTTAAAACTGTAGATTTTGGAATCCCATTACAACAGTCCTTCTACAACAGCATTCCTTACTGCAAAGATTGTAAAATAAGAAAATTTCTTGCTGTTAACTAGAGAAGAGAAGTCATTTGGTTGTAACTGATATGGAAACCGACTACCTTTGAAATGTTCTTCTTATAGTAGTTTATATTTGGCATTCAAATGCTCTATTCTACATAAAAACATTTTGAAAACAATATAATATTGCCTTTACAATGAAGAATAAACTTTCTTACATAATCCTCTTTATGGTCATTTATCCACACATACAAATCAAAAGGATTGATTCTCAAGATCAGAAATTAGCATTTTCTTCTCTAGTTAATGGATTAACTTTATTGTCTTTTGAGTTTTTAATATGGAAATGAATTTGAGGGATTGAAAATTATGAAATCAAGAGGAATACAGATACAGCATATATAAATATAAAATCCTTTGTTCTTTCTAGTTAATTCTGCCTTATTTTCTATGACAATGTTCACTTCAAACATTTTGGTTAAGTTGCTTAATTGTTGTAAACATTTAGAGTTAAGTTTTGATAGTACTGTGTTTAAATGAATGCCATTCTAGTCACAGGTTTGGCTTTATCATTTTGTAAAAGATTTTTGTATATTTCCCAATGAGACCATTTCATTGAAGGGGCAAAGACTTTCACAGAATGTCTAAACAGTATTTTACTTCTGTGCTGACATTCTGTCAGTTCTTGTGCTGATGTCTCTATTTTATCTCCTCCTGTCTCCAAAGGAGAAACTGGTATGTTTTCATTTCCTCTTATGAAATATTTTGAGATGAGGGTGTGACAACTGGCATTTTGGATTTCAAATAGAGATGTTAAGAAAAAGATTAAGTAACTATTTTGGCTGTTGCATTAGTGGGTTTAAAGGAGGAAATAGTCAATAACCTCTGCTCAAGTGTATTATGGCATTCACAACATTCAAACATTAGTGATGTGATCAAAAACTTTCTAAAGCCTTCCTTGAGAACTAAACCATGACTATTCATTTTCATACTTTAATTTTCATGTATTCCTCCCAATACCAGCAAGACAAACCTCTTAGTTCTTTTGCCTTATACTTTATATTTGTTCACTTCTTAGAAATTATATATAATAGATAAAGTTTAGAGCAAAAAGACTTCATAACCTTTTCATTTCTTTCTTTTTTCTTTTTGTTTTAGGGGAGATTATACAGAAATTAAAATTTTCTCAGCACTAGGGTCCCATATGGCTTGAACCTGTGTAGGTCATGTGCATGCTGCCATAGTCTCTGTGACTTCAGATGTGCCTCAGGCCTGTTGTGTCTGGAAAGTGCTGTTTCCTTGGTGTCATACATCCCTCTTCTCTGTTTCTTAAAATATTTCTACTTTCTCTTCACCATAGATCCCTGACCCCTGAGGAGAGGGGTTTGATGAATAAATTCCATTTATGACTGACTGTTCCAATGTCTTATTCTAATGTTTTTCTTCCTAAACAGAGAAAGAATATAAGCTTGGCATAAGATGAGTGAGAAAGTGGGGAGATCTGGGACAAGATGGAGGAGGGAAAATGGTCATCAGACTACATTGTGTGAAAACTATATCTAATAAAAAGGAAAAGGTAATATTTATACATTCTTTTCTATGCTCTGAACAGTGCCTATTCACTGATGAGTGGACTGAATTGGAAGGGACCTTCATCCCACTGCATTTGAAAACTGGGTGAATTAATAATTAATAATTAAATAAACAATGACAAGATCTTTAAGAAAGACATGGGACTCTTAATTTGTCATGGAAACCAGCCCACCTTCTTCAGACCATTGCCTGAGCCAGTTGGTAACCCCTCAGCCATTGGTTCATATTTCATGTATTTCCGTTCGTTTGGCTATTTGTCCCTGTGCTTTATCCACCTTGGTCTCAACAATTCTCGCTCATATAAACCCTCCTCATTCTCACTAATTGGACTCCCAGAGATCCACCTGGGGTCTAGCCATGGATCTCTGCATCCAGATCCCTCAGTAGTTGGATGAGGTTTCTAGCACAACAACTAGGGTGTTTGGCCATCCCATCACCAGAGTAGGTCAGTTCGGGCTGTCTCTCAACCATTGCCAGCAGTCTGTTGTATGGGTATCTTTGTGGATTTCTGTGGGCCTCTCTAGCACTTTGCTTCTTCCTATTCTCATGTGGTCTCCTACATGGTCACCATGTGGTCACCATGGTCTCCTATTCCTTGTTCTCCCTCTCTGTTGTTGATCCAGCTGGGATCTTCCGCTCCCCCAAGCTCTCTTTCCCTCGACCCTCGACCTTCACTACCACCACTCATGTCCAGGCTGTTCATGTAGATCTCATTACATTTCTCTGTCATTGGGCAATCCCCGGGTCTTTCTTGGGGTCCTGTTTTCCAGGTAGCTTCCCTGGTGATGTGAGTAGCAGTCCAGTCATCCTTGTTCCACATCTAGTATCCTGCTATAAGTGAGTACATACCATGTTTGTCTTTCTGAGTCTGGGTTACCTCACTCAGGATGATTTTTTCTAGATCCATCCATTTGTCTGCAAACCTCATGATGTCGTTGTTTTTCTCTGCTGAGTAGTATTCCATTGTGTATATGTACCCTACAGAATGGGAAAAGATCTTCACCAACCCCACATCTGACAGAGGACTGATATCCAGAATATATAAGGAACTCAAGAAATTAGACTTCAAAATGCCCAACAGTCCAATTAAGAAATGGGCTATAGAACTAAACAGAGAATTCTCAACAGAGGAAACTCAAATGGCTGAAAGACATTTAAGGAATTGCTCAACATCCCTAATCATCAGGGAAATGCAAATCAAAACAACTCTGAGATACCACCTTACACCTGTCAGAATGGCTAAGATCAAAAACACTGAAGACACCTTATGCTGGAGAGGATGTGGAGATAGGGGAACTCTCCTCCACTGCTGGTGGGAATGCAAGCTTGTACAACCACTTTGGAAATCAATATGGCACTTTCTTAGAAAATTGGGAATCCATCTCCCCCAAGATCCAGCTATACCACTCTTGGGCATATACCCAAGGAATGCTCAACCACACCACAAGATCACTTGTTCAGCTATGTTCATATCAGCATTGTTTGTAATAGCCAGAACATGGAAACAACCTAGATGCCCTTCAACTGAAGAATGGATAAACAAAATGTGGTACATATACACAATGGAATACTATTTTGAGTTTTATTGCATAATGGTCAGATAGGATATATGAGATTATTTCAATTATTTTATATTTGTTAAAGTTTACTTTGTGTTGGAGTATGCAATCTATTTGGAAAAGCTTCCATGTGCTGTTGATTAGAATACATATTCTTTGGTGTTTAAATGGAGTAGTATGTAGATATCTGTTTGGTACAATTGATGTAAAATGTTATTTAATTCTGAGGTTTATCTCTCCCTTTTTTTGTACAGATTATCTATCTATTGGATAGGTCATTTTTGTCCAGATGATCTATCTATTGGATTCATGTCTTTTATAAATTATTTGATCAAGCTTTTTTTTTTCAATTTTATGTCCTAGTGTTTGTTCCTTTGCGTAGTTCTCATTAAAGAATACATTTATAGGACTACTAGGTTTTATGGGAAACATGATGTTTTGTCCACTCATAATTTTTGTTTCCATGATTTTGCTTGAGGATGTGTACTTCATTTTTTGTTGTATTTATGATGTGATATCATTAAATTGAGACTATAACCATGTGCTAGTTCAGGTAAAGCTGGTAGATGAGTTATTTAATTCAATTAGGGAAAAATGTTGCCCAAACCACAGGTCTGGAGGTCAGCCAGGCAAAGGGGGCTTATTAGTGAAGAAGATTCATGACCACAGGTCTGGAAATAAGATTTTGAGTTTTACAGATGGTGGAGTGTTGGGTAAAGGGGAAAAAGAAAAAGTGACTTACTCAGGAGAGGTGGGTCATACACAAAGAAGGTCTGCCAGCTGTGGATCTGGAATTTGGCTGGTGGTTTTTGGCAGGTGTGTAGAAAACAACTACATTAGGAGTAGAACAGATTTAACAGAGATGGAACAGATTTAAGGTGCATTAATTGAATTAATTAAGTAATATAATTTAAACACAGCTTGTATGGAAAGCGTTTGTAGAAAGTGACAAAGTCCTCTATAACAGCCTCTCAATTTTTCTGAGTTACTGAGTTTATAATGCTAATATTCATCATCCTGGAGAACATAGGAACATAGGTTGTGAGCTTGGCTTCAACTATTTTAAAGTATTTATGTAACATTCCAAGAAAGTGGAGATGTGACATTATTTTCCAGACTTAATGAAGAAATGATTCTTTACCAAAATGTATTCTCCTTGAAAAAATAAGGTGCTGGTGGTAAGTATTTAGGTGGTGTATATGGACAGTATGCCCATGAACATATGCAACACTGCAAAAGTATAAAAAATAAAATAAATCTCTTAAAAATTACAGTTAGTTTAAGTTATGAAATTAGCGTAGTTTTGAGAACCAAGAAATCAACTAACATGAATGATTCACACTTAGTTAGTATACTTTAAGGTACACATTCAGTAAATGCACTGAAGAAATGGTGCTATACCACACTTTAATAGAACAATATTTAACATAAACTTCAAAAAGAAGAAAAGTAGACAACAGAGCTAATAGAATACATGAAGAATGAAAGTTCTAAGCCCTTTCCTTCAGCATTGATTATAAATGACTTTGGGGAGAACAAACATGTTTTATGGATGGAAGGAGATTATTTCTACAACAGAACTTACATTAAAAAGTAGTCTGGACTAGACCCTCTGCATAAGGAAGACAGTTGTGTAGCTTTATCTGCTTAAGGGACCCCTGGCAATATGATCAGGATCCACGCCTGGTGTGTGAGCTCGCTTTCTGGATCCCACTGCCTGTGGTGGAACACCTTGCACATCCTTGATGCAGGGGAAGGGGCTTGGACTTGCTTCTACTGAATGCACCAGGCACTGCTGACCCCCCATGGGAGACCTTACCTTGTTGGAGGAGGGAATGGGGGGTGTGTTGGGGGTAAGCCTGAGGGGGACAGGAAGAGGGAAAATAGGTGGATCTGTGATTGGTATGTAAAACGAATAAAAAAATTCTTAATAAAAAATTACAAAAAGGAAGTAGCTTACTGTAGGCTAGCTTAAATAAAAAAATTCTTTAGTAAACAAATGCTTCCATGCATATGATTTCTAGACTAGTGGAACTGGACTAGTATAGGGGTGCTATTAAAATGTGAATGTCGGGAGTATTATCCAGACTAACATTTTGTTTCTTTCCAAAACATGTTTGCAAACCATAGTGACATCAGAAAATCAGCCATAAATTGAACTAGTTTTTCATAAAAATGAATTTCAGTGATAGCTTATGGAATTGTTCTCACTAATTCAATGGCAACTATTCTATCGAAGTTGGAGAGAAGACGGACTGAGCTTCAGTGGCAATTAAAATACTTAAACCCTACAGAAAGAATCAACATGTATTTTTGTCCTACTCAGGTTTCTCCCTCCAGAACATGTAATTATATATATTTGGATAATTAACATCCCTTGATCAGTAGTTTGGAGATTCTTTAGACATGTTTTTTTCTTGTGATAATCCTAGATGATTATTGTATAGGCCTATTAATTTTATAATAATCCCATCAAGCCCATTAGGGAATTCTTGTGACCCCCCCCCAAAAAAAATTGAGTGTTAGATGATAAAAATAAAACATACATATATTTTACATAAAATGAATGAGGTCAAAGTGTTGTAAGAGCAATCTCTTACTTGTTTACACAAATCATATTTCTATCTTTGATATTTATTTTCCATATATGTGGTTAATATTATTACTTTATTAAAAAGAGAGTCTAAAGCCAATAATATTAGAGTAAAATATGCAGTTGCATTTTGGTGTGTGTGTGTGTGTGTGTGTGTGTGTGTGTGTGTGTGTGTGTGTTCAAGTATGTGGTGTGCTGGGAATGAGTGATTGCAGTTGCTCTATCTGTACCAGAATGGTAAAGTAAGAATAAACACATCCTTGCTTACTACCATATTGTCTCTAGCTGTAGATCCTTGGAGTGACTGCTAGTACCGATAGGGCTCTATGTGTTTTGTCTAATGAAAATTTTTGCATGGGGGTAGATTAAACACCAAGCGTTTTCCTCACTACTCATCAATATCTTCAGTGAGAAAAGTCACAGGCTTTTTGTGAAGCATATGCTGCTTAAACTTCAACTCTTGCTGCCTGGACCAGCCTTAGTGAGTTCTGGAAGTTCTTGGGGAGCGAAGGAGATTTTTTGTTACATGGGCAACATGGGGGAGCACTCACGAGGCATTTACATATAAATATTATTAGTTAATAGCCCAAAAGAGACTTCTAAATCTTCAAGCTTAGATAATTTCTCCACATAAATACATACATATTCATGCTTATTTCTATTTGTGTCCTTATTCTCTTATTCCCAAAGGTTTTGAGTTAAAATAGGGTTCAAATAAAACTTGATTTCCCCACAAAAGAATATATTAACAGTTGGAAAGGTGAACCAGAGTGAGCAAACATTAAATATATGCAATATGCCTTTGTGCATGTAATGAAATATCATTAAGCTGAAGTTCCTTATATTTAAAAGGAGAATAATAATTTCTTCTCAAACAGTAGTTTGAAGGGCATTGTAAATTAATGTGGATAGATGCACATTAGGGAGGCCAGTGAGTGGCAGTGGTGATTATGGCATTCACACAAAGGAAAGTAATAGTCACATTCTAGCACAATTTAATGGAGACAGCTCGAGGAACAAAGGATAATAGTAATAGTTAAATTTTGTATCACTGTGGCCACAATATCTGACAGAAATAATTTAAGAAGAAACTGTAATAGTTAAATTTTGTCTCATAATGGCCACAAAACCTGACAGAAAAAATTTAGGAAGAAAATACTCATTTTGGCTAATAGATTCAGAGAGTTCAGTTGATCTTAGCAGGAGAGGCATGGTTAAGAACGTTTGGAGGAGGGCTACTTCTCCCTTTGGTATTCTATCTAGGGCCCTTAGCCCATGGAAAATGTTCAAAGTAAATCTTTACTCTGTTAATCTTTGCTAGAAACATCTTGACAGGCACATACAAAGCATCATCTCAGCAATTTCCTTAGTAATTCTAAATTGGGGCAAGCTGACAATCCAGATTAACCATCATAAGAACTACCCACAATTTGGCATTGTGAGATTCTTATTTAATCAGTTTTCAGATATGAAAGTTGATTTTAGCATAAACTCTCAGAAAAATATTTACATCAATTAGCATCATACTTATTTTAATTTGATTGTAGTAATCATACCCTTAATCTACGTGGTGATTCCTTTCTCAATGTGTTGTTTGTGAAAGGGTTTGATGTGACTCAGGCTGACTTATAATTCTTTTGTAAAGTCATGGATGACCTTGGACTCTTCATACTAATGCCTCTACCACAATAATGCTGCAATTATGGGTATGAGTTATAATGCTCATATTTTAATATTTATTTATTCATTTATTTTTGCATTGCTTGTTTCAAGCCACATTTGTGGACACAGGTATTACTTACTTTTGGCCAAAAATTTTGCATGTATTTTAGCTGATCATAAATCATTCATTATATAAGTCTTCTCTATAAACAAACAAATCACCTTGTACAACTATCTCCTAGCACCAATAATGCTATATATTTTTATCTTTTATGTTTCACACAAATAATTATCTATGATCTTGGATTTAATGAGTGTTTTTTGTGTCTCAATAGAAATATAAAGAATATTTGATAGACTTATGTCTCCTAATTTAATTGATCTTTCAAAAATATTTGTGTTGAGTAAATAGAACTTGGCATTTTCTGTTAACTTATCATTCGACATCATATTTTAAGCAATTAATGATCTTCCCTCAGTACATCTTTACAACATTATCTCTTCTACTATGAGACCAGCAAATAGGATTCAACCTCAACATTGCACTGTGTATGATTTATGTCTTAGAAAGTTAAGGTTCTAAGGAAAAAATATTCTAAGTCAACCAATCAATAAAAGACCCAAATCAAAGGAGGAGAAGACTGATGGAATCAACTGGAATTTAAAAGTTTGAGATTGACATTGGAAGACCAGTTGAAATGCAGTATTACGACAATATAGAGCTAGCTAAGAGGATCTTGAACACATATTGAATTCCAGGGCTGAAATTCTACATCACACTTTCAATTCTTAGTTCATCAGATGATTTTTTATTATTCTAGTACACTGTGCATTTTGTTTTCTATAATCATACCCTTCATTCTCCGTGGTGATTCCTTTCTCAATTTGTTTGTAGTGTGACAACTGTTTACTCTTCAGAATCCAACTGTTGGGCTGGAGAGATGGCTCAGAGGTTCAGAGCACTGACTGCTCTTCCAGAGGTCCTGAGTTCAATTCCCAGCACCCACATGGTGGCTCACAACCATCTGTAATGCGATCTGGCACCCTCTTCTGTGTATATAATCAATAAATAAATCTTTAAAAAAAAAAAGCCGGGTGGTGGTGGCGCACGCCTTTAATCCCAGCACTCGGGAGGCAGAGCCAGGCGGATCTCTGTGAGTTCGAGGCCAGCCTGGACTACCAAGTGAGTTCCAAGAAAGGCGCAAAGCTACACAGAGAAACCCTGTCTCGAAAAACCAAAAAAAAAAAAAAAAAAAAAAAAAAAACAGAATCCAACTGTTTCACTACTTATCTAAAGGTTTATATGATATTATGATATATTTGTTAATTTTATCTTCAACCTTATTTCTATGTGAAATTTGATTTATGGGTATTTTCAATCACATGTCAGCTAATAAGAAATCAATTGTTCTAGATATATCCATGTGCACAAGGACAACTTAGTAGGACTGTTTTCCTCAAATCCGTCTTGACAGAATTATCACAAGTTATTTACTTTCCAGCCACTTCTGTAACCTAAGCTATAGCTTTTTCTATTTCTCTTCCTCATGCTCTGTATTGTGAACCAGGCTTGATTTGAATTTTGAAACTATACTCCTTTTATTTTTCTATATAGATATTAGATATTTCTATTTCATACTCTATATTTCATTTGAGGTAGAAAATCTACAGAAGATGTATCTTTTCAAATCCATGCATTTTAACAATAGGAAAAATTTATGCTTTATCTCTAGCTTAGTTTTCCATGGTTCTGTGAATTAAGTCTCAGGAAACATATTTAAACAAATAAAAGAGACTACAAAATAAACTCCAGTTGTGTTTTGTCCTCAAAGTATCAGACACTTAGTGCTACTAAAGAATGAGAATAAATATTACATAGTATAATTCATATTAACTAACATGTGTCATAATAATACACCCCTCTGTGACTTGAGATTGAAATATACCTTAACTAAATTTTTCATTTTACAGTTATAGTCATCCTTGATTGGATTTTAACTTTAGCAGCCACAGTAGAGTATCCGGTCAGCTTGAGTATTTTCCTGAAAACTTGTGATCTGAAGAAACTGATGAATGACTAAGTGAATCAGGTATAATCTGTATTTTGAATTTTATTCTGCTTATTAAATATTCATACACCCAAAGTCAGCATGCTTTTCCTTTACATGATTTCATCTGTCTCTGAGTGAACTTTACTATCTTAAAAACAAATTTTTCCCATTCTCTCAGAAACCTCAAGAGATTTTAGTAACAGTACAGTGGACCAAAAACTCTGTTGAGAAGAAAACATAATATTTCCTTTGTCTATTACG
Source organism: Peromyscus eremicus (assembly GCF_949786415.1). Taxonomy (NCBI): domain Eukaryota; kingdom Metazoa; phylum Chordata; class Mammalia; order Rodentia; family Cricetidae; genus Peromyscus; species Peromyscus eremicus. The sequence continues at coordinate 120,812,007 of NC_081439.1, forward strand.
ACTTAGAAGTTTGTAATTTTATACACCTCTGCTCCAGAAAAAAAAAATGTAAGCAAACCAAAACATATAACCTCACAACAACCAGAGAATCACCCCATGTTCTCCAATTCCAGTTCTCCACTCTTATACTCAGTTCTGTAGCAGATCATTGGCTGCAGCCTCCCCTTTCTCTCTGCCCCCTTTCCCAGTGGGTCATGCAGATCTTCTCCTATAGCCTTCCTCTACCACCCCATTCCTTTTTCTTATCTTTCAAATCCTGTAGGCATTCCATGGAAAACCACTGACTATTCCAACCAGGGAATCAAGTAAGCTATATTTACTATCCCTTTTCTCCCCCAATTCCAATCCCTCATTATTATCCTCTGGTTTAATAGCAGATCACCTGCTGTGGCCTCTTTTTCTTCTCTGCCCCAATTCCCAGGTGTCTATACAGATCTTAATGTCACAACCAGCTTGCCTCTCTCTTGTGGCTCCTCTCAGTCACCCACATTCTAATCTGTCTCCAATCCTTAGTGTCAGCTCCCAATATCTACAAACACACTCTACCCTAGACCCCCAGTGGCCACATCTGGTAGGATCTCAGAAGCATTCCATACCTGGCAGTAACCCATAGCCACAACACTCTCCTAAGAAACAAATAAGGCAACACAAACCAAGGAATGGAACGTACACCCAACAAAGACAAGACCATATATCAGCACCTAGAATTACAATTTACCCAACCCCAGATGCTTAGAGGCCAGTGTAAAAACATAATCAATAACAGTCAGGAGAATATATCTCCCATAGAGCCCAGCAATCCCATTATAGTATGTCCTGGGAAATGCAATATAGCTGAAGCACAAGACAAATAATTCAACATAGCTATCATGAATATATTCAAGATTATTAAAGAGAGTATGAATAAATCTACTAATTGAATCTATGAAAACAGAAAACAAACAGTAGAATGAAATGGACAAAACAGATTAAACATGAAAGTGGAAACACAATTACTTAAGAAAACCAAACCTCAGGGAAAACTGGAAATACAAAATTCAGGAGCTAAAACTAGAACCTCAGAGACAAGCCTTACCAGCAGAATATGAGAAACTTAGGCCTTTATTTGCAGATGACACAATATAAATATAAGGAAACCTCCATAGCTGATAAACAATTTCAGAAAATTAACAGGATATTAAATTAATACAAAAACATTTGTAGTCTTCCCACATATGAATGACAAATGGACTGAGACAGAAATCAGGGAAACACCTTTCATAACAGTCACACACAGAAAAGATACCTGGGGTTTACTTTAACAAAGCAAGTGAAGGACTTGTATGGTTAAAACTTTAAAACATTGAAGAAAGAAACTGAAGAAGATATAAGAAGATGAAAAGATCTATTGTCATGCTCATGGATCTTAAGACTATATACTAACAATGACAATCTAACAAAAACAATCTACAGGTGCAATACAATCCCTACCAATTTCCCAACACAATTCTTCACAGAACTTGAAAATTTGCAGTTTCATATGTAAATAAATACCAAACAAACAAACAAAAAACAAGGAGAGCTAAAACAACCCTGAATAATAAAAGAATTATTGGAAGTATCACCTCCCCAATCTTAAATTGCAGCACAGAATTATAGTAATAAAAAGAACACAGTATTGGCACAGAAAACTGACACATTTATCATTGGAATTGAGTTAGATACTCAGACATGAGTCCACATGCATATTTTGAAAGAGAATACAGAAATACACACTGGAACAAAGACAGAATCTTCAACAAATGGTGATAGTCAAACAAGCTGGCTGCATGTAGAAGAATGCAAATTGATTTATACTGTCATCCTCCATAAAACTCAATTCCAAGTAGATCAAAGACCTCAACATAAGACCAGATACACTGAACCTGATAGAAGAGAAAGTGAGGAATAACCTTGAAATAATTGGCACGAGACAACTTTTGTAACAGAACAGTGATAGCACAGGCATTAAGAACAAAAGTTAATACATGACACCTCATGATACTGAAAAGTTTCTATATGGCAAAGGACAATACCATTCAGACAACGTGGTAGCCTACAGAAGGGAAAAGATTTTTTTATCAACTATACATTCAATAGAGGATTAATATTATCTTACACAAGTTAAACTGGCCAAGAGCAGTAAAATAAATGACAACCCATGATAGAAAGGATAGGGAGTAAGGGGAACACCAATATATTGCTGGTAGGAATTCAGATTTATAATGCCTCTATGGAAGTTAGTGTGGTTTTTCCTCAGAAAGCTGGTAATAGATCTACCTCAAGAACCAATTTATAGCTTTGGGGCATAAAACCCCAAACTCTACATCCTACTACAGGGACACTTGATAAATCTTATTCATTGATGTGCTATTCATAATTGGAAACAACCTAGTTGTCTGTCAATAGATGAATAGAAAGAAAATGTGTTATCTTTCCACAATAGATTATTACTTAGTCATTAAAATAATGACATTCACAAGCAAATGGATAGAGGTAAAAGAAAAAAACCATATCATTCTGAGTGAGGTAACACAGAACCAGAAAGACAAATATGGTATGAATGTGCTTATATTTGGATAGTAGATATTAAGTCTTTGAAAAGCAAGCTGAAATCCATAACAGAGGTTAGGTATACAGTGAGGGACTAGGTATAGAGATTGATCTCCCTAAGTAGGAGCAACAGATTAGATAGTAATGGATAGATGGGAAAGGATATGGAAATGGGGAATGAAGGAGGGAAGAAAGGGAGAGACAGATAAAACTGAGGGTATTTAAAGTGTTGTATGGAAACCTAATATAGTAGAAAGTTTCTAAAATTTGCACATGTATGAAGATTATCTAAAGGAAGTTGCCAAATAACAAAGGAGACACAGCCCCAACTGGCCATCTCAATGGTTACATATAATCACATTGTTGATCAAAGGGACCTCATGAGAATCCCTACACAACGTAGACTATTACCAAGACTATTGGTTTTTCTCCATAAACTGATGGTAAGGTCCTAATGTTGAAGATAGCACCTACACAACTCACTAATCACAGAGAAGCTGAGTTATTGCCTACCTAGCGTCTCCATCCCTATGGACTAGTGTTTATGGTTGTGAAAGGTACTCTGTATGCTGACAAAGGAAAGAAGTAAACACCAACCCAGCCACAAGCCTTTCAATCTATAATGGTGACCTGCCTGCCTAAAGATACACTGTGGTGGTATTGTGTTCCCCAAAATATTGTGCACCCTAATAAACTTATCTGGGGTCAGAGAACAGAACAGCTACTAGATACAGAGTCTAGAAAATGGTGACACTCACACCTTTAATTTTAGCCTTCTGGAGGCATGGATCTCTGTGAGTTCAAGGCCACACTGGAAATAGCCAGGCATGGTGACTTACGCCTGTAATCCTAGGAAATGAGGGCAGAAAGCAGAAAGGTATTTAAGGCATGAAGACCAGAAACTAGAAGCTTTTACCTGGTTAAGCTTTTAGGCTTTTGAGCAGCAGTTCAGCTAAGATCCATTTGGATGAGGACACAGAAGCTTCCAGTCTGAGGAAACAGAATCAGCTGAGGAATTGGCAAGGTGAGGTAGCTGTGGCTTGTTCTGCTCCTCTGATCTTCCAGCATTCATCAGATTTGTTTTTATTAGTAAGACCTCCTAACAATTCATGCTACAATACACTGTGCGACAGTGGCACAAAAAACATACATGAGAGTAGCCAGCTACCATGTGATTGGATTTAAGGCCCACTCCATGGGATGGAACCCATCCCTGGTATCACTAGGGTGGCCAAAAACCTGAGATGAGTTAAGCCATATATTTGAAGCAAACCAAATAGTGCTATGTAGCTAAAGGTACGTAGCAATAAAATGACTCTAAATGACATTCTGCTATACTAATAGATCAGTCCTTTGCTCAACCATCATCAGAGAATCTTCCTTCTGCAGTAGATGGGAACAAATACAGAGACCCATAGCCACACAATGTGCAGATTGTGAGAGACCTTGAAATACCAAACCCTAAATGGGATGTCTCTATCAAATCCTACCCCTCAGTCTCAGGAAATGCTGTGGAAGAGGATACAGAAAGACTGTAAGTGCCAGAGAGGATGGATGACACCAAGAAAACAAGGCCTTCTAAACACCACAGGGCAAATGCACATATGACTTCACAGATACCATGACAGCCAGGCACAGTGCCTTCATGGTTCTGCATCAGATGGGTCTTAGTGATGAGAGAAGTATACACAAGTCCCCAACTCTAACCTAGAACCTATTTCCAATTGTTAACCACTCACAAGTGAAAAATTAGTTTTTTCCAAGGGAGTCTCCCTGGGGATATAAATCACTTTTAAGAGCAGGATTAATGACCAGCAGTAAACGACCAGCACAAAACAAACTCAATGGCATCTTTGTGGTGATATTTTATTTGTGCTGAAATGTGGTGATATTTTATTTGTGCGTTAATAAATAAAGCTTGCCTGGAGATCAGGGAGAAAGGCCAGCCATTTTAAATAAACAAAGGAGTCAGGCAGCATACGCCCTCAATCTTTTAGCAGGCAGGATCTCTGTGTGTTCAAGGCCACACTAGGGAACAGAGCCAAGTGTGGTAACACATGCCTTTAATCTTAGTACCAACCATAGAGACCTGGAGGTCTGTACAGACAGACAGACAGTGACAGAGCTATGTAGGAAGAGGAAGTGAGATAGTTGGGCTAAGAGCCAATGAGAGGGCAGAAAAGCAAGGCATATAAACCTGGGTAAATAGGAAGTCATGCTCCTTGGAAGCTGTGGAGCTGATGAGGTGAGGTTAGCTGATGGCTTTCTATATTTCCCTGATTTCTTTAAAACTTTAACCCAAATTTCTGGCTCCATGTTTTTTATTTAATAAGACCATTTAGAAATTCGTTTACAATTGGCATACCAATGCAGGGCTCTTGAATTTCCATAAGGCCTAAAAGAGTTTAAAAAGGGCTTCTAAACACAATAAAATAGCTTTTTACTTCATGTCTCATGTGGGTAGAGATAGAGAGATGCTAAGGTACAGAGACGCCATGGTGTGCAGACTTGAGCTACATACAGTATGGCAGATTCACTGCATGTGGGCTTGACCTGCAGCATGGCAGATTTCCACCACTGTATGCAGAGGCATCTTCAAGCACAGTATGCTGCATGGTGAATTTAGCTTTTGCTAGTACAGAAAAAAAAGGGGGTTGGGGGCTACACACTGCAGGATGGAAGCATAGACCCACTGCTTCACAGAGTCAGCAGAGAGCATGATTCCCCCAGAGCTGGCGGTAAACATATTTCTGCCATGGTGGAAAGCTGAGGTGGGTGGAGCCAGCAGCCAAAGCTGCCATTTCAATCCTAGTAATACTGCAGTTTAAAGCAAGAGATTCACAATAAGACAGATTCATATGGGATAAACCCTAAACAGTTTACAGTGTGTTTAAAAATGTATGGAGGCTTGGAAGAGAGAGGAAAAGGAATATAGACAGTTATATAAAGAAATAGATAGTTTTAGAAAATAAAGTCTTTAAAGAGAAAGTAAAAGTACTATAAAAAATAAGCCATGTAAAGATGGATATTACACAGGGAATCTGGACTGTCTTGTCTTTGGGATTTTTAACTACAGAGAGACATTTGATTGTAATGGCTACTAAATTAAAACAATATGTATATTTTAAAAATAATTTTACTTCAAAATTTATGTCTAAGGATACGTTGCTTTGGAAAAGTTGTTCTGTGTTTGTTTCCACAGGAAGCAAGAGGCTATGGATTTGTTCCAGGTTAAGATGAATCAGATTTGATCAAGCCAGACTTCTTGAACCTTAACAGATGGTACCTATCAACAAAGGTTATAGCTGGTCTTCCCCAGATTTGACCATTACCTCAAATTTTCTCAGGATCCACATAAGACTATCAGCACCCCCTATCAGCAGGAAGTGGCCTGAAAAAACTACACCCACATCCCCAAAAAATGGATTATGGATGCTTGTCTTTGTTTAGGTTGTTGATTACAAATTGTTATTGATTATGAAGGCAATCTCTTTCTAAAGAAGAAAAGGGGATAGTATAGATACGATAGGATAAAAGGGTAGATTATTGAACCTACTTTTAAAGAGCAAAAACTTGTTTAAAACTATTTTACATTGCTATGGATTTTAGTTTATTGATACAAATTTAAAGTTAATTTTGTTATACTGTATATATATATATATATATATATATATATATATATTTCTATTCTTGTTTAAAGTATTTTGTTTGTGCAACTCATTTGTAATTGTAGTGTATAATTGAGAAATACAGATTAATAATTAGTCATCTATGATAATCAAACTTATAGTCATGTTAGTTAAGTTTTCTAGGTATACATAGATATATTTCAGATAGGTAGGTAATCTTCAAACACTTCAAAGACCTATAGAATATGTCATTTAAAATGTTTTAAAAACTTAGACTTTTCTGGACAGTGAGACACGTCTGCTCCTGTCACCACCAATTTACTTCAAAGAGAAAGATGGGCATCAATGATACTGCATATGGAGTTTACCTTCTTCTTGGCAAAAATAGCCATTTGGAAAAGAAACTGTTCTTGCCTGGACTGCTTGAAAAAATGTATCAACTGGACATGCAGGACCCATAGGAAGGTGACCACTGAACATTGCAAGGCAAGATGGTCCTTCAGGTTCCTGCTTTGCAGAGGAAACTGCCAGATATTCTACAGGACACAGAGAGAAGCAACCGAGGGACTCTAGGCCTATAGGCTGAAAAATGAATGCCCCAACTTTGCAGAAGGACATTTGGTTACTGTCCAGGCAGCCAGCTATCTCTGTAATTCTAGATTTTTGGAAGTTGTTTCCAATGCTCTTCCTGTTTACTTAGGTAATATTATATCCTTCTGGGGTCTGTGATGTAGTTGAAGACTAGATAGTTATAATTTTCCTTGGTAATGATAAAAGATAAATTAGATATGAAACTTTAAACTCACAAATATATAGGATAGATAGAATATTTTCTTTAATTTTGCCAAACACAAATATAATATGTAACTGTAATTCTTGCTTTATAACTGTTCTATTATATGTAATTTTGCTATGTTAAAGTTAAAAACTTTCCTTTTTGATTAGACAGAAAAGGGGAAGTGCTGTGGAATGTCATTCTTTATGCTGTGAATGTGTTGCTCTGATTGTTTGATAAATAAAATACTGATTGACCAGTAGCTAGGCAGGAAGTACAGGTGGGGTGAGCAGTTAAGGAGAATTCTGGGAAGAGGAAGGCTGAGTCAGGAGTCACCAGCCAGACATAGAGGAAGAAAGATGACAAGGCAGAACTGGGAAAAGGTACTAAGCCATGTAGCTAAACATAGATAAGAATTATGGGTAATTTAAGTGTAAGAGCTAGTCAATAATAAGCCTGAGCTAATGACCATACAGTTCATAATTAATATAAGCCTCTGTGTGTTTACTTGGGTCTGATTGGTTGCAGGACCAGGTGGGACACAGGAATTTTATAAATGGCTGTGGGACTTTGGTGGTGGGCGAGACCATGAAAACTTCTAGCTACACATCATTAGAGAACTTTACGTTCTTTGTCTCATAATGTTTTTCAGCGTGTTTTTGTAACCTCACAGGTACTTTGCGTAGATATTATGACTTCCAGTTTTGTGTTTTTATAGGATTTCTCTGTGTGTGAATGTGTGTGTTTCTGTGTCTACATGTGCTTCTTGGTTTTTTTTCTTTGACTTTTATTTTCTGTTCATTTTTTTCCCATCCTGGTTTATCTGCCTTTATTTAATCTTATTTTATTTCATTATTATTTCTTAGATGCCTGTTGTTTTCTAAGGAGAAACAGAAAGTTTGTAGATGTATATGATAGGGTAGGTATGAAGAATCAGAGAGGATTTGGGGGAGGGGATACTGCAATCAGAATATATTATATGTGACAAATCTATTTTCAATAAAAGGAACATTAAGAAATCCATGACACCAAAAGAGCATATAACCTTTTTGTGTTGTAATGTCACTAGACCATACATACTCAAGAGCCTGAGTAGGTTTCCTAACAAGTGGGAGACACACACTAAAGGATAATGTGTAGAACAAATAAGAATACATCACACTGCTGATTCATGTATTTTGTTTGCAACGAGAAAAATGACTTTCTACAAGTATTAGTTGCTTAAATTACAGAGTCAATTTTTAGACGAAGACAATTTATAATATTCTATTGATTAAGCCGGGCGGTGGTGGCGCACGCCTTTAATCCCAGCACTCAGGAGGCAGAGCCAGGTGGATCTCTGTGAGTTCGAGGCCAGCCTGGGCTACCAAGTGAGTTCCAGAACAGGCGCAAAGCTACACAGAGAAACCCTGTCTCGAAAAACCAAAAAAAAAAAAAAAAAAAAAAAAAAAAATTCTATTGATTAAATGGCTCAAAGACAAATTTGTCCCAAAATTATTTTGGAACTATAATTCTGTTAATGTGTTTCTCACCCTGGGAAAAGTGATTAAATTAAATATGTACTTTTAGATTCATAGATACTTTAAAACAAGAAAACTGCTATGAGTCTAGTCTTTCAATTTTCTTCACCCTTTTCACTTTCAGTGCTTTCACAAAGCAACAACCATGCTGCCAAGTTTAGAATTTAAATAGATTTTCACAAAAGCTTCACACATACCAGCTGTGATGTCCCAGCAACCATCTTCATCTTTATTTTCTGTCTTTAAACAAAAAACATAGACTCCAAGATGGTTCTCGCTAGCCACAGCTTGGTAGTTAGTATGTAAGGGTGGTAATTTCCATCTGTGAGAAGACAGAACCACAAGACAAAAAGCATCTATATTCCCGAGATGGTTGAGTCATACTACTTTTTGAAAGGAAATGATATTGCCCTAAAATCAACCTCATTATATAATAATGCAATATAACCTTCAGTGAGCAAAAACATACAATGAAATAAAGATTATGAAAATACAATCTATTTTTAGAATTTGTAATCTCATTGCCCTAATGAAGCCATGAGAGAAGACTGCAGTAATGGCAGAAATTGAGGTGTTGACATGCAACGCATTTATGAATGAGGTTTTCCAAAGTAAAAGATGGGAATAAACAAGAAAAAAAGATTGAGAAAATGAAAGAAATATAATATAGTATGGTAAGACAGGAGTTTTAGGATATTAAAACTGTGCAGTATATTTTTAAAATAAAAAATAGTCATAGCTGATTAAGAAATTCAGTTAGAAAAACAATGATTAAATTCATATAAATTTGAAAAAAAATTGAATTGAAGAGTTAGGCAGAATGTAAAATAATAGAGACTTTTGTAACAAAGAACATGAGAGACCAAACAGACAAAAATGTGTGGAATACTCACAAGTCTAGAAATGTCCTATTGGAATTAGAATTTCAGTGGTTATGTATGTAGCCCTTTGGATCTATTTGTTTCTGAAGGACAGTACTTCTTAACTAGTTTATACATACCTTTTCTTCATCTTAGTCCTGAAGGAACCTCTATCTTGTAGAAATTTTTCATTTTGATGTGATGTTAATGGAAATTTTCTTTCTCTGATAGTTACTTATCTCATTTCTATGAATAAATAACTGACAAGAATAAACTTAAGGCAGCAAGCATTTGTTTTGTATTATAGTTCTAGAGGGAAACTACCCATCACAGCAGGAATACATGGTCTTATGGACAACAGGCAGCTAGTCACACTTACACACTGTCAAGAAAGAGAGAGAGATGAATGCATGTTCTCAGCTTGCATCCTGCATTGTCTTCAGTCCAGGACCACAGCCCATGGGAGAGTATTATCTACATACAGAGTAGATAATTCTACCTCAACCTAATCTAGATCATTTTCACAGGCATGTTTTCATGGTGAGTCTAAATAATTTCAAATTTACAATCAAAATACTTTCCAAACTACTTTCCAAAACATCAACCTTTAACCCATTGCTTTCCACACTTTTTGCTTATAGGTTTATTGTCACCTCATAATGCAAAAAAAATCTAGTAAAATTTTAGTTTCCATAGCCTTTAACAAGTCCAGTACTGCTTAAAAGTCCAAAGTCTAAATTTCATCTAAGACTCAAGGTAATGTCTTAAGTATGCGCTCTTATGAAATCAAACTAAACTGTATTCTTCAAATATATATTGGCAATAAATAAGTATTCCTACTCTAAAATGGATTAATTGGCTATATGGCAATAATACCTAGGCCAAAGAAAGAGTAAAACCCAGCAAAGCAAACACCATTCATGTCCCTTAATGTTTATTTTTACTTCACTTATTTTTTGAGATTATGTTATAATTATACCATGTTCCCCTTCCCTTTACTTCCCACCAACTTTCTCACATATCTCTTCTTTCTCTCTTTCAAATTCATCATCCAAGTTGGTCATATAATTCCAGATGATCAGCCCTGCAAGTATACATACAAGTAATATAATACAGGCTGAAAAGTCTATATTTCTAAATATATATGTATATATACATAAATACATGTAACGAAAATTAATTATAAAAGACATCATGAATGTTTTAAATGCAAATTTATTTTCCAGTATGGTATCCATTAGTACCAAGTGATTACTGAGCACAAGAAATGTGAATATTCCAAGTTGAAATGACACAACATGAGTCAAATATTCTCTGTATTTTTTTAAGATAATATAGAAATACAAATTAAAACACCAGACTGAGTAGGTTTGCAAGGTACTTCCAGTACAAGTATAGTACCTGAGCTCTGATCATCAGAACCCACAAGCTTGACATAGAAGTGGGTATCTGTAACTCCAGCAATCCTAAACAAGAACAGGGTCAGAGAGAGAGTTTCCAGAAGCTCACAGGCCAGGTGGACTGACATAATCACAAATAAAGAACACCACACACACACACACACACACACATATATATATATATATATTCCTAAATATATAACATGATCAGTATGTGTACTGTTACTTGAATATATGTTTTCAAAGCTGAACTTCTGGCACTGGATAACCAATTTGAGTGCTCCTTTCCTTGTAATGATATTAGTGAAATGTTCATATTTTAATATGCATCAGCCATAATTAGAGTTACTACCATTAGTTCCATTTCCCTTTTCAAATGTCATTGCTAGCCAATATAGAATTGTTTTGTGGATCACACTTGGGGCATACATGTGCTCTAATGGGCATTGCTTGAATAGACTACACATTGAAGATATTCCAGTTCAGGTGTGATACTGGTAGTGAAAACCATGGCATACTTTGTATTGAAATGAGTTTAGCAAGAGTAATGCAAATGGAATAATGATTATTTGCGGAAATCAAGTTCAATTAACTTTTATAGAAATGATTTTTATATGTTTCACTACTTAAACTTATATTTCAAGCTGGTCAGAGAGAGAGGTGTGAAAATAAACTCTATTTTTTTTCTCCAAGACCAAATGATTTTGACATCATCATTGTGAATTGGTTTTTTGGTTTGTCAATTTTTTTTGTTTATTTTTTTTCTTGTTTCTAACAAGCAGTCTCTGATTAACAGGGAATATCAATAATAGGCAACTGAGATTGTTGGAAATGTTACAGGTTTTTGAAAATCTGTTCACAAGTTGGAATGTGTGAATTTTCTTCCTTTAGCTATGTGCGTCATTGATATGATTCTCAAGTGTTGCTTGGATAGATTTGGAACAATAACATTATCTTTATAGTGACTCCCCAGTGTAGCACATAGTCTTTATGGTTTGACAAACCAAAAACCATGCTATCAATGATAGGAAAAAATGTAAAGCTTTGTCAATATGTGCATGAAAGAAAATTATATCCTTATAAAGTAGACACTAATTGTTAAAATGTATTTGAAATCAAAGTGTGAATTTCCTAAGCAGAAATGTAGTTTTAACTATGTATACATTTTCATTATGTTTAGTTCCAGGGAAAAAAGTAGATATAGTCACAAACAAGTTGTTTGCTTTTAAATAATATATAATTAACCTTTAATGATGGGAAGGTATATTGTGGTGTGCTAACAATTGAAGAATTATCCAATTTAAGGAATGTATTTCATGCTCATGCAAAGTTAAATAAGATTAGTATGTCCATAAATATTGATGACAAAAGTGTACATATCATGTAGGAAAAAATTCTTCATATTATGAATATTTCACTTTTTAACTTTAAGGCAGTACATGATAATAAACATGATGATAGTAGCTGGGTATAGCGATATACACATGTAATGTCAGCTTTTGACAAGTAGAAGCAGTAGGATTGGGAATATAAGTCAGACTTGGCTAATAGGGAGTTTAAGGCGAGGCCTGACTACCTGATACCCTGTTGCAAAACCAACAGAAAAAAGGTGCAAAAGTTTTGAATCTATGAAACTCATACTAGGAACTGAGAAAGTTTAACTTTTATGAACATCAGAATACAGAGTTTGATGATATCTTCATATAATATTATTATAGTGAATGTTTCTCAGATTTTTTCAATTTAAATAAAATTTTAATTTTAATCAAAATCAAATACATCATTTTCTCCTTCCTTTCTTCCCTCCAACCATTCTCACGTGCCCATCCCTTGCTCACTCTCAAATTAATGGACTCTTTTTCTTTGTTATTCTTACATATATGTACAAATCCATAAATATTTAAGTTTAGTCTGTTTAGTGTTGTTTGCACGTAAATGATTCTTTTGCTTCTTGATTTGTCACAATACTAAAAGAACATTGTGTGTATCACATATTTAATTATTATCCTAGACAGTACAAAGACAGTCTCTGTCAGAAGAGAATAAAATTCTTAGTATTTAATATTAATACATTTTGTGTGCTAAAAGGCATAAATTCCCGGGTACTTATTTGGGTCCTCTGAAAGCTGAACCTATTTGCTATGTCGTATCATGCCTGTGTTAAAAAGATTCATTCAGTTATATAGCTGAATCCTCCTTTGCTCACACTCACCTTGAGCCTGAAAAAGGTTAGGAAATTGGGTGGGTAGAAGAATTACAAAGGCAAGCAAAACATGTTATGAAGATCATTCCCAGTGTTCTGGAGCCGTCTTCTTATAGAATTTGGCACCCAAATAAGTAAGTGGAGTAATTTTGGTATTAGATATTTTGTTTTGGGGTATAATAGCACTGGAGATTAAACTCATGGCATTTTGAATGTTAGGCAGGCAATTTACAAATGAGTCAATAACTCAGTTCATTACTGGATTCTTCTGTATACAGTTTTGAATCATCCATCATTTAAAATATTATACATAGAAGGGCTAGTGACAATAATGGTAGCAAAATAGCTATACATTCAGGAGGTTTTCTCTTCTATTTTATGGATTCCATCATAGTGTGAAAAGTGCCAACTATATAAACCTGCACTGTAAAGGTCTCCTATTTATTCTAAAGTAAATTGTAAATTATTATATAATTGTGTCCAGTGAATTTTACTTTTTAAAACTCAGTGTAGGCCAAGTGATTGTGGTGTACACCTTTAATCCTAGCACTTGAGAGACAGAGGCAGTTAGATCTCTGAGTTAAAGGCCAGCCTGGTATACAGAATGAGTTCCGGGATAGCCAAAGCTACACAGAGAAACCCTGTCTCAAAAAATACCTCATTCTAGGATATCCTACACTTATACATGATGTGTCCCATATTATAACTTTTATCTGTTTATATTTATATGAGTATCAGAAATCGAGACTCAAAATTCCTTCTGTTGTTCAAATTGAACAGTGAATTTGTTACAAATTTAGGTTACCAGTACCCATTACATGTGACTTTCATAAGAGAAGTCATATAACCTCCACAGAAAACATATAAGGAGAATTCTTATTTATATTGACCAGTGACAAAATTAAAATTTGAAAAAAAACTAAGCCTCTTACTCAGTTTTAAATTACTATAGATGGTTCAGCTTAAATTAAATTAAAAAAATGTTATATCTGAATGTAGAACCATTCATACCCTAATTGTGCATCCCAATGGATGGGCTGTGGCAAGCTACATTAAGAAGTTGACATTTGAGCCTTTTCTTGAAAAATAATGAGCAGTGTGGTGAATGAAGACATATATAATTTGAAGAATAGAACAAGCATTTTAGAATAAGAGCACCATAAGAGGAAAGACATCATTATAAGATGATGCATTTTTCATATATCTGGTGAAAATACAGCCAAATAGATAACAATAACATATTTTCAATCATTGTCTTAACAAGAAAAGTATCTTTTACTTTTTTCTGTCCATTTAAGGCTTACATGTAACCCTATAGCTTCAGAACTTGTGATATCAAATAAAGTAAAAGAAGCAGATTAGACTTTCTTGCCATTATTTTTTTCCTAAATAACAATACTTCCTGCAACGAAGAAAAAAATAGATAAAATCAGAAAAAAACATAAAACTCTAAAGTTGCCAGGAAATTTTTAGTTTTATTTTATGTTATCTTTCAAATAAATGGGCATGAAAATGCTAAAGTTTGTTAAAGAGCCTTATAGCATACAAGTAAATGTACATTATTTTAGAATACCATCATATCATTAATGTCAAGTTTTAACCAGATGTCCTTGCTATTGGAACTTCATCTTTTTATTAGTGATATCTTAGTTTTTATAAACAACAATATCTTCTGTTGGCTATTATATAATAATTTGTTGTATCTACACCACAAGTAGCCTATGAAAATATTTTTGAGTTCTTTTATATCACATATTTATGGTTTTTCTCTATTACTTATTCCAGGCATAGTGTCAAAAATTTTATAAGGAAAATAAGAAACATTTCCTTTCTACTTTGGATCTGTTGTAGCTTGTTATAATTCTTTCTAAACATAAACTAACTGTGAATAAGAATTTTGAATGCTCTCTCCTGAAGAAACATAATGACATTTATTAAGCTACGAAAAGTGTGTTTTGGTTTGCATAGTACTTTTATCTAAGTTTTGAATATACAAGAACATGGGGACTTAATAACTTGATAAGGAGAGATGATTACAGATAATTCAAACAGGAAATTGTTTTAAGAACTTTTAAGAAAAGTTGTAGCAGAGAATCTACTAACGGAATGCACAGGAAATGAAGGAAATGAATATTTTATGTGAGCTTCATATTAAATCAACTCTGAAGCATTATAAAGTAATGATTTCAAGTTGTAAATTTTTAAAAGTTTGTCATGAAATAAATATATCAAATATATTGGATGAAAATAAGAAAACATTTCAATATATACTAGCAGTAGTTTTGTATGATAATAGAATCACTGAGCTTTCTACTTGCTGTTTGGCACATAGATTTAATTTCATATATTCTATACCTTAGTTTCCAAATCTGAAAAGTATATATATACTACTATATAAATATCTTAGTAGTACCTTCCCTTTAAAGAGACTGTTGGGAACTTAAGACATTGGGGAAAATGAAATATATGTGTGTATATATTCCTATGTATGTATATGCAATACTATAAAATGTATGTATGTATGTATATGTGGTCAATACAAGGTTTCACTATGTAGCTCTAGCTGCCCTAGAACACGCTATGTTGACCAGGTTGGCCTCAAACTTACAGAGATCCACCTGCCTTTGCCTCCCAAGGGCTATGATTAAAGGTGTGTGTGTTACACTCAGCAATGATATATTTTATATTTTATCATTTCTTCCCAATAAATAGCCAAAGCCTATGATATGAACATTGTAAACATTTAAAATACTTTGTGTTGTTTGTGATAAGGGATTTTGCTTTTCATGTTTATTGTGTACATATATGTACATCCTTTTAATTTTCTAGTGTATTGCTGAGGGGAGCAATATGTGCTCAATAAAAGGATGCTGAAGAAATGAATGAATGGCTTATATTTGAAGACTTTAATTTAGATGTCTATATAGCAGTACCACTGAGAATTTTTTTGATAAATGTCTTGTTCTTTAGATGAGTATTCCTTGATATTTAACTTAACTCACTGATCTGTTAATGCCAAGAATATGAAGAGCTACAGCCACTTTTATAATAAAATTGGTCATTTTATCATTACAAAATGTACTAGATGAAAAGCAATATAAGTATATTATATATAGATTTTATGAATTAGATGTTACTAATATAAAGGTGAAATTTTTATATGATTTACAAAAAATTAGATCATTTTAAAAGTTGGGGATATTTATAGTTCTTGATGTGAATAGCAAAATAACTACTTGAAGTATCTGTTTTTTTTCTTGTTTCAATTTTTTTTCATGTACAGGGGAGTTGAACAATTGCATTAGCCACAATAAGCACTCTTGTACCAAGCTACTTTTTTAGCCTGAAGTTTCTTTTAATCACTCAAAGATACCATCTATGCACTAAAAATATAAATCAAACAATAAACAGACAAAATTGTTTGCAATGCGTCTAAAAGTAAAGGCATAAAACCTTAATTTATAATGCGTATTTGTGTATGTTTATATGTGTGTGTATGTATATGTGAAAGGTACAACTAAAGAGAAAAATTAATAAAATTTTAGAGGTAAATAAAAAGTAGGAAACACAAATGGATAGTAAGTTTCAGTAGTAATTCAATGAAAATTAAAAGGATGTACATATATGAAATTAGAAGGATTTCAATGATGTATATTCAAATAAATCACAAAGATTATGGGAGAATTGAATACCCTCACATTTGCTGGTAATTCTAAACTGTTTCTTTAGACTGCTGCAAGACAACAAAGGAAAGCACCATGCCTTGAAAATGCTTGTTTCCTTCAAATAAAAAATTGAACTTCTAGCAATATAGTCTGTGAAAATATTGACAAAAGCAAATTTCATCTACTCCTCATGACAATAAACACTTTCCCATACTGCAAATGAGAAATTGGATCATCATGCCAAAGTCAACACTCTTAATATGTTAAAATGCAAATATTTGACCACTTAGGAAGGAGCAAGAGATCAGGTGGACAAATACCCTATATTTGGCATTTCCTTTTGCTTCAAAAATCAATAGATAAACATCTGGGTTATGTTGTTGCAGAACATTTTAGTGTCCTGTTTTTGCGCACATTTTTTCTGCAGTAAATGTTCCTGTGAATATATATTCTATGCAAAATGTGTTTTTTATTTTTAAATGTATGTTTTTTATATTCTGAGAGTTTTATATATGCATAGAATGAATTTTAGTTGTCTTTGTCCCCATTACCTTCTCTTATTCCCATCTCGCTTGCTAAAACCCTTCTTCCCAACCAATTCCTTTCCTACTTTCTTATCTTTTTGTGTATATGACCTACTAAGTTTAATTATGATTTCTTGTATGATCATGACTAGGCAGCTAGTTACTAGAACATGGACATGAGTAGTTACACAACAGAAAATATACCATCTCATTACCCAGCAGCCACTCAGCCTTCAGAGTAGGGCCTCATGAGCTTTTTTCCATGCATGACCTTCTAAAAGTAATTATAATTGCGGTAAGTGAATGACTGCAACTGCTATGTCATATCCAAAAAAGAAATTTATTTTTCAGTACTTGACTTGCTCAACTTAACCCCCATGTTACTTAAATAATTTATATATATTACAATCTCATTTTTATATGTCTATTATTTTCCTTTGTAATGAATGAGTAAACTTTCCTCTTCTGATAAGGACAGAGGAAAACCAAAAAAATTAAGAGACTATTCTATTGCCACTAATCTCAATTCTTTGGTTCCATTTTGATTTTTTAAACTTTTCTTGTTTTTTTTTTTTTTTTGGTTTTGGTTTTTCGAGACAGGGTTTCTCTGTGTAGCTTTGTGCCTTTCCTGGAACTCATTTGGTAGCCCAGGCTGGCCTCAAACTCACAGAGATCCACCTGGCTCTGCCTCCTGAGTGCTGGGATTAAAGGCATGCGCCACCACCGCCCGGCGAAACTTTTCTTAAGGTATGAATATTATATCAAAATTTATAAGATTAATATATATGTATATTTCAAACTTTTGTTATGATATTAATGGTTATATAGAGTACTAATTTTATAAAAAAAAAAGGCTTCATTTAGTGGCCTAAACATGTTTTTGTGTTGGAGTCTTTATCAGTTTTCTGCAGGGAATCACGACCAGGCATATCAGCAAATTTGGAGTATCCAGAAAGATGATGGGGCCCCACAACAATGATTCAACATGGACAATAATAATACCCCTAAGCTGACAAACATCTCCAAAAGATCAGCTTTGGACTACAAACTGCTCAGAACAATTTTGAGATGGCTAGCTGAGATGATCCAACCTCACAGACAACAAATGATTCAGCTACCTCTCCTGAAACTTGACAACTAACACAAAATTTTTCTTTTCAGGATCCCCTAAAGTTTTCTTCACCCACAAACAGCAGGAAGTAATTTTAAGAACATGATGCCCATATTCCCAAGAAGTGGGTTAAGTGGTTTTTGGTCTTTTAATGGGTTTCTGGTTTGGGATAGCTATCATTGTTTGGGAGGGTTAGGTACAAGTTGTTGTTGTTAATGGTCAAGAAAAGAGCTAAACAAAGGAGATTAGATTTAAGGTTCTTGTTTGCAAAAAAGGGAGATATGGAGAAGAGGTAGACTATTGAATCTACTATGAAAAAAATATATAGAAGTGATAGAATAAAGGGTAGATTATTGAATCTACTTTGAAAAGAAAAATACTAGTTTTAAATACAGTGGATTAGATTTTTATATATTGTATAGAAATTATATATATTGAGATTGATATTGTTAGAAAATGCTGTATGTATATTTCTAATCTTGTTCAGCTTGTTGTATCTATGCAGTTCATTTAACAATGTAATGCAATTTTCTAATCCTTGAATGTTATTATTACCAACCATTAGGATATAAATAAATGAAAGTTAGTAGTTATACATTACAATGGAACTTGTAGTCATATTAGGTATGTTTTCAAGGTCAAGCAGAGATATATTTTAGATAGACAGGTCATCTTCAAACCTTTCAGAGATCTACAGAATATAGCATTTAAAATATTTTAATGACATAGATTTTTTTTCTTTTCTTATGACTATGAGACATGTCGGCTCCTGGAAGCACCAATCTGCTTCAGAGAAGATATGGGCATTGAAGAAACTGCATATGGAGTTAACTTTCACTGTGGCAAAAGTTAGCCACTGGGCGACAAACTGCCCTTGCATTGACTGTTGAAAATATGCTGTCCAAAATGGACAAACAGGACACAAAACAAAGGACTATCAATCCTTGCCAAGACAAGTGTGGTTGCAGCTTTGGCAACAGGTGTCCTCTGAGGCCAGGAAAATATGGCACCATCGCTGGAGTGGCTTTACAATCCTGAGAAGGTACAGTGCTCCTTTCTTCAAAGGCAGCTGAACGGGCAGTGAACCAATGGCTTCTGGTGAGCGGTGGAATAGTAGCTAAAACAGTTATTCTTGAAGGAGTAACTAAGCTGATAGAGTCTAACTGGCATTTAATAAAGGAGATGAAGCCACCCACAAGTTGAGAAGAATGGGAAGCTGAAGTCTAAAAATGCGAACAATTTCCAGAATTTAAAATCCTGAATCATGATAGGACACTGGCAGAATTCAAGTTTGTCTGGTACATAGAACACTCATACCGAATGTGAGGTTGAACTATAGGGCTTGTGTACATCCTACTTCACAAATGAATCTGTCAGATACACTAAGCCTGTAGGCTGAAGATGATGCCCCAATGTGCAGATAAACATCGGGTCCCTGTCCGGGCAGCTTGCTGGGTTTTTTTTTCTTATTTATTTATTTATTTATTTATTTATTTATTTATTTATTTATTTATTTATTTATTTTATAATTTAATTTAATTTTACATATCAGCCATGATTCCCCTGTCCTCCCTCCTCCCTCCCCCCTTGCCCTCCCCCAGTCCCATTTCCTCCATGGCAAGGACTCCCCTGGGAATTCAGCTCAGCCTGGTAGATTCAGTCCAGGCAGGTCCAGTGCCCTCCTCCCTTCACCCAGGCTGAGCAAAGTGTCCTTGCATAGGCCCCAGGCTCCAAACAGCCAGCTCATGCACTAAGGACAGGTCCTGGTCCCACTGCCTGGGGGCCTCCCAAATAGTTCAAGCTAATCAACTGTCCCACTTATCCAGAGGGCCTGATGCAGTTGGGGCCTCCTCAGCTATTGGTTCATAGTTCATGTGTTTCCACTAGATGCCCTTCAACTGAAGAATGGATAAATAAAATGTGGTACATATACAAAATGGAGTACTACTCAGCAGAGAAAAATAATGACATCATGAGGTTTACAGGCAAATGGATGGATCTAGAAAAAATCATCCTGAGTGAGGTAACCCAGACTCAAAAAGACAAACATGGTATGTACTCACTCATAGGTGGATACTAGATATAAAACAAAAGATGACTAGACAGCTACTCACATCACCAGGGAGGCCACCTAGAAAAGAGGACTCTAAGAAAGACACAGGGATTACCCAATGACAGAGAAATGGATGAGATCTACATGAGCAAACTGGACGTGCGGAGGGGGTAATGAGGGTCAAGGGTCGAGGGAAAGAGAGGTTAGGGGAGCAAGAGATCTCAGCTGGATCAAGAACAGAGAGGGAGAACAAGGAAAAAGAGACCATGATAAATGAAGACCCCATGGGAATAGGAAGAAACAAAGTGCTAGAGAGGTCCCCAGAAATCCACAAAGATACCTCCACTGTAGACTACTGGTAATGGTAGAGAGAGTACCCGAACTGACCTACTATGGTGATTGGATGGCCAAACATCCTAACTGTCGTAGTAGAACTCTCATCCAATGACTGATGGAAGTAGATGCAGACATCCATGGCCAGGCCCCAGGTGGAGCTCCAAGAGTCCAATTGGAGAGAAAGTGGAGGGATTGTATGAGCGAGAATTGTTGAAACCATGATTGGAAAAAGCACAGGGACAAACAGCTTGTTGTTTCTATCAACTCACATTATTTTGGAAGTTGCTTGTTTGTGCTTCCTGTTTTATTAGGTAATATTATTTCCTTCTTAGGTCTCTGAGGGAGTTGAAGATTAGATAGTTTTAGTTAAAATTTTCCTTGTTAAGAAACTCAGAAAAGAAACTCGCTAAGAGCTGTTAAGTATATAAGTTTGAAAGACATCATAAGATAGTTTTCTGTTGGTAATATAAGTTAGGACAGAAAGTGAATTAGGTACATTTTGGACTCACCAAAATAGAACAGATAATGGAATATTTTCTCTGAATTTGTCAAACGCAAATGGACTAGACATTGTTGATGTATTTATTGCTTGTATATATTGTATACAGTTACTCTACTTAATGTGTATAGTTTTTCTTATAGTAGTTATAACTTCTTTTAATTTTTAAAATTTTTATCAGACAAAAAGGAGAAATGTGGTGATACTTTATTTGTGCTTTGATACATAAAGCTTGCCTGGAGATCAGGGGCAAAAGGCCAGACATTTTAAGTAAACAAAGTCAGGCAGCACATGTCCTTAATCCAATCACTTAGCAGGCAGGGGCTCTGTGTGTTCAAGGCCATACTAGGGAAGAGAGCCAAGTGTGGTAACACACACCTTTAATCTTAGTACCAACCATAGAGACCTGGAGGTCTGTACAGACAGGCAGTGACAAGGAAGTGAGGTAGCTGGGCTAAGAGCCAATGAGAGGGCAGAAAAACAAGGCATATAAAGGTGTGGGTAGACAGGAAGTAAATCACATTTGAAAGCTGCAGAGCTGGTGAGATAAGGGTGGCTGGTGGCTATTCTTATTTCCCTAATATCTAAGGCTTTCACCCCTATATTTTGCTCTGTGTTTTTTATTTAATAAGACCATTTAGAAATTCGTTTACATTTGCACCTTTCACTTGGGTATGATGTATCTGGGCCAAATCTGCTAAGACTCATTGTATAAGGGAGGACACACATCACTTAAAGCTTTACCAAAAGCACACTGTTCAGGTTTCACTTTTAGTAGGGCCAACACTGCTACAACATCAGTCAATTAATCCAAAATGGTCTGTTTCATCTTGAAATCTATAAAGTATTTTTGCTTTGGAGTTAGAGTTGATAATGTAATGCCCCTGATGGTGAAACTAGAAATCAGCAAGTAAGTGGATATTCCCCAGTGATTTATTACTCGGAATTTTAAGCCTGAGCACCAAGATTTGCAAGCCTTAGTCACAACAATAGGTATCTATGACATGAGAGTCAATGTTAATGCCTGCTGAATTAAAGCACTTCAATATTCTTTCATAAAGCAAGAATCTCCCCATCCCTCCAGTTATTAATCATCTAACATGTCAGCTACTTCTTAATATCAAAATCACTATGCTGGTGGTTTATAAATTGGTATCACAAAAGTTATTTTTGTTAGTATTCTCTAGTGTGTGAACTGTTCCAAGACCAATACTTTTAGCATCTCTAGTTCTAGCTTCTTGCCTTCACAGTTATCATCTTATCAGTTAGATAAACTTTTCAAAGAATGATTAAAGAGTTTTCCTATTTAAGAAAGTCTAAAGTCTTCCTTATGGTACAATAAAATTCTTCAGACCAACCCTCAAGCTATAACTCTTTCATGTCTTTTTTTCTTGCAACGTTGTCTTCACTTGTCTCTGTCTTCATAAGATGGCTAACCTATCTTTATTACTTAGTTCAGTAGTGAATCAATGGTTTCCACCAAGTAAAAATAGCACAATGTTCCTTGTTTTCTTATTCCTTAGCTGCTCTACTTACAATATTAATTTATAAAATATCAACCCTATATTAAAAACTACTTTGTGATCATTGTCCTGAAGTGCTATTAAACTATTCCTACCTTTGTAACTACGAGATAGGTGCTTCTCACATGTTCAGTGAATGGATTACTAAATATCCTAAGCATATATAGATTAAATAAAGTATTTTGTTTAGAGTAATATTAATATGTGGAGAGGTTAAAAGTATATATACACATACATATGTCTGGATATGTGATGGAAAACATATGGGGGTCATAATAGATTGCCATTAGACAAAGTATATACTTTTTAATTTTTTGAAAATTTAGTATGAAAAGAGGATACAGACCACAATATCCCTAAATTTTCTTTTCTACATGAAAGTTCTTCTGTTGAGAAAAAGAGAAAGAGGAAATGGAAAGGTTATTGGCTTAGGAAAATAACAAAGAAGAAGTGATATTTGGAAATTAGAGCTCAATTTGAGACTTGTTTTTCACATAATACAAATATTTTTGATGGTATCGTGTCATCACATCCAAAAATAATGTTCTCACCATTGCAGCCCTGTACTTGAATTATGTAAATTCAAATCACACCCTTAAACACTTCATTGATATTATTTATGCATCCTTACCTTACTGCTACCCCAACTGTACTATGCTTAGCATGGCTTCAGACGCAGGTGTTTAAGCATGCTGAGAGGAAGCATGATGTGAAATGTTAAGACTGTGATGTTCAATCTTTATGAGGTTTTAAATTACAGTGGAAAGAAAATCAGTGGCCATGTCTTTAACAGAGTTTATAAATTGGACTAATTGACTCAGCAACACCTAATAGGCAAAGGGGTCAGACTGAAAGAGTTGAAAGAAAGGAAGTTAGAATAGCTCCAGTTTTTTAATCTCTTTTTCTCCTGACTTCATATGCAATGTGAACAACTGTTTCATTCTCCAGGTGTGAAGGCTCCTGTATGATGATGGACAATACAGGTGAACTATGATCCAAAATAAACCTTTCTTCCTTAAGTGGTTTTTTTCAGGTATTTATGTCTCATAAATGAGTAAAGTAACTAATATAGCCAAACATGGAAGTAGAGTTATTGTATAGAGAATGGAAAGGGAAAATGATATAGATTTCACATTAAGGTTCTGAATAAGAGAGAGACACCTTTGATTTAGATATTCAGTTCAGCATTAGATATTGATAATAAGCTTATTTTGTGTTGTTCACTCTATTTTCTAGAGATAAGAATGGATACATACTGTACATTACAATATCTTTATGTAGGGTAAATACTACAAAGGTTTTATATTGTCTAAGTGTAATGAAATTACCCTTGTACTGAAACAAGTGTATTTCTTTGGGCATTCTGTGATGTTATAACAGAATACCAGAAAATAAGTGATTCAAAAGTTAAGGAAATTTTTTTGCACTATTAGAGGCTGAAAAGTTCAAATTTTGAGGTTCTATATCAGGAAAGGATACACATTTTGTCATTTCATGACACTAGAGCAACAAGACTGCAACAATTGCCAAATTCAAATAATTTTAACCTTTTTATGATGGACATCAATCCATTCATGAAGTTGCAATGGTTAGTGTTGTTAACTTGGCACTAGACTAGTTACACCTTAAGAGGGAATCACAAATTGAGGAATTGCCTCCATCAGATTGATCTGGGATTTTTTGGGTCTGTTGTTGATTGGTAACTGATGTAGGAAGACCCAGTCTATGGTGGGCAGCATTATCAATGAGTTTGTATAAGAAAGATAGCTGAGCAACCAAAGAGAACAAGACAGAAATCCACATCCCTTCACAGTCTCTGATTCTTTTTTCTGCCTTGAGTTTCTGCCCTGACTACCCTGGTGACAGCCTGTGACTTGGAGTTGTAAGAGGATATAAACCCTTTCTTCTGCAAGTTGTTTATGGCCATGGTACTTATTACAGCAACAAAAAACAAACTGAAGAAAGGTAGACTCCTCATGACTTAAAGTACCTGACATTAGGCATCATCTCCCAATACTGTTGCCTTATAGATTTAGAATCTAATTGCAATTTTTTTAAATCTCCAGATCCATATCTAAGTTAGAATCATAAGGAAGTTTGTGTTCTAAATATTACAGTCTAGAAAATATCATTATTTGTTATGGTAATCTTGGGGTAAAACATTAATATTGAAAGTAAATGAAGGATTATTATGTGGTGATATTGTGTACCCCAATATATTGTGCACCCTAATAAACTTATCTGGCAGCAGAGAACAGGGCAGCCACTAGATAGACACAGAGGCTAGAAAATGGTGGCACACACACACACACTTTTAATCCTATCACTTGGGAGGCAGAGATCCATCCAGATCTCTGGGAGTTCAAGGCCACACTGGAAACAGCCAGGCATGGTGACATACACCTTTAATCCCAAAAAGTGATGGCATGAAGCAGAAAGGTATATAAGGCACGAGGACCAGGAACTAGAGGCTTTTTAAGCTTTGAGGCTTTTAGCAGCAGTTCAGCTGAGATCGATTCGGGTGAGGACTCAAAAGATTTCAGTCAGAAGAATCATGGAAATAGGATCCAATGAGGAGTTGTTGAGGTCAGGTTAGCTGTGGCTTGTTCTATTTCACTGATCTTTCAGCATTCACCACAATATCTGGCTCCGAATGTTCTATTAATAAGATTTTTAAAAATTCGTGTTACATTATTATTGTGTAAGTATACATTATTTCTGTGACATCATTTTAGCCCTTCTAAAAGAAATGTAGAAAAGTTTTTAAAGTATGAAAGATGAGACAATGGAAAACACACTGCACAACTGCCTTGCTTGTGACAATATTCAATTTGGACTTCCTTACATCAATTAAAATTCTTCAGATTCAAATAATATATTCACTTCAAGGAAGGTTGTATCATCAAAAAATGTAGATGATCTTGGAGAGCAGAACTTCAAGAATGTTATGACTATATGCCTCAGAATCAGAAACTAGCAAAACTAACTGTGAGAGTAAGACTGATGAAAAATTTTCACATGACTCTTTTGTGTGGATAAATCTGCTACTAATGTATGAGTAAGTCTCACAATTTATGCTTCCTCTCTGATCTTTACACACTCTTAACCCATGATTTGGGGAATTATTCTCAAGAATTGGGTAGGTGAAATCTGCAGTTTCATTCTCTATCAAAGCTCAATAAGAACTTAAAGTTTAGGGAGAGAAAGAAGATATGTAACTAAATTATAGTAAGGCAAGATATTTTCCTGATCAGGAGAGTATTTTGGGCAGCTGCAGTGTTTTTGAAGCCCTTGAAAATTTTAAGGCAGCCAAATACTAATGTGGTTTGATTTAACTGTGAATATATATGTGTGTGTGTGTGTGTGTGTGTGTGTGTGTGTGTGTGTGTAAGTCTTTAAATATGAAATAAATGATAAATGTATAACATCAATATTCTGTTCTATCACGTGCTAATATTGTTTAGAAGTCAGACGATACCCACCAGACAGTAATCATTTCCTAACTAATGGCTTTATAAGTTCCAGTAGTGCACAAATGCATTTAACATTTCCTGTGAATAAGTTTGTATCAGAGAGTTTGTTTTGAGATTGTGTCTCCTAATCATGTAAAAAGTTACACCCATAAAGTCTAACCAGCATTACTGTCTAAATGTTAGCTGAACACGGATGACACCAATGGACAACTAAAATTGATGAGGACAAATCTAAAAAGCTTCAACCCTGCACAAAGAACTATAGGAAAATGTGGAAAACTTGGAGTGGTAGAGGTGGTCTTCTGTGTGGAAGAGCACACCAATTTCGTGTCCAGTGCTAGGTTGTAAGCTCCGAAGAGAAACAAAAATAACATTATATGGACTCAATAGTTATATTTAGGAATACACATGTGTGCATATACACATACATGTATACAATAACAATTAGTGATAAAATAGGCCTTGAATTTGGTAGAGAGTAGAGATGGTATATGCGAGAATAAGAAATAAAAAGACGTAATTAATCAAAAATAAATAAAAAATGACTATTGTGTGTTATACAGGAATTTTCAAGTGGCCAAGTTATAAATAGAAAAAGATTTTTCTTGGAACTTCATAAATCTTGGCAAAACATACATCATTGAGCAGTCCTGAGATACTGCCTGCTTTTTTGCTCTTGTGACCATTTCATGAGTGACAGCTTTATTCCAAGAACAGCTTCAGGAGAATAATAATAAGTTCATAATAACAGATATCTTGCACATCCTTCTCCAGGGTCTAGTCAGGGTCTTCTGGTCCATTCTTCCATGCATGAGCCCCAATCCCTGTATCTATTCCAGATCTCATACCCAGTACCCTGGCCTAGTCTGGCCATCCTATCTGTTCTGCAATCAACCTCTAGTCTTTGGCCAGAATGCACCGTGCCTGTGCTTAACCCCCATGTCCCTATCATACCATGTTCAAACTCTCTATTCAGCCTATTCTGTGCATCCTTCCCCATACCCTAGACTAGTAAGTATGCCTGGTCCTCCCCTTCACAACCTTGTTGGAGTCCACCTATATTTCCTAGTGGCTTTACCCAGCAGGTCTGCATAAAGAGGATGATTGAACCATGGGCCTGACCATGGGCCTGAGTACCAGGTGCCTGAGATGGTCTGCACTTGCTGTGCTGGGGGGAGGTCTTTTGCTCCACCCCTTGGCATTCCTTTAAAAGCCCTTTGGCAGAGACAGTCAGGGTCCGATGGATTAGGATCCAGGCTCTCCTCAGGCTATCCTGTGTTTTCTATCTGATTCTCTCCCATCTAAATTTCTATCTAATACTTCTTTCCTTTTTTTTGTTTTGTTTAGACAGAGTTTCTCTGTGTAGTCTTGGTGCCTATCCTGGAACTCACTCTGTAGAACAGGCTAACCTTGAACTCACAGAGATCTGCCTGCTTCTGCCTCCCAAGTGCTGGGATTAATGGTGTGTGCCACTGCCACCCTGCTCTATCTAATATTTCTTGCTGCTCCTGCTCAGGAGTACCCAGGGGAAAAAGTGGGGTGGGATGGACTCCCACACAACCTCCAGATTGACTCCCATACTGCAGGCTTGGACTAAGATGCACATCCTGCAGACCAATCCTGCATACCAATTTAGTTCCCTGTGTCCATCTGAATTCATTTGACATTGTACAACCTCTAAGCACAGCCCTGCCTGTACATCCTCTATTCTGCCACAACCTTCTCTGTTCATAACAGAATCATAACTAACAACAAAGTCCATATGCCCAGGTCTC
The DNA here is from genome assembly GCF_949786415.1 of Peromyscus eremicus. Taxonomy (NCBI): domain Eukaryota; kingdom Metazoa; phylum Chordata; class Mammalia; order Rodentia; family Cricetidae; genus Peromyscus; species Peromyscus eremicus. Next base: position 120,839,924 of record NC_081439.1, read on the forward strand.
ATTATAAAAATACAAACAATATAAAAGATCAATGTAGTATTTCTGCTCTATAGAAAACTCAGCAGTACTATAGAATTTTTTTGCCAATAAAAATTACTTAGATGAACCCTGGGATACAGAATTTAAAAGAACAATCACAAATTTCATTACATAATTCAAAGAGTCTTAAGATACAAAGAAACAGTTCAATAAATTTAAAAAGAAAGAACATAAAGGGAATAACCACAAGAGTGATGCACAAGTAAATACATATGTTACTTGTCTTAGGGTTTCTATTGCTGTGAAGAGACAGACATCATGACCACAGAAATTCTAATAAAGGAAAACATTTAATTAGGGCTGGCTTACAGTTTCAGAGGTTGTGGTGGTTTGAAAGAAAATGGCCTCCAAAGAGAAGAGCACTATTGGGAGGTGTGGCTTTGTTGGAGTAGTTGGAGAAGTGTGTCACTGTGGGGATGGGCTTCAAGATTTTCAATGCTCAGGATACTGCCCAGTGTCTCAGTTTATTTCTTGTTTCCTGGATGATATAGGGCTTTCAGCTACTACTCCAGCACCATGTCTGCCTGCATGCCACCATGCTCCCCATCATGATCATAATGGACTGAACCACTGAAACTATATGCAAGCCACTCAAATAAAATGTTTCCTTAATAAGACATGCCATGGTCATTGTGTCTGTCTCTTCACAGCAATGAAAACCCTAACTAAGACAGACGTTTACTCCACTATCATAATGGTCAGAAGCATGGTAGCATGCAGGCAGATATGGTGCTAGAGAAGGAGCTGAGAGTTCTACATCTTGATCCACAAGCAACAGGAAGTGAACTATTACACTGGCATGGCTTGAGCATAAATGAGACCTCAAATCATACCCCCAGAATGAAATACTTCCTCCAACAAGGCCATTCCTACTCCAACAAGGCCATACCTCCTAAAAGTGCTACTCCCTATGGGCCAAGAATTAAAACACATAAAAGTCTATGGAGGCCATACTTTTCAAACTACCACATTCTACTCTCTGGCTCTCAAATGCTTGTAGCCATAAAATAATGCAAAATTTAGTCCAAATAAAAAATCCCCATAGTCTATAACAGTCTCAAACTTGTTTAAAAATCCAAAGTTCAAATTCTCTTCTGAGAATTATGCAGTCTCTTAGCTGTCATCCCCTACAAAATAAAAATAAAAAAATAGACCACGTAATTCCAACATATGTTACAGGATATATGTTACCATTACAAAATGGAGGAAAGAAACCATAGGGAGGAAATACCAGACTGAAGCAAGACCTAAAACCAGCTGGGCAAACTCCAAACTCTGCATCTCCATGTTTAATATCAAAATACTCTTTAGATCTCCAACTCCTTTCAGCTTTGTTAACTGCAAAAACACTTCTTTCTCTTGGTCTGGTTCAATTCATTGTTAGCAGCTTTGCTTAGCAGGTAACCCACAGCTCTGGCATCTCTACCATTTTGGAGTCTCCAAGACAATCCAGGCTTCAAGTTCACAGCTTCACACAATGGTCTCTCTGGGACTCCATGCAGGGACACGCTTGTCCCATCCATGCCTTACCTCAGTGGCTTGCCTTAGTCATGGAGGGAGTCTATAACCCCTTTCTTGCATCCTTGACTCTACAGCCAGAATCTCATGGCCGAAGATGCCAAGTTCTTCTGTTTGCTAGGGCTGAAACATGCTCCTCTTGTTCAATTACATCTTCACTATTTTTCTGTTTTCCATGGTTTCCCTCACTGCATAAGCTTGGCTATTCTGGAACTCAATGTATAGAACAGTCTGGCCTTGAGTTTAGAGATCTGTCTGCCTCTGCTTCTGGAGTGTTGGGATTAAAGGCATTCACCACAACACCCAGCTCTAAACTTTTACTTAATTCTTTTTCACAAATTGGAAACTTAGCTGAGTGGGGGTCTTTCCCTGTGATAACAATTCTTTTATTCCATTTCTTAATCTGTTTATCTTCTTGAACACAAGATTTAGTTTCACTTCACATCTTGGTGCCCTGTTCTCCTCAATTTGTTCATATTGTATCTTAACTTGCTCAGCTTGCTCCTTTTCATTATTAATCAGAGTCTATACTAGGCTGTTTTGGGATTTCCTCTGCAAAAGCAATTAATCCAAATCCCTTCACGTTAGCCTCAGGCAGACTCTTCAGAAAAGGGCAAAGAACAGCCACTTTCTTCACTAAAATATCACAAGAACAATCTCTAGGCAATATACTAAAATTGTTCTCCTCTGAAACCTCTTTAGTGGTGAGCCCCTGACAACTGAATAACTCTTAGCATCCCTGTCTTCCGTGCTCCTATTAATATGGCCCATTAAACAGTACTTAAAACATCCCATTGCTTTCCTAACCCAACTCAAGTTCAAATTCTTCTAATCAAAAACAATGTCAGGCCTATCACAGCAATACTCTAGTCCCTGATACCAACTTCTGTCTTAGGGTTTCTATTTCTGTGAAGAGACACCATGATAATAGCAGCTTTTATAATAGAAAATCTTTAATTGTGGCTGGCTCACGGTTTCAAAGGTTTAATCCATTGTAGTTATGGCAGGAAACATGGCAGCATGCAAGCAGATATGGTGATGGAGAAGGAGCTGACAGTTCTACACCTTAGTTCACAGGCACCAGGAAGTAAACTGTCATACTGGACATGCCTTAAGTATATATGAGACCTCAAAGCCTGCCCCAAAAGTAGTACACTTCCTCCAACATGGTGACTCCTAGTCCAGCAATGAACTGCCTACTAATAATGCCACTTCCAATGGGTCAAACACTCAAACACCATACTTATTCAAAACACCACATTATGCAAATGGAAATCATGAAGATAATCCATGATTTGAAAAGTGAATTCAAGAAATAAATGGAAACATAGAAGATAACTCAAGCTAAAATGAAAATGAAATAAAAACTGCTCAACTAGAAAACTAAGGAAAAGTAAAGCTCTAACTTATAAGTTGAATAAGTCGGAGAGAAGATAGACTATCATGTTTCAAAGATAGAGGACCTACACCAAACAAGCAAATAATATTCTGAATAATACTTACACATCTAACAGGATTAATATCCAGATATATAAGGAGCTCAAAAAACAAAGAATCAAAAGCAAGAAAAAAGACTCATTAAAAATCATGGACCTGGGTTCTGAATGAAGGGTTATCAAAAAATAGCTAGGATACATATTTTTAATTTAAATATCCCTATAAATTGGGGAAAGTCACTACAGCCACTATGGAAATTAGTGTGGAAAATCCACAAAAGCTAAAAATATACATGACCCACCTATACCACTCCTTGGCATATGTCCCAAGGATTCAACATCCTACTCCATACTTACTCAGCCACATTCATTGATACTCTATTCACAATAGCTAGGATATTGAAACAAACTAATGTGTTTTATCTGATAGATAATGAATATATGGTAATACACTATGGAATAGTATTCAGCTGTAAAGAAAAATGAAATCATGACATTTCAAAGTACAAAAATGGACCCAGAAAGTGTCAGATAGAGTGAGGTAACAGCACTAGGAAGACAAATTTTGTATTTTCTCTTTCATCTGGTGTTCCTAGCTTCAAATCTTCAGTTGTGAGTATATAACCTGGGGTAACTCCAGAAACAAGAAAATTAAATAAGACCATTTTGTGGGTTACGAGTGGTAGAGCGATAGAGAGGAAAGTCGCAGAGTACTGTAACACAAATCTTAAAAGGTCTTATTAATAATAATAATAATAATAATAATACGGAGCCAGATATTAGGAGAAAGTTTAAAGGTCGGAGAAACAGAACAAGCCACAGTCAACCTCACTTTGCCAACTCCTCAGCCGAATCCTCAGACTGAAAGCCTCTAAGTCCTCACCCCTGAGGGTCTCAGTTGAACTGCTGCTTAGTTCCTGTCTCCTCATGCCTTATATACCATTCTCCACCCAGCCATGTCACTTCCTGGGATTAAAGGTGTGTGTGCTTTCCAAACAAAGGCATGAGATCTCAAGTGCTGGGATTAAAGGCATATGCCACCACTGCCTGGCTCCGTTTCCAGTGTGGTCTTGAACTCACAGAGATCCAGACGGATCTCTGCCTCCAGAGTGATAGGATTAAGAGTATGTGGCACCACTGTCTGGCCTCTATGTCTAATCTAGTTGCTGTTCTGTCCTCTGATCCCCAGACAAATTTGTTAGGGTACACAATATATTGGGGTACACAATATATTACCACAGAGTATAAGTGATCTGATCAGAGAAATAAAATGAAAGATATGGGCTTTAATTAGAAGGGAAAGGGGAATATAAATTTAGAAGGAGAGGGCCGGGCGGTGGCGGCGCATGTCTTTAATCCCAGCACTCGGGAGGCAGAGCCAGGTGGATCTTTGTGAGTTTGAGGCCAGCCTGGGCTATCAAGTGAGTTCCAGAAAAGGCACAAAGCTACACAGAGAAACCCTGTCTCGAAAAACAAAAACAAAAACAAATTAGAAGGAGAGAGGTGTAAAATAATAGTAGGGATGTCTAAAAATGTCACCAGGAGTCACAATATTATCCATGTCCCTAAAGATATCTGTAATGTATGCAAGCTGATATATAAATATAGAAAATTTGAATGGAAATTTCCCACCTAGGCTGACAATGCTTCCCCCAAGAACCATAAACCATAAAACAAAACTTCCAACATCAGGCATAAAAAAGACTCTCTTTTGAATTGTCAGGGTTTTCGAAGAAACTGCCCAAACATTATAGTCTGTTGTCATTGCTCTTGATTCTTTTCATGAGATTGAAATAAGTTACTATTGCTGACACCATGCACTTCAGATACAGTGTCCAGAGACCCCTGAGCTGGAACTAACATGAAAACCTCCTCTTTGAGGACTAGCTTTCAAGGTACCAGAATATGTCATGCAAGCTTCTAAAGGAGTAAGCAACTAACAGTTCTACCCAGTTATAACACTTATGAACCAAAACAATAACCAGCATGCCACAATAATACTAAGGATGCAGTAGTGCCAAGCATACTTTGGCAGTAACCAACAGCCCTCTAATTGGACTTAAGCCCTGCTCAAGAATAACATTATGCTTGGTGCTGGAAACTTAGCCAACTACCAAGGGTTAGTGAAGCCAAGGTTGGAGGAGAACCTACAACCACTGCTTTGCTAAGCCAACACAACTCCTAGCTATGTTCTACATACTTGTTTTTATAACAACTGGTAAGTGTATTTCTCACTTTTTATCAAGAAAACCCTGTGTATCAGAAAGGAGACCACTACAGAACACTACAAGCAGTTATGGATACCAGTCCCAAAAGATAAATATACAACACAGTTCCTCCACCTAAGGCTCAGGGAACATTGGGGATGAGGAGTCAGAAAGAATGTGAGAATGAGAGGAAGAGGGAGTTTGCTATGAAAGTATGTCTCCTGAGAATGTCATAAACTACACACATAACATCTCACCAACATGGCTGCCTAAAAATCATGAGCTGAACTGGGATAGCACCAAAGATATGCTGATTTAGAAGGGGGAAAGCTCATGAAGCCTCAACCTTATACAAAGAACTGCAGGCAACTAAGAAGTGCTTAGAGTGGGAGAAATTGTCTTTCTGAGAGAAAAGCACATCAGTCGGTTATCCAACACTAAATAGTCTTGGAAAAATACATATGAGTAACATTATGTAGACTGAGCACATTACACTTAAGTATTTGAAATGTATGTGTACATATGTATCAACAATTAATAAGAAAAGAGCCCATGAATTTGAAAAATACAGGGAATGGTATGTGGGAGGATTTGGAGAGAGGACATTTAAAAAGGGGGAGAATGAAGTAATTATATTATAATCACCAAAAACAAAAACAAAAACAAAAAACAAAAAAGAAGTAGAGTCATTGTTATAACACTGGTTACCTGAAGCATCAGGTTTTCAAATTTGGGGGCAGATTCCAGGAAAGGTAAGCAAAGAGTGAAAGACTATAGACATGTAAGAGATGACGTCATTCCAGATGATGCCCAGACTACAGGTACTAAAATTTGCAAATTTTGATGTCGTATTAGCTGAAGCTTTTCCCTCATTTCCATTGGTGATAATTTATCTTAAGAACTTACATGGGGTAAGAATATTTAACATAGGAATTTTTTCCATTAACAGATATATTTTTAAAAACGTGCTGTAAAATAAATATTTACAATTAAAAGATATGAACATAGCAATATTTAATATGGATAGATGCATATAGCATATAATTCATAATTTTAACAGTCTAGTAATATTTAGGACATTTCCATTTTTGAGCTCTAATACCATTGTCTAGATTCAGAACATCATCATTAACTTAAAATCAAACTTCATATACACTCCTATTCCTTCATTCCATGGCCAATCATGAACCCAGACCAGATAAATCACAAATCTTTGTGTTTCAATAGGCTCATCTATTCTACTTATGTCATATAAACAGAATCATGAAATATTCAGATTTTATGTTTAAAATTAATCTATATTTTAATCAAATAGTAGTAATTATCTTCTGTGGATGAATAATATTTTCTTTAATGTGTATAGTACAATTTGTTTATATATATTTTATTCATTGGAAAATTTTATGATTTGGGTACCAAAATTGATAGATCAAATGATCTACCTTATCTTTAAATTTTGAAAAAATACCATTTCATAGATGATAAATAATTGCTATATTTCTTCCATAATACAGAACTATTACAGTTTCTGTACATTAAGATAATACATTGTGAATCAAAGGTTCATAATCATTATTTTCCATGTGGATTTCCAATTGAACCAACACTATTTCTTTCCAGAGTTCTGAGAAAATTAATTGGGAATTTTTTCGCAATTACTTTATTGATGTTTTTATGAGGAGCACAGCTTAATTTTTTTTACTTTTGCTATTATCATTTCTTTTAATGAATTATGCCTATATATTGGAAAACAGCATATATATCTATGATTTGAAGTCACATAAAATTCTAAATGTTTATTCTTTTTTTTTGTCATAGATTGCACTCAGTCTATAATCAAAGGTAGGGAAACTCACTAGTTAGATGTCATCACTCAATCTACATAGCAATATTCACAAGTAGCTACTTTATGTACTTTTCTCTTACAATAAAATTAAAAGTACAGTAATATGTAATTCTTCTACCCAGATCAGAGTGTAAATAAAGCTGTGATATCAGGAATTCCATCCCATTGTTGTGGCCCCAGAGCTTGCATTTTTGAGTACTCCTTTTTTTCTGCTATCATTATAGAATTACAGTTACCAATTTAGAAAAATAGAACTAAAAATTTAATACCAAATTGCTTCATTTGTTGGGATGTTTAGTTTTCTTTACCATATATTTATCCTAGATAGCCTTAGTGTTATTGAAAATAAAAAGACTGTTCTGGAAGTGTCTTTCTTGTCAGACTTCATATACTATTTAGAATGGATTAATTGTGTTTGTTTTGTTTTTTCCATCAACACTTTACAAATGAACATAAGGCTACTACTGATTTTTATCTACTTAAACTTGTTCTGATAAGCTACCATCTGGTGGCCAATAATTAGTTTATTTAAATGGCCTTTTGAAATCACATTTTTTTCTAAACTGTCAAATAATTTTAGGTTGTGACATTTCTGAGTATTGATTTAAATTCATTCTCCTGTTACTTCTGGGAGAACTATTACAAAATTAAACATTAATTCCCCAAATTGAAGCAAATTTGGTGGACTTCTAATTTCATATGTAAGAGTAGATTTTAAATCTCTCTGACAGCAGCTGAAGTGGGCTCTTCAACTCAGCTGTATTAATGTCAGGGGTCTGGAACATTAAAACAGCAAAGTAGAAGATAAAAGAATATAACAAATGCCACAAGAATGAAAGAGGATTTGTGGATTTAGAGAGTTTGATACTCTTAACTATACTGTGTGAAAATTATAACATGGTACTTGAATTGTGGGTTTCTAAGAAACAATCAACTCTTACCCCTTGCAAAGAACTAAAGTTGGAAGATAATCTCATAGAAGAAATAAGATTCATAAAATATGCGTGTTTCCTCCTGAATCATACAATTGCTGTGTTTTCTCCTGAGAAGCAATTTGCAATGAACAGTCTGAACAAGCCTCAAAAATATTTTGCTATGTAATCCTTAATTGGATAAACTTGATACATTGTTTCTATATTGCAGTTAACAAGAAAACAGCTCATAATTCCAGCGGGGGAAGATGTAATGAAATGTAATTGCTTAATTACTTAATTGACGAAATATATGTGACAAATATTCTAACAAACAGCATCACATTGAGAAAACATAATCATGAGAAAATTCTAAACCCTATTCTTTCAGAACCTGTGTTCCTGGATCTAAATATAACAGGATCTTAATATGTGTATGTATGTATGTATGTATGACAGTATTATTTCTGTTGCTGGCTTTGTCATTGCTCATACTCATATTTCTCTGGAAAGCTTCGTCCTAAGACTCAGACATGGGACTGTGAAGCACAAAGAGGTACAACACACACATACATTGACATCAACTTTTGCCTCAAATAAGCTTGCTTATGAAATCAATTCACTCAGTAAAATATTGGAAAACCTTTGGGTATTAACTAAAAGAAAATTACTTCTATTATTTTTATAACCAGAATTCAGTTGAATTTTATTTAGATGTTTTAAATATGCATCATATGACTAGTCAAAGTGAGTCTATTTGAAGGGAATTTCATAATATAAACAGTTTGACTATTGCAATACAAATAGAATAGAAATATTTTGTTTAAAGATCATCATTGATTTTTAGTTTAGAAGCAGGCAGCACTTCAAACTATTAAAATGAGTGTCCTAATGCTCTCTGCAGAGGAGGTTGATTTTATACACAAAAAAGTGCTTCCTATTTAACTCAAAGCAAAAGACCTTTCTGCCATAATAATATTCAGTATTGATCCTTTTTACCAAATGACATTTGATGAATACTCTCAAAATGCATTTCAGTCTACAGTCTTAATACCAAAGAAGACTGAGAAACCATGAGGCAACATGGTTAAACAATTACTGAGGCTTAACAACTGTTCATTTTGTGAAGGCCAAGTTATTCATTGAGATCATTTGGATGTCACATGTTAAGCTTAACACCAGGAATCCAAGCTGACAAAATCAACCTTTATATCCTTTGACCTTTCAAAAATTGTTTTACTTTTTTTTATTAGTATACTATAAGCTAATTTTCTTTCTGCTCTTACATTAGCTCTGCCAAAGCTACTTGCACTGATTTGGAGCCCCAGTAAGAATCTTTAAGATTACTCACGCTAATGTAGATGATGATGCTTTCTATAAAACTCATGTGCTTAAAGCAAAGCAATTCTATGAACTGTGGACAATCAGGGTACCTCTTTCTGGATGAGGTCATAATATTAGATCAGACATTTAGCTGTCTCTCTGTGTGTATATTTTCCTATTTGTTACAAGATCTGACCTGGCTAGAGCTATAGCTCCCTGTGGCTTCTATGACTACATTTTCTAATATTATTCTCTCTACACAATGAAAATTCCTGTAAAGAATTTTCATTTGTATTGGCTGATTGACTAGTTATAGCTTCAATGATGTGGAGAAGTTAGAATGTCGCAAGTCCAAAGCCAAATTATCTTGGGGCATTTTTAACCCATAAGTAGCCATTGATTCCACTCTTCTGCATGTGACCTAACATATTTTGTGACCATTAAATGAATCATTTGGAATGAACTAGACCCCTAGTTACTCCTATCCAAGGACAAATCATGGTCTCATGTAGCACCTAAGATCTATAGCATAGTTTTCCCTCATTTTTTGCAACCTGTCTATCTAATGTACCCATCAATGTATTGGGAAAATTGTTATTTTATGACTTTTTATTGTCGCTATAAAAAGTTTGTGATGGGGGCTGGAGACTTGGGTCATTGTTTAAGAGTGAATAGAGGACCCCAGTTAAATTCCTAACACCCACACTGGAGAACTCATAAGCACCTATAACTCTAACTCTACTAAAACCTATACCTCTGGCTTCTGTGGGTATCAGCACTCATGTGCACATACCTACACAGATATACTCCCTCACCCTAATACATACACAATTAAAAACAGTAAATTGTTCAAAAGAAGTTTATGAAATTGCTACTTCCTTGGAACATAGCATTTGGGAAAAACTAAATTTGTGCTTCTGGACCAAAATCATGCACATCTAGCTCAAGAATAAAGTATTTCTTTTATTACTTTGAAGTGAGAGTTGTTTCATTCATAAACAGTTGCAAATGCTATGTTCTATGGTCTTGGGACCTTATTTAACAATAACCTCTTAGTAGAATGCTCCTTTCCCAAAGAGCTACTTGATTATTTCTTCATATCTTTTCTGTCTTTGCTCAAATATCTAATGCGTAGAATGGTCCTGAGCATCCTAATTAAAACTGTAACTCATATCTTCATGATCATCCCTCCACAGTTTTGAAGCCAATTCCCCTTGCTATATTTGATATTGTGCATTCCCTATACTTCATTCATTGTTTAGTATTTGTCATTTTTTATTACAGCTGGAGTAAGATTTTCACAATCATGTTTATTGCTATACCCATAGTATATAGAACCATGCATACTCACAAACAGTAGGTAATCAATTATGTGTCAAACTAAGATAAATAAAAATGATATTTCCCATGAAATAATACAAGGCACACAAAATAATTAAAGATTTTTATATGGTACAAAATATGTTTATGTATACAAATGGGTCTTAAACATGATTTAAAAAATATTAAATTAATAGCATGCTTTGGTCCTCTTTAAGGTCAAGAATAATTAAACATGGTTACACTAAGAGACTAGTTAGAACTTTTATTTTGAAGATGAAAACATCTCCTTATGTATTATACATTTTCTTCTATTACAAGTTGCCATGAATATTGTTCTACTACTTAGTGTCTTTCCTAATGATAGAAAAAGTCAAAGCAAAATTTCTAATATGCATCAGTATCTTTACCAAAAAATAATTGAAAGCTGTTCTCTTTGTTTGACCACTAGCCACACAGATTTAGCCAAAAGTCTTCTATAGTCACTTTTTTTGTTCCACAAATACACTTCTCTTGTCTTTTTTGAGGTAGTTATTTCTTATAGCACGTTGCTGTCATTTAATATGGCTGACTTCACACTGTGAAGAAGAAGAGCCTTGCAACTGTGGAGTTAATGGCATGCAAGATTCTACTTTGTTTTCTCTGTCTTGTAGAGAAGACTGATTATATTTGAAGAAAGGTGGTAAATGACTGCTGGAAGGAAAAGGGGAAAATCAATTCTGACTGTCTCTAAAGAAGAAAGTAAATCTGAAAAACAAATGTTCGCTCTGGGTTCCTAACCCCAAGAGAACATATGAGGGGAGTCCTAGAGTCAGTTAATTCCAGAGATACCAATACCACAGAGTAGGAAATTCAAGCAGACCAGATTGTAAAGGATTTACTGAAGTAAGCTTTCACAGTGAACAGTACAAAGGGATGTGAACTGTTCATTTGAAAGGAGACTTGTAAGTACCAATGTTGTGAATCCCAGAGTGCTCAAAGGAAAAGTTAAAGACAAGAAGGACAAGAACTTGGTTGCAACTCCACACACTCATAGAGACTATAATGTGTTTGAAAGGAGTCTGATGGAAGACACATCTCTTTCCCTGGACCTGCCCCTTTAGAGCCCGCCAAGCACAGCTCCTCCTGCACAGAGGCTCAGGACAACTCCCACAGAGGATATATAAGTGGTGGTATCCCAGAGAACAGACTCTTGGTTCTTCTGGTCTCTCCTCCTGGTCTCCTCTTTGAGTGGCCAGGGAATCATCCAGGAATATTTTACCCTTTAAACCTGGGCTTTTCCTAATTAGGTCTGACTTGGTTTGCTGACTTGGCATAGAGGCCTTCAGGAGGCCAAAAACATATCAGTAATGTATCCCCACTTTTTATTTGCCAAAGCCTTAACCTGAAAATCATCAGATGATATTAAGATGAGTACAGAATCACCCAAAATCAGATGCAAGGAATGAGACTTGGCTGGGAAGGACTCAGGCTACACAGAAAAGTGGTTGCATTTCTACAATGGATATTAACAGTTTATATGATTATGAAAAGAAAGTAGAGAACTATCTGTTTTTTTGTTATTGTTGTTTTCTTTTATTTTTTTAAGGAGGAAAAGACTTAAGGGGAAAGTAGAGAAGTTAAGAAGATGGGCAGCTTGTCTTTTAGAAGGCAGTTTGACCTCAAATGCTCTGATTCAGTGATTGTGTGGGCTATCTCTCTTGAGTGTGAACTTGTAAAGAAAATGAATGTTCACACACTCATCATTTAACAGAGGTACTTCTGTTCCATACCAGTGGTCTGACTCTTTTATTGCAGCCAGCAAGAGCCCGTACTGTCCTGTGAAATCTTACTCCTCTCTCTTTCAAGCCATTATTTAGAAACATAGTTATGATGAAGTACTGATGTGCTTAGAGAGTGAGAAGATAGAGATGAGTATACACTAGGGAAGTTATATTAGGGAAAGGAATAAAAAGAATAAAATGAACTAGTGAACATATCAACTAGCAACATGAAGAAGTGTGTGTGTGTGTGTGTGTGTGTGTGTGTGTGTGTGTGTGTGTGTACCCTTTTTGTGTATCTGTATATTTGTGAGTGGTTTTCAAGCATGGAATTAAAAAAGGCTCTTTAAGGAATTCACTGTGTGGGTGGGGGTGTGGACTTAAAAAGTTAAACAGGAAGCAAGCCTCTAAAGAGAAATACGATGAGGAGAAACAGCACGTTCAAGGGCCAGGGGTTGACTTGTGTGCATAGTCTGCAATCTTAAGCTTTTTTTCTCCCATCAGTGTATGCTTATTTAGTCTAAAAATAAAATACTGATAACAAGAATAAAAAACATGACATTTCCTCTAAATGGTATTCAATCAGCTCAACCCAAAATGAATACTGGCTTTTAGGAATTTATTGTATAACAAGTCAAACATTCACAGGGAGTTGTTAATCATATCAGATCGCGTTTCTCAGGCAGAAAACACTGGGTAGAGGTGTGATGATTCATTTTTTTCTGATTTTACCAGGGGATGATAATTGAATGTAATATTAGGCATTTCTATTAGAAGTTAAAAGTCAGCACACTGGGATCTGACTGACTACATTTGAATCTTGATGATACCACTTATCATATCTGTGACTCTGGAAAACTTACTTAAACCTCTTTGAGTATTAATGTTCTCATTTGTAATCTATGAATTATAGCAGTTTCACTTCAGAGAACTCTTGAAATGATTAATTTTGTTTATATCTATAAAGTGAACAGAATAGCACCTAATAGATAGCACATGTTAAATGAATTTGTTAAATAAAAGTAAAATAAAACTAATGATTATTATAGATAACCCAGCTAAATGTAGATATAACAATAAAATATGCTCATACTACTTGCTTCAGAAGACTTATTAAGCACATCATGGATTATGTCTCCGTTATTACAAATCTATAACATCGCTGTATAGAATGAACAACTTTCTTTTGTATTTCCCAGGAAGGATATGCTATGTAATTATTAGCATACAAATTGGTTGTGTATGATAAAATTTCCTAAATGATTATAGTTTTTTCCAAGGGGTTATAACATTTTGTAAATGCCTTGTGATATATTAACTAGTAATGAGATTTATTAGTGCATATAACCTATTAACATCATTCCTGTAGCTGAAGTTTTCTCCAGTCTTGCCTGGCACATGGTCAGGACAAATCTCTCTCACCTGCCAGTCCCACAGCCACTCAGACCCAACTGAGTAAATACACAGAGACTTATACTGCTTACAAACTGTATGGCCATGGCAGGCTTCTTTTTATCTAGTTTTTACAGCTTAAATTAACCCATTTCTATAAATCTATACCTTGCCATATGGCTCGTGGCTTACCGGTATCTTACATGTTGATACTCATGGCAGCGACCGGCAGGGTCTCCTGACTCAGTCTTCCTGTTCCCAGAATTCTCTTCTCTGCTTGTCCTGCCTAAACTTCCTGCCTGGTTACTGGCCAATCAGAATTTTATTTATACAGAGCGATATCCACAGCACATTCCATCAAATTTTACTTTGTAGTAATTCATACTTAAAGATATTATGCAAGTACATTTGTATGTATGTATGCATGTATGTATGCATGTATGTATGTATGACATAGATATGTCAATCTAACTTTGTTCCTTCTATGTAATCTATTCTCATCATATATCATCTTCTATATATAAAACATATATATATATATATATATATATATATATAAAACAGACAGACATCCCAGATTGTATAATTTCCAATTCTATGTATTTCCAAAACGATATCCAGAATTTTTCAACCTGTCTTTGTCCTTCTTTCTCAGTCCCACACAGAAATAAAAAGGAAAGCATTTTTAAGGTATTAAGAAAGGATATATTTGTTATCAATGTATGAAACCAATTTCACATCACCATATCTCACATTCACATCCTGTTGTCAATGTTAGTTATCAGGGAACATGTGAACCTTTCATACTGCAATGTATCCTACATAAAGAATAGGAAATAAGAAATAGGAGGCCATTTAACAAAAAGAGTGAGCTAAATTACCTTGAGGATCTCTCTGTTTTTATGATATTTATCATCTCATCCAGCAACTGTCATCATTGTTGACCTTTCTTTCAGTAATACTTTACATTCTTGAAACATGATACTGAAAAGATTAAGAAGATGACATATTACTTTTTCTTCCTATTATAGAGAAGGGATGGTATGATAGCTTTAGTAATTTAGCCATGCTTGTTTCTTTTATGTCAGACATTCAAAGGGAGAGGGAAAAAAAAGATAATTAGTAACTTCAAGCTAATAAATATTTGTAATTTAGTGTAAAGGATTTTGTTTGAAAACCAAAAGAAAAACACATCAGATATTTTATGGGAGGAGCAGAAAAGGACAAAGTGGAGGTCATGAATCTCCACAATTGTTTAAAGGGAGCAGACTTAATAGCCTTCTACACTATGACAAAGCACTCTTACAAGTTTGTTTCTAAAATACAGTCCATGATACTTTAAATAAACCAATAGACTTTTATTTCCTTCATCCATCTTCACATTTACAGTCCACTCCCCTAATTTCTGATGATTCCTTTCAGGTGTTAACTGCATTGTAACCGTTACTGATAAGCTTTGCTTGCTCCTCAGCTAGATGACAGGTACTTCTTTATTAAGTTTTTCTAACACTCCTATAAGTTTTTTTTTCATGACAAATTGCTGCTATTAATTTAAATTCATTTGTGTGATTTATTTTGTATTTCATATACCTCTTTCTCCATTAGATTATAAACCCAATGAATCCAGAAGTCATTATATACTCATGACTTATCAAAAAAGCTTGTATTTTGGATATTCATTTAATCTTCATCATATTAATAATTTATTGAAATTAATTTGAATTTCTAGGTTAAAATATTATAAGCACTCCTAAAAATGCTTGATAAACAGTTGGCAGTTTGATTTTGAAATCTACTGTATGATTAAACATATTTGATAGGGACATACATTTTACCAAGTACTCTTAGAATTATTATATTTTCAATTGTAGTGTATTATTTATTTTATTTGACTTAAGATAATTAAAATACTTTTAAAGGCAGATTCACTTGTTTTTAACTTGGCTTAAAATACATCTCATATTTTGACATAGTCATAATCAGAAGTGATATTCGGATTGGCTAAGTTCAACTATCATAATACCTGGCATTTCTGGTCTGCTTTAGTGAAAAAGAAATCAGTGTTTCTAAATCATGGTATTTATATTTAGTTTATTTGAAATTACTTTGTTCAACATATCATACTATGGCTCATTGAACTATCCTGTTATAATGTCTTGCCTGGAAAGATATACTCATTGGATTGATAGTGGCATAAAAATTATGGGAGTAACTGAGCACTTTCTGACTGGGTCTTTGTTCAGCTCCACAACATAAAACTCATGTTTGACACCATTATGAGAACAAGAACCTGCGAATAGACAGGTCATCATCCCTAGGGGACAATCTGTTGCTATTATTCTGCAAATGTACGAAGTAGTAAACCAACACTTAATAATTTACTGTTATGCAAATATGTTAATGCATCTCCCAGCAGTCATCAAAGAATCTTTATTTTTTTACAAGTCATGGAGAGACCATCAACTGATAAAGGTACAGAGAATTAGAGACTAGGGAGTACTCATTCTTAAATGGGATCTCTGTATCATAGTCTTCCTAACATAATCATTTTGTAAGGGAGAAAATAATGATGTAAGAGCAGGAGGTGTTAGATACTTATTACAATGAAACAGGCTTTTTTTCCAGGCATAAAAAGACAGTTACACATACAACACAACAAAGATTGTGACACCATTCACAAGACCTGTTGAATGTGTAATGAAAACAAGTCTCCACATCGATAAGGGAGGTGAGCATGGAGTTTTACCTCTGGATGAGGAGCTATTGACAACTGATAGTTGTTAGGAAAGAGTGAATCAGGTGTCTTAGAGTATGATCACTCACAAGCTGATCATGCTTCAGTGGATGGCCACACAATCAAGAGTATATGGGAAGCACAAAATGGGACTAAATAGATTTTTTTTCAAGAGGAAAAAAAGCTGTGTGTCTAAGAAAGGTGGGATGGATCTGGCAGAAATTTGAGAGTAGATAAAAAATATCAAAATGCACTATGAAATTCTTAAAGAACTAATAAAAAATTCTAGAATATTTTTGAATATAGAAAATGCTATTCTCTTTGAAAATGCAAAACTGCTTATAATATATGTTATTGACAAATACATTTCTGGTGTTTGATACAAATGACTTTAAAAGATGAAATAATAATAAGCCAAGTAGAGGAAAAGCAAAAAAGACATGAGAATAATTTCACTAAGTAAATGAATAGCTTTAAAATGACATTGTGTGTAATTCACTAGTATGCAGATGAATAAAAATTTCAAAAATGATGAAATAGTTCTGTGACAATGGAACTGTAAAGACATAATTCAATTTATTATACAGTGTTTACTGGTTGTCCAAAGGAAGAAAGGTTTTATCATATATTGTCAGTGAGCCATTGTTCCATTTCTTAAATTAGGAGCAATTGGATATTGTACATCAATAATTACTAGACTAAAATCAAACCCTTTTTACTGTTGAAGAAAAAACAAATATACATTACTTTAGGAAAAATTCTGGCAGTTCCTAAAAAGGTTAAATATGGTCTTACCATATCCATTAATCCTACATATAGATGTAAACCCAAGATAAAGTAAAAAGAGTAAGCAAACAAACTCTTGTACGAAACTATTCACTGAAGCATTCTGTATGGCCGTTGTAAATATTCAAATGTTCATCAAATGAAAGAATTAATGAATAAATCATAGTATGCTATATAACAATATATTACTTGGCAAAGGAACAAATCAAATAGGAACATGGGTAGTCCTTAAAACCATTATGCTAAGAAAGAGCCACTATATAAGAACACATAATGTATCATCTCACTTTTCATAAATGCCGACACATCTAGTATATTGTTGACTGGGTAGGGAACTGTAGGGAAAAATCTAGTGAGATCTCTGCGGAAACTAATGAAGTTAGGATGATGATTGTGGTGTATTAGTGTGATAGCTACCTAGGTGGAGGAAGGACAAACCATTATCTAGATCTTCAAGGAGTTGGTTGAAGGACCTTCAGAAGTTATCAGATGTAGTTGGAGTTTTCTCCAGTCCCACTTAGACCCAAGTAAACATACAGAGACTTATATTACTTATAAACTGTATGGCTGTGGCAGGCTTCTTGCTAGCTACATCTTACATCTTCAATTAACCCATTTCTATTAATCTATAAATTGCTATGTGGCTTGTGGCTTACCAGTACTTTACATCTTACTTCTCATGGTAGAGGCGGCTGGCAGCATCTCCTGACTCAAACTTCCTGTTCCCAGAATTCTTCTCCCTCTTTGTCCCACCTATACTTCCTGCCTGGCTACTATCCAATCAGCACTTTATTTATTAACCAATCAGAGCAACACATACACAGCATACAGATATCCATAGCAATCAGACTCTGGAGATCCTTAAATTCTTTGGGCAAAATGGTATCATTTTATTTGCATTTGACCTTCACTTATTTTGCCATATACTTTAAATTATCTTGATTACTTTCAATATCTAATGCATTGTAAATGTTATATAGATAGTAATTATATCTTTTTTATAAATAATGACAAAATAAAAATCTATATGTTCAGTATAAAGCCATGTTATCATTATTTTCCATTTCAAACCTATAAATATTGGTGGACAATGATAGGGTAAAAACAGTCAACAGTCTTTGTTAGGCCTTAATATATATGAGGCCAAATGAATTCAAGTTTGAGATTTCAACAACCAAAATAAAGAACCTGGCATTTAAAAGTAACAATACATATAGAAGCATTGAGCTTTGCTGAAAAGATAAAAAGTTTTGTTCAGGCATACTAATTTTTAACTTCATTTAAAAATTTTATTCTTCTCTCATATATTGCATCCTGACCACATTTTCCCCTCGGTCCTCTTTCCAAGTCCCCCCGCACCACCAGATCCACTCCTCTTCCTTTCCTTTGGAAAAGGCAAGCCCTCCCAGGGATAGCAACCAAACATGGCCTGCCAAGTTTTTTTTTTGTTTGTTTTTGTTTTTGTTTTTTCGAGACAGGGTTTCTCTGTGTAGCTTTGTGCCTTTCCTGGAACTCACTTGGTAGCCCAGGCTGGCCTCGAACTCACAGAGATCCACCTGGCTCTGCCTCCTGAGTGGTGGGATTAAAGGCATATGCCACCACCGCCCAGCCTGCCTGTCAAGTTTTAATAAAACTAGGCACACCCCCTTATTTTAAGACTTAAAAGCCTTCATCCAGCAGCTGATGGGAGCAGATGCAGAGCCCCACAGCCAAGTATTATGTAGAGCTCAGAGTATCCTGCAGAAGGGGGCACAGAAGGATTGTAGGAGCCAGAGGAATCAAGATCCCACAAGAAAATGGCCCAAAGAATCAACTAATTTTTCTTTTTTTTTTTTTTTTTTTTTTTACTAAACAAAACTGAATATACAAATGTGGACATCTCAGTGTATATGTAAACTTAGAAATACAAAAAAATGTTAAAGGCTTTGGTTAATAAATTAGTAAAACTGAAAAGAGGGATACTAAGCTAAATAAGGAAAAGTTCGGAGGTGCTTTCAATTACTTTGAATCTTAGCCTAAGAATTTAGAGAATCTCTTATTTAGTACAACGCATATTAAAAACTTCTCAAAAAAACAAACAAAAAAAAAACCTCTCAAAGTATTTAAGTCCTTGAAAATGAGGGACACTATAAAAACAGGGAAAGTATAGGAACGTAGCTCACTAGTAGAGCACTTTCCTAGCATACTTATGCCCCTAGGTAAAACTTCCAAGACCAGAAAGAAAATTAGGGACTACCTCATTTGTGAGATGAGGAAGGATTCAGATGACAGCAATACAGCAGTATTTGACATATCTATTTTTTTATACATTGACATTTCCCTGCAAAGAAAATGAAAACTATGCATTCTTTCCTTACCACATAAGTTGTTATAAATACAAGATTGTGCACTGGTACACATAATCACAAATTTCTAATGATATAAAAATATTCCAGAGTGCCACACACATAATTTAAACTATGATTTAAAGAGCTACATCAGGTCACATTCCTACTTATTCATATCAGAGAAGATATATTATCTGACAAACATAAAATAGGTTATGAAATGAAAACTTATAAAAGTCATTGCTGATATTACAGCCCAAATCTCACCCTTTATTCCCCAGAAGATTATCATAGACTCAATCTAGAGATAAACACATAGCATTTTAATTTGGTTTGTTCCAGTTCCGTGAGCTGGACATAAAATATCTCTAGGTATTTTTTGTTATCATTTTTTTCCTTTAAATGCCTTCACTGGGAATGACAAGACACTTCTTTTGAAGTACCTTTTGCAGGAAGCATATGGCAATAACTTGTATGAGATCTTGGCAAAGACCCCATTCATTTTGACAGCAAACAAACATATGTAGAAGTATAAAACTAGTTGAACAGTTATTCATTTGAGACAAAAGAAACTAACTGTATATGGAAATAAGACAGAAATATGGATTTTGCCCAATTTGTGCATCTCTAATACAGTTATTTTTTTTTCAAATAAGACTTTCAGATTCTCCTTTATGTCTGCAACCTGAAATCCATAATCTTGATCATTTTGAGCACAATATGAAGCAATTGTAGCCTAAATGAGCTAATTAAATCTGCACAATAACATTGACCTCAAAAGACTTTGGGTTGAGGCTGATTATTTAATGCAAAGATGCTGCAGGAATATGTCATTTACTTGACTTCACTTGTAGCCTGTAATACATTATATTAAATGAGAACAACTGGTCTTAATGATATTGAGTAGCAAAGTTCAAGTATTGCTCAAATAAATGGGGAAGAAAACTATTCATTTATCCCATGCTATATCTGAATGAGGAAAGTTAAAAAGGAAGTAGGATGATTTGTATAAGAAAACATTGATAACTGTTGCTCTAGGCTACTTAAGGAATTGGCATATATCCCAGGACAATGACAAGTCATTATGCATTGGAGGCCACAGAAGCCTAGAGCATTAATAATAGTGGACTTGGCAGTAGAAAATCTAAAGGAATAAAATTAATCCAAAGTAGTAGCAAACTGATAATTTTCATGCTCTTGGTTGGAAAGATGTGGTCCAGGTTGATTTCAGTTTTGTTTGAGATTATTTTTGACAAAACATTTTCATAATTAAAAATTGTTTTAATATACTTTGAATTTAATTTGAGGCTATTAATGGACATGGTATCCATTTGAGAATTATGCAGTGTAGTGATCCATGCAATATACTCTAGACAGCATTAAACATCCTTATTGTTCCTAATTATAATGGAATTGATATTATGGCATATAAAATGTAAGACGTTTAAATTACCAGTACTCCTGGCAGCACCAATCTACTTTTATAACAAGGAAAGCTCTTTAGAAAATCCTGCTTTTCAAATGAGTCAGTCATATATGTTAAGCCTGTAGGCCAAAGATGATGCTCAAACATTGCAGAGAAACCTCTGGTGATTCTCCAGGCAGCTGGCTGTTTCTGTCATTTCTCACTGGAACTGAAGTTAGAGGTTGCTCTGGGATGGTCTGTATGTCAAATGTGTTGCTCTGATTGGTCAATAAATAAAACACTGATTGGCCAGTGGCTGGGCAGGAAGTATAGGCGGGACTAACAGAGAGGAGAAAAGAAAGAACAGGAAGGCAGAAAGAGACACTGCCAGCCGCCACGATGACAAACAGCATGTGAAGATGCCAGTAAGCCACGAGCCATGTGGCAAGGTATAGATTAATGGAAATGGCTTAATTTAAGATATAAGAACAGTTAGCAAGAAGCCTGTCATGGCCATATAGTTTGTAAGCACTATAAGTCTCTGTGTTTACTTGGTTGGGTCTGAGCGGCTGTGGGACTGGCAGGTGAGAGAGATTTGTCCTGACTGTGGGCCAGGCAGGAAAACTCTAGCTACAAGAGGTGATATGAGCCAGAGGGTGTGTTAGGATCTGAACTCAGTTCCAGTGCATTACAAGTCACAATGAGTGAGTGACCCCCTTGCCAGTGGAACTGTACCCCTCTCTGGATTCTCTCCCCTGTGACCATTCCCCAAGTCAATGGCATCCCAGCTCTGCCCTAGCCATGCTGCTGCTGGGTCCTGCCACCAATCCCAGCAGAATTCTCCACTGAGGTGCATACCACACCAGCTACAACTGGTTAGTGAACCTTCTGCCACCCACACCTCAGCTCTTGGACTACTGAAGGGTCTACACCCAACTCCAGAGGAATCCCACTGTTCTGCTGTAGCCTTCACCAGTAGACAAGCTGGTGAATGACCTGCCTGCTAGATGAACATTGGCCACCCCTGTATTCTGCTCCCTCAAGACACATAGAGCTGCCCACCCCCTCCCCAGCTCATTGTCCTTTTTGTGGCCAGACCTTTCCCAGAACTCCAGAAGATTCTATAGTCCTAGACAGAGTCCTCATCAGTTAGAAGAACAGATACCATAGGACCACATACAGTCAAGGCATAGGCACATGTACAGTCCACACCATTCGGAAAAACAGTCCCAGGACCTCTACTGGAGACCATCCTGGTCCTAAGTATCTCAGAAGAAGATTCAGGCTTTATTGGAGACCAGGCTCAATCTGGAGATCCGAGAAGATTTTGGCTTTACCAGAGGCCAGACTGGATCAAGTAACTTAAGGCCCCTCAAACCCCACCGAAGGCACTCTACTGGACCTAAAGACTCACCAGTCACAAGAACCCTTGGCCACTTAGGCTAGAAGACCAGAGGGGAAATAGAAACCAAGGAACAAAACACCCATGCAACAAAGACAAACAAAGGAATCAACACCTAGAATATATTCATCTCAAATCTAGATAACTACCAGTGTAAGAAAACAATCAATAACAGAAAGGGCAATATGCAACAATTAGAACCCAGCTATCCTATGACAGAAAGAACTGAACAATAAAACATGGCTGAAGCACAAGAAAAGAGCCTTAAAATAACTTTAGGAAGATGATAAAAATCCTTAAAAAGGAAATGAAAAAAAAATCCCTTAAAGAAATGGAGGAAAAGACAACCAATAATTTGAAGGAAATCAATAAATCTCTTAAAGAATATCAAGAAAAAAACAAACAGTTAGCAGAAACAAATAAAACTGTTCAAACCTGAAAATAGAAATAGAAGCAATAAAGAAAACACAAACTGAGGGAATTCTGCAAACGGAAAGTTTGGGTAAACAAACAGGAACTGCAGATGCAAGCATCACCAACAGAATACAAGAGGGTACTATGAAAGCAGTGCTAAGCCGAAAGTTCATAGCACTAAGTGCCTTCATAAAGAGTTTGGAGAAATTTCATACTAGTGACTTAACAGCATACCTGAAAGCTCTAGAACAAAAAGAAACAAACTCACCCAGGAGGAGTAGATGGCAGGAAATAATCAAATTGAGTACTGATATCAATAAAATAGAAACAAAGAATCAATGAAACAAAGTGTTGGTTATTGGAGAATATCAACAAGATATACAAACCCTTATCCAAGTTAACTAAAAGACACAGAGAGACTATTCAAATTAACAAATTCAGAAACAAAAAGGGGGACATAACAATGAACATGGAGGAAATTCAGATAACTATTAGGTCATACTTTAAAAACCTGTAGTCCACAAAATTGGAAAATCTAAAAGAAATGGACAAATTTCTTGATAGATATCACATACCAAAATTAAACCAAAATCAGATAAACGATTTAAACAGACTCATATCCCCTAAGGGAATAGCAACAGTCATTAAAAGTCTTCCTACCAAGAAAAGCTCAGGGTCAGTTGATTTCAGCACACATTTATACCAGGCTTTCTAAGGAGCTAATACAATTACTCCTCAAATTTTTCCACACAATAGAAACAGAAGGAAAATTGCCAAATTCTTTTTATGAGGCCACATTTACCCTGTTACCCAAACCACACAAATAAAGAGAATTACAGACAAATTTTCCTCATGAACATTGATGCAAAAATACTCAATAAAATACTGGCAAACCAAATCCAAGAACATATAAAAAAGACCATCCACCATGATTAAATGGGCTTCATCTCAGTGATGCAGGAATAGTTCAACATATGAAAATCTGTCAATGTAATCCACCATATGAACAAACTGAAAGGAAAATAACCACACAATCATCCCTTTAGATGCTGAAAATGTCTTTGACAAAACCCAACCTTCTTTCATGATAAAAGTCTTGGAGAGATCGGGATACAAGGAACATACCTAAGCATAATAAAAGCTGTATACTGCAAGCCAACAGCCCACATCAAATTAAATTGAGACAAACTCAAAGCAATCCCATTAAAATCAGGAACAAGGCAAGGCTGTCCACTTTCTCCTTATCTATTCAATATGTATTGTATAAATGGATATATAAGTACAAACACATATATATATATAAATTTGAAAACATTTTATACAACACAGTCATATATATATACATATATAATACAGATAGAGTCAATGAATGACTATTATTAAATAGTAGTGTTCCTTGTACTAGTTTAGTTAGATTTATTTATTTATTTTAAACCCAAAGTATGAACATTTTACATGCTCTATTACAATATTAATTAAATTGATACTTAAATACTCATCTCTTATTGCCATAATATCTACATACAAAGGCTTCACCAGAATGACAAGGGAATGGCTAATTCTACTGATTATTTCCTACCAATTTGACTAACTATTTGGAAACCAAATTTTCAGAGTTTGGGCAAGTGAATCATGTAGGATTGATTCACATCAGAATAGCTTGAATATTTTGTATAATGCTCTCCATTCAAATAAAATATATTTCTTTGATTCTACTAATACACGGGTGTTTATATATTATTTTCATTATTTTTAGAATTTCATACTGGAATCTTCCACAAGGCAAGAAGAAAAATAAAATTCATTTAAACATCTTTTATTTAAATTCTCTAGAAAAATAATTCCCATGCCTAAAGTTCACCATGCCTTTAACATATCATCCTCTTATCACTTATCATTTTATCCTCAATGTAATAGAAAAACATACTTTTTCTTATTCAAAACAATTCAGAGCTTATGAGAGAGCCTTTATTAAATACTCTCTTCTGTTACCTAATCAGATTTAATATCCCTTTAATTTTTGGTAAAAGCTGTAATTTTCTAGATTGTCAATGTATATTATTGAAAACATTTTAATTGTTGTATTTCTATTTGTTGAATATAGGAATAGAGTCAATATGTTTCTGTGTTAAAGTCATAATGAAATCCAATGTATCAGTGAACTACAACATCAAATTAAATGTTTGGATTAAATCCCATGTCCTTAACCTCACCAAAAATTAAATACATTTCCCTTTACTGTAACTATCCAAAAAAAGTTACCAAAGCTTTTCATTTGCATAAATGCAATGCAAATAAACCTTAAATGATGGTTCAATTCTATAGGAGAAGTATCTCAGAAAGCAAAGATTCAAGTTGACACATTACTGTTTATGCCTAGACTCTTTAGCATTTTACATAACAACTTTGCCTTAGTGTCTTCATCTCAGAAAGAAGATCTCTGAAACCTGTTACACTTACCTTTCACATCTTTCTGAAAGATGACATTTGTTCAGCATTTGTGAGTAATACATGAAGTCAAATATTCTTTACAGTCATTAACATGCTTACATATATTTATTCTTTTGTTCATATGTTTGCTATTTTCTTATTTTCTAATTGCTATAATAAAATGCTCTGACAAAGGAGCCTTAAGCATGAAGCTGTTTATTAGGCTCACAGTTGATCATTGTCACATCAGCCAAAACTTGAAGCAGTTAGTCACATTGCATTCATAGTCAGGAACAGAGAGGAAAGCACTAATGCATGCATACTAATACTAATCTTCCTTTCTCCACTTTTATACAATCCAAGATCTTTTACCAAGAGAATAACACCACTCATAGTTACACCTAATTAAGAAAACACCAATAGGCATCCTCACAGACCAAACCAATCCAGACAATTCCTCACTGACAATTCTTTCTCCAACTGCTCTAGATTAAGCTAAATGGACAGTTAAAACTATATCATAGCTATACTTCATTTTCACCTTCAGTTTTATACATAAGAAATTCTTTTTGACTTTTGAAAAACTTTGGATGTGCAATTTTAGGATGAATATCTTTAAGAAAAAAATGAAGACTGTGTAGAGTTTAAATATATTTATTTCTCTTTCTAGGTATTGAGATAAGCCAGTTGTCTTCAGTAACATGGAAAAATACATGAAAATTTGTAGATGTAACCAACCGTCTTATTAAATAAGAAACACAGAGCAGATTCAGAGAAGAAAGCCAAGAGGTCAGTGCTAAGAGCCTCACCCTTCCTGCTTCAGCGATCCTCTTCAGCCAAGAGAGCTTTCCAAAAGGGAACGTACTTCCTGTGTGTTTGTCTTTATAGTCTTTCTGTTCTGCCTTCTCATTGTTTGTAAATCCAAACACATGACTGCCTCGTCACTGCCTGTATGTACAGCCCTCCAGGTCCTCTATGGTACTGAGATTAAAGGTGTGTGTCTCCAATGTTGGCTGTATCCTTGAACACACAGAGATCTACCTAGCTCTGTCTACCAAGTGCTGGGATTAAAGGCATGCGCCACCACTGCCACGCTCTTGCTATGGCTCTAATAGCTCTGACCCCTGGGCAGCTTTATTTATTAACATACAATTAAAATCACATTTCAGTACAAATAAAATACCACCATAAAAATTACTCTATAATTTATATTTTCTTTCTTAAAAGTCATAAACAGCTCAGACACAGAGGAATATGTAGAGAGGACATGTGTGCTATTATGAATTCATCCTTTTATGTACTTATAAGCATGCTTTTTCACTGTCTCAGTCACTGCTATTCTAGTGTTCCATATATATCAGGTATAACAGTATTTCCATGGTATGGTCTACTAGATATAATATAGTCTTAACTATAAATTCCATGTCTTCAAGTTTCAAAACGCACAATAGTTCCTATGAAATACTTTTTTGTGCCTTACTCATTCCAATCACAATTTATTGTAAACCCTGGAACCTTGTTATAATAGATTTTAGTATAGTGTTCTGATATTCTTTGAGCAGTTGTTATTTTTCAAAACTAGTTAAAATAAAATAAGATGTTTATGAACTATTGTTACAATGAACACATTTTCAATTATTGTATGCATTGGATTTAGTGAAAACACATATTTATATTTTCTTTCCATTTTAATTATAACAGAAGAAAACTAAACTCAAATTTTACAGCTGGAGAAAGAAGATAGAGATGAATTCCAAGCCATACATTACATTAAAATGGATATAGTCCAATTAGATTATCTATTCCAAGTCCAAATTCTTTGAAAAAATTTCATGTTTTAAACATTTGTATAGTGAGATAGGAATGACACTTCTAAGGTCACTTGCTTGAGAATAGATGTCACCTGTACTCCTTTTGGTCCATTAAGAATTTTGCCTCAAAACTGGATATCAACATGTAGAAGGCTGCAAATAGATCCATATCTATCACCGTGCACAAAACTTAATTCCAAGTGGATCAAGGACCTCAACATAAATCCAGCGACTTTGAACCTTCTAGAAGAGAAAGTAGGAAGTAGTCTTGAACGCATTGCCATAGGAGACCACTTCCTAAATAGAACACCAGTAGCACAGACACTGAGAGAAACAATCAATCAATGGGACCTCTTGAAACTGAGAAGCTTTTGTAGAAGAAAGGATACAGTCAACAAGGCAAAGCGACAGCCTACAGAATGGGAAAAGATGTTTACCAAACCCACATCTGACAGAGGACTGATATCCAGAATATATAAGGAACTCAAGAAATTAGACATCAAAATGCTCAACAGTCCAATTAAGAAATGGGCTATAGAACTAAACAGAGAATTCTCAACAGAGGAAACTCAAATGGCTGAAAGACATTTAAGGAATTGCTCAACATCCCTAATCATCAGGGAAATGCAAATCAAAACAACTCTGAGATACCACCTTACGCCTGTCAGAATGGCTAAGATCAAAAACACTGAAGACACCTTATGCTGGAGAGGATGTGGAGCTAGGGAAACTCTCCTCCACTGCTGGTGGGAATGCAAGCTTGTACAACCACTTTGGAAATCAATATGGTGCTTTCTTAGAAAATTGGGAATCCATCTCCCCCAAGATCCAGCTATACCACTCTTGGGCATATACCCAAGGAATGCTCAACCACACCACAAGAGCACTTGTTCAGCTATGTTCATATCAGCATTGTTTGTAATAGCCAGAACATGGAAACAACCTAGATGCCCTTCACCTGAAGAATGGATAAACAAAATGTGGTACATATACACAATGGAATACTACTCAGCAGAAAAAAACAATGACATGTTGTCATTGGGCGTTTGCAGACAAATGGATGAATCTAGAAAAAATCATCCTGAGTGAGGTAACCCAGACTCAGAAAGACAAACATTGTATGTACTCACTCATAGCAGGATACTAGATGTGGAAGAAGGATGACTGGACTGCTACTCACATCACCAGGGAGGCTACCTGGAAAACAGGACCCCAAGAAAGACCCAGGGATCGCCCAATGACAGAGAAATGGAATGAGATCTACATGAACAGCCTGGACATGAGTGAGGGTAGTGAAGGGCGAGGGTCGAGGGAAAGAGAGCATGGGGGAGCGGAAGATCCCAGCTGGATCAACAACAGAGAGGGAGAACAAGGAATAGGAGACCATGGTAAATGAAAACCACATGAGCATAGGAAGAAGCAAAGTGCTAGAGAGGCCCACAGAAATCCACAAAGATACCCCCGCAACAGACTGCTGGCAATGGTCGAGAGACAGCCCGAACTGACCTACTCTGGTGATGGGATGGCCAAACACCCTAATTGTCATGCTAGAAACCTCATCCAACTACTGAGGGATCTGGATGCAGAGATCCATGACTAGGCCCCAGGTGGATCTCTGGGAGTCCAATTAGCGAGAATGAGGAGGGTTTATATGAGGGAGAATTGTTGAGACCAAGGTTGGATAAAGCACAGAGACAAATAGCCAAACAAACAGAAACATATGAAATATGAACCAATGGCTGAGGGGTCACCAACTGGCTCAGGCCCTCTGAGTGGGTGAGACAGTTGATTGGCCTGATCTGTTTGGGAGGAATCCAGGCAGTGGGACCAGGTCCTGTGCTCATTGCTGAAACCTGGGGCCTATGCAGAGTTGCTTGGCTCGGCCTGGGAGGAGGGGACTGGACCTACCTGGACTGAGTCTACCAGGTTGATCTCAGTCTGTGGGGAAGGCTTTGCCCTGGAGGAGATGGGAATGGGGGGCGGGCTGGGGGGGAAGGTGAGGGAGGCGGGAGGGGGGAGAACAAGGGAATCCGTGGCTGATATGTAGAATTGAATTGTATTGCAAAATAAAAAAAAAATAAAAAAAACAAAAAAAAAATGGACTCCATTTTTTTAAAGAGAGAGAAATGGAGAAAGACAGAGAGACAGAGATAGAGATAACATTTAATTAGATAGGGGAGAATCTGGGAGGAGTTCTGGAATGATGATTAATATGATAAAAATATATTGTATAAAATTCTGAAAAGAATAAAAAAAAATTTTTAAATGCCAAAAAAAAAAAAAGAATTTTGCCTCTGCTTTTAGACTTGCTTTGCTCTTGAGTCAGACATGAGACTTTAGTGACATGACTTCACTGAAGAAGAAAGGGAAACTGGATGAATTATATTACCAAGAAAAGACCATTTTTAAATAATGAAAATTTATTTCAAGGTGAAATCATGAAAAAGATTTGGATCAAGTCAGAATGTAAATCTCAGAACATTTACATAGAATCCATATAGCAAACTTGAATATATAATAAATTTGTATTGTTAAGTCTATAATTAAAGCTACAGACAGTAGTCTAGAGCTATCATTGGCTTATACCTTATTCCATAAAATTACATGACATATACCTTGATATTCTTATATATGGTAAATATATTCTGGAAAAATCATTCATTTGTATAAATTGATCTATGTTGTATGAAAAATAAATAAGCTAAATTATATTCCAAAGGTGGACAGAAACAGCTATAGAGTATATAGGTAGAATTCTAACTTTGTCCAAAAATTTTTCCTCTCTGAGTTATTCAGTGAAACGGTGATTGTTTTTTCTATACCTGTAGACTGTCAGCATGAAAAGGCAGCTGGTAGGGAAGTTTAGGCAGCCTGCAGGGGCAAGAAAATATCCAACACAAATATGGTGCCTTTGTCTTCTCTCCTCAGGTAATGTGTTATCCTTAATAGTATGAATGATCTTGGAAGTGGTTTCTTCTGCTGAATATTCAATTAGGAGTCTATTGTGGGTGACATGTACAATGTGAGAAGTAATGTAGAGGGTCTAATACATCCCTCTTGTACTAATGAAATACAAAGCTATGACATAATTCACTGGGATTATTTTAAATCAACAAGTTGTAATATTTATCTTGAAAAATAAAATTAACCTGCTATATAAATTATTTTTAGATTATGTTGGAACTAAATTTTGATGAGTTATCTTATTGTACTTGCAAGAATTTCAAAGATAGTGATGGAGCTGTACCTGTAGGTCCTTCTGGGGTAGGCATAGTTGTAAGTATAAGACACTTTATTAGGAGATGGAACCAATCTCATTCTTCTGTTGTTTTGGTCTGTGTAGCATTATATGAGCTTATAACATTCTGTGTGGAGATCAGGAGCAGAGGTTTTCAGAGCTCCCTTCTGAAATGGCATACCAAACAAACTTATGTGCTGTCTCAGACACCTTTTTTTGTCTCTGGTACTCCTATTTCCCCTCTCTTAGGGAATCTTTGTCACTTGCTTGCCTTTACCCCCAAGATGACATCCATGACTTTAAGTCAGATTATAGCAGGTTTTTCCCACACTATGACTGGAGTTCTTTAGCATTAACAGGTATTAACATAGTTGATCATGACAAGAATAAAGACTTACACAAAAGAGTAGGGCAGATTATATGAAGAAATATTCACATTCATCTCAAATAATAAAGATGTTTCTAAACAACACTTAGCTCCGTTACACATATATTTCTTGCTGGAGATTTTAGTCACTATTGCCCTTTACTATTATAACATATCATTTTTCTTTTCGTACATTATAGACTGTTGGACTTCTTTTGGCTCTTCAAATAAGCCACACATTGTTTCCACCTTGCTCTTTGCACATAATCTACTTGATCTTGTCTATGTCTATATGTAATTTTGACAATCCATGAAAAGTGAGATTGCATATGAATCTGTTTTGCAACATTATACAATGATTTTTGTGCTTTTTAATAAACTAAGTAAAATATGTATTTACACAAATAAGAACCTTTGATTGTAATTGAGGAAAATAATAAGGAAGTAAAAATTTTAATATGAATTGCACAATACTATTTTGTAGTGTATAATGGATGAGGAAGAAGCAAGTTTTAATGCTCAAGGGTGCTCTTTAGAACAGATGACTACTAAGCTTGAGCTAAAAGTATATGGGAAAGTACTAGATTAAAAACAAAACAAAGCAAGATAGGAGGGAGGGTTCTCCAAGCTGAGGAAATGTCATATGTAAGACATAGAAATCTGAAATCATGTTATAGAAATCGTTGATAGACTTTACCACTATAGAGTATTTACTATGTGGCAGGCCAATGTCATCATGGGAAAAGTTTGTAGGAAGACACGTAAGGATCAGATTTTGCTTTATTAATCAACCAAAATGATCTCACATACTACTCACAAACAAGTACTCAATTGAGCAGACAAGGACATGGAAATAGTAGCTGTCATGAATCGAGACTATTAACTGGAGAAAAGAAGAAAACTGCGTAGCCGGTTTTATATTTCAGTTTGCCATCTGCAGATATATTCATGTGTTCACAGCTCAGATTGCTGTACAGATCAGGACCCCTATGATCCTCAATCCCAAGAATGCTTACTGGGATGTGAATCTGCATGTGTGTTCTGTGCCTGGAGCCAGCTTCAGGTAGACGGAGCTTTTGTCACTGTGAGCTGGGAATAATTGGCCCCTATAGAGCCTTTTGGGCAGGCACATGGGGGGTAGCCATTGAAAGGTGGAAAGAGGAAAAGAGGAATGCACATAAAGCTCAGGGGGCTGTCTGATTGATTTTGATTTTTTTTTTTTTTTTTTTTTTTTAGTTTTTCGAGACAGGATTTCTCTGTGTAGCTTTGCGCCTTTCCTGGATCTTGTTCTGTAGACCAGGCTGTCCTTGAACTCTGTCTGCCTCTGCCTCCAGAGTGCTGGGATTAAAGGCGTGCGCAACCACCGCCCGGCTGTCTGATTGATTTTATGAATATTTATCCTTCATTACATCATAAGCCCTGCTCAGAAAGCAGCACAATAAACGTATAAACTACAGATATTGATAAAATTTATTTCTATTGGTAAAAATGCTCAAGTTATCTGTCAGAACTCATAAATGACCTTGATCTTGATACTGAGTCACAGTTGATCTAACCCTCAGAATTGGCCAATGTCTATCTCCTGCCAGCACAGTTGAATAATGTCAGATCTTTCCCTCTACATTCTCAAAAGTGGCCAGTGGGATTGATGAAATTTTTTTCAGTCCAAGTCCTGTTAGAATCTGCATTCAATCATTTCTGAATCTCAGTTTATTTACCTGAGAATAAGAATGTCCAGAGTTCAATGAGATAACCAAAGTCTAATTCCTGGATAATGGTGAGCTCTCCATAATGTTATGAATGATAATGCTGTTAAATAATGTAATCTTTAAAGGAAACAGCAATTGCTATAAATGAGTATAAATGTAGAGATGGTGTTAGCCACTTTAAATACTTTGACCCAGTTAATATTCTTATTTTAAGATAAATGAAAGGTTTGGATAAGTTAATTTTTCCAAGATCATAAATCCAGTTTATCTCAGAGGTGAAGCTTGGTTTCAAGACCATGTGCCCTGACATTATCTTTTTAATCCCTTTCTGATTTCATGATAAAAGCAGTGGTTGACTTTGTTGATCTTTGTTTTGCTGTTTTATCATGTAACTAATGTAAATGCTGCCCTTAAGTAGACAGAAATGTGGTTTTCCATTTTGCAGCTTCTTTTACTGCTATTATTTAGACTTTACTACATGGATTTATTTGTATGTATGACACCTTAAAATAAATTTCTACATAATCTGCCAGATTGATTATCTTGAAAAACAATTGATTGCACTTGCAGTCTGTGACAGAAATGAGAAGTTGCAAGCTGTTTAATTTTCTGTAGCTTCCAGAAGCAGTTACTAAAGCCTCATCATACTCCTTCATCATTAATACATTACTGGAGAAGGATTAAGACCATGACACTTTGTTACAAGTTGGAAATAAGGAATTTTGATTCTAATAGCATGGTTCTTGTGTTACAGAAATGAAATGTTATGATTTTTTGCTTATGATCCTCTGCCAGTCTGCTTTGACATTTTAATCAATGCTGGCCTAAGACATCTCCTCCAGGATTTTCTATACAGAGCAGGAAGAAGCAATCCCATGTTCCTTTGCATATAGATTTTTGAGCACCCACTGAGAAGATACCACTTTACTATGTTATCCCATTGTTATACATTTCAGTACCATCAGCTCAACTAGTTAGCCAATGTATGCACTGGCTTAGAGCAAAGCTTTGTAGCAGAGATACAACATATGAATTGGGAGTGATTATGAAAGACCTTTTCAATTTTTCTTCACTCAGCTTAGAAACTTAATTTCAATGACAAAAGAATTTATAATTCTACGATATATTCTCCCAACTAAGGCATGGGAACACATTTCATTTCTTGCTAAAATTCCTATATACATGAATCATTTACCACAGTTTCTGCTACTCTTTTCATCATACTGCTGACTCTGTGGCCTGGAAATAGTTATGGTGTTAAGAAAAAAAAACATGTGTGTTCAAGAGTGTGCTACAGGGAAGTAAAAATGTGTTTGTATAATTTTCCAAGAAATTCTTGTATATCCTCCAACGGTTGTGAAAATTTGAGTGTTATAGTTGACAATGTAGAGAGAAAACTAATTTTTTTTTTTCAATAAAACTGGTATCAGTATTATTATTACAAATATGGAAAAGAAGTTGAATAAAATGTGATAATAATGGTGACTAGTCATTTTGTGGTCATTCAGCACATATCATTTTTGATGAGCTCATTAGTAAGCACTTACATATGTTTGTGTGAAAGTTCTCCATATATTTCTTTCCCTGTACAGTATTGTTAGTTGACTGGACAGGTGTGTTAATGGAGGATTAGAGAACGATAATTTGGAACAATGTTATGTAACCAGAAGCTATTTTCTGGCCCACTCCATCCCACAGCCATTTCCAAATAATCACTCAGAGGCTTATATTAATTATAAATGCTTACCCAATGGCTCACGCTTATTACTAGCTAGCTCTTACACTTAAATCAACCCATTTCTATTAATCTATGTATTGCCACATAGCCTGTGGCTTACCAGTTCTTTCACATCTTGCTTCTTGGGCAGCTCGAAGCATCTGGCCTGGATCTCCCCTTCTTCATCTCTGTCTTCAATTTGAATGTACCACCTAAACTTATTCTGCCTTGTCATTGTCCAAACAGCTTTATTTATCAACAAATGAGAGCAACACATATTCACAATGAATAGAAAGACATCCCACAGCAATCTTATATAGCTAGTAGGACCTGAAGCTATAATTAACATTGAAGCCTCCATTGCTTATCCATGTCATCTTTTGAAAAACATTCATGACCTAAATGACTCAGGATCATAATCCAAAAACCATTCTCCATACCTCCCTTTAGGTTTATTCATGCCCTAAACATTTCTTCAGGTGTTTATTTTTTTTTGAGACAATCATGAATTTATGGAGAAACCTCATTTGGTTTCAGCTTCTGCTCTTTCTCTCTAAAACCTTAAATCAGACCACTCATTCACTCATCAAAAATCCTAAAGTAGATATATAGTTTCTCAACTTCATACCCAATATCTCCACTAGCTTCCTTTTTGTTTTACCCATCCCACCTTTACAATTTATCACCATTCCACAGTGAAACTAACTAAAGTTGTCTTCTAGTTTCTATACTGTTTTGTCTGATATCTTCTTTTTTATGATATTTTCTTTGTAGATATCCTTTTCTTTCTCTTACTCTTCCTTCTTTTTGTCTTCTTCACATCAGCTCATTTTAGTTCTCTAAATATATTGCCACTTTATGAAGACTTTTTTGATGGCTCAAGATCATAAATGGAGCCGGGCGGTGGTGGCGCACGCCTTTAATCCCAGCACTCGGGAGGCAGAGCCAGGCGGATCTCTGTGAGTTCGAGGCCAGCCTGGGCTACCAAGTGAGTCCCAGGAAAGGCGCAAAGCTACACAGAGAAACCCTGTCTCGAAAAACCAAAAAAAAAAAAAAAAAAAAAAAAAAAAAAAAAAAAAAAAAAAGATCATAAATGGGATGCTTTCTTGTGTAATAGTACTCTATGCTAATTCTTACATCAGTTATAATAATGCAGTGTAATTATCACATTGTATTCCCTATTCATTTATAGCTATATTCAGGTGAGCAAGATCAGGTGGTTTGGGTAGTATTTAAACTTCTTTTTCGTAAATGGAAGACACATGGATGAAACTCTGCTGTTAGAGTAGATGGGAGGACCTGAGTATCTTTTCAAAGGGCAATCAATGCTGTAGAATTTTTCTAGTCTGAACTAGATTGTATGTGACTTATAGCTGTAAAATTTGAATAGTTTGAATAACAATTGATAAACTACAGATAAATTAAAACTCACAAATCTACTTTTTATATGTTTAACTCTAAATATGAAAAAAGAATAGTAATGTTATTTTCCTGGACCACATGGTGACCATTGCTGTTTGACAAAGTTCCAGCATTTCAACATTGCAGACCATACTTCTCCAACACCTTTTTACTTTCATTTTTAATGATTCTCAATAATAATGCTTATCCCTTTGGGAAATTTTGTGTGGGCTTTGGTAAAGGATAAAAATGTGTACAATAGTAGCCTCTCTAAATAAAATATTTCTTTGGAAAAAAAAAATCCCTACCCTCACAGAAGCAGGAATCCCATTGCACTCTCCTGATTACACCAAGAACAGGAATGTCAGAGATTTACTCAATGCACCTGATCCCAAGGATGAAATGCCTACAATTCAGATCCAGAGCCTGAGGCCATTAAAGGCAAAAGTTCAGTTAAAAATACAGAGAAATCAGAATGGTACCGTATAATAAGGAATGTGTAAGACATCAGGACTTTCCCTTTTAAGAGCCTTATGAGAAGAACAGGCCCATATAGTAAGACTAAGAAAGTATAATATAGTGTCTGCTTCCCAGACGTCCTTTTCCCAAGGTCAGGCATTTAGATAAGGGTCTCCATTCCCTTGGGAGCTTGAGGAAAGTTCCTGCTTGATAAAGCAGTCATTCTTCTTATCTCTAGCAAAGGGAATTTGTGACCCTTTCATTAACATACAACTTGTGCCTATTGTCAAGGCCAAGGCTAGCTTCCTCAACTCCTGGTCTTAAGCCACACCCCAGCTCACATGCCCCTTGTCTCCCATTTAATCCTGTTGCAACTACAAGTGTAGTCTCTTTTCAATTAAACCTGATTCACTCTCAGATCATGTCTGTCTCCTCCCCTCACTCCACACATCTTCTTTGGGACCCGAACACCCCATCCCCCTGTGGAAGCAGGTCTCTCACAGCAGTTATTTAATAAAAATGCTGTCTTTGTGAAATACCAACTCATAAATAGTAAGAAATGGTTGTTTGCTTTAAGACAATCTAGAGTTAATATGATTAATAACCATTGTCATTGTAATAAAGCCAATATACAGTGCACGTAAAAGAATTTATATCAAGTAAGTTACAGTGGACACTGGGATTCTTGTGAATAGAAGCCATTATTTTATACTCAAAATTTACTAACATCTCTTCTAAATTTTTCCACAAAACCCATACTTCCATGATACTTTAGCGAAGAACATTAAACTAGAGCTTAGTTATACGACAATAGCAAACATTTTTTATTAGTTAATATTTATTTAATATCTTTTAAATATCAGGCACTAGAAATATAGCAGTATATAGGGCCTTTTCCCCTTGTAGAACTTAGATTCTAGTAATAGAGTGAAAAAAAATGTACCAAATATACAATGGAAGTTCTCATAAGTATTTTGAAATAAAAGTAAATATGCTATGCTAGTTAATTTTACATCAACTTTCTACAAGCTAGAGTCATTTTGGAAGAAGGAACCTCAGTTGAGAAAATGCCCCCTGGAGATTCTTATATGGAGAAGCTTGTGGTACATTTTTTAAAATTATGATTTATGTATCCATAATGGGCAGTGCCACCTCCGGGCTGGTGCTATAAGAAAGCAGGGTGACCAAATCATGGAGAGCAAACCTCCATGGCAAATGCATTAACTCCTGCCTCCAGGTTTATGTTTTAAGTTCCTGCCTCAGCTTCCCCAAATGATAAACTATGATGTGGAAGTTCAGGTTCTCCACAAGTTGCTTTTAGTGTTTTATCATAGCAATAGAAACCTGAACTAAGATATAAGGTTATATAATAGAGAATAAAATAAAATGGAAATAGGATAACAAGAAAGCACATTGGGAAGGATGAAATTCAAAGGAGAAAGGACAACTTTGATGAAAATGAATTTGAAAAAGTGAAAAACAGGCTGACATGACTGTAAGACCAATTTCTAAATGGTCTTATTAATAAAAAACCCAGAGCCAGATATTGGGGTGAAATCTGAGAGATCAGAGGAATAGAACAATCATCTATATAGGTGCATATATAGACATGAGAAGACAGATAGTTAGAAAGATATAGAGGTATAAAAGGAGAAAACTGGTAATAAACTATACACAGTATCTAGTGCATGATAGAACTGTTCTTCTGCCTTTTGAAATCAAAGCAACGCACAAAACAGTCAGTATAAGCTACTTATTCCATTGTTCACTTTTGCTTATGTTGTGATGACTCTAGTAGAACTCCCCTTGTATGTAGAAATTATTGGCTCTATGTCATTACAAGGTCTGGTTCTATGCAACTTCAACATGCTACACCTTATTAGATTTCATTTTTCTTCTCTGTCATGTAAATGTGCAAAATCACTTATAAGTCAGAAATGTAATCCTCATTCATTTGTTGTTTTCACAAATTACTGCACTAGGCACTTAACTTTCATTGTCTGGTTTAATCCTTTCAATAAATTCATTGATGAGTACTGTAAGATGAATTGCTAAATGGTCTTATTAATAAAAAATCCAGAGCCAGATATTGGAGTAAAATCTGAGAGATCAAAAACGCAGAAAGAAGCCAGGCATGTTCTTACCACTTGGAGATCCTCAGCCAAAGAGAACTACTTCCTGTATACCCACACCTATATGCCTTTCTGTTCTAAATCTCACTTCCTCTCTCTGCCAAGCTACATTATTTCCTGTCTGTCTGTACAGGTCTCCAGACGTCTATGGTTAGTGCTGGGATTAAAGGCATGTGTCACCAAGCCTGGCTCTTTTCCCAGTGTGGCTTTGAACTCACAGAAATCTGGATGGATCTCTGCCTCCCAAATGCTGGGATTAAAGGTGTGTGGTACCATTGCCTGACTTCTATGTTTAATATAGTGGCTGGCCTTGTCCTCTGATCCTCAGATACGTTTTATTGGAGTGCACAAAGAAAATGTCACCACACATGACTCAGAAAATTTCAGAACACTGTTATTTAAAAAAAAGTAGTATGTGGCATGGAAAAATTATGTTGGGTCTGGGATCATGCAATAATGGTGGACAGACCACCAAAGTCTATTAAACCAGAAGCAAACTTTATTCCAGAAAAAAAAGAAAAATTAAAAAAAATCACTTAGGTCATAAAAGCTTATCAGCTAACTGAGACCACAGGCAATGTTCTTGATTTCTGAGGCTCTGTCAATCAAGGCAGGTTCTGGCCCCCTTTTTATAGTAAGGGGGGATAGCATCAGTCATGGGGTACATGCTAGGTGTCACATAGAAACATCAGGCTTGGGATGCATGCTAGAAGTCATGTAGAAACAACTATTAAAAGTTAACTTGGGTTCAGGCAATTGTTGGCTATGAGGGGCAAGGGGGTTGAAAGTTAAATCCTGGATGTTGACAGAAGAGCTGGCTGTAAAGTAGAGAGCCACTGTTAAAAGTTAACCTTTAGAGCTGATGACTGTAAGTTTCTGTCTCTTAATTTTATAATTTTATATTTCTATATTCCTGAACCCTTCAATTAAAGTATCAGAAAATTAAAAAAAATAGTTTTACAGTCTTTATACTTCACTTTTATATCTCTTAATGACAATAGCCTGATGGTTTTATTTGCATTGGAGTATTACCCTCTTGGAGTCTTAATGAATAATTATTGTTTGCAGAATACACCATGTTTTAATGCAAAACTTTAATTGAGGAGTCTTCCATATAGTGTTCACATTGTCCATGTCATGGGTTGATGGCCTATTTCAGTACTAGTGTATATTTTACCTTGTTGCCTTTTCTTAAAAGATGAAAAATGTTTAATTTTTAACTGAAAGTGACAGCAGAGCATTAACATGATAAATAGATTTAATTTCAATAAAAGTATTCAATTCTAAAAAAGGCCAGGAATGAAGCATTAAGCTGGTACATTCCAAAATCAATTCTTCTGTCTATTAATAGAGCTAATCAATTCATCTAGATCACTGAAAATAAAATTTTAAGTTAGGAAATATATAATTTGTAAAAACAAACAAACAAACAAACAAGTAACTCAGAATTTTTCATAACGATCTTTTTTTAAATATATGACAATGAATTAGATGATACATTTCTGTTCACAAACCAATCTTTTAAAGTAGGCTTAGTTCCAATTGTACTTGCCAATGTTCATGATATTAAAAGCCAGTAAAATAGAACAATCTTGGAATATACTTTTCATAGTCTGAGGTTAAAGCAATTA
The DNA here is from genome assembly GCF_949786415.1 of Peromyscus eremicus. NCBI lineage: Eukaryota > Metazoa > Chordata > Mammalia > Rodentia > Cricetidae > Peromyscus > Peromyscus eremicus. The sequence continues at coordinate 120,879,639 of NC_081439.1, forward strand.
TGAAGCCCAGTAGTGTTCTTATCTCTTACTCAACTACTATAGCAATTGCTATGCTTAGAAAACCATACCTAGATATTAAATGTCATAATTCAGTGGACTTTCACTCTATTCTTCTATGTGTCTGTTACCAAGGTGAATATCCACCAGCAATTTCAATTTATTCTTCATAAGTATTAATGAAAATACCTTAGGCAGTGAAAAAATTAGAAATATCAACATTTTAAGTGATACCATGAAAATTTCTGAAAGAAGAAGTACATGTTTATCCTCCAATATTCTAGGGCACTCAGAAGATGTAAGTTTTGCCCAACATGTCTTCAGCTTTCTGTGTTTGAAAAGATGGTAGTTCAGTTGGGAGAGCTGCATACTGTTTTGTGGTGGTACTAGTTAAGCCTGATAGAAGCCATGGTGAATGATATTCTACTAAATGTTGCTTCCTTATACCAAAGCCTCATCTACCGCAACCCACTATGTTGAAGTGAAATGCCACATATGTATCCATGGCCAACTGCCATTTGAAATAAGGAGTTAAATGATTTTCCCCTTGTTTTCTTAAGTGTCAGGGGCTTTATCTATGACAAAGTAATAGCTATTTGAGGAATTAGCTAACCTTAAAGTAGTTAATACTTGCAAGGGTTAAGAACAATTAATATTATTAGAATTTTTGACTTTCTATTAGTTTATATTAATTAAAATTACCTCCATGGAAATACTCAAGACCTTATTACAAATTATAATTTTCTGTGCTGATAACCAGTTAAAAATACAAAAGTTTATCATTAAACTCAAAGGAAGAAGTGTAATGGAAGACAATATAGAATATAAACTGGAAAGCCCTCTTGTGTACATAAATTGACAGATTAAGAAAATGGCTATGTTACCTAAAACTGTCTACATATTCAAAGCAATAACTATCAAAATTCCAATGTCATTCTTCACAGAAGTAGAAAAACACACCAAAATTCATATAGAATCATAAACAACCCCCAATAGTCACAGAAATCTTGAGCAAAAAGAGGAATTCTGGAGATACCACAAAATCTTACCTCAAAATACATCTGATATTTTTTTATACTAAAGAGAAATAGTAACAAAAAGGCGTGGTACTAGCACAAAAAAGATATGTATATCAGCAAAATAAAATGAAAGACCAGAAATATACTCACAAAACTACAGCCATCTGTTTCTTGATAATAGTGCCAAAATGTATGTTGGAACACAGACAGCCTGTTTTAAAGTGGTAAACCCATGGGAGTCTGTTTAAGAAGTATTAGAGAACTTGAGTTTATAAATTTATAATTTTCAAAGCCAATTGAAATGTATATAACTATTGAATTAAATTTATCATGCCCAATAGAATGAAATATTAACTAACTGTGGTAGCTACTTTTGTTGCCAGGGTCTCCACTGTGCTAGCTGTAGTAACCAATTATGAAATGGCAATCCCAGAAGTGGTGGCTGCCACTGCTATAACAGCAACAATGGCAGCAGCAATGTCAAATTCTTTTCTGGAGCATGTGGGCATCCACTGGCATGGATACAACTCCAGGAGCACGAACCGCCAAGGCCCATTTTTCTTGATCCAAGCACAACTTAAGCTGGCAGCTCTGCAAAGGGACAACTAAGAACCATAAAAAAAAAAAAAAAAAAAAAAAAAAAAACAGGCAGCTCACAAGAAGCAGAACTAATAGTCTCATAATGGCTACATTCAGGCTCACAAATTTTAAGGTATCTTCAAAGGGGGCTAAATGAATTTCAGGAGGCCAATAAATGTTTCACATAGCCACTCCTGAATACTTAGTACTACACCAGCTAGAAGAGGATTGTGAAAATGAAAAGGCTTAGCTGGTGTCCAACTGGATCTTCAGCAGAGATCCCAGAAGGGGGAATGGCAAATGATGGGACAAGAGACACAAAGAATTGACAGCAAGACAATATTCTGATCAAGCTGCAAAATTTTATTTTTCTCAGGTGGGTTTTATAGTAAGCAGACCAGGAAACTTTCTTTGGGAAAAGATCAGGGGACTGTTGAGTTGCCAAGCAACCCAACCAAGCAACCTAACCACAAAACATTGTTACTAATGGTCACTGTAGCAGAAAGATAAGGAAATGTTAAGTTATTTTCTAATAACTTAGGATTTGTTCAGGCATGTCAAAAGTTCCTGGTTAGTGGCTCAATACTGGACAACAGAAACTTAACTCAGGCAGGCAATATGGCATGGCTCTTGAAATTGTCCTCGACAAGCTGGCATGCTACTGTTAACAAATGGAGGTCAGTGACCTTCAGGGTTATCCTTAATCTCCATCAACATGCTTGAAAAAGCAGTTACCATACATTACCTTCTGGAGAATCCAATCTTACAAGGACTCCAATTTGCAGTAAGGGTCCTTAAGGAAGGGAATGGCTCAGTTGCCTTTAGCCTACTGGCTATGGGTGGGTTAGGACTTCTCTTGGTCTTTTCTGTGTCAAACACACAGATTGCAAGCCCAGTGCCACTTTGAGTTCTTTGGCAGCAGTTAATTGCAACTCACACATGATTGAGCCTGTATGATAATGAGTATTCAGAGACTGGTAATGCCTAGGGAGCACTCACCAACCTAAGACAAAGTGCCTGTGTGGTAAGGTGACCTGCTGAAGTCCCATGCAACCTAAGTCAAAAGCTCATTTTTTAGCAAAAGGGGGACCTGTAGGTTCCTGGCCCCCGTTTTGGGTAACTGTTGCCTTGCTTGCTGATCTTGACCTTGATATCCTCCCTATGCTAACTCCCTCCCAGGTTCTACCCTCCTGAATGCTTAAGGGAAGTTCCTTGTCTGTGTATCCTTCATAATGGGCATTATCAGCTTAGATGCAAGATTGTAAACCGTGGTAGCAAACTTCTGCCCTCTGGGGTTCTCCCATTGTGCTGTAAGCCTGTATTTAACACCTCCTCCTTCATTCAATAAAGGGCATTTGGTTTAAAAAAATGATAATAAAAAAATTTAAAAAAGAAGTATTAGAGGAATTTATTAAGGAAATATACTCTAGAATAGAAAACAGAGTAGGCAGCTGAACTCATCCTCTGATTTGACTGGGAAGAATGCACCTCACAGCCAGGAGCAGGGAAAAGGGGCATGTGATCCTTCTTCCTCTCCTTTTAAGAGGTCATATACAATGGCAGGAAGCATGGCCTCCTTTGGGCCCTATAGCCCAAGGTCATGGGCAGAGCAAATACTACTACATTTCCCTTTTTTGTCTAAATAAGAAGATTCTAATCTTAATGAAAACTATATACAATAAGAATGATTATCAAGTATTGTCCAGGAAAAACAAAGGGTAATAGCATAAAAATTGAACAACAACCAACAATAATATCAAACAAGAAAGACATGCTGAATGTCCAGAACACAGGTAAATGACAAATTACTGAGATTACTCCAATAGCTGTCTGATCTTGAAGATTCTAACTCTAGTACTAGTAGTTCTAGCTAAGATATGAGAAGGTTGTAACTGTAACTATCTAGTCTTCAACTACATCAAAGACCTGAGAATGAAAATAATAATACCCAAGAAAATATAAAATGTAAACAATTTCTGAAATTCTTTCAAGAATAGACAGAGAGAAGAGGCAGCCTGTACAGTCACCTAAAGTTTCTCAGCATTGTTGGAGCATCCAATTTGGCTGTAAGCCTAGAATATCTGACAGACCATTTTCAAAAGCAAGAATTTTGAAAGACCATCTTACGCTTTCTTGGCAGAGTTCAGTAGTCACTTTTCCTTGTGTCCTGCTCATTTGGAAAGGACAGCGTTCATACTGTCAGCAGTCAAGTTAAGGGCAGTTCTTTGCCCAGCAGGCCATTTTGTGCCAAGAAGAAGATAAGCTTCCAAATGGAAATGTCTAAAAGCCCAACATTCTTTCAGGATCAGATTGGTGCTGCCAGGAGCAATTGTGTCTCATGTCAACAGAATTCAAAGATATCAAAACATTTAAGTGCCATATTCTCTAGGTCTATGAAGTATTTGAAAATTACCTATCCATCTGACATATGTTTCTATAAATCTGGAGAACCTAACATGAAAATAGAAATGATAAGCATAGGTGACTATAAATCTTTAAGTTTTCTCTACCTAAATAACGTGAGGACTAAGACTTCACATTAACAAGATAAACAGTCTGTAAGCAGACATACCATATAAGGACAATGATCTCAAAATTGTGACAATACACAAAATATCTTAAACAGAGGTAGAAATGTACAGTGCAATACACAATATGACAACAATATCCTTAATTTGTATCACTATGTAAAATATCCTAAATAGAGGTGGAACATACATACAGTATGATAAATATAATATTACATTTGTATCAATATACAAAATATTTCAAATAGTACAATATAACAAATATAGTTTTGTATTTGTATCAATATATTAATTGTCTTTTGTTTTTGTTTTTGTTTTTCAAGACAGTGTTTCTCTGTGTAGCTTTGATGCCTATTCTGGATCTTGCTCTGTAGACCAAACTGGCCTCGAACTCATAGAGATCTGCCTGGCTCTGCCTCCCGAGTGCTGGGATTAAAGGCATGCACCACTAATGCCCAGCCTTTTTTTTTTGATAAATTATCTTAAATAGGAACATAAGAATAGTTTACATTTGTATCAGTATACAAGAATCCATAGCAGTGCAAATTATCCAAGACCTATAGTTTGCTTAATTGGTTTACTAGTAGATATAACAATCTACCTTGATGTACTATACCTATCCATTCCCCTTTTTCTTTTCTAAAGGAGAATACTGAGTCTATATGTTATTATTCCACCTCCAACCCTATAACCATCCATCCATCACCCTAAGAAAAATAAAACCTTTGTGAGAGTGGATGATGTTTTTCTAGAATTGCTTTCTTCTTTTTAGGGGATGATGGTATCTCTTTGAAGTCCTGTAGGAAAGCTGAGATAGTTAGGTCTCACTAGGGCTAGCTGTAGAGTCTGCAGCCAGTGACAGAGTAGTGGATAAGATTGTGTGAGATTCTGGCTAGTGTAGTATGATGGACCATCTCATCTTAGAACTGCCCTGAAGAGTTTTCAGTACAAAGCTGATCATTGAGTAATGTTTTTAGGTACAATGGCATCTTTCTGGATTGAGTAGAGTTGTTGTGGGGGCCCCATCTCCCTTCTGAAGACTTCAGAGATTGCTATTGGGAGGGCTTATTTTTCACTGTTGAAATCTTCAACATTATTAATATCAACATGGAAAGTTTGGATTTATTCTGGATCAAGAAGAGATTCTCAAAAAACAAGGAATAGAATCTTGACAACAATGGTCTCTAGATTATTGGTTTTCTTCTGTCTCACACCAGTTGGCTCTTCTGATATGAGACAGAATCTCCTACTTTTTCTTTTAGAAATATGTTTGGGTTTAGAGAAGGAGAAAGCTACATTCCAACTCCAAATTCAGCTTGATTTATAACTGAATCAGGACCACAACTCTTCTAGAGTTAAAGAGAGATTGATGTTAGGCATTGAGATATTTCCCCTTAGAGTATATTGGTACCAATATGTCCTTCCTTTATGCAGTAGATGTCTAGGTGTCCAAGACCTTATGATGTCTTGAAGATGGGTATTTCTATTAGCCTGTTAAAGGCAAAAGACAGAACCCTGCCCCAACCCTTTTTTTTTGAGCTTTTCTTATAACTTGTAGAGTTGTCACACTGGTGGATGAGTTATTACTTCTTCTCATCAAGGGGTTTCTCCTGTTCAAAAATAATTTTTGTTAATTTTGTTGGCATCCATAGCTTTTGCTCTCCTGCAGAAACAAAAGCAAAATCCCTTCCCCAATGAAGGATGTATCATGGTTTTCATTCTGAGGTCAAAACATCTTTGAAGTACAGTGTTTGGTTTATCTCAGATTTTTTTTTTTGCCAATGTCTCTCCACAGCTATTGTTCCTTTTTCATCAGCATTGAGAAAATTCAAGGTTAATAAAGCATTATGTAATCTATTTCTAGGAGTCATTGTTACCTGTTTCTGTTTGTTTAGCATATCCTTTAAAGTTTGATTGGATCTTTCTATGACTGCTTGGCCTGTGGGATTGTGTGGTACACCTGTAACATGCTTTATATTGTAATAAGTAAAAAAAACTGTCTCATTTTATTTGAGACATATGCTGGAGCATTGTCAGGCTTAATTTGTACAGGTATTCCCATGATGGTCATAACTTCTAATAGATGTGTAATCACAGAATTAGCCTTCTCAGAACTCGTACCAGTTGCCTATTGAAATCTTGAGTAGTCAACAATAGTATGGTGTACATTTCTAATCTTCCAAATTTTGTAAAATGAAAGGGTTGAGATCCATGTGATTGGGAGCCAGATAGTGATAAAACCACAGGAGTCTGTTTAAGAAGTATTAGGGAAATTTATTAAGGTAAATTGAGGAAATGCACTCAAGAATACAGAATGGAGTAGACAGCTGAACTCATCCTCTGATATAACTGGGAGTGAATCCACCTCACAGGCAGGAGCAGCGAGCCTTCTCCCTCTTCTTTTAAGTGGTCACATATAATGGCAGGAAGCACAGCCTCTTTTGGACCCTATAGCCCAAGGTCACAGGTGGAACAAATACCACTACACTGTTTAACAAATGGTCCTGGTAAAAGCAGACATCCACGTGTAAAAGATTCAAAGTGAATCATTAGATAGCACCCTCTACCAAATGCAATTAAAATGATTCAAATCTTATTGCTAGACCTAAAACTTTGAAACTATTAGAAGAAAACATAAATATTTAATAGTTTAGAAGCAGGACTCCAGTAAGTCATAAAATGGCAAGAAATGACAAAGAAGATTTCATCACAGTAAAAGGCTCCTTCTCAGTGAGGAAACAATTGTTCAAATGAGTAATGACACTGAAACTGTAAGAGAGGCACACGGAACAGAAAAGATCATGAGTAGACAGATTTCTTACTGCTACCCACCCAGATATTAAGAGCTAAGTCTTATAGAATCTGGCTGCCCCATTTTATACTTCTCCTTAAGGCACCACAAAATCTGTGATAGAAGTAAAATAGACATAGGAAGAGCGCAAACCCCCCCCCACACACACACACATCCTATGAAAAGTTCCCATGTTCGGAAACAAGGTATTCTCAATACTCCTCAAGGTCTTCATATTTACTCCTGAGAGGGTTTTCTCACTGTTTTCTGTTGATTGACCTTAGAAGCATCCTTCAGGTGAGAGTCTTCATCTACCTGAACTTCCAGAGAAGGCAGAGAGGGGAGCCAGGAGGTGGCATCTGCCTGTTTCCCATGCCTGTAGCCTCTCTGGGCATTCAATGTGAGTTTCTGTGAAAGTATCCTCTGTCAGCAATGAAAGATCTCTGTACTTCATTTCAGCCCTTGCTTTTCAGTACTGTAAGGCCTCAGATTCTTTATTCTCTCACTGCTAATATGAAGTCAGGTTCCTGACATCTTCCACAGTTTAACATGAAATTCATCCCTACAGAAGTAATGATTTTCTAAAGCCACAAACTGCCTTGGGTCAGGATATCTTCTCTTGCAAACTGAACATCCACTTGCTCATGTATCTATCTTGCTCATGTATCATGTTTTTGAAACAATAGCTGTATAGTTTCTACCTGTCTGGGCAGGGCTATGCATTACTTCCCTCCTACTTCCAATGCAAGTCTTATGTGTATGGATGATTTGTCTGTATTTTTGTCTGTGCACTACTTGTGTGCCTGGTCCCTGCAAAGGTCAGAAGAGGACACTAGATCTCTTGGAACTGTAGTTACAAGTGGTTCTAGTATAGGTGCTGGGAATTGAACACAGGTCCTTTGCAAAAGCTATCAGTGCTCTTAAGTGTTGAGCCACCTCTCCAGCTTAAATACACATTATCATAGAATAATATTTATAGAAACACAATGTTGATGTATCATTTGTTTCATTGCATAAATTCAAATAAGACACTTGAAAATTAAATAATAAATAAAATGGACAATTACTGTTTGATTAAAAAAAGAGAAATAAAAGAAAAGAAACTAACAAAAATCATTGCTTACCAGAACAAACCATCAGCTTAAATTACTTTGTTTCTCTTTGTCTTAGATACACTAGTTAAAAATAGTCAAAGACATCTAGAATCATTTAACTCAGTCTGTTTCTCTTGGCAGACATTCTATAGCAGACCTTTCAATTCACTTCAGTACATTAATATATTGTATATTAAATGTATTATTCACTGTACATTGTTTGCTATAGAGTACATAAATATTGATTATAGGACACATTACATATTAAGAGTAAATTATCACATAATTACATTATGAAAACCTTACTTCTTGAAAAAAGAAATAATTTAAAGTAGATGCAATCTGAAGTTCTGTGTTTACAGGGTGTGAAAATACAGTGTCAGTAGAGTGATTATCCTTGTAATAGCATGGATAGGAAAGAAATGTAACAGAACTTAGCCAAAATTGATGAGTACTTTTAACATTCTTTATGACATTGCTAATAGCAAATGGTGATAAATAGAAAAACTGTTTTTGAAGTGTTAATATATTCTTGTTATTTGTCATCTTTATAAATTTTCTAATAGATGTATTTTCTCTTCTTTCTATAAATATTCATGTACTTATAATTTCTTATTCATAAATTTACTTCTCACCTAAAATTATTAAAACTTCAGTGATCATAAAACTTAGCCCTTCATGCACAAATTTACATTTTGCTATATTTTCAGTCAAATTACACCATGGATAACTCCTTATAAACACTACAAACAGTAAATATGTGATGAGTTGATGTATGCCAATGTTAAATATTACCATATTGTTAGATATCAGTTATACTGAATATTTTTCATTCTTAAAAATAATGTGACAATTATGATTAAAATTCCTGATATGAATATATTTGTTCCTGCATGTTGTTTTATTTTTGAGAAAGAGAACTGCTGAATCAAACCTTAAAAGTCTCCTGCCTCACTTTCTCCTTCTCTATTTTCCTGCCTTGTCTCTCTTCTTTTCATATGCTTTTCCTAATTTATATTCAGAATGGGCTTGGAAACTTGCATTACCATCAATACACTATCTACAGCACTGCACAATGTTTTTAAAAATACCACCTGCTAATTTGGAAAGTAAAACATGTCATTTAATTTTTATTTTACTTTTTATGTTGTGGCTGTGTGTGTGTGTGTGTGTGTGTGTGTGTGTGTGTGTGCATGTGCACGCTCATGTGCATGCTGTAGACCATTTGCAGAAGCTGATTCTCTTTTTCCACCTTGTGGATCCTGGGATTGATCTCAGGTCATTAGTGCCCTTACCAGCTATAATTCAAGATGTATATGGAATAAGGATAAATAGGAAACTGAAATAATAGTGATTAGTACTGACATTAGGAAACAACAACCACCAAAAAAAAAAAGATTTTTAAATACCAAAATACAAGGTAATAATAATGAAAATAGGGGCCGGGCGGTGGTGGCCACACCTTTAATCCCAGCACTCGGGAGGCAGAGCCAGGTGGATCTCTGAGAGTTTGAGGCCATCATGGACTACCAAGTGAGTTCCAGGAAAGGCTCAAAACTACACAGAGAAACCCTGTCTTGAAAAACCAAAAAAAAAATGAAAATAGTAGCTAAAATAATAATATAATAATAATAATAATAATTAGGATACATACAGTGATATCTAGGTCATGTATCTATTACCTAAATATGGATATGCTTCCTATATAGGTCTGAAAATCCCTCAATTATAATATCTAAAGAAAAAATAACTATTAATTAGTATATTTTCTACCTTTAAGATAATTGTTTACATACATAGTCAGTGATGAATAAAGTTGTTTAGAAATCTATTTAATCCTACTAGAACAGATGGTATTTGACAATTTACTAAGTAACTACAATATTTGTTTCATAACTTTTCTTTATTTGTTATTTTTCTTTGTGTTTTGTTTTGATTAATAAAATACTTGGTAAACTGTAGATCTAATTTGCATTTGTATATTTGAAAATTTGCACAGCTTCCGTATATCCAGAATTCTTTCCATTTCTACATTTATATTAATATTGTAAGTACTATTCTAAAAATTCTTACGATTTTATTTTCTAATTATGATCCATAGTGTTCATTTTAATATGTTGAATTGAAAGTATATTTAATTTATTATGTTGAACTTTATTTATTGAGCCTTCTCACATTGCTTTGCTTTTCTATTTTATACTAAAATACTCTTAGAGAGCTGACAGTGTGGTAGAGCATATACTTAGCATGAACAAAGCCCTGGAGTTTACCTTACAAACTAAAATTAATATTGAATAGATACACAATTACTTCTTTTTACTATTCTCTTAGAAAAACTTGTGATTTTCTTTTTTTTTTAATTGAAAGTAGTTTCTTCTCTCATCTAATACATCCAGACCACAGCTTCTCCTCAGTCTACTCCTCCCAGGTCCCCCCTCCCCCCAACACACACATACTTCTCCTCTGCCCCAGATCCTCTCCTCCTCTGTTTCCCTTCAGAAATAAACAGAAAAGGCCTCCAAGAGACAATGACCAAACAGGACAAAACAAGATACAAAATAAGATAAGGCAAAGTCCTCAAATAAAAGCTGGATGAGGAGGAAAAGAGTCAGAGACACACCCATTCCCACTGTTAGGAGTCCCACAAAACACCAAGCTAACAGACATAGCATATACTCAGGGGACCTGGTATAGACCCATGCAGGCCCTGTGCTTGCCTCAAGTCTTTGTGATCCAATATGAGCCCTGCTTAGTTGATTCAGTGGACTATGATCTCCTGGTGTCCTTCATTCTCTCTGATTCTTACAGTCTTCCCTCTCCCTCTTCATTGGGCTCAAAGCAGAGGGAACTTTAGAGATCTCCTATTTAGGTTCCTTCTCCTCATAATGTCTGGTTGTGCCAGTGGAAGCCTCTCTGATGACAACTGGACAAGGCACTGATCTATGAGTATAACAAAATATCATTAGGAATCATTTCATTTATTTTTTTTTTGCCTGTCATGTTTTATTCTACTCTAAGTCTCTGGGCTACCCAGTCTCCAGTTCCTGGCCATCCAGACAGTGTCTGGCATGGGCTTCCCCTTGTGGTGTAAGCCTCAAGTGAAACCAGACATTGGCTGGGTACTTCCACAGGTTTTGTAACACAAGTTCTCTACCTCAGCATATCTTGAGGCAGGACAGATTGTAGGTTGAGGTTTTTGTGGCTGGCTTGATGTCTAAGTTTCTCTATCCATAGTCTGCAGAGTACCTTCCTGCTGTGGAATAATACTTTTATACACTGTGAAGAATTGTCACTGGGATTGTTTTAATAAAAAACTAATTGGCCGGTAACCAGGCAGGAAGTATAGTTAGGACAACCAACCTAAGAAGGTTAGGATGAAGAAAGGTGGAGTCAGAGGAGTGTTGGCCCAGATGCAAAAGAAGCAGCATAAATTTTATAGATGAGGTAAATGATCCTCATGGTAACATGTTGATTAAGAAATGGGTTAATTAGAAATGGGTTAATTTAAGTTGTAAGAGTTAGCTAGTAACAAGACCAAGTTATTGGCCAAGAATTTACAATTAATATTAAGTCACTGTGCATTTATTTGGGACTGGCTGCTGGGACACAGAAAAACTCCTGGGGTGAAAGCTCCATGCAGGCACCAACTTGACCTCTCTATGTTCAATGAGCCATTTTGTGGATGTTGTCCTTGGCAATGGGGCCCTACCGTGAGAAAGCAATCCTCTTTCTTAGCATCAGCATGGGTTGCTTAGAGATCTGCATGGTACCCCCTCAGCAAATAGCTCAACGGAATGCAACATACTCCCACCACTGGAAGCCTTGCTGGCTATAAAAGGTGCCCAGTTCAAACTCCTTATCCTCCATTACTAGGCGTTCTCACTAGGGTCACTCTCATAGATACCTTGAAGATTCCACTACACTAGGTTTCTACTTCACTCACAATGCCCCCAAATTCCAGCTGTCTGTCCCCTCATTCTTTCCCTCTATCCCTTACCTCATCCACCAGATCCCTCCTGCTCTTGTCCCCATCTGTCCACAGTCCACCTGAAAATTCTATTCTATTTCACCTTCCTTGGGTGATATGTGTTCCCCCAGAGCCCTTTTCTTTATTTAACCTCTCTGAGTGGATTGTAGCTTGATTATCATTTACTCAAACACTATTAAGTGAATACGTAAAATAGTTGTCTTGCTGGATCTGTGTTACCTCACTCAAGACATTTTTTTCTACTTCCATCCATTTGTCTGCCCCGCCTGCAGGGCTACAACGGGTTCTCGACCACCCTAAGGACAGAATGTAGGGACAGGAGATACAAGGAAATACACCAAGTCAAGATTCTGATCAAGGTGCAACTTTATTTTTCTCCAGGAAGGTTTATATAGTTCCTGCAGGGTTGGGGGAGCAAGAAGCTGTCATCTGCATAATGTGGGGCAAGCTAACAGGATGTTTGTATAGGATGTTTACAGGGTGAAAGGGTCAAGGGCTCTGACTCAATGTCCTGTTGCTAGGCAACCTGACTGTAAGATGATCTAGTTCCCTGTCTTATTGGGGGTCTGTATTTCTTCACTAATTAGAGATTCTGTCCTTGTCCCTGACATCTCCCCCTTCTTAGTAATAAATCTAAGGGCCAACATAAACCAGGTTCGAATGGTCTAAAAGGAGGGCTCTGAAAGAGGCTTTGCATGGAGGATTACAGAGGCCCTATCCCTCTAAAGGTTGTGAAAAAAGGTCTGAAGGGAATGTCTCTCCAGACTCAAGCACCAAAGGCGTCCCCATAGTGCGGGAATCAATGGACTGTGCAGTTTTTTGAGGGAGCAGAAATGGGTATGTGCAAGGCTGCTACTGCACAACCGCTATGCAACAGGGCATATAATCCAGGCTTTCGTGATTTTGAGGTACCATGGTCCTCAGCCTGTGCAGTCCCAGCTCCACTCCAATCATACCTTGAGTGAGCCTTTTTCCCACACACAGGCGCACCCTCCCCCGAGTAAAGGTGTCTGTGTGGGGCATCTCTCGTCAGGGGAAATTTCAACCCTGGAGGTCTTTTATTTGCCTTCAGATGAACCGAGTGAGCCAGGAAAGTGCCCATGGCCCAAAGGCAAGGACCAGGAGCAGGCCTACAACAGGTCCTAGGAGGGAGGGAAGAAGGGTCGTTAGCCAAGGGGAGGCAAAAAACCCAATTTCTAGAACCACCCAAGCTCTTGTTCTCCTTTTCTTTTTCTCTTTTTTCTAGTCCTTTTCTAACCTTTACCATACTGTCCCTGACTACCCTGGTGTGGTCTGTAAAGAAACAACATTCCTCTTTGAGCCCAGTACAAAGGCCACCCTGTTGTAGAAAGAGGAGATCCCGGCTTCTCCTGTTCTGTAAAACTACCTCAGCTAGGGAGGAAAGAGATGACTGGAGGGCAGAAATTCCCCGTTCAAGTTGGGCAATATCCTTGTCTATGGACAGTTGAAGTTCAGAGTAATGTTGGTTGGACAGGACCAGAGAGGCAATTCCTGTTCCTGTTCCCCTCGGCTTCTCTTCCTAGAGATCTAGGAATTGATCTGAGTAATAATAGGTTAGTCTAGGTGGAAGGGACCTAAGTGCCCTGAGTGGCAACACAGCGACCTGACCCAGTGATCTGCAGGTGCACTGCATATGATGGGATCGGTGGGCTTCCTCTGTCATCAGTGTTACAGGATTTTTTAAAAGAGTATCTTTATAAGCAGAAGGTTAGAATCAACTGAGCAAGGAAGATTTGGGTCTATGGCACATGCATGTGCCTAGGACAAGGCATCTTCTACCATTGCACCAATGAGGATAATGAGGGCTCCTGTGCTGATCATCCCTGCTCCTACTCCCGCTCCAACTGCTGTACCCGCTGGTTGTAGCTTAAGTTTTCCTGCCTGGCCCACAGTCAGGATATATCTCTTTCACCTGCCAGTCCCACAGCCTCTCAGACCCGACCGAGTAAACACAGAGACTTATGTTGCTTTCAAACTGTATGGCTGTGGCAGGCTTCTTGCTAACTGTTCTTATAGCTTAAATTAATCCATTTCCTTTAATCTATACCTTGCCACATGGCTCGTGGCTTACCGGCATCTTCACAAGCTGTTTCTCATCATAGTGGCTGGCAGTGTCTCTCTGACTCAGCCTTCCACTTCCCAGCTTTATTCTCCTCCTTGCCCCGCCTATACTTCCTGCCTAGCCAATGGCCAATTAGTGTTTTATTGATTAATTAGCAACACATTTGCCATACATCCCACAGCAGCTGGTCCTTCATGGGTGCCCTCTCTCTGGTGCTACACTGTTTGCTGTGCTACCTGCCAGCCACAGGCTGCGTCAAGCTGGCCCAACAGGGCTATGACTGCCTTTGACACCAAGGCCAGCAAGTCCAACAAGCCTTTCTGACACTTTGGATGAAAATTCAGCACTGCCCTTGGAAACATGACCCCTGCTGTCAGACTGGATTTGTGACAAGCAGTGTCCCTGCTCAGCCCAGAACATTGACTATGGGATTTGTATGGGCGGTGTGAAAGGTCTCAAACACAGTTTGTTGTAAAGTCCCCACTGTCCCCCCACAGGAACTCTGAAAAGCCAACATAGCATTATTAATCAATAATAAAGATCGTTTCTCCATCTTTTTTTTTTTCACGTGCCATTCTAACTGACATGCTTGCTAAAGCTCAGCCAATGGATCTCCAAGGAAAGGGAACGGAAGTTGGTGACCCACATACTACATAAGCTAAATCAACAGCCATTCTTTTCATAAAAGGGTGGAGCAGAGTGATAACAGAACTAAAGGGCTGGTGGGGGTTGTTGTGGGTGAGGACAACAGCCTGGAGGGCTTGCAGGAGGGACAGCATTTGAAACAGAAGAAGTTTCCTCAGGAGAGGGGCTATCTCTCCTGGGCAGATCAAGTATATCTACAGCTCTAACCAGGCATTCTGGTAACCATCTGGGAGCAGAGTGTATCTCTTTTATGGCACCATTAACAGGACTTAGTCTTTCTGTGATGGTCAGCAATGGTGTTAATGCTGAATGTTCTCCTACCTCACATCATGAGAATCAGAAGGCTGTTGGCCCTCCCAGACCCTCCTTCCCCCTGCCGGCCCCTATGACTCTCTCCCCATGAATGAAGGAGCCAGCAGGCGCCAAGGTGGAAAGGTCCTCCCCTCTGCCCTCCACGCCCCACAAGCTTCCCCCCCCCCCCGTGCCACCAAGACTGGACCCTCCACAACAGCAAGCATCTGGCCCCGCCAGCTCCCCAGTCCCAGGAACCACCTCCAAGGCCGGCTCCGTTCCCACCCCCCATAAAGACAAACCATCGCCAACACCTCCTACAGTTTGAGATCCTCCACCACCATCCCCTCCAGACTGGCCTTACTCTGTTGGAGCAGAAACACGATCTCAGAGATGGTCCCTGCCTTGTACACCAGGCGATTGCCCATCTAGAGACAAAATGTCCCCTTCCCCTCTAGCTGCCCAGGGGACTCATGGTTGCCTCGGCAAATCCCGAAAGCACCAGTAGCTACCCCAAGCCCTAGTTCCTGGCAGGCAGGGTTTGTGTTTTCAAAGGCCAAGTGTTTAATGAAGGTACTTTTGTTTTTGTCCGGCCTGAACAGTCTCTCAGCCGGGAGGGAATTTTGCCTGTGCTGCATTTGTGTCATAGGGTGAGTTGCCAAGAAGTTTCTTTAGCATCCAAGTTTTTGAGAACGGGCTGTTCAAGTGAAGTAGTGGGAGTGGAGAAGGAACAAAGAAATCTGTAACTGGTTTTGATCAATTAGTTGTAAACACCACTACCCTCAGACCAACCCTTTAGGGAGGCCTCCTCGGCAGGGTCTAGAGGGAAGTTAGAGGTAAAATTGTTAAGAGAGGGATAAAGATGGGCAGGAGCAGACTCCTGGGGATTCTTAGGTTTAAAAGCCATGAGCATCCCCTCTTCCATAGAGCTCAAGTCGTGATCTGAGGGACAGACCGAAGGCAGATGAGAAGGCGATCAGGGGTCTTAGGGCAGGTAGAGGGGGAGCGAAAGGCTTCTTTGAAGACTTTTTTTCCTATGTTAATAACCTCTTGTATGTCAGGGGAATGTTTATAGACCCTAAGAATGTTGTTAATAATCAAAAAAGGCTTTAAGGTCTTTTTTCTTTACCCTAGTTCCTTGTATCTTGAGGGGCTCATTTAGGACAGAAATAAATAAATCTTGTGACGAAGTTGCCTGTCCCATGGCTCGTCACTTTCTTACCTGTGTTGTCTCTGCCCTCCTCTGGGATCGCGTCCTGAACCAGGCGATTTTAGGGGGATCCAACAACTTCACCAAGGCCTTGGTCTTTCCTCCAGGAGATGACGTTCCAAATCATCAAGAGGTGGTTTCATCCACATTGGGCGCCAGTTGGTCCACCTGCAGGGCTACAACAGGTTCTCGACCACCCTAAGGAGGGAATGTAGGGACAGGAGATACAAAGGAAATACACCAAGTCAAGATTCTGATCAAGGTGCAACTTTATTTTTCTCCAGGAAGGTTTATATAGTTCCTGCAGGGTGGGGGGGAGCAAGAAGCTGTCATCTGCATAAGGTGGGGCAAGCTAACAGGATGTTTGTATAGGATGTTTACAGGGTGAAAGGGTCAAGGGCTCTGACTCAATGTCCTGTTGCTAGGCAACCTGACTGTAAGATGATCTAGTTCCCTGTCTTATTGTGGGTCTGTATTTTTTCACTAATTAGAGATTCTCTCCTTGTCCCTGACATTTGTCTACAAAATTCATGATGTTCATTTTTTTTTAACAGCTGAGTAATACTCTATTACTCCACATTTTGTTTATCCATTTTTCAGTCGAGGGACATGTAGATTGTTTCCAATTTCTGGCTATTATGAATAAAGCCTCTATGAACATAGTTGAGCAAATGTCTTTGTGGAAGGATGAATCATCCTTTGGGTATATTCCTACAAATTGTACAGTTAGGTCCTAAGGTAGACAGATTCCTAACTTTCTGAGAAACTGTCATATTGATTTCTATAGTAGCTGTACACATTCACATTCCTATCAGCAATGGAGTGTTCCCCTTGTTCTACATCCTTGCCAACATGGGCTGTTGATTGTGGTATTGTTCTAAGCCATTCTGATAGGTATAAGATTGAATTTCAGGGACATTTTGATTTGCATTTCCCTGTTGGCCAAGGATGTTGAAATTTTCTTTACGTGTTTCTAAGCCATTTGAGATTCTTCTGCTGAGAATTCCTCATTTACATCTGTATAATATTTTTAAAATTGGATTAGTCCTATGGACAGTGTCCTTTATCTTACACAGGTTTTACAGTTTTATGACATCCCATGTATTAATTGTCAGTCTTAGTGTCTGTGCTACAGGTATTCTATTCAGGAGATTGTTTTCTGTGTCAATGTATTCAAGGCTATTCCCCACTTTCTCTTCTATCAGTTTCAGTGTAAACTGGATTTATGTTGAGGTTTTTGATCCACTTGGACTTGAGTTTTGTGTATGGTGATAGATATAAATCTATGTGCATTCTTCTAAATGTAGATATCCCGTTATACCAGCACCATTTTGTTGAAGAAGCTCTATTTGTTCCATTGTATCTGGCTTCTTTGTCAAAATTCAGGAGTCCATAGGTGTGTGGATTTAAGTTTGGGTCTTCAGTTCAATTCCATTGATCCACTTGTCTGTTATTATGCCAATACCATGTTGTTTTTATTGTGATAGCTCTGTCCTATAGCTTAAAATTGAGGATGGTGATACCTTTGGAAGTACTTTTGCTGTACAGTATTGTTTTAGCTATCCTGGTTGTTTGCTTTTTCTATATGAAGTTGAGTATTGTTTTTTCAAGGTCTGTAAAAATTATGTTGGCATTTTGATGGGGATTGCATTGAATCTGTAGATTGTTTTTGATAAGATGGCCATTTTTACCATGTTTATCGTACTGATTCATGAGCATGGGAGATCTGTCCATATTCTGATATCTTCTTCAATTTCTTTCTTCAAAGATTTGAAGTTCTTGACATGCAAGTAGTTCACTTGCCTGGTTAAAATTACTTCAATATATTTTATATTGTTTGTGCCTATTGTGAAGGGTGTTGTTTCCCTGATTTCTTTCTCAGCCCTTTTATTGTTTGTATATGAGTTTTTACTGACTTTTTTGAGTTAATCTTGTATCCAGCCACTTTACTAAAGGTGGTTATCAACCATAGTAGTTCCCTGGTGTAATTTTTGAGCTCTCTTATGTACATTATCATGTTATCTGCAAATAGTGATACTTTCACTTATTTTCCAACTTGCATCCACTTGAGCTCCTTTTGTTGTCTTATTGCTCTAGGTAGAACTTTGAATACTATATTGAATAGATATGGAGAGAGTGAACAGCCTTGTCTTGTTCCTGATTTTAGTGGAATTGCTTTGAATTTCTCTCCATTTAATTTGATGTTGGCTCTTGGCTTGCTGTATATTGCTTTTATTATACTTAGACATGATCCTTGTTTCCCTGATCCTCCAAGACTTTTATCATGAAGGGGTGTTAGACTTTGTCAAAGGCTTTTCTAGCATCTAATGAGATGATTTTATATATTTTTTCCCTTTCAGTTTGTTTCTATGGTAGATTATATTGACAGATTTTCATATGTTGGACCATCCCTGTTTCTCTTCCTCTCTCTCCCTCTCTCTCTCTCTCTCTCTCTCTCTCTCTCTCTCTCTCTCTCTCTCCCTCCCTCCCTCCCTCCCTCCCTTCCTTCCTTCCTTCCTTCCTTCCTTCCTTCCTTCCTTCCTTCCTTTCTCACCCTGACTACAATTTTCCCTCTGTTAAGGAATGTTAGTACTCAGACCTGACCCTTGGGGACCTGCCCAGAGTGCTGACCATGTCATCTTATGTAATGTCTCCTTTAAGAAAAAACCCTCCCTCTTCTCTCCCTCTCTTCCTTCCTCTCTCTGCCTCCTTTCATGATGCTGCATACATCTCTGCTTTCTTTCCCCCCTCTCTTTCCCTCTCTTGGACTTTCTCTCCCCCCTCTTTCCTCCTCCTTTAATAATAAATTTTTCCTTGAGGGGATTTCTACCAGAGTCCAGAATAGATGCTACAAGTAGCTAAGGAGTCTAATCTGAGGGATATTCAGTGAATCTAAGCACACTGAGTTCATTAGTCCATTCACTTTATTCTTCTCAATAAATTCTATCTACACAGTTTTCTTTCTGTTCTCATACTTAATTCCTCTCAGTCCCTCCTGCTCTTAGTCTCTTCTGCTGTTCTCTCATCTCTATTTAGTTCTTTCCATCTCTGTCCTCACCTTTGTTCTTCTCCATCAATTCTTTTCTTGCTGCTCTTTCATATCTAGGTCTTTTTCATCTTCTTTCTTCTTTGTTCCCCCAAATATATATATATATATATATATATATATATATATATATATATATATATATATATATCCACTCATTAACAACTTGTTAGTAAAAACTACAAAGTAAACTCTCAGGAACAAGTATTCTGATAAGAGTCACACTTGGCGAAGACTTGGTCGGCTTAATTGGTGATTGACAACAGCTGTAGGTTGTAGAAAGTTCTGGCTAGCTCTTCAAGGGATAGCTACAAAGGTTACAAGGAAAGACATTAAACAAATGAGAGATTTAAGAAAAGTGCAAAGAATATGTGTACTATTTTATGTGACTAATAATATCCAGATATGGTTAGTCACTTAAAAGCCTTTTTCTGTTAGTCACCTGAATCTCAGGACCTATATATAATTAGTCTACTGAGCCTAAAATATTACATTAAAAACTGGTGTAGAAATATGTACAAAGTGTTAATTGTTATTTGAATCAGTGCAGGGAGTTACTAGTGGAGGAAGCTTAGGGCAATATAGGTGCCACTGATCTCTTGAAGGAATAAGATATACCAAGGCTAGACACCTGCACTATCACTTCTGGTTCACTATAATTCTTCTGAAGAGTTTTGAACTAACAAGGCCAGACACCTGCAATTCCACTCTGTGAAAGTGCTACAAAGACACTTTGTCTGGCCAATATTTACCTTCTCAGTGGCTAAGGATTGAGAACAAGACCTCTAAGTGTCTATAGTCCACATGGAACAATAGATCTAGTATGAAGCATATTTTAGTATGTTTCTATTAATAAAAAAATTGTACAGTTAAATAAGAAACCATCTTCTAGACTATCAACAATTATGTGTACCCATAAGCTTGAGATGCAATCATGAAAGTACATGTACACATAACATGGAAATGCATGGTAAATGGGTAATCGTAGCTGTTGTTACACAAGAAGTTTACAACAAGAGACAGCCAATTCATTTAAAAGGCAGTAATTCCATAACACTTTGCATGATGGTTTCCTCTAACAGAACCCTTAGTTCTGATAGGTTGGCCTTCTGAACTCTAGTTGTCACCTGCTGTATACTCTCATGGATTTTCGCTACCAGCGGCTCTCAATATTTTCCCATGTGGATGCTGTGTCTGCATGGTGTGAACAACTTTCTACTGTGCCATTCTGCTGCCCACTGCATCTTCATGGCATGTCTCCCTCACCCACCATGGGGCACCTTGGCTCAAACAATCCAAGGCCACTGTGTGCCATTTTACAACACCCTCTGTCCTCTTCTCCTAGTCTCTCCCCTCACCTTACCTCATCTTCCATCTGTCTCTCCTCCACTCCTCCCATATTTATCTTCAGAAAAGTGCAAACCTCCTCTATCTACAAAACATGCCATATCAAGTTGTAGTAAGACTAAGCACCTTGCCTTTTATTAAGGCTGTGCAAGGCAAGACAGTATGAGGAATAGGTTCCCAAAACCAGTAAAAGAGTCAGAGACAGCCTCTGTTCCCACTGTTAGGAGTCTTACAAGAAGACCAAGCTGTATAACTGTAACATACATGCAGAGGCCTTAGGTGAGTCCCATGCAGCATCTCTGGCTGTTGGTTCTGTCTCTGTCAGCCCCTATGAGACCATATTAATGGACTCTGTGTTTTCTTGTGATGTCCTTGGCTCCTCTGGCTCCTAAAATCCTTCCTCCCTCTCTTACATAGGATATCCTGAGCTCAGCGAAATTATTCTCTGTTGATCTCTTCATCTGTTTCCACAAGTTGCTGGATGAAGCCCCTCTAATGACTGTTGAGCTAGGCACCAATCTATGAGTATATGTTGTGGGATGTTTTGTATGTCAAATGTGTTGTTTTGATTGGTTAATAAATAAAACACTGATTGGTCAGTAGCCAGGCAGGAAGTATAGGCAGGACAAACAGAGAAGAAAATTTTGGGAAGTGGAATACTGAGACAGAGAGATGCTGCCAGCCAGCGCCATGACAAGGGAGATGTAAGGTACCGGTAAGCCACGAGCCATGTGGCAAAGTATAGCTTAATAGAAAAGGATTAATTTAAGATAGAAGAAGTAGATAACAAGAAGCCTGCCACGTCCATACAGTTTGTAAGCAATATGTTTCTGTATGTTTACTTGGTTGGGTCTGAGCGGCTGTGGGACTGGTGGGTGAGAGAGATTTGTCCTGACTGTGAGCCAGGCATGACTAGAAAAATTCCAGCTACAAATGGTGCCCAACATGGGGCACAGACCCACGACCCTGAGATTAAGAGTCTCATGCTCTACCTACTGACTGAGTTTTTAATACACTACTTGCTTGATAATTGTTTTGTTATCTGTAATTTTACTATGTGAAAGTTAAAACCTTCCTTTTTGAAAAAAAGAAAAGGGGAAGTGCTGTGGGATGTTCTGTATGTCAAATGTGTTGCTCTGATTGGTTAATAAATAAAACACTGATTGGCCAGTAGCCAGGCAGGAAGTATAGACGGGACAAGCAGAGAAGAAAATTCTGGAAAGTGGAAGGCTGAGAGAGAGAGAGAGAGAGAGAGAGAGAGAGAGAGAGAGAGAGACGCTGCCAGCTGCCACCATGACAAGGGAGATATAAGATACCAGTAAGCCACAAGCCACGTGGCAAAGTATAGATTAATAGAAATGGATTAATTTAAGATAGAAGTAGATAACAAAAAGCCTGCCATGGTCATACAGTTTGTAAGCAATATAAGCCTCTGTGTGTTTACTTGGTTGGGTCTGAGTGGCTGTGGGACTGGTGGGTGAGAGAGATTTGTCCTGACTGTAAGCCAGGCAGGACCAGAAAAAGTCTAGCTAGCTACAAGTATAGCAAAATACCTTTTTTTTTTTTTTTTTTTTTTGGTTTTTCGAGACAGGGTTTCTCTTTGTAGCTTTGCACCTTTCCTGGAACTCACTTGGTAGCCCAGGCTGGCCTCGAACTCACAGAGATCCACCTGGCTCTGCCTCCCGAGTGCTGGGATTAAAGGCGTGTGCCACCACCGCCCGGCTGCAAAATATCTTGAAGCATCATTACATTGACATTTTTTTTCCAGTTGTGTTTGTTGCTATCATCGGACTCTGGACCATCCAGCCTCTGGATCCTGGCACTTCAGACAGTGTCATATTTGGGCTCTCAGCATGGGTCTCAGGCTGGACCAGTCTTTGGTTGGCCACTCCCACAGTCTCTGTGTAATTCTTACCCCAGCATATCCCATAGGCAGGACAGACTGTAGATCAAAGGTTATGTGGCTGGGTTGGTGTCCCAATCTCTCCATTGGTTGTCTTACCTGGTCACTGGAGATGTCCAATTCAGAGTAGATATTCCCCTTTGCTTGAAGTTTTACCTGGGGTCATCCTTGTATATTCCTGGGAGTTTTACCTGTACCAGGTTTCTCCCTGATCCTCAAGTGACACCCTTTCCAGTTGTCTCTTTCAATACTCTCTGCCCCTCCCATACTCCACCTGATCACTTGTGTTCCCATCCCTACCTGCTGCCAGTCCACTCAAAAAATTTCTTCTTTCTCCCCTTCCCAGGGAGATCTGAGTGTCTCCCTTGAGCTCTTCTTGTTACCAACCTCTCTAGGTCTGTGGATCATAGCACTGTTATCCTTTACTTTACAGCTTACATTTTAAAATGTACTTGTATTCCAACATTTTTCAAACCTTCTCAAGGAAAACACATGAAAACAATAGTATAAAAAGAGACTGTTATCCCTGTTTCTTTATCATCTAAATTAAAGAATGGAAAAATTATACTTTATCATCAGTGATTTCAATGGGTTCATCTACAAAACATTCCAGCACCTAAAGGTCAGGGAATATTGTAGAAAAGGGGAAAGAAAGAATATAAAAGTCAGAAAGTCATGGAGTTTGCTGTGAGATTATCTCTTAGTAACATGAGAAGCTATACTCATTAAATCTTGCCATCATCACTACCTAAACATGAGTTGAACAAGAATGACAACAATGTATATGTCAAAGTGGATGGGCAACATTCCATGATGCCTCAACTCCACACAGACACACACACACACACACACACACACACACACACACACACACACCACAACAAATACACATAATACTACAGGCAACTAAGGAATGCTAAGAGAAGAATAAATGGTCTTTCCCAGGGAAGAGCATACCCATCCAGTGGTTATCCAATACCCAATATTCATCTGTGAAAATGTGCATATGAGCAATATTAAACAAAGAAGGATAAACTTTCAAATACATGTAGATGTATATGCATGTAAAAACAATTAATGAGAAAAAGTCCTTTGGAAAAGGACAGTAGGAGTATATAGAAGTGTTTGAAGGGGGAAAGGGAAAGGAGAAAAGTTATAATTATATTATAATCTCAAAAACAAATAACAAAAAGGTAAGAAAGGTTTACATAGGTATCCATAGCTGTATCTATGAGATTCATTTATTTAAATATCAACACACATACCCATCTGAAGTACAAAATTAAGATTTGATAAAGTTGTTTTATGGGTCCTTATATTTTTATTATATTTTGTTTTATATATTTATCTGCATTCTTGAAGTATTTAATTATGAAGTATTATTTTTAAATAAAAAAATCATTCATTTAATATTTCTCATTGTCATGAAATACTTGTTCTAAATGTTTTATTTTTAAATAATAGCTGTATTGGTGTATATTTGACAAATATATGATATATTTAAAGTATGTACCATGGAGCTAGAGAGATGCTCACCAGTTAAGAGCAGTTATAGTTGTTTCAGAGGACCCATGTTTAGTAACTAGCATTCAGAAGATAGCTCACAACACCCAAAACTTCATTTCTTCTGACCTCTTCTGATCTCTGTGGGCATCAGAAATGCATGTGGTACACATACATGCATGCAGATAAAATGCTTTTACAGATTAAATAAAAAAATGAATCTAAAATTTAAGTATAGAACATCAATATTAGTATATGTCTACCTTTTGAAATGATTACTACACTCAGGATAATATACTCACTCATTTGCATAGCTATTTTTGTTCATGAACATGGCATAAAGACTTGTTATCTACTCTTCTAGAAAATTCCAAGCATGCTAGGTAGTATTATATTCACTATTATGTTTATTTGACTTTAGAAACTTGATTACTTATAACTGAAAATCTGTACCCTTTAAAAATTCTTCCCATTTCCTTTACCATTCTGGCTCTGGCAACTACCTTTCTACTCCTTGCTCCCATGTATTCAACATATTGTGTTTCACATATAAGTGTGATCCAAAGTATTTTACTTTCTATGTCTGGCTTATTACACTTATTATAATATCCTCCAGACTCATTAGTGTTCTCACAACTGAATAATATTTCACCCTGAGGCCATGTGTATATAAGCATACACAGTTATACATGATTCATCATAGACACTTAGGTTATGTTCCTGTCTTACCATGGTAGTTTGAAAACGACTTGCCCTGATAGGCTCATGTATTTGAATGCTTTGTCATCAGGGAGTGGCACTTGAGAAGGATTAGCAGGTGGGGCCTTGTTGAAGTAGGTGTGGCCTTGTAGTAGGAAGTGTGTTACTGAGTGTGGGCTTTCAGGTTTCAAAAGTCCACGTCAAGCTTACTGTCTTTCTCTATTCTTGATGCCTGAGGATACAGGTGGAGAACTCTCAGCTACTTCTTTACTACCATGTTTTCCTGTGTGCTGTCATGCTTCCCAATATGATGATAATGGACTAAACCTCTGAAACTGTAAGAAAGCCCCAATTAAGTGTTTTCTGTCACAACATTTACCAGAAATGGTGTCTCTTCAGAGCAACAGAACCCTAAGACATCTAGCTCTTACAGATATTACTTCAATGGGTATAGAAATATGAGTATCTCTGAAATATTAATTAATTAATTATTAATTGTAATTATTATTTTTCAGACTTTTAAAGCCATGGAAATTTCTTTATGTGTCTGATTCTTTCTGGGTTCTCTATTATGTTCATTGGTCAGCGGAGGTTTCCTATTGTTCTTGACTTAGTCCTGGTAGATTATATATTTCAAGGAATTTATTTATTTTTACTTGTTTAGAGTTATAGGTAGTTGTGAACCAACCATGTGTGTACTTGAGATTGAACCTCAGTCCTCTGGAAAAGTAGCTAGTGCTCTTAACTACTGAGCCATCTTTCCATCCCCCAATCACAGAGAATATTTAATATATTCTCAATAAGAGGAATGTATTCTGCTGCTGTTGAGTGCAGTGATCTACATTTATCTGTTCTGAATGTTTTTTAGATCCATTGGATCTATGATATTGCTGAATTTCTTTACATTCTTATTCATTTATTTATGTCTGGATAATTTGTCAACAATAATATATTGTGGTTTATTTCCCTTTTAATTTCTATTAATATAAGATTTGGATATTTGGATATTCTGATGTGTTTATGTAAACACATAAACATTGTAATGATATAACTTTTTGATTATTTAATCAATTATTAGTTTATTACAACTATTAGTTACAATTTCCCTTTAAGCCTATGTGCAGAGCTAATCTAAGTGTATCAGGCAAGACATAGAGTAGAATATTGGAGTTTTAAACATCCATCAAGCAATTTTCTGTTTATTTATAAAGACTTTATGTTTTATGATTGTACTTCATTCTTCCTTTTTGGCTATCTTCTCATGTGCTTATCAAATATTTTTTGTGCATTATATTATTTGTT
The DNA here is from genome assembly GCF_949786415.1 of Peromyscus eremicus. Classification (NCBI taxonomy): domain Eukaryota; kingdom Metazoa; phylum Chordata; class Mammalia; order Rodentia; family Cricetidae; genus Peromyscus; species Peromyscus eremicus. Next base: position 120,905,664 of record NC_081439.1, read on the forward strand.
TTATTTGTGTGTGTATTGAGTACAGACCTCCTTTGTGATTATCAGAGGCATGCATAAACTATAGCTAAAATATCTTGTTAAGATGTTAAAATTTTTAATTAAATTTCATACCCAATTCTTATATATTTATCCCCTTATTAGATTTATGGTTTTGATTTTATGATCTCCATATTGATACAGTCTATATCTATTAGCATAATTGTGCTTGAAATTATTTGATACAGCTTTATCACAAGTATTGTTTTAATTGATTTATATACCTTCATTACAATATTTAAGAAGTCTGAGTTTGACTATATGTTGACTTAAAGTACTTAGTATTATTCATTTGTGTGTTTAGATTTTTAATAGAAATCTTATATGTCAGCATGAATAATTCCTTCTAACATTACTGTTTAAGTAGGCCAAGTGATTCTGTGTTCCATTAGTTTTTATTTGTTATGGAAACTATGCATCTCTCATTCATCTGGAATAAGGACTTTTGTATAGTCTTCTTGGTTGGCAAGTTTTATCTTTCACTGTGTATAATAAATCATTTATACTCTTCTGACCTTCAAAGATTCTGTGGATGTATCATCTGATGATTTTTATCAGGATTATCTTAAACACAGCAAGTCACTTGTCTTCTTGCTTTGAAAATTCTTTTTCTTTTGACACTTTTATTACCATGTGTTTTGATACAAATATCTTCTTTAGATAAAATTTTCCCTGTTCTTACTTGTATTTCTGTGATTCTTATTTTGTGTGCATTATTTGCCATGAAACTGCATTACAGGGTTTTGTTGTAGTTTTTCATTCATTCTTTCCTCTATTTCTTTTCTTGGTTCTCTGTTGGATATTGTCAAATGCCCTGTCATTGTTCCCACTGCACGTTAATTTCTGCTTGATTAAATATGCCACCTAGCCAATTATTCAATTTTTATTTGTTATTATATAATTTCATAATGGATAAATTGTTGTTTTGTAGGGACAAAATTTGATTTATTTTAAAATTACTTTAATTTTTGATACTATAATATAGTTCAAATTTTTGTCTCTTTTCCTTTGTCCTTCTAAGCCTTCACATATACCCCTTATTGGTCTCTTTCAAATTTTTGACTTCTTTTTTTTTAACTAATTGTCATTAGTTAAAATTACATGACTATATATAAACATATATGATGGTAAATGTAACCTTCTCAGTCTATATAATATTTCTTATATGTATACTTTCAGTGCTAGCCATTTGGTATTAGATAGCCATTTGGTGATGTTTTCCCTAGGGAAGACCATTTCTCCTTCTCTCAGCATTTCTCAGTTGCCTATAGATTTTTATATAGGGTTGAGACATCACAGACTTTTCCCCATTTGCTTTGGCACGTCCATTGGTATTATCTTTGTTCAGCTCATATTTAGGAAATGATGCTGGTGAGACATTTCCAGAAGATATAATATCACCACAAACTCCCTGATTCTTTGGCTCTTATAATCTTTCTGCTCCTTCTTCCTTAGTGTTCCCTGAGCTTTAGGTGCTGGGTGTTTTGCAGATGTCTCCATTAGTACTAGACTCCACACCAAAATTTTACATTTTGAGTGATTGTGGTTTTCTGTAGTGGTCTCAATCTGTTGAAAAGACAAATTTACTTTTGAGGGGTGAAGACTACACTCATTTCTGAGTATAAGGACAAATACTGAGATTTTTGTTAGAGATTATACTAGTTCAGTAAAGTAGTAGATGTAGGTTCTCCTCTAGTATCTGTTACTTCATTAACAGTGAGTAGTTAAGTTTCCAATACCAACCATGGTTTCCCTATTGCATTAAGTCCAATTAAAGTATTGTTGGTTACTGTTAAGATATGCATGCCACACCTGTATCGTACTTTACCCCTACTTCCACCAATTACCCTATTTCCCTCCCAACTTTATTTACTCTTTTTTAAAAAATCACAGAGTCTATTTTATGCTGCCTATAGGTGCATGGTTGTAGAGCAATTACCTAGAGTATGGCAGTCTCTCAGTGGCATAATCCCTGAAGAAAACTGATTATTCCTCTCTAAATCATCATAAATTACTAATAGCTCCTCATCTGGAGGTAGAATGTCATGATGAATCTTTCTGTTAATATACTACATTCTTCTCTAGGTTTTCATGCTGCAATAGTTTTACTTACGTTTCTGTGATAAAAATGTGCTGGCAAAAAAACATCATAGGAGAGAAAGTGTTTATTTTTACTCACAATTTCAGATTATAGTCCATTATAATAGAGAAGTGAAGATGACAGGGACTTAAAACATCTTGTAACATTGTATCCACAGTCAAGAGTAGACACAAACAAATATAAGCATGCTTACTACTCAGAGCACTCCCCACTCCCCATCTTATTCAGTCCAGGTCTGGGTACCAGGGAAGGGTTCTGACCAAATTTTTAGGCTAATCTTCCCACAACAATTAAAGCAATCAAGACCCCTAATCAATCCTAAACATGACTACAAGTCTCCATGATATTGGCAATCTCCTACTGAGATTCTCTTTCAGGTGATCTTAGAATACGTCAAGGTGAAAATTGAAACCAATCATCACACTTTGCTTGGTAGTTTGTAGGTTTTGCTGAACACCCATTCTCTCTCTCTGTCTCTCTCTGTCTCTCTCTGTCTCTGTCTCTGTCTCTGTCTCTCTCTGTCTCTCTGTTTCTCTCTCTCTCTCTCTCTCTCTCTCTCTCTCTCTCTCTCTCTCTCTCCATGTTTTAGAGAGGATGTTACTCTGTGGCCTTAGCTATTCCAGAATTCTCTGTCTATTAGGTTGGTCTTGAACACACAGAGATCTTTATGCCTCTGCTCCCAAGTACTGGGTTAAAGGTATTCTCCACTCTACCTGTCCAAAGTGTCACATTTTCATTCATGTGTTATTTTCTTCATTTATTTGCTTATATAGGTTTTTCTGTAGTTTAGAAAACTACACTTTATGAGTGTTGTTATGAATTCCCCGTGAATCAGTTCACAGATATCCAATGTTTTATGCACTGTTATAACATCTTTATTGTTTTCTTCTGCTATAATCAGGTTTCTCTGACACTAATTCCTGCATTGTTGCCTGCCCGTCACCTTTCTGAGTACTTTCAGAATATTTTGGGCAGAGAGATATCTTCACAATGTAGTTTACACAAGAGTCTTTTTGGCTTGTTGTTTATATGGGAAGATAAGAGGAAAGTGTTAAAATTTTCTTTGAGCATGAACATTGCTTATAATTTAAGTATGGGTGGGACAAAAGTTGGGCTTTTTAGTCCAACAAGTAAACTAAGTTTTTATTATGATTAAGAAAATTATCTTACTTTAGGGTAGAAGCTCAGATATCCCTGGGAAGGAGAAATAAAAGCGATTAAGAGCCTAGTGGAGCATCTCAGGGTCAGGTAGAAATACTGTGCAAGGGAAGCTCACAGGAATATACAAGAATATCCCCAGCTAAGACTCTAAGCAATAGGGGATATATAGCCTGAACTGGCCAATTCCTGTGACCAGGCAAGACTTCAAGGGGAGAGACTGGGACATCAATCCAACCACATAACCTTTGACCTACAGTCTGTCCTGCCTATGGGATATACTGGGGTAAGGATGGAGCACAGATTGTGGGAGTGGCCAACCAATGACAGTTCCAGCCTCAGACCCATGCCACAAGAGTGAGCCTACCTCTGACCTTGCCTGAAGTGCCAAAACCTAGAGGCTGGAAGGCCCAGCTACTTAGGACAGAACCAAGCAAAACTGTCGAAAAAAATGTCAATGTAATAATGCCTAAGGATATTTTGCTATACTCATAGATTGGGGCTTATCTTGATTGACATCAGAGAGGCTTCATCCAGCAACTGGTAGAAACAGATTTAGACCCACAGCCAAACATTAGGTGGAGCTCTCAGGAAATCTTGCAGAAGAGGGGAGGAAGGATTGTAGAAGCCAGGGGATCAAGGGTTTCACAAGAAAACACACAGAATCAACTAACTGGTGTTCATAGAAGTTCACAGAGCCTGAAACAACAATCAGGGAGCCTGCTTGGGACCGACCTAAGCCCCCCTTGATATATATATATATATATATATAGTGTGTGTGTGTGTGTGTGTGTGTGTGTGTGTGTGACAGTTGTGTAGCTTGGTAATCTTGTAGGACTCCTAACAGTGAAAACAGGGGCTTTCTCTAACTCTTTTGCTTGCTTTTGGGAATGTATTCCTCATACTGGGTTGCCTTGGCTAGCCTTAATACAAGGAGAGGAGCTTAGTCCTACTGTAACTTAACATGCAATGTTTTGTTGCTATTCATGGGAAGCCTGCTCTTTTCTGAATAGAAATAGAGGAAGATTGGATGGGATGGGGGAGGCAGAGGAGAGGTGGAGGAATGCTATGGATATAGCTCTATATAAATAAAATGCTGATTGGCCATTAGCTTAGGCCAATCTTACACGTAAACTCAGCCCATTTCTATTAATCTGTATGTCTTTTGTTATATGTAATTTTACAATGTTAAAGTTAAAACCTTCCTTTTGGAAAAAAAAAAGAAAAGAGCAAGTGCTGTGAATATCATTCTGTATAAATAAAATGCTGATTGGCTAGTAGCCAGACAGGAAGTATAGGCAGAACAAGCAGAGAAGAGAATTGTGGGAACAGGAAGGTTGAGGAGGAGTTGTCAGCCTGCTGTCCAGGGAGCAGCATGTAAAGGCAACAGGTAAAGCCACTGAACACATGGCAGCATATCGATTAACAGAAATAGGCTGAGTTTAAGTGTAAGAGCTAGTCAGTGGTAGATCTGAGCTAATGACTGAGCAGTTTAATTAATATAATCTTTGAGATTATTTTATAAGTGGTTGTGGGGTCCATGGGGTTGGGCAGGACTGAAGAAAACTTCAGCTACAGAGGAAGAAGTGGGAGAACAGGAGGGAGGTGGGAGTGCTGTTGGGATGTTAAAAAAATAAATAGAAAAGAAAATCCTCTTACTGGACACTGATCAGGAAGAGCCTGTTCATGTTCTTAAAATAGACTATTGCTAGGTTTTGAATGTGAAGCCCCTCCACCCATGATTTTCAACAGTTGTTCTCCTAGCTTGTGGCCCTTATTTAAAAATGACAAAAGCAAAAAGGTGGAATTGTTTTAGACAGGTGACTGTCATTGGACATGTATATTGAGAGTTATAGACTAGCTCCACTTTGGCTTGAACTCTCTGCTTTCTGGTCCAGCTTCCATGTAAAGGCAGCCACATCATGTTTCTGATACACATAGGAACCAATCCTATTGACATCTATTTCCCACCATGGTGGACTACTTGCCCTTAAAAGATGAGCCAAGAGTAGTTAAGAACACTTGCTGTTTCTCCAGTGGACCTGGGTTTGGTTCCCAATAGCCATGTCAGACAACTCTCAAGTTTCTATAATTGTAACTCTAAATGTCTGGTGTCCTCTTCTGTCCTCCAAATACACACACACACACACACACACACACACACACACACACACACACACACACAATTTTTTTGAATAAGACAAATCCTCCCTTCTCTTAAATTGTACCTCTATTATGTAACAGTGGGGAGTAAAGCAACTAAGATATCTGTTGTTATATGAGGTTGCAGTCTGTATTCCCTATTGATGATCTAACTTATTTGAACAGGCAATCAACTGATACTAAGCATTTGGCTCAGCAACTCTGTCAAGTTTTATATATTAACATAGCAGAATGTTCCCATGAAGGTTGTGTAAATGCCCAGATTCTGTGTTCAACTGAAGTTGTGAACTTGGCATCTTTTTACAGTGGTGATGTAAAGTATTCCTTGTAACTGGAAAGGATCCTTCTCCCATTTTAGTTGTTGGGTGTGTTGCATAGTTGAGTGGAACTGCCAGTTAAGTGTTAAGGTCATGTCAACTGTGGACTAATTCTTGCCATTAGTTGGGGCTCCTGATTAATTCGCATAGTAGAACAGATGACAAGCCATACTTTGCTGTTCTAAGCATTTCCTTCATCCAAAATGACTACAGGCTATAATCCACAGTTTGGTGAGTTGCATGATTTTGTGTGTGGCCAGATCAGACTAAAGCCAAGAATTCTAGCCAGCCTGAACTGCTGAGCTTGGTACTTGGCCATAGAAGATCACCAGCTTGGCTCTGCAGGCATTTGGAGCCATTGGCTGGCCTCTCGTTGGACAAAGCTGCCAGCAGAGATAGAGTGCCACTGCTAATATGTGCATGCTGTTGTTTGTGAGCTCTGATTTCCTTCTTGGTAGTAACTAATTTCAGATATTTTGCCTTGTGTATCATTATAACATTTAGAGTGAGGTGAAGTAGAGGTGCTATTCTTGAACCTAGAATCTGAGGGTGTGTTCCAGGTTATTTGTCAATGACTAGAGGATTTAGGGGCTAATGTGGTATCCTGTGTGAGAAAGAGGAAAGTCAAAATAAGAGTCTTGCAATTGCCAAAGAAATGACTTGTGGGGGTCAAGGACAGCTCTCTTGCTCTTATGACCACAGGGCCAGCTTTCCCACCTGCCCCAGGGTTAATGGGTGGGAGTGCAGGGGCAGAGGGGCCCGGAATCTCTCACCAGCCCATGTTGCTATGTAACAGATGAGGGGCAGGGCTAAGTCTTCATGCTCACATTTTCAGGGTTGGCTCAACTGTGCTATCATCAACAGGGTCATCCCTGCTGTGCTGCCCAGACAAAGTGCATGACTCAGAGGGTGAGGAGTCAGGCCCTCACCCTCTGAGCCTGTTCCCTTCCTCTCTCATCTCTTCAGATGTACCTCTGTCCACAGGACCATTATCCCTCTCCCCACCCTATACCATACCATACCTCTGCTCATTCTCATAGTGGCCTTCTGGCTGGTGGTGCAAGGCATTAGGTGGGCCCATTTTTTCTTTTTGGACCCTGGGGTGGTAAGCCCTAGGCTCATGAATAGGTCTCCAAGTCTCACTCAGGTAGCCATGATGCAGGGCTGGGCCATGCTTCCTTATCCATCACAAGGAGATCCTTATAGTTCCTAACTGCCTGGACCCATAGGCCCCTTGGCTTGCCCCCAACATCCACCCTGTCTATGATCTGCTGAAGCACCTGAAGGAACTCTACTCGCAGACCCAAAGGGGCAAAATCTTCACAACACAGGGTGCCAGCAAGATGTCCAGGAAGAGTCCAAGTCGGGGCCTAGCATCGAACATGTAGTGGAGACCAGAGGCCTGGAATCAGACCAATGACTCTTTGCAATGAACACTTGCAGGTAGGGATGTCTGGACCAAGGAATATACTGTGTGACTTGTTGGGTTACACTGCAACTTCCATGATGAGATTTTAAATTCTTTCTCTTTTTAAAAATTTTCTCATTTTTTCTTCGTTCTTTTTTCTTGAATTTTGTTTTCTTCTGGGAGTGGGGAAGCAGGATAGGAGGGCAGATGTGAAGAGACAGGTAATGAATGGGATCAAAATACAAATGGGTGCTTCAGTACAACTTTTGGGTTCAGAGATTTTCATTAAACATTTTACTATGCAGATGGATTTTAATTAGTATTTCTATGAGTAGTTGGGAGCCTGGGGCTTCCTTTTTGCCTTCTTGCTGATGTTACTTCCATAAGTCAAAAGTTTTCTTATACAATAGAAATATAGAAACCCTCAGTTACAAGATTCAATTTTCTCTGCATAGTATGAAAATTTCTTGGAATTTTCTGAATCCATATTTTCAGAATATTTTTTTTTGAAATCTTAGGAGAATCTCACTTTGGTGGTTGTTATCCTTTGTATCTTCATATGTGTGTTTTACTGATGTTTTAAGTGCTATTTTATTTTAATGATTTTCTGTTGTTGTTAAATTCATATAAATAATTTTTCCATGGTCATAAAAATTGTTATCAATCAGTTATATTTTCAGTAGAGTACTTTAATGAATAATTTAATGACTATACATAGAAATCATGCATTAACATGTACAGTGATGTATTTTTAACCAAACTCAACATTATAAATTTATTCAGTTATCAGGGAAATCTCTTTTTATTGGTTCATCTTGCCTAGCAAGATAATGAAAGTAGAATTGTTGAAAATGACTATTAAACCAATAAATAATCATCAATAAGATATTAATGACTTTCACAGTGTATATATAAGTAAATAGTCTTACAAGTGACAGTTTCTCAAAAAGTTATTTAAAATTGTCACTCTTCTCAAAATGACACAGGGAGTATGATCACTTCCCAGTCTTTCATTTTCATTTTTGGGAGATGACAGCTTGTTTGCCATCAGATTCCCACCTGATAAAATAAAGTCATAGCACCATTTTGGGACAGAGCATATCTGAAAAGGAAAATATGTATTCTGATTTACAGTCAAGGTTGGAGACTCCAATAGAGACAAAATGCACTAATAAAAGGGGGAGCAACTTGGGTCCTCTGCAGAGCCAGATAGAACATATTTTATAACCATACATTTTAGGGTACAACTTCTTTCTAGATTCACAACCTTAAAATTTTGTTCCCTGACCTTAAATTTTTCCTTTCACACAGCATTCTTTCCGAGGTTCATCAGTTTTATTATCTGTTGAATTTGAATCTGTGCTTAGGTGTTTCCGTAAAGTAGTTGGCAAAAGAATCTATTAAGTAGAATGCCTTTTCAAAGTTAAATCAGAATAAATATACATTCAAGTGTAAATTAAAGCTGCAAACAGAAAGAGCTGAAGGGAGGGGTATAGTAGAACACACATAATATGTAGGGGAAAGGGTTAATAATGGAGAGTGAGATTTAAGTGGGGATAGAGATGGAATGGAGGAACAGAAAGGAAGGTTGAGGGACAGAAGCTGTAACTAAGGACTTTTGAAAAATTCATATGGAAATATATTTTATGAGCTATCACACACACACACACACACACACACACACACACACACACACACACACACACACACTGCTTAATTTGAGTTAATAAACCCAAGGGATTATGTTCATCCTTGAAAACTGCCTCCCACTGAAGTGTTTGACAGAGGTAGTCCAGAGTCCTCCTCAAATAAATACAGGCCATTGCAACTGCTCTTTCTTGCCCATCAGAACTTGACAGTAAAACCCTATTGCTAATGACACTATGCCCATTGGTTACAGGACATGAGGAAATGAAGTTGATAAAAGATAAGGAAGTTTCCTCCATAGTTGTTAGATCTCATGGTTCTGGAAGATTCTATGCAGGTTCTTGGAGAAATAAAATACTCAGCTGTCTTAGTCAGCTGTAACCCTATAAGCAGTAATAATGAACAGCATGGAAAAATAAATTCACAAGTATTAATAGTGGAATGAATATTATGGGGGTAAAATATCATCATCTGATTGGATTTAAGGTGTAATTTACATGAGGAAATATGCCTAATACTTTAAATATGGTCCAGAACCCATAGTTAAGTGTCTGTAGGCCCCAAGGTTGAATCTACTATTCTGAGTCTGCTAAATGAACATAGTATGAAAATGCCCTCTAAATTCATTCCTCTCTACCAATTTATTAGAGTCAGTTCCACACCTTGTCTGAGAACTCATTGGCAGTGTTTGGTGGCTAACACAGAAACTCACAACTGATCAATGTGCAGAGAATATATGTCAGTGGACTACTGAGCTACAAGTTGGACAACTACAGCACATTGTCTCCCCAAAGCTTAGAATCATCACGAAATATGGAACAGAAAGATATAAGAGCTAGAGATTGTGGAAGACTGGAATAAAACTGTGTCATTTAAATTGACAAAAGCTCTTTACTCATGAAGTCTCAGCAGCCACGACTGCCTGTAAAAGACCAATCCAGTAGACATTCTATCATCTAACTAAGCAGCTGTATTCTGAGTTCTTGACTTCTAGGAGTGGAGTCAATTTTTTTTTTAATGTTGTGATCCCAAGTAATTTGGCTTTGCTTCAATGAATGGACCTACATCCAGAAATGTATGGGTAGCAAAAATTGCAATTGATGAATTATTTTTCAAAAGAAAATGAAGTTGAGTGATTTGTCAGATGACTTAATTTAGAAAACAGACTGCCAAAAGTCATGGGATGTTTGTTCATATGTTTACATCATGCCATATGGAAATATATTTTATGATATTGGACAAAGAAATTATTTTACTTACTTTAAGAAAGTAAGCTTCCTTATTGTGTAACAACTATCAGATCAGAGCTTGAAGACATTCCCTGTGATCTAAGAATAAGCTCTATCTTACAACAAATAAGTAAATGGAAGCAAGTTCTTATGTCTTAACAGAACAAATTTTTGCCACAAACCTGTGATCTTAGAATAAGAAAGTAACCCCATTCACCCCTGCATTATAGTCTTATGAAAACTTGAACAAAGAGCCTAGCAGTATAGAGTCCCATTAAATTATGCTTTAACACCTAAAACACTCTATGACATATGAATATATGTTGTTTTAAAGCATTATAAGATAATTTGTAATATTGACTATAAGACTAACTAACATACATGGTTAGAGATGTACACATCAAACAATGCCTACATCCATAATTATGTATTACCTATGACTATAACCATACCCAGACTTGCAAAGATAAGGTATGCTTTATCACAGTCATATGTATTTAGATTGGCAAAACTATATCTTTAGTCATCCATAATTCATACATAAGCTCAAATACATCCATATTTGAACCACACACATATATTAGAATCCACCTAGGTAAGTTTATTAAATGGGTGTAATTTAAATTTATGCATGGGAAGGTCTTCTAATGACATATCTCTACTCAGATAGGCATATGTAGAGAACAATTGGATATGCCTCTTAGAATAGCTAATCAATAATACTGCAATGCCCCTTGTCCAGGACCACCTACATAGGTATAACTCATATATCCACACACTCATAACACACCATTTCCCAAATTCAAGCATCAAGCAAAATATGTTTATTCCAGTTCAAGTATGATTTAGATACACAGTATTCAGGCAGGGACCAGTGAGCATAAGTATGCTTTAAGAAGGATAATTGCAGAAAATAACTGTATATTTTTGGAGAAGGTACAAGGACATGCACATCTCTTGGTCAGACCATCCTAACTTCTAGGTCTAGGAACAAAGGCAAGAAAATATGTGTTATGTGTGGGAGCCCATTCTCGGGTTCCTCGTGGCTTTACCCAGCAGGTCCACATAGAGGATGATTAGACCACGGGCCTGAGTGCAGGTGTCTGAGATGGTCTGCACTTGCCTGTGCTGGGGGAGGAGGTCTTTTGCTCCACCCCTTGGTGTCTCTATAAAAACCCTGGGGCAGAGACAGTCAGGGCCCGTTGGAATAGGTTCCAGGCCCTCTCGAGGCTATCCTGTATTTTCTATCTGTTTATCTCCGCGATATTCTCCACAATAAATCCTTCTATCTAATATTTCCTGCTGCTCACACTCAAGAAAACTCTGGGGAACTGTGGGGGTGGTTGGGTAAACGCCCCACAGTTATGTTATGAGAGGTTGTGTGTAACAAAAGATGAACATACATGGTTATAAGACTCAATCCAGATATTGAGTCAATAATTTCATCCATTTGCACAGGATTCTATGGAAAGTACCAGAACTAAAAGAAAGATGATTGTTATGACCTTGAGACTGGATGTTGTAGTCATTAAGAGTATTTGCTGCTCTTCTAGAGGACTCAGACTCAATTCCTAGAACCCACATGGAAGTTCACAACCATATGCAACTCCAGCTCTAGGAAATCCAATGCATGTCCCTGGCCTCCATGGATACTAGGCTCACACGTGGTACAGAGGCCTATGGTGGTAAAATGCATAAAACAAAAATGAATAAATAATGAGACTGGAGTTTGATTTTGGAGATAAGGAAAAGGCCATAAATGCAAAAACAAGGGCAACTGTGAATAGTATATAACCAGAACTCTCCTTAAGGTCTATAGTAATAAAATGGGAAAAAAATGGAAAATTTGAAGACCTGAAGCCTGAATTCTCTTTAAGCCTTCTAAAACAAAGCAAATAAGTTGTGCTTTCTGGTCCTATTGATTTTTGATCTATGTCTTTTTAGTAAGTTTTATGTTATAATCAAATTTGAAGTCTCCTCTTATTACTGGCAAGTTTTAATAATAATTTATTATAATTATTTCAATATTATTACTTGTAATTTTTGCTTACTTCTTACTTTCTGAGCTCTGGAAACCAGACTGCTGATTATTTTAGATTATTGTTTCTCTTATTTCTATAACCAACTTGATAACATTTTAGTACAATTTTGTTTGTAAGTTGAGAAAATCAAAGTAGTTATTTAATAACCTCCCTGGATATCATGGAGGAGACATATGTGGTAAAAACTATCTTTAAAGTCGTGGCTGTTTTGCTTTGGAATTAAGATTTTATCACAGTACATATAATTATCAAGCTAAATTTCCTTCTTGAGGACATGCATCCTTCACATGCAATCTTTATTTTCACTATTTGTGCATCCACAGACCCAAGCACAGTGTATAAATACACAGTAAATATCCTAAACATTTTAGAACCAAGGGCTTCTTTTATTTTTACTTTTAAATTTTGAAATGTTATATATTTTATATTATGTTATATATATACATGCATACATATATATATTTAAAATAATTTACAACTTGGAGGAGTAGAGACCCACTAAAACTACACAAATCAAAACAACAGTGCTCTGTAGAGCAAAATAACCAAACTAAGGATCAAAAATGCACCCAGTTTTCATTTTTCTTGGGTTTGTTCATTCCAGAACAAACCCTGTTCTTCCTCTGTATTTTGACTATTAGATTTTTATATCACTATCTCATTATTTTGTAGAATGCCCATGTTTGTCTAATTTTTTCACAGTTAGATTCCATGTACGCATTTTACAGGAATATTACAAAAAACCCTGTTATAATATTTTTGCAAGCAGACACAATACAAATTTATCCTATCATTAATGATGACTTGAATTGCATGAATAATACCTGACAGCAAGCTCAGAATTATGAAATATATGTCAAGGATACAAATATTTACCCTCTTAACCAATTTTAGAATACATTTTTAAATGTAGTATACATTTTGCTTCTTACTCATTTTTTCAAGTCAACAATATTCATACTGTATTAGATACTTGAAAGATGTACTTCATTTTGAGAATTGACAAAGAATGAAGCATTTTCAAAAACTTAGTCATCACAAAAATAAAATTATTTGATTTATTTGCTTGTCAAATACAAAAACCTCAAAGAATTAAAGTCTTTATAGAGTTTTGGCATATCCATTTTGACACAGAGGTGCCTCATTAAGAGTGTAAATTAGCCAGTGCAGGCCCTGTGTATGCTGCCTAGTCCCTGTGAATTCACATGTGCATCAATCATGTTAATTTAGAGGACCTTGTTTTCTTGATGTCTTCTATCCCCTCTGGCTCTTGCAATCTTTCTGCCGCCTCTTCTACAGGGTTCCCTGAGCTCTGAGGGGAGGGATTTGAAGGAGACATCCCACTCCGAGCCGTGTGTTCCAGGAACTCTCACTTTTTGCATAATATATGGCTCTGGGTCTCTGTATTTGCTCCTATCTACTGCAGGAGGAAGCTTCTCTGATGATGGCTGAGCAAGGAATTATATGATCTATGAGTATAAAGGAATGTCATTAGGAGTCATTTTGTGGCTACATTCTGTTAGAGGAACAGTAGTATTTGATTGGTTTTCCCCTAGGTCTCTGGGCTATCTATTCTCAGGTTCTTGGTCATGAAAGCAGTGTCAGGTGTGGGTTTCATCTCATGGAGTGGGCCTTAAGTGTAATCAGATATTGGTTGGTTAGCCCCACAATCTTTGTGCCACCATTGCATTAGTGTCTCTTACAGGCAGAATTTAGGTCTTCTTCTTGTGCCTTTTCTTGTGCTCTTTTCCTTTGGTTGGCTTGTTTTGTCCTATTCTTATGTGTTAGCTTTTGTATTATCTTATTATAATTTATTATATTATTATATTATAATTGCTCAGAATCCTGTTTGTTTTCTAATGACAGACCGAAAGGAGTTAGATATGGATGGGAGAGGAGGTCAGGGAGAAACTGGGAGGATTATAAGAAGAAAAAATCATATTCAGGATATATTATATAAAAAAAAAGATCTTTTTCCAATAAAAGAGAAATAACAATGTAAATTTAGCTAGCATTAGAAAAGAATTCTAGTATTTGTAACAAAAAGATGTGTGTGTGTGTGTATGTGTGTTTTGTTTGTTTTATTTTATATTTGTCTCATTATGAAAAGTTTGAAATTCTCATACTCCATTGAAAAGTTGTACATGCAGGCACTGGTTTTGACTTGAAAAATCTTATAAATTTTATTGTTGCTTATTACTTCATTAAAGGTCACCACAAAAAAACAAGATACAACCAAAACTGGAGAATAGAACAATCTACACTATTGGCTTGGAACTCACATGACTCATTAAAGTATAAGATAGTTACTTGGAGCACCACAAAGACAATTATTATTTTTTCTTATATTAATGTAATAAGGAAGTATAAGCCAGTTTTGATCACAAGAGCAGCAGCAGTCTTGAGCACATATTACAAATGCATATACATGCATGCATGATAGAACTTCTTCATATATGGTAGTGGTTGAGTTCACATGAGAAATTGTGATCCTAATCCTGACATCATAGTATGTTAACTGTGAGACTTATGTGGATGCTTTTCATCCACTTTCAAATACCCTTGTCACTTTATTCATGTGTGCAGCAGGGATATTAACAATATCTTCTTCCTAGGTCATATTGAGTATTGTATGAGCTAATAGATACAAAGTAATTAGAAAAATCAATTATACTTCTTTATTATTTTGGAAGCTGTGATGGCTATTCGTAGTTGTCAACTTGATTATATCTGAAATGAACTACAATCCAGAAATGGAAGGTATATCTGTGATCCACATTTTGAGGCTGAAAAACACAGGTCTTTGATCCAGATCTTCAGGTGGGCTGACACACACCTCTGATCCAGATCCTGAGGTGAGATGACACATCTTTAATCTGGGCCACACCATCTGCTGGACATCGATATAAGGACAATGTTAGAAGGAATGGTTCATTCATTCTTTGCTTGCTTGCCCTTGCCTTGCCAGCATATCTATTCTTTCACTGGCATTGGAACCTACTTCTTGGGCATTCTGGCATATACAGAAGACCAGCTGAGACACTCAGCCTTGTGGGACTGAGCAACTACTAGATTCTTGAACTTTCCATTTATAGCTAGCCATTGTTGGACTGCAGCTTGTAAGTCCTTACCATAAAATAGAAATATATTCATATATATATATAATTTCATTCCATAAGTTCTGTGACTCTAGATAATGCTGACTAATACAAAAGCCAACATAAAAGAAACTCTCTGTGCATGCGTATATGTGTGTCTATGAGTGGAAATCAGATAATCAGATGGTTCTACAAGATGAGTGGAAATTTAGAAGTGTGATTTATTCTTGATAAATGTTGAAGAATGAGTCATTTTTCAAGCAACAAGGACAGAGTACCCCAAACAGAAGCTACTTTGTGCAATGTTACACTCTATGGTTTGACTATAATTAAGTACAGGTTTTAAAAAAATGCCTTTGGCAGTGTGGACAGGGAGCAAGATGTATTTGCCATGATGATGACTTTATTAGGTTCTAGTCTGAGACTATTCCAATTGTTGGGGCTATTCAGGAATGAAAAGAAAACTTGAAGGAGGCTTTGAGTTTTTATAGTAGGGTATGATAGAGAATATGCCTATAACAAAATCAATTTTAAGATAAATATCTACCTATACTGTGGTTATATACTAATCAAGCCTCAGTTGTGGGTGAGAAAGGGGCTTCAAAGGTCGTAAATATGACTGGTGTTGAAGTTTATTCCTGAACATCTGGGCTTCATGTCTGTGGTCATAATAACTCAATCTCAAGTTTTCTGCATGGCCAGAAATGTGGAAATAAATAGACATACACTTCCACGGTAAGGTACCAATCAGTTTACTACAATTTCTCAAGAATTCAATTACTGCCTGTCATTCCAGATTGATGTAGGAATTCTATGCAGATCATTTGGGTAGCTGCCTTCCTTACACAGCAGAAAAGGCTTTTTGCCATCAATGCCAACATTTCAAATTGGAATTTGTATAAAAACAAGCAAAGCAGTCCATTACATAATTGATGTTCATAAATTATGATAGATAGGGGAGTCAATGTAAATGTTCATGATGCTTAACTGTCCTTTGGATGTACTCAATTCTAGATTTGAATTGTACTCTGTAAAAATAGAGTGCTTAGATTCCTTCACTATATTAAGAGTTTAAATTTCCCCCTTTGAATTACTTACACATATACAATCTCTGAAAACAAAATTTTAGACCTTCTACCAAGTTCCTTTATAATCTATTTTAAGTAAAGGAAATACACCATGGCATTTTAAGATAAATTAGAGATTTCTGTGCAGTGGTATCCTATGCCTTCAATCTCAGCACTCACTTGGGAGGCAGAGGCAGGTGGATTTCTGTTGGTTCAAGACCAGTCTGTTCTACAAAGTGAGTTCCATGACAGTCAGGGCTACACAGAGAAATCCTGTCTCGAAAAGCAAAAGAACAGCAACAACAACAACAACAATAATAATAAAGAAATGATAAATGGATAAACAGGTAGATAGATAGACAGATAGATTGCAGGTGACACATGATCATTTTTCTGTACATATCTCATAGCATAAAAACCTTTCTCCCTTATAAGAGTTCCTTTTGTTTCCTTGGGCTTAATTAATCTAGAAAAATGAACAGTCAGTTTTATCTTAGGTTCCTCGTGCCTCAACAATATCCACTATCCTTGATTGATATCCAGAAGATACTGAATGTCATACTTGGTATACCACTAAGGTGAGTAGACTTTAGGATAGAGACAAGTTTGTAAGAAGAATATATCAGTTTTGAAAGTCTTATTTTGTCTTGTTTTGACATGATTGGTTGTTGTCTCCTGGAGGGCTGCTACTTTTTGAAGGGAAACAGAGGGGAATTATTCGGGGGGAGAGGAAATGTAGGGAATGCTGGGAAGAATGGAGGGAGGGAAATGGTGTTCAGGATGTAGTGTATGAGAGAAGAGTCTATTTTCAACAACAGCAACAGAAAAAAAGAAAGAAAGTAAAGGCAGGATCATTAGGCAGTAAAGAAATGTAATGTAAGCAAGTAAGTGCCACACAGTTGTCTCTATAGGAAATGCCTAGATTAGTTTACAAATAACCCTCTCCATTTTTAGGATTTAGCACCTGATAAAAGCTGTTTTAACACCTTAGTGAAACATTTGGCACTTAGCCCTCTAAGCACACTAATCATTTTGTCATAGCTTTATAACATTTTATCAAGTTCCATCTGTTCAGTAAAACTGTAAAACTGTTCTGTTTGGTCATGGAAGATCATACCTCAAGGCTTGTGTGTACAAAGCCCGGGAAGTGTACATACTCTTTTGGGAAGAGTATGAGATTGAGTTATCTGATCTCTTCAAAGGATAAGGGCAATGATGGATCCATAATTTGATTATATTATTGAGAGGTCATAGAACTGTTAGGAGGTGAGGCCAAACTGGTAGAGACAAAATACCATGGTGTGTCATTGAAGATTGCACTTCTACTTGCCCTCTTCATTTTTGTGTCTTCTTGGTGTTTCCCATCTACCATGAAGTGAGCAGTTTTGATCTACAGTGGCTTCCATCATCTTTCTGCCAGGCCACAGATATAAAAACATTAAAATCATTGATATATTGAACTTTTGAAACATGAGCCAGAATAAATCTGTACTCCTTTTACTTATTTACCTTTATTTCTTAGAAAGTGTATGTGGTATATGTATGTGTGCTGTGCATGTGTTTGTGCAAATGTGTGCTTGTGCATGGTTGTGTGTTCAAGTAGTGCATATGCATGTGTGTAACATATGTATGTATATATACTTACACACAGAACTTCAGTAGGTAAGTAGACATAAAAACAAAACAAATAAATCATTTTGCCAAATCTTGAACTAAATTTTTCTTAGTTTGTATGCATACAAGAATTGAACTTTAAAAGGATTCTCTAAATGTCAAGTATCTTTTGAAGTGTCATGTGTGTGTATACACTTACTTGTGCATACACCCATGGAGAAAACAGAACTTTAATAAGTAAGTAGACATAAAAAATAAATTATTTTATCAAATTTTGAACTAAATTTTCCTAGATTTATATGCATATAAGAGTATAATTTTAAACTATTGATTCCCTATTAAATGTCAAGTATTATTTAAAGTGTTATATTGATATTATTTCAATTTGTTATTAAAGGAATCTAAGAAATGAGAGTAACAGAGAAGTTACAAAGTAATGTAGATGGTATAACATTTCAAAAATGCATCTTTCTGTTTATCTTTTTGATTAGCAAGTATATGTAATCTGTAGCTAGAGTTTTCCTGCCTGGCCCACAGTCAGGGCAAATCTCTGTCACCTGTCAGTCCCACAGCCACTCAGACCCGACCAAGTAAACACAGAGACTTATATTGGTTACAAACTGTATGGTCGTGGCAGGCTTCTTTCTAACTGTTCTTATAGCTTAAATTAATCCATTTCTATAAATCTATACCTTGCCACATGGCTCGTGGCTTACTGGCATCTTCACATGCTGTTTCTCATTGTGGCAGCTGGCAGTGTCTCTCTGCCTCAGCCTTCCACTTCCCAGCTTTATTCTCCTCCTTGTCCCGCCTACACTTCCTGCCTAGCCAATGGCCAATCAGTGTTTTATTTATTGACTAGTTAGCAACATATTTGCCATACAGAATATCTCACAGCACTTCCCTTTTTTTTTTCAAAAAGGAAGTTTTTAACCTTAAAGTAAAGTTACATATAATTTGGGAATTTGGGTGTAGCTTCTCTTACTACTTCCTGCTGGAGGGGGGCGCTGTATCTTATGGGGAAACAAAGAAAATTTTAGAATTATGGAATAGTCCATGAGGCTGTATTGTCTGAGCCAGATGCCTTCAAACCGTTCTAGATGTTGGATCATCTGGGCCATGGTGTCATCGGAGACCTTTCAGGGAGTCTTGGCTAGTCAAACCTGATGTATCTTAATCTTGAACAAATCCATAGCCTCTGGCTTTCTGTGGGAACAAAAGCAGAGACTCTTTTCCAAAGCAACACATCCTTACATCCAAATTTTGAAGTCAAGGTACCTTTAAAATATACATTTTGGCATAACTCAACAGCTTTTACAATCAAATGTTTTTCTGCAGTTAAAAATCCCAAAGACAACACAATCCAGATTCTCTGTGTAATATTCATCTTTATGTGGCTTATTTTTTTATATTAATTTTACTGTCTCTTTAAAGTCTTTATTTTTTAAAACTATGTATTTGTTTATATAACTGTATATATCACACCTTTTTGTCTCTTTCAAACCTACGTATCTTTTACACACATTGTAAACTATTACATCTGAATCTGTCTTATTGTGAATCTATTGCTTTAACCTGCAGCAGCTGTGGCTACTGGCTCTGCCCACCTCAGCTTCCCAACATGGCCATGGTATTCCACCAGCTCTGGGAGCTATTGTGGGTCTATGCTTTTATCCAAGCAGCATGTAGCCCAAAAACCTCTTTTTTTTGTTTTGTACTAGCAAAGGCTAAATCCACCATGCAGCTTAATGTGCCACTTGCAGAGGCCTCATTCCCATCATATGGCAGGTCGAGTGTGCAGGCCAGGAACCCACAAGTAGCTCAAATCAGCAGCTGCCGCTCATTTGAAAGAGACAATTAGGAACTGTTTTTAGCTCCATTTTAGAATCTTTTTTCAGGTTTTAGGTGGAAACTCTTGCCACCACGTTGGATGCCATTTGTAGCTGGAGTTTTCCTGCCTGGCCCACAGTCAGGGCAAATCTCTGTCACCTGTCAGTCCCACAGCCACTCAGACCCGACCAAGTAAACACAGAGACTTATATTGGTTACAAACTGTATGGCCGTGGCAGGCTTCTTTCTAACTGTTCTTATAGCTTAAATTAATCCATTTCTATAATCTATACCTTGCCACGTGGCTCGTGGCTTACCGGCATCTTCACATGCTGTTTCTCATTGTGGCAGCTGGCAGTGTCTCTCTGCCTCAGCCTTCCACTTCCCAGCTTTATTCTCCTCCTTGTCCCGCCTACACTTCCTGCCTAGCCAATGGCCAATCAGTGTTTTATTTATTGACTAGTTAGCAACATATTTGCCATACAGAATATCCCACAGCAGTAATCTGATGTTATCTCTTTGTTTATAAAAGCCTTACTGAAATCTAATTCACATAAATAAATAAATCCACCACTTTAAGGGGTATAGCCAGTTGGCTTTTAATACATGTGTAGCCATCATCATTATCTAATTACAGAATAATGTCTTCAACTTCAAGAGAAGTCATTCTTTAATCCCTTTACCATTTCTGTAGCCTGTGAAAAATTGATCTGCTAATTTATTTTTATAACAGCTTTTGTGGTGTATAATTGATGGATCGTATTTGTTTTTATATATTACTAGAATTGTACAACTATTACTGCTACCTAATTTCAAAACTGAGGGAATCACAGAGGTGAGGGAAAAGGAGAATAAATGTCACAAGTATCTCTAATTTAATGAAAATTCAATGCTTGGGTTGATTAAAATTTCTTCAGATTTCTGTTAATCCTTTATTAATTTTAGAGGTCAAAAACTATTTTAACATTTTTCTCATACATTTGTGGAAGCATGGAGGGTACTTTCAGATTCACTTATCCCATATTTGATAACATTTTGCACAATTAAAACTGCAAATGGTCTCAGATGCAATAGTTTCATTTATAAACTACATGTTATATCATTTTCAAGGTAATAAATTTCCCTAGATAAACTTCTCAGTTTAAAACCAAATATACCATATAAGTTTATAATATATAATGTATTAGGAATTTGTATGCACATTGTTCCTATCACATAAATATATGTTAAACATTGGTTAGGTACTAGGATTGTAGCTATATTGGTGAGAAAAATTCCAATAAAATAAAACTTGTATTCTTATGGATTTTACAGTGTTTGAGGCAGACAGATAATAAATATATAACAACATACTGTATTAAGATTTACCAGAGAAACAAAAATCAATAAGACATAACATACATATGTTGAAATATGACTGTTTGAGATCCAGATAAGGTGGGAGTGATCTAAACTGTGAGACTGGAAGACTCAAGAATAAAGAAGATAAACATATAAGAGCAGAAAATAAGAAGATGTAGCAATAAGAAGGAGGAAAGGAATGAAAAATTGATGGTGAGTGCCTCAGCAAGCAAGAGAGCAAGTGAGAGAGGTAGAGGGAAGAGTGGGAGAGGGGAAGAGGGAAGGGGAGAGGAAGGGAAGAGAGAGAAGAAAATATGGGTAATTTAAGATGAGAGCAAATCATAGGGGATGAGAATTGGTCTGTCTTTTTGATGCCTATTTTTCATTCCCTGGTTTCCTGCTATCAAAATACTGATATCTACAATATTCAAACAGATACATCTATCTATCTATCTATCTATCTATCTATCTATCTATCTATCTATCTATCATCTATCTATATCTATATCTATATCTATATCTATATCTATATCTATATCTATATCTATATCTATATCTATATCGATATCTATATCTATCTATCTATCGATCTATCTATCTATCTATCTATCTATCTATCTATCTATCTATCTATATCTATATCTATATAATATATCCTAAAGGGGATCTAGAGAGATTTTTGGAACATTATATAACAAGAAGCAAAATAAGTGGTGACATTAAGGGTATTGATTAATATTTAAAGCTACAGAAAAAGAAGTCAGATAAAGACTATGTGAGTGCCCCATCTTAGCTAGTGACCACGTTGCACAAAATGTGATTGCAGACAATTAAATTTCCTGGTACACTCTGGGAAGTTTCCCACAATGTTTGTTAATTAATGTTTGTAGTATCATGAATAGACAGACTCAAGAGTGTAGTGTTTGGTACTTAAACATATCAACATATTTATAATTGCATTCGATTAATGAAGAATACCAAAATATGTGTGTGCTTGTAGACAAATTTCTAAGCAGTCTTATTAAATAAAAAAAAACTCAGAGCCAGAAATAGGGGTGAAAATCTGACAGAGATCAGAGGAATTGGAACAGCCACCAGCTTACCTTACCTCACCATGTAGCAGCTTCCAAAGTGGGCGACTTCCTGTCTAAACAGACATATATCTTTCTATTCTGCTAAGTCATTTCTTCACCACCAAGGTACATCACTTCCTGTCTGTCTGCACAGATCTCCAGAATTCTATGGTTGATGCTGGGATTAAAGGTGTGTGTCACCATGCTTGGTTCTGTTCCCTTGTATGATCTTGAACTCACAGAGATACAGACGGATTAAGGGCATGTGCTACCATTGAATGACTTCTGTTTTTACTAATAGTGGCTGATCTTTATCCGCTGATCCTCAGGCAAATTTTATTGGGGGACACAGATAAATTATCACCACATGTGCTGAAATTAGAAATTCAGCATTTCAAATTCAATTTCTATGTACGAAAAATAGATAAAAACATAATCTTCAAAGTTGTTCACGTGTATGCCTTCAACTTTGTTACATTTGGAATCATACTTGTCAGAATCATTCCTTTCATGAGTTAAAGATACTGTTGGCTAAAACTGAAGTATGCTGCCTGAGATACAAAAAAATATCGTTATATTCTGAAGGTTTAAATGTTTGGATGTAGTAAGGAAAGGACAGAGATTCTGACCAATCTTAGATTACATATGTCATTTCCATGTTATTCTGCTCTTGATAATCAAATATTTTGGACAAGAAGCACAACAGACCCACCCCTAGGAGATTTTCTGGAAATACTGAGTTGTTAGGTACAAAAGGTAAACAGTTTTCATATATTTAAATATTGGATTCTTTTACCAAGTCAATAAAGACTTCTTTGAAATTCTTTACTTCTATGTTGTGACAAATTAGTGACTTCATTCGGATCTTTTGACTTCTCATTCCAGTCTTAACAGTCCAATCTTTACCCAAGATCACACATTGTCTACTTCTTTCCTTGTTTAGCCTTTTCCCTGACCATAACAATAACAACTTGTAACCAACCATCTTAAACAATGACAATTATCCAAAACCCACTGAAAGACCAAAAACCACCCACCCACCCCACCTCTTGGGAATGTGGGTGTCATGTTCTTAAAATTGCTTCTTGCTGAGTGAGGGCAAAGGTATCTTTAAGCAATCCTGAAAAGAAAATTTTGGGGTTAACTGTCAATTTCTGGGAGAGGTAGCTGTATCATTTGTTGTCTAGTCTCTGCATAATTCCAAAATGCAGGGCTTGTCTCCAGTCCTTGCTTGAGTAGTCTGTGAATCTGGGTCATCTCAGCTAGCCATCTCGACATTGTCCTGAGCAATTTGTAGTCCAAAGCCGATCTTTGGGTGGTGTTTGTCATCTTGGTGGTATTATCATTGTCCTGATGGAATCATCATTGTGGGGACCCATCATCTTTTTAGAGACTTTCAAATTATTGTCAGATGTGGTCATGATTCCCTGCAGAAAACTGATACAGACTCAAACACGAAAATATGTACAGGCAGCTAGATGAAACCATTATTTCTAGAATTAGTTAGTATTCTATATGGCCATTAAAATAATGACAAAAGTTTAAAATATATATAAAAATCTTATAAATTTTGATATAAAATTCATACCTTAAGAAAAGTTTTAAAGAGTTAAAATAGCACCAAAGAATTATGAGATTAGCGGCAATAAAATAGTCCCTTAATTTTGATTTTCTTCTGTCCCATTTCAGATGGCTCTTCTGACATGATACAGATATTTTGCATTTTCTTTTAACAAGAATGCTTGGGTTTTGTGAAGGAGAAAGCCCTTCTCCAACTCCAAAGCCAGCTTTAATTTTTAATTGAACTGGGACTACATAAAGACCATTTGTGTTAAGTGTCTGTAGAGAACAGCAAAAACAAACATTTAGGAAGAATTATGAAATTTCATATGTGATATACCAGTAGGCTAATTTACTCTTTTTCTTGGGACATTTTTTTTCTAGAAGATTTGTCCTTTTTCTTGCGATGTCTCATTTGTCTAGTGGTCTTCAGATTCCTAAGTCTTCATTCTCTTGAAAAAAAAAAACCCTTCTGCAAACCTAATTTGGGGAGGTTCCCTTTTGGAAAGTTATACTGA
The DNA here is from genome assembly GCF_949786415.1 of Peromyscus eremicus. Taxonomy (NCBI): domain Eukaryota; kingdom Metazoa; phylum Chordata; class Mammalia; order Rodentia; family Cricetidae; genus Peromyscus; species Peromyscus eremicus. Next base: position 120,929,866 of record NC_081439.1, read on the forward strand.
TTAAATGAAATGCATTTCTTAATGGTATGTTAATTTAAATTGAATGGTCATCCTGGTTGATGGACTATCACCTCTTCTAATTAAGAGCTTTCTCTTGTTCAAATAGAACATTTATCAAATTTGATGGTATCCAGAGCTTTTCTTCTCATGTAGAAACAAAAGCAAAACCTCATCTGCAACACAACACATATCACGGTTTCCATTCTGAGGTCAGCACATCTTTAAAGTATATAGGCTGATTTAATTCTGTATTTTTTTCTATTATCCAATGTCTCTCCACAGCTGTTGTTCCCTTCTCATTAGCATTGAGAAAATTCAAAGTTAACAGAGCATTATGTAATCTATTCCTGGGAGTTTTTGTTACCTCTTTCTGTTTATTTATCTTATCCTTTAGAGTTCGATTTGATCTTTCTAAGACTGCTTGGCATGTAAGACTGTGTGGTATACCTGTAAATATGCTTTATATTTTAATAAGCAAAAAACTGTTTCATTTTACCAGAGACATAGGCTGGAGCATTGTCAGTTTTAATTTGTACAGGTATATCTATGGTAGCCATAACTTCTAGCAAATGCGTAATTACAGAATCAGCCTTTTCAGAACTCAGAACAGTTGCCCACTGAAATCCTGAATAGGTATCAATGATGTGGTGTACATATTTCAATTTTCCAAATTCTGCAAAACAAAACATATCTGTTTGCCAGATTTCATTCTTCTGACTATTCTTTGGGTTACATCCTACTGGAAGTGGAGTTTGGTTCAAAAATGTACAAATAGGACATTTCCTTATAATTTCCTTGGCTTGTTGCCAGGTTATGGAAAAATCATTTTTAAAACTCTTACTAATGACATGATGTGTTTTATGAAAATCTGAGGCCTCTAGCACATTTCCTATCAATAGTTTATCAACATCATCATTACCTTGTGCTAGAGGTCCTGGCAGACCCGTATGGGATCAGATGTGAGTTATATATAAGGGATGATTCCTATTCATGATTATATATTATAACTGAATAAGTAATAAAGTTAATTCTGAAGCATCAGGGATAAATTCTACAGTCTCAATATGTAATACCACTCTTTTAGCATACTGAGAGTCAGTAACTATGTTTAGAGGTTCTGAAAAATCCATTAATACCATCAGCATACAATTCCAAATTTTGACGTGAATTATAAGGACTTTGAACCACTTTACTTAAATTTTCTGATTTGTAGCCTGCTTTTTCTTGTTTGTTTGCATCTGTGTAAAATTTAGGGGCTACAGATATGGGTGTTTCCCATATAATGTAAGGCAGGATCAAGTTAGCTCTTTATAAGTTGAATTCTATTGCTTTTGGGATATTTGCTGTTAATCTCTCCCAAAAAATTACTGCAAGCTCTTTGCAAAGGTTGACTTTCTGCCCATAATTTGTCAATTTCACCATTAGTTGAAGGTACTACAATCTCTGCTGTGTCTATTCCTCCTAATTGATGAAGTTTCAATTTTCCCTTGAAAATCAACTCAAAGATCTTTTCTACATAAGTTTTTCATTTTTAACTCTTTATTTGGTGGAAATATCAATTCCAATATAATATCTTCCCTCTACATTAAAATTCCTGTGGGAGAATGCTTAGAGGGTAAAATAACCAGAATGCAACCAAGCTTTGGATCCACAGGATCCACATTTGCATGTTGTATTTTCGTTTCCCCAAAAGCTAATTCTCTCTCAGTTTTAGCAGGTAATTCTCATGGACTATTTAAGTCCTTGTCACATTCTAAGGTTTTGAACAAATCACTCAGTTCATCATTCTTTACCCCAACAGCAGTCCACACATGGGAAATGTTTCAGAATCATTTTTGAAAGTCATTAAGAGTCCGAAATCAATATCTCCTAATTTGCCTTTTGGGGTCTAATTTTTTGTAGATCTATTTTATATCCTAAATAATTAATAGAATCTCTTCTTTGTATCTTTTTAGGAACAATTTGTAATCCCCAACAAGGCAAATTTTTCTTTATTTCTTTAATCATTCTTTCCAATGTATTGTCATTTGAAGCAGCTAGTACAATATAGTCCATGTAATGATAAATTATAGACTCAGGAAATTGTTTACATATTACTTTCAATGGTTGTCATACAAAATTTTGGCACAGGATTGGGCTATTTAACATTCCCTGTGGGAGAACCCTCCACTGATATCTCTTAACCAGGTGAGAATTATTATAAGTAGGCACCGTGATTACAAATCTTTCTCTGTTTTTATTTTTTTTTCTTGAAAGGGTATTGAGAAGAAACAGTCTTTTAAGTTGATAACTATAAGAGGCTATCCTTTAGGTTGCAGAGTAGGCAAAAGAATTCCAGATAGTAGAGAACCCATTGGCTGAATTTCCTTGTTAATTACTCTTAGGTCTTTTACCATTCTCCATGTACCAGATTTCTTTTTAATAACAAATACAGGAGAATTCCAAGGGTTGGTTGATTCTTCAATATTCTGAACATTTAATTGTTCTTATACCAGCTCTTTTAAAGCCTGTAGTTTCTCTATTGTTAAAGGCCATTGCTAAACCCATACAGCGTTAATGTGCTAACCATTCTAAAGATAGAGCTGTTGGGTCTTTGAAAGATCAGCAGCTGTTGTGCTTTGTTCTTTTACAATCTGGATGGCTGGTGACTGTTCTTTAAAATATCTTTTAATATTTTTCTCAGAAACACGTGTTAGCTTAAGGTTTGTTTCTGAGATTGGAGGAATGTTAATCTGATTATTCCATTGTTATAATAAATCAAGGCCTCATAAATCCATAGCTATATTAGCCACATATGGCTTTAATTTTCCTCTCTGTTCTTCTGGACCTATACAATCAACCCATCTTGCACTCTGTTTCATATGAGATAGGATTCCAATCCCTAACAGCTGAACTTTTACCTCCTGAAGAGGCCAATTTGGATGATAAAATTCTGGTGCAGTTATTGTTATATCCCATTTGTGTCTATAAGACCCTCAATGAGAATGTAATTTATTTGTAGTTTCAATTTTGGTCTTTGTGCATTTACAGAAGTTTTCCAAAAATTCACTTTATGGTTTTTCCTGAATTTTTTGTTCTCTCTGCTATAGCTTTTCTATCACCCTGAGCAGTATGGTTTTTTACAATAGGCTTTAGGTTATTTAATCGCCCTGAGAAGGGGTTTCTTCTATGATGAGAGGAAAAGACTGAACTGAATTTGCCATGGGGGACTGCAAGAGGCCCCTCTGGGAATTTACTGATGGCAAAGGCAAAGGATTACCTTGTCTGTTCCTTGTTGGTCTACATTAGTTAGTCTAATGTTTGACTTTACCACACCTTCTGCATAATCCAGATGGAAAGACCATTTTGTTGGCATTGTTCCTTGAAGAAACATTGTTTCTAGAAATGCCCTTTTTACAGTCCCTTTTTGGGTGACCTTATTTTCCACAATTAAAGCATCTGACATTATTATTTTTCTTCAAACCTCTGGAAATCACCTCTGCTATCCAAGTATCATCATGGTCATGAGATTCAATATTAATTGTATCTTTGATCCATTCCTCTAAGGGTGCTGATTGTGGCATTAATGGCCTAATTAACCTTTTGCATGCAGCATTGGAATTTTCCAAACCCAGAAATTCAATTATTATCTGTCCAGCTTCCGAATTTGGTATCATTCTATTACTGCTGAAGACAACATTGGTAAGAAATCCATGAAGCTTTGTTTTGGACCCTGTATAACTTTTGTAAATGATTCACTTTTCTTTCCTGCCTCTTCAATTCGGTCCCATGCATTAATGGCTGCTATGTGGCTTAGAATTAGGGTGTGGTCATCATATAAAGATTGTCTTTGTATATTATCATAATCATCTTCTCCAAGAAGTTGATCTTTGGAAATTTCCATACCTGTATTCCTACATCATAGTTCTATAGTCTTAGCCTCCTCTTTCCACCAGGTTCTCCACTATAACTGTGGCCCAGCCTCTAGGACTGCTGTAACCAAATCCTTCCAGCCCTGAGGAATAATTCTATTACAAGTTGACCACTAGTTTAACATCTGCTTTACAAATGGAGAATGCATACTATATGAGATTATAGCTTTTAAAATCTCCTCAAATATAACATTTCCACAGGAGTCCAGTTAGCTCATACATAGCCTTGAACATTTGGCATGTCCTGTAAGGTTACTGGATAGATTAAGTTTGGTTGTTTGAAAACAGACTGTTTCTCTCTAACCATATAATTCAGTGCTGAGATGGGTTCACTTTTAAATTCTTCTGTCTGGGTGCGAATATCTCTATAATCTGTTTTAACAAGTATTTCTAAAATTTTTATCTTGGCACTCAGATTAACCAAAACTTTTTAATGCTAAAATAAAAATGATCAAACTATATTCATGATTGATGTTATGTGAATCCCATCTACTTTAGTTATCCTCTCATTTAATTGTTCCATTTTCAGACTACCTAATCTGTTATCAATCAGAGACCAAATTCTCTCCATTGTAAAAATGTTTCCAATTTTTCAATATGGGAAAAAATATCTTTTATCTAATTCCTCCCTTTAAGATATCTTAATTGACTCACCAATTCTGCCTACTACATAGAACAGTAGAAGTCCGAGGGAGTTTCAAAGCAGCAACCTAGTGTGGTGACAATCCAAGATGGAAATCCAGAGAGAGCCCACAACCTACCTGGAGAGAAGAAGCCAAAGAAACTCCAGCCCACATGTGGTAGAAACTCCTGCCATGTGCAGCTCTAGCCTGAGATGAGGATGTGTAAGGTCATAGGCAAGTGGCTTTTTTGTCTGCCCATGTGCAGCTCAGGCCTGATAATCAGGCAAGTTGCTTTTTAGTGAATTTTTGCCACAAACATTAGGGTGACAGATGTAAGACTAATTGCTAAATGGTCTTATTAATTAAAAAAAAAAAATCCGGGAGCCAGATACTGGGGTGAAAGCTGAGTGATCAGACGAATAGGACAAGCCACAGCCAACCTGACCATACCAAATTCTCAGCCTCCATAGAGTCCTACTTCCTGTGTACCCATGCCTATATGCCTTTCTGTGTCTGCTATCTCACTTCCTCTCTCTGCTCAGCCACATCACTTCCTCTTTCTGTCCTGCTCTGTCACTTCCTGTCTGTCTGTACAGACCTCCAGGCCTTTATGCTTAACCTTGTATTGAAATCAAAGGCATGTGCCACCATGCCTGGCCCTGTTCCCAGTGTGGCCTTGGACTCACAGAGATCCTGAAGGATTTCTGCTTACTGAATGCTAGGATTAAAGGCATGTGCTACCATTGTCTGACTTCTATGTTTAATATAGTGGCTGGGTTTTTCCTCTGATCCTCAAATAAGTTTTGTTGGGGTACACAGATAAAATATAAACACAATATGTGGTTACTTATTCTTATTTATGAATGACTGGCCTTAGCTTATCTTATTTCTAGCCAGCTTAACTTAACTTAAATTATACCATGTTCCTTTTATCTCTGGGATTTTACCTTTTTCTATTCTATATATCTTTACTTCTTACTCTGTTGCTGGCTTTGTGACTGTGTGGCTGGCCCATGGCATCCTCCTCTCCTCCTTCTTTTACTCCTCCCTCTTTTTGTATTTCTTTCTATTTATTCTCTCTACCTGGTGGAACTGCCTATCCCTCTTCTGCTTAGCTATTGGTTGTTGAGCAGTTTATTAACCTAATCAAGTAGTTTTGACAGGCAAAGTAACACAGCTTTACAGAGTTAAACAAATGCAACATAAAAGAATGTAACACAAGCTGGGTGGTGGTGGTGCATGCCTTTAATCCCAGCACTTAGGAGGGAGAGGCAGGTGGATCTCTGTGAGTTCATAGCCAGCCTGATCTACAAAGTGAGTTCTAGGACAGCCAGGGATGTTACACTAAGAAACCTTGTCTTGAAAAATGGAAAAAAAATGCAACATATTTTTACATCATTAAACAAATATTCCACAGCATAAAGGGGCATAATAAACTAATATTACATAACACATTGTTACCTACTTCAATTAAACATCTCATCCACAAGCTTTCTCTGGCCTACATCATGCCATGATTTGGCACTGGCCCAAACTAAGGTAGGCCAGCTTATCACATCAGACACATAACCTAAGAAAAAAGTCTAGGTAAAATTACATAAACCAAAACATTAATAATCAAGGCAGCATGTCTCTCTCAGATATATCAGCTCAATGGAAGTGCTCTTGAATGAGAACTACCTAGATGGATCTCAGCACACAGAATTGAAAAAGGATTGTTCATACACTGTGTCAAATAATTCAAGAAATTTAAAGAAAAATACTTCATTGAAATACAAGAGACTAACAATAAACACCTAAGTGAAGCCCAAGAAAATACAAACACAAGGCTGATGGAAATGATAAAGACAATCCAGAACTGGAGATCAGAATTCAACAGACATAGATACATTGAAGAGGACTCAAGCTGAAATGAAGACAGAATTGAAAAAAAAAAGAAAAACAACAACAAAAAAAAAACAGCAAACCAGCTAGAAACCACAAAGGAAAACTTTAAAAGTAGCAGAAGATAGAATATCATGAACCAAACATAAAACAGAGAGTCAAGATAAAATAAGTAAATACTATGAAAGAAAAATTAAAAGCACAGGAAAGGAAAAGGCAGGAAATATGTGACACCAATAAAGACCAAATCCTTGACATATGGGCATAGATGAGGAGAAGAATCAGAACTGAATATCAGAAATCATGCCTATAACATGATATTAGAAAAAACTCCCCCAAACTATGACATGTCACACTCATACAAATTAAAGAAGCACACAAACCATTACTATAGTAAAGAAAGGAATAATGACAGCCAAGAAACTTCAGAATGAAAGCAAATGAAGCTCTGATTTAAAGAAATAAAAAGCACAGCTAAGAACACAAACCAGCACAAAAGAATTACTGTTTCTATCCATCTGAAATTTATCCTTTGGCCAACTTTTCACCATCTCTCTCATCCCTTATACCTTCCTGTTTCAAGCAATTACTATTTTACTTTATAGTTTTATGATATCAATATTTGAAGATTTGACATATGAATAGAGTTGGGTGTCATTTATTTTATTGTGCTTAGCTTACTTCAATTGTCATATGGTTTCTTGGATTTTACATGTTACTATAAATAATATCCTTTCTTATATTTTATGGATATATAATATCATTTGTGTATACATATTTCCTCATCAATTTCTCTATGAAGTAGCATTTAGGTTGATTATATATGCTGGGTATTGTGAACAGAGCTGCAATATTCTTATTTCATTTTTTTGTACAGTCTCTAGTAGTGACATTGCTAGATAATAGAATAGTTTTACTTTATTTTATTTTTTGAGGAACCATGTTTACCATGATGTTTTACTAGATTAAATATTTCCTCCATCACTGTATAAAGAATTTCCCTTTACATGTGCATCAGTATGCTACTTTTGATATTTGAAGTTGTAGCACAAAGATATTTTTATTTGTATTTCCTAAGAATTATTCATGCTAGGCTGTGGAATGCTTGTGGAAATAATCCCTTCAACTTTACCTAGACTCATATAAACTACCAAAACTGCATCATGGAGTTGAAAACCTCAGCATACCAAGAAGTACCAAGCCAATAAAATAAATCTGGTCAGAGAGAATCCAAAATTTAATTCCTTCACTACTGTATTCTGTAAAGTATTTAAAGAACTTATAACAATTCTTATCAAATTAGTCAAAGAGGTTTTGATTATATCCTCTATCTTGAATGTTTGTCAGTCACTAAATATTAATACTCGATCTTATGTTTTGCAGTAGGCTGTCATTTATTCAAATCTCTGACATAAGTAGCTCCACTTTGCACCTTCATTTCCTTCATCCTTGACTAATAGTCTTAAATATAATTATTATAATTATAACATTAATTAATTAATCACACATTAGCTACTAAAAAAGCTAATAAGCACATTACATGTGTAATTTTTTTAATTCTTCCTAATAGCCTGATTATGTAGGTGTATTGATAGTTCTTTAAAGGATGGAATTTAAGTATTCTGAGACTTTAGATAACAGACTCAAAGTTATCTAACCAGTTTTAGGACAAGAACTAGAACTCATAGATTTAGCATAAACAAAACATTAATTGTAAAATACGTACATATTTGCAAGATGTTGTTTCTCTCCCCAGTAGAAACACAATGGCAGTGTGTGCCCGAAGTGTGTATGTAGTGTGTTAGTTTGGATACAAAACATTTCTTTCTGGCTTGTATTTGAACATTCAGTACTTGGTGGCACTCTATCCAATATACTTGAAGCTTTAAGATTGTGTTACCACTAGCAGAAGAAAGTAGGGGCATGTTTTGAGTTTATGGTCACTTTGGTTTCCTGCTAGAGTTCTCTGCTTCCTGGTATTCCAAGGCATGAGGAGCTACTGACTTATTCTTCTGCCATTGTGGACAGAGTAAAACTTGACATTGTGCCTCATTTGCATGATGAATTGTTGCTTGAAACCATAAGCCAAATAAAACCTTTCTTACTTTAAATTGTTTTGGACAGATATTTCTATACAAAACAGAGGAAAATAACTAATAAAGATGGATAGTGTGTTAAAACCTTATAGTAAAAGAAAATTCTACACAATACATATACTATGAATGAAGATCATTCATTATCTAACACTAAAGAGAACATGGCTACAAAAAGTGTATATCTGGGATAGGGGAATTGTCATGTATGGTGAGGTATACTCTGACTTCTCTTCAGAGCATATAATTCTTTTACTTTTTATCTGTTGTGAACTACTCTTAAGATTTTTTCTTTTTGTTCATTTTATGCTACATATTATTCCAAGTAGTCCAGACACTCCTAAGTACAAAACAAATAGTACTGTCATTCTTAAATTTAGAATCTATCATTCACATTACTTTACCTTCATTCTGCATATGACCTTTGACAAACCACCACACTTCACTGAATAATCATCAGCTGCCCAATGAGGGGATACAGGGACTGACCCGAAAGTAGATAATGTTCCTTGAAGTTGATATCTTGAAGTTGATTTTTTAACAATAAAATACAATGAAAAGACAGCTAAGAGAAACACCCTCTGGCTTTTTGTTGTACTGTAGCATGTATAAAGTAATAGAGTAAGTTGGTTCCATTAACCGTTGTTGTTTCTTGGTAGATGCTATATTATGTAGGTATTTTTTTTTGTATTCACCAGACCAACATCTTTTGTCGTTTCCTTGTCTTGTTTTTGGTGACCTCAACAGTGCTTTAGAAGAAACTTCACTTGACAGAATGACCAAAATGTATTTAGGCCCTTCTTAATCTTTAACACTTTGTTTTTGAGATGGATAACTCCAAATTTCTGAAGAATTCTGGAAATATCAAACAAACTATAGGAGACCCAGTCTTAAAAGATGATTTAAGTCCAGTGGCTATTGTGGCAATAATCAAATCAAACACTTTATAACTCTACCATTAGCTAAGTAGAGTTGATCTTTCCTCTCAAAGTATGAATAATCTATTGATATAGGCACCTATTCGGATGCAATGCAAGATGACAATATTGGTAGTAAACAGTTAACAGTTGTTCTGTCTAGCAGAGTATCATTTTTGTCTTGGCTAGGAATTTCCAGGGAAGAAGTTTTTGGTCAGAAATAATTTCCAAGCATACCATTTCCTCCATCACCATATGGTTGCCATTGGAATTAGATATCCCTATAGTCCCAGAGACTTTAAACTACTCTCTTGCTCATGAAACGTTTTACCTTAGAGTGATTTTTATACCTTAACTATGACCAAGCATTCCTTGGGATGACTCAAGATTTATTAAATTTGATTTTATTAAAGATAGATATATCAACCACTAGTACTTAATTTGTGACAGTATTAACATTATATAAGTAAGTTATTATGACCTCATCTTTTGCTTCATGTAATCTGATTCTCTCAGTATCTACTGTAGGGGGAAAAAGAACACAAAGCAGGACTTTAAGTTAGCATTGGATTATAAAGGATCACAGAAAAAGAAATACATTATACTCTTCAGATGTTAGTGAATAAACATGTTTGAAAAATAGCCCCTTAATAACTGTTTACTTTAGCACTTTTTGATGTCGCAATATAAAGAAATGGTTACACATTCAGTAGAAATCGTAATTTGAATTTTGACTGCCCCCCAGGTGGTAATATTTATACAGGTTGTACTTGCTTTCACTGCTGGACAGTAGCAGCAAGTTACAAGCCCAGTCATCCACAAAACCATGATGACTATGTATATATTATATTGCTAATTTTTTTTGGTAAATTAGGTATATTAAATGTATTTCAATTTTTAATATTTTAAACATAAAATGATGTAATCAAAATTTAAGGCAGTCAGAGGTTGAGGATCATCAGTGTATAAGACTCCACAGAGATAAATTAAGGAATGTGGAACCATCAAAGTTGTCTAGTGTTAGATTGTAAAATCAATTGTGGGTAAATGCACAGCTGCTTTCTTACTTGGAGGTGTTATATAATGAAAAATAACGAGGTCAGTGGCAAGATGTCACTTTCTTATTTACTCTTGTGAAGTGAAAAAAAGAAAGGCAGGATTGTGTCACTGACAGAAGCCTTCAAAATATAGTTCACTCCCGTCTTCATTCCCACAGAGGGGTCATGCTAGTTGACAGGTGTAGTTTGTAAGGCAACAGTGTAAGAAGACATTCATATGAAAGCCCAACAGAACTTTAACTCTTCTTTTCAATTCCTTGTGAACCCAAGGGTGAGTGAAATATTTTTGGAATGTGCCACAGGCAGCCAGGCAGGTTGGGGATTTTATTCCAGCCCATATCTGTTCTCAAATAATGAAAGGAGCACTAAAAATTGTAGCTGTCAAATCTGTCAGGGAGTAAAAGCAAGAGGATATCGTTTTGACAGTTTTCAGCATCCATTCTGCTGATCATCCATGTTAGTACGGCACTATGTTCCTATGAAAGTGATGCGTGAGCAGAGAATTATGTGTTTCAGAATTAACTCAAAAGGATTTCGCAAATGTATTTTTTGCATTTTGACAAGTTTTGGAAGGCTGACTTTGTATCCTTGAGAGGCTTGTATTTGACAAAGAGAAAAAAAATGAAAGACGATTAATATATGTTGGGTATGTACAGAGCAATCAATGTGATCATATTCCTATCTTGTCTCTCAGTTACTGTTTTCTTGCTGAGAGTTTTACTTGCAAATAGAAATGAACATTATGACACCCACATGGAGTTGGAACACACTCAATTCCTCTTATATTTTAGTGTGGAGAAAACAAACTGAAGCATATAATATTGGACAAATGGAAAACAGTTATTTCTCTTTCATACTAAAAGACATTATGGATCTGCAAAGCTTTCTTGGGAGAGGGTATGTTTTGTTCTAATTAAATTATGTATTTATGAGTCAGAAATTTGTCTTAGTATTATGCAACTCAGATCTCTGTCTTCTAGTGGGATCAGGACAAAAGGAGTGTTTTGTTTGTTTGTTTTGTTTTGTTTTTAAGATTTATTTATTTAGTATGTATAGGCCAGATGACGACACCACATCTCATTACAGATGGTTGTCAGCCACCATGTGGTTGCTGGGAATTGAACTCAGGACCTCTGGAAAAGCAGCCAGTGTTCTTAATAGCTGAGCCATCTCTCCAGCCCTGACCAAAGGTTTTCTTTTTTTTTTTAAACAGGTCAAGGTTTTATACAGGTTCTCAATTTCTGGAAAAATTAATTAATAATTAATATCTTATAATTAGTATTCTGCACAATTATAAAAATATACATTTACACTCATTATTTTTCAATGAGGAATATAAGCATTATTTCAAAGGGGAATGTTTTAAAATATAAATATGGCAGTTCCTTAGAACATTCTTTCCAGTATATATTTTCTTTCTTGTAATTGTGTCACTTAAGTTCTGCTTACATGATAGGTTAACTTGGACAGGATATATCTGTCTTAATTATACACTCTCTGATTGGTACATGAGGACTTTAACTTTAAAAAGTTATTCTACTTGAGAATCAGGCAGGTTAATCAATTTCATATTTTTTAAATGTAGCCCTATTACTTTAATGAAATAATTTTCTTGGTTGATGATATAGGATAAAAACTATAAACTGTGAATTGATCATTAAAGATATTCACTAAATATGTCCAATAATTCATATTATAGACACAGATTAGGACTCAATTTATTCCTCAAAAATGAGAATTCCTGAGGTCTGACCAAAGAATTATAAATAGAATTAAGTTGTGATCCCTGCCTGTAGGAATCCTTCTAATTGAGGTCAGATCCATGTAGAAAAAAAAATACAGAACATATTAAATGTATCAATTCTGTAAATTTGAGATAAGCATATATCATCATATTCCCACTAAAATTCCATCCTTTTCCATTATTACCATTATTCCATAGGTAGGATTAAATCTCCATAACAAAATAAATAGTTATGAAGAACACATGAGACTGGTCTTCTGTTTCAGTGTGGGACCTGACTAACCATGAAGATCATAGACTTTCCTTTTAATATTCTAAACTACTGATATTTTGTGACTTTTTCATAGCATAGTTTACCATACCTTCTTTGATACATATAATAAAGTATAAACATCAGTATATGTCACAAATTTGAACCAGTGTTTGATATGTAGGGTTGATTGATGTAAGATTATAGATATAAAAATGATTCTTTCTACAAATTTTGTCATAACAAATGAATTACATATATGTATGAAAAATTTATTAAAAAATAATTTTAATTATTGTTTACATATAAGCCCTGTGATTGCTAAGAGATTTTTTATCCTCCTAAATACTGAGTAATAACTTATAAAAGACTAGGTTATTTAAAATAGTTTATTTTATAGTTATAAAAGGCTAAGCTGTGTTTATAAGTAAAAATGACAAACCACAAACTATATTATGTTACATAAAATATAAAAATATATAGAGTAAACTATTATTAAAATGTTACCAGAAAGCAAATTTCTCTAGGTCTTAAAAGATGTAAATTATACTAATCTTAGCAATGTATGTTTGTGGTGCAGATCTTTTAAATATTTATAGCAGAAATATGTGATATCACCAAAGGTAATCAAGTAAAAATAGCATTTGAGAATTGTTTTTTCAACACAATGTCAGCATATAAAAGAACTTATGCAGATAACTACAATGTTTTTGTCTATCAAGATTTTGACCTTATGATAAAAGCTACACATACACATTTCTTTGAAGTTTAATTTTGAGCTATGAATTTTATTCTTTTTTCAGATCAGTGATATGTCACACAATATTCTCTGGAAATACTGAACAACAATAGTGAGTTATAAGCTTACAAGTGGAAACAACTGTTCCCCTTCAGTGCACTGTGTTGCTAAGCTCAGATATTTGGTAAGCCAGGAAGAGTAAATGTATTTTTCACTTATGACATTTCCAATTGTCGCTGAGTTTTTTTTAGACATGTACTGATCATAAGACAGTGAATATATTCACAACACATCTCCATAATTTCCTTAAAATACTAATACAGCCACTATGAAAATCACCATATTTGCCATATGATCCAACTATACCATTACTAGGTATTTATTTGAGGTGCTCTAAGTCAACATACCACAGAAATATTTATTGAATAAAGCAGAATTCACAATTGCAAAGTTAGGCAATAAGCCTAAGCATCCAAGAACAGATCAATAAAGAAAACATGCCAGATATATACAATGAATTTGTTTCCAGTCACAGAGAACTAAATCAGATTGTTCACAGGTTAGTGAATATAACTGGAGACAAACATTATATAAATTAAGTCAGACTAAGAGAGACAAATGTCCTATGTATTTTCTCAAATGTGGACCCTAGAATATGTATGATCATACTTATATTTATAATACAAATGTAGGAGCAAATCTGTCTAAAGGAATGAAGGAAAGTAATGGAAAAAGATAGGGAAAGGAAAGGGAAGGACAGAAGGGTATGATGTTGAAGATAGTGAATGTATACTATATGCATGTATGAAAATATCTATATGAAACTCAGTATAATCCACAATTAAATTAATATATGCAAGTAAAAATGGAAATGATATTTTATAACCCACTAGTACACAAAGAGAAAGTGCATGTTGACCATAATTTTAATATAAAATATCAACTCTTGTTATTCATAAAGCACTGAAAATGTGATTATTTCATTTCTTAGTTAGGGTTTCTATTGCTGTGATTAAACAATATCATCAAAAGCAACTTGGGGAGACAATGTTTCATTTGATTTAGATACATTGAATCAGAGTCCATTGAGGGAATCCAAGGCATATACTCAAACAAAGCAGGAATCTATAAGCAGGAGCTGATGGCCATAGAGGATTTTTCCTTCCTGGCTTATTCCCTATCTTTCTTAGGGTTTTTATTACTGTGAAAAGACACCATGAGCATACAACTTTTATAAGGAAAACATTTAATTGAGGGTGGCTTGCTTACAGTTTCAGAGGTTCAGTCTATTATCATCATGGCAGAGAATATGGTGGCATGCAGACAAGCATGGTACTGGAGAAGTAGCTGAGAGTGCTACATCTTACAGGCAACAGGAAGTCAAATGACAAACTTGGCAGTTTCCTGAGCATAGCAAACCTCACAGTGACATACTTCCTTCAACAAGGCCATATCCACACCAACAAATCTCCACCTCCTGATAGAACCACTCCCTATGAGATTATGGGGGCCAATTAAGTTCAAACTATCATATTATGATCCTTGGCCCCCATAAGTGTGTAACAATATCATAATGTAAAATGTATTGAGTCCAACTTCAAAAGTCCTCACAGTATATAACACTCTTAACAATGTTTAAGAGTCAAAAGTCTCTTCTGAGATTCATGCAATCTCTTAACTGTAATCCCCTGTAAAATCACACACAAACAAAGGTCACATAACTCTAACATATAATGGTACAGGTTATACATTACCATTCCAAAATGTAGAGAAAGGAATATAATGGGGAAATATTGGATCAAAGCAAGACCTACAACTAGCTAGGCAAACTCCAAACGTTGCATCTACATGTCTGATGTCAAAACGCTCTTCAGATCTCCAACTTCATTCAGATTTGACTGCAACATACTTCTTTTTCTTCGTCTGGTTCCACCCCCCAGTTAACAGCTCTCCTTGTCAGGACAATCTAGTCTTCAAATTTGCAGCTTCACACAATGGTCTTTCTCCTAGGCCTTCACCTGTGACACAACCTTGGTCTCAGCAGCTTCATTCCATAACTCTTTTCTTCTTCTATCTTCAACTCTACACCCAGAACCACATGGCCAAAGCTACCAAGTTCTGCTGGTTGCTGGAGCTGGAACATGGCCCCCTTATTCAATTACCTCTTTACCAGCCTTTTGTATTTTACAGCCTAAGCTTGGCTGTTATGAAACTTGCTCTGTAGACCAGGCTGGCCTCAAACTCAGAGATGGTCAGTCTCTAACTCCTGAGTGCTGTGGTGAAAGGTGTCCATCACCACACCCGCTCTAAACTTTTCTTTAATTCCTTTTCACAAGTTGGAAATTTAGCAGGGTGGGGTCTTGCCCTGATGTCACCACCCCCTTTATTCCGTTTCTTAATCCATTTATCTTCTTGAGGACAAAATTTAGCTCTCTTTCACTTCTTGATTCTCTTTCTCCTAAAAATTTTCATTTTGTAATTTACCCTGCACATCTTGCTCTTTTTCAATGTAAATCATTATTAAAATTACCACTAAAAAACATACAACAGAGTCTGTACTAGGCTGTTTTGAGTTTCCTCTGCCAACAGTATTAATCCAAAATTCTTCACTTTAGCCTCAGGCAGGCTCTTCAGAAAAGGGCAAAAGGCAGCCATTTTCTTCACCAAAATATCATAAGAATGATCTCTAGAAAACATATTAAAATTCTTCTCCTCTGAATTCTCTTGAGTGAGCCCCTCATAGTTCAAATAACCCTTAGCACCACTGTCTTCCATGCTCCTACTCGTATGTCCTATTAAGCCGTGTTTAAAGCATTCCATTGCTTTCCGAACCCAAAGAGTCAAAGTCCAAACTCCTCCAAACACATGGTCAGGCCTGTAACAACAATACCCCAATCTTTGGTAACAACTTCTACCTTCCCAGTGCTAGGGAGACAATGTTTGATTTGGCTTGCATATGTTGAGTCACAGTCTGCTAGGGGAATCCAAGGCAGGTACTCAAACAAAGCAGGAATCTGAAAGCAGGAGCTGATGCAAAGGCCGTAGATTTTTGTTTATTGGCTTGTTTCCCATGGCTTGCTAAGCTACTTTCTTATAGAACACAGCACCACCAGCCCAAGGATGACTCCACCCACAATGGATTGAGCACACCCACATCATTTACTAATTAAAAAAAAATGTCCCATAGTGTTGCCTACAGTTAGATCATATGGAGACATTTTCTCAATTTATGTTTCCTCCTATCAGATGACTCCAGCTTGTGTCAAGTTGACATTAAACTAGCTGTCACATTTTGCCTTTCAAACTACAAAATAAGGATCTCAGATTCTCATCATTTTTTACCCATCTATAAGTGTTGTAGAATAATCTTTTTGTACACAATAAAGATGTGTCTGTGCAAGGAAACCTTCTGACTGGTTTAATAAAGAGATGAATAGCCAATAGCTATGCAAGAGAGGATAGGCTGGAATTCCAGAAAAATAATGCAACTCTGGGAAGAAGAGTGGTGTGATTTGCTAGCCACATATGGAGAATTTGGGATGTATGGTACTGAGCAGAGGTAACAAGCCACATGGCAGAATGTAGACTAATATAAATGGGTTAATTTAAATTTTAACAGCTATTTGGAAAGAAGCCTAAGCTAAGACCAAACTTTCCAAATTAATAAAAAGTTTCCGTGTTGACACTTGGGAGCTGGCAGTGCAAATAAACCAATGTGGGACACATATATTCACATAGGGCCAGAGAAAATTGACAAAAGTTCCAGACACAGAACCAGACACAGCTTCCTAGTAACTGCAGTCTCTCAAGCAGTCCAGGTGCTCATGGAGTACAGAAGCACAGCTCCTTTAAGAGGTCCCGCTACGCATGCAGCCCAGCACTTGACTAGTAGATGTGCTAGTGTACTAGGTAGAAATTCCTGCTGTAACACAGGCCCACCAACCTCCCACAGCTGGGGCAGATAAATGTAGCTTCTTGCCAGTGCTCACTGGCATGAGGCTAGGCTCTCACAGAAAGGCAAACAACAGCTGCAGCACAGAGCCAGTGGGGTAGCCTGTTGGACCATCCCCAGGGGGCTGGAGCCAGCTGCCAGTGCCATGTGCTAAGAGGAGTCACACAGCGATTAGCCTTGCCCTTTGAGGCTTGGCTTATTCTCTCAGAGAAGGCTGCAAACATTCAGAAACCCAGACAAGACTGAGAAAACCTGTGAACAGGTACAGTATACTTGAAAATGTGTTTAGGTGCAGAAGGGAGAACAGAGAATGGGTATAGACAGTCATAGAAAAATAAATAGTTAAAAATATTAAAGTCTTTAAAGAGAGAGTAAAGTAATATAAAAATAATAAGCCATATAAGGATGAAAAATATTACAACACAAGATGTCTGGATCCTATACTATGCTTTATTAACTTTATTTTTTTTTAATACTAATGAACAAAAAATATGACTACTACTGACAGGTGTTGGATTGTGGAAAAATCTAAGTTAAATTAGCCTATATATTTTAAGAATGTCTTAACTTCAGAATGGAAGTCAGGAAATGTGCTGTGCTGGGAGAGAGGTTATGCCTTTGTTTCCACAGGAAACAAAAAACTATGGATTCTTTAAAAATTAATAAAGATCAATTTTTGTTCAGTGGAGACCTCCTGAAAATCTTGGCTTCTTATATAAAGAAAGAAACCAAGAAAAACTATAAGACGGGTGATGTATAGGCTGATCCCTCTACCTGGAAACAACTCTGAGACTGGTTAAGACATAATAAATCTTGTTGGCTACAGAGTCTTCATGTCTCATTATTACATGCCATCCTTTCATATGGCATGGATGGAGATTTATATTAAAGTTTGGTTATGCAGTCAAAATGGAATTATAAAGCTGACAGATACCTTTTAGTTGCTCAAACATAGGGCAAGAAATCATCTTTAGCTGATTTGTGCATATCATACGTTCTATATTTGTGTTAATGCAGATATGTATGTTACCTCTGAAAGTTTGTGGTTTTCAGAACAAAAGGACCAGACACTAATAAAGAAGACAAGTTGCCCACTTGATCCAGACTCTCAGAATGCCTCTGTTGCAGTTTCCTCAAAAACCTGCAGCCTGAATAACTTTAAAAGCAGCTAGCTGAGATGGTCCAGCCTCATAGACTCCTCTATATGGGACTTCAGTTAAGTCTTGCACTTTCCCATCAAATGGAGACTGGATAACAAATGATACAGCTAGCTCTTCCAGGACTTGACAATTATCCCAATTTTCTCAGGGTCCCCTTAAGATGCCTTTGCCACTAGACCCAGGAAGTAATTTTAAGAACAAGATGCCCACGTTCCTAAGAGTTGAAGTGGGTATATTTTGGTCATTCAGTGGTTTATGGATGCTTGTTATTGTTTAGGGGAGTTAGTTGTAATTTGGTATTGGTCACGGCCAGGGAAGAAACTAAGCAAAGGACTCAGAGATCTCTTTCTGAGAAGAAAGAAAAGGGGGGTTATAGGAATGGTAAGATAAAAGAGTAGATTATTGAATCTACTAAAAAAGCAACTACTAGTCTCAAATATTTTACATTGGTATGGACTTTTGTATACTAATATAAATTTAAAGTTATTTTTGTTTAAAAAATACTGTAAGTTATTGTACCTATGCAACTCATTTAAAATTGTAATGTAAAGCTCTAGTCCTTGAAAGCTAAGATGACAAACTGTTTAAGATAATTAAGACATCAAACTTGTAGTAAGGGTTTAAATGTAGACAGAAATAAACTTTCTTTAGCATCATGTATTTTAGATAGATAATTGGCTTTTAAACATTTCAGAAATCTGTAGAAAAAGACATTTATGATGTTTTAATAACATAAAGACTTTTCATGACAGTGAGACACATCTACTCCTAGAAGCACCAACGTACTTAAAAAAAGGATGATGGGAATCAAGGAATCTCCATAGGGAGTTTGCTTTCAATGTGGCAAACATAGCCACTGGGCAAGAAACTGTCCTTGCCTTGACTGCTGGTAGTATGCTCTCCAAATTGTCCAAATTGGACAAGTTGGACACAAAGGAAGTCAGCTGCCAAACTTTGCCAAGACAAAGTATAACAGTTCTTCAAAATTCCTGCTTCACAGGTAAGTCTGTCAGATATTCTAAGCCTGTAGGCTGAGGATGGATGCTCCAACATTACAGAGGAACCTTAGGTGACTGTCCAGGCAGCCAGCTATCTGTCATTTCTATAGCTTTGGAAACTGGTTGCTCTGCACTTCCTCTTTATTTAGGTAATATTTTATCTTTCTTTGGTTTCTGATGGGTGTTGAAGACTAGATAGTTATACCATTTTCTTTCTTACCAAATTCAGAAAAGAAACTTACAAAAGAGATGCAAGGTTTGTAAGGTTGACAGGCATAAAATCTTAAGTTGTTTATCTAAGAAAATACATTAAGGTATAGGAGGATACTTTTAGGTTAGTAATACAAGTTATGATAGAAAGAAGTTTAGATATAAAATTTTGGACTCACCAAGATAGGATACATAATATAGAGTATTTTCTTCTAATTTACCAAATACAGATTTGGCTGGATAATGTAAATATAATTCTTACCTTATAATTGTTCTCATTGTATGTAGTTTTACTATGTTAGAGTTAAAATCTTTCCTTTTTATTTGGACAAAAAGGGGGAAATGTTGGATAATCTTTTTGAACACTATGAAGCTGTGTCTCTGCCAAGGTACTTTGTGATTGATTGAATAAAGAACTGAATGTCCATTATCTAGGCAGGAGAGGATAGGCAGGACTTTGAGGAAGAGATAGGAACTCTGAGAAGAAGAGAGGCAGGATTTTCCAGTCACACAGAGAGGAATTTGGACACACATTACCAAACAGAGGTAATGAGCAATGTGGCTGAATGTAGATTAATATAAATGGATTAATTTAACTTTTAAGAGCTAGTTGGGAAGATGCCTAAGCTAAGTCCAAGCTTTCTTCCTACTTAATAAGTCTCCATGTCATTATTTGGGTGCTGGTGGTCCAAAGAAAGTCCACCTACATACAAGGGATGGTTTTAATGTTTCTTCATCTCGTTGTGACACTTTGGCCCCAGCTAAATATCACAGCTGTGCTGAATACCTTGTGAGTTACCTATGTGTCCTTTTGAAATGGCTGGAAGGAAAATTTCCATTCTCATTTTGCATACTTAATAATGTGATTTTTTAAGAGTTTAGTCATTATAGTGATTGCGTTGATAAACAGTATAATTATATAATTTATTCATTAACCTGACAAATTGGTCTTATACTCATTTTATTCTATGAAATCATCTGACATTGATACTAAAACCATATTAATGACTAATGATATATATGGCATCACCGTTGGAAAGATAAGTAACTTTTAAATACAACTAAGACATAAAATAAAATTCTGATCACTCTCATGGTAATGTTAAATACTTTGATGAAAAATATTTTAAGATTTGAAAATTTAAGAAATGGAAATAAAATACAAATCTAACATGGTTCTTGTTATTACTGTCATCAATAGTACAGCACTACATTTATTTCTAGAAAATAATTTGTCAGTTAGTTTAAGGGATTTAAAGATATTGTCAATGACAGTACTTCAAGGATTTGATCAGTACCAACCTTGTTTAGGTAATAAATTCTACTTTTTACAGATCGATAAAAGTTATTTGAGGTCAAAGTTGAAATTCCCTTAAGAGTTAATCCAGTTAAGCCAGTTCACAGAACTTTTCCAAAAACAGTATAACTTCTCCTCATCTTTCTTTATATATCTTTTCTGTGGGTGCTTTCTCTATGGCTTAAACACAGTGTTTTACTAATTATTTCTTTATATTTTAAATACTTTTTGTCCACTTTGTAGTTAAAGCTAAAAAAAGAAAGGAAAGCTCTGTGAAAATTCATAATAGTTAGGGAAATAACATACTTCTGAATAATCCATGTAAACCAAAAGTCAAAAGGAAAATTAAAATTCGCATCGAAATACCAACCCAGTTATTCACAGAAATTGAAAACAATAGTTTCAACCTCATATGGACGCACACACACACATACACACACAAACTTGTTTGCTAAAACAAATCGTAAGTAATAAACAAAATCCTGGAAGTATCACCATCTCAATTTCAAGTTGTACATCACAGCTATTATAATAAAAAACAACATGGTATTGGCATAAAAACAGGCATATTGAACAATGGAATTGTATTGAAATCTCATACAAAAGCCTTCACACCTATGGAAATCTCAGATTTGACAAATAAACCAAAATTGCATGCTAGAAAAAAAAGACAGCATAATGCAGGTCTGTCTTGATATTTAATTGATGAAGAATGCAAATAGATCCATATCTATCACCCTATACAAAGCTTGATCCAAATGGATCAAGTACTTCAACATGAGACAATACCCTGAATCTGACAAGAGAGAGAGAGTTGGGACTAGTCTTGAACACATTTGCATAGAAAGAAAAACACTTTCTGAACAACAGTTAACAACAAGATCAACAGTTAATAACTGAGACCTCATGACACTGATAAGCTTCTGTATGACAATGATTCCATCATGTAGACAAAAAGTGAACTACAGAATGGGAAGAGGACTTTATCAATTATACATCTGGAGGAGGATTGATATCTAAAATATATAAAGATGTAAAAAAATGGACATAAAGAAAACAGGTAATCAAATTTTAAAAATAGGATAGAGAACTGTGCAGAGGCTTCTCAAAAGATGAAACACAAATGGCTGAGAAGCCCTTAAAGAAATGTTCAACATCCATGGTCATTTGTGAAACGCAATTTGAAACTACTTAGATTTTATCTTATGTTGTCAGACTGGCCACGATCAACCAAACAAATAACAACACATGCTTATGAGAATATAAGTGGAGGGGAACACTTATTCATTGATGGTGGGAGTACAAGCTTTTATAACCATTATGTAAATCAGACACAACAGGCCTGATGTGCATATGAATTCACAGAGACTTGGGTAGCATGAGCAGGGCTTAGATATGTTCAAGGCAGACAAGGCCCCAGTGTGAAGAGGTAGGAGTGGACATGGGTCTCTATCCCTAACCAAGAAGCTATTTACAATTGGTACCTGCTTGCAAAGGACAATATCTTCTCCAATGGAGTATTACTTGGTATGTTAACCACATTTCATGGCCGGCCTTATCCCTAAGGGTTGATGGGCAACATAACCTGAATTTTGTTGTATTTTTATACACTTTCTTGTCTCATATAGTTTTGTAATGGGCATTTTTCTTTTATTGTTATTATGCTTATATACTTTTGGGTTTCTGATTTTGTGTTTTTGTGTGTGTTTTGCATTTTTGGTTGTTTCTTTTTTACATATTATTTGTTAGTTTTTTAAAGAGAAAGAAAGAAAGGACATGGAGTCGGGTAATTACGGAATGGGGCATATCTGGGAGGAGGTGGTAGAGGGGAGAAGCATAATCATCGTAAATGTTGTATGAAGATACATTGTATGAAAACAATTTTTCAGGAAAAAATAAATACATATTACAAGACCAAAGACAAAGAAATTTATGATAACATTAAATTAATATTTTAAGTCTGAGCCTAATGTCTGGAATTTATAACACCAATATGATATTGCAAAGAGGCATAACACTTAGCTAGGTGTTGGTGGGGTTTTCTGTCCTGACAGCCTGGTTCAAAATAATCACACAGAGACTTATTATTAATTATAAATACTTTTCCAGTAGCTTAGATATGTTACTAACTAGCTCTTTCAACTTAAATTAACCCATATTTCTTTCTTTTTTTTTTTTTTTTCCGAGACAGTTTCTCTGTGTAGCTTTGCGCCTTTCCTGGAACTCACTCTGTAGTCCAGGCTGGCCTCGAACTCACAGAGATCTGCCTTCCTCTGCCTCCCGAGTGCTGGGATTAAAGGTGTGCGCCACCAACGCCCGGCAACCCATATTTCTTATCTAACCTCTACCACATAGCAGTACTTTTTTACACCATGGCATGCTCATTTCCTGCTTCCTCTGAATCTGGCTGGCAACTCTGCCATCCTTCTTCCCAGCATTCTCTCAGTCTGGCTTCTCTGTCTAATCTACTTCTGCTTAGCTATTGGTCAGTTGACTCTGTTAAACCAATGACTGCAAAATATTGTCACAGTGTACAAAAGGATTATTCCTCAGCATTTCACCCCTTTTTATCTAATTAAAAAGGAAGGCTTTAACTTTAACATACTAAAATTATATACAACAAAAACAGTTATGAAGAATTATAGTTACAATATCCAGTCCATTTGTACTTGGCAAATTTAGAGAAAATACTCTATTATCTATCTTGTATTTGTGAGTCTAAAGTTTTATACCTCATTTATTTTTTTTATCATAACTAAGGGAAACTATAAGTCTAACTATTTAGTCTTTAACACCATCAAAGACCCAGAAGGCTGTAATATCACCCAATCACAGAGATATCTGGCTTTCAAGACATTCAACCACAGTTCCTCTGTAACATTGGGACATCCATCTTTGGCCTATAGGTCTACTATATCTGACAGACATTTCTGAGAAGCAGGGAATTTTTGAAGGACTGTCTTACCTTATTTTGGCAATGTTTGCAGGTGCTTTCTTTCATATTCTGCTGGTCCAGTTTGGACAGTATACTCTCAGCAATTGAGGCAAGGGCCGTTTCTTTTCTCAATGGCTAGCTGTTGCCACAAAGAAAGGAAACTCCATATGGAGTTTCTTTGATACCCGTCATCTTCTCTGAAGCATCCATGTCTCACTTCTGTTACTAAAATATTTCAAATGCCATATTCTGTAGGTCTTTGAAGAGTTTGAAGATCACCTATCTATCTAAATATATCTATTTAACCTTGAAAACATACCTAATATGACTACAAGTTTGATTTATTATAGATGACTAACTACTAACCTGTATTTCTTAATTATACATTGCATTTTTAAGTGAGATTCAAAAACACAATACCCTAAATAAGAGTAGAAACATATATACAGTATAAGAAAAATAATTTTAAAATCATATCAACAAAACTAATATCAATACCAGTATAACAAATTTTAGATTAATAGTTGGTTTTTTTGATTAAAGTAGATTCAATAAACTATACATTTATCTAATCATTTCTCTATTATATCTCCCTTTTTTCCTTTAGAAAGAGATCTTTGAATTTATTTCTTTTGTTTAGCTTTTTTTCATGACCATTACTAATAACAGCTTATAACCAACCCCCCTTAAATGATGACAAACATCCATAACTCATCTTTTGGTAATCTGGGTGTTCTTTTCTCTAGACTGCTTCCTGTTGTCTTATGGTACTGGCATCTTTGGGGGATCCTGAGAAAAATCACGACTATGGTCAAGTCCTGGCTAGAGTAGTCTGTGAGGTTGGACCATCTCAACCAGCAGCTTTGAAGCTATTCTTAATGCAGAACTCTGAGGAAACTGCATCAGAAGTGCACTGAGATGTTGGATCAGCTGAACCATCTTTTTTATTGGTGTCTGGTCCCCTTGCTCTGAAAATATATTAACTTACAGAGGTAATATACATATCTGCATTAATGCAAGTATAGAGTGTGCGTTGTACACAAGTTAGCCAAAGATGATTTTTTTTTGTTTCATGTTTGAGTAGATAAAATATACATTATGTGTCTTGTAAATTTTTTAGTTTAATTTATTTGTTTGTAGCCAAGATTTTTAGGGGGTCTTCCTTGATCAAATGTGATCTCCAACCCTGAATGAGTCCATAGCCTTTCATTTTCTGTGGGAACAAAAGCATAACCTCTTCACCAAAGTGACACATCTTTTGACTTCCATTTTGAAGTCAAGATATTTTTAAAGTATAGAGGTTGATTTAATTTAGCAGTTTCTATAATCCCATGTCTCTCAGCATCTATTGTTCATTCATCAGCAATCAAAAAATTTAAAGAAAACACAATAACATACTGGATCCAGATTCTCCATATGTTTTTCATCTTTATGTGGCTTTTCTCATTTATATTCTGTTACTCCTTTTTTGAGGACTCTATTACTTTTTAAACAATTGCTTTTCTATGACTTTCTATAATCTCTTGTTTCCTCCCAAGTCTATACACATTTTAAACACATTGTAAACATGTTTAGAGTTTTTTTCTGCCTGAATCAGTCTTTAAGGTATATTTGTAACCTTTTCTGTCTACATGAGCAAAATCTTAAATGGCTGTGTAGCTTAGCTCATGGAGTACTGGTGGCTGACACCTCCTCTCTCAGCTCCCTGAGAGGCTATTCTCATGGCAGAGTGGGAGCCACATTTGCTGCCGGCTCTGGGAAGTATTTGTTGTCAGGCTGCTGTAGACATTTCTACCTGTCTCCTTCCATTGAGTAATGCACCATTTGCTGCTCATAAACACCATAAAATTCTCAGTGGCAGGGCCCCTTAAAAGAGCCGTGCCTTTGTTTGTCACTAGCACTCAGCTTACAGGAGAGAAGGCAGCCACCAGGAAGCCTAGTTTGACTCTGTGTTCCAAACTTTTTTTTTTATGTTTGGCTTTTTATTTTTATTTTTATTTATTTATTTATTTTTTTTAAAAACTTTCTCAGGCCTTATGTGGATGTCTGTGCCAGACATTGGGCACCGTTTTTAAGTGGAATTTTTCTTCAGGACCACTAGCTCCCCAAATAACCACACAGAGACTTATTAATTGTAAATACTTGGCCAATAGCTTAAGCTTGTTGCTAACTAGCCCTTTCAACTTAAATTAACCCATATTTCTTATTTCTGTTCTATCATTTGATGGTACCTCTTTTCAGCATAGCGTGTTCATTTCCTGCTTCCTTTGCATCTGGCTAGCAATTATGCCTTCCTTCTTCTCAGCAATCTCTCAGTCTTGCTTTCCTGTCTACTTCTTTCTGCCTAGCTATTGGCTAGTTGGCTCTTCATTAAAGCAATGAGAGCAAAACATCTTCATGATGTACAAAAGGGTTATTCCACAGCAGCTAGGTATGATGATGACACAAACCTGTAATCTCAGTACTTAGGAGATGGAGGCAGAAAGATCTTCATTTTAAGGTTATTCTCAGCTACATACTGAATTAGAGTCCAGCCTCTACTAAATGAGTTCTTTTCTCCATAAATAACAGTGGAGTTCTGCATAAGAGTTTTGTTTAGAAATTACATGTAAGTAGAAGAATACAGTTAAGAGAAGGGAGACATAAGCTGCTCTACCACTGCTCCAAAATACTACTGAATATCTGAGTTCTTACCCAGTGTTAGCTGGACAAACCATTGCCACAGCCACCTGCTAACTAATATGACCATTGCTGCTGGAGAACTGCTCATGTGAGTGGTACCACTGATATCAAAAGCAAACTCTGAGAGCAGAGTAGAGTAGGCTAAGGATAAGAGTGGATAGCAGAAGTATGGTCTGGGAACTGAATCTGAGGCAATTACTAAGATAATATGACAAGTCCTCCATTTTAGCAGGAGTGGCCTACAAGGGATTAGAGAAAGTATGCTGTGGAACCCAGTGCTGGCACAAAAAGGTAGTCGAGTGAGTGGGTGTTCCACAAACCTTTAAAGACTAGGTAAGATAGCCCTGCCCGAGAAATGGAATGAGATCTACATGAACAGCCTGGACATGAGTGGGGGTAGTGAAGGGCGAGGGTCGAGGGAAAGAGAGCTTGGGGGAGCAGGAGATTCCAGCTGGATCAACAACAGAGAGGGAGAACAAGGAATAGGAGACCATGGTAAATGAAGACCACATGAGAATAGGAAGAAGCAAAGTGCTAGAGAGGCCCACAGAAATCCACAAAGATACCCCCACAACAGACTGCTGGCAATGGTCGAGAGACAGTCCGAACTGACCTACTCTGGTGATGGGATGGCCAAACACCCTAATTGTCATGCTAGAAACCTCATCCAACTACTGAGGGATCTGGATGCAGAGATCCATGACTAGGTCCCAGGTGGATCTCTAGGAGTCCAATTAGCAAGAATGAGAGGGTTTATATGAGCGAGAATTATTGAGACCAAGGTTGGATAAAGCACAGAGACAAATAGCCAAACGAATGGAAACACATGAAATATGAACCAATGGCTGAGGGATCACCAACTGGATCAGGCCCTCTGAGTTGGTGAGACAGTTGATTGGCCTGATCTGTTTGGGAGGCATCCAGGCAGTGGCACCGGGTCCTGTGCTCATTGCATGAGTCGGCTGTTTGAAACCTGGGGCCTATACAGGGTCCCTTGGCTCGGCCTGGGAGGAGGGGACTGGACCTACCTGGACTGAGTCTACCAGTTTGATCTCAGTCTGTGGGGAAGGCTTTGCCCTGGAAGAGATGGGAATGGGGGGCGGGCTGGGGGGAAGGTGAGGGTGGTGGGAGGGGGGAGAACAAGGAAATCTAGGGAATCTGTGGCTGATATGTAGAACTGAATTGTATTGCAAAATAAAAATTAAAAAAAAAAAAAAGATAGCCCTGCCCATGAAAAGTTTTATCCCCAGTTTCCTAAGAACAAGTTTGTTAACTTGCTGGAGGTAAGGAAGAGGACCCTGTCTATGATATCATTGCAGAAGCTTCTGTGCTTACACACAAATCCTTCTTATCTGAAAGGGCAAACTGACTTAACTTGTCTGAATTACTGAGATTAGTAACCCCTCCCCATTATACCTGAAGAGATCGTGTAAATGACAGCTAAAGGGAGTGAAAAAAACAATATAATTCTCAGTGATGAAGAAACTTGAGTGAAGGACATATGCCTTATGTTTCATGTTATTGTCTGTTTTCACTTTTATTCCTCTTTAGTTTTTTTTCTATTTCTATCTTATATTAATATTTACAAATTTATGGATTAATTATTAATCTACCATGTTTTAAATTCTATTTCAATGCCACTTTCTTCCCAACAAAAATTATCTGAATTCACCCACACTTTATAATTGAATCATCCAGAACCTACCACAGACTGAATAACTTTCATCACTTTCAAAGTCACAGGTTTGATATAATCTATTAAGTAAATGGTTGACATGTGATATGATACACTGCCTCTTGAGTGCCGGGATTAAAGGCATGAACAATCACTGCCCAGCTTTACTTTGAAGAATTTTTATTTGAAGAATTTTTATTTGGTTCGCTTTTTTTAAATGTAAACTCCCTTTTTTCAATTATTTTTCCTCATTTTGTTTTTTAATTTCCTTCAAGCCCTGACCATTTTACTCACTTCGGTAACTTTCTCATCTAGATTTTCAATTTTATTATTTCATTCAATTGCTTATTTAAATCCTCTATATGGTTGCTGAACTTTTTTAAAGGGCTCTCAATTTTTCTCTGGCAATTCCACTATCTCAGTGTCTAGTTTCTGCTGCTAGAGAATTGTGAGGGGCTGGGAGGAGTAAAGGGAGAGGAAACTGTGGTCAGAATGTAATTTGCAAGAGAAGAATTTTTAAAAAATGAAACACAGTTACATGAATTGATGTCTGTATTTCTTAACTTCTATTAAAATTAATTCAGATTTACTA
The DNA here is from genome assembly GCF_949786415.1 of Peromyscus eremicus. Lineage (NCBI taxonomy): Eukaryota > Metazoa > Chordata > Mammalia > Rodentia > Cricetidae > Peromyscus > Peromyscus eremicus. Next base: position 120,958,586 of record NC_081439.1, read on the forward strand.
GCTAAATTGTATTTATCCTCATACAACATTTTTAATGATATTTATTTCACAGGATACCAAACGCAACACATGAATTGTGCTTTGCAAAACATTCCTTTCTGTATCCCATTTATGTTTACAGGCCAGAAACTGGAAGGATTCGTCTTATCATTTCAATGAAGAGACCTTTATCAGTGTTAGAACATGTTGGGTCTTCTGACTGCAAGTCCTATGGTCATTTTGGCCAATTATCAACCACAGAAATCACATTTCTTTTCTTTTCTTTTTTTTTTCTTTCTTTTTTTTTTTTTTTTTTTTTGAGGCAGGGTTTCTTTGTGTGACTGTCCTGGCTGTCCTGGAACTCACTCTGTAGACCAGGCTGGCGTTGAGCTCATTGAGATCCATCTTTCTCTGCCTCCCAAGTGCTGGGATTAAAGGTGTGCACTACCACCTTCTAGCCAGAATTCTCATTTCTAGAGGTCCCTAGAGCAGGCAAAAGAGTCAGGGACACTACTCCCACTCCCAGATGGCTCAGCCATTTAAAAGTTAGGCTCACAATCCAAAATATTTGTTTACACACACACACAGACACACACACACACACACACACACACACACACACACAATGAATTCATCTATTCAAATTGAAGTCCCAAGTTCATCATTCCTAAATCATAGTGCCTAATAATTGGTGACCAGGACATTACTGAAAATTCTCCAGAGTGGAGGAGATCATTCCCTTTTCTCTTTCCTTTTATTTTTCCCTTTTCTACTTTTGCTCCACCACCTCTCTCTGACTCTCTCTCTTTCCCTGTCATTTATGTATAAGGCAAAGTATTTCAGTTAAAATTGCCAGTAAATATTTTACTTTCCATTTTAATTTCAAGTCAGCCATTTTTCCCCATCCTTTTTCTTTGAAGCTCATTCCCTTTGTTATACTACACTATAGCTTCTAACAGTGTTATTTACACATATTGTTGTTGGGAAATTCCTTTCATAATCATTGAAATTTAATTTTCTATAGTTACATTCAGTGAGCCTGGTCACTAGCTAACTTGGGTAACCAACACAGTCTTCATACGACTCCTTCTTTTGTATTTTTAGATATTAATAAATACTCCTTTTTGAAGGATTTGAGACAGGGTTTCTCTGTGTACCTCTGGCTGCCTTAGAACTCCCTCTGTAGACCAGGCTGGCCTCAAACTCATGGAAATCCACCTGTCTCTACCTCTCAAGTGTTGGGATTAAAGGCATGGGTCACCACTGCCAACCTTAATACTCTTAATGTCATCACTTATTTTGCTGTCAGTTATACAAAATTCCATAAATCTCTAGAGCTCCCTGCAAAGCAAGTTCTTTAGGCTGCTCTACAAAATTTACTGAACATTGCAGTAAATGTGGACAATTGAGACCTAGTAGTTAATTTCTTTCACCTTGGATCTATTATACTATGGCTCTGTGAGTACCATGTAGCCATTAATGAGCTCAGTACTATGGTTGCCTTTCAGCTTCAAGTCAAAAAAGAAAGGAAGCTGGGTATGATGGCACATCAGAAAAAAATAACAGAGCATTTGTCACCATTTTCCCACTGTTTTTTTTTTTTTTCTTCTTTTTCGAGACAGGGTTTCTCTGTGTAGCTTTGTGCCTTTCCTGGATCTCGCTCTGTAGACCAGGCTGGCCTCGAACTCATAGAGATCCGCCTGGCTCTGCCTCCCAAGTGCTGGGATTAAAGGTGTGTGCCACCACCGCCCGGCCCACTGTTTCTTTTTAATATAAGTATATATTCTCTGTATAAAATTAGAATTATGGTCTTGAGTGTGGTATTTTCATAAATGTACAACATATATTTGTTCATATTAGTTCTCCATTGTTCTCTTTTTCAAGCCCTGGTGGTAATCTTACTTTTCACAAATATTCACTCTACTATATTGAAATTTTATGATGTATAGTTTTCTAGATTATTCTATTTTATAGATTTTATCAATGAAAGAAAACATATATGTGTAATATTCTTTCAGAGTAATTTATTACATTTAACATAATAATTCCATCTACAACTTTTTCTAGTATACAATATAATTTCATTTTTCTCTGTGACTAAGTAAAACTGAAATATATGTTTGTATATATATATATGTATATATATTACTGTCTGTGTATTCTATTTCCCTTATTAATTCATCTTTTTACAAGTGCCATTTTATCAAGTCTCTTGTATTTCCTAGAATTCTTGCTAGGTGTCATGCATAAAAATTGTAACCAAATGAGTATTGTGGCTGTGGCTCAGTTGGTGAAATGCTTACCTAGCATATTTAAGAAAGGTTATAGATTTGATACCCAATACTACATAATTCAAGTATGGTGGCACATGCTTGTAATCTCAGCATACAGAGAGATAGAGGTGGGATGATCATAAATTCAAGGTCACCCTCAGCAACATGGTGAATTGAAGGCCATCCTAAGATACATGAGACTGTCTGAAAAATAAATGTAACCAAATCAAAACAATGTTAACCCCATCGAGCAGTCTTAAAACACAGACCTGAAGGATTTTCCTGATTCCCACGGGCATATTACACATAATTCCTATAATTTTATATCCACAAACATTTAATTGTCTTACCTATATCAGTTTGTTCACACTCATATTATGCTGGGATTTAATTGTAGTTATAGGTTTTGTAGCCAAGAGAATAAGTAGTGACATCTACTAAAGATGATTCTTCTGTACTTTGGAAGAGAGATTTCTGTAACCTCTGAAAAAACACTAGACAGACGACTTGTTACATTAGATGGTGTTTCATCTACAGTGGACCTAGTATATTTATGTGTGGAGATTTAGAAGACTACAGGGTCAATATCCTCATGACAGCCATCTAGATGCTGTCCCAGGCTAGGAGCCAAGGGTGCGGGCATGCTGCATCATGGTCTTAAGGGCTCCTGTCCCAACCAAGCCCCAGGGGCAGGTCCTAGGTAGGCATGGCAGTTACCAGCTGCCTCAGTGGGGCAGTGCTTCAAGGTCAAAGCTGAAACAGCTATCCACTATATGGAAATGTAAATGGATTTACACAGTCTAATGCAACTGTCTATTCTTTATGTACATGTCATCCAGAGAGATGAAGAACAGTTAGATATAAACAATTTGCAATCTGGTAAATTATAATATAAAACAAAGAAAAAAAGAGATGTCTGGAAGCAAACAACTAAGAGAGGAGTTCCATAGTTCCTAATCATGTGTCTCCTTAGCAACCTTCTGCTATTAGTAAAGCACAATACATGAGAAGTGTTGTCTAGTGAGAAACTAAATTGATTTCATCCTAAAGCTAGAAATTGTGCATTGATGAATTGTCTTTGCAACAGCAGGAATAAAAATAAAGAATAACATCCTTGTCACTGCCATCTCCATATATACAGCTGTGACTCACATAGCCCCAACCATAAATGAACTGCTCGTAATTGGTGTGTGCAGAGAGGGAGAATTATTTTGTTCTGTGGACGTGCTCCCTAAGTAGTTATCCAACAACAAATTGTCATAGCAAAATTATACATATAAGCAACATTAAATGGACTCAATAGGTTATATTTATATATCAATCCATTTATATATACATACACTTGTACCAATAATAAAGAATAAGAAGCAATGGCTTTGAGATTGAGTAGTGGGGCACCTTAAGAGTTGGAGGGAAGGGAGAAATTATGTAAATATAGTAGTAATATGTGAAATTCGCAATAAAAAATAAAGTATAAATTCTAAAATGGTAAGTATTCAAATGGCATTTCTCTTAATACAAGGTCATTTGTGTTGCCATTTGCATCACATACATAGTATAATCATAATACTTTGTATTCTAATCTTTTTCTCTGCATTTAGCATTCTAATTTTCTTATATTTTATTCTAGTTTTTAATCCTTCCAGACACCTCTCAATATGTACTAATTCCTTAATCAATCTCCATTTAACGTAAAATCAAAATTATACCTGATCAGCTGTCTTTCAAAATGTTTTCTTTTTCTTTTAGCCACTGAACTCCCTTGTCCTCTGTGCCCTTCATTCACAATTATACTGAAATGTGCTATGTCTGATTCCACCAAACTATTAAGATTTAACTTTATAACTGGCTATTGAATAATTCTGGTGAAGGTTACACTTCAATGCACATCTTCATCACTACAAATTCATGAACTCTAAAATCATCTCTAACATCAGCATATTTCCTGTTTCACTAAGAAAAGCCTGTAGTGAAAGTATCTCATAATATCTCAGATGCTTTCAGCATGTCACTTGTAGCTATCCTTAATCCCTTTCCCTTGCTCTCAAAGGACATTTCCCTTTCTTCTGCACAGTTGCAGAGACCATCTTCACCACAAAATCATCTATTTCCTTATTTATTCACTATATATTTAGAGTTATTCTTTTCCATTTAACATAAAATTTTTAGAACCATCTGTGCATTCAGTTTCAATTGCTTTGCCTTAATTTTGCTTTTTTATTCATTAGAAGGTAATCCCTCACTCCATCAATCCACTAATATTATTTCAATAATTTCAAGGCACATTTTTAGTTTCTAAAATCAAAAGGAACTGTTTACTCACAAATCTTTGATTCGTGCTAATGAGGTGTATGGATTATTCTGGCTAACAAAATGTAGTAAAAATGATGCAACATCTCTGAACTTAAATTTCAAGAGGCGTTGTCATTCCTGTTGAGATTTTTTTTGTACATTGTAACTGTGAGTTAATTTGAACTAACTTACTGACAAAGTCATAAAGAAGAGAATCCATGAAGCCTGACCAACAACCACTGAGCATGTGAGGCTGTCTTAAAGAATTCAGCCCCTGTTAGGCTATCAACTGCCTGCAAACAAGCCAGCCCAAGGTGCTGATTCCAAACATTTCTTTAATGATTTTTTATTTTGAGCAGTTAACTTTTGGAGTGGTTTATTTCACAACTAAATTCAATTGAAATAAACACTAATGGTATATCTCACAGCATATTAAATGTAATATTTAACAAACATTAAAATAGTTGGGAACAATTGTACTATTTTTTTTGCTCTGAAACTAATGAATGGTAAAGTATTGACATAATTTGAATAATGTAACACAGTTACCATGGTGGAGCCAGGATCTTTCATGAAGATTCACATGTAATTTCAATTAATTTTAATATGAAAATCCAGACCACTTTATTTTTATTTAAATATATCACTATTGTGATGAATTAATTCTATTCTCTTGAAACTGATATTGATGTACACTACGCAGATAATTCAACATTTTTCTTTGCCTTCTATAAAGCACATGGGAATCTAAAGTTATCTAAAATCCAATTGCATGACCTAGAAATTACCCCAGTCTTCACTATTACTTCCATATATTGACCAAGTTTGAGTAAAAGTAAATTTGTAATGGATTTTCTAGAAATAAATAGAATTATATTGTATTCTAATATATATTTTTGAGTACCAAGTCAATGTTAAATAAACTTGATTGATGCACATATTTACACAAAAGAGTTTTGTCCAGAGTGCCAATGAACAGCTTAATAACTGGCTAAATTTTGTTTATTTTAGTTTAAGCTAGCAAACAAACATTAGACATTGTAGACACCTGGAGAACAGAGAACTTAATAATTCCACTAGATTTCACTGTTTTCTAACACTTTGGCATACCTGAATATACACTTCCATCTAAAGTATTTAAGCTTTCCTTCATTTTCTTGAAGACAAAGGAGTTCAAAACAATTGAGTATTATACTGTAGTGTGATCAGTAACAGTTCTATGAATATTTAATTGGCTATGCTTGCTTTCCATATTTGTAATTACTCAATTTTTAATCTTAGTCCAGGGGAAAATAAAGAATCAATTATTTGAACTTACAACCTGGAGCATATGCTTTATAAAGCTTCTTTTTATTCTCTACTTGAAAGGACTAATTTAGCAGAAGTCATGGCTCAGACATTTGCTCCCTCTGGATCCTGCAATTCTTCTTCCCCCTCTTCCATGATGATCCCTGAACATTGAAGAGGAGACAAAGCATGACGTAGATTTACCACTTAGAGCTGAGTATTACATAGGCTCTCATTTTTCTATGCATGTTGACTGGTTATAGGTATATATGTTAATAGCTATCTACTGCAAAAAAGTAGTTTCTATGAGGGTTGAAAGATTCAATAATCTATAGGTACAAAGACAAGAATTTACTAAGTTCATTGAGCAGAATAATGAAACTAGGATCTCACGTATTACCTATGTTCTAACAAGTCATGAGTTTTTGGCCCAGTTACTGGTACCAGGCTTCAGTTCTATCTTGTGACGTGGACTTTAAACAAAATAAAGAAGTGGTTGGTAACTCCCATAATATTTAGGCCACTATCACAACAGTGAGTATATTCTGACATGCCAATCATTATCATATCTCACAGGGTTCATGGCTAGGTTAAAGACTGTTGGTGATTCTTCTCTCCTGGTAGCATGGATATAAATTTCTAGCACTATGATAGCTAGCAGGGATGGAGCTTCCATGTTTGTACCAGCTTAATTTCTTCATGTCCTATGATTCACATATGTAGTATTTTCAGCAATAGGTTCTTATCAACATGTCCCAGAGAGTAACCAAGAACAAAGACAATATAATATTTGGGTCTCTGTCTCATCCCAGATCTAACAATTCAAAAGAAATAACTCATACCTGGCACTGGGATTTTCATTTAATGTTCTATGTTATTTAAGGGAGAAATTGTCCCTGTGTAATAGCATAACTCAATTTAAACTTTTTTTTTTTTTTTTTTTGGTTTTTCGAGACAGGGTTTCTCTGTGTAGCTTTGCGCCTTTTCCTGGAACTCACTTGGTAGCCCAGGCTGGCCTCGAACTCACAGAGATCCACCTGGCTCTGCCTCCCGAGTGCTGGGATTAAAGGCGTGCACCACCACCGCCAGGCATCAATTTAAACTTTTAATCTACATACATATTTTAAAAATTTCTACAGTAGTAATTGCCACATGTCATTTTCAAAAGTCTTCAGATAATTTATTGCTGTGGGATGGACTGTATGTCAAATTGCTCTGATTGGTCAGTAAATAAAACACTGATTGGCCAGTGGCCAGGCAGGAAATATAGGCGGGACTAACAGAGAAGAGAAAGGAGAGAACAGGAAGGTGGAGGAGTCACTGCCATCCGCCGCCATGACAAGCAGAATGTGAAGATGCCGGTAAGCCACAAGCCACTTGGCAAGGTATAGATTTATGGAAATGGATTAATTTAAGCTATAAGAACAGTTAGCAAGAAGCCTGCCACGGCCATACAGTTTGTAAACAATATAAGTCTCTGTGTTTACTTGGTTGGGTCTGAGCGGCTGTGGGACTGGCAGGTGACAGAGATTTGTCCTGACTGTGGGCAAGGCAGGAAAACTCTAGCTTCAATTTATCATTTTCCACATTTCCTGGTCTGCCATTCCCTCTCATCCAACATTGTATTTAATCATTTCCATTCCGTTATTCATCTTTCCCCACTCTTACTGTGTTCTCTTTTTATTTTCTTGAAATGCCCTGCTTGCATGACCTATTTTTGGTTTTGTGACTTTTATGAGTATTTCAATTATGTTAAACACATTTATCTAAAAATTTATAGCTAGTATCAACATATGAGAAAGAATTAGAAACATTTATTTTTCTTGTCTGTTTTCCTCACATGGTGTAACTATTTAGGTCCATCCATTAACCTGTAACTTTCCTAATTTAATTTTCCTTTGCAACTCAAAAATATTACATTATATATATATATATATATATATATATATATATATATATATATATATATATATGATGAAATTCTCAACAGTCTTATTAAATAAGAAACACAGAGCCAAATACAGAGTTAAAAGCCCAAGAGATCAGAGCATTAGCAAAGAGCCAAGACCACCTTACTCTGCCATCCTTCCCCTGAGGGAAGACCTTCTTCCTGTGTGTCTTGCCTTTTATTGCTTTCCTGTTTTGCCTTCTCATGGGCTCTAAGCCCAGGCACATGACTTCCTTGTCACTGCCTGTCTATACAGACCTCCTGGTCTCTATGGTTGGTACTAGGATTAAAGACTCAAAGGTCACCATGCTTGGTTGTGTCCTTGACAACACAGAGTTTGCCTGCCAAGTGACTGGATTAAGGACATGGGCTACCACCACATGACTTCTATTCTTGGCTTGCTAATGACCTCTGATCTCCAGGAGAACTTTATTTATTAACATACAAGTAAAATCACATTTCAGCACAATTCAAATACCACCACAATGTGTGTGTGTGTGTGTATGTGTGTGTGTGTGTGTGTGTGTGTGTGTGTGTATTACATTTTAATTATCCATTGATCTTGTGATAGGCATCTAGATGTTTTCATTTCCTGGTTATTGTAAATAGAGTAGCCATAGACATGGATAATCAATTACTTGTGCACTTGGATATAGAATCCTTTGGATATATTCCCAGGAATAACATAACTAGATAACATGCTATATCTATTTATAGCTTTTGAAGAAGCACCACATTAATTTTTTGTATTAGCTGAACTAGTTTCACTCCCACTAGCAAGAAATAAGTGTTTTATCTCCCTACATCTAAGGAAACATTTGTTATCACTTTATTTTTTAAATCTCAGTCACTCTGGTGGAGTAAGACAGAATTTCAAAGTAGTTTTAAATAGCATTTCACTGATGTCTAAGCATGATGAACATTAGAAAACAAATTTTCAGCCATTTGTATTTATTCTTTTGAGAACTCTGTTTAGTTGAATCCCTCAATTTTTAACTATTTTTTGGGGGTGGGTGGGTGTTTAGTTTTTTTAAATTCTTCATATGATCTAGACCCAACCAATTGTCAGATGTTTAAATAGTTTTTTTTTGTTTTTAAGTTTATTTTCCAATTCTGTAGACTTCCATTTTGCCAGATTGATAGTAGTGTTTTTTTTTTCAGTACCAAAGCTTTTTAGTTTCATGAAGTTTCATTCCTCAATTGTTGTTCTTAGTACCCATGCTACCAGAGGTCCTGTTCATCATATCAATTTCTATGACTGTATGTTGAAGCACTTCCTATTTTCTCTTCAAAAGAATCAGGATATTAAATCATAAGTTGAAGTCCTTAATCCATTTGAAGTTAAGTTTTGTTCATAGCAGAAGAAATGGATTAGTTTAGTTTTGCACATGTGGCCATCCAGTTTAGCCATCATCATTATTTTCTCAAGTGTATTGTTGGACTCTTTGTTGAAAATAAGTTTGCAATTTGAGCATAATTTTATATCTGTGTCCTTAGGTATAACTTATTGACTAATGCATTTGTCTTCATGTCAATACCATGCTACTTTTATTACTATAACTCCATAACATACCTTGAAATCAGGCACAATGATACTTCCAGCCCTGTTTTTATTACTTGGAATTGCTTTGGCTATCCTGGATAATTTTTGTTTCCATATGAACATGTGGATTATTTTTATTGATTTCTATCATATGGGTTGGACATTTTGTGGGATTGCACTTAATTTCCTAATTGATTTTTGTAGGATGGCCATTTTCACAATATTAATCCTACCAATGCATGAACATGGAGGTCTTTTCATATTTGGATATTTTCTTCAGTGTCTTAGAGTTTTCATTGCAGAAGTTTTTCATTTTATTGCTTAAATTTGTTTTATGATATTTCAATTTTGAAAGTATTGTGAATGTGATTGTTTCCCTGATTTCTTTCTCAGTATTCCTTTTATTAGTACCTGGTAAAGCTATTGACTTTTGTGCATAAATTGTATACTGTGCTACTTAAATAAATGTGTTTATCAGTTTTAGGAGAATTTTGGTAGTCATTTTAGAATCTTTTATATACAGAATCATATCATATGTTCATAAGAGTATTTTGATTTCTCTCTTTCTTATTTGTACTCTCTTTATGTCCTAATGATACAGCCAGCACTTAAAGAACTATGCTGAAAAAGATTGGAGCAAGTGGATATCCTTGACTTATTCCTAAATACAGTGAACTTGCTTCATGTTTCCCCTTATTTAGCATAATGCTAGCTGTGAGCTTGCTGTTTGTTGTCTTTATCACATTGAGATTTCTCCACAGTATTTTTAGATTCTCTATGAAGTTTTTCATGGAGGGATGTTTAATTTTATGAAAACACTCAATTTTATCAAAAAACTATTTTATTTTAAAAATTTGCATGTAATGAGGTGATTATATGGTTTCTGTCCTTGAGTCTATTTATGTGGTGGATTATGTTTACTTATTTATGAGTGTTGAACCATTCCTACATCTCTGAGACAATGTCATCTTGTTTGGAGTAGATGACCTTGTAAAAAAATGTTGTGCTTTTCTTCATTGGGAAGATTGGGCTATAATTCTCCTTTGTTGTTTTTGCTGTGTTTTTCACAGGTTTTTATATCATGACAGCAGTGGCTTTGTATGAGACTTTGGCCACTTGTCAATGCCAATGCCCAGTGTTCTTTTTAACATTTCTTGGTATCCTGGCTCCAGGAATTTAAAAATAAGACCATAAGAAAACAAGAGGACAGTTTTATCACAGTTTAAAACAATAACAACAACACAACAACAAACGAAACAAACAAAAAAAAACTGGGTATCTCAGCAGCTGGCTGCAAGAGGAGAAATGGATAATGGAAAGCAAAGGTTATGCTTTCTGAGTAAGAGGTCAGGAAAAGCAGACAGAGTTAGCAATGGAAGTCTGTGAGCAGCTGCACGTGACTACGACCTTAAAGAAAAAGAATGGGAATGTCAAGACTTTGAGATTATTTCACGGTAAGCAGGTTTAGGGTTTGGGGAAGTCTCTAAAAAAAGAGTGTGGGTACTTGAAAGTGGGAAAAATAAATCTTATACTTTCTGAGTCAAATAACAGGTTCAATATTGAGGGTCTGTAATTCTCATCATTTTATAATGTCTTCAGAGATAGCATGTTTTTTGTTTTGTTTTATTTTTTGTCTATTTGCCTTCTTTTTTACAAGGCTGTCCTTTTAATTTTAGAGGTTTAACACATTTTCCTTATTAAGGGGCTCCTTGTCTTGCATGGGGAAAGTAAACTCAGCTGTCTACATCAAATGATATTAGTAACCACTGATCAAATCATTTTGAAGTAATGATTAACCATGATATTTGTGTCAGAGGATGTCACCAAATTTATATTCATGAGTCACAAAGCAGTATCCAGTCATAAGAGGAACTTACTGTCTGAGTCAGAAAGGACCTTGTCTTTCATGGATCATGCCTCTTTTAGTATAGAAAACTGGTGTGAACAATGCATTATGTCCCAAATGGTGCCTTGGAAGCAGCTGGCTGAAATTGATCCTTTTTATTCTGTTTCTTTCTGTCTAACATCCTCTATAAGTATCATAATGTGAAGAAAGATCTTAAATTAGGAAGTGGAAGCATTTCAAAATCATACATGAAATGGTGTTCCTTATAGTTATTAGTAAATACCAGAAAAATTTAGGAGAGATGAAGTTGGTGGTGTGATAGAAATGAAGATCAAAGAACATGTTTCTTTGTAGTTAGCATACTGCTTTGAGAGGGAGTAAAGAAGAGGTATCTGTTGGCTCACAGTGAAGGTGGGAGAAAATTCAGGAACCTAGTGAAAGGAGAGCACGATCATCAATATTTAGTAACGTCAGATATTTTGTCTAAATGGGTCAGTGGAGTAGAAAGCAACCAGCTGATTATGTAAAACGCTTATAAGGGGAACATGTTACATCTTTCATTGGTGTTTTAACAATATAATTAGGTACATGTATTTATATTGGAGCATTTCCTACCAAAGAAAATTGCAGAGAACATTTCTTAACTATTGCTCAGGATTTTAGACCCTTCTATACAGTCAAATATAGGCATTATCATTAAAGGTAAAAGTTGGGTAGTTAAAGATGGCCACACTAAAAATGACAAACCTGAGAAAAGAGCTAAAAGACCTCAGAGACAAGAAAGAAATAATAAATACTGGGAGCCTCATGTGCTAGAAGAAAAGCTCTGTATATTTAGACTGGAGATCTTGGAAAGCAACAGAGAGTCTATAAAGAAAACAAGACCTGGTATTATTTCGAGAGCTGCATAGACCATGGTTAGATATTTTCTGAGTTGAAAATAAAAGAATAAATATTTCTACATTGTATTTTGATGGGATCTTACTGTTGCACCATAACCATAATTGTATGGAGAAGTCTTTCTGTAAGATAACAAGAGAGTCAATGCACAAATGAACTGGTAGAAATAATACCTTCTTCAAAGAAACAGGAACCAGAAAAGAAAATATATAAGGCATAGATACTGGTAAGAAGACACCGATGTTTACATAAGTGTGTAGAATTTCCCTTTTTATTGTTTTATTATCACAATGAAATAAAAAGCAAAATTGTCAGCATAGAAAGGCAATGGAAGAATGGCAGGAGAAAAGAAGAAAGGATATGAACTGTGTAGTTTAATGATTAAAGAATGAGTGAGTTAAATAATATGTTTGGTGTAGCAGACTTTTTCTTTTGGGCCACCAACATGACATAAAGACTTCTTATTAGTTATGAATGTTCGGTCTAGCTTCCGCTTGTTTCTGGCTAGCTTTTTTAACTTAAATTAACCTTTTTCCCTTTATCTACCTTTTGCCTCAGGACTTTTTGCTTTTCTTTTTTTCTGTATATTTTACTTTCACTGCTTCTTGTGTCTGTCTGGCTGTAAGCTGCCTGACTTCTTGCTGCAGGCATGTTCCTCTCTTTCTCCTTTATTCTTTTCTCCTTCTTCTTTGTTTGTTCCTTTCTTTTTCTTCTCTTATTTATTCTCTCTGCTCACCAGTCCCGCCTATTTTTCTCTTGCTTAGTGATTAGCCATTTAATTTTTTATTAGACCAATCAGGTTCTGTAGCCAGACAAGATCAAATAAATGCAACACATCTTTACATAATTAAACACACATCCTTACTTTGATAAACAAATGAAGCATAAACAACTGTAACACACTTTATACAGTTAAAGTAATGTTCTGCAGCTTAAACAAATATAGCACATCTTTGTCAAGTTAAAATATTTCACAACAGTTTGGTAGACACCGTTAAGGACCCACTTGAGATTCATATTTAGAAATAAGAAATGAAAACAGCACAGTTGTGGGAGTTTTATCCAGTTAACTTCTACTATATTGGTACAAGTGAAGACTATGGACAATTCATTATAGTTAGATTTTAAATCTCTTCAAGAGAGTAGAAATGAATTGAACAAACAAATACGAATATATGGGAAAGGGGTGGTACAAGATACAAGGGCATAAAACTTTTACTTGCAGGCATTAATGGATCCAGAAATTTTGGTGCTATGCGATGTCATTCTGTATGCTGTGAATATGTGTGGCTTGCACTGGATAATAAATAAAGCTGTTTTGAACCATGGAAAGAAAGCTTACAGCCAGATGGGAAATTTAAGCAGAGATACAGAAAGAAGAGCAAAGCTGGGAGAGAAGCCAGCTGCCGCCAAAGGAGCAACAAGATGCCAGCAGACATATAACGCCAAAACAACGCGCAACATATAGATTGATAAGAATGGGTTAATTTAAGATGAAAGAGCTAGCTAGCAAGAAGCTGAAGCCATAGGTCATACAGTTTGTAATTAATATAAGCCTCTGAATGATTATTTTATAAGCAACTGTGGGACTGCGGGTAGAAGAGCTTTGTGTGGACTGTTGGACAAGGCAGGAGTAGAGAAACTTCCCACTACATTTTGGATTAAAAAAATAATAAAATTTCATGTATGCGTGATAGGTCCTGGTTCCATTGTCAGGGGCCCTACAAGCAGATCCAGCCACACATCTGTCACCCAAATTCAGAGGGCCTAGTTCTGTCCCATGCAGGCTCTCCAGCTGTCAGTCCACAGTTTGTGAGTTCCAGTTGCTTGGGCGGGCTGTGTTTGTGGTTCTTCCCACCATGGTCTTGACCTCTCTGTCTTTAACAGAATTCCAGGAGCTCAACCAAGTGCTTGGCTATGGATCTCTGCATCTATTTCCATCAGTCACTGGATGTGGGTTCTATGATGACAATTAGTGTAGTCACCAATCTGAGTACAGGGGAAGACTAGTTCAGGCACCCTCTCCACCATTGCTAGGAGTCTTAGCTGGGGACACCCACATCCTTGTGGATTCCTGGGGATTTTCCTAGCACCAGGTTTCTCCCTAACCCCACAGGGCTCACTCTGTCAAAAAAAAAAGAAATATAATTTGTCAACATAATAAATTGCTACCTGTTAGAACTAAGCAAATCTCTACAACCTGATTAAAGACAATGAATGCATGGAAGTTGACTATGTGAGTCCCATCTAATCTATATTTTTGTTGTGCTGCATACTGACAAATATTAATTTTATATTTCTAGGAGTTGAGCATGATATGCTGGCATATATATATATATATATATATATATATATATATATATATATGTCAATATGTCAAATGAGATTATTAGGTTTTCTTCATAAGAAAGTTTTCTATATATTTTTATTTAAAGACAATTTCACAATCTGTACAAGAGGATATTATTTCCTTAACATTCAATTAGTGTTTTGGTAAATTTATCATCTCCAATGGTATTAAACTGATTAAAATCTTTCATTAATAGTTAATTTTATGTCTATATAAGCTTTTTTAATTTAAAAATTAAAATTTTATTTGCAATGCAATTAATAAATTTATAAATATATTCATTCATGTATTAACTTAAAAAAGAACTATGAAAATTTAATAATAATATTGGATAGCTAATCATAGATTGAGGGGCTTTATCTATATGACTCAAACATTTGCAGTTATTGTACAATGGGAATTTCTAAGGCCATGATACTACTGCTAGGACAAGTATAGAGAGTGGGGTCCAGGGACAAAGCATGCATGGGTTCCCATACCCTGGTGCACAGAACTCATAAGCAACTTTTTGGAGTCTGTTCTTTTCTTCCACCTTAGTATGAAATCAGGCATCAAAATAAGGTGTTCAGGCTTGTCCATCAAGTGTCTTTACCCAGTAAGTCATGACACCAACACTCTATTGCTGCTTTTAATGCTATTATAAACTATGTTAGTTTGTATTTCTTCTTGGTTAACATTATAGAGAAATATAACGAATTTCTGAGTTTTATACTTCAACTTCACTTTTCTGTGTAATGATTAAAAATAAATCTTTCAGTTTTTCATAATTAATAATGACTTTAGCCATTGACATGATATAAATAGTACACATTATATTGAAATACTTTCCTTTCCTGAATACTATTAGTTAAGATTTTATTAATATTGAAAGTATATTTAATGTTTTTAAGTGTACTTTTCACTCTCCTTAAGACAATAAGGTGATTGCTGTTTATGTTGTTAATTGACTCTGTATGTTGATAACTTCCCTTATATCATGTTATATAATTCCTTTAATGTATTGTTGAATTCAATTTTCAATTACTTTGCTTATACTTTTTTCTACATTCATCATGATTATTGACTTATATTTAACTGGCTTTGGTACTAGGGCAAAGTAGTCCTCAAAATATTTACTTCTTGGATTTTTGAAGAGTTTCAGAGTGACTCAAATTAATTGTTCTTAAACCATTTGGTAGAAGTCAACAACAGAGCAATCTAATTGTTTTGATGGGAAACTTTATGAAACAATCACATTAATAGTTGGTGACCTTTTCAGATTGTATGTTTCCTCATAATTAAACTCAGTAAGTTATATATTTCTAAGAACTTATGCATTTCTTCTGGATTTTGCAGTTTGTTGGCATTTAAATATTTATACTAATCTTTTGATCTTTGTAGGATAACCTGTCTTTAGTTAACGATTTTATTTGTGCTTTGTCTGTTTTCTTATTTTCTCTATTCAGATGCAGGTTTGTCAGTATTATTTTATTATTTATCCTTTCAAAAGTCTTAGTTTTATTTATTTTTCTATGTTCTCTTTTTTGGCTTTGAAAATGTTAACAAGAAAATAAAGGAATACCAAATACCACTAATTAATAGGGAAATGCCTATCAAGAGCACAGTGAGATATTACTTCTTTCCTATTAAGATGACTGTTACAAGTCATTATGGAGACTATCTGGAGAAACTGACAATTTTGTACATTTCTACTAGGAGTACAGTTGATGCAGAAATGTAATACTTCATCAAAACATAAAAATAGAATTCTTCTTTGCATTAACAATACCAAATTGTGTATTTATCCTAAGGAATATAAATGATATTCTTGAAAAATATCAGCACACCTTAGTGCTCATTGTTACACTATTTAAAATTAAAAACTTGTAAAAAGAAATGTAAGTTGATGAAGGAGTGAAGATATTGTGATATGTACATAACTGGTCATTTACTTGGTATTAACAAAGTCTGATTATCTGGCACTGTGAACAAAACTTTATGACTCTGTGTAAGTAAATTAAGTCAGACAAAAAATAATGATATTTCATAATTCCACTTATAAAAGCAGAAAGAGAGAGAAAAATAGCTTCTGTGTATTTCATGTGAAACACAGATTGCTAATTGCTAAGCAATGGGATTTTGGTTTCAATTATTCAAGAGGAATAAGTAGTAGAGATCTGTCGTAATACAGTTAACAATATTGAATGTATAATTTTGTTAAGAGGGTAGATCTCATGTTATCTGTTATTACAATAGTAAAATAAAAATTAATGCCATGTATTTAGGTAAAAAATAAAACCAAGTAAGAAAAGCCTATAGCACAAATAGGAAACATAAAGTAGACATAATTCAACGATCATATCAACTATATTAGTATTATAGTATTTAAATTTCTGTCATATGAATGAAATAAAATCATACACCTGTCATCTGCTTAAGTGGAAAAAAAAGGAAAACCAAAATCAGTGACTATTTTTATATTAGAAATATTATAAATGAGATTAGAAACATGTGGGGTGTATGTATATAAATTTCAAGAAAAAAATTTACTATTTCTTTACAACATAATTACCCAATTGAAAAACTGAATGAATTAACATACAAAACTAGATTTTAAGAGTCCTTAAAACTTAACTCAACTGGTCATTTCCAAAATTTTTTCTGAGCATATATATGTATAATCTGTGGTATACATTATAGAAAATGACTAGAAAAGTCTTTTAAAACTCAGCAAAATAAGACATTTTAAACTTTATCATGTTTAATAAACTGAATAGTGCTCACACAAGATATTTACTTTCTAATCCTGAAACTCTCTGGAAATTTTGTCTCATGCAGCCAAGATGTCTTTGAATAAGAAACTAAATGAATAATTTTGAAATGAGGTCTTTGGTTCTACAAGTGAGCTTAATCTAATAAAAAGTATCCCCTGTGGAGAAAACAGACAAAGATACTGCCATGAAAAAGGAGACAATTCAATGATGTAAAGAGATTGGAGTGATAGGACAAAAGGACCACATGTCAAAGATTAGGTATAGTCATTAGAAGCAGAAATATACAATGCAACTAACAATGCTGAACATTTTTGTGTACAACTATTGACTGTTTATACTAGATCATTTAGGAGCTTTCAGTTCATTTAATTAGCCCACTGTTGATTGGATTGTTTCATTTCTCAGTAGCCTAACATTTATATATTTTCAATATTAGTATTCTGTCTGATATATAGTTAAACAAATTTTCCTCTTCTGTGTGGTATTTGTTCACATGAATAATCTCTGCCAATATTACAAAGAAGCTCTTGAACTTCATGTGGTCTTATTTCTCAATTTGTACTGATAGAAGTGTAAAATTTAAAAGAAAAAGATTATGTCTCGTGACACTCAGAATTGCTATCATTAATAAAGCAGGAACAAGAATGTAGCTGGTGGACATGTAAATTACCCAACCCTATTTGGAAGACAATGTGGAGATGTGATGCATTGTGTATATACATGAAAATATTAAAAATTAAAAATAGAACTACCATATGAAGCAACTATAACATGCCTGAGTATATGCCTGAAGGACTCTAATTCAGCATACCACAAAGACACTTTCATGCTTATGATTAGTGAAGCACTATGAAAAATAAATGATTTATAGAATCATCCTATATATCCATTGACAGATCAATAGAGAAAATATGGTGTATATACGTAATGATGCTTTGTTTGGTTGTTGTGTTTTGTTGTTTTGTTTTTGTTTTTTGGGAAGGTAGTCAAAGAATAAAACACCATGCAAGAAAACAGGTGGGACTGGAGTTCATCCCATTAAGGGCCAGAAGCCAGTTCATAAAAACAAATATCACAGGTTTTCTCTCATTTGTGCATCTTAGCCTTTGTATAGATCCATCAAGTCTTGTGTACATTTTGGGTATAAAAGTACACATCAGAATGAAATGAGAATGAATGGGAATAACTGGAGTGTGTGGAGGAGAGAGAAAAAGGAGTTGGAAGGGTGAGTACCATTAAAGTACATGAAATTCATGTATTCAAATGTCTTCCTGAAACTCATCACTATGTATAATGAATATATGCCAACAAAAAGATGATGTTTAAGAAAAGGGGCAGTGCAACAGCTTCTACCTAACAGCTTCTAGAAAGAAACAGCCCTGCCAAAAGCTTGAATGTATCTCTGTAGAACAGCTTTCATACTTCTGACCCATCAACACGGTAAGAAAATACATGTGTGTTGTTAGTCACAAAGTTCCTAATTATGCTTTGCAACAATAAAAAACAATATATACTGGAATGCTGCATAAACATTTTGAAATTTGGCAAGTGATATATGTTTTGACAGAATTTAACTTTTATCAACCACTCTTTGATTGGAATTAAGATTGGATTGGCATGAGATGGAACCCATGCCAGGCAATGCTTGGTATCCCTGCTCCAAAGGTAGTAGGACCTGGGAGAATATGAGGAGTCAATAATGAAGAGGACTAAAAGTCTCACGCAATAGCCAATTTTATTTAAAGGAGCAGATAATTTATACTCTCAGAGTTAAGAAAGTTTATATGAGTAAGGGCTTCATACAATAACCGAGATAAGCTGAGTATGACAAAATTATGTTTTTCCATAGAAGCACATAAAAGAAATATACCCACTCTTTTCTACTATGCCTAAAGTGAGCACAGAAACTGAGTCACAATACTTTTATCTACTTTTTTTTAATGTTCCAATGAGCATTCTCTTCACAGGATTCCATTCCTGGACTATGTTCCTACACCTTGATTTGCAAGAACCTGAGACTATATAGGCCATGAGACAGGGAGAAGAACAATTACTATTGATATGCTAAAGGAACATACCAATAGAATGATTCCAAATGTCATTCTTCTACTGGTATATAGATCAGTGCCATGCTCCACCATCATCAGAGAAACTTACTCTTTCAGTAGATGGAAACTAACACAGTCATCCACTAGTGGACAATGTGCAGAGACAGAAAGAATTTGGAATACCTGGTCCTAAATGGGATATTTTCATCATACTCTGCTCCTCAGGGATCAGGGAACTATATGGAAGATAGGGTAGAAAAATTGTAAGAGCCAGAAGATCAATGACCTCCAAGGAAACAAAGCCTTCTAAACACAATAGGGCTAATGGACTCTTGAAGAAACAGAGACTGTGGCAACATGTACGGGGTACACATAAGTTCAAGTCCAATGCTGAAAGTAGAGGACACAAGCTCCCAATCCCAAACAAGAGTCTATCTCCAACTGGCAAATGCTTGTGGAGAAAAATTTAGTTTTCTTCAGTGGAGTCTCACGGTATATTAAACACAGTTCAGGTTAGGCCCCATGCCCAGTAGCAAATGGCCAACACAAAATAACCTCAATGGTATTTTTGTAGACTTTTTGTCACATATGGCTTTGGGTATTTTTTTTGTCTTACTTTTTTTTTTTTGCTTATATGTTGTGGTTTCTGATTTTGTTTTTTTATGGTGTTTTTTTATTTGCTTGAGTGTTTCCTGTGTTTTTTTAATTTTCTTTTTATTCTCTTTTTTTGTTTGCTATCTAAAAAGAAAGAGAAAGAAATAGCATTGAGTAGGGTGAGTTTGGAGGAGAGAAGTAATTGGGAGAAGGTTGGGGAGAAGAAACCGTGTCCAGAACATACTGTATGAAAGTATTTTTCTTATTTTTGGTTTTTTGAGACAAGATTTCTCTGTGTAGCTTTGTGCCTTTCCTGGAACTCACTTGGTAGTCCAGGCTGGCCTTTAACTCACAGAGATCCACTTGGCTCTACCTCCCAAGTGCTGGGATTAAAGACAGGCTCTACCACCCCCACCCCCACCCCCCGGCGAAAATATTTTTCAATAAAAAGAAATTAATTAAACAGAACTTAGCTTTCATATGTATGCAATCAATGTTATAATATAGTTATTTTTCAAGCAATTTTGTAGAAATGGATGAATTTATGTACCAATAAACAAACACATGATACTTGCAGATTACCTCTGGGACAATGCAGAAAATACAAATTATAGCTACATCTAGGGAAGTAAATGGGGTGGTAGTAAGTTCAGTAGTTGCAGACAGTTTATTTTTTTCTCAAAAGTAAGATTATAATCATAAACCATTAAATGTTACTAAACTTTTGATTGACATATTATTTTATAAATAGATAAATGTGTATGTAATTGACATCTTTAAAAAGCTGCCTTTCTCTTCCCTGAATATATTATTGTTTCTCTCTTTTGTAGGTCACTTCTTAAGTACTTCAGAAAAGTCTTATACTTTACTTCATCCATAAATCTTAATATTCCTTGTTAATTGAATCCCTAATTACTTATTTAATAAGATTTTAACTGGAATATAATCTTTAAATGGAAATTATTTCTAATTGTTTTATTCTGGTTTTCTTACAATTATGTTTATCTAGACATTTTTAGTATTACATAGAAAAGAAAGAGCAAGAGTGATGGTATGTGTTTGTATGTGTGTGTGTGTGTGTGTGTGTGTGTGTGTGTGTGTGTGTGTGTAAATATGCATTACTGTGGGACTGCACACACACGGATACACATGTAGAAATCAAAGGTCAACATTGGTGTCATTACTTAAGAGCCTCTGGAACCTGCAACTCACTCATAAGGCTAGGCAGGCAGTCCAGAGTCTAAGGGATTCATTTACCTTTACCTTCTCATTCTAGGGTTCCAAAGCATGAGAAATAAAATCTGACTTTTTATGTGGTTTGGGAACATCAAACTCTGGTCCCATGCTTGCATTTTACAGAGTGAGCTATCTCCCCTGCTCATAAACAAGAAGTCTTGTTTTGTCCTGACATGATAGCTGAAGTCTGACACTATGCATATTTGTTTCAGATTTTTAGTGGGCATATTTTATACACTTTCAGAATTTTCAGTTTTTAATAATACTCACTGTATTGTCCTCTGGATCTCCAAATTTATAGGGAAAAGTGATTTTTAACTACATATTCTGTATTTGGCTTTTTCTATAAGTATATTTATATTCATGTTTTCTACTCCTTTGGAAATCATCTTGGGTTAATCACGCAGTCTAACTCTGATGTTCTGATTTTTTTCAGTTTCCACAGACTATTCCTAATGTAAAAAAGAAAAATCCCTATGATGTCTGGCTATTGATCATTGACTCCCATGTACATTTGTAAATAGTTTGTTATTTTTATCCACTTTCAAAGAACTAATGGTAGAGTTTGCTAAATCTTTTCACTAATATTTTTCTTCATTAATCATTGATCTTTTCTTCCCTCAGTTTCTGTGAGCTTCTTCTTGTTCTTGTTCTTCTTGTTCTTCTTGTTCTTCTTGTTCTTGTTCTTGTTCTTGTTCTTGTTCTTCCTTCTCCTTCTCCTTCTCCTTCTCCTTCTCCCTCTCCCTCTCCCTCTCCCTCTCCCTCTCCCTCTCCCTCTCCCTCTCCCTCTCCCTCTCCCTCTCCCTCTCCCTCTCCCTCTCCCTCTCCCTCTCCCTCTCCCTCTCCCTCTCCCTCTCCCTCTCCCTCTCCCTCTCCCTCTCCCTCTCCCTCTCCCTCTCCTTCTCCTTCTCCTTCTCCTTCTCCTTCTCCTTCTCCTTCTCCTTCTCCTTCTCCTTCTCCTTCTCCTTCTTCTTCTTCTTCTTCTTCTTCTTCTTCTTCTTCTTCTTCTTCTTCTTCTTCTTCATGTTCTTATTCTTGTTCTTCTTCTTGTTCTTGTTCTTGTCAGGTTCAGCCTGGCCCTAAGATAATATAGAAGTCACTTAGGCAGTTGTAAATCACAAGTGACCTGACTCATAAAAGTGGGTTTTATGGTCTAAAAACAATGCTCAAGATTTAGGGTAAAAGGTCATGGATAAGTAAAAACATAAATTCTAGGAGATACAGGCGGAGCCTGTCTCATCAGACAGCAAAGGATCACCAGGTTGTAAAACATCATTTTTAGTGTTCCAGGAAAAGCAGCTTCGCTTCTCATTCTATAGAAGAGGTAAGCTGTTTGTTTAACTTTTCTGGCTTATCCAGTGTTTTTCTGTGTGCACAAGACTTTTTGCCCTCTACAGATCATTAACAGAAATATTCATTATATTAAAAAAAACTTCAATATTCTGTTATCTTGGTTAGTTTTTCTTGTCAACTTCACACAAAGGAGAATAAACTAGGAGAGAGAATCTCAACTGAAGAATCATCTGGATCAGACTGGCCTTCAGGCCTATCTGTGAGAGATTCTCTCAACTGTTAGTTAATATAGAAGGGCACATCCCACTCTAGAAGATACCATAGCTAAGCAGGTGGATGTCAGAGTATAGGAAAAGTGACTGAGCTGAAGTCAGTGGAAAGGAACAGCTTTTTTTCATGGTTTCTGTTTTTGGTTCCTACCTGACTACCCTAAATGATGAACTATACCTGAAAATCTAAACCGAAATAAACCATTTGCTCCACAATTTCCCTTTGGTCAGAATGTTTATCACAGCAACAGAGAAGCAAACTATAACTGTTAATAGCAAACTATTCACTGTTCTTGAGCAGGAATATGGCTTCTCTGCTGTGAAATGGTAGACATTGTTATGGTCGGATGATCACAGTCTTGGGAAGAATAAACTTGGTGGATCATTCAGAGAAGGTTTTACCAATACTGAGAGGTAGATGAAAATCATGTAATTGTTTTACCAGAGACAATTGATCACAGACTGGTGACATAGTACCTTGTTGTCATCTCCAATCCTGGTGGATTCTTTGTAGAAACATGTACTCATATGAAACAGAAAATCTTGATTTTACACAGAAAATAATTACAGAATTATGCAGTATGAAATAAAGCTGGTGTTTATTACAAAAAGATTTTATCAATGAGTTTTTCACCTTGGGCTACTGTTCAAAATGGGGTGTTCAAGCTAAGGGCAACGTAAAGGTTAATTGCAGATGTGGACTTCTTAACAGAATTCTGCTTAACTCACTTTAGAATAGACTAAAAAAGATTTTTGTGAGTTCTGAAATTCTATCATCATAGGCTGTTGAAGGACTTTAATGACTTAAAATGACTCCTAATGTGCATTAGATATTACTACAGCTGATAAGGTAAAACCCTAGTTCACAAGAATTGCAAGTGAAGTTATGATTTTTTATTGCAAATAAAATACATAGTCTTATGAGATTTCTAGAAAATTTCAGGTTTATAGGTAGAAGAGGAATAAAGGCATATCTGTTTAGACCTTATATTACTATTTTAATGTTCTCACCTGAAATATCCTTCTATAAAATGAATCATGCATTATCATTATATGTGTGCAACCTTCACAACAAACAACTGAGCTGATTTTTTTCTTCTTGACCAATAAAAGACTTCCACTTGCTCCCTTTCCTTTCCCACAATTCTCTAATTTTTCCTGTATTTCTAACTGAACTTGGCTCCAGAGCCTCAAAATACTTTTTAATACAAATGTTCTTTTAAACTGACTGTCTCAAGTTCTTCTTACTTGAAATATCATTCTTTATTATCTTTTAGAGTCATTTTATGGTGAGTTTATAACAGTTTATAACAAGAAGACTTAGGTTTTCTATTTGGGTTCATGCAGAACATTCTATAAAATCACCTGTGAATCATGGTCTAATAATTATTTTTCATATGCAGTTAACTGGTCATCTAAATTCCTCATGCAATCATGAGTGTCCATTAAAAGAAGACATAGTTATAGTATGAGTAAGATCATTGAAAGATTAAAATGCACTCTTAAAAGTTATTTTTGCCTCTATGGTCTATAATTTCTATTACTTGACATGGCAGATATAAGTTTATTTCTCACAGTTAAATTTATTTTATGATGAGCCTCATGTATTCCTAGAGCTTTGTGTAACTAGTAAAATATGTGCAAAGATGTTTAAGTTGTATGGATTTACTTCCAAACATAAAATTTCTTATATGTTTGTCCATTCTGACATTTGTTTTATTTTAAAGATTTATTTTTTTATGTATTGCATGTATGTGCAGGTAACTGAGATCAAAAGAGGATATCAGAAGCTCAGAAGCTAGAATTGAAAGCAGTTATGAACTACATGACATCAGATCTTGGAATCAAAATTTATTCTTTTAGAACAAAAGTCAGGTTATTAACTGCTGAGCCATCTCTACAGGTCCATCCCTATCAGACTTTTCACAAAGCAATAGAAAATATATCTATACAGCAATAAAACTTTATTTATATTTGCATCTGTGGTGGCCTATGTACAACTTGAAGCTCCTGGAGAACTTATTTTCTCGCACACAAAATATATGCTAACTTATCCTAGAATAATCGAGGCTCATGAATTCTTCAATTTCCTTCTTACAGACTATTTGAAATAACTGTAGTCTGACAGCCAGGATGGAAAAAAGGCAGAACAATGAGTAATTGTTATGATTATGGTGGTGGAAATTGAAATGGTAACACCACAAGTGGAAAAGAGAGAACAAAACCCTGGCTTGAGAACATCTTGAGTCCTCCCTTTAACAATCATCTCAGCTTCTAAAATGTTAAGAGATGTTGGATGACATAGGACATAGAAGATTATTTGAAAGGTCATTGCATGATACAATTTCTGTAGGTTGTTAGTCATGATAGAGTGTGATGTAGTAGTTTTGGAGTCACCAAATTCATGTTTCCCTTCTCTAGTATTTCTATAAATAAGCAAAATAAACTCACTGGTTCACCAAGTTGGACTTGTATAGAATACTTACGTTGGTCTCTTCTAGGTACTTAATCTGGAGTGAATAGATATCCTCACATCTTTCCAGACAAAGGTAAACAAACATGAACTACTTTCTTCTGCAGAAGTGGCTTCTATCTATAATCCATATAAATGGATTCTCAAATGTTCTATGAGAATTATTTTCCAAAGATGTGCATATTATCTTAAGGTATCTGAGGAAATTGTTCCTTTTCTGGTCTTCTCAGCAATGTTAGCAGTGTAATAGACCATCATAAATATGCTACAGAATGGTGAGGCACTGAAGTAGGTATGAAGAAACAATATATGTATAAATTAGGGAAATGGTGAAGGTGTACTTACTGTTACCCTAAGACACAATTGTTATTGGTAATCTCTGATTATTGAATTATGAAAAATGCTTTCACTCAATTTAAATACTTACACCAAGTACTATTAGTCATTTTCCATTGTTAAAGTAAGTAGTCTATGCCAAGAACTGATTCTATACAGTCTTTATTTGATCAAATACACCAACTTGCAATAACATTCTCCAAGACCACATGTACTATTTATTTACCCAGTCAGAAGTCTAAATTGTAGATTAGAAGAGCTAGTTGATACCAAATGTGATTGAACATGTATCTAATCCCAGTCTTCAGAAGGTAGAGGCAGAAATATTTCTAAAAAGTTTCAGACAAGCCTGACCTAAATATAGATATCTAAGGTAGCCAGGACAATATTGCAAGACCTTGTCCCCAAAAGGAAATAAGTAAACATGAACATGAACCAACTGGTTAAACCTTTTGTTTTACTAATGATGTTAAATTGCTATGCTATTTCCCTTAGTATGTCTACTGTTTGGAGGTTAAGGAAGCCTTACTTAGCTCAGTAGTTAGGAATTCAAATTGAAATTTTGTCACCTATTGTGGAAATCTATCCTATTTGTTACTCAGAAAAAAGAGTGAATCCAAAATACAAGTTTATAATCATAATAATAGATTAAAATTGTGTGGTGTGTGCACAGGAACACAGATCAGCTTATTGTCCATATATATTTTCAAGGGCTATTTATCTGCATCATCTATGACTTCATAGAATTAGACTAGAATAAAAAGAAAATGATTAGTACATGGAAATATTGGCCATCCTCTAAGCATTCTATATTTTTGTTTTACATGAACCTATATTACACTGTGTACTTACAGGAAGAATATATGGGTCTGTCGACTAAGATCTTTTAATTAATAAAAGTATCTTAGAGATTCAACCTTAAATTATCTGTATCACTTCACATCTGGAATTTTTAAGCTTAGTGGTCCTCACTTCCAAGTGCAGGATGTTTCAGTCATGGGATATGGCAAGGTTGATAGTAAATTATAGGCTTTGCATGACACCTTGATATTCCCAGCTCTAAAGAATGAGAAAACAAGGAAAAGTATGATCATTACCAATGATCCCCAGGCACACATAAAGTTACTGTCTTACTTCGCATTCTGTTGCTGTGATAAACACCAAAACCATCTTTGGGAAGAAAAGAGTTTATTTGAGTCACAGGTTACAGTCCATCACTGAGGGAAGTCACAGCAGGAACTGAAGACAGGAAACTTGGAGACAGGAACTGAAGTAGAGACTAAGGAGGGGTGATGCTCCTTATTAGCTTGTTCCCTGTGGCTTTCTCTGCTGGCTTTCTTATACAAGCCATGATTACTTGCCTAGGGAAGGCATGGGCCCCCATGGGGTGAGAGCTCTCATAACAATAATCAATCAAGAAAATGCCCATATAATCATGCCCCCAGGTGAATCTGATTAAGGAAATTCCTCAGTTGAGGCTCCCTCTTTCAAGGTAACTATAGCTTGTGTCAAGTTGTCATAAACTAACCAGCATAGCTACAGATACGTATTCATATAGTCATGAATACTTGTGTTCCCAAAGTAATTCTCTAGAGTGTCTACTACTATTCACATTCTCCACTCTGATAATAAATAGCATTGAGAAGCATAGTGACAAAGGAATCAGATTTTTATAAATCATGATCTGCATCATGCCACTAGACAGTCTCTATTTTGAAATCAGAAAGAAAATGGATAGGAAAATCTGAAGACAATGTATAGTCCTTGGAATGGAGTTTATTCCTTGCAGAAAGGGATTTCTATGAGACTCCTAGAGGAATTCTTCCTATAACTTATACATTCGCGAAGTGAATCAAAGTAGCATAGGGGATGCTGGGAGTCCCTGTTGGTCAGAGGTTGCAGTTTACCATGACCTAGCAGCTCTCTACAAACTGGACAACATGAAGGACTCCCTCCCTAGTGAGACTTCCTGCTCTCTACCTGCCCTAATTTGGAGAAGGCCTCTAGGCCTGGAGGGCTGATCTTATCTGAAAGCTTTCCCCAAGCCTGGAGGCCTCATTTATTTCTAGTGTAACCTTTGGCATAGTTCCCTGATAGACCTCTCCCCCTACTACTGCCCATATGGTAAATAGACATTGTACTAGGATTTTTACAATAGGACCATGTTTCCACATATAAAAATTAAGACTTGTACTAGGAGTTTTATGATAGGAGCATGCTGTTTAATGAAAATTAGGTGATTCGTCAGCTACCATCCCCAATCCAATGTATTCCGTATACTCTAAAATAAAGCTGAGCTGGCTCACTGTAGCTGTCTCCCAGAGAGCTATCTCTGTAGACCTACAAGCCTTCTGACCATGCCTACCTGTTTTTGCTTCCTCCCCAATCCAGGATCTGTTGACCATGATCCCTGAAGGAGAAGAACCACAAGAGGAGTGGCACAAAGATGTTCCTATCAGTCTCCCTTTGAGTGTGATTTTTTTTTGACCCAGACACTGGGCAGAGAAGCAAAAAATCTTGATCTTAAACTTGAACGTCTTCATGGCTGCAGAGAATGGAATCTGAAAGCCCATGGCCATTATGAAGCATAACTGTGTAGTTGGATGGCTTCTTTGGTACCACTTGGTTGTGTGATCCTTCAGCTGCTTATAAAATAATCATTCAGAGGCTTAATATTAATTACCAATTGCATGGCCTATGGCAGGCTTCTCACTAGCTAGCTCTTATAAATTAACCCATTTCTATTAATCTATAAATTGTCAAAATAGGATAGATAATGGAATATTTTCTCTGAATTTGTCAAATGCAAATAGACTAGACATTGTTGATGCATTTATTGCTGGTATATATTGTATATAGTTATTGTACTTATTGTATATAGTTTTTCTTACAACTTTTTAAAATTGTTTATATTAGACAAAAAAGGGGAAATGTGGTGATATTTTGTCTGTGTAATCCAATAAAGTTTATCTATTGATCAGAGGAAAAAGCCAGCCACTATAGTAAACACAGAGATCAGGCAATGGTGACACACCTTTCATCTTATCACTAGTAAGGCAGAATTCTCTCTGGATCTCTGTGAGTTCAAGGCCACACTGGGAACAGAGCCAGGCATGATGGTACATACCTTTAATCCCAGCACTGACCATAAAGGTCTGAAGATTTGTATAGACAGACAGGAAGTTACAGAGCTGGGCAGGAAGAGGAAGTGATGTAGAAGGGCAGAGAGAGGAAATGAGTTGGCAGAATAGAAAGGCATATAAGTGTGGATATACAGGAAGTAGTTCTCTTTATGGAAGCTCTGGAGTTGGTGAGGTGAGGATAGCTGTGGCTTTTCCTATTCCTCTGATCTCTAAGGTTTTAAACCCGATATCTGGCTCTGGGTTTTTTCTTTAATAAGAAATTTTAAGATTCGTGTTACAGTTGAGAGTAGCATTGAAGTATAGACAGAAACATAAATATTTAGGAGACAATTGGACAATTTCTCTATCCTAGTTTGCTTTCTGTTGCTGTGATGAAGAACATGAACAAAGGCAACTTGGAAAAGGAAGGGTTTGGCCTTCCCACATCCATCCTTATTCAAGAAAATTACCTACAGACTTGCCTACAGGCCACATGATGGAAAACTTTTCTCTCTCGGTTGAGGTTCCCTTTTCCCACATGACCCTAGCTTCTGTCAAGTTAACAAAACAAAAACAAACAAAAAATTAATGAGCGTAATTGTCCCCTTGTTAATTTTGTTTACAAATATATCATTATTAAACAAAAGTCTGTCATTGTGTTTATCCCTGAGACATTATATTAATATCATAATATAAACATTACATAACTTAAAAGTCACATATTTAAAAAAAATTAAAGTTCAGACCCTTTAAAATACCTAACATCTGAAGCTGGAGAGATGATGGCTCAACAGTTAAGAGCACCAGCTACTCTTCCAGAGGACCTACGTTCTATTCCCAGCATCCACATGGCAGCTCACGACTTTTTGTAATTACAGTCCTAGAATATCTCATGCAATCTTCTGGCCTCCACAGACATCAGTTATGTACATGGTGCAGAGGCATGAATCCAGACAGAAAATAAATAAAGGGAAAATCTATTAAAAAGTCTGAATTTTTTCAAATGGATCCCTTTAAACTAAAAAAAAAAAAAAAAAAGAGTTATACACTTCTCATTCCAAGACAGAAGAATCAAGACACACTTACACACTTACAGTTAAATGAATGTAAAGCTAAAAATACAACAGTATAAATAGCTCAGTGTGCTAGGTCTCATACCTACTTATGATTTTCTAGGTTCCAAAGGGATTGGACAGCTGCATCTCCCCAGCTCTGCCATCTGCAATATACCCAACATGCCACTAGGCTCAGGGCAGTTCAATGCCACTATCAATGGTGTTCATATCCCAGTCCCAGTGTCTCCAAAATGTTGGGGTCTCCACTGAAACTGAGGCTGCGCCTTCATTAATTACCTACTGCCCTTTCTTCAGGAACTCAAACCTGCTGCATGATATCATGCCAGAGCTTCTGTCCTTGATCTCTTTATTCTTTCGGTTTCCAGGGTAATGAAGACTATATCTTTACTTGTGGCCTCACTTGGTACCCAAGCCATGGCTAATCTCCAAGACCACAAAGATCAGTAACATGTGTCAGATTCTTATGCCTTACAAAATTTGTCTGGCAACATCAGATGTAGCTTTGACATCCCCCTCTGCAGGTCACAGCTCTACCTGCTTAGTCTGAGAAAATAGCTCACAGATTTCACTTCACTGTTGCTGGTTGATAACAGTTGATTATTGTAGCTAGAGTTTTCCTGCCTTGCCCACAGTCGGGACAAATCTTTGTCACCTGCCAGTCCCACAGCCGCTCAGACCCAACTAAGTAAACACAGAGACTTATATTGGTTACAAACTGTATGGCTGTGGCAGGCTTCTTGCTAACTGTTCTTATAGCTTAAATTAACCCATTTCTATTAATCTATACCTTGCCACATGGCTCATGGCTTACCGGCATTTTCACATGCTGTTTCTCATCGTGGCGGCTGGCAGTGTTTCTCTGACTCAGCCTTCCAC
Source organism: Peromyscus eremicus (assembly GCF_949786415.1). Lineage (NCBI taxonomy): Eukaryota > Metazoa > Chordata > Mammalia > Rodentia > Cricetidae > Peromyscus > Peromyscus eremicus. The sequence continues at coordinate 120,989,080 of NC_081439.1, forward strand.
TTCCCAGCTTTATTCTCCTCCTTGTCCTGCCTATACTTCCTGCCTGGCCACTGGCCAATCAGTGATTTATTTATTGACCAATCAGCAACACACTTGACATACAGACCATCCCACAGCACTTATTCAGCCACAGATGACAAGAAACCACAGATTTCTAATTCAAATATATCATCAAAATGACCTTGATGGAGTCTTTGTTTCCATCTGAAACTTCAATACCATGCTTCCACCATCTGATTTACTCTCTGTATTTGTATGCCTCAAGCTCTTACTAAAGAGCCCATTAATCTTTGATCACTACTGACTTTTCCATGTTAAAGTTCCAAATACTTCCACTGTCTTCCCCAAAACATTTTTGTGCTCACTTTCTAGTACCAATTTCTGTTCTGGTTTGTTTTCTGTTGCTGTGATAAAGGCCATGACCTAGATTAACTTGGGTAGAGGAGTGATAGTTTGGATTATATGTCACAATCATAGTCCATCATTGAAGGAAGGCAAGGCAGGGAATCAAGGACAGCAGAAACATGGAGGAAGGAATTGACTCAGAGGGACTGGAGGAATGCTGCTTGTTAGCTTGCTCTCAATTTATAGCTCAGCTTTCTTTCTTGTATTACAGAACCCAGAACCACCTGCCCATAGATGGCACCAAGTCACCATTGACTGGACCCTCCTAAATTAATCATTAATCAAGAAAATACCCTACAGATATCCCTACAGGCCAATCTGATAGAAGTATTTTCTCAATTGGGGCTCCCTCTTCTAAATAACTCTTGCTTTTATAAATGAACTAATCAGCATAGTATTCAAAGCAATAGTATTGAACTTAAGCTTTCACAGCTATGTGCTTTGAAAGTTTACAATACAAAAAAGGAACTTTCTCCCATGAGATAACCTCAAATACAACTAGGAAACTGTTAATTATCCCCATAATAATCATTTCAATTTCATATCCCTAGGCACAGATTTCCTGGCATGTCAATACTGGTACATGCAGGGTACACTGCTGGGAAAGATCATTGACTTTTATCTTCCAGCTGCCTACATAGTTCCTTCTGTTACTATGATAGCTAGCCAGCAGTAAGGAAGTTCCAAGCTCATTTACAGTTTGATTTCTCTATGTTGTGAAACAAAAGCATGTGGTATCTTCAGCAATAAGTTATTATATAGTTCTCATTAGCAACTCTCTTAGTTTCTTTACTTGTTGTGATAAAATATTCAAACAAAAGAAGCTTAAAAGAGAAAGATTTGTGTTACTTTACAGTTCAAGAAATAGTCCATCAATGGCAAGAAAGTCAAAGAACATGAAATAGCTAGTTACTTCACATCTACAATCATGAAACAAGGAATTATAAATGTGTATTGCTCTGCTTCCTTTCTCTATTTCATACAATCCCTTCGCTAGAGAATAACACAACACACAGTAGATGCATTTTCACACCTCAATTAATGAAATTAGGATAATCTCCCAGAGGCATGTCCAGAAGCTCCTAAACCAGGTAATTCTAGATTCTGTCAAGCTGTAACCATCACAGCAACAGGAGTAATATTAGCCCATACTATTTTGGAGACAGCTGGGGCCCCTTAATCTTTAAAAATCATTTTATTTATTCTTTGATAATTTTATGCAACATATTTGATCATATTCATTATCACCCCCTCAAATTCTCCCAGATTCTCCACATCTCTACTCAACTTCAGCTATATATATATATATATATATATATATATATATATATATATACCAGATCCACTCCATTTCTATATTCACACAAATATGTATCCTTTTTTAACCTTCAAATACAAACTAGTGCTGTCAAATTGTTCTTGAATGTATGATCTTTCAATGTAGCATGGTCAATTTGTCTCGGCATATACTCTTGGAGAAAACTATTTTTTCATTTTCCAGTGGCTAACAATTGTCATTCACTTCACAGCTAGATGTAGGAATGTGAACAGAAACACCTGTTTTCTTTGGATTTAATAGTATTAACTTGGTATATCATTTTTCTTCATTGCAATGATTTATGATCTACAATTTAAAATACATTAAAATTTACATGAAATATAAGTGTCCTGGAGCATAAAAATAAAATTAGCATTTTGACCTTTCTACATCACTGCTTTCATTCTTTGTCTAAAAATATTTTATCATTCAATCACTGTCTTCTTAGAAATATTACAAAATAAGGCCAGGAGGTGGTGGCACATGCCTTTAATCCCAGCACTTGTGAGGCAGAGCCAGGCGGATCTCTGTGAGCTTGAGACGAGCCTGGCCTACAGAGTGAGTTCCAGGAAGGGCACAAAGCTACACAGAGAAACCTTGTCTCAATAAAAAAAAAGTAGAAAAAAAATTACAAAATAGATATCAACTAACAGTAGTTAGTTTTCTTTCTTGAAAATTATATAATTTTATAACTGTATTTCTTTATTTTTTTACTAAATCTACTATTTTAACTTCCAGTAATAAACTTTATAGAGTTGTAGTTAAATCATCATTTCATGGTATTAATATACAGTTTATCCATCTTTTTCTTTTTGACACAATTTATCTTTCCAGATTCTTTTCTGTGTCAAATAATACTATCATGGACATTATATCTATGGAGATTGTTCATAACATTCATTGATCTAGTAGTTCATAAATGCTATATAAATGTAGCCATCATTTTCTTTCTCTAATGATAAATAAGAAACATTTTCATATAGTCATTGCACTTTTCAATATTTTCTTGTTTATTTATTTGTGTTATTTACTGTTTTGTATTTGTTTATATATATATATTCATATATATATATATATATAATATGTATATATTCTTAGTCATTGTTCTATTGCTATGAAAAGACACCGTGACTAAGGCAACTCTTATAAAAGAAAACTTTAATTGGGGGTTTGTTTACAGTGTAAAAAGTTTAGTCCGTTATCACCATTATCAACATGGCCACAGCAGGAAAGCATAGTACTGGAGAAGTTGCTGAGACATTTACATCCTGATCCATAGGCCAATAGAGAGAGAAAAGCTGGACCTATTATGTTTTTTTGAAATCTCAAAGCACACCCCAGTGAAACACCTCCTCTATTAATGCTACACCTACCACAACAAGGTCACACCTCCTAATCCTTTTCAAATAATGCCACTCCTTGATGACTAAGCAATCAAATATAAGGGTCTATGAGGGTGATTCTTATTCAGACCATTACATACACATATATGATTCTCACTCCTTGCCATTGTATTTGTGTGAACTATATTTTCACAGCTTTAAGATAGCATTTTCACTCTTTTACACTCTTTTATGAGGTTTATTTAATGGCTAGAATTTTCAAATTTAATAGTCATATTTAAAATATTTTATTTTGTGTTTAGGGACTGAATCTTAAGTAGTTTATATGTTTACATAAAAAAATCTACTTTGTTACAATTTGAAATGACATATAAAACAGAGTATTACAATTTTGTCTGAAAAGTTTGAGTATGGATAAAACTATATATTCACTTACAGAGAAATTTTTAGATAAGATTTGCCATACATGTCATATAAAATATTGAAAATGTATTAAAATGAACACATCTGTGTTCTGTGTATTGAAACACAAAGGGATAGCTTGGCTGTGTTAAATTGGTCTTTAAAAATAGTCTTGTATGTTTATAGGCCACAAGTAGCATATCTATGCATTCATATATTTGTTTGTGTTTCCATGATTAAAATTTTCTAATAACATGAGAAGAAAGAATTTCCAGTGATATGATCATCTTTCTATTCCCCACTATATTTTTGATTTGCTTTAATGATGATGATAACTTATGATTTCCCACAATGATGAACTTTTGTTTTATGATCGTATGAATAATGCATGCTAGTTCTTTAAAAAGCCAACATTATCATAAATATATCTAAGAAAAAAATATCTGCAATTTTACCACATTAGTAGAAGAGTCATTAACACTGTAGTGGTGACTATTCTGTTAAATACCTACCCATGTTCATAATATTAACCAAACAGAAAAGTTATGTCTTTAATCTCAAATAAGTATGTAAAAACCAGTCTGTTAGTTTATGGGCAATTCTAGATATAGACACCTATCACAGGTAAGAGAAAATAAGCTATGAGTATTTTATCTTTTTATGTCATTATTTTTAACTCTTTATTAGTTAAGCATATTATTGTATTTTTGTATAATTTGAAAAATAAAGTACAATTTAAATATCCTCAACAGAGCATGTATTTCTACTGTAATGGAATTGAATATTTTAATATAATATCTTAAGTAGTTTACTAGAATTTCATACAACATATTTTTATTACACTCACCCCTACTAATTTCTAAATTCCCCCCCCAGACACAGCTTCTACTTCTGTCACTCTCTCCCCAATCCACTTTGTGCCCTATTGAAAAAAATACCACCAAGTCCAAATCCAATTTGTGCTTTCTATATATTCCTGGGTGTAGGACAATCCACTGGATCATAGTTGACTTACTCAGTGCCATACTCTTAAAGAAAAATGGCCCTCCATATCCAAGAAGACATGAAGTGTGAGTAGCTCCTCAATCAAGGATAGGGACTCACAAGGCAATCTTCACTTAATTCTAGAAGATCACCAGCTTTGGTCTGTTGTCAGTTCATGAGAGTAGTGGTCCAGAAAACACTTTTTCATTCTGTTCCTCTGGATCTCTGACTTTTACAGTCTTTCTGTGCCTTTTTCAATGATGGTCCTCAAGAATTGGGAGTAGATCAGTGGTTCTCAACTTTCTTAATGCCGCAACACTTTAATATAGTTCCTCAAGTTGTGGTGACCCTCAATCATAAAATTATTTCATTGCTACTTCATAACTAATTTTGTTACTGTTATAAATCATAATGTAAATGTCTGATATGCAGGATATCTGATATGAGATCCCTGTGAAAGGGCTGTTTGACCCTATTGGGGTCGAGACCCAAGGGTTGAAAACCCCTGGGGCAGAGAGTGTGATATAGTTGTCCAATTTGTGGCTGAGCAGTCCACAGACATTCTCTGCACTTTTAGCAAGTTGTGAATTTTCATATTAAGCACCGTCTACTGCTCAAAGTAATGTCCCTGGTGATGTGTGAAAGCTGAACTAGTTTATAGGTAGAGAGATACAGATTTGAGGCCAGTTTCACACTAAATTTAGCAGACTATTTGCAGTAGATTCAGTCCCTGGGATTTGTTTGCTTCCTTCTCATGTTTTCTTAACACGTGTTTACTCCTGTGGATCGTGCCTTAAATCCAACCAGAGTGGTTATTATTGACATAACATTTGTGCCAATATTATATTCCTGAGTATATCTTCCTATGCTCGCCAGTTCAGAGGGTTTACAGCTATACAAGACTGTTGATAATTTTCTCCTCACAACAGCCTATATAGCAACTTCTGATAATATGAAAGCTACACAACAAGGAGAAAGCTTTCTTGTCAGTACCAACTTGAGGTCTCCATGTCCTTGGACCAGTGTGTGATATCTTCATCAGTAAAGTGTTATCATTAAAGAACTAAATGTTTATTTTCACATTTTAAAGATAATGGTGTTTGTTTTTGAATAGTCATTGCTTTTACATAAAATGTATTAACTTTCACCCTTTTCTGATCTGGTTATGGGTATGAAATAAACATCTCATACATGTTAGACATGCACTCTATCACTGAGCTGCATCCTCAATATATTTGTATTTTATTAATATTTAGCTATAATTACTTCATTCTGATATAATTAATAACTTAATAAGATACCATTTTCATTTTATGCAAACATCTACTTTGAAAGTGAAACACTGTATATATGTATATAAATATCCATACTAATTTCTATTTGTAAAGGCTAAGGAAACAAAGATTTGTAATTGACCAAGTCGAGACTTGTGTAGAGACCTGCAAGCATAGTATAAACTTCTGTGAAAGACATAGCAAGTAGATATGAAAAAAGAATTAATGATTCACTTTGAATGTGAAGGCAAGGAGGACTAAGGTCCCAGATTAGTTCAGAGAAGTAAGAGAATTTCCCACTTGTGGGTGAATCTATTTCCAAGCATTCAGTTTATTTCCTAAGGACTGTATACATTTTGGAGGGCAAATTATTCAACCCATAGAATTTACTGACAATTTGTTTTACTCAATCTACTGATTTAAATGCTCATAGTGTCCAGAAACATATGAAAGTATATTTGAACAAATATCTGACAGCTCTTTCCTCAGTCAAGTTAATATACAAAAATGTATGTATGTGTATATATATATAGATCACTAAAAATATAACATGTAAGTGAATATACATGTGACTAAAATGTACATATATATGTAAATCAATAATTTTTGTCTATTCTAGCTAAATTCAGCTTAAAATAAGAATAGAGAGAATTTTTATTTGAATGATGATCATTGTAATATTTTTAACAAAATATTTCTAAAACTGGGAGAGTTCTATGAAAAAAATTCTAAGACTGTTACTAACTATACAAATAAATGAACAGATGAAAATGTGTAGTTGGTAAATCAAAATAATCACACTAATGAGATGCAAATGTAATTCATATTTAAAATTGTAATTTGAGTCACAATTATATACATGATTACAATAATTGTAAAATTCATTTAGAATAAAAATGCATGTAAGTTCTCAAGAATATTATGAGCAAAAATATAAAAGAAAAGACATGTTTTTGTACATTAAAGATATTCTACATTTAATTAATCAAATTTGATATGGATTCCATGGGGAAAGAGTAGAACATCAAGCATTAGAGGTTATAAACCTCAGAAATATTCCAGTACAGACTGAGATTTATAACATAATTAAAATGTCAGTTCACTAGGAGGAACTTGTGTTTCTTTAGTAGCGTACAATACATCAAATTTAAATAAACAGAAGGTAGAAGACCTAACTGATACCTATAAAAAGAATTTGTGAAAAGTATAGCAATTAACAACCAAGAAAATATAGAAATGTTAAAGGGAGATATAGGATTGAGCATGTATAACAAAGGAGACAGAACTAAATATTAAAATAATATGCATTAAGAAAAACATGTGTAATTTCCTGTGGTTTGTACTCTCATTAGTCAGCCTTACTGTGGCTCTAAAATGATAACCATTATATTTTTTTCCTGTTAAAATTAATTTTAGCTGGAAGTCACATACAGAAAGTTCTACAACATATTTAATTCAAAATACATTTTAAAATTAAGTTCAGATTTCTGCTTTTATCTCAGAGATTTCTATCAGTCCCCTTCTTAATTAAGTATAAAGCATTTTTCTAACTTTAGTTATTTGTTTGTAGTTTATTTCAATTTTATTTGGAATAATATCAGAAAATATCCCTTAAAAATTTTTAAATCCATTAGTAAGATTTCTGTTGTTGCTAAATGATCACTTGTTAATAACCCTTGGATATGCATGAATATGTTATATTTCATTTTTTGAAAGTTGTGTGCATATTTGTGGGTGCTTTTAAGTTTTCCCTGATATTGCCTTGATTAATGTCAAATATTTGTGTGTTGACATTGATTTAAAAATCAGTTTTTCAGTCTCCACAAGTTCTTACATTTACACATCTTCTCTAATCCGTTACACATTTTCAAAAACTTTAACCCCATTTCAAATGTAAAGTGAGATGAATTTGTTTATTATGTACTAGTGAATCACTACAAGATCTCAGTAACAGAATAGTTCCATCATCTTCAAAAGTTTCCTCTTGCTGCTTTGCATTGATTTCCACCACCATCCCAGGTCTCATGTAACCACTGATCTGTTATATAGCACAATGTTTTGATTTTTGCTTTGCTATGATTAATATTTCCAAAATGTTCTATAAATAGGACAACTCTTCCTTGACTCCACTTTAGTTCAAGCAAAACCCAAGTTCTTGTTGACAACATCTAGGCTACCTACTTTGAGCACACAAAGGTTGATCCATTCAATAAAGATAATGGACTGAGCCTAGGAAAGATGGCAGCAATAGTATGCATGTATATGGTTTTATAAGTAAAATCAAAGGGGAAGCATTATCTATAGACACAAATCTATTACATTATATACATAATGACACAGACTAATAACATTATATAGCAAAAAGCTGTTTTTTAATTAAATTTTAATTTAGGACTCTTTAAAGGACATCTAAAATTTCTGAGGAGAACATTTTGAAATGAATTGACATAGGGACCTCTTGTCCCTTTCTATTGAGAATATAGCATCTTGGCAGATATTACTTAAATAGAGTGTATCTAAGTTTCTACTTCATGCATACAATTTTTTCACTACATTCTATTATATCTTTTCTACATATGCATTATTCTATGCCTTCTAACTTTGTGTGCTTTCCCTTAGTTGAGTACTGGAATCACTTGGAGACCCATTTAAACAGTGACGCTTAGCTTTTGCACAAAAATGTCTCATTTGTTTGAGATGTGACCTAGACATTGAATATTTTATGACATTGTTTAAATTTTCAATCAGAATTTGTGAACCCTTGGTTCAGATAGAACACTAATTCTATTACCTGGAAGCATACCAGTGCTGTGGGATGGTCTGTATGTCAAGTATGTTGCTGATTGGTCAATAAATAAATCACTGATTGGCCAGTGGCTAGGCAGGAAGTATAGGTGGGACAAGGAGGAGAATAAAGCTGGGAAGTGGAAGGCTGAGTCAGAGAGACACTGCCAGCTGCCACGAAGACAAACAGCATGTGAAGATGCCGGTAAGCCACAAGCCACGTGGCAAGGTATAGATTAATAGAAATGGCTTAATTTAAGCTGTAAGAACAGTAAGCAAGAAGCTTGGCATGGCCATACAGTTTGTAACCAATATAAGTCTCTGTGTTTACTTGGTCGGGTCTGAGCAGCTGTGGGACTGGCAGGTGAGAGAGATTTGTCCTGACTGTGGGCCAGGCAGGAAAACTCTAGCTACATACCAGATCCAGCAGATGTACTCTTACTAGTGCTTCAGTTCAGCCTCAGTTAAATTAAACAGCGTCTCTGAGAGTAACACACAGATACTGATGGATTATATTATTTTGTTGTTGTTGTTGTATGTCAAGCCACCTAATATTATTATTTTATGACATCTAGACATTTAGGAAATAAATGGAAGAATCAGTTTCTGAGTCCCACTGAAAATCCATTGAATCATGAATTCCAGAGTGTTACCCAAAAGTTTCTGTTTAAGCAGGCTTTGTACATGATCTGAATATAGGATTAGATGGTTGGAATTACTGAGGGCCAGTCGTACTAAACCTTGCCTCAAACTTGAGGAACCATGAATGCTTTTAAAATGATAATTTCTGAGTCTTTAAGTAGACTGATATAATTATTTCACAGTACAAACTTTACAATGGAATTCTTAATAGTTTCCCAGGTGGATATTGTAGCAAAGATTGAAAACTGCATTCTTAGACCTTAAGCTCCTTGAGGAAAGTGATGAGTATATAACTGGTATAAAGTGTTTTTAATTTGGCACACAATTATACAATTACTGAGTATTAGAGAAACTTGGACAAAAAGGAGAGGAATAAGAGACAAACCAAACTGAGAAAGATAATTGGATTTTTCTGTAAGAAGTCTTTGTTGACTGCATATTCTTCAAAGATCACCCACAGTTTTATCTTAATATTCACTTAATATTTACTTTGCTTTTCAGAAAACAATGAAAGAACCACTTCAGTAAAGCTCATCTTGAGTTATGCTTACTGCACCATTCCTCATAAATAATTAACTAGAAGAAAAAAAAAACACGTTCAGATGCTAAACTGCTCCCTAGGTTTAAAAAAAATACCTTGTTTATCATGACTACTTTCAAAACAATACAGGTCCAAACAGATCAGTTAGAAAACTAAGGAATTTCAAAAGCATTCACTCCAGGAAAAGATCAGTCATAATGAACGTTAATTATTTATGAAGACAGATGCATTACTCTTTATAAATCTGCTTTGCAGTAAGATCTTTAAATTTAAAATTATTTTACACCAAAAGGAAGAAGCAAATAGTTCATTATAATAAAGAAAACACAAAGCTCAATAAAAAACTATGCTTAGAAGTTACTGAATATTGACTAATAGAAATTCAATTAATGGTAGTAATAAAAGAGAAAAAATATTTCTTTTATCAATTTAATAACTTTAATTATTTTTAACTCTGTATTTGTTTGTTGTAATATTTTATATCAGAAACATATTAAATTAAAATAGTTTGCTCAAAAAACACCCATCCTCTGAGACTGCAGATGCTCCCTGAGACACAGACTCCACCAGCCCTGATTGGACCAAGAGTTGAATCTTTGTTCTCATAGCTGATCACCTCAGCCTCTAGGCTTGAGGCCCAGGGTCACAATCAGTTGCAGACCAGCAGGCAGGACTCATGCTTAGCCTGAATCTACCAGGTTGAACTCAATCCTCAGGGGAGTCTTTGCCCTGGAGGAGATGGGAATGGGGGGTGGGCTGGGTGGTAGGTGGGGGTGGGGGTGGGGTGTGGGCTGGGTGGTAGGCGGGGGGGTGGGGAGTGGGAGGGGGGAGAACAAGGGAATCCATGGTGGATATGTAGAATTAAATTAAATTATAAAATTAAAAAAAGAAACAGATACTCTAAAAAAATTTAAAAAAAATGAGCCTACAGATAAAAATAATCCTGAAAAATGTATAAAACTCCAAATTTAAGTACTTTTGCTAACCGATGTAAGTCCTCATCTTCAGTGTACTGCATTCATACACACATGCACACACACACACACACACACACACACACACACACACACAGAGAGAGAGAGAGAGAGAGAGAGAGAGAGAGAGAGAGAGAGAGAGAGAGAGGAATGATAGAGAGCGCCACAAAGTAATATGAGAATGAAACCCATTCCTTTGTATGTTAATTATAAAAATGATAATAAATCTTTGAAGAAGTTAAAAATAGCCACCTTCCTAGTAAATATTTATTTATATGTTGCTTTGCAGCCACCACTCTGAAACATCATATTAATAACATATTGAACTTCCAAACATATGTGGATCTAAGAATCTGGGATTTTTATGTATTTATCAATTCTAGTCTGTCTTGAAGAAAGTTTCCTTGGAGACATCCACCACCTCTGGCTCTTTCAATTATTCCACCTCCTCTTCTACATAGATCCTTGAGCTTTGAGAGGACAGATTTGATGAAGATATTTGATTTTTTATGACTAAATACTCCAAAGTTTCTCACTTAATATATATTATCCTGTGCAGATCTCTGTGTTAATACTCATAGACACATTGTTGACTAGAATCAAATTGAAGATCCAGATATGATTTTACCCAGAAACATGATTTTTGACAAAGAAGCCCAAAATACACACTGAGCACAATTGGTGGTGCTAGAAAAAGTAGACAGCTACTCACAGGAAATTTAGATCGATTCATATTTATTAGCCTCCACAAAGCAATTTTTAAGTGGATTAAGGACCTCAATGTAAAACCAGATATTCTGAACTAATGTTGAATGCATTGGCACAGGGAAAGAATTTCTGAACAGAACACCAGTAGCCCAGGTATTAAGACCACCAATTAATAAATGGAACTTCATGAAGCTAAATAGCTTCTGTATAGCAAAGGACAATGTAATCAAGCAAAGCAGCCTACAGAATAAGAAAAAAAAATTCTTCACTAATTGAGACGGGTAAGACCAAAATCACTGGGCCATGCCTTAAGCAAGCAGAGAGCTGTGGCATGGACAGAGAACACTCTGGCTAGGGGAAACCTGACCCATAAGCTCCAGACCAAAAGGTGTTGACATGCAGCCCAGAGACAACCAAGAAATGCCATGGCAGCTGGAAGCAAAGCCCACCAAAAAGTACACAAATAAATACCTCAAACCTTTGTTTAATAAATGAAAATGTTTGCAAACCTCCCAGAGCCTGTGTCATTGGTAATATATCTGCTCATCCCCTGCCCCCAGGATCAGAGACAGTGGGAACCCAGCTGCAAAGCCAGCAACATCTTGGCTCCCAATATGGCTGTATGGACTCCTTCCTAAGGCTCACTCTCTGGGTTCTCCTTAACTTTCTCTTTTGGACATTTTTCTTTCTTTTTTTGTGGTTTGAAAACAATCTCATTTATTAAACAAAGGCCTGAGATATTTATGTGTGTATTTTTTGGTGGACTCTGCTTCCAGTTGCTGTAGTGCTTCTTGGTTGGCTCTAGGCTGCATGTCATCATCTTTTGGTCTGCAGCTTATGGGTCAGATTTCCTTTGGCCAGAGTGCTCTCTATGCATGTCACAGCTCTTTGTTTGCTTAAGGTGTGGCCCAGTGTTTTTGGCCTTACCTGCCTCAAACAATTATACTTCTAATGTAAGGTTAGTATTTAAAATATATAAAAAAACTAAAAATACCTCTGAACAACAGGAAAATGAATAACCAAATTGAAAAAAATGGATTTGCTTTCTTCAAATTGATGTTAAGTCTCTATTGCTGAGGATAGTACTTACTTGTGTCATCATACATGTAGCAATTGAGCTGATAACCAACTAGTAGCTTCACCCCTATAGATTAGCAAAGTCATAGTTCTGGAAAGTAGTCTGGAAACTATCTCAGGAGAAAGTTAGTCATCAATATCATACAGCTGCAAACCCTGCAACCTACAGCAAGGATCTACCTGCAAGATATACTAGCGCAGTAGTAGAATAAATGGTCCTTGAATAACCAACCACTTTTTTATTGTAGTTAATGCTCATTAAATAAGATGAAACTCATAACTGGCACTGATAAAGTGGCCAAAAACCTGAGCCTAGATATGTCATGGGCCTAGGGAAAAACTTACCATTATTATTCTGCTAAAGGAATATAATAAAATGACTCTTAGTCACATACTGCTCTTCCCATATATAAGTTCATTTCTCAACTCTCATCAGAGAAACTGCTTCTAATTTATAATTATCAAAATTAAAAGCAGCTAAGTTGATGTTAATTGATAAATATTCAAAAAATTACCTCACTCCATAACTTGTTATCCATCTCTTAAAACAAGTGAACTATTGTCTTATTGCTATGGTAAAGATCATGAAAAAACGCAACTTGGACAAGGAAAGATTTATTTGGCTTACTTATCCCAATAACTGTCCATCATTAACAGAAGGCAAAGACGAAATTCAAACAGAATAGTAAGGGACTAGACTCAAGAGCTGAAATAGATCATGGATCAATACTGTATATTGGCTTACTTTCAATGGCTTGATAAGCCTGTTGGTTGCTTTTTGTTGTTGTTGTTGTTTTCATAAAATGGGACCATCATTTGTTCAGCACTGGCATTGTCCACCATAGACTATGCCATCTCATGCCAATAGTTTATCAGGAAAATGCCCTACAGACATGTCTACAGGCACATCTAATGGAATAATTTTTCAATTGATTCTTCTTCCCAGATGACCATCCTTACATCAAGCTGGTGAAAAACTAATTAGATATTGTTGTATATGAGTAACACATATATTCCAATTAAATGACACCAGAAAAAAGACAAAATAATAGAAATGTTGAAATGATTGTTGATAGCAAGAAGTTTAGGGGCAAGTATATGATAAATTGTTGAAGTACAGGGCATTTTCAGGTTAGTGAACCTATGCTGTAGTGGTTTGAATGTAGTGGTTTGGCTCCCATAGGTTCATAGGGAGTGGCACAATTAAGAGATGTAGCTTTGTTGGAGTAAGTGTGGCCTTATTGGAAGAAGTGTGTCACTGTGGGGTCAGACTTTGAAGTCTCATATTCTCAAGCTATGCTGAGTGTGGTATACAGTCTCCTTCTACTGCCTATGGATCAGGACATAGCACTCTCAGCTCTTTTTCTAGCACCCTGTCTGACTGTATACCACCGTGCTTCTCACTCTAACCCCATAACCATGATAGACTAAACGCCTGAAACTGAAAGCAAGACTTCATTAATTTTCCTTCATATGAGATGCTGTGGTCATGGGGTCTCTTCACAGCAATAAAGTCCCTAACTAAGACATATGCCAGGAAATAGAAGATTTTAAGACATTTACAAAATTGTGAAAATTTGGGGCATACAGCCAAAGAGTGAACACTGATGTAAGCTGCAGTCTTTTGGCATCAAAAATATATTAATATCAATTGATCAAGTATCATAAATAATTCATATTAATGTATCAATAATAAAGGAAACTGGCATGAAACCAAGTTGATAGAAACTTCCTGTACTATTTGGTCAGTTGTTAAGTGCACGTTTAACATTGCTGTAACAAATAACTCTACTGATGAAAAAATATTCATACACATTATTGTTGCTATAGAAATTATTGGCTCAGAAATATCAGTCAGATTCTAATGGGAATAAGACATGACCATTATGCACTACCTTCCTATATAAATAAATATCTTCACTAGTGCTCTACCATAATCCCAGTGATTTCTGAATAAAATCAAGACCACCTTTCACTTGAGTACATATTTAAACAGCAGTTACTGCTTTAACCCTGAAGGACTAAAGGGAAATATAATAATATACACAAATGAAAAAAGCAAAGCTTTGTGTATATTAGTGGGAAGACCTATAGAAGCATGAGTGGGTGAAAGTTTGAACATAGCATGAAAAAGAAGCAACACTGATTCTACTGAAATAACTACATATACAAAACCAAAGTGCACATATTGGTTTTATTCTTTGGATATTTTTCAAATTATAAATATTTACATAAATTGTATAAAATTGTTTTCACTAAATATTTGATAAAAAATGTAAACTTTTAGGCCTATTACCAAGGTAAAAATGAGTATCTGTTGAGGAATAAGAGGCCAACCATTATAATCGAAATGTTACACAGCAACCTTCAGATGGATGATTTGTATCTCATTCTAAGGGACACATTTGGAGAGCATTTATATTGTCAGGATTCCCCAGAGTAACAGAACTTACAGAATTAATCCCTCTATTGTCTGTCTATCTATCTATCTATCTATCTATCTATCTATCTATCTATCTATCTATCTATCTATCTACCTACCTAGGGAAACTATTTGAAGGACCTGTAGGCTGTATGTGGTCCAGCTTAACTGACAACAGCTGTCTGTGAATGGAAAGTCCAAGAATCCAGTAGTTGCTCATTTCATAATGCTGGATATCTCAGCTGGTCTACAGTATATGGTGGAATACTGGAGAAGTAGGCTGTAATGCCAGTGAAGGAATTAACTTGTAAGGGGAGGGAAAGCAGGCAAATAGCAAAAGCCTCCTTCTTTCATTTCCTTATATACTATATAATATATGTGTTTCCAGCAGAAAATGTGGTCCAGATTAGATCTGGATTCAAGATCTGCATTAAGGGCATATCTTTTCCAAGATAAAAAGATTTGGATTAAAGGCATGTCATCCTATCCCAAAGATCCCAATTAGAATTGGATTTTCCTACTTCAAATTAAGCCAAAGATCACAGATGTGCCCTACATTTTGGGGCTTTTATTTCCAGATGTAGTAAAGTTAACAATCAAGAATAGCCATCACAATACTCTAACAGTTCTTAACACAGACACTCTTCTAGTGCATGAGACTTTGACAAAATTCTATTGTTTAACATATACATGGGATACATTTAAATTCTGGAACTTGATGATGGTCTAAAGGTGCTCAATTTATTAGTTTGCATAAAGTATTTATAAATTAGCATATCTGACAGGACAGTAAAAGTGTGTTAACTTGAAACTAGGTCTGCATATTTATCCTGAATGTCAAAGAATTTCTAAATTATCTTTCCATTGGTGCTTTATTTTATTTTTTTTTATTTTTGGTTTTTCGAGACAGGGTTTCTCTGTGTAGCTTTGCGCCTTTCCTGGAACTCACTCGGTAGCCCAGGCTGTCCATTGGTGCTTTATACAACAAGTTATTTTAAAATTCTATACATTGGGAAAATTTATCTATATTCACTTATTAATCTTACAAAGCATTTCATTGACACACAATTTATAACTTCATTTTATAAGTGCTCTGGGTAGCTCTTTTTTTCTTCTACTCTTTTTCCAATCATTGATCCTCTATGGATTTCACATCATGCCTCTCAATCCCACTTATCGTGTCCCCTTGCTTCCACCTTTTGCCCATGTAACCCCTCCAATAAACAAAATAAACAATAACAAAAAATTAGAATAATCTCAACATGATAGTTCTAGTGAGGCCTGTTGAACCACACAGTTCACCTTTAGTCTATTCATCTTCACTCTAAGTGTTCATTGCTAGGAGATATTGGTTTGCTTCAAGGCTTCTGATACACTGTAGATAATGGGCTCTCTATGGGGCTCCTCTTAGATATCCTGTTATTTTCCTGTGTCATGGAGAGCCTGCAGTTTTTGGAACTGTAGGTTCATGCCCTTCACATGCTCCAACAGTTCATAGAGGCAGCTTGTATTCTTCTCTCACATATTACATCCTTACTGCAGTTTCCCCTCCCTCCACTCTTCCCTGTCCTTCCAATGCTCCCCCAGATCCACTCCTATTCTGCTTCCCTTCAAAAAAGAGCAGGTCTCACAGGGATATCAACCAAACATGGCATAACAAGTTACAATTAAGACTAGGCACAAACACTCATATTAAGATGTACAAGGAAACTCAATAGGAGGAAAAGGGTCCCAAGAGCAAGTAAAATACTCAGAGGACACTCCCACTTTTATGAGTCCCACAAGAACACCCAGGTACACAACTATAATGTATATACAGAGAACCTAGTTCTGACCTATAAGAAGGTCTGTGTTTGTTACTTCAGTCTTTGTAACTCCCTATGAGCTTTGCTTAGTTAATTCTATTGACTGTTCTCATGGTATCCTCAAGCCCTCTGGCTACAGAAATACTCCATTCTAAGAGGTTCCCCTGGCTCCACTTAGTGTTTGGCTGTTGATCTCTGTATCTGCTTCCATCAGTTGCTAGATGATGCCACTCTGATGACAATTGAGCTAGGCACTGATCTGTGAGTATAGCAGAATATCATTAGGAATTATTTCATTGATTTTTTTTTCCTAGTAATGTTTTACCCTAGGTCTCTGGGCTATCCAGCCTCTGGTTCCTGACCATCCAGATAGTATCAGTCATGGGCTCCTTCTCTTCTTATTGGCCTTAATTTGGGGCAGTCATTGATTGGCCACTCCCACAAGTTCTTCACCTCCATGAAACCATCACATCTTGGAGACAGTAGAGATTGTAGGTCAAAAATTTTTGGCTGGGTTGGTGTCCAAGTCCCACTGTGGGAAAATTTTCATGGTTACTGAAAGTGGCTAGTTCAGGTTCCACATCCTCCATTACTAGGAGTCTTCACTAGGGTCACTCTTGAGGATTTCAGGGAATTTTCATTGCACTAAGTTTCCACATTGCTCTCCAAATGCCCCCCAATTCCAGTTGTCTCTTCCAGTACTCTCCACCTCCACCTGATTCCTACTGTTCCTATGCCCACCCATCCCCAGTCCATTCACAAAATCTATTCTATTCCCCCTTCCAAGAGAGGATCATATGAACAATCATTAAGCCCCTCTTGTTACTTAACCTCTCTAGGTATGTGGGTTGTAGCATTATTAACATTTACTTAACAGCATATATATATATATATATATATATATATATATATATATATATATATATATATATAATATATAATATATAATATATATATAATGTTTGCCTTTCTGGGCTACTTAACTCTGGATGATTTTTTTTTCTAGTTCCATCTATTTGCCTGCAAATTTAATTATTTCATTTTTAAACAGCTGAATATTACTCCATTGTGTAATATTACCATACTTTTCTTATTTATTTTTTGGTTGAGGGACATCTAGGTGGTTTCCAGATTCTTCATATTATGAATAAAGCCACTATGAACATAGTTCTTAAGTTCATGTTTTCTAAATCTAGTGTCATAGAGCCACCTTACATTTCCCCTTTGAAAATATTTTTCACTCATATATTTTTCTCAATAGTTTCTTTCTTTTTCAGTTCTGCATTTATTGAGCCTCATGAATTTACTTGATACAACCTAATAATCCAATGCAGCAAAAACCACTGGTTAGCAATGTTAATTTAATTTCAACTTTATTTACCTATTATGTTATAATATATACATATTCCAAGGCCTCAGATATGAACAACTAAGTGCATGTACAATTTTCAGCTTACTACTCTGTTCAATATTCATAAGTTTTATACATGCTGATGAGTATTGCACAGTCAAGAATAAAGTGTGTGGTAATAAAAAGGAGTACATATAAGAACAAGTAACAAAAAGAGAGAAAATTTTTCATATTTTTATCATAGCCTTAAAAATACTTAAGCTTAGCTGGGCGGTGGTGGTGGCGCACGCCTTTAATCCTAGCACTCGGGAGGCAGAGGCAGGCAGATCTCTGTGAGTTCGAGGCCAGCCTGGTCTCTAAAGCAAGTTCCAGGAAAGGCACAAAGCTACACAGAGAAACCCTGTCTCAAAAAACCAAAAAAAAAAAATACTTAAGCTTAAAAATAAATGAGAATAATTATAGGGAAACATTGACACATCACTCCCAAAGACAGAATACTTTCTTTGTGAATGTTATCATTTGTTTCTATAATTACTGTAGTCAGTGTGGGATGTTTTATCAGCCACTTTTTTCTTCTTGAAGTTCAGGCACTATAGCATAAATAGCTGTGCAAGGACCTTGAGTGATTCTTCAGCCCTTGGATAACGTGGAAAGCCTCTTCAGCTTGCCATTTTTAGGATTAACAGTGTGGCTTTGACTGAAAATTTAACTTTACATCCCTTTACAAATATTGGACAATACCTAGCACTTCAAAATCCAAGTAAAAATTTTAATTATGTTGAATTGTGGTTATACATCTGCCCAGTACTTACCTTTTCTTACTTTTATGCCCAAGCACATTAATCTATTTTACTAAAGAAAATTTCAGTTATTTCAACTCTCAATATCCAATGTTCATTCTAGTAATATTTGTGCTTTAATTCCTTGTTGTTAAAAGTATAACAAAAACTCATCATTAAATAAACCCAAATCAGCTGCTATTTTATCTAATTTGTTTTATGATGATGTTCCCAGGTACTTCCATATTTACAAAGGACTACATGTTTGGAAGCCAAGTATATTGATTTTCCCCAGTCAGAATCTATTCTCTTCAATGACAATGAGTGACATCCAGGATCTTGAGAGATCTGTAGCAAGCCAAAACAAAATGTAAATAATTTTTTAAAAAGTAAACCAAAGCAGGAAAACAAAAGGTCTAATAGATTAGCACTATGAGACACTGCTGATTAAAATTTGACTATTATTTATTGTATAAAATTAAAATAATATTACATGGGAATACATTCTGTATGTTCATTTTCATTGTATTCATTGAAGATAACCAGTATTCCAATATTATAATTTAGCAAGTTAGTCCTCGAGCAAACAATTTTTTAAATCTTTTTTATTCACTTTACATACCAACCACAGATCACTCTCTCATCTCTTCTCCTGTTCTACCCCCACCTTCCTCCCAACCCCTCATCCCCACTTCCCCTCCTCAAACAGGGTACATTTTCCCATGGGGGGACAGCTAAGCCTGGTACATTCAGTTGAGGCAGGACCAAGCCCCTCTCTGCTTTATCAGGGGTGAGAAAGGTGTCCAACCACAGGTAATGGGATCCAGAAAGCCAGTTCATGCACCAGGGATAGATCCTGACCACACTGCCAGGGACTCCTCACAAAGACCCAGCTACACAATTGTCTCAGATATGTAGAGGATCTAGTTTGATCCCATGCAGGTTCCACAACTGTCAGTCTAAAGTTCATGAGTTCCTTTGACGTTGATTCAGTTGTCTCTAGATTTCCCCATCATGATCTTGACAACCCCTTTCTCATGTAAGCCCTCTTCCCTGTCTTCAATTTGACTCCTGGAGCTCAGCCTGGTGCATGGCTGTGGATCTTGGAATCTACTTCTATCAGTTACTCGATGAAGGCTCTATGATGATAGCTAAGGTATTAACCAATCTGATTACCAGGGTAGGCAACCAGTTCAGGCACCCTCACTGTTGCTAGTAGTCTAATCTGGGGTCATCCTTGTGGACTCCTGGGAATTTCACTAGCACCAGGTTTCTCCCTTACCTCATAATGTCTCCTTCTATCAAGTATCTCTTTTATTACTCTCCCACTCAGTCCCTCCCACAGCTGGACCACCTTGTTCCCTCATGTTCTCATCCCCCATCCCCTACCCTCTATTGACCAAACTCATCCCCAGTTTACTCATCAGGATATCTTGTTTCCCCTTCACAAGGTGATCCATACATCCCTCTTAGGGTCCTCCTTGTTTCCTAGCTTCTCTGGAGCTGTGGGTTGTAGTCTGGTTATTCTTTGCTTTATGTCTAGTATACACTTATGAGTAAGTACATACCATGTTTGTCTTTCTGAATCTGGGTTACCTCACTCAGGATGATATTTTCTAGTTCCACCTATTTGCCTGCAAATTTCATGATGTCATTGTTTTTAACAGCTGAGTAATACTCCATTGTGTATATGTACTACATTTTCTTTATTCATTCTTCAGTTGAGGGGCATCTAGGTTGTTTCCAGGTTCTGGCTATTACAAATAATGTTGCTATGAACATAGTTGAGCATGTGTCCTTGTGGTATGATTGAGAATTCTTTGGGTATATGCCCAAGAGTAGCTTCATTGGGTCTTGAGGTAGACTGATTCCCAATTTTCTGAGAAACCACCATACTGATTTCCAAAGTGGCTGTACAAGTATTCACTACCACAAACAGTGGAGGAGTGTTCCTCTTGCTCCACATCCTCTCCAATATAATCTGTCATCAGTGTTTTTGACCTTACACATTCTGACAGGTGTAAGATGGTATCTCAGAGTGGTTTTGATTTGCATTTCCATGATGACTAAGGATGTTGAACAATTCCTTAAATGTCTTTCAGCCATTTGAGATTCTTCTGTTGAGAATTCTCTGTTTAGATCCATAGCCCATTTTTAATTGGATTGTTTGATATTTTGATGCCTAGTTTCTTGAGTTCTATTTTGGAGATCAGCCCTCTGTCAGATTTGAGGTTGGTGAAGATTTTTTCCAATTCTGTAGGCTGTTGTTTTGTCCTATAGAAGTTTCTCATTTTCAGGAGGTCCCATTTATTAGTTGTTGCTCTCAGTGCATGTGTTACTGGTGTTGTATTTAGGAAGTGGTCTCCTGTGCTAATGTATTCTAGGCTACTTTCTATTTTCTCCTCTATCAGATTCAGTGTAGCTGGGTTTATGTTCAGGTCTTTGATCCACTTGGATTTGAGTTTAGTACATGGTGATAGGTATAGATCTATTTACAATATTCTACAGGATAAAATTTAGTTATGCCAGTACCATTTGTTGAAAATTCTTCTTTTCCATTGTACACTTTTGGCTTCTTTGTCAAAAATCAGGTGGTCATAGGTGTGTGGATTAATAACAAGATGTTCAATTAGATTCCCTTGGTCCACATGTCAGTTTTTATGCCAATACCAAGCTCTTTGTATTACTATGGCTCTATAGTAGAGCTTGAAGTCAGGGATGGTGACGCATCCAGGAGTTGCTTTATTGTAAAGCATTGTTTTAGATAACCTATGTTTTCTGTTTTTCCATATAAAGTTGAGTATTGTTCTTTCCAGGTCTGTGAAGAATTGTGTTGAGATTTTTATGAGGATTGTGTTGAATCTGTAGATTGCTTTTGGTAAGATTGTCATTTTTATTATGTTGGTTCTGCCTGTCCATTAGCATGGGACAGCTTTCCATTTTCTGATAACTTCTTCAATTTCTTTCTTAAAGGACTTAAAGTTCTTGTCTTATGGGTCTTTAATTTGTTTTGTTGGAGTTACCACAAAGTATTTTATATTATTTGTGGCTATTGTAAAGGGTGATGTTTCTATGATTTCTTTCTCGGACATTTTGTCATTTGTGTATAGGAGGGCTACTGATGTTTTTTGAGTTAATTTTGTATCCTGCCATATTACTGAAGGTGTTTATCAGTTGTAGGAGTTCCCTCATAGAATTTTTAGGGTCAATTATGTAGACTATTGTATCATCTACAAATATCATAAGTTTGACTTCTTCCTTTCCAATTTGTATTCCCTTGATTTCCATTTGTTGTCTTATTGCTCTAGCTAGAATTTCAAGTACTATATTGAATAGATATGTGAAGAGTGAACAGCCTTGGCTTGTTCCTGATTTTAGTGGAATTGTTTCAAGTTTCTCTCTATTTAATTTGATGTTGGCTGTCAGCTTGATGTTAATTGCCTTTATTAGATTTAGGTATGTTTCTTTTATTCCTGATCTCTCCAATATCTTTATCATGAAGAGATATGGAATTTTGTCAAAGGCTTTTTCAGCATCTAATGAGATGATCATGTGGCTTTTTCTTTCAGTTGTTTATATGATGGGTTACATTGACAGATTTTCATATGTTGAACCAACCCTACATCTCTGGGATGAAGCCTACTTGACCATGATTGATATTTTTTATATGTTCTTGGATTTGATTTGCTAGTATTTTTTGAGTATTTTTGCATCAGTGTTCATGAGGGAGATGGGTCTGTAATTCTCTTTCTTTGTTGCATCTTTGTGTGGTTTGGGTATCATTGTAACTGTACCCTCATAGAAAGAGTTTTACAATGTTCCTTCTGTTTCTATTGAATGGAACAATTTGAGGAGTATTGGTATTAACTCTTCTTTGAAATTCTGGTAGAATTCTGCACTGAAACCATCTTGGTCCTGGGCTTTTTTGGGTTGGGAGAATTTTAAATACTGTTTCTGTTTCAATAGGTGTTATAGGTCTATTTAAATGGTTTATCTGGTCTTGATTAATTTGGATATATGGTACCTATCCAGAAAATTGCCCACTTCTTTTAGATTTTCCAATTTTGTGGAGTAGAGGTTTTTAAAGTATGACCTAATGATTCTCTGGATTTCCTCATTCTCAGTTGTTATGTCCCCCTTTTCATTTCTGGTTGGTTAATTTGGTATTCTTTCTCTGCCTTTTCATTAGTTTGGATAAGGGTTTGTCTACCCTGTTGATTTTCTCAAAGAACCAACTCTTCATTTCATTTTTTTTTTGTATTGCTCCTTCTGTTTCTATTTTATCTATTTCAGCCCTCAATTTGATTATTTCTTGGTTTCTATTCCTCCTGGGTGAGTTTGCTTCTTTTTCTTCTACAGTTTTCAGGTGTGGTGCTAAGTTGATAGTGTGAGATTTCTCAAACTTCTTTGTGTAGGCATTTAGCACTATGAACTTTTCCTCTTAGTACTGCTTTCATAGTGTTCCATAGGTTTGGGTATGTTGTACATTCATTTTCATTGAATTGTAGAAGTCTTTAATTTCTTTCTTTATTTCTTCCTTGACCCAGTGGTGATTCAGTTGAGCATTGTTCAGTTTCTATGAGGTTTTAGGGTTTCTGTAATTTGTGTTGTTGTTGAATTCTAACTTTAAGGTGTGGTGGTATGTAGCTAAAGTTTTCCTGGCTGGCCCACAGTCAGGACAAATCTCTCTCTCCTGCCAGTCCCACAGCCCCTCAGACCCGACCAAGTAAACACAGAGACTTATATTGGTTACAAACTGTATGGCCGTGGCAGACTTCTTGCTAACTGTTCTTATATCTTAAATTAATCCATTTCTAGAAATCTATACCTTGCCACATGGCTCGTGGCTTACCGGCATCTTCACATGCTGTTTGTCATCGTGGCGGCTGGCAGTGTCTCTCTGACTCAGCCTTCCACTTCCCAGCTTTATTCTCCTTCTTGTCCCGCCTACACTTCCTGCCTCGCCAATGGCCAATCAGTCTTTTATTTATTGACTAATCAGCAACACATTTGCCATACAGACCATCCCACAGCAGTGGTACAATAAAATACAGGAGGTTATTCCAGTTTTTTTTTTAATCTGTTGAGATTTTCTTTGTGAAATAGTATGTGGTCAATTTAAGAGAAAGTTCCATGGGGTGCTGGGAAGAAGGTACATTCTCTTGTGTTTGGGTAGAATGTTCTGTAGATGTCTATTAAGTCTATTTGAGTCATAATGTCTGTTAGCTCCCTTATTTCTCAAGTTTCTGTCTAGCAGACCTGTCCATTGGTGAGAGTGGGGAGTTGAAGTCTCCCACTATTAGTGTGTAGTGTTTGGTGTGTGATTTATGCTTCAGTAATCTTTTCTTTCATGTATGTGGGTGCCCTTGTTTTTGGGGCATAAGTGTTCAGAACTGAGACGTCCTCTTGATGGATTGTTCCTGTAATGAATATGTAATGTCCTTCTCAATCTCTTTTGATTAATTTTAGTTTGACGTCTATTTTGTTAGATATTAGGATAGGTACACCAGTTTGCTTCTTATGTCTATTTGACTGGAAAGACTTTTCCCAGCCCTTTATTCTGAGGTAGTCTCTGTCTTTTAAGTTGAGGGGTGTTTCTTTTTTTTTTTTTTTTTTTTTTACTTTTTTCATCTTAAATTTTATTTCATGGGGGGGGGGTGTTGCAAGAGCAGAGGGCAGAGGGCAGATTCAAAGGGACATGAAATGAATGGGCTTGAGATGCATGATGTGAAAGATACAAAGAATAAATAAAAAGAAAGTTAAGTAAGCAAATAAAATAAAACAAAGAAACAAAAAGCCTGCATGTTCTTCCTCTCTCCTCTCTCTTCTCTTGCTATGCTTAGACCTAGTTTTGTAAAGTTCTACATTCTGGAAAATTATAACATCTCTCTCTCTCTCTCTCTCTCTCTCTCTCTCTCTCTCTCTCTCTCTCTCTGTGTGTGTGTGTGTGTGTGTGTGTGTGTGTGTGTGTGCCGGGGAGGGTTGTAAAAGAAGTTTTATGTTTTACCCAGTTCTTGTTATGGAGTAGGTGTTTCCATAGGATTAAAGCTATTTTGCCAATAAATCATGTTGAGAAAATTGATTTGTAAATAAAAATTAGTTTTTCCAAACTAATCTATTTCCATGCATAAACATGTACTGACAGTATGTTATACACTTAAATGGAAAACTATAAATTAGTACAAATCCTAGAAAAAACAAGGTGAGGAGTTTCATAACATTATCCTTGGCGTTTCTGAGTATGTATCCAAGGGAATTAAAATCAAGATGTTAGGAGATATTAACACTTCCATATCCACTGCAATATTGTTCACAGTAGCTAAGATAAGGAAACAATGTATTGTTCACCACAATATAAAAGAATAAAGAAAAGGTGTTATCTGTAAGCAACTGAATACTCTTCAGTTTTCTAAAATGAAACCAGCCTTATAGTATGATATGGATAAACTTTAAGGACACATGACAAGTAGAGGAAGCTGATATAACTCCAACATCAATACTAGGTGGTTCTGGTTATATTTGTTTGAGGAAATAGTCAAATTCATCGAATTAAAGAATAGAATGTTGTTTATGGCATGAGTACACTGTATACAGAAGAGTTATTAATGAACGGACATTTAAATTGAGAATAAAATTTTATCTTCCATATAATATTATACCTTAGTCAACAATATTGTATTGCATACGTCAGTTTTGAGGGTATATTTCACATTAAATGTTCTTGCCAAAACAAAATGAAATAGGGAAAATTACCAAGTTGTATCACTTTAACTGGAACAGAATAAAGGAAAATAGAAACAAACATAACACAATAATTTATTAAATTGACAGTACATCAGTATTAAGTATGATTTATCCCAGTAAAGCTGTGCTAGTTTTATATTAGACAGTCAGTTAATGTGATTAAAATGGTATAGAATGAATGGTTACATTTCTAAAATTTATGTACTGAGATTTCAACACACAATATCAATACATTAAGAGTTAAGGTCATTGGAATATAATTAAATTTAGGTGTGTTTTAGAAAATGAGGCCCTCAATATGGGACCATTACCTTTCTCAGAATAAGAAAAAAGAGGAAAGCTACCTCCCATTCAGCCATGCCAGCACATATCAAGAAGGTTATTTTCTGACTGCAGATAATAGTAACACTCACTGAGGAATTGAATTGAATGGAACTCTGATTTTGGAATGAGTAGTTAAGTAAATTGAAAGAATCAAGAAAAGTAAATAGATGCAAATTTATCCACATATATCATCATGCACAAAAATAAAGTCCAAGTGGATCATATACCTCAACATAAATCCAAATGCACTGATCCTGATAGAAGAGAAAGTGGGAAATAGCTTTGAGTGCATTGGCACATGAAACAACTTCCTGAACAGGACACCAATATCACAGACACTAAAATTAACAATTAATAAATGAGACCTCATTAAAGTGGAAAGTTTCTCTGAGGCAAAGGACACTGTCAATAGGACAAAATGGCAGCCTACAAAATGGGGAAAGATCTTCACCAACTCCACATCTGACACAGGGTTAATCTCCAAAATATGTAAAGAACTCAAGAAACTAGCTATCAAAATACAAAGTAATCAAATTTAAAAAAGGGGTACATATCTAAACATAGAATTCTCAACAGAGGAATATCAAATGGCTAAGATACAAATAAATGTTCAACATCCTTAGCCATTAGGGAAATACAAATCAGAATGACTCTGAGATTCCATTTTATACATCTCAGAATGGCTAAGATCAAAAACACAAGTGATAGCTCATGCTAGTGAGGATGTGGAGTAAGGAGAATACTCCTCCATTGCTGGTGGGAATGCAAAAATTGTACAGTCTCTTTGGAAATCAGTATGGAATTTTCTCAAAATTGGGAATCAATCTACCTCAAGATCCAGCTATACCACTCTTGGGCATATATCCAAAGGATGCCTCATTCTATCATAAGGACACTTGCTCAACTATATTCATAGCAGCTTTATATATAATAGCCAGAACCTGGAAACAACTTAGATGTAACTCAATACAGAAATGGGTAAAGAAAATGTGGTACACTTACACAATGGGCATTTATACCTTTACACATTTATACATTTACTCAGCTGTTAAAAACAAAGACATCATAACATTTGAAGATAAATGGATGGAACTAGAAAAAGTCACCTTGAGTGAGGTGACCCAGCCCCAGAAAGACAAACATTGTATGTATTCACTCAAAAATGGATATTAGCTGTAAAATAAAGGATAACTATTCTATAATTCATAGACCCAGAGAGACTAAGTAACAAGGAACATTCAAAGGCAAGAGCGAGACACCCAGATCTCCTTTGGAAGGGGAAGGGGAAATAGAAGAGATTTTGTGAGTGTACTGTGGGTAGGTGGGGATGGGAACATGAGAGATCATGTTGCATTGGCAGAGAGAGAAATTACTGAAATAGACTACTTGAAAGTGTGGACATTTCAGGGTCTGATAAAAACCTGGCACAAGAAAATCTCCCAGTAATCTACAAGGACAATCCCAGCTAAGATTGCTAGTAATAGAGGAGACATAGCCTGTACTGGCCATTTCCTACAACCAGGCAAGTCTTCAAGTGGAGGGAGTTAGAAACCAATCAAGCCACATAACCTTTGACCTATGGTCAGTCCTGCCTGTAGTATGTGCTGGATTAAGGGTGGCCTAGAGTTTGAGTGGCCAACCAATGACTGGTCCAACATGAGACCCATTACATGAGAGTTTGCCCACACCTGACACAGCCTGCGGCACCAGAACCCACAGGTTGGATGACTGTGAGACCCAGTATAAAACCAAAGAGGAATAGATGAATAAATGTCAACGTAATGATGCCTAATGATACTCTGCTATACTTATATGTTGGTGCCTAGCTCAATTGTCATCAAAGAGGCTTCATCCAGCAACTGATGGAAACAGATGCAGACTCACAGCCAAACAATAGTCAGAGCTTGGGGAATACTGCAGAAGAAGGGAAGAAAATATTGTAGGAGCCAGATGGATCAAGGACACCACAAGAGACTGAACGGACAACAAGGGAGCCTGCATGGAACTTATGTAGGCACTCTGCATATAAGTTATAGTTGTGTAGCATGGTTTCTTGTGTGACTTCTAGCAATGGTAACAGAGGCTGTGTCTGACTCTTTTACTGGCTATTGCAACCCTACTCCTCATACTGGGTCACCTTGCCCAGCCTTAATACCTGGGGAGGTGCTTAGTCTCACTGCAACTTAATATGCCTTGTTTTGTTGATATCCATGGGAGAGCTGCGCTTTCCTGAACATGAATGGGGGAGGAGTGCATTGGGGAGTGGGAACAAAGGGAAGATGATGGGACAGACTGGGAGAAAGAGAGGTAAGGGAAACTGCACCCATGTAAAATGAATATAATAATGAAAAAGGAATGAAGAAAAATAAATAAATACAAATAAATTTTTGGTATGCAGTGCATATATACAGTGGTATTTTAATATGGTACCCCAAGCTTACTACTATACTAGAAGAATATGAGGAAAATCAATTTCTTTACATGAATGCACCTTTTCTAGATGAAATTCTGTTCGTGAAGAAACTTTCAACCAAGTAAGAATGCAAGAGAATCAACAACCTATGAAAACAAATAACAAAGTTATGTCATTTACAAAAAATGGATGCAATGAAGATAGTCATATCAAGGCAGAGATAACATTGTATGTTTTCTTTAATTTATGGTTGCTAGATTATGCCTATATATGTATAATCATATATATATATATATATATATATATATATATATATATATATATATAATGAAAGTGAAAGTAAAATTGTCTAGGGCAGCAAAGAGGATTAGTAGAAGGTGTAGGGAGACAAAGAAGGTAGTTAAGCACATTAGGTTCTTATGTGAAAGTGTTCCAGCTTAAAAGTCCCATCTCATTCTATGAGATCAGCCTTAATTCTTCTGAAGTCAGCAATCATGACAGACATTTCTTAAATGTACTACTGGATGAACTCTACTTGTAGAATATTATTTTAAGATGTGTTACATTTGTTTACAATGTGGAACATTTATTTCATGATGCAAAGATGTGTTGCATTCTTTTATGTTGCATTTGTTTAGCTCTGTGAAGCTGTCTTACTGTGCCTGTCTAAAACACCTGACGTTCTAATAGAGTTGAAAGGCCAATAGTGAGGCAGGAGATAGGGTAGGCAGCAGGCAGAGAGAATAAATAGAAGGAGAAATCTGGTAGGAGAAGAAGAAAAAGCAAGAAAACAAGGAGATGAAGATGCTAGGGAGCAGCTGCCCAGCCACCCAGCCAGCCACAGAGTAAGAGTAAAAATAAGATATACAGAAGTAAGAAAAGGAAAAGTCCCAGAGGCAAAAGGTAGATGGGTTAATTTAAAGTTAAGGAAAGCTGGCTAGAAACAAGCCAAGCTAAGGCTAGACATTTAAAATTAAGAATAAGCCTCCGCGTGTGATGTATTTGGGAGCTGGGTGGTGGGCCCACCAAAAGAACAAAGACAATCAAAGTAAAACAACAACAAACTCTTGAGATGATTCAAACCATATGTAAACAAAAACATTGTAGTCCTTAAATTCTTAATAATTGCCACAATTAAAAGTAATACATAAATTGACATGGACAGCACTAGATAGAAAGGCCAACTACTCACGTTGTTTGAGTTACAACTGTGAAATTAACATATTAAACCTAGTCTATATTTCTAAAATGTTACTGTGGCTGCTGCATTAATTATCAATTTAGGTAATCTAAATTTAAGGATTAAAATTTCTATGACCACAAATAGAGCTATTTTATTTTTAAAATTTTGTTGTGGTATTGTATTCCCCCAAATATTGTGCATGTTAATAAACTTATCTGCGGTCAGAGACAGAGCAGCCACAATATTAAACATAAAGGATAGGCAGTGGTAGCACACGCCTTTAATCCTAGCATTCCAGAGGCAGAAATCCATGTGTTCAAGGATACAGCCAAGCATGGTGACTCATCACGCCTTTAATCCCAGAAAGCCAGCCTTTAATCCCAGGGAGTGGTGGTAGAAAGCAGAAAGGTATTTAAGGCGTGAGGACCAGAAACTAGGAGCATTTGGCTGGTTAAGCATTTTGGCCTGGTTAGTCTTTCAGGCTTCTAGCAGCAGTTCAGCTGAGAGCCATTTGAATATGAAGACACAGAGGCTTCCCAGTCTGAGGAGACAAGACCAGCTGAGGATCCGGCAAGGTGAGGTAGCTGTGGCTTGTTCTGTCTCTCTGATCTACCAGCAGTTCACTCCAATACCTGGCTCAGGTTTGCTTTTATTAATAAGACTCTTTAAGATTCCTGCTACATTTTGTGATGAAATAAAAAAATGAAAACATTTAATTTGCTGACATAATTGGGTATTTTCCCCACAAAACTTACCTATATAAAGGTAAAATAAGAATACTATTCAATTTAATGTACTGTTTTGTACAATTAATATAAGCTAATGTAAAAAATCATCCTTTAAATTATTTGAGATTGATTACAAAGTTTATTATTACTCTAGGAAATCATCAATTGAACATTTCATAATTTAAAGTTTTGCTATGGACCTGCCTCAACTGAATGTACCAGGTTTTGCTGACTCCCCATAGGAGGCCTTACCTTTTTAGAGAAGGGGATGGGGGCAGGTTGTGGGGAGGAAGGCTGACCGGGACGGGGGGAGGTATGAGAGTGGTTGTTATGCAAAATGAATAAAAAATTTCTTAATAAAAAATTAAAAAAGAGCAACACAGGCTTAGTGTGAGTGAGAGAAAAATCACTTGGCAAATTCAAATAAATAAAAAACTCTAAAAAAATAAAAAAGTTTTGCTACCTTATTACACAGTAATGAGTAACTAATTTTGTAAAAATCTGACATCATGAAACAAAGGAAATGTTCACAAAACTTTTTCATCACAAAATTAAAAGAGAAAAAAGGACACCATTGAATTTGGGAGTAAGGAGTTAAGATGCGCAGTAAGACCTTTCCCCATTTCAGCTCTAGGACCTTAAACCTCTTTATCCTACAACATACTTGTCACTCCAATTATCCTCTTGTATATAAAACAGGATGGGCAGAATATCACTTTCATGGCTATTTAGTGAATATTAGGCGGGTTACAAAATACTCCCAGTATATTTGTTTATTAAATATTAAAAATGACCCACTAAATTTTATCTCTGCACCTGAAAAACCTAAGAATCTCATATTTGTTAAGTTAATTAAAATGAAGCAGCTATTCTATACACAGTGTTTCCATAACAACACACTACCTTTGGTCTGTCACTTGTATTATTATTATTGCATTTTTATTACATAATTATTGATTCTTTGGAAATTTCACATCATGCACCCCAATCCTACTCATCTTCCGGTCCCTCCATTTCTTCTGCTCAACCATTTATCACTCCTAACTTCCCCAAAAAGCAATTAAAAACAAAACAAAGCATACATACAAAATTTAAAAAAAAAAGCTCACCTCACTCCTTCTTTCTTTTTTTCTTTATTTTTTCCTTCCTGCAACTTACTTGGTAGCCCAGGCTGGCCTTGAACTCACAGAGATCTGCCTGCCTCTGCCTCCCGAGTGCTGGGAATAAAGGTGTGGACCACCACTGCCTGGCTCCTTCTTTCTAACACTTCTTCTTTCATCCTAGTGGCACTGAGTGTTGGTTGTGTCATGCTGCCCACAAAAAGTTTATTGCAATGAGTCATTGGTCATTCAAAGTTTCTGGCACACCATCATCACTGGACTCTCAATGAAACTCTTCTCAGATATCCTGCTGTTGCCCTGACTCATGGAGATCCTGCAGTTATTGTTCTGCAGGATCAGTCCCTTCACGCACTCTAGTAGGATACAGATGTAGTAAATGTTAGGGTGGGCCAATCCACGGCCCAGGATGTAGGTCTAGGTGGTAGTTGAGCCTGTTAGTCAGAGCTACTGAGACTATTCTCCTCAGGCAAGGTGTGGAGCCAGCTCTCCTAGGCCCATGCCATGGGGGCCAGCTCTCCCTCACCTATCTATGGTAAGTGATAGGGACCTCTCTGCAGAGTGCTGGGGCCAGCTCTTCCATGGGGATGGGGCCAGTTTTCCTGATGCTGTGCCCAACAAGGGGCAGGACATGCCATCCAAGGGATAGTGAGGGGTGGGCTGGCTCAGCATGGCCCTCAGATTTTCTACATGCATGGTTCCTATAACCCCCTGTGGCCACACAGGCCATGGACATTATTACAGACCCCAGCTGCAGCAGAAACAGAGACCCAGACATGGCCCTCAGCAGCAGCCCAGGCTGGATGACACCATAGCCCTGTTTGGCAGTGCAGGCCAACCAGATCAGCATGGCCCCAGGGGCTGCATGACCCTCAAGCACCAATATGGCCACAACTTGTGGCTTAGACTATGGACGTCTGTGTGGCCTTTGGTTTCACCATGGGCCATGGAGATCAACACAGACCCCAGATGCGATAGGAAAATGAATCCAGATGTGGTCCTCATTAGCAGTCCAGCTGCATGTCACCATGGTCCCAAGTGGCAGCACAGGCCACCTAGATAGACATGGCCCCTATGGCATTGTGGCCTTCAGACACCAACATAGTTCCAGTTGGTGGCTCAGACCTCCAGCATTGACACAGCCCTTGATGGCACCAAGAGATACAGACATCACCAAAGACCTTGTCCAAGGTAGTATTGT
This sequence comes from Peromyscus eremicus, assembly GCF_949786415.1. Taxonomy (NCBI): domain Eukaryota; kingdom Metazoa; phylum Chordata; class Mammalia; order Rodentia; family Cricetidae; genus Peromyscus; species Peromyscus eremicus. The sequence goes on from NC_081439.1 coordinate 121,021,600, forward strand.
AGCCACGGACCTAGACATGGCCCTCAGCAGCATTTCTTTACCTGCAAACCAAGGCAAAGAACAATTTATCTTGTAACAATACTGTATAGATCAATAGTACCATTATACATGTCATGAAAGGAAAATTTTGTACTTATATGTGAATACTGATTTAACCCAGAAGTTTAGTCAGTTACTATTATCACTAGTCATTTATTGTTCTACCTTGGATCTTTCATTAATCTGTGTGTGTGTGTGTGTGTGTGTGTGTGGATATATGCATATATAAAGAGTATAAAGAGTAATTCTTTTCTCCCCACAAATTAAATTTAAAATATTTGCTTTGGGGGGATGGAAGGTGGCTCCCTTGTTAACACCACTGTCTATTTTTCCCCAGAGGACCTGGGTTAAATCTCCAGCAGCGACATGGTGGCTCAAAACCTTCCCTAACTATACTTCCAGGAAATCTGATACACTTCTTTGGCCTCCATGGACACAAGGCATGTAAATGGTACACAGGCATATATGTACAGATAAAAACTATACACATAAAACAAAGTAGTTGCTCTTATGAATATATAAAACTTAATAAAATCCAAACTTCACCATCCACTGTAAATGTTTTTCTTTGGAAAACAGAAAATCCTATCCTTTAAAATTTATCAATGTCAATGTTTTGAAGAAATAGATCATTAAATATCTATTCTGTGAAGCACAAATATGTGCCCCATTATGAGAATAATTTACATTGTAATTTTAAACAAATATACAAACTCAAATTGGAAACTGAAAGAAGTTTTGAAATCTATGTGCAGCAAAAAATAATGTTCAGCATAATAGCAAACAAAGTCAAAGTTGTTTGGCTGGTAATAAATAGAACTGTTTTCTGGATAAGTTTGTATTTAATATATGCGAAACAGAAATACTATACTTAACCAAGGAATTACAAAGCAAGTACTTGGAACCTCATTAAATATTCTGCTTAACAGTCTATGATATTGTGAAAACTCAATATGTGAAGTTTATATCTGGTGTGTGAATTTTTCTCCCCACTAAGTATGCTCATTCTTGATCCCTTTCTTTCACAAATGGCAGGTTATTACATCAATATTCAAACAATTCTTAGGATAAGCTATAGCATATATTACACTTACAGGTAAGCTATTGACAATTTTACAATCACAAGAATATAAATTATTTTTAATTTATATTTATTTATTTTGTATTTTATAATTTAATTTAATTTTATATATCAGCCATGGATTCCCTTGTTCTCCCCCCTCCTGCCCACCCACCTCTGCCGCCTACCACCCAGCCCACCTCCCATTCCCATCTCCTTCAGGGCAAAGACTCCCCTGAGGATTGAGTTTAACCTGGTAGATTCAGTCCAGGCAGGTCCAGTGCCCTCCTCCAAGGGCGAGCCAAGTGACCCTGCATAGGCCCCAGGTTTCAAACAGCCAACTCATGCAATGAGCACAGGACCCGGTCCCACTGCCTGGATGCCTCCCAAACAGATCAAGCTAATCAACTGTCTCACTTATCCAGAGGGCCTGATCCAGTTGGGGGCTCCTCAGCTATTGGTTCATAGTTCATGTGTTTCCATTCGTTTGGCTATTTGTCCCTGTGCTTTATCCAACCTTGGTCTCAACAATTCTCACTCATACAAACCCTCCTCTTTCTCGCCAAATGGACTCCTGGAGCTCCACCTGGGGCCTGGCCGTGGATCTCTGCATGCGATTCCCTCAGTCATTGAATGGGGTTTCTAACACTACAGTTAGGGTATTTGGCTATCCTATCACCAGAGTAGGTCAGTTCAGGCTGTCTCTCGACCACTGCCAGTAGCCTATTGTGGGGGTATCTTTGTGGATTTCTGTGGGCCTCTCTAGCACTTTGCTTCTTCCTATTCTCATGTGGTCTTGGTCTTCATTTATCATGGTCTTTTATTTCTTGTTCTCCCTATCTGTTCTTCATCCAGATGGGATCTCCCACTCCCCTAAGCTCTCTTTCTCTCGACCCTTGACCTTCATTGCCCCCACTCACGTCCATGTTGTTGATGTAGATCTCATCCATTTCTCTGTCATTGGGTGATCCCTGTGTCTTTCTTGGGATCCTGTTTTCTAGGTAGCCTCCCTGGAGTTGTGAGTAGCAGTCTAGTCATCTTTGTTTTACATCTAGTATCCTCCTATGAGTGAGTACATACCATGTTTCTCTTTCTGAGTCTGGGTTACCTCACTCAGGATGATTGTTTCTAGATCCATCCATTTGCCTGCAAACCTCATGATGTCATTGTTTTTCTCTGCTGAGTAGTATTCCATTGTGTATATGTACCACATTTTATTTATCCATTCTTCAATTGGAGGGCATCTTATGTTGTTTCCATGTTGTGGCTATTACAAACAATGCTGATACGAACATAGCTGAGCAAGTGCCCTTGTGGTATGATTGAGCATTCCTTGGGTATATTCCCAAGAGTGGTATAGCTGGGCCTTGGGGGAGATTGATTCCCAATTTTCAAAGAAAGTGCCATATTGATTTAGAAAGTGGTTGTACAAGTTTGCATTCCCACCAGCAGTGGAGGAGAGTTTCCCTAGCTCCACAACTTCTCCAGCATAGGCTGTCTTCAGTGTTTTTGATCTTAGCCATTCTGACAGGTGTAATGTGGTATCTCAGAGTTGTTTTGTTTTGCATTTTCCTGATAATTAGGGATGCTGAGCAATTCCTTAAATGTCTTTCAGCCATTTGAGTTTCCTCTATTGAGAATTCTCTGTTTAGTTCTATAGCCCATTTCTTAATTCGACTGTTGGGCATTTTGATGTCTAATTTCTTGAGTTCTTTATATATTCTGGATATCAATCCTCTGTCAGATGTGGGTTGGTTAAGACCTTTTCCCATTTTGTAGGCTGTCACTTTGCCTTGTTGACCGTATCCTTTGCCCTACAAAAGCTTCTCAGTTTCAAGAGGTCCCATTGATTGATTGTTTCTCTTAGTGTCTGTGCTACTAGTGTTCTATTTAGGAATTGATCTCCTATGCCAATGTATTCAAGTCTGCTTCCTACTTTCTCTTCTAGGAGGTTCAGAGTAGCTGGATTTATGTTGAGGTCTTTGATCCACTTGGACCTAAGTTTTGTGCACAGTGACAGATATGGATCTATTTGCAGCCTTCTACACGTTAATATCCAGTTATGCCAGCACCATTAGTTGAAGACGCTTTCTTTTTTCCATTTGTAAAGTTTTGGCTTCTTTGTCAAAAATTATATGTTCATAGGTGTGCAGATTAATGTCAGGGTCTTCAATTCAATTCCATTGGTCCACATGTTGGTTTTTATGCCAGTACCAAGCTGTTTTTATTACTGTAGCTGTATAGTAGAGCTTGAAGTCAGGGATCGTGATGCCTCCAGATGTTGTGGTATTGTACAGGATTCTTTTGGCTATCCTGGGTTTTTTGTTTTTCCATATGAAGTTGAGTATTATTCTTTCCAGGTCTGTGAAGAATTGTGTTGGTATTTTGATGGGGATTGCATTGAATCTGTAGATTGCTTTTGGTAAGATTGCCATTTTTACTATGTTAGTCCTACCTATCCATGAGCATGGGAGATCTTTCCATTTTCTGACATCTTCTTCAATTTCTTTTTTCAGGGACTTAAAGTTCTTGTCATATAGGTCCTTCACTTGCTTGGTTAGTGTTACCCCAAGGTATTTTATGTCATTTGTGGCTATAGTAAAGCGTGATGTATCTCTGATTTCCTTCTCCGCTTCTTTGTCTATTGTATATAGGAGGGCTACTGATTTTTTTGAGTTGATCTTGTATCCTGCTATGTTGCTGAAGGTGTTTATAAGCTGTATCAGTTCCTTGGTGGAATCTTTGGGGTCGCTCAAGGATACTATCATGTCATCTGCAAATAGGGAAAGCTTGACTTCTTCCTTTCCAATTTGTATTCCCTTAATCTCCTTATGTTGTCTTATTGCTCTGGCTAGAACTTCAAGTACTACATTGAATAAATATGGGGAGAGCAGACAGCCTTGCCTCTTTCCTGATTTTAGTGGAATTGCTTTGAGTTTCTCTCCAGTTAATTTGATGTTGGCTGTTGGCTTGCTGTAAATTGCCTTTATTATGTTTAGGTATGTTCCCTGTATTCCTGATAGCTCCAAGACCTTTATCATGAAGGGGTGTTTGATTTTGTCAAATGTGTTTTCTGCATCTAGTGAGATGATCATGTGGTTTTTTTCTTTGAGTTTGTTTATATGGTGTATTACATTGATGGACTGTCGTATGTTGAACCACCCTTGCATCCCTGGAATGAAGCCTACTTGATCATGTTGGATAATTGTTTTGATGTGTTCTTGGAGTCTGTTTGCCAGTATTTTATTGAGTATTTTTGCATCAATGTTCATGAGGGAGATCGGTCTGTAGTTCTCTTTCTTTGTCGTATCCTTGTTTGGTTTAGGAATCAGGGTAATTGTAGCCTCATAGAAGGAGTTTGGTAATGTTCCTTCTGTTTCTATTGTGTGGAACAATTTAGAGAGTATTGGTATTAACTCTTCTTTGAAGATCTGGTAGAATTCTGCACTGAAACCATCTGGTCCTGGGCTTTTTTTGGTTGAGAGACTTTTAATGACTGTTTCTATTTCGTTAGGGGTTATTGGACTATTTAAATAGGTTATCTGGTCTTGATTTAACTTAGGTATGTGGTAACTATCCAGAAAGTTATCCATTTCTTTTAGGTTTTCCAGTTTTGTGGAATAGAGGTTTTTGAAGTATGGCCTGATGATTCTCTGGATTTCCTCATTGTCTGTTGTTATGTCTCACTTTTCATTTCTGATTTTGTTGATTTGGATGCTCTCTCTCTGTCTTTTGGTTAGTTTGGACAAGGGCTTGTTTATTTTTTGATTTTCTCAAAGAACCAACTCTTTGTTTCATTAATTTTTTGTATTGTTCTCTTTGTTTCTATTTTATTGATTTCAGCTCTCACTTTGATAATTTCCTGGCATCTATTGTTCCTGGGAGACTTTGCTTCTTCTTGTTCTAGAGCTTTCAGGTGTGCTGTTAAGTCACTAGTGTGAGATTTCTGCAACTTCTTTATGTGGGCATTTAGTGCTATGAATTTCCCTCTTAGCACTGCTTTCATAGTGTCCCATAGGTTTGGATATGTGGTGTCTTCATTTTCGTTGATCTCTAGGAAGTCTTTAATTTCTTTCTTTATTTCTTCCTTAACCCATTGGTGATTCAGTTGGGTATTATTCAGTTTCCATGAGATTGTAGGTTTTCTGTAGTTTTTGTTGTTGTTGAAATCCAACTTTAAACCATGGTGGTCTGATAGAACACAGGAGGTTATTCCAATTGTTTTGTATCTGTTTAGATTTGTTTTGTGGCCAAGTATATGGTCGATTTTAGAGAAGGTTCCATGGGGTGCTGTGAAGAAGGTATATTCTTTTTTGTTAGGATGGAATGTTCTGTAGATATCGATTAAGCCCATTTGAGTCATGACATCAATTAAGTCCTTTATTTCTGTTAAGTTTCAATTTGGGAGATCTTTCCAGTGGTGAAAGTGGGGTGTTGAGGTCTCCCACTATTAATGTGTGGAGTTTTATATGTGGTTTAAGCTTTACTAATGTTTCTTTTACATATGTGGGTGCCCTTGTGTTTGGGGCATAAATGTTCAGAATTGAGACTTTATCTTGGTGGATCTTTCCTGTGATGAGTATGTAATGCCCTTCTTGATCTCTTTTGATTGATTTTCGTTTGAAGTCTATTTTGCTGGATATCAGGATGGCTACATCCGCTTGTTTCTTAAGACTGTTTGATTGGAAAGTCTTTTCCCAGCCTTTTATTTTTAGGTAGTGTCTATCCTTGAATTTGAGATATGTTTCTTGTATGCAGCAGAAAGATGGGTCCTGCTTTCGTATCCATTCTGTAAGCCCGTGTCTTTTTAGAGGTGAATTAAGTCCATTGATATTGAGGGATATTATTGACCATTGATTGTTCATTCCTTTTATTTTTTGGTGGTGATGTGTGTGTACTTCTCTTTGTTGGGGTTTACTGCTGTGGCTTTATCTATTGCCTATGTTTTTGAGGGTGTATCTGACTTCTTTAGGTTGGAATTTTCCTTCTAGTGCTTTCTGTAGGGCTGGTTTTGTGGATAAGTATTGTTTAAATCTGGCTTTGTCATGGAATGTCTTGTTCACTCCATGTATGATGATTGAAAGTTTTGCTGGGTATATTAGTCTAGGCTGGCATCCATGGTCTGTTTTTGTCTGCATTACATCTGTCCATTTCCTTCTGGCTTTCAAAGTCTCCATTGAGAAATCGGTTGTTATTCTGATGGGTTTGCCTTTATATATCACTTGGCCTTTTTCCTTTGCTGCTCTTAATATTCTTTCTTTATTCTGTACATTTAGTTGTTTAATTATTATGTGGTGAGGGGACTTTATGGGGGGTCTAGTCTGTTTGGTGTTCTATAGGCTTCTTGTATCTTCATAGACATTTCCTTCTTTAAGTTGGGAAAGTTTTCTTCTATGATCTTGTTGAATATATTTTCTGTGCCCCTGAGTTGGTATTCTTCTCCTTCTTCTACCCCTATTATTCGTAGGTTTGGTCTTTAATGGTGTCCCAAATTTCTTGGACATTTTGGTTCATGACTTTGTTGGCTTTAGTGTTTTCTTTGACTAATGAATCTATTTCTTCTACTGTATCTTCAATGCCAGAGATCCTCTCTTCCATCTCTTACATTCTGTTGATTATACTTGCATCTGAAGTTCCCAATCATTTACTCAGATTTTGTATTTCCAGCATTCCCTCTGTTTGTGTCTTCTTCATTTTTTTCTATTTCCCTTTTCAGGTCTTGGACTGTTTCCTTCATTTGTTTCATTGATTTTTCTTGATTTTCTTTCTGTACTTTATTGTTTTCTTCCAGGACTTTATTGATTTCTTCTAATTTGTTTGCCCTTTCCTCTAGTTGTTTACAGCGTTCTTCCCATTGTTTTGTCTTTTCCTCTACACAAGCCTCTAGCTTCTTCATGATGTCATTCATAAGGCTGTTTTCTTCTGCTTCTTCCAATTTCTGATGTTCAGGTCTAGGTGTTGGAGGAGAGCTAGGTCCTGGTGATGCTGCATTGCTATTCATTTTGTTGTATGTGTTTCTGCCTTGACGTCTGCCCATCTCCTTGTGGTTCGTTCTTGGTCTTATCCGCATACTTGGTTCAGACAGAGCTGACAGATTCAGGAAGTCTCTCTCTCTTGTCTAGATGGGAGCTTTCTTGTCCAAATTGGAGGTCAGGGGCAGAATGGGAGCTCTTGTCCAGAAGGGAAGTCTGAGCAGAATGGGAGCTCTTGTCCAGAAGGGAAGTCTGGGGCAGAATGAGAGCTCTTCTCTCTCTCTCTCTCTCTCTCTCTCTCTCTCTCTCTCTCTCTCTCTCTCTCTGTGCTCCAGAAGGGAAGTCCGGGGCAGGATGGGAGCTGTGGGCCAGCCTCTAAGTCTCAGGAGGTGGCTGGGGTCTGTGCTCCAGAAGGGAAGTCTGGGGCGCAAGATGGGAGCTGGGGGCCAGCCTCTAAGTCTCAGGAAGAGGCTGGGGGCTTTGGCGGATGGGCGTGGGGGCAGGGCGTGGAGATTGCAGGGTCTGCCAGGGGTCTTGGAGAAGGGGATCCTTCCCGGTGGGGCTAGAAGGGAACCTGGGGCCAAGTTGGGCAGGTCTTCCCCAGAGTGGCTGGTGCCCAGGGATGGGGTCTGGGCCCAGCTAGGGCACTCACCTGTGCTCCAGAAGGGAAGTCCAGGGCAGGATCAACATTATGCAATTTTTAATATAGGTTATAGATCAAACAAAAATCAATGACAGTAGTTCAGATAAAATTTTAAAATATTTAGAAACAATTTATCATACATTTTAATAAATAATAAGTAATATAATATTGACATATTAAATCAAATCTGAATATTAAATATTCATAATTTAAAGCCTATGAAAGCTGTTAAATCTATAAAACAGAGAACTGAATTAATAAATAAATAACAATGGAACTTTAGTAGAACATTAATAAAAAAATCAAACAAGATCAAGAAAGGGAAATAAATGCACAGAATAAATTCAAATATAATTATATGGTTATCTCCTTAAGGTCACATATCTCCTTAAATTTGTTTAAAATAATTGGTCTGAAATTTCTATCAGGATTTAGAACTTTTAATTCTCCACAAAAAACAAAAGACTAAATAAAATATGAAATACTATTCAAACAAAAAATTACAAGTGATTATTATGGAGTACCACAAAATGAAGAAGTACCACCAAGAAGAAATAAAAAAATGTAAATGTGTAACATTTAAAATCACATCCTCAATATAAAAATGGAAATACCACTAAAAATGAAAAAAAAATAGATGCTGGAGAGATGGCTCTGTGGTTAGTAGTATTTGTTGCTCTTCACAGAAATTGTTTTCAGTTCTCAGCACTTACATCAGTCAGCTTATAACTCTGGTTGCAGAGCATCAGATGACCTCTTCTGGCCTATGTGGGTTCCTGCATATATGTAGCGCACATTTACACACACACACACACACACACACACACACACACACACACACACTCATAAACAAAAATAATTTAATATTAATAGACATAAAAGTCCATACTTTAAAAAAAGTGAACTTTAACTTTTGCTGTGTAATTGATATGACAAGGAGATTAAATTTCATTAGATATACAAGAGTGTTGTACAACAAAAAAAAGCAATTTGCATTAATTAAAATTTAAGAAATACTCCATCCACTAGCATTAATATATAAATTCATTTTACTTACAAATTAAAAGATTATCAATATCAATATAGATCATTGTCTGCACAACAGTCCTCTATCAATTCCAAGTAAATAAATGGAAATTGTTATAGATGTCCATGAAATTTTTGAAAAATTCAGTTATCACATTTTAAGTAATGTTTTGGTCAAAGTAGATATGAAAGCCACCTTGCTGTGGAATAACCCTCTTGTACACTGTAAAGATTTGTTACTCAACTAGGTTTAATAAAATGTTAATTGGCCAGTAGCCAGGCAGGAAATATAGGCAGGGCAACCAAACTAAGGATGATGGGAAGGAAAAGTGTGAAGTCAGGAGTGTTCAGCTAGATGCAGAGGGATTAGGAAGTGAACATGCCATGCTAATAAATGTACTGCCATGTGACAGAGCATAAATAAGGAATATAAGTTAACTTAATATGTAAGAGCTAGTTAGTAACAAGCCTGAGCTATTGGCTGAGCATTTGTAATTTATATTAAATCTCTGAATCAATTATTTAGAAATTGGCTTCTGGTTATTTGGAAGCAGGTGATAGGTACAGGAAACATTCATTTACACCACCTTATTTGCTATAAGGATCATCAGAAAACATTAAGGATCAGTATATACCAATAATTACCACATGAATTATATATTTGATAACAGCAAAGCTATTTTAAATTTAACATAAAAACAAGATAACTTCTTTAGGCATTTGGTTAAGTAAAACTTTCTTTTTCTTTTTTATTTATTCTCTCATATATTACATCCTGACCAAAGTTCCCCCTCCATACACTATTCCCAGCCATTTACTCCACCTCTTCTCTCCCACAGATCCAATCCTCCTCCATTTCCCTTTTAAAAAAAGAGCAGGACTCCCAGGAATAACTAAATACTGGGCACAGCTGCTGCTATCATGGTTGAATGTGACAACCAGTGGGTGGAAAAGGGTCCCAAGCATACTCACAAAAGTCAACAACACCCTACCACAAGGTCCAGCTATACCAGTTGGACAAACAACTAGATATAAAACAAAATCTATTAAAAATGGGGTACAGATCTAAATAGAAAATTTTCAGTAGAGGAAACCCAAATAGCTGAGAAACACTGAAACAAATGTTCAACATCCTTAGCCATCAGGGAAATGCAAATCAAAACAACTCGAGATTTCATCCCACACCTGTCAGAATGGCTTAGAACAATAACACACGTGACAACACATGATGGCAAGGATGTAGAGCAAAGGGAGTTCTCTTCCACTGATGGTGAGAGTGCAAACTTGTACAGCCACTAAGGAAATCAATAAGGCAATTTCTCAGAAATTTGCGAATGTATGTACCTCAAGAACCAGCTATACCACTTCTGGCCATATAACCAAAGGATGCTCCACCATGCCAGAACCTGAAAATAACCTAGATGTCCCTCAACTGAAAAATGAATAATGAAAATGTGGTACATTTACACAATGAAGTATTACTTAGCTGTTAAAAACAATGACCCCCTCAAAATTTTCTTAAATCTGTAAATTATAATTGCTATCAAAACTAAATATAGGTCCCCGAAGGGATATGTACACATTAAAGGAAATGTATCTAGAATATAAAATGAATCTTTCACAACAACATTTAAATGCCGGGTGAGATGATGGGTTTGTTTAATATAATTTTATCCTTATGCTAATATATTGTATCAAAACACTATGATACACTACTATCATACACCTAATTGTAGTTTTAAATGCCAATTAAGATATATATTAACTTTAAAACAGTGAAAGAGTAATAATTACAAAGTAATTAGGAAAACAGTCTAAAGTCTTGGCAATGACTTAAATAGAATTTGTACAAAAAGATAAACAGACATGATTAAAGTATTAACCTTTAATCAGGAACTTTCCAATAAAAAACTTATTGTTTCTCTGTGATATATTCACTGGAATAATTAAAAAAAATAAGATTTCAAGTCATAAATACAACAACTGAGACACTAGTATATGTCCATACAAGTTTAAGCTACATAGTAACATTTGAAATCAGTTTGGAACTTTAAAAAATTAATAAAAGTTAAAAATATGTGTCAAAATAGATTTATTCAGGAGAAGCTGCATGTCTATTACAAGAAAAATAAAAAATTCAGTTATCTTTGTAAAATTAAGCACACACAAAAATGAAGGAACTGGGAGAACAATTGAAGAAATGCTTTATCCACATAACTATACTGATGAATGTGAGAAATGTATTGAACAACAGAAGTCAGCCAATGACAAAGAAATCATATTATAAGAACTCTTATTTATGAAATTCTAGGAGACACAACAATTTAATGCCGTCAGAAAACACATTCGTATTTGACAAGTTCTGGGGGTAGAAATTGAATTAAATGGCCCAAGAGAAATTTCTCTCAAATGAAACCTTTTTTTTTTTGAAATTTCAACATACATTTTAATAATGTTAGATAATTTTTCAAATGTTGGTACATGCAATAGGCTTTCTTTTGAGCCACCAACAAGCTCCCAAATCATGACATGGAGACTTATTACTAGTTATGATTGCTCAGCCTTATCAGAAACTTCTTATACCATGACCATATTCTCATTTCACAGAAGTATGTAGTATACAAAATCTTAAAATGTATGTCAGTGGCCCATTTTGTAGAAGTAAATTTTTTATAAAAAATTAAGAAAATATATAAGGTAATAGAAAAATTAATTTTTCTCTTATCACCTGAATAAATTTCCTTATTTCTGAGATTAAAAATGCTCATCCTTTCTTAGCATATCTTTAACAGTTTGTACATTTAGAAATGTTAAAGCAGCCATGCCCTGAGAGAATATTTTTAATGTAAGAATGCTCTGTTATAATGTCAAATTAGGTTGCATTGAAAAATAAAGTACTATAGTTGTGGGTTGCTCAAGGGCTATTTCATAACACAAAAGGGCATTTCCTATTTGCTAGAGGCACTTTTCAGTGGTTTGTGTAGTAAATTGCTTCTGTATTCCCTATTCATAGTACAAGTTTTACTCATGTTCTATGGCTGATGAAGCTTAAATTGGGCCTTGTGTTTGGGGGTTTCATTTCTTATTTTGATTTCACTGAAGAAATACTTTTAACATTTTAAATTAAAAATTAATTAAGAACTAAAAATATTAGAAGTTCCTATTTATAGAAATGCCCCAAACATGCCACATTTATAAGAAGCCATCTGAGGCTGATGTTTTGATTGTTTAAGGAATATATACTTGGAGAAACTCTGAGAAGTCCCGTTGTAAGAGATACACAATACTTAAAAAAAGAAAACATTTGCTACAGTAACATTGAATATCTCTCTTCAGACTCCTTTGGCTTAGTGAGCATAAATTTTTCAGGAGGCTAATCCTGGTGAGTATATTCAGTTTGGCTACCAGATCCTAATTATAAATTTTATTTTATTTTTCTGGTGATAGAAGAATGCATATTGCTTTCTACATGTGTTGGTCTAGTTTAGATGATTTGTAATCTTATTGCAGGAAATATATGAGTGCTGCATTCTCAGTAATTGTACCAGAAGAAAATGGTGAGAAGACCTCTTGGGTATCTCCATCAGTTTTTGCTATGACTGTGTATTTGGTTCCTCTTTCTAATCGATTTTCTTTAAAAGTTCATGGAAATCCATGACTGGATATGTTGTTTTACATTGGCTATGTCATTCAGTTTTTTTTTTTACTTATCAGCTTTGAAATATGCATTAGAGAATTTCTCCTTTTATGACTATGTACATGTGTGTATACAAGTATGTACTTGTATGAAGCACCTCACATGTGAAAAGGTGTCCATTAGAAAACTAATGTTCAGTCTCAGTTTGTTTATTGTCAGGATCCTTATGACTTTGTATACTATACTTTGGGTTTCAGTGATTATTTGACAGAAACTGTTTCAGCATTTTCAGTTGGAATAATGCAGACTGATGGAATGAAGCCTTTGATTTGATAATACATGAGATATATGGCCTTGAAAGAGTAATAACACTGCTATAAGTAGCATGCATGATCAGAGTATTTTAAATAAATAAATATACATGTGATTTATAAGTGATTAATATATAATGTTGACTTTTTCTCAGTATTCAGCAGTATTACTAAATTTGTCTCATGCATGACTAGGACGGAATTTAGAACAGACCCATTGTCTGTTTCTGAATTAGTTTAAAGCAGTGTCCACATGGGTGTTTTTGATCACTTGGTGCTGAAATTTGATAGTCTAAAAAGAGTATTATCACATTGTCAATTTCTCTATTAGACTTTTTAGAGACATTTTTCTTTTTCTTTTTTTTTTTTTTTTTGGTTTTTCGAGACAGGGTCTCTCTGTGTAGCTTTGCGCCTTTCCTGGAACTCACTTGGTAGCCCAGGCTGGCCTCGAACTCACAGAGATCCACCTGGCTCTGCCTCTCGAGTGCTGGGATTAAAGGCGTGCGCCACCACCGCCCGGCGAGACATTTTTCAATGACATTTTTTCTTCAACTTATTTCTTTGTGGCCATAGAAATAAATCTCTGTGTGTGTGTTTGTGTGTGTGTGTGTGTATGTTTCCTTAAAAATAGCACTCATTTTAAACTTTTAGTGAAGAAGCTAAAAAATTTTTTTTTCTCATATAGTCATCATCAGTATTCAATAGTAGAGATTTCAATATTTTGTCTCTTTTCTTTGTAAATTCTATGAAGGAGCTTGTGTTTTGATTACTGGACACATGAAAAATTAGGGAAACTCAAGAGTTAAAGTAAATATATTTGATTGTTATAAAAGAAAAGACAAGGAATACAGTAATGTTGCATTGGTCAACTTCCTGGGCAATGAATACTCCACTAACTAATAGAGAATGTGTTAAGTGGTCTTTTGTAGGCAGTTTTTTTTTCACTGGGACTGCTGGCTCTCAAATAAACACACAGAGAATTAATATTAATTATAAATGCTCAGCCAATAGCTTAGACTTGTTACTAACTAGCTCTTACAACTTAAATTAACATACATTTCTTATCTACACTCTGCCACATGCCACAAAGCATATTCACCTTTCTTCTCTCTGATTCTCCAGGAGACTCCCTGTGACTCTGTCCTTCTTCTTCCCAGCATCCTCTCAGTTTGAATCTCCCGCCTAACCTCTTCCTGCCTACCTATTGGCCATTCAGCTGTTTATTAAACCAATCAAAAAGTGTCTTGGCAAATATACCACTTCACAGTGTACAAAAAGATTATTCCAAAACAAACTTTCATTCCCATTTTGCAGAGGAGGGAAGTAAAACTGGAATAGTTTGGGGTTCTCTGCAGTGCTTTTCTCAGGATTGCTAGGTAAGGTACCAATCTACATTGTCTACTTTATTTCTAGTCAAGCAGAATCCTAAAGCCCTGGCATACAAGTTTTGCTTCACCAGTTTTCAAGTACCCTCCCTACTCTTTTCAGAAACATTAATTGCCTTAACCCTAAAAACCTAAAGTGTCTGAAAGTGATTGTGTTTCCTTCATGGCCCCATCCAATGTCATAGATACTCCCAACAGGGCAACACTTTTTTTGGAGCCTTAATCATGAAAACTGACTTCAAATCTTGACCTCAATGTTTATGTCTGGGGCATTCCCTTTAGTCACAATTCTGACAGTTACTATCTTTTATTTATTTTCCTTCAAGTTTAGAGTGCTACCTCTCATGTACATTCATCACTTTTACTGAGAATGGTACATGATACAGCACAAGTCCTCCTTATCTTGAAAAATAGACTATTTGCACAGGTTCTTAGAATTGGAAAATTCTCTCCACATTGTTCCCATTTAAAAAAAAAAGAAAAAAAATTAAAAGACCCATATGGCTCCTATAATCCTTCCTCCTCCTCTTCTGTGGAGTTCCCTAAGCTCCACCTAATATTTGGCTGTGGGTCTGTGTATTGGCTCCCATAAGCTGCTGAAGGAAGCCTCTCTGAGGTAGCACTCCTATGAATATAGCAAAACATCTTTAGGAATTATTTTATTGAATTTACTTCAGTCATGTTTTGTTCTACCCTAGGTTTCTCAGCCATTCAGCTTCTAGACATTCAAGCAGTATTAGGAATGTGCTCTCTCTCCTGGTATGGATCTCAGGTTAGACCAGTCATTGATTGGACACTCTCACAAGATTTGAGCCACCATTACCCCAGCACACCTTGCAGTCAGGGAAGGCTGGGGGTCATAGATTTTGTGGCTTGTGTTGGTATCCCAGTCCCACCACTAGGAAACTAGCCTGGTTACAGAAGATGGTTGGTTAAGGCTCCATATTATCCATTAATAGGAGTCCTCAATTGGGCCACCTTCATAGGTACTGTGAAGCTTCCACTACACTAGGTTTTCATATCACCCCTAAATGCCCACCTATTTCAGTTGTCTATCCCAGTACTCTTTCACGCCTTCCCTCCCTCCCCCACCTTATTGCCATCTCCACCCACCTACACTCCAGCCACAAAATCTACTCTATTGCCCCTTTCCAGGGAGCTCTAAAGTCTCCCTAGAGCTTTCCACTTTATCTAACTTTTCTGGATCTATGCATTGTTATATGATTATCTTTCATCAGTCAATATCAACTTATACAAGAGTACGTATCATATTTGTCTTTCTGGGTCTGAGTTGCATTACTCAAGATGATTTTTTTTTCTAATTCCATCCATTTGCCTTCAAATTTTATGATGTCATTATTTATAACAGCTGAATAATACTCCATTGTGAAAATGTACCACATGTTCTTTATTCATTTTTCTGTTGAGGGACATCTATGTTTTTTCCAGTTTCTAGCTATTATGAATAAGGCTACTACAAATGTAGTTGAGCAAGTGTCCTTGTGGTAAGATGTGGTGTCTTTTGGGTATATGCCCAAGAGTGGTATAGCTGAGTCTTGAGGTGTATTTAGTTTGTTGATATCTAGTTTCTTGAATGCTTTATATACTTTGGAGATCAACCATCTACCATCTGTCAGATGTGGAGTTGGTGAAGATCTTTTTCCATTCCGTAGGCTGTCATTTTGTTCTTTGCCTTACAGAAGCTTTCATGAAGTCCTATTTTTAATTGTCAATCTTAATGCTTGTGCTATTGGTGTTCTGTTCAGGAGATTGTCTCATGTACCAGTGTGTTCAAGGCTATTTCGCACTTTATATTTTATCAGATTCAGTGTATCTGGATTTATGTTGAGGTCTTTGATCCACTTGGACTTGAGTTTTGTGCAGGGTGATCAATCTGGATCTATTTGCATTCTTCTACATGCAGGCATGCAGTTAGACTACCACCAGACTGAGAATTACAGGAGTAAACAGCCCAATGACTCAATTAAACAAGGCCCATAGGAGCTCAGAGACTGAAGTCTGCATGGGTGTGTACCAGGTCCTCTTCATACATGCTGTGGTTCTTTAGATTGAGGCTTTTGTTGGATTCTTCACAATGGGAGTGGGGATGTCTCTGACTCTTTTGCCAGCTCGGGTGACCCTTTTCTCCACTGCCTTGATAAGAGGGTATATGCCTAGACTCATTGCATCTTGTTATTTCTTGAGAGTTTGATATCACTGAAAGGCCTGCTCTTTTCTAAAGGGAATTGGAAGAGTAGTGGATCTGTGGGAGAAGTAAGGTGGGAAGATTGAGAGGAGGAGAGAAAGGGGAGATTGTGGTTGTGATGTATTATATAAGAGAAGAATAAGTAAATAAAATAAATCTAAAAGATCCATATTCTTCAAAATATATTTTCAACAAATTGATTGAGCTGCAGAACATCTAATTGTTCTGTTTGTGTGAATGAGTGCTTTGTATGTATGCTAATTTTCTTGAATCAGAGACAAATCATACAGGTTTTCCAATTTTCAGATAAAACCTGGTAACTTTTCTAGTTTGGTTTGCTTAGGTCTTTTAAATGGATGAAAGCTGGAAATTCCACACATATCACAAATAATTATAATGAATATCATTGCCTTTGGATCTACATCATCTCACTGATACTTTAAATTCAGCTGTCATTGCATTTAGGAGCTAATGACTTCCTGGATGCAAAATTAAAAGAATGATGGTGAAATAGAATTGGGCGGTTAACAAGATTGGAATTAAAAATACTACTTCATTTTGTGTTTGGTATTTTAGAGTAACAGACATTGCAGAAAGTCTTCTGTTGGGGAGGAGAAACTTGGGATGGAACTTCTTTAAGATACTTTAGATGCACAACTTTCAAGTTTATTCAGTGTGGTAGTTTTACAGGCACATCAATTATAATAGATTTTGATGAAGAATGAAGATTTCTATATAATAGTAAGATTTTCATCAAGTAGATCACTTCATTTATACATTCATTTGGAACACATTTATCTACTTGTCTTGAGTAATTTCTCTGTCTATGAGTACTGCCATAAATAGAATCTAAAAAAAGACAACCTTGCTGTTTTCCTGTCTAGAAGTGAAGCTTTTATCTGTTGCTAGCTTTGATTGAGCCAACTATACCTTCCTTTGAGCCAAATTCCATATATACTTGATTTATTGAAAGATGTTATGAAGAAAATAAATTCAGTAAAATGATTTTCCACTTCAACTACAGTAAGAGTATCAAGTATTTTATCCTTTGATTCTATTAGTATCATTTGTCACATTTATTGATTTGTAAGTACTGTACTATCCCTTTATCTCAGGAACAAATCAATTTTGTAATGATAAGGGATTCTTTCAATATTTTGTTGAATTTGCTTGCTAGATATTGGTGATTATGTGACCAACAATGTATGTCAAGATTATCAGGATTTAATTATATTTTGTCACAGTGTTCTTGCTTGACTTTGCTCTCAGGATAACGCCTGTCATCTTTGTTTCTACATCATTGCAGTTTGTCCATTCCTGACAATACTCCCTATGTTCTCAATAAGATGAAACAGAAGTGGACATCCTACTGAGGCTAGACAGAATGCTGAGAAAGCAAGAAGGTGTTGCACAAAATCCTAAAAGTCTTATAATAAAAAACCTGGAGCCAGATGTTGGGGTAAATGCTGAAAGATCAGAGAGACAAAGGAACAAGCCACTAGAGAAACTTCTCACCACAACCAAATCCTCAGGCAAAATGGAAGGTGAGATCCTATCTCTACAAATGCTCAGACTGCAAGCCTCTGAGTCCTCAGCCTAAAAAGCCTAGTGCCTATCTCCTTGTGCCTCATATAACTTTCTTTGGCCAGCCATATCACTTCCTTCCTAGTGCTGGGAGTAAAGGTATGTGTGCTACCGAAATACTGGTAGCAAAGGCATGAGATCTCAAGTCCTGGGATTAAAGGTGTGTGACTCCCTGCCTGGCTCTGTTTTTCTCCTAGAATGAATCAATCTCATGTATTCCAGGGTGGCTTTGACTCACAGAGATTCAGACAGATAGCTGTCTCCTGAGTGCTAGGATTAAAGGTGTTTGCATATCTGGCATCCAATTTTGGGGGCACAAATTCATGAAAAAGCCACTTTCTCGTGCATTTGCAGACACCAGCTCATGCTGGAGCAACATGTGGCTCGAGTCCCTACCCTGTCAGTGAAGTTTTTGTTGCAGCCTCTCTGTAGCAAACTCCATACATAGGTTTTTGGGTTCTAAAAACCACAGGAGTTAGCCACTTTTGCATATTCCTCTGGGCAGACAGCTGACTCTACAAGCTCAGGCCCAGGCTCAGGCTCAGGAGCAAGCAGAAGCCCGGGCACAGTCTCAGGCTCCAAACATGCTAGAATTAGCTGCTTTTGCATGTTCCCCCACACAAATAGCTGGAACTTTTGTTTCTTTTCTCTCCCATTGGTTTTGGCTTTCTCTGGGCCTCTTTCTAAGTCTGCTGCCACACAATTACGTGAATTGTTGTTGTCAGCAGATTTGGTGAGTCAACTGTGATTTCTTGAAGGGAGAAATTAGTTAAAAGAGAGTTTTTTCCAATATTAAAACATGAGAAACATTTTTACAATGCAAGGAGTTCGGGAATAAGATTGACATTCTGAAAATGAAACAATTAAATGAGAGGATAATTAATGTCGATGGGATTTATGTAATCTCAATTGTAAATATTATTTGTTGGATCATTTCTGTTTTATCATTAAAAAAGTTGACTAATATGAGTGCCATGAAAAAGTTTTAGAGAAATTTGTTTAAAAAAAACTGTAGAGATATTCAAACCCAGACAGAGGATTTTATCTATCTAT
The DNA here is from genome assembly GCF_949786415.1 of Peromyscus eremicus. Classification (NCBI taxonomy): domain Eukaryota; kingdom Metazoa; phylum Chordata; class Mammalia; order Rodentia; family Cricetidae; genus Peromyscus; species Peromyscus eremicus. Next base: position 121,040,516 of record NC_081439.1, read on the forward strand.
CTATCTATCTATCTATCTATCTATCTATCTATTTATTTATCTGTTTGCTTGTTTATTTATTTTGATATTTTCAAGACAGAGTTTCTCTGTGTAGTTTTGGTATCTGTTCTGGATCTCAATCTGTACACCAGCCTGGCCTTGAACTCAACAGAGATCCGCTTGGCTCTGCCTACCAAGATTAAAGGAGTGCACCACTGCCACCTGGCTCAGACAGAGGATTTTAAAGGAGAACCAATATCAACATTGCCTTAGAAGGTTACAGAGAACAACCTAGGGCTTTCAAACAGTCAATCTTAATTTATCTAGTAACCTTACAGGAACTACCAAATGACAGATATCCCCAAGACTATATAAGAGTTAAATGGACTCCTGTGCAAATGTTAGATTTGAGGAGATTCAAAGAAGCTATAGACTCGTATGCATTCATCATATGTGAAGCAGATATTAAACTCATGATCAACTTGTAATAGAATTATCCCTCAAGACTGGTGAGATTTGGTTACAGCCAATTACAATGGAGGACCTAGTGGAAGGATGAGGCTAAGGCCATTGAACATAAAAGTAGGGCTAGAGGGATTGAAATTAACCAAGATTAACTTCTTGGAGAGGGCTGATTATGCTGATATATATATATATATATATATATATATATATATATATATATATATATATTCTTTATACGATGACTACACCCTAGTTTTATGCCACATGGCAGCCTTGAATTCTTAGAACAGAATTGAAGAATTAGGAAAGAAAATTGAATCATTTACTAAAGTTATACAGGGCCCCGAAGAAAACTTCACTGATTTCTTACAAAGACTGACTTCAGCAGTAAATAAAATGATACCAAATTCAGAAGCTAGACAAATAATAAATGAATCTTTGGATTTTTTTCAAGACAGGGTTTCTCTGTGTAGCTTTGAGCCTTTCCTGGAACTCAATTTGTAGCCCACGCTGGCCTTGAATTCAGAGAGATCTGCCTGCTTCTGCCACTTGAGTGCTGGATTAAAGTCATGTGCCACCACCACCCAGTGAACCTCTGGCTTTTGAAAATGCTAATACACAAGGAAAAGGGGAAATTAGGCCATTAAAGGCAAGATCAGCACCCTTGGAGCAATGGATCTGAGATACAATTAATATTGAATCTCATGACCATGATGATGCTTGGATAAGAGAGATGATTTCCAGAGGTTTGAAGAAAAACTGTAATGTCAAATGTTTCAATTTTGGTATACAAGGTCATCTAAAAAGGGATTGTAAACAGGGTGTTTCTAGAAACAATATATTTTTCTAAGAATAATCCCAAAGGAATACCCCTCTCATGTGGATTATGCAAAAGATGTGACAAAGGTAAACATTGGACTAATGAATGTAGGTCAACAAGGGACAGACAAGGTAATTCCTTGCCTTTGCCATTGGAAAATGCACTGAGGGGCCTCTCACAGGCCCACATGTCAAATTCCATTCAGTCCTTTCCTGTCATGGTAGAAGAAACTCCTTCCTAGAACAATTAAAGAACTTATTGCCTATTGTAAAAAGACATACTGTTCTGGATGTTAGAACAGCAATAGAAGAGAGAACAAACAATTTGGGAGAAACCATAAAGTGGATTTTTTGGCAAATTTCTATAAATGAACAAAGACCAAAATTAAAAATACAAATAAATGAGGTCATTGAAGGTCTTATAGACACAGGTGCAAATGTAATAATAATTGCACCAAAATCTTGGCATCCAAATTGGCCTCTTCAGGAGGCAAATGTTCAGCTTTTAGGGATTGGAACATTATCTCAAGTGAAACAGAGCATGAGATGGATTGAATGCATAGCGCCAGAAAGACAGAGAGAAATTTCAAAGCCATATATGGCTAATATAGATATGAATCTATGGGGCCATAATTTGTTACAGCAATGGAATACCTAGATTAACATTCTTCCAACATCAGAAATAAACCATAAACTAATGTGTTTCTGGGAAAATACGAGAAGGTATTATAAAGAAGAGTCATCAACCATTCTGATTGTACAAGAACAGGGCACAACAGCTCTTGATCTTTCAAAGACACCAACAGCTGTACCTTTAAAATGGTTAACAAACAAGTCTGTAGAGATTAAGTGCTTTTAACAACAGAGAAACTGCATGCCTTAGAACAGCTGGTACAAGAGCAGTTAAACGCTCAGGATATTGAAAATCAACCATCTCTTGGAATTCTCTTGTATTTGTTATTAAAGAGAAATCTCATGAGTGGAGAATGAACAGATCTAAGGGCTGTTAACAAAGTAATTCAGCCAATGAACTCTAGACAATCTGGAATTCCTTTGCCTTCTCTGTTACCACTTATAGTTATCAATATAGTTAAAAGACTATTTCTTCTCAATACCATTACAAGAAAAACACAGAGAAAAATTTACCATCACAGTGCTTACTTATAATAATTCTCATCCTGTTAAGAGATATTAATGAAAGATTCCCCCCCAGGGAATGTTAAACAGCCCAACCCTGGGCCAATATTTTGTATGGAAGTCTTTGGAAGTAATTTGCAAACAATTTCCTCAATCTATAGTTTACCATTACATGGATGGCATTTTATTAGCTGATTCCAATCTAGATACTTTAGAAAGAATGTTTGAAGAAGTAAAGAAAATTTTGCCTTGTGAGGGATTACAAATTGCTCCTGAAAAAATACAAAGGGGAGATTCCATCAATTATTTAGGATATAAAATAGGTCTACAAAACATCAGATCCCAAAATGTGCAAATTAGGAGAGATCAATTACAGACTCTTAATAACTTTCAAAGATTGCTAGGAGATTTTTTCTATCCATAGCCCACTATTGGGGTAAAAAAATGATGAACTGAGTAATTTTCTCAAAACCCTAGATGGTGACAAGGACTTAAATAGTCCGAGAGAATTATAAGCTAAAGCTGAGAGAGTATTGGCTTTGGTGGAAAAGAAAATACAAGATGCACATGTGGATTGTTTGGGTCCAAAGCTTGATTGTCTTTTGGGTATTTTACTCTATAAGCATTATCCTACAGAAATATTAGTGAAGAGATAAGATATTATCTTACAATGGATCTTTTTATGTAAACAGAGTGAAAAATTAAAAACTTATATGGGTAAAGATCTGAGTTGATTCTAAAATGAAAATTGGGACTTCATCAAACAGCATGAATATACCTAGCAGAAATTATAATATCTTTTACAAATGATGAAACTGACAAATTATGGGCAGAAAGTGAACCTTGGTAAAGAACTTTCAGTATTTTTTTGGGGGGGAGAGATTAACAACAATATCCCTAAAGCAAGAGAATTCAGTTTATAAAGAGAACTAACTAGATCCTGCATCACATTTATGGGGAACAACAATATCTGGGGCCCCTACACTTTGAAAACCAATCAGGAAAGGCTAGTTACAAATCAGAAAATTTAAGTAAAGTGGTTCAAAAATCCTTATAATTCTATCCAAAAATTTGGATTATATGCCATTCTGATGGTATTAATGGAGTTTTTGGAAACTCTCAACATAGTTACTTTCTCTCAGTATGCATAAAGAGTTTTCTTAAACATCGAAACTGCTAAATTTATCCCTGCTGAGTCAGAATTAACTTTGTTATTTATTCATTTTAAAAGAAATAATCAGGCAGAGCCAGGTGGATCTCTGTGAGTTCGAGGCCAGCCTGGTCTCCAAAGCGAGTTCCAGGAAAGGCGCAAAGCTACACAGAGAAACCCTGTCTCGAAAAACCAAAAAATAAAAAAATAAAAAAATAAAAGAAATAATCAGTAATATGAATCATCCCTTATATATAACATACATCTGATCCCTTATGGGTCTGCCAGTTCCTCTAGCACAAGGTAATGATGAAATTGATGAACCATTGATAGGAAATGTGCCTCAGAATTTCATAAAAAAAATCATGTCAATAATAGTGGCTTTAAAAAGGATTTTTTCATTACTTAGCAACAAGCCAAGGAAATAATAAGGAAATGTCCTACTTCTTCTTTATACAATCAAACTCTACTACCAGAGTGAAGTAACCCAAAGGGTACTCAGAGGAATGAAATCTGGCAGATGGATGTGTTTCATTTTATAGAATTTAGAAAATTAAAATATGTACACCACAGCATTGATATCTATTCAGGTTTCACTGGGCAACTGCTCTGAGTTCTGAAAAGGCTGATTCTGTAATCATGCATTTGCTAGAAGTTATGGCCATCATGGGTATACCTGCACAAATCAAAACTGACAATGCTCCAGCATATGTCTCTGGTAAAATGAAACAGTTTTTTGCTTATTACAATATAAAGCATATTACAGGTATATCACTCCATCCTACAGGCCAGGCAGTCATAGAAAGATCAAATTGAATGCTAAATGATATGCTAAATAAACAGAAAGGAATAACACAGACCCCCAGAAATATATTACATAATGCTTTATTAACTTTGCATTTTCTAAATGGTAATGAGAAAGGAACAACAGCTGTGGAGAGACACTGGATCATAGAAAAGAACTACTGAATTAAATCAGCCTGTATTCTTTAAAGATGTGTTGAGCTCAGAATGGAAACCAGGATATGTGTTATGTTGAGGATGAGGTTTTGCCTTTGTTTCCATAGAAGAATTAAAACTATGGATACCATCAAAAATGATAAAGGTTTGATTTGAACAAGAGACCTTTTAATTAGAAGAGATGATAGTTCATCAACCAACATGTCTAACTTTATGAATAACAATGCTTTTCATTTGATCAGATATAACTTGCCAAGAGGGAACCTCCTCAAAGTTAGGGTTGAGGAAATGTTTTGTTTTTGTATTTCAGGAGAATGAAATTCCTTAGCATCCTGCTAAGGAATCTGAAGACCACTGGACAAATGAGACATCTGAAGAAAAAGGGCAAATCATTCAGAAAACCTTTCCTAAGAAAAAGATTTTCTGCAGTGAAACATAACTATGCCTAATAGTGACCTTTGAAGTCTCCAGAAAGATGACAGGATTCTACAACAATGATTCTACATGGACTATGATAATGCCATTAAGCTCACAAACACCATCCAAAGATCGTCTTTGTAGTACAAATTGCTCAGGTTAATCTTAAGATTGTTAGATGAGATGATTCAGTTTCACTACTACAGCCAGAATTTGAGACAAGCCCTGAATTTTCCCATTATGCAGAGACTGGAAAACAAATGATACAGCTACCTCTCCCAGGACTTGTCAATTAACCCCAACTTTTTCTTTACAGATTCTCCTAAAGATATTTTAGCCCCCAGACAGCAGGAAATACTTTTAAGAACATAACATCCACATTCCCAAGAGGTGGGGTATATGGGTATTAGTCATTCAGTGAGTTATGGATATTTGTCATTGTTTTGGTGGTTCATTACAAGTTGTTACTGTTAATAGTCAGGAAAAAGGCTAAACAAAGGAGATTAGATTCAGGGTTCTTTTTTTAAAAAAGAAAAAAAGGAGATATAGATATGATAGGACAAAAGGTAGATTATTGAATCTACTCCAGAAAGAAAAAAAAGGGAATATGGATATGATAAGATAAAAAGGTAGATTATTGAATCTACTTTCAAAAAGCAACTACTAGGTTTAAATATTTTATAATGGATTGGAATTTTGTTTATTGTTTCTGAAAAAAAGAGAAATAAAAATGATAGGATAAAAGGGTGGGTAGATTATAGATTATTGAATCTACTCTGAAAAGAAAAAAAAGGTATATAGATATAAGATAAAAAGGTAGATTATCGAATCTATTTTTAAAAAGCAACTACTACTTTTAAATATTTTACATTGTATTAGAATTTTGTATATTGTATATAAATTGTGTATATTGATACAAAGTTGAGATTACTTTTGTTAGAACATACTGCATATACATTTCTAATCTTGTTCAAGGTATTGTATCTATACAGCTCATTTTTTAGTCCTTGGAAGTTATTACCAACTATTTAGGATAATAAAGAAAAGCAGGCTAATTGTTAGTCACCTATTACAATGGAACTTGTCAGGTTAGGTATGTTTTCAAGGTCAAGCAGATATATTGTAGATAAACAGGTCATCTTTAAACACTTCAGAAATCTATGGAATATGGCATTTAAGATGTTTAAATAACATAGATAATTTTTTTTTATGACAATGAGTCATGTCTGCTCCTGGAAGCACCAATCTACTTCAGAGAAGATGATGGGCTTTGATGTAACTCTTTATGGAGTTTTACTTCCTTTGTGGAAAAAGTTAGTCACTGGGCAAGAAAATTCCCTTGCCTTGACTACTAACAGTATGCTGACCAAATGGATAACAAGACACAAAAGAAAGGACTGCCAAACCTTGCCAAGACAAGATAGAAAGGCCTATTAGAAAACCCTGCCACACGGATGAATCTGTCAGATATGCTAGGCCTGTCGGCTGAAGGTAGATATCCCAATGCCCAATGTTGCAGAAGAACCTTGTGTGACTGTCCAGGGAGCCAGCTGTTTCTGTTGTTTCTCACATTTTTTTTTTTTTTTTGAAATCGCTTGCCTGCACTTCCTGTTTGCTTAGGTAATATTTCCTTCTTGGGTCTCTGAGGGAGCTGAAGAGTAGTTAGTTATAATTATAGTTTTACATATTAACAAATTCAGAACAGAAACTCACTAAAGAGGTATAAAGTGTATAAGTGAAAGACATCAAAAGATAGATTTTGGTTGGGAATACAAGTTAGGATAGAAAGTGAATTAGATACAACACTTTGAACTCACCAAATACGATAAATAATGGAGTATTTTCTCTGAATTTGTCAAATGTTAATGGACTAGATATTGTTAATGTAATTCTTGACCGTAGATATTATTTATTGTACTTATTGTGTTTAGTTTTTCTTACATTAGTTATTATTAGTTATAATTTTCTTTTATTATTTTAGACAAAAAAGGAGAAATGTAGTGATATTTTGTTGTACCCTAATAATATTTGCCTGAAGATCAGAGGACAGAACAAGCCACAAGATTAAACACACAGGCCAGGCAGTGGTGGCACACACTTTATTCCCAGCACTCAGGATGTGGTGATCAGTATGGATCTCTGTGAGTTCAAAGCCATCCTGGACTACATGAGATTCATTCAATCTAGAAGAGAAACAGAACCAGGCAGGTAATCACATGCCTTTAATCCCAGCACTAGGAAGGAAATGGTATGGCTGGGCAGAGAAAGTTATATAAGGCACGAGCAGCCAGGAACTAGGTCTTTTAAGCTGAGGACTCAGAGGCTTGCAGTCTGAGGATTTGTGGAGGTAGGATCTTGCCTTCCATTTGCTCTAAGGATTCAGTAGTGGTGAGAAGTTTCTCTAGTGGCTTGTTCTATCCTCTGATCTTCAGGTAAATTTTATTAGGGTACACAATATATCACCAGAGGATGACCACTTCACATTCCTGATCCATTGATTTGCTTGGAGGAACAGTAAAATCACAGAGAATCTGTTCCTTTTTATATTCTAATGTGTGTTCCCTTAGTTTGTGGTTCAATAAGATAGCTCAGTCTTGTTCTAAAGTCACATGGGTATTTTGTTTTGTTTTGTTATGTTTGGTGTGTGTGTGTGTGTGTGTGTGTGTGTGTGTGTGTGTGTGTGTGTGTGACTTTGATTTTATTAAGAAGGGGACATTAAAGCTGAGTCATATTCCACTCACTTCCTGATCCTATTATGTAGGACATTTTAAATGATGTTACTGCAAGATAGAGAGGATAGGGAAGAGGGAGGGAAGGACAGGCTGTTTTCATTACTAGAAATTTTAGTAAAGATTCATTATTTAAGGTTTCTCTAATGCCTCACCCTCAATTTACTTAGCATAGAAAATACTTAGTATACAAACACACTTTGGGTACTTTCTACCTCTTGCAAACTCTGACATTTGAGCTTATTTTCTCTCTAGATCACCCACAATATAGTCTTGAAATTTACATTAGTCTTATTTGGGAGACACAAAAAGACTCAGGTGTCATATCAGTATGTAAAGTTGTAGATCATTCTGTGTCTTCCCTTCATCTCCTTGCTTAACCCAATCTCTGGAACTTAGGTTAGATGTCCCTGTTTCAAAATGTACTCATAAAACTTTAGAAAATACATGGTATCTCTAAAAATTCAAAAATTATTTCATGTATTTTGTAGATTAATGCTTAACGGATGTAAAAAGTATAACTAAAGAAAATACTAAATTACAAACCTTGTAAATAATGCATCCATATGTTGTATAAACACATTCATGCATTTATACATACAAATGCATTTTTGTTAACTTTCTGAAACAGAAAATTTCATATTAGTGGTGGTCTTTAACTCTTTCCAGCAAGAGAGATTTTTGATTATTTGCACGTTTCTCTTATATATTATAAACACTTATTCAGTACAGATTAATTTCAGATGAATCTCTCTAACCTGCGGTCCCCCAGTGGCTTATAAAATAGTCATTCAGAGGCTTAATATTAATTACAAACTGTATTGCCTATGGCTTAGGCTCATTACTAACTAGCTCTTACAACTTAACTCAATCCATTCCTATTAATCTATGTTTTATCACATGGCTTCGTGGCATTATCTATTCTCTCACATCTTGTTTCTCCTGGCTGTGGCTCATTGCCTCTGCTCTGACCCCCACCTTTCTCCTTCTTGTATCTTTCTTGGATTTCCCACCTGTCTATGTCTTATCTTGCCACAGGCCATAGCAGCTTCTTTATTAACCAATGGTAGCAACACATATTCACAGCATACAGAAAGACCATTCCACAGCATAAATCTACACACCTATTGACACCTGATTTTTAACAAAGAAGCCAGAGATATACAATGAAAAAAAGAAAGCATCTTATACAAATAGTGCTGGTCTAACTGGATGTTGGCATGTAGAAGAATGCAAATAGATGCTTATCTATCTCCCTGCAAAACAACCCAAGTACAAGTGGATGAAAGACCTCAACATAAATCCAGATACACTGAACCTTATAGAAAAGAAAATGAGAAATAACCTTGAATTCATTGGCACAGGAGACAACTTCCTGAACAGAACACCAATAGCACAGTAACTAAGATCAACACTTAATAACTGGGACCTCATGAAACTGAAGTTTCTGTAAGACAACAGATATCATCTATAGGACATAATGGAGGACTATGGCATGAAAGAGATCTTCACCAACCCCACATCTGACAGAAGGCTGAATTCCAAAATAAATAATCAAGAAATTAGACATCAAAAATCCAAATAATCCAATTTTTAAAATTGGAATACGTATCAAAACAGAGAATTTTCAACAGAGGAATCTCAAATGGCCGAGAAACACTTAACAAAATGTTTAACATCCTTAGCCATCAGGGGAATTCAAATCAAAATGACAATGAGATTCTATCTTGCACCTGTCAGAATGGCTAAGATCAAGTCCCCTCCAGCGTGTCAGCAGGTAAGAGACCTACCTGCAGGCTGCACCACCACTGCTGCCACCCAATGAATTCTGCACCACTTTGCTGCTCATCCCCACCCACCTTACCATCCTCTCTGTGCCCAGCCCTTCTCCACAACTCCAGAAGACTTTGTAGGCATAGATAGGTACAACTCATACCAGTCAGAAGAGCAGAAGGATAGGTTGGACTTAGGTACACAAAGCCCCACAAACTTTAGCTGAAACACCATTCTGTATCTGTAGACTTGAGAGCCACCAGAACTCTTGGCTATTCAGGCCAGAAGACAATAAAAGAAACAGATAAGAAAGGAACAAAACACCCATCCAATAAAGATAAACACAAGAATCAACACCCATTCCTATAATCATCCCAAATTCAGATGAGCAAATGACAGTGTAAGAATACATTCAATAACAGAAAAGGCAATATGGCACAACCAGAACCCAATGATCCTTTGACAGGAAGACCTGAACATTCCAACATAATTGAAGCACAGGAAAATAATCTTTAAAATAATTTTATGAAGAAGATACAGGCCCTTAAAGAGGAAATAAAAAATTCCCCTTAAAGAAATTGAGGAAAAGACAAACACAAAATTGGAAGAAATCAATAAATCCCTTAAATAAATCCAAGAAGAAAACAATCAAACTGGTGAAAGAAATGGTCTAAGACTTGAAATTTGAAGTGGAAGCAATAAAGAAAAGACAAATGAAGGGAATTCTAGAAATGGAAAACCTGGATAAGTAAACAGGAACTACAGATGCAAGCATCACCAAAGTAATACAAGAGATGAAAGAATGAATCTCAGGCATTGAAGATATGATAGAAGAAATAGATTCACTGGTCAAAAAAATATTAAATCCAAAAGATTCATAACACAAAACACCAGGAAATATGGGACACCATGAAAAGACCAAACCTAAGAATAATAGGAATAGAAGAATTCCAGCTCAAAGGCACAGAGAACATATTCATCAGAGTAGCTAAGATAAAACACACAAGTGACAATTCATGCTGGCAAGGATGTGGAACAAAGGGGAACACCCCTCTATTGCCAGTGGGAGTGCAAACAGCTACTATGGAAATCAATATGGAGATTCCTCAGAAAATTGGGAATCCATCTATTTCAAGAACACTATACCACTTCCGGGCATGCACCAAAAGGACAGTCCATTCCATCACAGTAACAATTTCTCAACTATGTTCATAGAACTTTATCTGAATAGCCAAAAACTGGAAACAATCTAGATCCTCAGCCAAAGAATGGATGAAGAAAATGTGGTACATTTATACATTGTTGTATTACATTATGAAATTTGCAGAGAAATGAATGAAACTAAAAAAAAAATCATCCTGAATGAGGTAACCCAGGCTCCAAAATCAAACGTGTACTGATTTATAAGTTGGTATTAGCTGTAAAGTAAAGGATAATAATGCTACAATCCACAGACTCAGAGAGGCTAAGTGACAAGAAGGTCCTAAGGGGATGAGGAATGAATGGATCTCCCTGGAAAGGGGAAATAGCATAGATTTCACGGGTAGACTAGGGCAAGGATGGGAACAGGAAACATTAGGTAGGAGGGGTTGGAAAAAGAGTACTGGAAGAGAAGGCTGGAATTAGCGGACATTTCAGAGGTGAGGTAGACACCTGGTGCAATGGAAATTCCCAGGAATCCACAAGTGTGACCATAGTGAAGACTTATAGTAATGGGGGATACAGAGACTGAACACATCATATTCTGTAACCAGTCAAGGTTTCCAGTGGAGGGACTGGGACATGAATCTAGCCACAGCACCTTCGGCCTACAGTTTGCCCAGCCAATGACTTGTCTAAATTGAGAACCATACCCGGAGAGGGAGCTCATGCCAGACACTGCCTGGAGGCCCAGAAACTAGAGCCTGGATAGCCCAGAAACTAAGAATAAAACCAAACATGTAGAGATGGGAAAATGGTGAAATGATTCCTAATGATACTTTGGTATACTCATAGACCAGAACCTAGCATAACTTGTCATCAGAGAGGCTTCCTCCAGCAACTGATGAGATCAGATTCAGAGACCCACAGAGACACATTAGGCAGAGCTTGGGAATCCTGCAGAAGAAGGTGAAGAAGGATTGTAGGAGTCAGAGAGTTCACGAAACCACAAGAAAACCTACAGAATCAACTAACCAGGGCTCACAGAGACACAACTGACAATCAGAGAGCTTGTAAGAGTGTGAACAATGTGCTCAGCCTATATGTTATGTTTTTGTACCTTAGTCTTCTTGTGGGACTCCTAACAGTGGGAATGGGGACTGTCTCTGACTCTTTTGACTGCTTTTGGGACTCTTTTCTTCCTACTGGGTTGCCTTGTCCAATCTTAATATGAGGGAATGTGCCTAATTTTATTATAACATGACATGATTTGTTTGGTTAATATTCCTTGGAGACCTACCCTTTTTTGAAGGGAAAGTAGGAGGAGTCGAGCTGGAGGAAAAGGAATGTGAGGGGCAGGGACTGGGAGGAAAGGAAGAATGGGGAAATAACAGTTGGTATGCAATATATGAGAGAAGAATACATTTTTAAAAAAAGAAAAATAGGGGACCATATTTTTAATATGTATGGTTTTTTTATATTAGGGACTGAAATTAGTGTCTTACATATTACCAGTGGTCTACAACTCCAGTCCCCCTTTTAGTAAATTTTTAAGTATAGAATATAATTATTAACCACATGCAAAACATTGTATAACTAATGTTTTGAGTTACTCATGCATCATAAATCACACTTAAAACTTTATATCCACGGAATAGTACTTCCTCTTCTCTATTTACCTAATGTGACATTTGGGCAGAATTCTACTTGCATACATCATATTTTAATAAGCTTATATTTTTAATCTATCAACTTAGAAGAAATAAATTAATTTGGTGAAATAAATGGTTATTTTAAAAGTATCATGGCTATAGATCAATCCAGTACTTGCAACTGGGACATGCAACAAATGACTTAATTACATATAATACATTTCAATATGGCTTTGTAGTTTCACATCTTCATAATATCTACATAAGCAAATTAGAAGACTGAATTCTTTCTACCACATCTGATAAAATTTAGTAAGTAGTCAGGAAAAATTGATTGATAGAATTTTAGTCATTGTCTAGCTCAAAACTTCATTATTTTGGATAAATTACCATCCTTTAATTGTTTGCTTAACCACATGCTGCCCTCTTCTACCTGATGTGATTTAGTTGTTAGGTAGCAGTTGTAGTAAGGTGTGCTTAGGTGTCATTCTGATGTAATAGAAGCAGTATCTGTTTGCCACTAGCTATGGTTTGAGTTTTCTCATGCCCTCCAATTTGGGGCATCTGTTTCCATCTTTATACAGAAAATAGAAGAGATAGCAGATAGTTAATAGGTATCTAGTGTATGGTTAAATTCAAATAAATGCTTTTTGAGTTCTCACTTTTGGAGTGTTTATTTGAATTCATTGTAAACTATAGCATATCTTAAACAGTAGGCAATACTCCCTTACAAAGTAGTAGTTATTCAACAAACATTTGATGAACAGACTTAAATTAGTTTTTCTGTTAAAATTTATGTGAAACATGAAATTCTTATTTTATTTGGTAGAGATTAAGGGGTGGAAGCAAAAGATGGAGAGGTTAAAGTACATTCATAAGGTTTTTTTTATTTTTATCATTTGCATATATAAGCTTCACTTGACTGTGGGAATAAAATGAGGCCATATTCACTTTGTTTCTTTATATCATATTGTGGCCTAATTACAAGAGCTCAAGCCTCTACTCCCTGAAATATAAGGAACTTCTACATTAAGTACATCCATTGTTTCCATTGAGCAACAGAGAATTGTCATATATATTTTAACTGTTTACCTAAAATATTGTTTCACTGGCTCCCATGTCCCACATTTCATAGCCAGTGACCACTATATAAGAGAACACCTAAAGTAAGCTCATTGTTAGGATTTTCAAAGTATATTTTTGGAAACTGCCATCATCTATACCAAAGTGCATCATCCCTTTATCCTCATGAAGCTTGGGTGATACAGGACTCCCTGAAGAGCTGAGGAGACTGGTCTTTCCTTTAATTTGTTGTTTCCTTGTTGCTGGGGACCTGGAATGACACAAATCAAGACCAGAGTCTAAGTGATTAAGTGATTCATTCAACAATATCTTCCCTTCATTCAGTTTTGTATTTATTTTATCACAACAACCTTTGAAAACAAAAGTATTTTATAATTTCCTTTCCCACTTGTACACTAACACATTTTCTTTTTTTTGAGTAATACCATAAATTACCTATGTATACACATTCACACCATGAGGACATATTGTCACTCTGTATATATATATATATATATATATATATTGTTTTTTCGAGACAAGGTTTCTCTGTGTAGCTTTGCGCCTTTCCTGGGACTCACTTGGTAGTCCAGGCTGGCCTCAAACTCACCGAGATCCGCCTGGCTCTGCCTCCCGAGTGCTGGGATTAAAGGCGTGTGCCACCACCGCCCGGCTTCACTCTGTATATTAACTAGACATCTGAGAGACTTAATTTCTAGAATTCCAGTTTATGCCCAGGTTGAACAGAATGAATTTGGCTTATGATTATTTTTCTGAAATAATTTAGATAATTGCTTCAACATCTTATTAAACTACACAGAAGAAATAGAACAGCTGTATTTAAATACCAAAAAAAATAATAAACATGAATTAATTTGTGAAAGCACATTAAAATAAAACAAAAGGGAATATATGTCCATAAAGTACTTAGTAATATTTAGATGTTTTAATGGCAAACAAATATAAAAAGAACATTCAGTTTATGCACTGGAAAGTGACATAAAACAGCATATGAAAGACAAAGAGGAAAAAACAATTTTGTACGTATTTATGAATTTTGATGAGAATTCTTGCTTAATTATTTTAGTCATAATTATATCTTTTTAAAAAAGCTAATAAAATGCTATTGCAATGGAATATGTAATTTATTCATAAGAGGACTTTGTGCTTATTGAAATATTGAGCGGGGAAATAATAATTTCTGTCATTAATAACTACAGCCTCTATAAAACATGTGTATACTTGATTTCTGATTTTGATATGATGTGTTTGCTAAAACTATGGCCTTTCCACATATATTTTGTAAAAACTCATGTAATGATAGATTACTGGAGAATGAGTACTCAAGTTAAGAGATATACTGATATCACCTAAGAGCAGTAAGATATACATTTGGGATGCAACTTGGAATGTGACAAGTATAAAGTCTTCTATAGGTAATTTTAGTATGAGCACCTTTGCTATTGAAGTAGAGGGTTTCTTAAACGACCTCATCCATACACTGCAATAAGCACTGTTAATTATGTGGATGCCGTCTTCTGGTGATTTTAAGAGTACAAACTCTTAAGTTTTGGGTGCAAAGGACAAAGCTTCTGCTTTATCAAATTATTGATCTATAACATGAAATACACTACTTTATCTCACTGAGCATCAGTCTTCACAACCATATATGAATAAATACCAGATTGCCTACCTCCAATTTGTGATAATGATGCATTGAATAAATTCTGCAATATATTTTGCAGGATATTTGAATTATTATCCTATTAACAATTCATAATTGTTATTGGTGAGTATAACAGGAATCTTAAAAGGTCTTATTAATAAAAAACACCCAGTGCCATATATTGAGGTGAAACCTGGAAGATCAGAGAAGCAGAACAAGCCACAGCCAAACTCACCTCACCAGCTCCTCAGGTGATCCTGTTTCCATGAATCCTCAGACTGACATCACCCCTGATGGTCTCAGTTGAACTGCTTAAAAGCTTCTAGTTCCTGGTCCTCACATCTTGTATACCTTTCTGCTTCCTGCCATCACTTCCTGGGATTAAATGCGGGTGTGTTTCCCAAGCAAAGACATGAGATCTCAAGTGCTGGGATTAAAGGTGTGTGCTACCACTGCCTGGCTCTGTTCCCAGTGTGGCCTTGAACTCACAGAGATCCAGATGGATCTCTGCCTCTGGAGTGATAGGATTAAATGGTTGTGTGCCACCACTGTCTGGCATCTATGACTAATCTAGTGGCTGTTCTGTTCTCTGACCCCAGACAAGTTTATTAGGGTATACAATACATCAACCACAGGTGAGAGGTTGATATGCTATGAAGATGAGATTTTCTTTCAGCACGATGTATCAAATATTTCATGAAATGAAAATTTCTTGTTTCTATTATATTAACTTTGGACACTTTGTTAAGTTTAGTTTTGTGGTTTTCTTCACAGTATAATAATTTTTGGTTAGAGAATTTCTTGCATTTGATACTGTGAGAATATTGTTTCATCTTCCTAAGCTGTGCTTACTAATTTTAGTTTCCAATAGGACTTTAGGACTCTATCACTGTCTCCCCCTCCCTCCTTCTCTCTCTCTCCCTCTCTCTCTCTCTCTCTCTCTCTCTCTCTCTCTCTCTCTCTCTAAGTGTGTATAATTTTTCTGTTGATCTAACTCATTTAATAGAGAAACAGACAGACTTTTCTATTTCCATTCTCAAGTGTTATCGATACCCTAATTAAATCAAGTAGTGCATTATTAAAATAATTTTATATTGACAAAGACTATTCTGTGTGGGAATAGTTTTGATGATTTATTCTCTT
This sequence comes from Peromyscus eremicus, assembly GCF_949786415.1. Classification (NCBI taxonomy): domain Eukaryota; kingdom Metazoa; phylum Chordata; class Mammalia; order Rodentia; family Cricetidae; genus Peromyscus; species Peromyscus eremicus. Next base: position 121,056,608 of record NC_081439.1, read on the forward strand.
TTAAGTCTGAACTCTCTTTTTGCCAGTTATTGTGTATTGGACCTGTATGACTATAAATATACAGTCAAATGTTGAAAAAATTGACTAAGAAAAGTTTCAATAAATTCTGAAAATCAAATTCCTCACAAAAGTATAATAGGGTATTATAAAATTATATTTGTTAATATAAAAATTGAGAAGAAACCAACTTGCTTTTAGTTGAATTTACAAACTATATCCCATATCATACCATTACTTTATTTGTTTCACATGCTAGTGAAAAGCTAGTTCCCAAATAATCACATGTAAACAGGTAAGTATTTAGAAAAATTCCCTGAATGGCTCTTCTGTTCCATCCTTTCCATTCAACAATTCTATGTGGATTATTTTGCTTGTAAGAAATCCATTTATCATTGAAATTTTATCCCCTAAAACCAGTTATGATGAAGTGAATGACGAGTACTTTCAGGGAATAATTGCGTTCTGTTACCCATAAACTGTACAGTGTCTTAAAAAAAAGAAAGACAATCTTTTAATTTACACTTATGTTATGAACCAGAGTGTAGAGAACATTTATCATGATTAGCATCATTGTTCCCATTGTAGACTCTCTCAGCTCCTTGTGAGCCACTTCATATTTACAGAATTTTTTTCCTACATAATGGCAGGGAGCCAAGACTGCAGGAAAAAGAGAAATACTCCTCAGAAGGGTCACTGATTCTGATCTATGATAGTATACTATGCATATTTGACGGGACAATTTATAGATAGATGCTCAGAGTATTTCTATTCAGTGATACCCAGTATAAAGTTGTTGTGGCTTGATGTTGGATGGCATTATCTTCTCTAATGTTACTAAATAAGCTTATTTCTGCTTATATTCTGTCATCCTGTTGTTTAAACCGTAACATACATGTAAAAGTTATGTCTTGGTGCTGAGTTAATATTTCACTTAGCAAAGTGCTTGCTGAGCAAGCATAAGCCAGGAATGGTGGTGTGTTTAGAATCTCAGCATGGAAGGTTGAGAAAGATGAGGTTTCATGGGGCTGGCTTGTCAGTCAGTCTAGTCTAAAGGATGAGGTATATAGGTCAGTGAGAGTCCCTATCTAAAAAGAAGAAAAAAGGTGAACAGCTGCTGAGGATCAACAATCAATTACGATCTCTAGTCTCTCCATGTATGTGCTCACATGTGCATGTAGGCAATCACCCAAACAAACATGCATGTATAGTTGCACACAAATTTATTTCTTGCTTGAATTACTGGTAACATGAATGAATGAATGAATAACCATTGGAAGATGAGCTACAACCCACAGCTCAATAATGTGAAACAAGAATGTCTCTATTTTTACAGCTACATGTAGGCCCAAACACGTGGTAAAATACAGAGCTTTTCTCTAAAGAATCCTTCAGCCATAGTCCAGGCAGACGACTCATGAGCTTTAAAATGATAATGAAACTGAAACTCTTGATCAGTTTTCTCAGAATTTTGTCTTCAGTAATTGATCATTCCTTCAGTCTATTGATTTTCCCTTAAAGAAAAATTACTTTCTTTTTCTTTCCTTGTTACTGTGAATGAATAGTGGAATTCATCATTGTGAGCAATCCTTATTCCAATTTAATTTAGCTGTCATCCATAAAATATCCCTGGCTCACAAATAAATGGCATCAGTGTTTGAAATCAATCTCATACTACTTCTTGATTTTATCAAAACCAATAATAAACTAAATGATTTTAGATTTTCAAATGGAAAAGCTGCATTTTATAGGAATATAAATGTGTTGCTTAGTCCTAAGTAATTCTTTGACAACAAATGATATTTGAGGATTAAAAAAAGAAACAAAAATCTACATAGACTTCTGACCAGAGACATGCCTTGATTAGCAGCACCAATATGCTCTCAAATTAAGAATAATTATGAAAAAAATTGCATCTCTTAGTCACATGAGAGCAATCAATTCTTCAATGTAATTTACTACAGATGCTTAATAATTTGACACAAAAATAACATAATGTTTCCATATTTAATCATGTTATGGGGAATGGAAATCTCATTTTGTTTTATTTTCCATAAAGGTCCTGATGGTTTCCCACCAACATTGTACAAAGCTTTCATTTTCTTCATCTTTCTGGGACATTTCTTCTGTCTTTCTAATAATAGTCCTAGTAACAGTATGAAGTTGGATTTTCAGTTTCCCTGATGATTAGTGAATGTTCACCATATTTTAATATATCAATTGGGGATTTATATATCTCATTTTGAAAATAAAGTATTTTTAAAATACATTGTCAGTGTTTCCAGTTGTGTTATATATATTTTAGTTCCTATTTTTACTATTGAATAATATTGTTATTTATTCTATATAATAAACCTTTATGAGATATATTCTGTATGCTGCCTTCTCATTTTGTTTAGTGCTATCTTTTTTGCAATAAGTGGAATAAGCAAACCACTAAAAGAAATAAAATGCATATTTTCTCTTATAAAAGAAAGTAGAACACATAACAACAGAATAGAATTACTTAGTTACCATTGAAAGAGACTTGGAGAAATTTGAGAGATATAGCCCAAAGTGTTAGAAATAGAAGTTACATAGAGTGAATAAGTAGAGAGATATGGTACAAAATAAAGAACTCCAGTTAATAATATTTTGTTGAATGCTGGTCTTGAGTAAGACAGTAGATTTTATGTATTTTTATCTCACATCCACACAAAAAACTTATATAAGTAGTATGTGTAATAAAATTTGAATAAATATTTGATTGTTGAAAAATAAAATACAGCAAAAAACATTAGTAGCAGCAAGAGGACTGTAAAATTGCAACAACACATCAACTCTCAATCATTTGAACTTATTAAAATGAGTCTATTATTCAAGAATCTAATATGAATGAATCACTTTGACTACTGATTGAGTTCAAAGAATGTTGTTACTCCACCAAATAACAAGAATGGATGCCATGTGCAAGGGAATAGAGAGAAATAAACAAATAATTTTTGTTACCATTCTTTCTAGACTAATATTACAAAGTGATATAGTCTTTAAAGAAGAATTTTTTATTACTACCTCTAGGATATTTTTTTTTGTGCTATAGATACAATTCATTTTTTTGTGCATTTTTTCTCCAAGTTATCTAACAAAGGTACACTCCCATCCCCCTAAAACTATTTAATTTAATGGTTCCAGAGGCTCCCAAATTAAAATAAAAACAAATTAATATTTTTTAAAATAATAAGAAGAAAAATAATTGAATGTGAGTCCAGAACAAGCCAGTGTTTCCCTATATTCTCTGCTTCAGTTCTCCTGCCCTGTGTTTCCTCAGTGATGAACTGTAAATTGTAAGCTGAAATAATCCTTGTGCTGTTTTTTTTTTTGTTCTTGTTGTTTGTTTTTGTTTTGTTTTGTTGTCAACTTGAGATAAACTGGAACACCTGGAAAGTAGGCACCTCAGTTGAGGAATTGCCTCCATCAGATTAGCCTGTGGGCAGATTTCTGGTATATTTTCTTGATCAGTACTTAATATGAGAGGGCACAGTACACTATGAACATGACAACTCTGGGTAGCTTGTCCCAAGAAGTATAAGAAAGCAAACTAGAAAGCAGTGTTCCATGACTTCTGCTTCAATATCTACCTTTGATTTCTGCCTTGAGTTCCTTCTCTTATTTTCCTCACTTACAGACTGTAACGTGAGACCTGTGCATTGAAATAAATCCCCTTTTCCCTAAGTTGCTTTTAGTCAGTGTGTATTTAATACAACAGAAAACAAACTATAACACTGATGCATCCATCTTCTTATGTAGATACAGAGGCTTTGAAATCTTGCTCTCTTTTTTGTTCAACAAATACTTTAATGACTGAACCATCTCCATAACCCTGCCTTATTATGGCTTTACTTAAACATTAAGTTAGTATACACATTAATATATTGTATAATGGTGGTTTCATGTTTGAGTTTTTTTTACAAATACTCTCATACCATTTATGCTTTCTTAGATAATTTTGTTTGTACACAGAAATAAGCCACAATGTATGACAATGTATACATTACAGTTATCTGTTGCTGCAAAGAAACAAAAATCTACTTATCATCAAAACCATAATGGTTTATTTATGATATGAATATATGGTAAAGTTCTTTTCCTCAATTTAAAAGAACAGATTATGTTTTAGAAGTTATTACAATTACTGACAAAATGCTGCATGATCTGTCCCTTTTTCAGAGTCATTTCCTGTCACTCTTACTGATGATTCCATTGCACTCACACTGACCTCTTTGGTAGTCTTTTAAAACACCAATCAGGAAAAAAAATTGGAGATTTTACATTGCTTCTCAGTATTATTATTATTACTGCTTTTTACTCTTTTAAGAAAAGTAATCCTTAAAACATAGTTGCAATGGAATTTTTCTAATTTAGTAGTTGTGTTCTCTGTATGCAGCACAAATCTTAATTATTCTTATTAATAAAAAACTTGGTGACAGTTATTGGGGTAAATTCTGAAACATCAGAGAGACAGAACAAGCCACAGCTAACATCACCTCCCCAACTTCTCAGATGATCCTGTTTCCTCAAACTGGAAGCCTCTGAGTCCTCATCCTAATGGGTCTCAGTTGAACTGCTGCTAAAAGCCTAAAAGCTTAAAAGCCTCTAGTTCCTGGTCCTCTTGCCTTATACACCTTTCTGCTTCCTGCCACCTCTTCCTGGGATTAAAGGCCTGTGTGTTTCCCAAGCAAAGACATGAGATCTCAAGTGCTGGGATTCTTTAACGTGTGCCACCATGCCTGGCTCTGCTCCCAGTGTGACCTTGAACTCACAGAGATCCAGATGGACATCTGCCTCTGTATTAAAGGAGTATGCCACCACTGTCTAAACTCTATTTTTAAGATAATACCTTTCTCTGTTTGCTGTCCCCCAGATAAGTTTATTGGGGTGCACAATATATCAACCACATCTGTGACACACACATAAATCATGTATGCAAAGAAAATTATCTATTATCCACTATAAATCTTAACCTTCATAGCTATTTAGCATTTCTGGAGTTATATTTGGAGATAATACCTGAAATTGTGTGTGTGTGTGTGTGTGTGTGTGTGTGTGTGTGAGAGAGAGAGAGAGAGAGAGAGAGAGAGAGAGAGAGAGAGAGAGAGAGAGAGAGAGAGGGAGGGAGGGAGAGAGAGAGAGTTTCTATATTTGTGGAAAAAATGTTTTGTTTTTTCAAAAAATGGGTCATTACTCTGAGCTCCTGATTGCTGTGTTTCTGTATCATCCTTGTATGTGCCTGCAAAGAGAACACTGAAATACAACAAAAAATTATTTGTGGGATTTCCCAAAGGTGAAAAAATCTGAATGATACTCCATGTTCACTGTCTTATTCTACAATGATTGTGAATCTCTGAGTATGTGGTACAGACTCCTTGTGTTTACCAAAAATGAACTGTGTTTCCCCAAAATGAAGGAAACAAACATTTAATATTGCTTTGTTTTGTTTTGAAACAAAGGGTGATTATGAAGCCAAAGTTGGTTGAACTCTCAGATCTTCCTTGCTTCTGACTTCCAAGGGCTGAATAGTTATGCACAATCATGTCCCATAATACTCAGGGATTTAAGGCCAAAATCCTGATCTAGTTTAGGTATACAAGTTTATATAAGATGATGTATACAATATCTTAAATTCTCATGTAGTCATGAACTTAAACCAGTTTATTAATCTCTTTGAAAATCATTGTTCTGATTTTCATTTAGATGCTTGGAACTAATAATTGGTTGGATTATCTCAATTGGTTCACATACACATATTGCATTATTCTAATATGGCAATAGACACATAGTTCAGTTTTTCTTGTGAGGCTATTTCCATATTCATTCATGTACATATGCATTTGAGGTTTTCATAGCTTTCATCTGTTTCTCAAAATCATCCAGGTAGTATTTTGCATATATAACATTAAATTATTTTACGTTTCACTTTTCTATTACAAAGGGATTCATACTATTGTGTAAATACTACCTCCATCAATGTCCTGAACTTTGTTCTTCTTTCTACGTTGAACTATGCACCCATTAAACAATAACTTCTCATTTCTTCTCAGTCTATCATTTACCAACTGCATTCTAATTTCTGTATTTTTTCAACTTACAGTGGTAGGTATCTCTTATAAATAGAATCTTACCATATTGTCTGTATATAACAAGTTCATTTCATACAGGATAATACCCTCAGGTACATGCTTGGTATGGTAAAGTAAGTTTCTGATAATTGAACAAATATATATTTTATGTTTTTTGTTAATCACTGTTCTATTGCTGTGAAGAGTCATCATGACCAATGCAACTCATACAAGGGAAAACATTTAATTGGGAGCTTTCTTACACCTTCAGATGCTTAGACCATTATCATCATGGTTGGGAATATGGTGGCACACATGGTAGTCATGGTGTTGAAGAAGTAGCTGAGATCTCTACATCCTGATCCACAGGCAGAAGGAAGACAGAGAGACTGCCTGGCATGGGATTTTGATATTTCAAAGCCTACCCCAGTGACACATTCCTCCAACAAGGCCACACATCCTAATCCTTCTAATCCTTTCAAAGAGTTCTACTCTCTGGTGACTAAGCATTTATATATGAGCCTATAGGAGCCATTCTTCTTCTTATTATTCAAATCACCACATGCTGTGCGGGGCATGCCTTTAACTCCAGCACTCAGGAGGCAGAGCCAGGTTGATCTCTGTGAGTTCCAGGCCAGCCTGGTCTACAGAGTGAGATCCAGGACAGGCACCAAAAGTACACAGAGAAACCCTTTCTCAAACAAAACCAAAACAAAATAAATCGCCACATGTGCATATTGCGTTTTATTTATCCAAATACTTCACAGTGGACATGGTTTTTAATACCTTCTGACCAGTAGTTCTCAACTTTCCTAATACTTTAACCCTTTAATATAGTTTCTCATTTTGTGTGACCCCCAACCATAAAATTAATTTTGTTGCTACTTCATAACTGTAACTTTGATATGGTTATGAATCATAAAGGGGCAGTGTCCAACAGGTTGAAACAACTGCTTTGTTCTCTTGCCTATGTTTAATTAAATAAAATAATACTAAAATTTAATTTTATTTTACAATATAATTTAGTTCTACATATCAGCCCCCCCTTCCACCCAGCCCACACCAATATGTTCATAGGTGTGTGGATTAATGTCAGGGTCTTCTATTCGATTCCATTGGTCCACATGTTGGTTTTTATGCCAGTACCAAGCTGTTTTTATTACTGTAGCTCTATAGCAGAGCTTGAGGTCAGGGATCGTGATGCCTCCAGAGGTTGTTTTATTGTACAGGATTCTTTTGGCTATCCTGGGTTTTTTGTTTTTCCATATGAAGTTGAGTATTCTTCTTTCCAGGTCTGTGAAGAATTGTGTTGGTATTTTGATGGGGAATTCATTGAATCTGTAGATTGCTTTTGGTAAGATTGCCATTTTTACTATGTTAATCCTGCCTATCCATGAGCATGGGAGATCTTTCCATTTCCTGACATCTTCTTCAATTTCTTTTATTCAGGGACTTAAAGTTCTTGTCATATAGGTTCTTCACTTGCTTGGTTAGTGTTATCCCAAGTTATTTTATATCATTTGTGGCTATTGTAAAGGATGATGTATCTCTGATTTCCTTCTCAGCCTGTTTTTCTTTTCTTTTCTTTTTTTTTTTTGAGTTGATCTTGTATCCTGCTATGTTGCTGAAGGTGTTTATAAGCTGTACCAGTTACTTGGTTGAATCTTTGGGGTCACTCAAGTATACTATCATGTCATCTGCAAATAGGGAAAGCTTGACATCTTCCTTTCCAGTTTGTATCCCCTTAATGTTGTCTTATTGCCCTGGCTAGAACTTCAAGTACTATATTGAATAAGTATGGGGAGAGCAGACAGTCTTGCCTGGTTCCTGATTTTAGTGGAATCGCTTTGAGTTTCTCTCCATTTAATTTGATGTTGGCTTGCTGTAAATTGCCTTTATTATGTTTAGGTATGTTCCCTGTATTCCTGATCGCTCCAAGACCTTTATGATGAAGGGGTGTTGGATTTTGTCAAATGCCTTTTCTGCATCTAGTGAAATGATCATGTGGTTTTTTTCTTTGAGTTTGTTTATAAGGTGTATTACATTGATGGACTTTCATATGTTGAGCCACCCTTGCATCCCTGGGATGAAGCCTACTTTGTCATGGTGGATAATTGTTTTGATATGTTCTTGGAGTCTGTTCGCCTATATTTTATTGAGTATTTTTGCATCAATGTTCATGAGGGAGATCGGTCTGTAGTTCTCTTTCTTTGTTGTATCCTTGTTTGGTTTAGGAATCAGGGTAATTGTAGCCTCATAGAAGGAGTTTAGTAATGTTCTTTCTGTTTCTATTGTGTGGAACAATTTAGAGAGTATTGGTATTAACTCTTCGTTGAAGATCTGGTAGCATTCTGGACTGAAACCACCTGATCCTGGGCTTTTTTTGGTTGGGACACTTTTAATGACTGTTTCTATTTCCTTAGGGGTTATTGGACTATTTAAATAGTTTATCTGGTCTTGATTTAACTTAGGTATGTGGTGCCTATACAGAAAATTATCCATTTCTTTTAGATTTTCCATTTTTGTGGAGTAGAGGTTTTTGAAGTATGACCTGATGATTCTCTGGATTTCCTCATTGTCTGTTGTTATGTCCCCCTTTTCATTTCTGATTTTATTGATTTGGATGCTCTCTCTCTGTCTTTTGGTTAGTTTGGACAAGGGCTTGTCTATCTTGTTGATTTTCTCAAAAATCAACTCTTTGTTTCATTAATTTTTTGTATTGTTTTCTTTGTTTCTATTTTATTGATTTCAGGTCTCAATTTGATGATTTCCTGGCGTCTATTGTTCCTGGGAGACTTTGCTTCTTCTTTTTCTAGAGTATTCAGGTGTGCTGTTAAGTCACTAGTGTGAGTTTTCTCCAACTTCTTTATGTGGGCATTTAGTGCTATGAATTTCCCTCTTAGTACTGCTTTCATAGTGTCCCATAAGTTTGGGTATATGGTGTCTTCATTTTAGTTGATCTGTAGGAAGTCTTTAATTTCTTTCTTTATTTCTTCCTTAACCCATTGGTGATTCAGTTGAGCATTATTCAGTTTCCATGAGATTGTAGGTTTTCTATAGTTTTTGTTGTTGTTGAAAACTACCTTTAAACCATGGTGGTCTGATAGAACACCGGAGGTTATTCCAATTGTTCTGTATCTGTTGAGATTTGCTTTGTGGCCAAGTATGTGATTGATTTTAGAGAAGGTTCCATGGGGTGCTGAGAAGAAGGTATATTCTTTTTTGTTAGGATGGAATGTTCTGTAGATATTGATTAAGTTCATTTGAGTCATAACATCAGTTAAGTCCTTTATATCTCTGTTAAGTTTTGATTTTGCAGATCTGTCCATTGGTGAAAGTGGGGTGTTGAAGTATCCCATTATTAATGTGTGAGGTTTTATGTATGATTTAAGCTTTAGTAATGTTTCTTTTACATATGTGGGTGCCCTTGTGTTTGGGGCATAAATGTTCAGAATTGAAACTTCATCTTGGTGGATCTTCCCTGTGATGAGGATGTAATGCCCTTCTTGATCTCTTTTGATTCATTTTAGTTTGAAGTCTATTTTGCTGGGTATTAGGATGGCTACACCTGCTTGCTTCTTAAGACAATTTGATTGGAAAGTCCTTTCCCAGCCTTTTTTTCTTAGATAATGTCTATCTTTGAATTTGAAGTGTGTTTCTTGTATGCAGCAGAAAGATGGGTCCTGCTTTCATATCCATTCTGTAAGCCCGTGTCTTTTTAGAGGTGAATTAAGTCCATTGATATTAAGGGATATTAATGACCAGTGATTGTTCATTCCTGTTATTTTTTTGGTGGTTATGTATGTGTACTTCTCTTCTTTGGGATTTATTGCTGTGGAATTATATATTGCCTGTGTTTTTGAGGTTGTATCTGACTTCCTTAGGTTGGAATTTTCCTTCTAGTGCTTTCTGTAGGGCTGGGTTTGTGAATAAGTATTGATTAAATCTGGCTTTGTCTTGGAATGTCTAGTTCACTCTGTCTATGATTATTGAAAGTTTTGCTGGGTATATTAGTCTAGGCTGGCATCCATGGTCTCTAAGTGTCTGCATTACATCTATCCAGGTCCTTTTGGCTTTGAAAGTCTCCATTGAGAAATCGGGTGCTATTCTGATGGGTTTGCCTTTATAAGTCACTTGGCCTTTTTCCTCTGCTGCTCTTAATATTCTTACTTTATTCTGTATGTTTAGTTGTTTATTATGTGGTGAGGGGACTTTTTTTGGGGGGTCTAGTCTGGTGTTCTATAGGCTTCTTGTATCTTCATAGCATTTCCTTCTTTAAGTTGGGAAAGTTTTCTTCTATGATCTTGTTTAATATATTTTCTGTGCCCCTGAGTTGGTATTCTTCTCCTTCCTCTATCCTTATTATTCGTACGTTTAGTCTTTTCATGGTGTCCCAAATTTCCTGGACATTTTGGGTCATGACTTTGTTGGCTTTTGTGTTTTCTTTGACTGATGATTCTATTTCTTCTACTGTAACTTCAACACCAGAGATCCTCTCTTCCATCTCTTTCAATCTGTTGGTTATACTTGCATCTGAAGTTCCTGTTCGTTTACTCAGATTTTCTATTTCCAGCATTCCCTCTGTTTGTGTCTTCTTCATTTTTTCTATTTCTCTTTTCAGGTCTTGGACTGTTTCCTTCATCTGTTTCATTGCTTTTTCATGATTTTCTTTCAGGGATTTATTGTTTTCTTCCAGGGCTTTATTGTTTTCTTCTGTTTTATTTGTTCTTTCCTCTAGTTTTTTACAGTGTTCTTCCCAGTTTTTGTTTGTATTTTCCTCAATTTCATTTGTGATTCCTTCTACATAAGCCTCTATCTTCTTCATGATGTTATTCATAAGGCTGTTTTCTTCTGCTTTTTCCATTTTTTGATGTGCAGGTCTAGATGTTGGAGGAGGGCTAGGTTCTGATGATGCTGTACTGCTCTTCATTTTGTTGTATATACTTCTGCCTTGACATCTGCCCATCTCCTTGTGGTTTCGTTCTTGGTCTTATCAGTGCACTTGGTCCAGACAGAGATTGGATAGCTCAAGGACCTATAATAAAATCAAATACTACTGTTCTAAAAAACAAACAAATAAACAAAAAATATAGCAATAAAATGACTCCTAGCTTCTCCTCTGCAGCAGATGGGAACAAATACAGATATTATGCAGAGAGTGAGAGACATTGGAAGACTCATCCCTAAATGGATGTCTCCCTCAAATTCTTCCTCTCAGGGTTCAGCGGATCCTGCTGAAGAAGAGTCAGAAAGAATGTAAGAGCCAGAGGGAGTGGAAAACACCAAGAAAACAAGTCTCTCTAAATCAACATAAGCAAATCTCATATGAACTCACAGAGACTAAAATAGTATGCATTGGACCTGAACAGGTCTGCATCACATCCTTTGGTCAGAGTACCTTCCTGTACCAAATATTTTATGGTTTCTAGTTTAGTGTTTTTATGGGATTCCTGAATGTGCAATGGGTGGGGCTCTGTTTCTTGTACCTTCTCTTAAAGTCTGTTACTTATGTTTCTTTGTTTTTTTTTCTAATTGCAATGTGTTAGTTTTATTTTATTTTACTTTATTATTATTATTATTATTATTAATTCTTAGAAACCTTTCTTTTCTTAATGAGAAACAGAAAAGGAGTGGATCTGGATGGGAGGGGAGATGGGGAGGAATTGGGAGGAGTAGACAGAGGAGAAACCATAATGAGGATATATTATGTAAGAAAAACATCTATTTTTAATAAAAGAAAAAATTGTGGGAAGCTTAGGAATAGATGGAATATATCAAAATAATAAAGGCTATATACAAGCTTATAGCCAACACTATATTAAATGCAGACAAACTGAGATCATTTGTTCTAAATTTAGGAGCAACACAAGCATGTCCATTCTTTTATTCAGTATAGAGCTGGAAATCTAAGCTATAGCACTTAAACAAGAGAAAGACATAAAATGTATATCAATAATGAAGAGAAAGGTAATATTCTCCCTATTTGCAGATGAATATTTATTTATTTATTCATTCATTTATCTATTTTTTTTTACATCCCAACCTCAGTTTCCCCTCCCTCCTCTTATCCCAGTCCCTCCCTATGACCTCCCCTCTATCTAAGACCCTAAACACTTTTTTTAAAACCCAAAATAAAGAAAGAAAAATGATGAATTCTAAAATAGATTTTCTGGTTCAAAGAACTATGTCTTTGAAGAATGAAATCCACATGCCCAAGGCTTTGACAACATAAAAGACGTGGAACCATGTGGTGACTTCAGTATAATCATAAGAGGATTCATTTGTTTTCACCATTCCTCCTCCTGATTTTCCCCAATTACTGAGTTGCAATGTGCATGCTTCTTTATAAATGCATTAATGTCCTTCAAATTCCATTCTATTAGTCAGTACTTGGTAAGCTATTAGCTTCAAAGGTGTAAGAAACATACCATAAAACATTTAATAATGATGATAAACTGTACAGTCTTCAAAGTGATTGCAAAATGAGTCCATGCATTTCACATATAAGAATATTATGATAATCACACAGAGTCTGCTTCTGAAATGGATAATTCAAAAGATGTTGAGGTAGAAAAATATTCAATTTATTACAAAATGAAACAAACATAGTCACTTACCTTTCTGGACCTCAAATATTTTCTTCACTTGTGTCATAAACATTTTTTCAGAGGAATATATTTTCCTCTTCAATTCCCTTCATCACACATATATGTCTGTGTTTTTATATTTCTCCAGCTTTCATTGACATTTTAAAGAAACAGAGACATTTGAACTGTGATTCCCAATTGAGTATTTGAATATACTTCACTTCAGTATCCCTGGTAGAGCTAAAGTATTTTTCTCTCTTTTTTTCCACGTAAAAAAATAAGTTGCTGGTTTTATAACTTCAAATCCAGAGTCATTTCCCAGCTCAATACATAATGCTTTGTCTGGTCTTTTTTTAAGCCTGCCTCAGACTGCTCCAGTGCCTCAAATGGCTTCTATAAATCTTGGTAAAGCTTTGCAAAACTGAGCTGCACTCTATAATAAAAAGTCCATGTTTTGTAATTCTACTTGTTTTATCATTTCAATGCAACCCTAAAATTCTTGCCTCTTATACTTTCAAAATCTTTGAAGTGACTTTTTAAAAATAAGTTTTAGTGTGTTTCAAGTATCCAGAAAAACACAGATAAGAATATTATAGATACTTGTAAATATCATATAACCAGAAACACTCTGCCATAGCCCCTTCAGAACATTTCTGAATACAATGTACATCATAATTGTACTCATTGACATCATTTATTTTATTTATATGAATATATATTTTATAAGACCAAAATTTACATTATGTGATATATCTGGCATTATGCTAAGTGCAATTTCATGTATTAGCTCATTTACTTTCCAGTTCTCTGTGGTGAGAAAGGCACTGTTATACACATTATACACATGTGGAATCCCAGGTAATGAGAAAAGATGATTTTAGCCAAGTTTCAAACTCTCCTGTAGCTGGAGAATTTTTCTCCAGCTCCCACCGCCAAGTCCCGCCAGTCCCGGAGCCCACTTATAAAATAAACACACAGACTCTTACATTATTTAAACTGCTTGGCCATTAGCTCAGGCCTATCATTGTCTAGCTCTCACTCTTGTATTCAGCCCATTTCTATTAATCTTTACTTTGCCACGTGGCTTGTGGCTTACCGGTACTTTACATCTTCCTTGTCTTGGCAGTGGCTCCAGCCGGTCTCTCTTTCCTTCCTCCTTCCTCAATTCTCCTCTCTCCTTGTCCCTCCTATACTTCCTGCCTGGTCACTGGCCAATCAGTGCTTTATTTATATAGAGCGATATCCACAGCACTCTCCTATATGACAGAATTATAATTTGTTACTGGGCTTGTATACTAGGTTCTTGAACAGTGGTTACCTCTGACTTTCTGAACTCCTTTAGCTTCTCTTCTGTCCATCTACTGACTAATTGTTTTTTATGCATTATTTTCAAAATATTTTATTTTTTACTCGTGTGTGTGTGTGTGTGTGTGTGTGTGTGTGTGTGTGTGTGCATGAGTACACATGCCTGTGAGTGCCCAAAGAGGCCAGAAGAGGACATTAGATTCCCTGGAATTGGAGTTACAGGCATTGGTGAGGTACCTGATATAGGTGCTGGAAACTGAACTCCACTTCTCTAGAAGAGCATTAGACACTTTTTACTGATGAACTATCTTTTCAGCCCCTTGTATATATCATTTTGATGTTAAAATATGTTTTCCTTGATTTTCTTTTCATATCTCAAGATACTTGAATTTGGGTATTTTGTGAGTTAAATGAATTTACTTATTGGTTTGTGTAGGCATGAAGTTTTAGCATATAGCAGCTGCATCTATCTATTCAGACTTCTGGTAAATAGTCACCAAGATCTTCATAACATAATAGAGAAAACAAAAGTAACAGTTACCTGCAGAAGAGAGCATATGCTGAGAGAAAATAAGGACACCAGGATCAGATTGGTCTTTCTATTTTATACCTAATAAATTTCTAAAACACTAACTCTGTACAGCTAATATCAGTCTCTCCATAGGCAAAATTTGACCAATTATGGCTGCTATTAGCTGCAACACCTTTAAATTCTATCATGTTCTAGTACTGTTAGAAGGAGGACTGTGAGGTGTTTTTTTTTTCCCCAATACATGAGTTTTTTTCTATTATTTCCCCCTTTTCCATTATTTTTTTAATAATACATGAGTTTTTTTCCAACACAAATGACAGTCTATATCAATATTTGATTTATGTTGTACTAGTTTTTAATGCCACCACTAACAAAATATCACAGACAAGGTGTCTTAGTCTATTATTTTTCTCACAATTCTGAAGGCTAGGTGTCTATACTAATGTATCTATAAATTTGTTTTTTCCTAAGGATTCTCATCTTGGCATCCAGATGGTAACCTCTCAGTATGTCCTCATCCATTCTTAATATGGATCCATTCATTATGTCTGCCTTTGTATGCACATTCATTCTTCTAAATACATTGATAATATTGCATTAGGGACTACCCTAATGGCACCATTTAAACACAGTCACACCTGAATGAAGCACTGGAATTAAGGAGCTCAATTATGAAACTTCTGTAGAAAGGTCCAATTCATTACATAACAGATATGTAGCTGAAAGTTTTCCAGTGTCCCACATGGCCCGCAGTCAGGATAAATCTCTCACCCAGTAGTCCCATAGCCTTTATAAAATAATCACACAGAGGCTTAATATTAATTATAACTGCTTGGCCATTAGCTCAGGCTAATTACTGACTAGCTCTTACACTTAAATTACCTATAATTCTTATTTATGTTTAGCCACATGACTTGGTAACTTTTTTCAGTTCTGCCTTGTCATCTTTCTTCCTCTGTGTCTTGCTGGTGACTCCTGACTCAACCTTCCTCTTCCCAGAATTCTTCTCACCTGATTGTCCCGCCTATACTTCCTGCCTGGCTACTGGCCAATCAGGGTTTTATTTATCAACCAATCAGAGCAATACATATTCACAGCATACAGAAAAACATGCCTCAGTACGAATAAAGTACAGTTTCTTCATTTTCATATTTTTAGGTGTTTTTATTTTTTACTTTGAGAGCATACAGAGGATAGAATTTATAAAGAATGCATATTTACTGTTTGGTATTAATTTTTTTTCTTCAGATTGGTCATACTCATTACTTTACTAATTTTCAGTTTAAGAGAAACTTTTTGGTCGTATCAGCCCACATGAAGTTGTTATACTTTTAGAGTTCTCATAACATAGATGAGTATGAGACATATCAGATTTTATTGTGGAAATCTTTATATTAAAATAATTATGTGTAAAAGTCCTGAGTCACTCTTCAGTGTTTATTCTGCAAATTACATTTTGTCAGCCTTTTTCCTACACTAAGGAAGCTAAATATATTATGCATTTATTTTGCATGTATTTATCCACATCAGAGTTTGCAATTGACATTGCAAATGATTATATCTTTTTTTGTCAGAGAAAATTTCTATTTTGATGTCAGATTGTTACTATTTCCCTATTAGTTTCCTCATTTTCTGTATTATTAATAAACATTTTCCTGCTAAGTGGTTGGATAGTTTAATATTTTTATTCATATTTTTAGTATTTGTTGTACTTGTTTAGACAAATTTTTCTATAAGGTTGGACTCTGTTTCTGTTATTTTTACTTGCCCCAAGATTGCCTCAAAGTCACCATGCAGCAAAAACTGACATAAAAAATCCTGATCCTTTTAGCTCTATCTCCCAACTTATAAAGGTACAGGTGTGTACCACCACGCTTATCTACAGTTTACTTTTAGTAGAAGATTTATAAAAATTCCAACTGTCATTTATGTCATATACTGAGTATCCATTTAACGGCTAACAACCTATGTTCATAGTCGTATATGTTAATCAATGCATTAGTACTACAATAGTTACAATAATTTATGCAATATATTATAACATAAATGTGTATTCATTGTTTCTATTCAACAGTTAAATTAAACAATGTAAAGAAATGATAAGTTATTTCTCCCATGTCAGTCACACAACTAGATAGGAGAATTAGGTTTCAGTTTTGGTAATTTTATTGAAAAAATTATACTCTGATAGCATTCAGTGGCATTTATTTTATGCATTCATAAAAGTTTCTGAATTTTATACCATTTCCTCTAATTCAATTATCCTTGTGACAGTTTGTATTATTTTAATGATTTTGTTTGTAATTTGTTGCTGTTTGATAGAGAAAACTTCCTCAACTTGTATATTTTCTTCACAAATGAATTAATTATTCTCAGTACTTTACTTAATTGAACCAGCATCTTAAGCTCTATTTAATCCTATCTGCAGTCCTGTTGTGAGAACATTATAGTCCTAGATCAATTTTAAAGGGATTAACATCAGTATATGTTTTTCTGAGAATATGCTAAAATTCTTAATTTTGAGGTTAAGTCTTCCAAACTGTTTTATATATCCTCTAATACAATGCAATTTTCTGCTCAACATATATTTTTCTATATTTAATCATATGTGTATTGCTGTATTTGATGGGATTTTTTTATTCATGGTCTTTCCTTTAATTATTAGATAATAGATAGATGATAGATAGATAGATAGATAGATACATAGATAGATGATGTATATAGAGAAAGACAGAAAGACAGAAGATAGACAGATAGATAGATAGATAGATAGATAGATAGATAGATAGATAGCACCTGCTGAGTCCATTTGCGTTGCTCAAATGCATAGGTACATGTTTTTAGGGCCAGCTGCTTATTGGAAAATCAGCTAGGGGTTTCATCCTTGGGAAAGACTAATTCTTTACTCTCAGCAATCATTAATTTCTTGTAGCTCTTCATCTTGGAGTGGGTCTTATGATTGTGTGTGTGTGTGTGTGTGTGTGTGTGTGTGTGTGTGCTCTAACAAATAAAGCTTGCTTGAAGATTAGAGGGTGAAGTCAGCCATTACTTAACCATAGAGGTCTATACAGACAGACAGGAAGTGACATGGCTGAGTGGAGAGAGAAATATAAAGAGGGCAGAGACAGGAGCTCGGCTCCTCTTCAGTCTGAGGAACTGTGGAGGTAAGAGGTGATTGTGACTGCTTCTTTACTTATATGATATTTCGGCATTTACCCCATTATCTGACTCTGGGTTTTTATTATTTAGACCAATTAGAATTTATGCTACAGGGTCTGCCAGAAATGTTACCCTTCTACATTGGCATGATTACTGCTGTTGACCATTTTAGTTGCTTTTTTAGTTAAATGTTATTAATATTAAATACATGACTTTTGCATATAAGAAATGAAAGTTCACATTAATTTTATATCCTTGGATTTTTATAGTCAGCTTACACATAAGTTAATATTTTACATTATTATGATTCTTTTATATAACATTTCTTTTTCATATCTTATTTATTAAACTAGATATTTGATAGTATAATGTACAGGAGTGATGACCAAAAGTATTGTTTTTTATTTTAGAATAAATATCATTAGGGGCCTCTGGCTTTATCTTGATGTTTACCCAATGTTGATTTTGGTTAGGCCTGATCTCAACTTGTAAGTGATGGATCTTAATCATAACACTTTAATATGTCATTTGTTACAGACTTCTAAAAATAATATGATAAATAATAGAAAGTATGCTATTAATATCCCATTTAATCTATATTTATTTTACAATGGGCATTGAATTTTGATTTTTAATAGTTGGCTTTCTACGTAGACACATCCTCCCAATGCTTGGGTAGTTTATTTATTATAATGGATCATATTTTATGCATGTTGAATTAAACATATCAATATTTTACTGTGTGTCATTAACTGTGTCATAAATAATGACATGTGTTTGCGTATTTTTCTTTTTCAGGTTTATTGTATTTTATGTGTATGAGTGTTTTGTCTGCATGAGATGAGTGACACTACATTTACAAGCAGTTCTTAGCCACCCTACACAGGTTCTGGGAAGGAAACCTGGGAAGCCTGGAAAAGCTCCAAATGCTCATAATTGCTGAGCCACTCTCCAGCCCTTACAGAAGTTTGATTTTGAATTTTCCCTGTAAAGTGATGCTGTCAAAGTTAAACTGTCTAACAAAACAAAGAGGGCAATGCTTCTTTCCTTTTTGTTTCTGAAGAACTATTAGACAAAAATTATCTCTCCTTAGAACATTTGTAAAAGTAGAAATTTAGAACATTTAGTAATTTGTATATTTGTAAGGAGTAGAATAGTTCAATGAAGCATGTTTGGCTACAGATTAAATTTATAAAACTTGTCAATTTTCTTAAAATGTCACAGTGCTTTATGTATGAAATCATATATGTTTTCAGAAATGTCATTTTGTATAGTTTTAAGGTGGATGAATTTTATAATATTCTTATGATATTTGTCTTAAAAAACTTTCAATTTTGATGCAAACATTATTGGGGTTAGAGTACTTGCTTAGTGAGAACAAGGTTCCAAGTTCAGGTCCCTGAGGTGAAAAAAAAAATCAAAAGATAAAAATCTAACAATAACAATGGTTAAAGGAAATTTTCCTAGTACATTGAAAATTTTTCTAAATATCTCCTGTTTGGCTTTGCTTTATTCTGCTATAAAAAAGCCTTTTACTTATTTTTTTTCAAATGTAAGGCTATGAATTTTATTGGCAGTTTTGTGTAATTTTATTCATTAACTGATGTAGAATATCTTTCTGTACAGTGTAAATATGTGTTGCTCCCAGTTGGTTGATGAATAAAGCGGCTTTGGCCAAGGGCAGGGCAGAATATAGTTAAACAGGAAAGTCAAACTGAATACAGGAAAAAAGATGGATGGAGTTGAAGCAGATGACATCCAGTTGCCCAAGGAACAAGAAGGCAGCAGACTGGAAATGCCACGGCCATGCAGCAATACATAGATAAACAAAAATGTGCTAATTTAAATTGTAAAGAGCTAGATTGTAATAAGCTTGGACAATAGGCCTTTTTTTGTAATTAATATTAAGCCTCTGAGGGATTATTTACAAGCAGCTGTGGGACAAGGCAGGACAGAGAAATGCCTCAGACTACACTAACTTCTGTTGTATATCATTCTTTCTTCTTTATTTATTTCCATTTTGTCTATGGTAAATAATCTGTTTTTGAAAAAGAACTTCTCTCATTATTTTTCATTTTTATTTACAATAAACTCCCTATTGAATGCAGGTATGTGTTTGATATACAGTGATTTCATCATCATTTTGTACTAAATAGTTTATAAATACACCAAGCTTCCTGTTATAATTATTCACATCTAACATTACCGCACAATTATAACAAAATAAAATATGTGCTATATAATGCAAACTGCCTGTAAATAACTTACTAATCTTGGTGGTCTGGTATATGCCAGGCATGCATGAGAAAATGTCACAATCACTATGCCTTTATGGAGGCTTCTCTTTCATGATTTTGATGACTATTATCATTTCATAATTAAATTTTATCATGTTCTTTTACATATTTTCCTTCCACACAAATTTCTTATTATCATTTCTGATTTTGAAGTGAACTTTTTTTAGTATTGTAAGTGTTTACATTGCCATGAAATTTAATGTATGGTTGTCTGGCTAAATTTGTATTATGTAGATAGACACAACTTTAATTTTAGAGATTCACAGAATTATTATTTAAATATTAACCAAATATTATTATCTTTAAATAAAATTTTATACCACCAATTTCTTCTTGGACTGTTTAGTTTACCCAACATTTATAAGAAATGCAAATTGTTAATTTACTTGAAGTATAAATACTTTTTCAACAAACTTAAAAATAGTTCAATTTCCACTATCACATCCATGTACCAAAACTTTGCTAAATGTTGATATAAATAACTTTCAAACAATTCATCTCATAGATGGAAATATGATATGTATAAGAGATTCTAATAAGAATAGGGAACCAGGCTCAAATTGTTAATTGTTTTAACCCAGTGTTTACTACTGTGTCAGCTAAATTGTAACTACCCTGTCAATATATGTTCATGGAATGGATCCATGTTGAGAGAGTACTTGAATTCCCTGTAATTACATTGAAAAAAATGTTACATTGAAAACAATGTCTGGGTCACCTTGTATAGAAACAGAGCCTGAAAATTAAAACTCAGAAGTCTTGGAGATGCTCGAGATGGAACTGGGGACATCATATGCATAAAATGTGCTTTACCATTGAACTATATCCCCTACTAACAAAGGACAGTAATCAAAGCATATACGCACTCACAGTGACTGAGAGACAGCAAGCCTCCAGGGGTGTGCATCAGGTCCTTTGTATCTATATTATGCTGTTCAGTTCATATGTGTGGGAACAATTAAGTCTATGTTTATTGTGCCTTCTCTTGCACTTTTTTCTTTCTGTTTGTTTGTTTCCCATTTCAATGTGTTAGTTTTTGTTGTTTTTATTTTATTTTATTATTTTTATCCCTTCTCTATTCTTTTTTAAAATATTTATTTATTTATTATGCATACAGTATTTGGCCTACATGTATGCTTGCAAGCCAGAAGAGGGCACCAGATCTCATTATAGATGATTGTGAGCCACAATGTGGTGTTGACAATTGAACTCAGGTCCTCTGGAAGAGCAGCCCCAGTGCTCTTAACCTCTGAGCCATCTATCCAGCCCTTTTCTAACAAGAGACAGAAAGGGTATGGATCCAGGTGGGAAAGGACTTGGGGGGTGTACTGAGAGAGGAGTAGAGGGAGAAAAAATTGTAATTAGGATATATTAAGTGAGAAAAAATATATTTTAAACTCCCAGACAAAAGAATAACATAGAAATACCATGGTTCACAAGACATACTGACAGATATTTTGTTACCATTAACTTGGGCATTTGAATATTAGTATTTGTCCACTAATATCTAAAAACTAGGACACAACAGGCATTGAAATGATATATTTGTCTCTTTAACATCATCTGACTTTTAGTGCCCTCTCTCCTTCCCTGTCTTGTTGCTTTCATTCTCCCTTGATATCTCTACCTCTCTGTAATTACTTCTTGTCTTTAACAGGCAGTTAGAGATTAAAGGCTCATTTTGACTATATTCTTTGCAGTATTCCAAGAATGAAGTCGAGCAAGGTCCTTAATTGTTGACTTAGTCTTCTGTACTCTGGCAACTTCTCTGGTTATGATTACTACTTTTTCATTCATCTGATCATACATAAAGTATTTATTTAGTGATTTTATATTTTGAGATATAGGTAACTTATGAAAAAGGGGGACACCTTGTAATAAAACTCTCATTTTGGGAAGCCTGCAACAGTTGGTGAGATAGATAAATGTACAGAAACTGACTGAACAATAGGGCTTTAAGAATAAATAATTATTTCAAACTGTCACTGAAATAAATGAAATAATAAATACTGTGTAGAAAAGTTATGAAACAAGATAACCAGCCTGCCAAAAATTGAAAAAATACTTTCTAAGTATATTTTAAAAGAGAAAAGATATGTGATCCGAAAGGTTTCAGGAAACAACTTGGGCTCTTAGATATTATGCCATATTGCTAGTTCAGCAACACATTATTATTAATTCCATGTGACAAGGTCAAGTTGAACAAATATTTTGCATGAATCTGAATTAAAATTGATGGGCCTGAATAATTAAAAATATTAATATTTTAAGTCTGCCATGCTTTGAAAAAAACAAGATTTTTAAATCAAGTTTGTAAATACAAATGGGTTTCTGAATGTTTAAATAATTCTCAAAATTAAATTCTAAAATTAGTAAATATTATGTATCCATTATGGTAAAGACCTAATACTAATTCAAAAATGAAATTTGTGACTAAAACATAGGGGGCTTGCTGTTAAATGTGTTGCTCTGATTGGTTAATAAAACACTGATTGGCCAGTATCCAGGCAGGAAATATAGACAGGAAAAGGAGAGGAGAATTCTGGGAAGTGGAAGGCTGAGGCAGAGAGATGCTGCCAGCTGCCTCCATGACAAAGGAAAAGTAAGGTACCAGTAAGCCACAAACCACGTGGCAATTTGTAGACTAATAGATATGGATTAATTTAAGATATAAGAACTAGATAACAAGAAGATTGCTGCAGCCATACAGTTTGTTAGCAATATAAGTCTCTGTGTGTTTACTTTGTTGGGTCTAAGCTGCTGCAGGGCTGGCGGGTGAGAGAGATTTGTCCTGACTGTGGGCCAGGAAGGACTAGAGAAAACTCCAGCAACAGGGACTTATATAAACATTACCTCCCATTGACTAATTGTTTCATTATGACATTTTCACACATGCATATCACATTCTTTGTTCCTATTCTCAAATCTGTTCTCTTGTCCCACTCATCTAGGTTATATAACTTCCTTGCTCCAAATACTACACCACTTCTATTTCATGCCATATATATATATATATATATATATATATATATATATATATATATATATATGTTCATGTGTAAACAAGATAGGTATATGTGGAAAAACACATATACTTATCTTTCCAAATCTGGCTTATTTTGATTAGCAGGATTTCCATCAATTCTATTCATTCTCGGGCAAATTATATCATATCCTTTGTGGATCAATAAAATTCTATTACACACACACACACACACACACACACACACACACATACACACATTTTTCCCTCACTTCTGCTGAATACAGCCAAATATATTCACTTCTTACGAAGACATTTCCAATATAGAAAGTTTAAACATGATTAACTTCAGGTTATAATGTAAATATTCAGCCAAATGGATTATGTCCACATGAACAAAGCTATTTCAAATCTTGTATTAATAAATGACTAATTTAATAATTAAAATACTAGTATAGTTTGTTAAAAATTCAAAGTAGTATACAAATTTAAAACAATAAGGTTTACATAGAAAAGTAATGGTATTATTATTATTTTCTGTTTATCATGACTTGCTTTCTGGACTCTTAGCTATGTCCTATTCATATTCTATTTAAAGAAATGAAGTCTGTTTTCCTATCTGGTTTTCAATTTTCAACTTCCAATCTCTATCTCAATAGGTATCCTAGAATAGAGAGCTTTTACAATTCATGATAAAATTATCCATGGTTAGCTCATATATATCAACTATTTACATTAACAGATCAATATAAGTCTAGTGATTAATGATTGGAATTTTTCATATACTACACACAGCAATTTTTTGAAAGTACTTTTGATATTAGAGATGATGTTCTGATTTTTTAATTTCTTTTATTTCTCGAGATTATGGTTTAATTACATCAGGTTTCCTGACACTATCCTTTCTCCAAAGCCTCCCATTTACCCCTCTTTGGTCTCTTGTAATTTCTTGTTTTTTTCACTAGACACACACACACACACACACACACACACACACACACAAACAAACATATACACAATCTGTCATAATATATAACTATATTATATAAAAATATAAATATAGAGCCGGGCGATGGTGGCGCACGCCTTTAATCCCAGCACTCGGGAGCCAGAGCCAGGCGGATCTCTGTGAGTTCGAGGCCAGCCTGGGCTACCAAGTGAGTCCCAGGAAAGGCGCAAAGCTACACAGAGAAACCCTGTCTCGAAAAACCAAAACAAAAAAAAAAAAAAAAATATATATATATATATATATATATATATATATAAATATATAAAATTGAGTATTGTTCTTTCCAAGTCTGTGAAGAATTGTATTGGGATTTTGATGGGGATTGCATTGAATCTGTAGATTTCTTTGGGTAAGATTGTAATTTTTACTATGTTTATCCTGCCTATCCATGAGCATGGGAGATCTTTCTATTTTCTGATATCTTCTTCTATCTCTTTCTTCAGAGACTTAAAGTTCGTGTCATACAGGTCTTTCACTTGCTTAGTTAGAGTTACCCCAAGGTATTTTATATTATTTGTGGCTTTTATAAAGGATGATGTTTCTCTGATTTCTTTCTCAGCTCATCTGCAAATAGTGAAATTTTGACTCCTTCCTTTCCAATTTCTATCACCTTGTTATCCTTTTGTTGTCTTATTGCTCTAGGTAGAACTTCGAGTTCTAGGTAGAACTATATTAAATAGATATGGAGAGAGAGAGAGAGAGAGAGAGAGAGAGAGAGAGAGAGAGAGAGAGAGAGAGAGAGAAAGAGAAAGTGTGTGTGTGTGTGTGTGTGTGTGTGTGTGTGTGTGTGTGTGTGTGTTGTGTGTGTGTCTTTATGTCTGTGTGATTTACTAGACTGGCTTACAGACTTGTTCAAGTAGTCCAACAACAGCTGCCAACATTGCAATTGCTAAGAATCCAGTAGTTGCTCAGTCCAGGAGGCTGAATATTTCAGAGTCCATACTGATGTTGACAGCCTGGTACACTCCTGGAAGGATAAGACCTGGTTCTAATAGTAAAGGAATGTTGCAAGAGGAGTTGTACTTGCCAGCAAGAATGAGAGCAAATAATAAAAATAGTTTTCTTTTCTGTGTAGTTTAATCTGGGCACCCAAAAGAAGGTACCACCAACATTTAGAATGAGTTTTCATGCTTTATGTAATCAGATTAAGAAAGTCCTTTGGTTGAAAAGGGAGTGTCCACTGGAGTTGGGGACTGGACAACAGAGATGAGAATGGGGCTCACATGGACTCACAGAGACTGAAGCAGCAAGCACAGTGCCTGCATGTGTCTGTACCTGGTCCTCTGTTTATACATTATGGCTGTTACCCTGGTGTTCTTGGGGGACTGCTAGCAGTGGGAGTGGGGTTGTCTCTGATTCTTTTGCCTGCTCTTGAAACACTTTCCCCCTTATTAGATTGCCTTGTCCAGCCTCAGGATGAGGGCTTTTGCCTTGTCTTGTTGTGTCTTGTTTTGTTCTGTTGGACTGTCATCTCTTGGAGGTCTGCTCTTTTCTGAAGAGGAAATGGAGTGGGAGTGAATCTTGGGGAGAAGGGGTTGAGAGGAGCTGGGAGGAGTAGAGGGAGGGGAAGCTGTGAAAGGGATGTGTTATATGAGAGAAAAATCTATTTTCAATAACAATAAGAAAGAAATCAAGAAAGTCCCTCAGAGAAGTGTCCAGCAGGTTGAATTTAAGTTGACTCCAGATCCAGTATAGGTGACAGCTAAGTAAACCATTTCAAAACCTATCTATACTAGACTTTGTAAAATTACACATACATGTAATAAGTTTGTTTTGTGAGGTAAGCAACTTTTATATGACTTATTTTAACAGAATATTATGAATTAAAGAAAAACAAAATATCTCACAGAGAAGCCATCAATATTTGCTGGCAGGATATGCAATCAGTGAAGAACTGAGATCAATTACCACTTTCAAAACTTAGATAATTGGCAAAATTTAATTTTGCTGACCATCACTTTTGTTGGTGAAAAAGTAACTTTATTAATAGCTACCTCAGAGAGTTACCTTGGAAATCAAAATATATGTAACATATCTAAATACTTAGTATGAAGTGGAAGAGAATAGTAACTTGGGAGACAAAGTTGTTATGGTTAAGTTTTAATAAATTCCATTTGAAAATATATCTTTTTGTGTAATTCTTTCTTCTTCTTTTTTTTTTTTTTTTTGGTTTTTCGAGACAGGGTTTCTCTGTGTAGCTTTGCGCCTTTCCTGGAACTCACTTTGGAGACCAGGCTGGCCTTGAACTCACAGAGATCCGCCTGGCTCTGCCTCCCGAGTGCTGGGATTAAAGGCGTGCGCCACCACCGCCCGGCTTCTTTCTTCTTTTTTAATCTTCTCTCATACATGGCATCTCGACCACAGTTACCCTTCCCTCCACTCATCCCACCTCCCCACTCCCCTCTGTCCACTCCTCCTACATTTCCCTGTAGAAAAGGGCAGGCCTCCCAGAGATATCAACAGAACTTGGTATAACAAGTTAACAGTAAGACCAGGCATATACTCTCATATCAAGTCTGGATGAGGCAACCCATTATGAGCAAAAGCATTCCAAGAACATGCAAGAGAATCAGAGACACCCTCTACTCCCACTGTTAGGATTCCACAAGTGCACCAAACTACACAACCATAACATATATGCAGAGGATCTAGCTCAGACCCATACAGGCTCCATGATTGTGGCTTCAGTCTCTGTGAGCCCCTATGAGACTTACTTAGTTGATTCTGTGGGTCATGTTCTCAGTGAAATTACTTCTAATGATTTTCTACTATACTCATAGAGTGGTGCCTAGTTCAATTGTCATCGGAGAGTCTTAATCCTGCAACTAATGGGAGCAAATGTAGAAAACCACAGCCAAATATTAGGTGGATCTTAGGGAACTCAGTGTAATTATTTCTTATTTATACTTTATTAAGTTGTTTTGCTTTCCAATCTATATTCATTACATTCTCCATTCTACCTACTTTTATGTATAATGTTTAACAAAACATATTCTTAAACAACATTAATACCATACTTCATCTATTATTATTGCAATTTTGTACTACTAGGAATCACATACTTAGGGTTTCAAAAATGATAGGAAAACAGTCTAACACTAAGATTTATTAAGCCATTCTTATTTTTTTCATTTTTATTTTGAGACAGGGTCTTACTAAGTGGACTTGAGTGTCTTTGAGGTCCCTCTATAGACCAAGCAGACCTTGAAGTTCTATTCCTTGTGACTCAGCATAGGAAGGAGCTAGGATTATAACTTAATATCCACAGGCCCTGTAGAGACCAGCCTTGCTAAGAAAACCAATATGATTTAATCTGTCAATTATTTTACAAAACAAAAAAGATTTTGTGAGATGTAATATTCCTTCATTGTTTTTTAGGTTGTACATGGAATCTATCCTAAGTTCCATACTTCCTTGAAGATGTGAGAACCTAGTCTAATATTAAAATCAATGTACTAATGATGAATATGAAATGTGGAAGATTCATCCAATGGTCATTTTCAGAAAATTGTTAGCAGACACCTGCATAAAAAAACCCTAACAGTGTTTCTGACTAGATCCCATAAAGAAGAATCAGGGTGGATTTTAACATGTAGGGTGTGAATTCAGGAATAATGTTAGAATTAATAAGTATGGAAGTGAAGACACTGCAAGAGAACTTCTGAGTTGCAGACACAACGAAAGTGTTTCTTTACACTAATTGAGTATGGGACTTGGAAATGCCTGTGGTGATGTTTTGTTTGTGATCGAACAAATGAAGCTTGCCTGAAGATCAGAGGGCAGAGCTAAGCCACTATTTAGCCACAGAGGTCAGGCAGTGGTGGCACACACATTTAATCCCATCACTAGGGAGATGGAGACAGGAAGTGATATCACAATGTAAAGAAATATTCTACAGATTTCCTTTTTAATATTCCTTGTATTTTGCCTTGTGAATCCCCAAGTAAGAACATAGTCTGGATTTTGTATGGATTTTCAAACCACCCAATATTGAAATTACAGATGAACACTGCAAGCAAATTACATTGTAATAATCTGCTATAATATCAAGAAATAAAAATGAACAGACATGGCACTTTCTATACTTTGTTGTAGGTCATGTTTTATTAAAATAATCTTCTCAAAAGAAACTGGACTGATGTTAATATTCATTTGTTTGTTTGTTTTTTGCCATGATTTAATAAAGAACACACATTACTGTATCTAACTACTAGAACCTTAAGAGGAGTTAGAATGCAAATGTTCTATGATCAACCTGTTTTCAAGAAGTAATGGCTTTATAATGATTTTTTCTGACATATGAGAATGAGGGGCAATCTCTTCTTTGAAAGTTCAATATACACATACATAGATACAGTTCATTATTAATAATATAAAATACATATTTTTAAAATGCTTATTTTGATATTTTTAAAAGATTGACTAAATCTTTCAAAGTATTGTGATAAGTGTGATTTTATCATTTCTCTGATAGTTTTCCCATGCACTTTCTTACTATGTTACCTTTAAGAATAGAAAATATGAAATAAAATATGATTATTATTTGCTAGAAGCTAGTGAAAGAGGACATTTGGAATGGTATGTTTAGTAACTATTTTTAAAAGGTTGTGATGATGTTCATTGATATAGTAGGTGGTGAAGAAGTGGAGGCTTCAACCACCATTAGAGCCATGAGTTAATTAGAGTATTGTTAGGAAGTGTCCAAGAAATTTTCACTAAAATGCATAAATGTGCAATTTGTTATGATAATTATATCCTTTAAAGTAAAAACTCAAGTAGGTAACAAATAAATGCTGATAGCTGCATTGTTTTAAATAATAGCTTACTTGAATTTAATTAAAAATAAACTAAAGAATGTCTTAATGTCATTAGTGGAATGTTTAAATGAAGTGTGACATTATTAGAATTGAGATGGTGACTTCTTCTACTGGGTCATGATTCCATCCAGAATTGTATGTCTGTATTTTGTAGTAGCAAATATTTTGGTAACAATATATAAATACATAATGACCAAAAATGAATTCATAATAACACAGTAAATTGGGGTGTTTCTGGCAGAACATAACCTATGTTACATACCATGACTTCAATAGAGTTTCAGTTCTGAACACACAGCATACACCTTTGTAATGCTGTACAATTATGCAACACTAATATATATACTTTTAAAACACCTCATCTTAAGCTCATGACTATTGTATGCTATGCTTTACACTGTTTTTACTGTATATAAATTATGGTCTAATAAATAATGTTATATGTATGAAAAACAAATATTTTAAAAATGATTCCCTGTAAGATGAATTGTTAAATGGTCTTATTAATAAAAAAAAAACCCAGAGCCATATATTGGTGTGAAAACTGAGAGGTCAGAGGAATAGGAAAAGCCACAGCCAAACTCACCTTACTGACTCCTCAGCCTCCAAAGAGACCTACTTCCCGTATACCCAGGCCTATATGCCTTTCTTTCCCTGACATCTCAATTCCTCTCTCTGCCCAGCTACATCACTTCATTTTTCTGCCCAGCTCTGTCACTTCCTGTCTGCCTACACAGACCTCCAGACCTTTATGATTAACTAGTGTTGGAATTAAAGGCATGTGCCACCATGCCTGGCTCTGTTCCCAGTGTGGCCTTGAACTCACAGAGATTTGGATGGACCTTTGCTTCCTGAATGCTAGGATTAAAGGCATGTGCTACCATTGCCTGACTTCTATGTTTACTAAAGTGACTGGCTTTTTATTTGGTCCTCAGATAAGCTTTATTGTGGTACACAGATAAAATATCACCACAATTCCCTACCATCATTTCTCAGCACATAAGTAGAGGTCAATAATGACTTGTGCCAGGCGGTAGTGGCACACGCTTTTAATTACTAGCACTTGGGATGCAACAGTCGGATCTATGTGAGTTCGAGGCAAGCCAAATTGAGGCCAACTTGGTCTACAAAGCGAGTTCCAGGAAAGGTGCAAAGCTACATAGAGAAACCCTGTCTCGAAAAACCAAAATAATAATAATAATAATAATAATAATAATAATAATAATAATAATAACTTGTATCTGTGTTTATGTGCACATTGCATTTTTTAAAAAACTATGTTTTTGGCTATATTTTGTCAGATTGTTTATTTTTTATTTATTTTTTTTTAAATTTTTATTTTGCAATACAATTCAGTTCTACATATCAGCCACAGATTCCCTTGTTCTCCCCCCTCCCCTCCCTCACCTTCCCCCCAGCCCGCCCCCCATTCCAATCTCCTCCAGGGCAAAGCCTTCCCCACAGACTGAGATCAACCTGGTGGACTCAGTCCAGGATACTAGATGTTTATTTTTAAAAGTTGATATTTGAGAAGCTATATGAATTCACAGAAAAAATATTAAATGAATTTTGACTTTGTATTAGGATATAATCTCCAATAATTTCTTCAGTAGCTCTAAACATTCTTTTGTCATTTGCACTATGTATTTATGATTTATGCAAAGCAGTGGTCTCAGCATTGAGGATTTTAAAATTTAAATATCAATCAGCTGTGAAAAAAATTCAAGGCTTTCTACATCCTGAAGTGCTATATATGCAGGCAAGCTTCAGTTCTTTATGTAAAAACAGATAAACATATCCATCTAATTAGTATGCAAGTTTGCATCTGCTTTTAACAAATGGAAAAATTATATGTATATCAGTTAGGTGTTTTTAAAAGATATATTTTTAATCAAAATTTAATTATATCACTTTCACCCTCCATTTTTCCCTCCAACTCTTCTTAGCTATCCTCCCTTGGAGGCTTCCTGGTTTTTGCCTCCACTCTCATTTTCATAGTCTCTTTTGCTATGATTATTATTTCTACATTCTTATATACATGTGTGTATGTATGTATGTTTATGCACAAATACATGTAAATACAATTTGCAGAGTCCTTTTTTGTTGTTTGTATGTATAATGATTTCAGGGCTAAATGCTCATCCTCGGTTTTTTAAGTAGTTTTAACAACACTTTTATAAAGTAAATGTTTGACTTGTATATCTGTTTCATATACTTACAAGTAAAATTTTCCTAGATGAAAAGTGAATAAGGGGTGAATAAAGTTTAATTAAAAGCCATGATTTAGATTACTATGAAGCTATTTAATAAATCTATAGTGGGCTGCCAAGATAGCTCTGTGGGTAATAGCACTTCTCATGCAAGCTTCATGACCTGAGTTTCATCTTATGAATCCAGGGTAGGCCTGAACTGCCTTTCCACTGTAATCAGATTGATGACTACCCTAATTTTCATCATAGAACCTGAATCCAATAGCTGAAGGAAGCAGATGCAGAGATACACAGCCAAGCACTGGTGTAGCTCTTGGAGTCCAGTTGACTAAAGGGAAGAGGGATTATATGAGCAAGGGGGGTCAAGATCATGATGGTGAAACCCACAGAGACAGCTGACCTGAGCTAGTGGGAGCTCATCAGCTTTGGACTGACAACTGGGGAAATTGCATGGGGCCCGAATTAGGCCCTCTGAATGTGGATGACATTTGTGCTGCTTGGGAAGTTTGTGGGGCCCCTGGCAGTGGGACCAGGATCTAACCCCTGTGCACGAGCTAGCTTTTTGGAGTCCATTTCCTATGGTGGGATGCATTGTTCAGCCTTGATGCAATGGGGAGGGGCTTGGTCCATGTTCAACTTGATGTGCCAGATGTTGTTGACTCCTTGTGGGAGGTCTTACCATCTCTGAGGAATGGACAGGGGGTGGGGTAAGATGGAGTGGAAGGGAGGTGGAGGGGAGCAGGAGGAGAGGAGGGAGGGTGAACTGTGGTTGGTATGTAAAATGAAAAAAAACAAATAAAATAAAAGTAAAAAAAAAAAATCCAGAGTAGAGAGAAGTAAATCTACACAGTTTACACACTTGTCAGTTGTTCTTTACAGGAGCACTATGGCACAGACATGCCCAAATTAAACATGCACACATACACACACATACATGAAAGAAAGAGAGAGAGAGAGAGAGAGAGAGAGAGAGAGAGAGAGAGAGAGAGAGAGAAAGAAAGAAAGAAAGAAAGAAAGAAAGAAAGAAAGAAAGAGATTCAATAAATGAAATTTAAAAATCTTAAAGGCCTGAGGGATGATTTAGTAGCATGAACTCATAATCCCAGCTATATGGGAGGTTGATACAAACACACACACACACACACACACACACACACACACACACACACACACAAACACATATATAATATACACATACATATATATATGTATATATATGTATATATACATATACATTGCATCTTATAGTTAACTGAGCATTATGTATGTTTATATAAAAAAATGGGATACATGGATGTAAAAAATAATTATCATCTTTAAAAAAATAAAAACACTGCTGTAATCAAGTGAAATGCAAAATAGTATATGAAACCACATTTTATAACATTAAGACACAAAATTACAGTTTTTTTTTTTAAAAAATTGGGGTAGGGAATCTAGGCTGTAAACTATCCTTTTGCCTCACTGTATCCAAAGCCACCATAGCACTCAGTAGATTGATGTTTGGTCTTTAAAGTAACTGTTCCAGCTACTCTAAAGTCATTCTCTGAATCAAACCAGCAATTAGAGGGTGTAGAAGTTGAACACATTTATTTTGGCCTCTATCAAATTGCTTCTATTGAACCATGCATTGGTATCACGCACTTTTAATGTTTTGAAGATTGGATATCCAATACAGTAGTATGAAATGCAAGACATCTAATGCATGGATAATGTACACAGTGACCTTATCAAATGGTACCAAGTACCAGCCCTACAAAGGTTTTTATCATACTTCAGTGCAAGCAGTTACATTTCACTGAGAAACTTCCAAATATCATCTCATGTTTTGATCATGTAAATCTTCTCTCTTAACTCGGTTTAAATGACCACCTAGAAGCAAATACATTTACTTATCTTTGACAACTGTACAAATTTTTCTGTTATGCAATTTAATTGCCTTCAAGTCCATCCCAAAGTGTATTTTCTCTGTTATTCTTTTTTATCTCTTTGCCCCATAGCTTTTATAGTTTTGTAAGTAAATTAATCTCAATTAACTATCTCAAATTCTTGAAAAAATTAAGCTGTTTCCCACCTCAGTAATGTTATAAAGATACAAGAACTAAAAAAAGAAATCAGTACATTAGAACCTTTTGCAACAATCCATACACTGTACTCTGCTATTTGATTTCCTCATCTTATACTTTATAGTTAATATTCTAGAATATTTGTATCCTATTGTTATGTCATTTAATATCATATGTTCTGCAGGTATACATTGTTCTTTGTGGGATAGTACTATCTGCAAATCCAAATATATTTTCTATGAATTGAGATAATGTGGATCTTGAATGTAAAAGGAATTAGTGAAGATTTTGGTACTTTTATTCTAGTCTTCTTTAAGAAAAAGCAAAACCAATTTTTCTAAGAAAACAAAATGCTATTCTTTTAGATTTTTGTATTTTTGGACTCGTAATGATTATGTGATTTGTAATCAATCTTCCATCTCAGAGAGAGAAGATTTGTTATGTGAAAAAAATTTTGAAAGGAAAAGGGCATATTTATCTTCATGTCTCATGTCATTATTCTATGATACTATTGTATAATGTTTAACCACAATTGCATATTAAATATGTTAGATATCTACCTTGTAATTCATTTTTATAATATATAAGCTATTTAGAATAATATAAAATGCCATGTTTTAATCTCAGCTACCCCTTTGAATTCTTATTATTATTTGCGAGGCATGCTCTAATTCATTACTCATTCTAATATTAGAAGGCATATAAGATGGTGATGGGAAAATCCTTACATCTGTCATCCTATCTGTCAAAATCATGCTTGATTGGGGGAAATATTTGTACCTTTCTAGATGTTATGAACTGAGACTCAGGGCAGCTCTGTAACATTTCCAGGGAATTCATGACATGTAGAGTTAGATAGTATAGACTTTAGAACCATGTTCTGAACCTTTGTATTCCTCTGTTTCTTTATGATGAGAAATGGGACAAGGTTCTAAAATGAACATTAGCAGCACATTCAATGAATTTGGGTAGTTTTATTATATAAAGCCTAGGAGAACAGTTAATTCTGGTTTAAATTCTGTTACAGTTTTAACATTGGCTGGTATAATCTTGTGCAAATGACATCTTAAGGGCTAGTCTCCTCACTGTTAAAGTGTGTACAGATATCTATTTCATAGAAACATTGGAAATCATAAATTATATAAGACAACTGTGTTGATGAAGTCCTTTGATACAGAGTAAACCTAAAGGTGACCGATAATATTGAGCTTCCCTCTTTGGATAACAAGAAAAAGAAGCACTAAATTGATGATATGCAATCAGTTTTACCTCCATCTCTTAACCCATGTGATGTATACTATGAGATTATTTTATTTTATTTTTGAGATTATATTATATTACCCTTTCCCCTGCATATATATGTATATATGTATATATGTATATGTATAATATATATTTCTCTATTCCCCTGATTCCCTCCAGGCCATCCTAAATACCTTCCTCCTTATTTTTCAAATTCATGACCTCTTCTGTTAATTGTATTCACATGCATATATGTCTTCATATATTCCTAAAATTTACCTACTGAGTCACTATAATGTTAATGGTATATAGATTTTCAGGGCTAACCCTGTACTCTTCCCTGGAGCAGATGATTTCTTCCACTCTCATCAATCTTTAGTTGACTGTAATTATTTGTGTAAGGCTGAGGCCTCGTGATCTTTTCCCTGTCCACTTTGGCCTGCCTATTATTGTCTGCCTTGTTCAGCTCATATTTGGGCAGTCGTGCTGGTGAGACTATATAGTCCTGACATTCCTAGGAGATACAATTTCACTACAAATTCCCTTATCCTTTAGCTCTTACAATCTTTTGTCCCCCTCTTCTGTAATATTCCCTGAGCCTAAGATACAGAAATATTTTGTAGGTGTATCCATTGGAACTAGACTCCACAACTCAGAATTTTATTTGGATATGGTTTTCTTCAAAGTTCTCCGTCTGCTGCAAAGATAAATTACCTTGATAGGGAGTGAGGACTACATTTATCTGTCAGTATAAAGACACATTTTTATAGAATGTTGTTTGGTTTTATACATGTTTAGTAAATTTGTGGTTATACATTCTCCTCTAGTAACTATGATTTCACTAGCACTGATCAGACACAATTTCCCTTTTGTCAAGTAGGTCTTAAGTCCAGTTGAAGAGCAGTTTGGTAACCATTTAGGTATGCATGCTACTACTACACCCTTAGGGTTACTATTCCATAGGTATCAGAGCTCAACAAGACAGTTGTTTGTTTACTTCCTTTGGAAGTTTACATGGTACCTTCAGCAAAATGGAGACGTTGGCAGAAGACCAAACCAGCAAAAGTCCTTTCATCACTACAGAACCCCTACAGTGCACTGGTTGAATATTTTGCCAGCTATGTGTCCATCTCCCCAGCCATCAACTGTAAACCAAGGAATGTAATACAAGATGACAAAATTTAAGAAGTGTGAAGTTCCATGTTTGAGAAACACAAAAAATAATTTTGATGTAGTAAAAACTGGCTTAGAGGGAAGAGAATTCAGCAGAAACACAAAGGATAGACTAGTTTGGAGAAAAATAGTGAGAAAATATTAAATAGAAATTTTAAAGATGGATCTGGGATCTAAAAAGGAATAAATGTGACAGGAATACATACCTGGGAGTAAATAAGTGTGTGAGTACAGAAATTGGGAAAATGAGTGAAAATCATATACAAGTAGGATATTATAAATATATGAGTAAGGTTGATCAGTCGACTGAATTATTCTTAACATGTCTGAAAAAGAGGAGCATGAAAGAAACCACTTTAAATATACAACATTGATATTATGGATTTAATAGTCTTTTATACATTATCGAAGTTCAAGCTTTGATCTTATCGTTTTTCTCCTTTCTATTTTATTTTTATCACATTTCCACCAGATTTAATAATCTTTCAACTCTTCATAGTTGAGAAGAAACCTGTGTATAAAATATTTATTGAGAGAAAAATCAAAACAGACTATTGGGGATAGAGAAAACTAAAAATTACATTTTTATTTTTCCATGTTCTTTAAATGTAATCATAGAAACATTATCACATACAGTCAGAAAGTTTAGTCAGATGAAGTATGATTTAAATGGAAGACAGAGACAGGAATAGCTGAAGGCATTGTGCTGTTGGTTTTGGCAATGAAGGTAAGCATACATGAATCAATGAGTCAACGATCTCTAGATATTGGAAAGGATGAAGAAACAGAATCACCCTTAAATCTTCAAGGAAGAAAGATAGCTTGACTGATATCTTGACTTTAAAAAAACTTGGGTCCTATTTCTTACCTATAAACCTGCAAGGTAGTAAGTTTAAATTGGTAAGGTCAGAAAGTTTGTAGGAATGCATTGCAATAGTAATAAAATAAACTGATAATGGTAGTATTTGGTGCCATTGAATATGGTTATGAAGTATCAGAAAACACTCAGGTTGTGCAGTGAGCTTTTTGCTAGGCTGAAATGCTGGAGATATGTGACAGATAATTCACTGATGTAACTTCAACACTCCAGGGGATCATCAGAAATTTGAGGCTCGCCTGATCAACAAAGCAAGTTCTAGGCCTCCTAGGGCTTCACAGTAAGACTACATCTAAACAGCAACAATAGCAATCAATTGTGGATGCAAGAATTCTAAACTATTCAAAAAACAAATGTTCATAAATGATAGCCTCCTTTCCTTCTCTGAGAGGTAAGAATATCCTTCCACATATAGATAGTACTTTAGATTTCACAAATGCTTCTGCTCAGCATCTTACATTTATATTCTCCTTGAGAGACAAGAAACAAAATTGTTCAAGTAATGGATCAATGCATTTTGGACTATGCAAACCTCTTTCCATTGCCCTCTAACTCACCAAGCAAAGTAGTCTCATTTCCATAGTACCAGTTCTTTCCAGGCAGATGAAGTTGTTGCAGCTCCACTTTAGAGAGAGGGCAACATGAGAGATATGCTCTGTGAAGTTCAAGATCCTCTGGGCAGAGTTTATAATAAATCTAGGAAGCCATCAGACTTTAAGGACTCTAAGGAGCAACATGTCAACAAATTTGATTCAATACAGGAGAAAAACCCTGCCTGCCTTACTGCTGAGTGGGCACTCTAGCTAAAGTTACATTCCCCTATAAAAAGCTTTTGCATTATATATTAAAGTGTTTAGACCACTAGAAATGCTGCCAGAGGCCTTCATATCTGGTGACCCCTAAAAATGGCAATGAGAGTAATGAATGTTGCATTCAGCTTGTTAAAAATAATGGATCTGAGTTGCTAATAAATATTGAGTTTTATAACATCACCCAAAAGATTTGTATGTTAATAAACTGAATGTTTATCTTTTTGTGACTGTTTTATTAGAAGAGAAAAATACTAAATGTTTACTAGCAAAAGCTGAGGGTTACAGTATTTTGTTCCGTTGCCTAGAAGCAATATTAAGTCCACATGGAAAGTAATCTGCAATAATTGAGACTAATACGTTAGTGTTCCCTCTGTGAATTAAAACCCTTTAGTGACTTAATGGCCTTCAGGATACTGTCTTAATGTCTTAACAGGACATACACAGCTCTCCTTGATCTAATTACTGTTTAGTGGTGCAGGCACAGAAGGAAGCACAAATGCAGGTGAAAAGGGACAGCTGTGTGTCTCTCTTTTCTGACCTTGGAGAAAGGTAAGTCTGCCTGTTTGCTCCTTGATGCATTTATCAAACTAATATTTCCTACCTCCATATTCCTAGGGTTTATTCCCATAACTTGGTACATTCTTTTTCAGCAGTCTGTATATTTATATAACTTTCTTAGAAAAAATATTCTATAATATGAAATGTTGATAAGTTATTTATGGATAGAATATTAAGAGCCTCCTTCAGACTATGTACAGTTCAGATACTGAGGAAAGTGGTCACATGATCAATGAGAACTTCCAAGTCCAAGTCTTCTTCCTCATTAAACAGTGTTTGCTTGCTCACAACTTAGTGTGTTCTATCAGCAATTAATCTTCAACATTCCAATTTAATTTTGTTTTGTTGTGTTATTGTTGTTTTCTACTTTTCCCTTTAAAATGACATCAAATCAACACATTTATTCAAACGTACATTCTTTAAATATCAATAATTTTATGCTCCTTCATAGCCAGCTGCTTAACTACAGCCCTCAACTTTGACTCCTGAAACTAGATAAACACATTCATGCAGTTGCATGATGGCCTTAATGGAATTCTCAAGGTAATGTAGGCATCTGAGATGCATTTATAAGATTGCTCATAAGGAAATAGTCCTTCTGTTTTTCTTACAACCAATTGTACTAAGAAAAATAGGTCTTCTGTTACCAGAGAAACTGATAAGATACTGTAAGCATTTAGAACAAGGGATTCTCATAAATTGGGTATTTTTGTCATAGCAAAGTGATAATTACAGTATGTATGCAAAACTATACCCTTGCCCTCTGTAGCTTTTTAAAATTTTTACATTTATGGCCACATTTAAAACTCAATAACTAGGCAGCACATTTTTTTTTACTTCTATTTTGAGGTTATCTGAATTTTATAAATCATAAACTTGGGAACTTTTGTGGCTGCAATTAAAAAACAAACACATGCATCGAGGGAGATAGTTTGGGGATAAGAACACTTGCTATGCAAGCATGAGGACCAGAGTTCAAATATCAAGTCTGCATGTGGGGGAAAACAAAAGCTGAGCATGACTTCAGGGACCTGTTATTTCAGTGCTGAGGTGAGGAAGTCATGAAGACAGGAGAATTTCTAGGGATTGCTGACCAGCCAAGCTACGTTCCCCCTCCCCCAAAATAAAGTAAACTACAAGTTCAATGAGAGGTTGTATTTCACAGGAACAGGTGGAAAGTGATAGAGCAGCACTCTTAATATCATTGTCTGCCCTCTGTATGCATGGGTTCACATCTCCCGACACATGTGCATAATTTTGTCACATTCTGACTTTGACTGGGAGCATGTAACTTAGCACTACAGTGACTCAGTTTTCTCATCCATAAAGTAGCATTTCCTTCGTAGGTTTTACTGTGTCTGATTTGTTCATTTGAAATAAGGTATAATCTGGGCTTGCCTTGGACTTACAGTTTGCACTTGATAATGGGCTATATGGGAGTTAGTTTTCTTTATTTCAACTAAATGATGACAATACTTGGTTCAGTGTCTGTCTCATTAAATTTTTAAATTTTAAATGATACTACAGGTTGTAAATTTCAATTGTTTTTAACTGAAATTGTCCAAGAAGCCTAAGGTAAAACTTAAATATAGGATATTTTATCTAATAAAATTAATCATTTATATTGCTATCTGTATAGATTCTATGAAGCCTGTAGGTACTAACATGCAGATGAGGAAAATGTTTGACCAATAATAAATGACTCACTCTATTCATCTAGTCAGTCAGTTGGATAACTTTGAATCAGGTGCACTCTAATTGCCTCACAGTCTCAGTGTTTTTCTAAATTTGATTACATGTATATTTAGTTTATTCTTGAGAAAGTGGATAATCATAATAGTTCTAGATCAGTGGCTCTCAACCTGTGGATTTTGATGCTTCAACTCCTTTGTGTGTCAAAAGTCCCTTTCACAGGGGTCACCTAAGAGCATCTGAAAACACAGATATTTACATTACAATTAATAACAGTACAAAATTACAGTTATAAAGCAGCAATGAAAATAACTTTATGGCTAGGGTTCACCACAACATGAGGAACTCTATTAAAGGGTCATAGTATTAGTAAGAGTGAGAACCACTCACTCTTCTAGAGGCAATGTGCATAGGTCTCCATTCTGATTCCTTTACTTGGCTACAGAGTAAGAACTGATACTTTATTTTACTCGTTTGTGAAATAGGTTTAAGTAATGAAGTTCCTTCATATGACTGTGAAGAGGATCAAATAGACTATGTACAATGTTGTACTTATTAGGGTTTTTTTTTCTAACTTTTCACAAGCTAGAGTCATCTGAGAATAACCCACTTGAGAAAATGCCTCCATCAGAATGCTTGGGGTTAAGTCTTTAGGACATTTCTTGATTAATTGATGTGAAAAGGCCCGGCTCACTATGAGCATAGCCACCCATTGGCAGCTGATCCTAAGTTGAATAACAAGCAGAATGAGCAAGCAATGTTGAGAAAGTAAGTAAGCAGCATTCCTCCATGGTTTCTGTTTCAGTTCTTGCCTTGATTAATGGGGGTGGTTTCACCACTGAACAGGTAGTCCTGCACTGTACTGCCAGTGTCTTGTGGATCAGATATGAGCTCCTAGCTACTGCTTCAGTGTTATGCCTGTCATGAAGCTCTTCACCATGATGTTCATGGACCAACTCTCTGAAACTGTAATCAGGTTTCAATTAAATGCTTCCTCTTATAAATTGCCTTGGTCATGGTGTGTCCTCACAGCAACAGAACAGCAACTAATACAGCACATGTTTGTTTTTTGTTTTTCATTTTTTTTTACAATTATAACTCACTGCTTACTCTTTGTCTTTTAATGTTTTTCATTACTTACAATCTTTGCACAGTGTGATATTTCATAATGACATTAAGGGTTTGCACAAGGCTAGGTAAGCATTCTACCATTGAATTATATCCTCTGATCTCTTTTTGCATCCTATGAAGACACAGTCTCTAAGTTTCCAAGTCTGTCCTTAAATGCATTCTGTAGCCCAGATACTTTTTGAACTATGATCTTGGTGCATCAGCTCCTGAAGTAGCACGAAATATAGTTCTGTTCTGGCAGGTCTAGCTTTTTAATATTTTCATTGAAGATATCATATATTTTGACCATAGTCACCCTTTTGTTGCTTGTTACTCTTTTGAGCCTTGGGGAAATAAAATAATTTTAAAAAATACTCCTTAAGAGAAAAACATACTATCTATATCCACTTATCATTTTGCTGAGAGGACTGACACTTCCTTTACTTGGTCGAGAAAGGTAAGATACAAACAGAGCAATTGTTATTCTGAAAGTCAATATTAGAAGACAGTTAACAATAGTCCTGACTCAAATCTGAGAGTAGCAATACTGCATATGTGATACAACTGAAAACACATTAGTTACAGCTTCATATTACTCTCAACATATGAATGGAAGCTTGATCACAAAAAAGGTTCTATTTCCTGATTTTATTTTGTTTTAAGGCGGTGCCTTATTATCCTGGGCTGATCTTAAATTAGTTGTGCAGCTCTGGATGGCTTTGAACTCTTGATCATCCTAATTCCTATTCCAAGTAGTAGACTTGCAGAAATGGATCACCATATCCAGATCCAGAGTTTATTCTCTTTACAGAAAGAATTACCTTTTTATTTCTTTTATGGAACAGGGTTTCTCTGTGTAGCTTTGTGTCATGGAACTCGCTCTGTACACTAAGCTGTCCTCAAACTCATAGAGATCCATCTGCCTCTGCCTCCCAAGTGCTGGGATTAAAGGTATGCACCAAGACCATCTGGCTCAGAAAGAATTGTTTTCTGTGATGTGTTTTGAATATCAATTATCATTGAAATATTTGAAAAATAGCAGCATTATATAGATCATGAAATTGTTAAAAGAACAAGTCCAGTTAAAACAAGAAAACTAATAACTACTACCTTAATTAAGTTAATAATAAATTCTACAATGTCCCAATGTATGTGGGACCTATATCCTTTACTCTCTTGTGAAACATACATTTCTATAAATATAAATGTAGAAGTAGTAGTAATTTCTTCAATTTATATATTTGAACAATCTTTATTTTATACTCATAATTTACTAACTAATATATCAGAATGACTGAGAGGGAAGCAAAAATTAAAACATAATTGCTGCAAGATTTCATCCTTTAACAGTCCCAACATTGTCTGTGAATTCTTCATGGTTCACAAAATAAAATAGTTTGTTGAGAATGATGTTACATGAAGTATTATTGTATGTTACTGAGCAATTGGTTAGCTTGTAGAGAAGTGCTGAGACATACGATATTTCTTCTTATATTCTAGTCAAGGATAACTCTTGCCATTGCTTTACAACATACTCAGGGGTTTAGGAATGCTTCTGCTGTTTTATGTGCCTCTTTGGACTGAATAATCAGGCTATACTGTTTCTGGTTCATTTACTGAAAACAATTTCTTTCATGGGTCTTTGTTGTCTATTGAATCACCGCATAGGAACCAAGGAGCAGATGTTTTAATGTCTTAGAACCTCTCCTTCTCATCCCAAACCATGTGTTGTGACCACATTGGCTTCTTGATTGCAGCTTCATGAGTTAGCCTGATCAAGTAGACAGCTGTCTCAGAGACACTGAGAAATATATTTTGGAGTTTCTAGAGATAGAAAGCACACAGTGATAAAAAAAAAAAGAAAGTCTGTTTTCCTTCTCACACACATTTGCTTTAATTCCCTATAGACTTGGTTTAAAAACAAAAACTCAGATTCTCCCTTTCAGAATATAGTTTCTGCCTTGTTGTATACATGTACTTAGGCACAATATATCTGAAAGATTAGAAAGGATATCAAATATTAAACAATATAAGTGATTATTATTACAAATACACATTGTATCTTAGAAAACCATCATAGGACAGAGTTGTTATTATACCCATTTATAGGTGACAAAATTAATATAAAATGGTTCTTAGTAAAGTACTAAATTTTCAATATCAGGAAACTTAAAAATAACTTTGTTACCTATAGCTGACATCAATGTTTATATATACATGAAGTACATTAAATATAAAACATTAATTTAGCATAATATGTGATAACCCTATCACAAGAGTATAATTTCATTTTGGAGTTGCTTGAAACTTCATTATGAAAAACTTGAATAGAGTGCAGCAATTTTCACAAGTAATTATGAAATATGGAGGAAAACTTCAAATAAAAGATCCACGTGTTCACCCTCTTAAGTTATCATACTTATTCAACTTCTAATCCAGATAGCCATTTGGGAAGACATGATTTAATATTTCTTTCATAAAATTAGGGTATCATCACACTTTTCATCTCTTATATAGTGAGTATTCATGATGGCATCTGTCTTCATCAAAGCCATATAACTAAAATCAAAGCCAAGAAAATATTTTCTGCTTTCTTTACATTATATGTTGAATTTTTGTCCACTTTCACAGTGTAACAAAAATTTGGGCAGTCTGCACATAAATATTTCTTCACACAGTTATCTTATATTAAACACATATTGTTTGTCTTGTCTATTACATCCCATGAAAAATTTCATTCATGTTTATCATTTTTCTCTACAAATGTCTAAATCCAGGTAACTGTAAAATACATAATAAATGGAAATTAAATACTAAAGTAGAAATGCAGAGCCACTGATGTTTGAGAAATCATATTTATTTCTGATCAAAAAATGCTTTCATATTTAACATCCATATTTATTATACATTTATCTTTCACTCATGACTAATGCTATTGAATGACACCAATACTGTCTCATGTAAGAGTATATTGTTATAAACCATCTAATGCAAATATAATTAACAAGTGTTGTTTTATCATAATAACACATTTTGTTGAATGTTTACTATTTCCCTTAACTATAGATTTTAGAAAGTAAGCTAATATATGTCAACTTCAGTTTATATCTTGCTAATTGTTCCATCTTCAGCTCCCAGTGCAGGTAGTTATGTTATCCTATAACAAAGGCTACTAATGCCTGGTAATTGGCCATATCTAACCACAAATCTAGACTATATTTTATTTGTAAGTATTATCAAAAATGCTGTAGTGAACCCAGAAAAAAATTATGGTGAAATTTTATTTGTGCTGAAAAGTGATTTTATTTGTATGTTAATAAATAAAGTTGCCTGGAGATCAGAGGTAAAAGAGAGCCATTAAGCAGAAGTCCAGCAGTGGTAGCACATGTCCTTAATCTGATCACATGGCAGACAGAGTTTCTGTGTGGTCAAGGACACAGCCAAGCGTGGTGACCCGAGTCTTTAATCCCAGTGCCAACAATAGAGACCAGGAGGTTTGTATAGACAGGCAGTGATGAGGAAGTCATGTGGCTGGGCTTAGAGCCAATGAGAAGGTAGAACAGGAAAGCAATAAAAACACAAGTCACACAGGGAGAAGCTCTCTCAGGAGAAGGATGGCAGTGAGTGGTAAGCTAAAGGTAGTCTTGGCTCTTCGCTAGAGCTCTGATCTTTTGGGCTTTTAACTCTGTATTTGGCTCTGTGTTTCTTATTTAATAAGACCATTTAGAATTTCATCTACAAAAAATGAAAATAATTATTTTAGGACAAGCATATATATAATAAACCTTGCTCTTGTGTTTTCTAATATATATCAAGCCCAATCTATTATTCAGATACAGTATTCTTGGTCTGCCAAGGGAATTAAATAAAATAACTTACAACCAATTGGATCAAATTATTCTAGCAAATAGTTTTAGAATTAGCCTTGTCATTCCAAAATACTGTGTTCTGAAATTAGTCCATTATTTGTTTTTTTTTTCAAAAATGAACACAAAAGAGAAAAAAAAGTATTCTTATTGCTTCTCATTTATATAATATATCGTGTGTGTGTGTTTGTGTGTTTGTGTGTGTGTGTGTGTGTGTGTGTTTATAGCCTGATCTCCATGCCAAATGATCTCAATCAGACATACAGATATGTGTATTGAAGTTCATTTCACGTTTCATATATTACATATTTATGCCAACCAGAAAATTATCAGAATTATCAAGTTCAAGTTGTTTTTAAACATTTCCAGATACCACTTTTTAGAAATCACTGAAATAACCATTATGAATTATTAAAGTTTCACTTTCTATCATCACTTTTTACCCTAAATATTATTGGTTTTCAAACTTCATTTATTTCATTCAAGTTCTCAAAATTTTGGAGATTTCTCCCACCCTAAATAGAATTTTCATCTTTAGCCCACTGGACTGTTTTTCATTCAT
This sequence comes from Peromyscus eremicus, assembly GCF_949786415.1. Classification (NCBI taxonomy): domain Eukaryota; kingdom Metazoa; phylum Chordata; class Mammalia; order Rodentia; family Cricetidae; genus Peromyscus; species Peromyscus eremicus. The sequence continues at coordinate 121,101,557 of NC_081439.1, forward strand.
TTCTTTGACCATTAATTAATGTAATGGGAAAGTTACCCTCAAGTTGTTTTCTCTCTTCAGTTCTGAAAGTATTAAAAACCTCAAGCTTGTTAAGCCTCATGCTGAAGATGGTTGAGTTCTCAATGCTCTAAATTATTTATTTCTAAACAAACTGCTATGCTATAAGAAATATAGCCAGTACAAGAAAATAGAAAAATCAACATCCTAAGGGAATTTTCACATTTCCCAAAGGTTTCTATGATTTTTCCATGCTGTCATGTGTTATTCATACAGCTTTCCTACAATCAAGGAGAACTTTTCTCTTCAGAAGAGCTTGAAACTGTGGGGGAAGGAACTCTACAGAAGAGTTACTTGAAGTTTTATTTATTTATTTATTTATTTGTTTATTTATTTATTTATTTATTTATTTTTATCTTAGTTCATCCATGCATAGGTAAGGTGAGAAAATTAGAAACATATTTTCAAAATGTTTCATTGTAGTAAATATAAGCAAACATGTCTTAGATTTCCCAGTGGTGAGACTGGAAATAGAGACATAATTTTGCCTTAGACTTTTTGTTTACTCATTAAATAAATGATCAAAATTTGCCTATTTTCTTTTTATTTAATAGACTCTATATAATGGTGAAATGGAAATGTTAATATGATTTCCCATTTTAACACTGTTCTCAATGCTATTGACTATACATTTCAGATTAGTATGTTTGTTACACTGACTGCAAACCCAGCTGATAATCTAACTATTGTTGATGATATATAAAGTTCTTTTTTACTTTTAATGAAAAAGTAGGAGATTCAATTAAAATATCAGCAAACAATATGCTTTTGACCTCCAAAAATTTTAAAATATTTTAATTGTGGTAAACCTCCTTATATATCAACAAACAAGGTAATTGTGTATACTATGACACCATTTCAGATGAGTATCTCCAAAACACAGAATGCATTCTAAAATAAATTATGAGGAAAGTATTTGTTACCAAGATGTTAAATCGGGATATAATTTTCAAAATATGCAAATATTAGGAGTAGCATTTTGAGAGATAATTAGATTTAGATGAGGTCATGAAATTTGAGCCTTCATGATGGGATTTATTGTCCTTTAAAGAGAAAGACACCAGAATCTTTTCTGCCTCTGCTATGTGAGAATATAGGAGGAGAGGGACATTCACAGGAACATAGTGCAAATAAGACACTTAATCTCCTTGCATCCTCTTTTTAAGTCATTTTATTGAAAATTGATTCATTTCTCATAAAATATTCTGGTTGTAATTTCCCCTCCCTCTTCTCCTTCCAGTTCCTACATATCTTTCCTCAACTCAGATCCACTCTGTCTGTCTTTCATTAGAAAAGAACAAGCTTCTAAAAGATAACAACCAAAATATGACAAAATAAAATACAATAAGATAAAACAAACATGTTCATGTTGAAGTTAGACATATCAATACAACAGAGGAAAAAGAGTCCCATGAAAAGTCAAAGACCCACTTGTTCTTACAGTCAGGAGTCCCATAAAAATACTAAGCTCATAGCGATAATATATACACAGAGGACCTGTATAGACCCATGTAGGCCCTGTGCTTGCTGCTTCAATCTCTGTGAATTCATATGTGCCTTGCTTAGTTGGTTTAGAGGGCCTTATTTTCCTGGTATCCTCCATTCACTGTGGGTGTTACAATCTTAGTGAACTATTAGAAACAAGCCACCAGAATATTTCATTACAGCAAAACAAGTAGAGAAGAGGGCATCAGTTGTACCCTAAACAGGGTAACAGTTTAATAGTGGAAGCAAGCACACTCAAGCAATAGCAATGAACAACACTGGAAAGGTATAAAAAAGGACAAACTTTACGTTATGGCATTAGAGAGTTAATCGATTCTTCTAGGTACTTACAGACAAGTTTCACAGATAAGGACTCTTATAGGAGGAAAAATAGAGAAAGACACTCTAGGATGCAGGAAGAGTGTAAACATGTTTCATCTTTATGGGAACTTAGTTCTTAGTTGTTTTGTTTTGGAAAAGAGCATAAAGGTGTGAAATAAAGATGACCATAATAGCTACTTCCTCAACCTTCCTTAAAGTACATGCCTGTGAGCTATGAGTGTGTATATGTTTGTGTTTATATATTTATGTGTTTGCATATATGTGTCCTTGCTTTGTTTCTTCCTAGAATATAGGGAAAGTCCCTGAAGATTTATTTAAAAAGGCTTTTGTGGGATGAAATGATCAGACTTGATTGGGAACAATTATTTAGTCCATGTACATAGTAGACAGTACATTTGAGGTAAGACTGAAGAGAGTAAGGGACTGAAGACAAAGAAAGCCCTGAAAATGCTACATTTAAGAGAGTAAAAAAAGAACATATTAAACTAAAGATGTTACCTATAAACGATGAGGAAATAATCCATGATATAGCTCAGATTAAGAATTGACAGGGGTTGAGGACTAACTAGATAGAAGACATCAGCAAGGAAATATTACAATCATATCAAATGATTTGGTGGGTTTTTTGGTAGGATTTTATCTTCTTTTGGGCCATGGTACTTTAACATCAATGGAAGTGATGTTTCCCCCATGATAAGCAAGTGGATGCTAAACTACTGTGGGGCCTTTTTGAGTTCATCATGCTTCTAAGTCAGCAACACTCTTATAGTAGCAGATAGAATGATTGATTCAGTCCTCCAATAAGAATTATTTGTTTCTTATTTAATATTTAATGAATAATTGCAAAGTGAAAAATTGAAGGTGTGCTAAAAAGAGAATTTATTTTTAAACTGACAGTAATTTCATGTGTAGATATTCAGATTTTATTTTTATATTTATTGTGGTAATATTTTGTTTGTGATCCAACAAATAAAGCTTGCCTGAAGACCAGAATGCAGAGCTAAGCCACTAATTAGCTGTGAAAGCTGGCCAGTGGTGGCACACAACTTTAATCTCAGCACTAGGGAGGTGGAGACAGGAAGTAATATGGCTGGGCAGAGATAGGAATAGAAGGCAGAAGGAGAAAGGAGCTCATTACATTTAGTCTGATGATTCATGTAGACAGGATCTTGCTCCATTTTGGTCTGAAGTTTTGATAGAGGTAAGAACTCTAGTGGCTGGCTGCTCTGCTTCTCTGATCTTTCAGCTTTCACCCTGTTATCTGACTCTGGGTTTTTATTAAGACCTATGAAAAATAATATACAAATAAACCTTTTAAAGAGCCACTCAGATATATTAGTTATTTTTACAAGTATGAATTGAAAACAATTCCTTCTCTAGTATTTTTCATGTTATTGTATATATATATATATATGATAGTAGATATCAAATATTGTATTGATACCTACTAAAAAGATAAATATTCTGTGACTTGAGAGATAGATTAGCTGTCAAGAGCACTTGCTCTTCTGGAGGACCAAGGTTCAGTCCTCAGAGCTCACACGATGACTCACAGTCCTTGGAAATTTCAACTATGTTTTAGTCACTTGCCTGTATTATTGTCAGGGATCAGAACTCTAGTCTATTCTTTATTGTTTTCTTAGCACATGGTGAGTACCTAATTAACATTTAATAAAAAAGAGGACACATTTCCCAGACATTTGCCTACCTGATATTTTTTTAAATACTCTTTTTCTTCAACTTCCATGGAAGTTTTCACTTCTGAGAGTTTCTTCTATAGTTTGGGACAATAATCTCTAGTCTTTTCTCAAAGTCAGTAATTTTTACTGTCTCCTTAAATTTTATCATATTTAAGGGTCTGCCTCTTTTATTTGCTTCTTTCAATGTTGCGTATCCCAAAACAGTCCTTCCTAGTCCTTTAAGTTTTATTACCATCCATATAATAATAACTCCCAAGTAAGCACCACTATGTCATTTTTTATAAATCTTCTAATCCATCGCCCTTACTTAACTATAATGGTGCATCAAGAAAGGTGGTGGGAGTAGGAACCGAAGAGTATTTTTTCTCTGGAATTGATTGTCCTTACTTTCATGTGACAATTATAAAAGAAGACCATTTTTAGTTATTGTTGTCATCACAAGTTCCCTACATAATCTGTATCAAATTGCTCCCCCATTAGTATGCTCATGTGTCTACTTACATCTCTGTTGGAGTGTCTCAAGTAAAACTTGCACTTCAAATGTTTAATTTTTTTCCTAATTCTGAACTGAAAACAATTTCTTCTTCATTTTAGTGAACTATACTACTACCTATCAAGGCTATCAGGACAGAAAAATCATTCTGAACATGACTCTAGATTTTTTTTTTTACCTCATCACATTTGAACACTTATGGAGCTAATTCTCATTCAAACTAAGAATGAAATTGTCTCCATATCTCCACTCTTACTGAAATATATTCAATAATCATCTTGATGACTGAAGCAGCTTTTGATGTCCTATAATTTATCCATATTTAGCACAGAATAAACTAAATCACCCTGGCCACAGCTCCCTCTGTAGTATGCAGAACTTTTTGTCTATGTTGATCTTTTCATTGCACTTCCTGTCAGTATTTTATGCTTGTCTTATAACACATGGCATTCTAATAATTTGTTCAGATTATGTAAACACAGTATACAATCAGGGTTGGTGCTGATTGCATTTACAATTTTTTAACTCTACTAATCTGCAAAGTTATTGAGATGCCTTCAATAAGTATTCATTGAATGGTATGATGATAAAATTGAGTGGCATGATGATAAAATATATCAAAAAGAATACCAAGAAAGGACATGAATGTCCCCTCAGATGTTTTTTTAAGTGTGAAAAAAAAGATTTAATTGTAAAGAAGAAATAAGCTTAACAGAGTTGAAGGGATAAATAATTGAAAAAGGTCCATGAGGAGGTAGGATGGTATCCGGTCCATGAGGAGGTAGGATGGTATCCAGACACTGAACAGATAGAGACCTGCATGTCAAGCTACAGATTAAGACATATCATTCTGAGATGTAGCACAAACCCCTAAAGCTCAACACACTTAAAATGGACTCTATCATTTGTGTCAATCCAGAGGATTCCCAAAAGCAAGAAGTAGCTAAGACCTTTTTGTTAACTCCAGAATATTCACTGCAAGTAAATGGGAATATTATCAACCCGTGTGTCCAGTCTGAAATGAGCAGTTATTCATAATTTCTCATTTTCTTGGCCTCTGTATTTAATACATTAACTTGTCACCTTGCATTTACCTACATTTATCTCCATCTACAATGAGAATTTGTGCTCAGTGAGGAAAAGAATCATTACCATATTTTCCTTGTTAGGACTTCTGATCCTAGGGATGTGCTTGAAATACAGTAAAGACTGAATAAGTACCTATTGAATAAATGAATGAAGGGAAAATGTGACCATGTTCCTATCAACAAACATCATTAATGAAACTGGGCATTTTTATAATTTATGCTGTCATCAGAATATTAATTATGTAGTGATTTATTGATAAACATGCACACACACACACACACACACACACACACACACACACACACAATCAAGAGAAAGAGGAGGAGGCAGAGAAAAGAGGAGAGTTAAGAAGGTTAGGAATGAGAGCATAAGACCTGCAATTCAAGCAGCCAGATTTCTAAGGCAATTTTTAGTACAACATCCACAGATTACAAATTGTTCCATTTGTCCTCCTGGCAGCAGGCTGCAGTGGATGTCACTAAGTCCCCTCAAAAAATCCAGTGTGTTTATCAGCCACTAAATTGATGAGTATACCCACAACAAATCCTATTCTTTCCTTGCACTCAGGAGCTTGTTTTTCAAAAGTGTTACTGGAGAGTCGGGATTCTACTAAAAAAAACATTATCAATTTTAATGCCTTGATTTTTATTAGTCAATAACTTTAATCCCAATCACAACATAATTCTTTTCATTTTAACAAATGCCAAACAGTTTTCCATAGAGATGCCTCAGAAGTTAAGGGTACATGCAGAGGTCCTGCAGAGAGCCTTGATTCAATACCCAGCACACACATCAGGCAGATCACAATTGCCTATAATTTAAGCTCTAGGTAATTTGCTGGCTTTTCCTGGACTTCAAGGGCACCTCCACTCATATGTGTAAAAATATACACATATCAATATAGTTAAAAATAAATATAGCATTTATTTGTTTCTCTGAAGTTATTCTCCCAACTGTAAAATCAGTTAATGGCCAAACTGAAAGAATAGCTAGGAATAATAATGCTATTTAAATAATCAAATACATGAATTTAATAAGGGGGACTTAAATAAGCAAATGCATGTAAGCAGTGTCTGGTAAACTATTACCCAAAATCTGTTAAGAAGTTTGTTATATTTTATTTTATAAGGCAGATTCTGTGAATCTTAAAAATTAAGGTACTTTTTCAGAGACACATAGTTTCTATGGACTACATTCAGAAAACCAGCTTGGATTTATACTCACCACAAGCTGTGAAAGCTATCTTTATTATCCCTGAAAACTGAAAAACAGAACAATCTCATTCTTCTATATTTTCCCAACAAAAATCAATTGAGTCAGCATTGACTTGTATGCTCACAACCATAAAGCCATGTGCAAGATCACAGTCCATAATGTCCTGCACCATGTAGCTTACAGAGACAGACAGAGAGAGAGAGAGAGAGAGAGAGAGAGAGAGAGAGAGAGAGAGAGAGAGAGAGAGAGAGAGAGAGATGTACATACTTCTCTTCTTGAAGAACACTTACAACTCCCTTTCTAAAAATGAAGGTGACTAGAGGTTAGTTATGTTGCCCAAGATGTCGAAGTTAGTAAGGGGTGAAACTGAGATCATGCAGGTATCTCATGAAAACACAAAGCTGCTATGAGTTCTAATAAATGCATTGCACTAAAACAGTACTGTAGAACTTCAAATTGTTCCCACATACTCCTTCTTGTTTCAGTTTTATACCTATCTTTGTAACATTGTATTTATTTATTTTTGATTGCAGTCTGAATCAGACATAGCCTTTGACCTAATTATAAGTTAAGGCTTTAAGTAAAAGCATATTGCTGTTTTAAGAGATTTCTTTTATTGATTGCGTATATATTTTAGTATTTATGTACACATATATATTTTATATGTACACATATGCAGAGGCATGTAAATGTTTTTCAAGGTTATATACCTTTGCAAATGATTTTGACCATTTGTATCTATAAATTAGGAGTTTCATTTACATACAGGTGTGTAGGTTCTCTGTATTTCTTTCTGTAAACACATCCATATATTGTGGTGCCAGAAATGCAGGTTACAATCCAAAGGCATGGGAGTAGAAATGTTTAAAAGACCAGAATAGATACAGAGAAAATTAAAGGGAATGTACTGCAAGGAGAGACAAAGATAGAGATGCAGCAAGTATATTCTAAGAGAGAGATTAACTTCCTGAGATAGACTGGAAGCTCTTTTATAACAGATAAAGGGAACTTACTTGTCTTTATTTTTATGTACTGTTGTGTGATTTTGACATCTGTATAGATAAGCAGATATCTTACTATGTTGTTAAATAATAAAATGTAAAGAAATAATGATCTTCTTAATACTGACCATTTGGGATAAGATGATATTGGTCATTAGTAATAGGCTCAGATTATTTATATGAAGCATCTCAAGTCACTGAGGTCACATTTAAAACCATTAGGGTGTGATTGCTGAGATGTGAAAATGCATGCATTGATTTTCTTGCTTCTTTGCCTTTTTATAAAAGTTTTGATATTATCATGTAGATGTTATACACATATACACATATAGTAGAGTCTATCTTTCTTCTTAATTTCTCTATTCCATTCCTTCATTCATCAAAATTTCACAACACACTTAACAAAACTCAAGAACTTGAGGCACTCATTCTGAGTGAATGTGAATGTATTATTCCAATAATGAACATTCATTCTATCAGCAAAATATAATCATCTCACATGATTACGCTACTTTATAGTTATATGGACAGTAAAAGAGTCTTAATTCTGCTTGAAAGATCTTGGAAAAGGAATAAAAGGTGACCAAATGAATTCATGATGAAACAGTTATCACCACTAGAGTCTTTGAATCAAGGAAGCCACATGTTTGGAGCCTTCAAGTGAAAATTGCATGTTCCTTGTTGTCTCAAAATTGTGTCACTGCTGGAATTAATCACCCAAAGATCCCTGAACTGAATCCATGTAGCTGTGTCATACTTCTCTTCTAAACTAGAACAGTACAATTATAACATAAAATAAGTCATTGTATTTACTGTAATGAGCTTGCCTCTCAGTTTTACTAGTGACATGAAAACTAATAGCAGGGTAGATACAAAGTCTCTATGGCAATTATCATGCCACTTCTCGTTTCTTACTATATTCTTCTCATGTAACATTTTAATGTATTTCTGCTCAAGTCAATTCAATTTATCAGTAGGCAGGAGGCATGAAACAGGGTTGATATGCTTTGGATATACTTACAAGTAAACTGGAAAACTCAATTTTTCAAGTTGAGTTTTCAATCAAATACACATGGGAAGGACAATAACTGAGTTAAGGAATGTTGATATTTACCAATGTTTAATATGATGCAAATACAAGGGGAAAAACACTTGTTTCTCTTCTTGCTTATCCATTACAAATTCATTTTAAGGTTTGGATCTATAATAAAATAATCCATTAATGCTATAGGACTGTAAAATGAGAAAACACGTGGGATACTTTCCAGTGCAGTTACGCAGTCACAGTAAAGATGTCCTTGAAGACTTGGGGTACTGGATGGGTTTTGCTCCATGAAAATCTATTCCTAGTTTATATACTTCTGTCATCTTTCTAAAATTGATATGTCTAAATATATCTTAAGTATGGGCTGCAGGCTGATTCTCTATTCTAACTTCTCTGTTGACACTTGATCTTCTCCTATTTTATAAAACAAAGGCTGTATTTTCAAGTTGTCCCTCACATCACAGCACAGGGTAGTACATAGAGGACAGTAAACCTCTAAAGCACTAAAGACAAGTACATGCTGAAATGATATCAGTAAATGTTGAGTATGTGAATCAGATTTTCCCTGTGTTTATATGTTCTTTATAATTATTGAGACTTCTGTACATTTAGCTCAACAACATTGAAGGGAACCCTAAGTGATGTAACAGAAAATAAATCTTTATCATATGTAAGACATAGGTCAAAGGAGTGAGAGACATAAATAAAAAGCTATCCAACCTTATAAACTACAAAAGAAGCATACAAATTGTCCCAAGTGCACATGTGAACCCAGAATGAAGTACCTGAATGACTAATGAACTTAATCCTAGCACAAATTATTGTTTCCTTAAGGAGATCTAGATGTATTTAAAGCAATTATTTATTTCTAATTTATTAAAAATTTCACATGAGTTCATTTTGTTGCATATTTTATTCAAATGAATAATTAGTTTTAAATAACCAACTGTACTTTTTTAAATAAATGTAAAACAGAATTCATTCTTAAATGATAATTATATGTCAAAAGAAAGTATACATACTGAAAAATTTTAAATTAACATGTAATATACATCCCACTGTAAATTATAAGTTTGTATGACATAAATACAATTTGATGTTCAATAAAGAGCTTAACAATGAAATATATTACATGATTAAAAAAATTTCTACAATGAAATGCTTTATGAGTTAAAGACAAGAGGGAACAATATCAAATATTTGACAGTTTTAATATTAATTATCCATATAATTTTTAATGAATAATATAGTATATCTAAATTTCTTAGTATGGAGACATTATTTAAAACATTGAAAATGACAATGTAATATTTTATTTGATTAAAATTTACTCTTTGGAATATGCTCTAAAATATGCCCCAGTGTCCATTGAAATGTATAGTGAAAATTTTAAGCACTCAATTTATAAGCATGGCAAAATAATTTTAATAAAATAATTTTATTGTAGCTAACTCACAGATAAAGCTATCACTTAGCTAGATTAAGGTAGAATGTCTACACTCTGTATATGCCAGTGAACTTCTGTGCAGTTAGAATGGCAGTCAGAGCTGGAGGCCCATTGAGTGATGCTTTGTGATCCCGCTGTAGCCAGAGTTCTAAGAGAGTATTTTAAAGGTTTATTTTATTAAAACTTTATTTTTTTAGTTAATTATGTCATATAGTGTTTGATGAACACTATTTCGATACAATTATTTTTTTTTCTGATTCCCATTGTTGAAACTTCCTTCAAATACATCTTACAAAGGACAGCAACACTGAGTGGAAGATATATGTGCTTAGCAAAGGTATGCTCTCCCTTTCCCCTCATCATTCTCTAACTCCATCAGAACCCTAGATATATCTTCTTTAGGAAACAGCTTTCAAATCACTGATCTGGTACAGCTCCTTAATTTATTGGTTGAAGAGGCTTGCAGACAATGAATAGCTTAGCTGTTCTAAAACTCCAGTTATCTATTTCAAGCATTTTAAATTTCAAAGAAAATATCATATTTTCATTGTATATAACATTATGTTTAATTACAGCATGATGTCCTGTTGAAATAATTTTTCTGGTAATGATTTAAAAACAAGAAGTCTCATTTCTATCTGTCCATTAATACAGTGCCTTCTTGAGATTAGTGCTATCAGCAGAGAATTACATCATTTCCTATCTCTGATTTAATACCAAAGCACTAATGAAATTTGCAGTCCTGTACCATAAAACATGAAAAAGATGAATTACTTAGATCAGTATGAGCACTCAAGTTAGTTAATTACACTGCCTGGAAATTCCCCTTGTTAACTGGATCTATACCTAGAAAATGCTTTCACTAGCCTTTATATAAATTCTTTTCCCTTTGTTTTATGTCTTCCTTGTCTCTGAGCACTGTAGTTTTTTTTCTTCTTGTAAATCTTCCCCAGGCTCATACAACTCAATTCAAAATAACTCTTTCCACCCACCTGTTTTGCTTCTCCTCAGGAATTCTTGCACTGATTTGTCTTAGCTTAACTACACGTGTGTGTGTGTGTGTGTGTGTGTGTGTGTGTGTGTTGTGCATGATTTACTTGTTTACTTTTCTTTTTTCCAAATACTAGTCTCTCAAAAATATCCACTCTTACCATATCCTTTGTCTTCACTTCATTCATCTAACATGGTGTATAATTTATTTCCTTGTTTTTATGTCTTATCTTATTTCCTGTTTCACAAATACGAGTTCCATAAAACAAGGAAATTTTCATTAAAGGAATAATTAATACATGTAAAATGTAATAAAATAGAAAAAAATAGTCTTCCAGTTTTAAATGGTATAGATGTATATGACCATAAGACATTGTACTTACAGAGGATTCTAGTTTGGAAATACTCATCTAGGAAGAAAATTAAATAATTGTAGATAAGTACATATAAATTGTTTATCTAATTTTCACTTAACTTTGGTAAGTGATAACTATTGATAAAAGTGTGAATTTCTTTTAGATTTTTCCAAATTGTAGGAATACATGTATTCCTACATGTATTTTAAAGTATGTCCTAATGATTCTCTGGATTTCTTCAGTGTCAGGCACTGAATTCAAGAATTAATAAATGGAACTGAAAAAAAAAAACTTTTGCAAGCCAAAGAATACTCCAGTAAGACATAGTGACAGCCTACAGAATGGGAAAGATTTTTTTTACCAAGTCCACATCTGATAGAAGACTAATATCCAAAATGCATAGAGAAAACCCAAGAAACTAGTTATATAAAAGCCAAATGACCCAATTAAAAATAGGGTACAAATCTTAACAGAAAATTTTCAACAGAAGAATCTCAAATGATTGATAAACATTTAGAGAAATTTTCAAAATCCTTAGTCATCAGGGGAATGCAAATCAAAACTACTTTGAGATTCAATCTTTTTTTAAATTTTATAATTAATTTAATTCTACATACCAGCCACGGATTACCCTGTCCTCCCTCCTCCTACCCTCCCCCCATACTCCCCCCAATCTACCTCCCATTCCCACCTCCTCCAAAGCAAGGAATCCTCTAGGGATTCAGCTCAGCCTGGTAGACTGAGTTGAGGCACGTCCAGTCCCCTCCTCCCTTCACGTAGGCTGAGCAAAGTGTCCCAGGACAGGCACCAGGTTCTAAAAAGCCAGCTCATGCACTAAGGACAGGTCCTGGTCCTACTGCCTGGGGGCCTCCTAAATAGTTCAAGCTAATAGACTTATCCAGAGGACCTGATCCAGTTCCATGGGGGCTCCTCAGCTATTGGTTCATAGTTCATATGTTTCCACTAGTTTGGCTATTTGTCCCTGTGCTCCTTCCAATCATGGTCTCAATATCTCTTGTTCATATAATCCCTCCTCTCTCTCATCAATTGGACTCCTGGAGCTCTACCTGGGGCTTGGCTGTGGATCTCTGCATCAGTCACTGGATGAGAGTTCTATCACAACAGTTAGGGTGTTTGGACGTCCTATAACCAGAGTAGGTCAGTGTGGACTTTCTCTCGACCATTGCTAGTAGTCTATTGTGGTGGTATCTGTGGATTTCTGGGGACCTCTCTAGTATTTTGCCTTTTCCTATCCCCATGGGGTCTTCTTTATCATGGTATCTCTTTCCTTGTTCTCCTTCTCTGTTCTTGATCCAGCTGGGATCTCCCGCTCCCCTAAGCTCTCTTTCCCCCCAATCTTACCCTTCATTACCACCCCCCATGTCCAGTTTGCTCATGTAGATCTCATCCATTTTTCTGTCATTGGGCAAAACCTATATCTTTCTTAGGGTCTTCTTTACTAGGTAGCCTCCCTGGAGTTGTGAGTAGCAGTCTAGTCACCCTTTGCTTTACATCTAGCATCTACCTATGAGTGAGTACATACCATGTTTGTTTTTCTAAGTCTGGGTTATCTCACCTGGGATATTTTTTTCTAGATCCATACATTTCCCTGCAAATTTCATGTTATCATTATTTTTCTCTGCTGAGTAATACTCCATTGTCTATATGTACCACATTTTATTTATCCATTCTTCAGTTGAAGGGCATCTAGGTTGTTTCCAGGTTCTGGCTATTACAAACAATGCTGTTATGAACATAGCTGAGCATATGTCCTTGTGGTATGATTGAGCATTCCGTGGGTATATGCCCAAGAGTGGTATAGCTGGGTCTTGGGGGAGATTGATTCCTAATTTTCTACGAAAGCATCATATTGATTTTCAAGTGGTTGTACAAGTTTGCATTTCCACCAACAGTGGAAGAGTATTCTCCTTGCTCCACATTCTCTCCAGCATAAGCTGTCTTCAGTGTTTTTGATCTTAGCCATTCTGACGGGTATAAGGTAGTATCTCAGAATCATTTTAATTTGCCTTTCCCTGATGATTAGGGATGTTGAGCAATTCCTTTAATGTCTTTCAGCCACTTGAGTTTTCTCTGTTGAGAATTCTCTGTTTAGTTCTATAGCCCATTTCTTAATTGGACTGTTGGGCATTTTGATGTTTAATTTCTTGAGCTCTTTATATATTCTGGATATCAGTTCTCTGTTAGATGTGGGGTTGGTGAAGCTCTTTTCCCATTCTTCAGCTGTTGCTTTGTCTTGTTGACCGTGTCCTTTGCTCTACAAAAGCTTCTCAGTTTCAAGAGGTACCATTGATTGTTTCTCTTGGTGTCTGTGCTACTGGTGTTATATTTAGGAAGTGATCTCAGGTGCCAATGCATTCAAGACTACTTCCTACTTTCTCTTCTATCAGGTTCATTGTAACTGGATTTATGTTGAGGTCTTTGATCCACTTAGATTTAAGTTTTGGGCATAGTGACAGATATAGATCTATTTGTAGCCTTCTACATGTTGACATCCAGTCATGCCAGCACTATTTGTTGAAGATGCTTTCTTTTTTCCATTGTACAGTTTTGGCTTCTTTGTCAAATATTGTATGTTCATAGGTGTGCAGATTAATGTCAGGGTCTTCAATTTGATTCCATTGTTCCACATGCCAGGGCAATCCTGACACAGATCTTGAGGGAGTAACCAACCAATGTCTGATTTGACTAAAATATCACTCCAGGAGAAGGAACCCATACCGAACACTGACTAACCAAGAAACAGAGACTAGATAGTCCAGAAACCTAGGGTAAAACCAAACATGAATGGTCAAATAACAAGCAAACAAAAAAAAATATTCTGCTATACTCATAAGCCAGTGACTTATCCAGTCATCATCAGAGAGGCTTCCTCCAGCAGCAGATGGGAACATACGTAGAGACCCACAGGCAGACATTAAGCAGAGAAAGACTATAAATTGGAGGTCTCTGTCAAATCCATCAGAGCTCAGGGAATCCAGTGGAAGTGGAGACTGAAAGACTGTAAGAGCCAGAGGGGATGCAGGACACCAGGATAAGAAGGCCTTCTGAATCAACTAAGCAAGGTACAAATGAGCTCATAAGACTGAAGCAGCAAGAACAGCCCCTACATGGGTCTACACCAGGTCTTCTGTGTATATATCATAGCTTTTTGCTTAGTATTTTGACGGGACTTCTGAGGGTGTGAAGAAGCAGGTCTCTGACACTTAGGCCTGTTCTTGGGACCCTTTCCTCTGTAGTTTTGACATGTTCAACTTTCATATGAAAGTTTTTGCTCCATTTTATATTTTATTTTGTCATGTGTGTTTGTTATATTTTAGAAGCCTATTCTTTTCTAATAAGAGACAGAATGGGGGTAGATCTGGATGGGAGGGAATGTGGGGAGGAATGGGGAGGAGTGGAGGGAGCGGAAATTATAATCAGGTAATATTGTATGATAAAAGAATCTATTTTCAATAAAAATTAGGTGGGTTCTTAAAATTCCTTCATGGCAAGAAAGAGAGCCAAGTGAAAATGGATCATTTGATAGGCAATTTAGTACAATTAAGTGCAACCTAATTTGAAAAATAAGGCTCAAACAAAAACCTTCATGATTACTATTGTGACAAGCTAAATGTTGTCATCTGTGTTGCTTGCTAGCCCTCACAACCAGAAATAAGTCTAATGCAAATAGAAATACTCCATCTTCCTTACAAGTGAAACTTGAATGTTACAGACAATAGAACTTGTGTTTCAAAATGTATAGTGTATTATTAGCCTAGTCACAGCATTTAAATTCAATTCACAAAACCACTTTAGATTAAGGCAGCATAAAAAAGGAACCTGTCAATGGAAATGAAGAGAAGCTTCCAAAATTAAATTGTACTGTGAATTCCAAAATTTCAGGTAGCTTCACACAGTTTATTAAGTTTATTATATTGTTTGTTACTAAAATTTCTCCCAAAATGTTACTTGAAAATATGCTCATCTCACCTCATTTTCACCATCCTAAACTTCAGGACACTAGTAGTATACTCATGAATAAGAAAAAAAATGTTTGAAAAACTACCTTTAGATTTGAGATTATACTCACATATTCTATTTCTAAAATGCCCTCTGAAAAGTACTTGAAACATGTTTAATGTGCTTTGAAAGGACTAATTTGCCTCATATATCAAGCTGAAAAAATTCAAAACAGCTCTCAAAACTATGGATAATGTCATCAATAGACAGAGAATGAAAATTGAGAGTCAAATAGGAAAATTGACAACCAGCTTAAGTCATTTCTTTTACTGACAACAACCCATTGCTTTAAGGAACATTTGATATTTACAAGTGGCAGAAGTGCTGCTATTCTAATAATGCTAATGCACAGTCTTAGATCCCTGGATAAAATCTATTACCTCAGTGAAGGAGATGTCAAATTTAAGAACCATTTATACCTTACCTGTTTGAGAAGACCCATCATGGTCTCTATATAAATGAACCCAAATCCATATATCTTCTTTCCATATGGCTATGAACATGCAAAGTTTATGAAGCCAATGCCTAGTGTGCTGGCTAGTTTTATGTCAGCTTGAGACAAGCTAAAGTTATCTGAAAGGAAGGAACCTCAATTGAAAAAATGCATCTATAATATACTGCTATAGAATTTTTTCTCAATTAGTGATTGATGGGGGAGGGCCTGGCCCATTGTGGGTGCTGCCATCCCTTGACAGGTGGTACTGTGTTCTATAAGAAAGCAGGCTGAGCAAACCATGGGGGCCAAGCCAATAGACAGCACCCATAGCCTCTTCTGTCTTCTGAAGCTCCTGTCTTCAGGTTCTGCTGTGGGATGTTCTCTATGCTGTGAATGTGTTGTTCTGATTGGTTAATAAATAAAGTTCTTATTGGCCAGTAGCCAGGCAGGAAGTATAGGTGGGACAAAGATAGAGGAGAATTCTGGGAACAGGAAGGCTGAGTAAGGAGATACTGCCAGTCGCCATGATGAGGAGCAGGATGTAAAGTACCAGTAAGCCACAAGCCACATGGCAAAGTATAGATTAATAGAAATGGGTTAATTTAAGTTTGAAGAACTAGATAAAAAGAAGCCTGCCAAGTCCATAAAGTTTGTAAGTAATATAAGTCTTTGTGTGTTTACTTGGTTGATTCTGAGCAGCTCCAGGACTGGCAGGTGAGAGAGATTTGTTCTGAACATGGGCCCTGCAATACTAGAAAAAACTTCAGCTGCAAATGGCGCCTAACAGGTTGGCAAGAGTTTCCACCTAAAACTTGAGAAACAAGATTGTAAAACGGAACTAAAAACAGCTTCTTATTTATCTCTCTCAAGTTAGTGGCAGCCTGCTGGTTTGAGCTACTATGGCAGGTTCCTGGGTGCACACTTGACCTGCAGTGTGGCGGGAATGAGGTGTCTACAAGTGGTCCATTACACTGTGTGGTGGATTTAGCCTTTGCTATTAAAAAAAAAGTTTCTGGGCTACGTGCTGCTTTGATAAAAGCATACACCCACTGTTTCTAAGAGTTGATGGCTCCCAGAGCTGGCAGCAAATGTACCACTGCCATGTTGGGAAGCTGAGGTAGGCGGAGCCAGCAGCCACAGCAGCCCTTTCAGTCTTAGAATGCTGCACTTTAAAGCAATAGATTCACAATAAGACAGATTCAGGTGGAATAGTTTACAATGTGTGTAAAATATACCCAGGTTTGAAAGAGAGAAAAAAAAAGAATATATACAGTTATATAAAGAAATAGATAGTTTTTAAAAATAAAATCTTTAAAGAGACAGTAAAGGTAGTATAAAAAATAAGCCACACAAAGATGGATATTACACAGAGAATCTGGATTGTGTTGTCTTTGGGATTCTTAACTGCAGAAAAACATTTGATTGTAAAAGCTGTTGAGTTAAGCCAATATATATATATTTTAAAGATACCTTGACTTCAAAATTTGGATGTAAGGATATGTTGCTTTGGAAAGGAGGCTCTGCTTTTGTTTCCACAGAAAGCCAGAGGCTATGGATTTGTTCCAGATTAAGATACATAAAGTTTGACCAGCCAAGACCCCCTGAAAGGTCTCCAATGACACCATGGCCTAGATGATCCAACATCCAGAATGGTTTCAAGGCAACTGGCTCAGACGATACAGCCTCACGGACTTCCCCATAAGCCTAAAATTTTCTTTGTGTCCCCATAAGATACAGCGCCCCCTTCCAGCAGGAAGAAGTAAGAGAAGCTACACCCGAATTCCCAAATATACCAAGCTGGCTTTGGAGATGGAATTGGCTCACTCCTTCTCTAAACCCAAGCATATTGCTCAAAGAAAAGGTTAAGAGATTCTTGTGTCCCAAATCAGAAGAGCCCTCTGGTGTGGACAGAGAAAAACCAATATTTTTACTTAAAGCAGGTTAATTACAAATACAATATCTTTCCAAAAGAAGAAAGGGGGATATGATATAGATAAATAGGTATAGATATGATAGGATAAAAGGGTGGATTGTTGAACCTAATTTTAAAGAGCAGCAACTTGTTTGAAATGTTTTACATTGCTATGGATTTTAGTTTATTGATACAAATTTAAAGTTAATTTTGTTACACTGTATATATATTTCTATTCTCATTTGAGGTATTATGTTTATGTAACTCATTTAGATTGTAATGGATAATTTAAAAATACAGATTAATAATTAGTCTTCTATGACAGTCAAACTTATAGTCACGTTAAGTTTTCTAGGTATACATAGATATATTTCAGATAGATAATCTTCAAACACTACAGAATATGGCTTTTAAAATGTTTTAAAAATTTAGGCTTTCTGGACAGTGAGACATGTCTGCTCCTGGCAGCACTGATTTACTTCAGAGAGGAGGATGGGCATTGAAGACACTCTATATAGAGTTTATCTTCTTGGCAAAAATAGCCATTTGGACAAGAAACTGTTCTTGCCTGGACTGCTTGAAAAAATGTATTGACTGGACATGCAGGACCCATGGGAAGGTGACCACTGAAATTTGCTTAACAAAATGGTCCTTTAGGTTCCTGCTTCACCGAGGAACCTAAAGGACCGAGGAGCCAGCATGGAAACATACGCCTTTAATCTCAATACCAACCATAGAGACCTAGAGGTCTGTATAGACAGGCAGTGACATGGAGGTCATGTGTTTGGGTTTACATCCAATAAGAAGGCAAAACAGAAAGTCAATAAAAGGACAGACAAACAGGAAGTAGGCCTCTTTCTGAGGGGAAGGACAGCAGTGGCAGGAAGGGTAAGAAGGCGGTTTTAAGTCTCAGCTCTTAGCTACTGCTCTGACCTCTTGGGCTTTTAACTCTGCATTTGGCTCTGTGTTTCTTATTCAATAAGACTGTTACATCTACAAGGTTCAGTGATGACTACAACATGGAAGTATAAGCTAAATAAACCCATTTCTCACCAAATTGCTTTGGTCATGGTGTATTATCACAGCTTAGTAACTCTAAATAAGAGTCATAGAATAAAATCAGTGTTCATTTGGTACCCTACCATGTGTCTAGTATTGTGCTCACTTGTGATAGACAGCCATATGATATTTGCTTGCCCTGTCATATTACTCAACCTTTTCTATTTGATATTTAAAACTACTGTAATCTCTCAAAATTTTCAGAAGTGAATGATTTCAGTTCTCTTTGGCTTTACCTTGTTTTATAATCTAACTTTTAACTTGAATTATTTTAAAATTCAAGTGTAAAACCACATATAGATTGATTCATCCATCAAGGGACTTAATTCTTGCAAATATAAGCTCCTGGAGACAGGGACTCTACTTCTTTTCAACAATATTCTTTCATTTTACAGAAATGTGTTTTGCTAGCAGTTGGTGTTAATAAATGTTTTCAATAAGTAAACCAATGTTTTTTGTCCTGATGGCAAATTTATCTCTACATGGTAGTGAAATTCTATTCTATTCAAAATCTTGCATATTGGATATTTACATTATGATTCATAACAGTAGAAAAATACAGTTATGAAGTAGCAACAAAATAATTTTACATTTGAGGGTCACCACAATATGATGAACTGTATTAAAGGGACAGAGCACTAGGAAGTTTGAGAACCACTCTAGTAGAAGCTGTACACAGTTCCTGTGCTCAAGGGTCTTTCTGCTATGAAGAGCAAGGAGAATTTCCTCAGTGAACTAAATAAACAAGGTATAGCCTTATGTAATATGTAATTATCATCAAGAATACATCCTTCAGCCGGGCGTTGGTGGCGCACGCCTTTAATCCCAGCACTTGGGAGGCAGAGCCAGGTGGATCTCTGTGAGTTCGAGGCCAGCCTGGGCTACCAAGTGAGTTCCAGGAAAAGGTGCAAAGCTATACAGAGAAACCCTGTCTCGAAAAATCAAAAAAAAAAAAAAGTATACATCCTTCATCTTTTGGCCGTGTCTGTTTTGTTATAAGGAAGTCATAAACCTATCCTTCTCAAACAGGTATGATCTCAGAAAGCTTTGTGTAGAAGGGTTGGGGATTTGTGAGCCTGCTTAGGAGGGAAACTGTATGAATGATAATATCATTTATTAAGAAGATGAACAAATAAGGATAAATAAAATTTACAACAGGGTTAGAGAAAGGTGGGTTTAAATATCACACAATCTCAAAATGTGAAACTTGAACTATATGAAGTATGTGAGTCATGTATTGTGTATATATCTCAATAGATAAATAAGTTCATAGATAGATAGATTTGTCAACTGTGGTGATATATTGTGTACCCTAATAAACTTGCCTGAGGATCAGAGGACAGAGACAGACACTAGATTAAACATAGAGGTCAGGCAGTGCTGGTACACACCTTTAATCCTATCACTCAGGAGGCAGAGATCCATCTGGATCTCTGTGAGTTCAAGGTCACACTGGGCTATATGAGATTGTTCCAGTCTAGGAGAGAAACAGAGCCAGGCAGTGGTGGCACACACCTTTAATCCCAGTACTTGAGATCCCATGCCTTTGCTTTGGAAACATACACACTTTTAATCCCAGGAAGTAATATGGCAGGCTGGAGAAAGGTATATAAGGCATGAAGAAACAGGAACTCACTCTGTTTAGGCTGAGAATTTCATAGAGATAAGAACTAGTGGCTGGCCCTTCTGCTTCTCTGATCTTTCAGTTTTCACTCTGATATATGGCTCTGAGTTTTTTTTTAATTAAAAGACTATCTAAGATTTGAACAACATTCAACAGAGAGACAGACAGACAGACAGACAGATAAGATGAAATATATACGTGTGTGTTTGAGTTTGTGTGTGTGTGTGTGTGTGTGTGTGTGTGTGTGTGTAAATGTATAAATGCAACCTGCTCTATCTGTTTAGTGTTACCTGTATGTGTATAATTTCCAGGCTGACTACTCGGTATTGCATAGCCAACTAAGGGGTTCACCCATGATAACTTAACAATCCAACTGTCTAAACAAAACCTTAAGAAATGTTACACCACTAGACATAACATGGAAGGGGAAAAATCTCATATGCCCCTATCCATAGACAAACAAGTGCAGACACTTAAGTAATTCTGAGAGGGGAAAATAAATATTCATAAGCAAATATATATTCAGTGCTGTGGAATGTTCTGTATGGCAAATGTGTTGCTAATTAGTCAATAAATAAAACACTGATTGGCCATTGGCTAGGCAGGAAGTGTAGGCGGGACAAGGAGGAGAATAAAGCTGGGAAGTGGAAGGCTGAGTCAGAGAGACACTGCCAGCCGCCACGATGACAAACAGCATTTGAAGATGTCGGTAAGCCACAAGCTATGTGGCAAGGTATAGATTAATGGAAATGGATTAATTTAAGCTGTAAGAACAGTTAGCAAGAAGCCTGCCACAGCCATACAGTTTGTAACCAATATAAGTCTCTGTGTTTACTTGGTCGGGTTTGAGCGGCTGTGGGACTGGCAGGTGAGAGAGATTTGTCCTGACTGTGGCCAGGCAGGAAAACTCTGCCTACAATTCAGTATCAACTATGTGAGGCAATGCTTATGTTGTTATCTGGTATATATGTCTGAAATTCAGATAAGCTATCTGGGGTGGGCAATACAAATAATGATAACTCCTTGCAGATATAGAATATGTATTTATCAATGTAGTATCATTACTTGTGGATACTAGGTATTAAATCCACTATAAGTAAGGAAGTTAACTCTATCATCTGCTACAAATACATATGTATAAACAAGCATATAACATACACAAGGAATAGGAAACAGCAGTGTCCTAAGTTAAGATTCTTCCTTATCCACTTTAGGATGACTTACATACTTGTTCCAGATTACAGAGTTAACTTTTAAGATGTAATAGAATGACACAACTCATCCTCTAAGGAATAAAACAGTTCTAAAGAATCAATAAAATAACTCCCTAGAGCAAACAAAAGATAACACTCTAAGACAGTGTTTGTGAAAACATAAATTCTCTCTCTGATTTTCCATATCTTGTTTCGCAATAGACTTCACTATGTAATTATACATCAATTATTTTTCTTAAGGTTATATATACATACTAATGGACATTTTTATTACTTCATGAGAAAATATATGTAGGTTATTGGACAGTAACTACATAGAAGCTAAGTAACTGAAATGCTCTTGCTTAGATTTTGAATTAAAATGTTCTCTGAAAGCAATGTATGTGCTCAAGAATATCCACTTAGGAGTAATACTAGATGATAAGTAATAAAATGTACAAGGGGAAGATAATCTGGGAAATTTTTTAATTTGTTGTATTTTTCTTTAAATAATTGAAAAAGTAAAACCAACAGTTTTTACATTTTATAAAATAAATAAAAATAAAAATAAGTAAATATAAAAATTTCACAATGCATAAAGTGTTAATTCTTGAAGTGCATAGATTTAGAGAAGCCTAATTAAACGTGTAATAACTCACACAAAAAAGAATAAGCCACAAAGTGGAAAGAAAGTTGTTTTTTTTTCTGTGTTGAACTATCAGTATCTTTGGGGCTATAGATCTTATTTCAAAATACCTTGCTAATATGTAAATGGATGTGGACTAACAGGAAAACGTTTCATCTGACAGTTAGGAGGACTGAGAGTTGAGTCTTAAGACTTTGTGGAACTTTTAGTTGAAATACAATGTCATAATACATGCTTCTCAACATCAAATGAAATCTGATTTATCTTTAGAGGGTTCTTAATCCTTTCCAGATGCATAATGCTTTACGTAGCACTTTTGTGTGATTTTTTTCCCACATCAAATAAATAGAAAACACATTTGTCTTATTTTTACTTAGAAGTAGCCAGAAGCTTTTCTGTGATCCTCCAGCAAGTTCCCAGTCCCACAGCCACTTGTAAATAATCATTTAGAGGCTTAATATTAATTACAAACTGTTTTGTCTATGGCTCAGGCTTATTGCTAACTAGCTATTTCATCTTTAATTAACCCATTTCTGTTAAACTATGTGTGGCCACATGGTCATGGTATTACAAATTTGTTGGCATCTTGTTGCTCTTTGGGTGGCTGGATCATGTCTGCCCTGACTGTACCCTCTTCTCCCTGTATTTGTCTTGAATTTCCCACCTGGCTTTTATCCTGCCTTACCATAGTCCAAAATAGCTTTTTTATTAACCAATAGTAACAACACATATTCACAGCTTACAGAAAGACCATCAGACAGTACTTATACCATGTGATAAATTAGTTTGTAGGTATTAAAGATGTGAGGTACCATAAAATCAATTCTTCCTCTCTTTTGGTCCAATTTTATTTTTTCTTTCTTTCTAAAGATTGTTATTTTCTTACTGTATTTTCCTTTTGTCAGGAAGGAATTAGTCCAGTTTTAAAAGTGTTTCCCTGCTAAGAAATAGCAAATTAACTACTTTATGTGTATGATAGCATCAGTGTCAAGACAAGGAGCAAAAAGTTGTGAAGTGAAACCAAGATGCAGATACTGGGAAAATGATAGTAGAAAACATTCATGAATTAACATGGATTTTATTATTTTACTTTGTTAGTCTTTTACAATTTCATAATGTAAATAATGATTTTTTGTCCCATTTTGTTCTTTCTCATCTCAAGCCCTATATCTCAGCATGCCCATATTCTAATTTAACATCTTTTT